>NW_026442172.1:0-2400000 GCF_026898425.1 Galleria mellonella | reverse complement strand
TGGTGACCTCAAACGTATTGCAGGAGTCTCTGGATGCAGTTGCCTCGGGATCATTCCTAATGGCAGTTTAAGGGGAAGGCTATGTTCAATAGTAGACATATAACAGTTGAGATGATGATATTGATTGTAAATATTTGAAGAAAAAAATGAGTAATTTAAATAATTTTAAAACATGATGTAAATTGGGAGAGGGAGACTTTGTACAAAAGTCGATTGCTTGGGTACCTCTGTCCCATTCGTGTTTCAACCGTGAAGCAGCTGTGTTTGCATAGCTGTGTTTCGGTTTGAAGGGTGGGATATGGCGTGAATTTACTGGGTACAGAGGAATAATACCTGAATCCTCAGGAATGGCAACGCATGGGGGGTATCGTGGTCGAAATAGTATACTCTGTTATGTCCATGGTACTGCTCATATCTATAGGCGACGATTATCACTTTCAATCAGCTTGTTTGCCATTCTAAGTTGTATAAAAAAAAATTAAAATAACATAATAAACTCTCACGTAATAATACATACAAAACTACGAGTCTATATATGCGCATGTACGGCTTACTGTCTCGCCAATACTATTTTGAGAACCCTCGACAGTCACCAGCGATGCTTATACGATCGAGTACCATTAAGGACTCGCCATGCCACATGGGCTGATCAAATGATTATCTTGGATATAATATGCTTATTATTTAGTTGCATATAGCGACTAAACTACTTGACGAATTTTTTTAACGATATATTATATATATTTTCTGAGATATTAGAGCTGAGACTATCCTCTAGAATAGTATACTTGTGTAGTGTAGAGATATGAGAAAATATTATATCTCTCTATATTTCAGTAGGAGATTAAGCATAAGGGAGAGAAATAAAAAGCAACTTGTTTTTAAAGGATCGATACAAATACTAATTAATGCAAGTTTTCACTATATACGGTTACTGTAGCAAATACCTGCGTAAGGAGATGGGAAGAGAGTCAACTATGGCGTTTCACTACTGTATGAACAGAATTGCAATTATGCCGTACTTGCAATCTTACTTGGGGGAAGAGCACATTGGCTAGACAAAAGGTTGGTTCAGTGTTGGTCTACGCGATTTATGTAATTACAGTTCCTGCATAAAGAGATCATTGCTGATGAGGCTGAAAGAGGTAGGCGATTTTTCGAAGGCGAAATTTCGAGAAGTATGTGTAGTAGTAGGATTTAGGTCGATAAGAGATTTATATAACCTGTTTGATCTCGAGCAGATCTCTAGTAGTGCCTAGTAATAGTAGTTCTATAGATATCTAGATATAATGTAAGGTGAAATGTTAGTGAAAGTAAAGTCATTTTTCGACCTATTTTTATTCCAAATAAAAATGGGTCGAAAAACGACAATAAATTTAGAGTTTCCCATACTAACTCGACAGGAAACGCCATGGGAGGATTTTTTTTTGTCGTTGCAAAACAAAATCAGTTCAATTCCTCTTGACAGCAACAGATGCGCCCACTGTGAGAGTTTAATACCAATCATGAATAACAAGTGCGACAACAGGGAGCAAGTCCCGCAGGCAGAGATTATCGTCGGCTCGGATAACGGTGAGATACTGCTATAATACGTTGCCCGGACGGCTGGTCGGATAGTCGTCGGACGAACACTGCCCTGCCGGCTACGGCCTGCGTTAGTGCCATGTGAATGAACATTGCTAAGCTTTATTTTCTGTACAAAAATAATTTTCGCGTTTGATTTTTTCTTTCGATGTTTTTTCTTTTGATTTGCATTATAAAGAACACATCATGAA
The DNA here is from genome assembly GCF_026898425.1 of Galleria mellonella. Taxonomy (NCBI): domain Eukaryota; kingdom Metazoa; phylum Arthropoda; class Insecta; order Lepidoptera; family Pyralidae; genus Galleria; species Galleria mellonella. Next base: position 2,398,225 of record NW_026442172.1, on the reverse strand, counting down.
GTTCTTCAAATACGTCAACAAAATCTGTCTTCAGGATTAGTAATAACGTTGTATTATATTTCTGATATTTCAGATGTATTTCTTAGATTATATATACAAAAGCGTTTACATAAGACTATTAAAACAATGATATCATGCATAACAACATTTTATTAATTTGTCATAGGACCAAAATGGTCAAATCTTATGGATAACAAAAAAAAAATATATTTCAGAATTTATGAATATACATAGGGACACATATAATCGAATTAAGACCTTCCTCTTTTCTAAAGTATCTTAAAAAGCTTCCCTGTTTCACAAAGTCTGACAAATTCATAATAATATTAATGTAGCGTGGTTTTGAATTCATTTTAGATCTATTTTCATAAGTAGTATAAACGGAGACATCAAACGAAAGTGGGTAAATGCTTTTAAGTCTGAATATTCTTCTAACTGGTTGGGTCAACGTTATAAACAGCTCAGTGTGGCTTATAATCATATAAAGGTATATAGAGGATTTGGAGATGGAAGTATGGGTAAATCTTAAATTACGAGTTCGATTTTTAAAATAAAAATATTTTTATCTATACCGTTAATAAAAGAATATTATTATATTAATAATAAATTTATAATATTTCTTACAAATTAATTATAAGAAACATTATTAAAAAATATTACGCATAACACAAGCAACACAGTATGCAAGTGACCTCATCAATATCTTGCATACAACGTATTGTCTATATTTCTATGTGTTCAACGTTTGTATTCCTACTATCTGCATGGTGACGTGATGTTCGGAGCTTTATCACATTCTCATTCACTGATTCATAATAGAATGTTTGATGAAATATGAACTGATCATTGGCTAACAATGCAGTACTATACAAACAATAGTAATAATGTTTCACACAAGCTGTCTTACACTTTCATAATTGATTATAAATTATTACCGTTAAAAATTAATTACCTAAATGAAAATTTAATACAGTCGGTATAATATAGAAATTCAAATTAATATTTGTAAACCGCATTCACCTATAAGTAGAGAATTTTTAATAATAGTTCAATGAATCTCTATAATTTAATAATAAAAGTCTATGTATAATACCAGATAGAAGGAATACGTAAGGCATACGCTGATATATTTTTTCTATTTTATGCTATAGAACATCTAATAATAAATTGATACTTCTTCCTTTATTTATGTATCTACCTCACATTTTCTTGTGGATATGTGATATGTCAACATATGTTAATGTTGATATATGCCTAGTAAAACTTTAATAAATTGGTCTTTCCTTAAATAATATGTGTATAAATAATTACTTTAATAAATAAATAAATACTTTGTAGGGAATATATCTAATGAAAATGTTGCTTTTCGATTTTATTCACATCATTTATGTCACATTTAACCGACTTCGAAAAGGAAGGAACTCTCAATTCGACTATATTGTTTGTAGTTTTCCACGTACGTATCATCATCATTGTTATCGTTCATTGCTGAATGTAATCTTTCATATTTTTAGCCATAATGTAAGTACTAGCGCCACTTGCGACCATTTCCTTTTAGGAACATTTTTAAGGCTGTCACTGTTGTTAAGGTCGCCCAACATTATGCGTTTCTTCAATGAATATTCACCCAAAAACCTGTCTTCGTTTCGGATTATATCATAATATGAAACTATGTATAACCCTATATAATAAGGTTATATATACATATATATATAATACACTATTTTCGCCATATTAATAATCTTGAGGAAATTTGAATAATTGACTATCATAATATGAAACGGTGCTAAATACAATTAATCGTTGTGCAAGTCAAAGTGTCGGATATTGTATCACAAATAACTTATATGAGTTACTAAAGATTGATGAGCACGCTCAACATTACTAAATACTTGCCACCATAGTGGATGCCTATACGGATATGAAACAATAGGTTATGAGCAAACATGTATTAGAAAAACTTTTAGCAAGTGCATTTAGTAAATAAATTTATGTTGGAAAATCCATATTACATGTAAAACAATTTAGTTTAATTAAGTAATTGCTGACGAGAATATTTATTTATATTTATAATAATGTAGTTACAAAATATGTTTCATTATTTCTTAATAAATCTAAATAGAAATTCTAAGAATTTATTTACGTAGTTCTGGAGAGATAAACTGTGGAATAATTGTGCTTCGTGGAAAAGGCATCGACTAAAGTTTAAGTAAATTAAAAAACATTATTATAGCTGGATTTAAATATAAAATATGATATTTTATAAACCAATGTGGGCAGCACTGTATATTTCTTGAATGAGTTTCCGAAAAGAAAAAAAAATTAAGAAACAATTTATTACTTCACAGAATATTATCGATAGTTATTAATTTTGTTGGTAACGTATGAACTATTTATAAAAAATATAGCTTTTGTAAAAATTAAATAAATAATTTTATATTGACATTTTATTAAATGTGTGATATGGAAGAAACATTCAAAAACATTCTATGAACTACACACAGCGCTATTCCAGAAAGTTGTTCAGTTTCATGAATAACTTATTATTGGGTTTCGGGTTTGTGTTGCTGTCCTTTTCATCATGTTCATGATCATATGAATAGTCATGCTATGAATATATATCCAATACATATTCTTACTATGACTATTCATATGATCATGGACGAGTAAATATTATGAAACTAACATGTTGTGAATATCATAATTATATGATACGAGATATTTTTCGTAGAATTATCTTTTATTGTACGCCTTTTTATTATATTATATAATAATAATAGTTAATTAAGATGATATTACATTACTTTTATTAAAAAAATGTATAATAAAAATTCTTATATAAATAAATAAATATGCTCGCAACTGTAATCAACATCATGTAGTCAGAGGCATTTCCGACTGTTGTCGTTGTAATGAACGTACATACTTGTATTAGAATTCAACATGACGGCGGGTGAGCCTACCACTGATATTTTAAAAATAAACTCGCATGTGTTTCAGTCCTTTGAAGAAAGTTTAATCAAATATTCATACTTGGGCTATATTATAGTAAGTGGGGACACTCGTGCAATGGTAATGATATTTCTATCTAGGCTCTCTATGTATTAAGAACTTTTCACATTTGCTCGTCGCAATTTCCGTTCACTGGGAGAGTAACTTTATCTGTAAGTATAGCCACTTCTTTAAAACTTTATTATAGCGTAGGATTGTTTGGTACTCGGGTTGGCTTTTAACGATTTATCTGACATTTCAATATTTACTTTATGATGTTTTGTGAGCAAACTAATAGAGAATAGTAGACGTAGGTACTCCACGGTTGAGGAGTCAACGCAATCTTGGCAAAGGGTCCCCGGTGACTCCCACCAAAGAAATTACCCGTGATTTGCATAAAGGAGACTCGAGGGATCGTCTTTGAAACTCGCCCCCTAAGTTTGTGGACATCCCAACATGCTTTATATTAAGTTACGCTTTGCTTTGTTTAGTGGCGTACTGGAGGTTAAACGACGGGCAATGTGTGGCGAAAGTTGCTTAATTGTGAATATGTAGGGCTATTGCTATCTTGTGGATGCTAATTTAACCTGAGACGGGTGAGTTTTATTTACAAGTATCTACTATCAATCTTTATCCACTTGAGTAGGTAATTAGTAATTTTTTTTTATTACCTATTTAGGAAATTTTTTTTTTTTTTTTTTTTTATCAAGATTGATGGAAATAAAAACCATGGACATAACAGAGTAACGTGATACCCCCAGTCCTGAAAATTCCTCTGTACGTTTCACGGAGCAAACACAACTGCTTTAAACACGGTTGAAATGTCAAGATTCGTAGAAATGAATATTTTTTTATTAATATTATATTTTGATTTAATTATACGTACACATAAAATGAGAACGTATATTTAACCTGTTGTCAAAACGTTCTGAATTCGAATGCAATTTTTATGTTTCGCGATATCTTCGAATAACCAATATTGATAATTCTTTTTGCAACACATATAGTTTACTCTTTTTTAATTTTATATTAATTGTGTTACAATTAAAATCAATTTTTTTACGGAGTAAAACTTGCTAAAATTATTTTTAGGTAAGTTACATAGATTGTTTTTATGTCTACGACTCCCAACGTCCCGTAAAATTTTAAAAAAGGTGAGTGGACTAATTTTCTATAATATATTTAAAGTATCGTAGTAATATTTTTTTTATACAACTTAGAATGACAACCAAGCTGACGGTCACCTGATGGAAAGTGGTAACCGTCGCCTATACATGAGCAGTACCATGGACATAACAGAGTATACTGTTTCACCCATGATATCCCCCATGCGTTGCCATTCCTGAAGACTCAGGTGTTATTCTTCTGTACCCAGTAAATTCACGCCATATCCCACTCTTCAAACCGAAACACAGCCATGCAAACACAGCTACTTCACGGTTGAAACACGAATGGGACAGAGGTACCCAAGCAATCGACTTTTGTACAAAGTCTCCCTCTGGTAAATATGAATCGATTAATCGGAAGTTAATAATTTAACATGGTATAAATTATTTGTAATGACATGTATTTTGTACTAATTAACTCTGTGTAAATTTTCAATAGAATTCGTGTATAAGGTACTAATTATTGTGTATTATTTTCAGTATTGGATTTTTAAACGATAATTTAAGTTATTACTTATTGGATAAATAATCAAAGATAATTTAGAAATGACAACACAAAATTAAGTTATTTACTAGCAGGCAAATTTTTTTTCTTGTAATAATACTTATTATTAATTTATTACGGATTATTATTAATTACTATTTGCGTATTGCTGAATAATTCTTTATTGGTTCTCACTCGAATAGAAAAAGAATTAAGGAAGTAATAAATTATGAAGGGATGACGTGGATTCTGCGAGAGAAAGTACGATATGATCACTATATAATTTTACTAGTTGTAGATTTTTACTATTATACCCCTTTATAATGTACTAATATCATCATTTTAAAGCATTATTTATTGTATAAAAATTACATTTCAAAAATGCCTATCTTTAGAAAATTTGTTTAAAATAATTTCTTTGCGTAAAGAGGTTCTGCGTTCGATTCTCGGTCGGACCAATTATGTTAATTTTAACCTTTCACATTTTGTACACATCATTAATACCTTTTTTGGAGACCTAATAGAAATTATTAAATGCTAAATATAGAATCTTTTTACTAGATTGTATTAGCTATGGTCAAGAGCAGTCGAAGAACGGCGATGTAGTTTTATGTGTCAGTAATTTCTTTAAATATCTTACCTAACTGCTAACTTTTGGAAATAAATCATTTAGATCTGAGTGGTTTATGTTGTGCCTCTAGGGGTACTCTGACATAGATGTGCGTTCCTTGCTTTCTTATGACACGAGCTACTCTAACTTCAGAATTATGTGTTGATGCTCTGTTATAGTATTTACCTATTTTTTTTTAAATAAAAAGAAATAGTGAATCGACTGCGCTATTGGTATTCACTGGCGGAATACCAGTGAAGAAAGATATTGAGGACAAAAATAGATCAGTGGACCCAACAAATCAACAATAATTAATCACGACGAGCAATGGGGTTATTAGACTATACCTGTTACTATCAAATCCTTCACCTTGCACCGATCTATTAGGTGTTATAGTGGTATGTGTGTAGAATGATAACCGTGCATCAATTAAAGTTTGAGGTTACTGGTTTATTCAGAAGCACAATATCTTAATTATTAAGAATAAAATAACATGAGTGGTACTGTGGTGTTACACTGTCGGTGAAGATTATCACCAAATCCTCCGATTCAGACATACCTCCTTCACATCCATTAATATATTTATATACGCTCGCCAGTTATGGATGATTTTAACTTGGTTCTTTCTCAGCATGCTACCTTATTGGTCGATATATATCCGTTTAGGGTGGCCCCTACCAACATCTCCATTCATTCATACTTGATAAATCTCTTTCGTAATTCTTCTTTCATACATACTTTCTTAACGGAAAAACCAAAGCAACATTCCCGTTTGGATTTTCGTTACTGCATCATCTTTCAGTTCACACTTCTTTCTAATCACACCATTTCTTACACTATCTCACTTCTCACTTCAACAGAATTTACTCTGCTTTCATTCTTTTTCTGCCATACACACGATTCACTTGCATACATGAGTGTTGGTGTCAGTAGTTCCTGATTTATTGCAATGCCTTGTTAAATACATTTTCACTTGCTATAACTGAGAACAGTGCATCATTAACATTATTCTCCGCTTTCACTATCTTTTCAATATTTCTCTCACATTTTCCTATCCTCCATAAACAATCTGTTGGAATTTGTACTTTATATTCCAAAAGCACCTTTTAATTTCACAATGTATTTATTTTAATTATATTTTACACAAAGACTTGCACATTGGACGATTGTTATAACGGAAGAGAGCGAAGGCTTTTTTAGAGTTGCCATAGTATAATATTAAAGTGTTTCCAACAAATGAAACAAATAAAAGAAACTTAATCACTTGCTCCACTTTTTCATCAGGACCCTCTAAGTTAGGATTACTCTTGTCTGTCCAATTGTAAGGGCATACAGGTACGTAACCCCGGTACTATTTATGTTGATAATACAGTACCTTTTAACTTTTCGTAACAATAATATCCTCATTTATTTTATATATATTTTAGTTTATATATTTTAGTTCTTTTTCTATTATCACCTCTCTTATGACCCATTTCTCTCCTAATATAATCCATTTTCTTTCTCTATCCGATATTAGGAAGAAGATTATATACAAAATAAAATACTTATTTAAAAGCAAAAAGTTAATTAAGCGAAATTAGTACAGGAGGGCAGAAAATTGTAATTAATTATTTAGAGTTTGCGATGTGACACAGTAATCGAGTGTGTCGGTAGTAATTTAAGATTATCTCGCAGCTAATGGCGGCAGTTAGAGTGACTATCTGGCACACGGTGGACAACGCATTTGTCCGTGCGACAGTTCCAATTACCAGGGAATACTGCTCTCATTCGTTCAAATACCTAAACCATTTACCTTCATACGCCTACCAATATGGTTATTGTTTTGAATTAACTTCCATGTCCGTCGATTTGATATAATATGTGTAATCACTCATGTTAATGGAACTCTGCAATGAAAATGTGTCTACGTCCCGTACTGCTATCGAAGTTATACGAGAGATTATAGGTAATTGGTTCTCTTGTATTTTATATTGGTTTGTGACTAGATATATGTATATTAATTTAAAAAAACCGTTTTTGTCTTTGATATATTAATACTATCTTTATCTTATTTTCTATCACTAGGTACTCTCACAAGAGTTTCTAGGCTATTTTAATTATCTATACACGAAGTGCATCGCGTTCCAACTTTATCCATTAAAAAAGCTTTAACCTCTTAAATCACTTAAATATTTAGGTAAGTAGATAAAATTCTAGCAGATAGACATCCAAAGAGAACATTTATAGTGCTTTAGGTAGCTATACGAGTATAGGAACATTTTTAAGTACATAAAGCGTTTTGAGTTTATAAAAAAATATAGTATATTCAGTCATAATTAAGTGGATTATAAATGAATATTTTTCCTACTTATACTTTTGATTTTCTAAAATACTTTCATGATAATTTTTACTGCTTATAACTTCTAAAGTTAGAAATTTAAAAGTACAAACTATGTCTGCTGATTTAAGTAATGAAGCCCCTCATTGGCTGACAGAATGGTTTGAAATCAGTAGAATGATCCACTTTATTTCCAGTATGTCAAACACGTGGATAAGCTTCTTTTGCAATATTAGCTGCTCTTCCTCTATCAAGACTTGTTCCAAAGGCCCCATTTATTATTAAAAGGGTATGTACCTTATCTCTTAAATCTACTTCACCTCCTTCGGTTAGGAGTAGCACTCATTTGTTCCGCTATTAGGTATTGTATGCCAAACATGAAAATAACTCCCCATATCTATTTCAGAACTAACCATTGCTTTAATCGTAATAAAATAGAGATCATCGTAGATATTACTGCCACTTTCTCCTATACACATTTCAGTTGAGGTTTCTCCAGAGTATCGCGTCTTGTCCTTATAACAGTTCTTTTGATTATATAGATAAGAGTCGATTCTCTACCCGGAATATTGCATAAATATATATCAAAGGATCTGTGACTTGAGAGGATAAGTCATAACATGACGACAATGTTCCTTAGGAAAAATTATATAGTTTCATGTATACTCTCGTTCAATTTTAGCTTACTGCTCGTATATATACCTTACATGTGTATTGATGATATTATCTGGTCATAAAAGCTATATAAAGGTTAGTTCTAGTCAAAATTGGTACATTGAATCGAGTATAAAATCAGAAATATAATATATATATATATATAGTATATATGATAAGCGTGGAAGGTAATAAAGATATTTTGATCTCCAATTCTATTTTAGCTCGGGTTTACCAATTGTTGGTTATAGGCCTCTGCATGATTCCATCAAATGATCCGATCCTTTCCCATACTCCTACTCCTACAAGCCTTCTTCACTGTTCTTGTTATATCGTTGGCCTAGCGCATGGGTTGTCTCCCCACTTTCCTCCGGCCAATTCTTGCTCTCCACTTGTCACTCAATGACGCTTATATGAACGGCTCTACCATTTCAGTGAAATTTGTTCTACTTTCTATATAATGATAATTTTATTCTCATTCAAGTGGATAAAGATGAGATATACAGCCACCATTAAATAAAGCATATTATAAATAAAGCATAATTATTAAGTTTTATCAAGAAGACAGTTAGTCGAAGTTGTCTAAAAACTTTTGAAAGTACATACGCACAAAAGCTCGTGATTTCCCCGGGGATACCGGAGGCCCTGGTTAAATTAGCTTGACTAAACATTTCTTAATGAGCTTATTTTTCAACTGTAGACGCTACTTGAATGTTTGTTCTTAAATTTTTTGGAAGTTACATTTTCTTATGTATTAAAATTTTAATTTATATTAATGTCTTAAATCTTTTTTCGTATTAAGCAGTCAACTGGTATTATTAATGGTCAACTATACATAAAAATAAACACAAAATTTATGTGTGATCCTAAAACAGAGGAGATTGCAATTCGACTCTATTAGAAATTGTGTACGTTCTTGTATTTTTATAAAGAATGTCAAAGTGTACTTAAATGAAAAAATTTGAAAAATGAAAAAAGTTTGATATTATAATATATTAAAGATATTTATAGTATATTTAAAGATATTTGTGTCATGTATTTAAACAATACGAGTATATATACACCTATGTGAAAGATAGTGCAGTTAATTGCTACACAAATCACTATCTCTTCAGATTGCATTATGTAGTTATGTACCTACCCTGCTTGTTACTTCTATGATGAATATAAAGCAATTTAATTATGTCTTAAGCTCGCAAAATATCATTTAAATTCTCCGGTATATATGTCTAAGTGGAAAAGGAGCGGAATTATGTGGAACGTATTGTAGTCTCACAATTGTTCCATTAATTAGTCTTGTCTCCCACTTGTACTGTTCTCATATAAACTTAGACAACATCTTAAGAAGCACTTTAAGATGAGAGCCAAATTAAATAGCTTTTGGCAGATATGAAACGTGATGTAGACGCATTAGAAGGCCAACTATCGGAAATATAGGGTCTGTCACTGGTTGGCAGCGACATGGATGCACGAAGTAATTTCTTCAAAGATGAGGGTCGTGATAACAAGAAACCTAACAGATGTCCAACCTTCGCTCCGACAGGGTTTGATTGACAGCTGTCGTGGACGCACGAATGGCCCTCGGCTTTTACAGCGGCCTCGTTTCTGATCCAGATAAATTAAATTTTAATCGTACACTATAGGAGATTAATTTTCTCTCTTTTTGTGTGACATTTTTCTTATATTTCGTGGAACGTATTATTTTACCTACTATTATTTTTCTAAGTGAAATGCGAGTTGATCATAAAAGGAGAAATATTTATTATTACAAAATTATGTAACTTTTAAAAAAAATTGTGTATACTCAATAATTTCTCTACAATAACTTTTGGATTATTGATGGTATTATAAAGAATATTTCATTAACTTTAGATAGGTCATAAATCTTATAGCTTAGGGCTTCATAAATTGATAAATTTGTAGCAACGTATATTTGATAATGTAACATGCCTTTTAGTAACTTCTTAACATCTAGTATAGAATACCATAAAGCAGTTATATACCATAATGTAAAAACTTATTATACTCTCAAAAGTCTGCACTAAAAAAATCTTCCACCGTCCTACTTTCATAACAACAAATACGATTTTATTTATGTATTATCATATAAATGCGTAATAACATCAACACTTATATGAAAATGTTTGGTATAAAAGAGTGAAACTATATAAACAAAATATATCTGCAGTGTACTGGAAAATACAGTTTCATAAATGTATTCTTTTCCATTTGCTTTTATATTATTTTTCAGCGTCAAACTTTTCATTCGCAGAGCATACCTTGATTTCATATTTGCTTATAACTTAAAAAAAAATCTCTAGAGGCGTCATATATTTTGTTTGACAATATGGATACACTTGGGGTAAAACCGCTGTGTAGTAGAATTTAGTTATAAACTTAAAGAATATGATTCGATACCCATCTGAAACGTTCATTTTCACGGCATTGTGGTGAAGGGAAAGGTCGTCGTTCTACAACAATAACCTACAAATGAATCGCTTCATACATTTTTAAGCAGTTCTTTTTTGGTATGCGTATTATTTTATTTGTATTTTATATAAAATGTGAAGTAATTTAATTATGTAAATAAAGTACACTTTATAAAAATTAGGACTTATATTCATAATAACATGTCTTTTTATGTTTTTATATCGCAAATAGGTTTGTTTACTAGTTGAATTGTTGAATATAACATTTATATGAAAACAACTTTATGATTTCTTACTAATTGATAAATTTAATATAAAAAATCAATATGCCACATTTCATTAACTATTTTTCTTATCGACGTCATTTAGAACATACCTATTTTAGGATAATTATCATTAATAACAGACGACTTAGGTAAGTTTGCTGGCCAAAATGTTGAAAGGTCAAGTGTTACATTTGAAGCAATGATGATAATCATGATGATGATATCAGCCGTTAACTGTACTTTGCTAAATATAGGCCTGCCCCCATTTGGGGTTTTGCCAGTAGTTGCCAGGTTTGGTAGGCGGGTTGGAAACCGTAGTTTGGCTTTAGGAATATTTTAAGAGGGACGCTGCAGCTCATACCTCGACTATTAAGTTTCCTTACTCACCTCTTACGACACTTGGAAAGGAAGGGATGGCCTATTCTATGCCGGGACTACACGGAAATTTGAAGCAATAGCAACGGCCTGTTACCTAAATGTCTTCAACGTATTTTCAATGGCGATAACAGATGATATACATAAAGATGCGCTCATAAATAAATAAATCGTTAACCTAATCATTCGTTTCCCAAATTTTAATATCTGAAGCCATTTGTTTATTCTACGACCATTTGATAATTACCAAGTAAAAGTACAAATTTATTCCAAGAGCTTATCAAAAAGACCTCATCTACATTTCATCGTTGGTCGCCCGTAGATAAATGAAGGGAGGGTGGTGGTTTGATTACTATTCATAAAGTGTACAGTGCTGCGTACATAAAATTGTTTCGTCTCCTAATAAAGGTTGCCGTCACGTCGATGTACGCTACCAGCCACCACTCCGCCCGGACCGCCCGGCCACCTAACTCATGCTGCACAGCAAAGGGTACAATATGGAACTTATTTTCCGGTCGCACGATTACATATTAAAATTTATGTTACTGGAAATATTCAGAGTACGGTAAACGTCAAGAATTTCTAGTAAAACCTACGATTTGTCCTAATGATGTAAATTCGAAACATCTGTGGCAATTAGTTTTTTTTATGCAACTTATTCTAAGTTAAGCAAACAAGATGACGGCCTACTTGATGGGAAAGGGATGAGCAGTACGTAACAGAGGGTAATGTTTCGCCCGTAATACCTCCCCCCCCCGCGTTGGTATTCCTGAGGACTCAGGTGTTATTCCTCTGTACCCTGTAAATTCACTGCCATATACCTTTGCCATATCCTTCAAACCGAAACACAGCCATGCTAACACAAGTGCTTCACGGTAAAAACACGAATGAGATAGAGGTGCTTAAGCAAACGAGTTTTATACAAAGTTTCCATCTAGTTTCGTAGTTGTACTCAAGTATTCACATTGTAAATTTCAGATTTTGTCTTTATCATAATTTACAGGTAAAATATTAATTATGATAAATATTGAATAAGTACCTAAGCGTTCGGGAAACTACGCCATACATATCTTTTCATCCAAAATACCTCAAAATTTGAAGACGAAGGTCTTTAACCAGTGCGTGTTGCCAGTGATGACTTACGGAACCGAAATCTGGACCTACACGATTGCCCATATGCAAAAGCTACAAGTCACAAGGGCTATGGAGAGGGCTATGCTCGGAGTCTCTGTGCGTGATAGAATCTCCGAATAATATCCGCAAAAGAACCAAAATAACCGACATAGCCCGAAGGATAAGCAAGCTGAAGTGGCAATGGGTTAGTCACATAGCTCGAAGAACCGATAACCGATGGGGAAGAAAGGTTCTTGAGTGGCGACCACGTACGGGTAAACGCAGTGTAGGACAACCCCCCACTAGATGGAGTGACGACCTGAAATGCGTTACAGGAAGTTAGTGGATACAAGTGGCTCAGAACCGTACTTTATGGGAGTCTATGGGGGAGGCTTATGTCCAGCAGTGGATGGCTAATGGTAGAAATGATGTTGATGAAAGTACCTAAGGCTTATTATTGAGATTATACTCGTATTTGCTAAATTTACTCGAGTTGGTGTATTATAATAATAGTAGGTGACATTAAGTACATATAAAATATTTTACTTAGCAACAGTGATATAAACATAGGAAGAAAAATTTAATAGAAGAGCCTATATCGGACAAGGTCGCATCGACCCCAACTCTTTTTAATACTACTTTTTTATATTACGTTAGTTACAGTTATTATGTTCATTATCTATATTATTTCTAATGTATGTTGTATTGTATTAATATATATAAATTCCTATAACCAATAATTATAACTATAATCGTCAGTGATACAAAATATATTCAAACGGTAAAAGTTCGTATGGTTCGGAAATATTGCTCCTGGAAGTTGATCCTAAAGCGTGGTTGTACGTGGAAGAAAATGCCTTGATAAACGTATAGTGGAAGACCGCTACTCATCCAGATGGTTAAATTGAAACTTTAGTTTGTGACGGATTGTACGGTGGTGAAAATCAGCAGGTCAATCCGAATAATTTCTCAGAACACTCTCTATGATGTATTCGTTAAAAATGCATACTAATGCAACTTTTCTACGCAGTTTCAAGTATTAAAACTTAAGATTTAATTTCGAAAAATTATTTAGATTTTTGCAGTAACATCTATATAAAAGACATTACTACAGGCATTTTAGTAGAAACATAAAAATAATAGATACGTCGTAGCGTGCTGATTTATTCAAAGTTACACGTACTATGCATATTCAAGGCCTATTACGATTTATACGGAGCCCTCAAAACTGAGAGTTAATTATCATACAAAACGACTCTTGTTACGAACAAAAAATTTGCCTGTCTTCCCGAACGTAATGAATTAATTTTAAACTTTTGACATCGACTTCAAAAACACCACCGACACAACGTTGAATTTATTTGATACAACTTTTTGATATCAAATGCTAAAAGTTTACTTGTAAATACTTAAGTATCTAATATAAATTCTAGTTAATTACACAGTAGAATTAAGTAGTACTCGTATATCTAAGCTTTTATACTTTATGTGCTTACAAGTCTAATCAAATACTCTTTTTATGCTAATTACGAAATAAGGAGGTTCCGATGTGTGTGTGGTTATATTGTGTATGTCTGAACTGATTTTTATTATTTTATTCACCATCAATAGAGTTTACTCCTACATTAGTCCTTTATTATTTATATGAAGATTAAAGTTACCATTTTTCTTTAGGGAGAAAAAAATACTTATTGTGGAGCTAACTCTACTTGTAGACGCACAATTCCGTGTTCCAATTTTAAATATTTTTAATCCAACGTATTTATTGTTTATAGACTTGTTTTAGTATCATTAAAGATGCTGGTTTAAAAAGGAGAAAATGAATTTGTTTTTAATTTAATTATTTACTCTGTCATTATAATATTTATTTGAAATAGGGCTATATAATAATAATACAAAGATATGACTCATTATTTACTTTTTTTATATTATAACAAAATAGTGTATATACATAATAATCAATCGCACCTCCCTGTAGTGTGTAACTCTCTTTTGCCCTAATATCACTTTTCAATAATATATTTACATATACCATAATATCCATAATATCATCAGCTTCTAATATTTACAATAATTAGTAAACCAGAGGGAGACTTTGTACAAAAGTCGATTGCTTGGGTACCGCTGTCCCATTCGTGTTTCAACTGTGAAGCAATTGTATTTGCATGGCTGTATTTCGGTTTAAATTGTGGGATATGGCGTGAATTTACTGGATACAGAGGAATAACACCTGAGTCCTCAGGAATGGCAACGCATGGGGGGTATCATGGGCGAAACAGTATACTCTGTTATGTCCATGGTACTGCTCATGTCTATAGGCGACGGTTACCACTTTCCATCAGGTGGGCCGTCAGCTTGTTTGCCATTCTAAGTTCTATAAAAAAAATCTGAAGTTTAGAGGAGTCTACTATAATTATCTTAAGGTATCTCACTGTTGGGCAAAAGCTATCCTCAACTGCTTCCATCTTGGACGATCGCTAGCCAAGTCGTATCAGTCTATGTTAAATAGATAAATAGTACGTATATATACTTTTTGTAGTTTCGATGGGTATAAATTATATTCTAATGTAGTTGAAATCAAATAAGATGTTTTTTGCTTCGTTTTTTATTGAAAAACAAAATAGTTTTTAAAATATGTAGGTGTTCATTTTAGTGAAGAAAGTACTTTTTTCGCTTCATTTGCAGTCTAAAGTAGCATGTCAGCTGCTAGCAGTCTCATAGAATCCTCCTACTCTTAAAATTTGATCTACGAAATAGAATTTTAGTCGAAATTTAGTTACCAAGACAGAATATGTTTATTTTCTTTTTATTTTTACAACACAAAGTTAAAAACAGTTTTATTATTATATCACAAAGTTCTCAGTAGACTTCTTATAATTATGGATATATTTATATATTCTATATTATGTTAAGAGGAGTATTTTCTTGTTAGAAATAGAACACACTAATAATATCTAAAACAGCTACAGTTGTTTCCGTAGTTCTGAGATTCCTAGAAAGACATCTCTAAACACGTGTCATTTTATTCATAAGCAATGGCAATAAAAACATATTTGATGACCCAATCTTGTCGTAGTAATGGCGATATTAAAGATTTTTTATTACTAAGAATGTGTAATAAATGAAAGGTTAGTTAAGTTATTTTTTTCAAATTTATTTAAAATGCTTGTATGATTAAAAAACCTATAATTATAATCTAAGCCTAATATTATAATATAATTCCATAATAAATACTTACACATAAAATCACTTTTTTGTTAAAATACGTTAATCATTGTTATAGGATTTTATAGCTTATCTATTAATATTGATTTATTTATGAAATGTTTGGAAATATTTTAATACTAGTTGTATTTAGTGGAATCAGCGACGCGGATCGTTACATAAAGTATTTTATATGCTAAGTTAGGATTGCCTACCTGTATGTCAAATTTTATTCAAATCCTTTAGTAGTTTTTGAGTATAAGAGTAACAAACATCCATACATCCCATCCATTTATCGTTATAAACTTTCGCATTTAATATATTAACAGAATTACATAATACATAAAAACGTTAATAGAACAATCCGAATATCAACGATAGTCTATATAAATAGATCCAGTACCTAAATATATAGTCATATTTCATAAGCATATAAAATAATATTTTTATAAACTTTTTCAATATTCTTAAGTACATACATGTATGATTTCAACGAGAAATGTTCTAGAAAATTAAATTTATGTACACGGTCCATTGCGAACTGGATATTTGAACGTGTGATGTACATCATTATACAAATTGCGACGCGATTCCTGAACTTCGTCAGGTGTTTGTCTCAGTATGCAGCTTTTCAGGGATAAGATGAGTGCAAAACACAAACGTCATACCAACAAGTTACATACTTTATATGTCTTGGTACTTTATTATAGTTTGCAGTGCAAATCAACACTTAATATGATTGGGTGCGGAAAGGTAGACATTAAGTTCTTGGTAACAGTTCTTCGTCGTTCATTAAGTATATTATTACTTATATTTTAGTCATTCTCATTCGTGTGATGGTGTTGTTGCAAGGTTTATTTCGTGTTTTCCTTCTTTGGTACTGGTATACCTACTATGATACCTAATACGAGTGTGCTTTGTTCGCCTTATTTATGTATATACTTGTACAATCTTAGCAATGAATGACACTTTACGTATTATTATTATATTACTGTACTCGTATAGTATTTTATTCTGAAAAGTAAATTTTTTATACGTCCATCTTAGTTAAAAAATCAAAATTTGACTTCACATGCCAGTATTCCCACGGTGGTAACAGTGATACCGTTAAATAATTAGTATGTAATTACATACTATACAAAAGTTGATCAATAACGATAATTGTAACTTTTTTAAAGATACCATTTAATTAGTAAATGAAATGAAATAACTCGGTTAAAAATCAAATAGCTAACGAACGTAATTAAAAATACATACAGTTTATCAGGGCATATGTACTGCTGTTTCTCGTATTAGTTAAGGATATCAACAATATTTATTACTAGCGATCGGCCTCGACTTCGCACGGACAGATTGTAAGAAAAATAAATTAGTTTTTTAATGCAATTCAGAACGGCAAACAAACTGATAGTTCACCTTATGAAAAGTGGTAACCGTCGCCTATAGACATGAGTAGTATCATGGACATAACAAAGTACACTGTTTCGCCCATGACACCAACCATGCGTTATCATTCCTGAGGACTCAGGTGTTATTATTCTGTACCCTGTAAATTAACTGCCATATCCCACCCTTCAAACCGAAACACAGCCATGCAAACACAACTGTTTCACGGTTGAAACATAAATGGAACAGAGGTGCCCAAGCAAATGACTTTTGTACAAAGTCTCCCTCCAGTAAAATTAGTATTTTATGTTGGTTTGAAAAGGAAAATTTTTGATACCTTGAATTACATTGTTGTAATTTTCTTAAGAATCTCTAATTTAATAATAGCCTGTGAAAATACACGCTGATAATGTAGGTGTCTATAAATGAAATAACTTTTAAAAGTGGTTGAATAATTTTTGACTTTATTGCTTACAAATAATAAAATCTTTTCTAATTATAATATTAATATAGACAGTATGTATGAATATATAAGATGCCTGCATTATTCCTCTTTCTAAGAAACGTAACCCATGAACTTTTTCCGATTATCGTGCGATCTCTATTCTTCCTTTCATTTTAAAAGCATTAGAGCGACTCGTCCATGAACAACTCTCTAAATTTCTCACAAAAAATGACCTTTTGCACCTTTCCCAATCTAGTTTCCGTCCTAATCATTGTACGACCAATGCTATAGTTAAAATAACTATTGACATTCGGCATGGAATGGAGAATTAATAATTAACAGTACTCACATTCTATATCGATGTTATGCTGATTCGCATGCTCTCGATCAACATATCTCCTGCGGTAACCGTCTGGTTTCTAAGTTATCTATATGGGTGCCGTCAACATATACCTACATATTGACAGTGACCTTTTGTCTTGTCAGGTGTCATACTTCTGTTGGTATGAATATATACGTATATATATAGTATTATTATATAACATCCTTCCTTATATTAGAAATGTGTTTGTCACCTCTTATTGTCATAACTGATAAACCAATCACTACGAAATAAATTTATAAATGAAAAAGGATATATACTACTTTTTATCATTATTAGTGAATATATTTCGGTTACGGAGGCCAAGTCACGGGTAAAAGTCAGTCCAATTTAGTATCCATCAGCGATATAATTTTTAGAAACAGTTCAGTTGTTCCAGATTACTGTGTAAGTATCTACAAACAAAAAGCCTTACCTCTTTAGAATACTAGAACAATTATTTAAATTAATATATCTCGTTATTAGATATTGTAGAGTAAACTGGGGTAAGGTAGTTAAGTACTAGAATACCCATGCCCACCTCAAGCCTTTCATAGGCGTAATAGCTTTATGTGCCCAACTGTTTCCCACAAATCCCTACTAATAATAAAACTTTGGCTGATTATGAGCAGCTTAACACTTAGAAACAATAAAACTATACAATTAAAGTGGACACTCAGAATGACCTCCATTCTGAGTTAAAAGATTGTAGGAAAATATCTTTGTTTTTAATTTGAAAATTATTAATAAATAAATTCTCTTTATATATTGTTATGTTTATTTCTTTCTATTCAAAATAATATTGGTTAGTTGATTAGAATTATTTTGTTTAATTCCGCTATGCGAGTGCGAATGCCGACATTAGAAGATTACCTATTATTATTATTAGTTGAAGTTCTATAACCTTCCATATTAGCCATTAATCTCCGATCTTTATCCAGTCTAAGCAGATGTTGCAACACGTGTTGCACCTTTAAATGAGGCATTTTTAGGGAAATGGAAGGATCGCTGCTTACCAGGGATATGGACATCGTAAAACAAAACCTGGTTCAGTAAAATAGTGAAATAATATGTTAACTTTTCTGCAAACATAAGTAAAGTCTCATGCGTATTTAGAGAGGAATAATACAGTATTCATTCATCTATTGAAAGCTCGCACTCTGTAAATATAAAATAAATAAGCAAAAATTTGGTAACGATTGCAATCCCTAATGGAATAGTCAGAGACATTTTGACTATGGCCATTGTAGTAAACATACCACTCGATATGCCCATATTTCCTCAAACAGTACACTTTAATATGGCCGAGGGTGAGTATAACATCATTATTTGGTTTAATTTGATTTATCATTAATATTTTCCATCACCAGAGATATTTTAATTGATACATATTAAAGTTTTTAGTATTGAATAGATTTAAAGTCACGACTTTTGACGTTTATAAAGTTAGAATAGTGTATCATTATGCCATGGCGTTCTGTACATATAAATATGTTCTTCAGAAATAAATATTAGTGTAACATTACTTTGTCGTAGTACGTAAGAATATTAGAAACAATAATAATAATTTGGGGAAAACTAACGTCCGCATTATTTTTCAAGGCGGCACAGCGCGGCACGCCCGAAAATTGATAGCTTTTTCTTTCCATTCATATAGAAAAAGTGAGTGAGTGGCGCATCGGGTGAGGTAACAAGGTTTTCGCGCAAATAGCAACACGTGTGTAGTG
This sequence comes from Galleria mellonella, assembly GCF_026898425.1. NCBI lineage: Eukaryota > Metazoa > Arthropoda > Insecta > Lepidoptera > Pyralidae > Galleria > Galleria mellonella. The sequence continues at coordinate 2,378,694 of NW_026442172.1, read as the reverse complement.
GATAATGGACCGGCCCGCCGCGCCTGCCACATTCACACCCGACGGGCGGGCCCTACGATCGTTACGCTTGTCATATCTAACAATGTTTAATTAATATTGAATCAAAATAATTATTAAAAATATTATGTACATGTTCAAATAACATACATAATACAAATTACGTAACTTGTAATAATTTAAAAATATGAGTATTTTATTAAACCCTAGAGCCTAGATGGTGGGGGGAAAGGGATTGTTAGCAATGGAGTTTGACAGCCCCATTGCTAGCAATATGCCCTATTAGGTCGACCTCCACGTGGTTCTCCCTGGAAACCATCGTGAACAATTTTTGTTGAATTCGTCACGATAGGCCAACTGACCTGCTTCATCCTCACCTATCATTCTTCACTGGTGCCCCGCCAGCGTATCCCGATAGCGCAGGCGGGGTTACCATTCCATTATCACCCATTAAAAAAAAGAGCCTAGTTGGTCGCGTACAAAGTGCTTTCAGAGATGTTTTCTCCCACGAACACTTAGGTTATAAAATGAGCTCCCTGCCGAGGTTTTTCCAAGAGACTACAGAATGGGGTTCTTCAAAAGGGGGTTAAAGAGGTTTCTTTAAGGTCCGTAATGCGCGGGTAATACACCTGGTATTGCAGGCGTTCATAGGCTACGGTAACCGCTTACCATCAGGTGGGTCATACGCTTGTTTACCATCTCAGTGGTTTTAAAAAAATATAAAAATACCGTTGGTCATCTTATGGAACTATTTTTACGTACTAGTTTTAAGTACTAGAGTACGTCCGCGTTATTGGGAGATTGATTAGATTAAATTTATTTTTTATTTTTCCATTCCTAATACTAAGAGTGTATCAAATTTCATGACGATTGAAGAAGCTATTGAAATGCCAAGACATAACAAACAAACAAACTCAATTTTATATTTTTATTATTAGTAAGGACCTAAATCTTTAATTTAATATACGCCGACTACAAATTATTTCTTGATAACTTCGCTTATCAATTTTCAAATAATATATTTAATATTTTATTCTAAAATAAAACTATTTTTCTGTAAAATCTAGAATATAGACAGGCATACTATAACGTCAATAATTATATTAACTCGGCATTTCATTCCAGATGGCTTATCTGCTGATTTACTGACTCCACTGTGGTAAAATGCAGGATTTACATGTATATTGCGTATGCATACCACACATATAACTTGCAGGGTACAATGCGTGCCTGGGTCAATCGGTGAAATGTTACGAATACCGTTTCGATCCCTAATACTTTCCGCCACTGGAAAAAGCCCAATTTCCTGAAATGGATGGATAGAAAACGTGACTTTAGGGCCGGTACCCACAATATCACGCCCATTGACAGTAAGTAATCTTCTAATATTTATTACATTGTTTCTATCTTACTACGTAATCCAGATAAAACAAATTGACTTAAATTTAAGTATAAAAATTTCAGTTTAAACAAGTTTGTTTAAAAAAAATTATGGCATGCTTTTATAGACTTTAACATCAGACTCAGTTATCACACAAAACAAATCCAACTAAGAGTATTTCAAACACGACGGATTTATCATGCGTAGCTCACAAGTTCCTATGGCCATCTTCATTATCAGATCACCTTTATGGTACCATAATATTGTATTGTTACTGAACTTACAAATTTCAGCATAATCCGACGTCCTTTAATGGTTAAAAATAGTTTGCAAATTCTGAATAGAAAAAACATACTAAAGAAAGTTAAATGAAAGCTTGTACAAACTGTAACCGATATTGTATTAACTGTATAATACACTTTTTGTAATTTCTTTGCTGTCAATATTTATTTTAAATATATATTATTATTAGCTCGTACTATAATATATAATACATATATATATCTATAGTTCCATATATACGTATATATATATTATACAAAATAAAGTGTTAGTCCGCGATGGTTTTACTTTCGATACATAGATAATTCGATATATTGATAGCAAGTTTGAGGGACAGAATGAAGTGGATCAAAGTGAAAAAGAAGTTAGTCAAATGGAATTAATATTATACAGGAGTGTATTTTATAAAATTTAAATTACACCACGAGTTTATTTACTGCTACTAATACCTTCTTGTATTACAAATTATAAACTTCACAGACTTTAGTGTTTAAATATTTATGGAAGACTCACTATTTTATTGTAAAGTTAGTTTTATTTAAAAGTTATTCATGAAATATTCATGAAAAATTCATCGGTGTATACAGAGAGTTTTCTAATTAATATTTTAGACACAATATTAACTGGTAGGTCATTAAAATTCTCCTGTCAAGGTACCAATTAAACATCTTATGATCATTATTTTTAAACAACTTGAAAATAACCTTTTGATTTCAATTCTTATTGGTTTTTTAGTCAGTATTCTGCTGTGTATATAGAGTCTGAGTATATTATGTTTGAGTTAGCAAAGACATAATACATTACGCAATAGACATCTACATAAAACACGTATGGCGTGTAAGTTGTTATGTTATTTCCATGGCACTGCACATGTCTATAGGCGACGGTTACCACTTTCCATCAAGTGGGCCGTCACTTTGCTATTCTAAGTTGCATAAAAAAAGTTACCTAGATACTTATGTCAATTTTGTCGTGATCGAAGTAGCTATTTCAGCTGAGCAAAACACTTTTATACAACTAATATACTCGTATATATATTAGCACATTTTTTATTATTAATTAAATCGAATATAACATGTATTTTTCATGAAATTAATTTTTGAAACAGCCTACGTTTGAATAAAGTTGAAAGCTTAGATCTTTGCAAAAGTAAAGAAAATATAACTGCATAAAAGTTTAAACATTCACAATTATCACATTAATTTTTAAAAATAAATATATTATTGTATTTATGTATAATTTATATAATATGTATAATTGTAATTACTCATGCGGTATTTAGACGCAACTCTCGCACGTTGGCGTTGTGGTGAATGGAACGGAATACACGACAGTTCCACATTTTGTTTAGCATATTTGAATCCAACGTGATAGAGTAAGACTTGAAATCATATAATAAATATAATATATTATAAGTTTTTAAAATTATCAAAAAATGATCACACATGATGAACATGACACATTACAATAATTTTAGTGAAATTTATCATTCTGTCTTTTCAATCATTAGGTAAATAAATTAAATTGTAAAAACATAATAAACAAGTTTATATAAGGAATATATACTTACATACCAAATAAGTCTAGGAAATTGTATTTGGCGTGTGGGTAAACCTATAGAAATACAATTATACACACACCGAAGGCCTGCATAGACGATGTATGCTCGTATTTTGTCCTTGAATATATTTTTGTTTAGCGGAAACCGCGTATTTGCATAATACACGTGCATTCTAGTCTGCAATTTTAGAGATTTTATTATAATCTGGTTAAAATTGAGGTCAAAGATAAGTTCAACAAATGCTTGGAAAAATGACATCACCTTTAGTTTAGGGTCAGTCCTTGTACCTTAAAAAAGTTGAGAAAAATAATACGAAGGCAATTAGAAAAAAAATAATAACATGTTTTTAGCTATTTTTTTTTACAATTGTTGCTTTATGTCACGTCATCTAATTTTTGTGTAAAAATGCGAATAAAAAATAGTGTAAAAATATTTCATAAACCGTAAAATAATAAATAATGACATTTATAAATATTGTCGATTTATTAAATTTCACTAAATTGCATAGGATACGTGGTTATGAATTTCAATATTATTACAACATAGAAAGTCTCGTATTTTAACCAACTTTTATTTATTTTTTCAACAATAACAATTAATATTACATTGATATTCTACCGTGTTTAGCTTTGTATGACATGTTAAATTCGATTTATTGCAGTCGACTTCAAAAAGAAAGAGGTTCTCAATCCGGTTGTATTTTTTTTTATATTTGTTACTTCATAACTCTGTCAGTACTTACAGATTGATCCCATAGAAATTTTATCAAAATCGGTTTAATAGTTTAATTTTTAAATCAAAATAGCTGATTTTGGCACAATTGAACTCGATTTTCTTTGTGGAACACAATCTTAATTTTTGATAAAAAACAAAGTTGAACTGAATGAAAAGGTGTGTATTAAATTTAAATAAACTTCGGATTCGTATGCTTATATAATATATAGTGTACATTGATAGGGCTCAAGCTCCGGACATTTTAGAAATATTTTCTTTTGACAAATTTCTCTCGTCTGCGCTTGCCATTATGTGTAGGTGAATTGTGTGCGTGTTGCGTGGCCCGCCGCAGCGTGACCACAACATGTTGCGTGGCGCGCGGCCATGTCGCCGCCATGCCGCTATCGGGCTGCTGGCTACTTACCATATTCACCACGACCCCTTTTAGGTAAAGTATCGTATTTTGATACTATTCACGGGGAGTTGACATTGACAGGTGTGAAATGAAAGGGTAACATGGAAATACCCTTTCCATTCACGTAAATATTTAAAATATTCATGAACACGACAAGAGTTGTGTTTAAAAATGTTTCTTTTCTTTTTATATGTGACGTTAACTTTTAAGTTAACCCTTTTTGAAAATATAAAATAAATAGCTGTTCTAGAAAAAATATCGATGTGTTAAAATATTTCGAATACCAATTTACCCGTTAAGTAGTTTTTAATTTAACATTTTTAATGTTATTGTTTTACAAAATATTGAGTACTGGAATATAAACTGTAATAGGTGTTATTTTTCATATGACCACAACTTTTTCCCATATCACTATAGGTATCTAATGTAATTGATAATGTAAACATATTACATGGTAACGTACGTACTAATCAAAATTAGATATTCCATTACTCACATAATGGTTAACAAAGTTTGCCATAGTAACTCAGTTTGTCCAGTACATACTATCGTTAATATTTAATATTAATAAACTTTATGAATTAAAATAGATTATATTAATGTTGGTAAAACTTTTATTTCACATTCAAATAATACACAAATTTTTTTTCAAATCCAAAGGAATATCACATTAATTTCCATTTATTTTTGTAACAATATAATAAATGGATTTGGTGTCATGGTTATTTCATCATTTCAGCCATTATTCGTTCACTGCTGGACATAGGCCTCCCCCATAGATTGTCATAAGAAACTTTTTGGTGTTATATTATCAAATAATGTAAAAAGAGCACAGAATAAAACTACGGTTATGGTCAGTGAATGGTTTTCAATATAGGGAAAAGTAGAATTCAAGTAAAACATGAGTCATTGAGAGATAATTATAGCTCGTGCAAAGTTCAAATTGTATTCACTAGTATTGATTTTTCTGATCTCAAATCTATAGGAATGAGCATCGAGGGTGCAACCTCCCTAGTAACTACCATTATAAGAATATTTCTAGTATATACAATAACTATAACATGTTATTATCGTATCAATGCTGGACACCGGCCTCTCCATAAAGGAAAGATAAGCTTACTTTGAGTTATAGACTAAAGATCGAGGGGAACTGAGCCTAAATACACTTTCAAACTTAAATGCCATAATTATGGTAGTATTATCCCAGACCTTTAACACTTCTCTATTTTTTATATTTATGTTTATTTTTTTATATTTTATATGTTAACTAATTACGATGCGTCGCCTGTGGTCATATCACAGTTTTGAATTGCGTATCACCTTCATCAATAAATGTACTCTAAAATGCAAGAATAATTTTTCAAATCCTTCTTGTAGTTCCAGAGATTTGCGGGTACAAACACATAAGATCTTTCGCTTTGTATATACAAATTTGTATATTAGTACAGATTTTATAGATAGATCTTTATGAATAATGCATATTCTACAGGTTCCTAGAAACGCATTGGACAAAACCTTAGCTATGCCATCAAGTGTGGCTGAAGGTATCTTTGTAAAATAATAATAGTCTTGTAGGCTATCAACTTCTATAAATTAAATAATATACACACACCTGTCAGTATAATTACTCTTATTTTATGCAAAGTGGCAAATGCGAAACAGTGTCTTCATACTTTTAACTAATTAAAAGAGACTTGTTTTATTTAGCTTGTTTACCATTCCAAGTTGCATAAAAAAATTACCAGCGGTGCGCGAATCCGAATAGTTTTGTTATTCGAATAATTAGTAATTACTAATTTTATAATTCGACTAATAAATTAGTATTTTATTAATTTTCGTATCTAAATACTTTTGTTAATAACTAATTCGATCTAAACAACTAATATTGAACTTAAAAAATAACCTCAGTAACAATTATTCCAAAATGTTTGAGAAATATGCAATTTTTTTTTAATACTGATAAATATTAATAATTGTTAATGTTTCCAAATATTCTAAACTATTCATGTACCAACTCGTACATGATCAACTACTAATGAATGATTTTAGTGATTAGTAGAAGCAGTACAGAAAATGAATATAATTAGTAATCAAATACATAAAATTAATAGTCGAATGACTTGAAAATCATTCGAATATGAACGGAATGAATTACTCAGTCGAATAATCAGTAGTCGTATTAGTAATTCGCGCATCGCTACTTAGGACTTATGAGCGTGAAATATATATCTAATTAATATTTCTGATATACTCATGGTTTGTTTTTATCAGGTTAATTTTATAATAGCACCAAATATTGTCATTGATGGAAAAAATAACTATATCCCAATTTTTGTAAAGTTAAATATTGACAGTATATGTCAATAACAGAAATATAAACAGGGCCAATGGCTTGTTTTTATTTCTCTCTTGAATACATATTCATTCAAAAAAATGCGCCGGTATTGTTTTAAATTATTTGCTTTATTTCATTGTGGAGAAGCTTTATTTGATACAAATATTATATTATAAAAACACTGAAAAATTTATGGAGATTTAAAATAAACTTCTACTCTCTGGTAGTCCAATGTACACTATACGGAAATTTCTTGTGCGACATATCCTTCTTCTGTATGCACCCTAATTCCACTTAACTAAACAAATATAACTTGCTCTATTAACAATTGTACGCGAGCGGAAATGTACAGCATTCGAATGGTCTATTCAAATAACACGGAACGGAATGCTAAAAGTTCAAAGTAAATGCAATGTAGCACTCCCAAAACATCACACAATGGTCTCTATTAGGGTACTTAGTTCTAAATCACTATACCTACAATTTACAGTTTATATTGGAATTATTCATTTTGATTTAACGAAATAATAAACTGAATAAATTTAATAAATTTAAAACTTCTGTTTCTAAAATACGATTCTTTGTGAGATTTCTATGGCATTTGGTTTATGGAGTTAACACGAAGATTCTGTATAAATCACTACGAGCACATTTCGGAGCTTTGTCCGCATCGAACCCGAGACCTTCTATTTCCGTCGGTATTTCCAAAAACCTTTCTCCAGTTGTTTGATCCATATGGAAGTTATATGCAAGATTTAAATCTTCTGGGTCAGTAGTTTTTGCTGTGTTGATAGATCAATTAAGATAGGATTAGAGGTGTGATTTTGTGCAAAGTCATCTTCAACTTTGCTTGCGTATTTATTTGATGAAAAAGAACATATGGCAACAAATTATCAGAAACTAAATTATTTTTATATCTACTATAGACGATAAACTGCAGATATATTTTAGAAATAATTTAGATATACTTTGTATAGGCCACAGCATTAACAAAACCTGTAGAAGTTAGTAATTAATATATTACTTCCTAGAGATCTATTAAAGACAAATTGAGTTTGCATTTGACGGAGTTTAAGCACTAAGATTTTTTTTTCCATAGAGTACAAATTTTATTATTTTTCCATATAGTACAAATTTTAGTATAAAAAGAAGTGAACTTAAAACTACGAGGAAAAGTAACTTTAATTTCTAATATAAAAGAAGGCTATAAAACAGCGATAAAAGTTATGTAGTTATATAATTCTAGTTTTAATTTATATTAGTATCCCCGCTTGCGCTATCGGTATACTTGGGCTGGGTATCAGGTGAATGAAGATGAAATCAGGTCACTTGGCCCATCATAACGAATTTAACAAGGATTAACTACAACAGTTTCTAGGGGAACTACATGGAGTTGGCTCGATATTGCTAGCAATGAGGCTTTTAGACCCTATTACTAATAATCTCTTTTTCCCCAATAAGTTACTTTTACAGTATTATTATTTTAGGTATAACAACGAAGGGGTGCTTCTTAATTTTTATACTACCTTCAGCTATTTCGCTTATTTCGTCATATGTCACGTGCTTTTATCTCTTGTTTCTTAAATTGTATCTAGAAAGGAGATACAAGTAACGAGAATGGAAAATTTTAGATATCGTAATACAATAATTACTACCTAACTGAACTAATTTAATATATAATAAAGAAAATATAAAATAGGTAACTGGCAACGAGCAGCTCTTAAGACTTTTCAAAATGACCAGATAACACTACAATTAGTTTTTTAAGTATTTCATTATTTATTTTATTAAGTACTATTAGATTTTGAATTAAGTATTTATATATATTAGGTATATACCAGGGTATTGTAGGTAGATAGTTCTCTTGAATTAATATTATGTATCTAACTTTTTACGAACTTTTTGTACCTACGAGCTTTGCTTGCATAATTTTCGTATTAGAACTTGTACATGAATATACTGGAAAATGAAGCGAAGTTAAACAAAACGATTAATCCAAAACCATGTAAATATAGTTGTACAAAGTTTCGGCGCTTTCGAGAATCTATTTATTATTTAATGAATAATTAAATTTAGGTGTAAGTCCAAGTAAATTCTTGTTAAATACTAGCTTTTGCCCATAACTTTGTATGCATGGATTTTAGAAGTACTCGTAGGTAATAAAACATGCGTTACATTTGAAGTTCGATGTAGTTCAGGTTTGTAACTATGATTATTATTATTATACCAGCCATCAACTGCTGAATATAAGCTTCCCCCTATTAGGGGGTTTTGCCAGTAGTTGCCATGTTTGGTAGGCGGGTGGGGCAATCATAGTCAGGCTTTAGAGGTGTTTTAAGCAGGCCGCTGCTGCCCATCCCTTGCCCTCCTTTAGTTGCCTCTTACAATACCCACGGGAAAGGAAGGGAGGTCCATTGCCATGGACTACATGGCAAATGTATCTATGGTAATTGTGTTCAATTTGGAGCAATAGTTATTGCATGATGTTGAAAACAAATATACAGACTGACAGACAAAGATTATAAGAATTAGTTATTTAATTTTTGCAATCAAATTATGTATTATGTAATACTTGTGGAAGTGATAACTACCACAGTATAATTTTATCCATTCAATATATTATTTATAGTTTAATCCATTACATAATATCTAAGATACGATACAATTATCAAGAGTATATTGGGGAATCGTAATTAATTGTCTCGGACACGCTAAACTGTTCATAGGGGTAAAGATAAGGGGAAAGTGCTTAAACATAATATATATTGGTGTCCCGTTAAAGCCTTGCGTTGCTTGGATTTATGTCGCGCGACGAACTGGAACGCTTGCGGCCCAGAGAACGCAAACCTCCGCCGACGACATCGTCTTTGATTAACGGGCCCGTTCGAGGACCTACCGATGCTAATAAACATTCTCGCTTCGCCTATTGACTATTTCTATATCACCAGGTGCGATTTAAACTAGATTTTTATTATGTTGCCTTTTAAATGTATCTGAATAAAGTTATCTTTAAAATTCATTGTAATATACATAACAGTATATACACAATTTAAAAGAAAGCATATAATAATTTAAATTCTGAAATATTCAGTGTCACTATTTTCATTAAACTTACAAAGCAGGAGGTTTTCATTCAGACTATTTGTTTATGTTGTTCTTTTTTTGTGTGTATTATTATTTGAACTAATTTCTATGACAATGATTAATTAAAATTTTGTGATTAATTTGTAATTTTCACATTATTTAGTTTTAATCTTAGAACAAAAAAAAAACTATATTTTTACCTGTAACTACAAACCGGGGTAAATATTTACCCCGCAGTAATCCGACTCATAAGTACATAAATTTTTTGTTGTTTTTTTTATTCCGAAGAGAATGGTGTAACAATTTCAATTTTATCAAGGTTTATTTGGTAAAAAATCGATTTAAATAGCTAATAGTGCTAAAAAACGGCCAATTGATCCAAATAGTCCATTATTACAAATTTTGTTTTTAAAATTCAAATAAATCAGTGATTAAAATAATATTCGTCGTCATCAAACTCCTACAAGATATATTACCAACGTTCAGGACCATTTGGTCTTAATTATGTTTTCCTGACAATGCATCCTGTAACATAATTCAAGATTGTAAATCAAGTAGTTATTCAATAAGTGTTTATTATATAGATGCTTTATATATATGGCGATAGTGTTAAAATACAATTGAAACATTATTTCGCACTCCAGGACGTCGGTGGGACCAAACAAACTAAGCAGATACAATATACCCGAGCCAAAAAAGGATAATTTAAAATCCTAAAAAAAGCCACTTCATTCACATGACAATAATATAGGCTATATATTCATCTTATTTGGAAAGTCTCATGCCCAGCATTGGGAATTTAGAGAGTTGAAATAAGGTAAACAAATAGAAAATATTAGTGGAATAACTACGAGAATTGTTAGCAATTTAACAAGTACATTTACATAAATTCTGTTGCGCTAACTAGGTAAATTATTTTAACGACATCCTCGAGTTACTGAAACCTCTTGAACAGGTCACGATGCAGCTCTAGTTATAATATTATGGAGCGAAACACAACAGGCATCACTTCTGGTTCCCAATAATCTCTTCAACTAAGCTCAAGAGAGCAAATTTAATCTATTGTTCTTTCGCTGATATATATAGTCATCCAAATTCATTTATATTACAAATATAACAGTTTTTAATGTTTGGATATCCGTTACTGTACCACGTTGAAGAGATTAAATGCATTTATATGAATTTAAATACATCTATAGGTCTATATATATTATGTGTATGATTGAGGAACAATAAAAATGTACATTCGTAAAACTTTCGATATATTTTAAAACTGACAGAGAATAAGTGTTAAAAATTATATATCACAGATACTTAAAAAAAGGCTGGCTCCTCAACTTGCCAGCACCATCAGATTTTTATAAAGAATGAGCACTTTTAGCCTTAACGTATATAGATTATACAGTTAATTATACTACGTGAGTTTGAATGTGACAGTCACCAAAAACTCTGTATGTCAATTTAAATTTTCGACTTTCCGGTGATAGAAAACTCCTTTAAACCAAATTAATCCGGAAGACGGCATTAGACTCGCCCCCTGCCGCGCTGAGTTCAAATATGCTCGGCAAAATGCCGGTATGTCGAGAGTTGTTTTATATGTATATTGTAACTGTCGACATATACCTCTGAATATCTTATAAAGGATTACTAACGTGAGGATGCTTTTTTTCCATTTTTATTCCTTATTGCTTTATCTTTTTGTGAAATTCTTTTAAAATTTCAGATTAGAGATCCAAAACAAATATGCATAATTATATTTGTTTTGGATCTCTTGAATTTGAGTATTACCAGAAAGAAACTTTATACAAAAGTCGTCTGCTTGGGTACCTCTGTCTCCTTCGTGTTTCTGCCGCGAAGCAATTGTTTTTGCATAGCTGTGTTTTGTTTACAAAGGGGGGATATGGCAATGAAATTACAGAGTACAGAGACATAATATCTTAGTCCTTAGGAATGGCAACGCGTGAACTGGTTGATACAGTATATTCTATTTTACTGATTTAGGAATTGTCTTGCAGAAGTCCATATCATTGGTTATTTGATTAGATTTATTTTCTTTAATTCCGCTACCGTTGGTATGTGTGTGATTGCCAATATTGTAAGATTGACCACCATAAAAGTTCTACAATCTTCCATATTACATTACTAGGCTTCGAGCAGTGATCTAATAGTTTGCTTTAAGATGCCTCGTTTAGAGGTGAAACACGTGTCGTAAAACGTGCACGAACAAAATGGCAGATGGAGAGTGATGGCTAATATGGAAGGTTGTGGACCTTATGGTAGTAACGGTTATGGCCAGTCTTCGAATGTTGGCAGTCACACATATAGTAGTGGAATTAAACAAAATAATTTTAATACAATAAACATGTCCACGGTAGTGTTCATATCTATAGGCGACAGTTATCACTTTTTATCAGGTGAGTTGTCAGTTTGTTTGCAATTCTAAGCTATATAAAAAAAATGTGAACGCTATAGCTACTTTCATATATAGTTTATTTTATATGAAACAGATTGGCAAATCGTTCGCTCCTGTCGCTATTCCAATAAATTTTCCAATACACGAGGTAATTGCTTGTGACGAGTTAATTGATCGCAATGGTTTTTGTTTTGCAAGTAGGTAGGTATATTTATAAAGGAATCGGTAATTTAGGAATATTTCTTGGTATAGAAAAATGTTAGTCTTAAGACTATTTATTATATTTTAATAAGATTTAAGTGTTTTATTCCTTTTTTTCAGTCATTAACTGTTCAATGCTGAACATAAGCTTTCCCCATAAGAGAAGTTTTGCCAGTAGTTGTCACGTTTAGCAAGCGGGTTGGCAACCGCAGTTAAGCTTTTAGGGATGTTTTAAGAGGGACGTTGCTGCTCATTACTCTACCACTAAGTTTTTTACTCGCTGCTAACTACATCTACAGGAAAGGAAGGGGTGGCCTATTTTATGCCGGGATTGCACGGCCATAATTTCTAAAAATTTTGGCCTTGCAAAAAATTTAGTTTGTTTCAACATATATATTAGTATTTTTATTATTGCATCAATTAAGTAAGATTTAATATTACAATTAGAGATAATTTAATTATTTTACTTAAAAAAGTATACCTAATGCTCCTATAAAGTTTAATCATAGATCGAGTTTTTCTGTACTTAGCATTAAATTTTATTACCCAATTTAAATAGTCGCTATTATTCATTAACCTTCTTTCAAAATTTGGTAATTCTTTTTGGCTTTCCTAGCTTCGGTTGTGCGTTGATTAGTCAGTCAGTCAGGACTTTCCTCTGTATATTATATGAGCAGTATAGATATGTATGTATATGTATGTATGTACGAATACTTCGTAGTACATGAATATAGATGAAATGTAATTTATTGAAAATTCATGAAATAGAAGGAGTAAAGAAACATTTCTATTTGTTTTTTATTTTCTTTTATCATTTCTCAATTATTAAGGTCAATAAAAAAATGTGTATAATTATAAACATGTTATGCAAATAAAGGGGTAATATATGTAAAAAAAATTGATATCTATGCAATATAAAAAGATGTAGGTTATAGAGCTACGAGCTATTTCAGAGGGAATCAGATCAAACTTCAAAAATTACGCGATGGGAAAAGTCTCGTAGGTTGGCCATGGATCTCGCCGAAGCACCCATTTAGCTATCAGAGATAATAATTTACAGACATTCAGATAGGCGTACTGTTTCAAATATATCCCTTATTTTTAAATTTAGATACAAATTTCGTTTTCAGAAGAGAAAACGGCGGTTGAACTATTTTTCGTGTTTGTTTTAATTGATAGATATTGGATTTAATCTACTTGAAAAGATTTTGAAAGCTATGAGTAACATGATAGTTAATAATAAGAATCTGCCTGTATGTTTTTACCTATACAAAAGTCATGAAACGTTTGCTTTACTTACTGTAGCAAAATATAAAATATTATGCCCCTGAGACACCTGGTGACCTGTAGAGCCCAACCATGCAAGGTTAGCAATAATTCAAAGGATAGTTTAAGTAAAATATTGAAGATACAGTATTATTCAAGTTTTATTGATCAAGTACCTTTAGTAACATAATATGTAAATATCTAATACAACACGTATTATATTTTGTAGTATTTTGAGTAAATATCGCGTTAATAGGTATTTGAGATCCGATATAGTTCGAGTTTAATAACATACATACATGTTTATTTTTCATTTATTTTTCACTTTGTTTACGCTACGACGACTATATTAACATAATAATACACAATTAAAGAGGTGCACAAAAATGTGACAGTTTTAGTTATTCCAATGCCATTTGGTTAGTACCGACAAGCACTTAAGTCTTTATAAAAGTTAAGTCATACCTCAAACATTGCCAAATGAATTGTAAAACTATCCAGAGTAACAATGTACGCTAACGAAAAGAAGTAAAGGAAAAAAGTCGAATTGAAATTAAGTTAATAGTCAGCAGCAGCCGGCGGAAGCAGAAACCGCAGCGAAGTAAGCTTTCGGCCGCAAAAATAGCGGATGAAATGTTAATTTGTTCCGAGGCGATTTGTTTCATACCTAAAAAGAATTAGGCGCGTAAATATTTGAAACTCGTAATAAAGGGTAGAACTCATTTGGTTGATGAGGAGGTTTTGCCATAAAAGTGATTAATATAGGTTGGTAGGTACGGTCCTATAAAGTTAGTTGATTAGAATAATTAAGAATTATTGTTTAATATCGCTACCATTCATATGCATGTGATTACTTACATTTGATACTGAGACTTGGCTTTCAGTTGCCAAGTCTGAGTATCAAATGAGTATTCTGATTAAGAATTCAGGTTCGATTGCGATGAACATGGTTTGAAAAACTTAGGAACAAAACCAAGTCTACACTTTTTGTACATGATGACTGAACATGCTTTGCAAATGACTTCACTTACCCATTTCAAACTCAAGATAGGTCAGTACTGATTGTTTATTACCATTAACGAAAACATTTTTGTTAGATATTTTTGTAGTTAGTTTGCTGATATTATGTATATTGTATGAATTTATTTTTGGTGCAGATACATTGATATTTGCGACCTTTTTATTATTCATTTAAAAGTAGAAAGTCAATAAAACTATAAAATCATTATCATTATCATATCAGCTATTGTCTGTCCACTGCTGAACCCATTACCTATCATAAGGAAACGGTTCTAAGCCACCTATATTCACTGACTCCCTGCAATGTATTTGAGGCCGTCGTTCCATCTAGTGAGAGGTCGTCCTATACTGCATTTATACGTACGGGGTTGCCACTTAAGAACGTTTTTTCTGCATCGATTATTGGTTCTTTGAGCTAAGTGACCAATTCATTGCTACTTCAGCTTGCTTATCCTTCGGGCTATTACGATCACTTTGATTCTTATGACAGCCTAACTGCGGTTGCCAACCCACCTGTCAAGCGTGGTAACTATTGGCAAAACCGCCCAAGGGGGAGTCCTATGTTCAGCACTTGACAATAAACGACTGATATGATGATGATATAATGAATGCAAATTAAATATGATAAATTTTAAACATCGTTCCTAATTACATTGTTCTATTCGGTGTAATCTCTCAATATAATTAAACAGTGCACATTAGATTTGTAACTAAGCTTATATTAATTAATAAGGATTTAGGATACACTGAAAGCGAAAATTACGAACTAATGAGAGAATAATGGAGATGATTATAGATAAACCCTTATTCTAGCTAATAATATAAATGCGAAAATCAGTGTGTGTGTTTGTTATCTCTAGGTAGCTTAATAATTTAATCGTATTGAAATTTAGACTACAGGCATAAACTATATTTAGGCATGAACTTGTATTTACAGTAGTAAGTAATAACCTGTAAAGAAATCTATTTATCTACTAGATTATTGGACTCTTGGTGTCGATTTCTTGTTGAAGTAGTATTTGTATTTCCTATATATTCATTTTGTGGTAGTTACCGCCCTTGTAATATGAGACAAGTTCGATTTCCTGGGAATATATTATATTATTATTAAGGTAACGTATTAAGGTTTCTTAAGGGTCAACGCGCACGTGATATCCCTGGTGTTACAGGCATTCACAGGCTATGGTAACCCCGTTTACAATCAGATGGCCCGTATGCTTGTTTGCCTCCATATTTGTATAAAAAAAATATATATTTATATCTGCGTTCCAATGTAAATTACAGGGTTTACATCGAGGTTGTAGCTAAAACAGCATGAAAAATGTCGGAGTTCTGAACAGAGTGCGATGGTATTTTACACCGGAGCAGAGCCTAAGGTTAGCAAAGCACAGGTAAGGTCGTGTGAGGAGCATTGTTCGCATCTTTGAAATGGCTCCGCTCAGTATCTTCTATACCAGGAATTCCCAGAATTTTCGATATCAACTCCTTGGAGTCAAAATCGGTTACCTGGCGATCGAAAACTGATTTATTTATTAATTACACTTGATATTTACTTAATTTTACTTTTTTTTTGTTAAATTGTGATGAAAAAATGATGTCAAATTTACTGAATTAACAAACCGCAAAGTTTATAAAATTAATAAGTATATTGTATCAATGGGGAAAAAACTAAAGTTAAGTTTTTTAAAGTAATTTGGGTAAAGAGATCTCTTGTCCAAAACAGTTTAGGGATCTATATCTTCTACCCGCTTTCAATGTTCTAAAAGACGAGTTGTCCATATCGTGGAAGATGCTGAGGTGAACATAACTCTATCTAAATCTAATCTCATCTCTACACTTACGCAGAGATGTACCCTCTCCCAGTGTCTTCTCCCACCTGTTTTATGAGAAGTGCTCAGAAGAATAATATTCCCTTATTTCACCTTCCGCTTTCCGACATTGCACCACGAGAATAGGTCAGCAACTACATCTTTATAGGGTTACGCCGCGCTTCCTTACTACTTGTAAGTTTGAGGTCTCTTACGTGAACGTTTTCATGTAAGATACCCTAAACTGTAACGTGTTTCCTTCATTCTACTATCTCAAATTATTTAAACGTAGCGTGAAAAAGCACTTAATAATGCGGCTAACCGTAGAGAGTAAAATAATCTCTTTTCGATTAATCGCATTCATGGACCATATCATCTTTGTGTTCGCTTAGAATGGTATTGGACACTTATCGTGGTATAATAAAAAAAAAAAAAACATTTCTCAAATGCATAATTAAATGAAAAGAAAATAATTATGATAAAAAATATATACTATAATAGAAAGGATGTAATAATCCAAATATTATTACCTTTTTTTTATCTACGCGTAACAGACGGTCTATTTCTTTTTATATGTACAAAAAACATAATTTATAATAAGTAGGTACTTAAAACATTAAAAGGAACATTATCCAAAAAAATTTAAAGTTGTTAATTAAAAAGAGTCCTTGATACAAACCGGGTAGTTACAACATGGTATAAATAGTTAAAATGTATCTATTTTGTTAGTATAATTATTTCATATTTCTTAGAAAAATTTGCTTAATTTCAACGAGTTTTCAGAAATGTTTCAGTCCTGTTCATTTTATTATATTAATGTGCTTCAGTATAAATACTCAATTAGAAACTATTACTTTATTATTTCGCAGAAATGTTAGGAAATAATATTTCTACGAAGTAATAAAGTAATATAGGAATAGAATACAATTTATATACAAATAGATTAAAAATTTTCATTTGTAGGTATATTGTTAGATAATTAAAGAAATAGCATAATTATGTACAAATTAAAATCAAAGTCATAACTATAATCTCTACTCTCTACCAGTTAAATTGAACACTTTTTATAAAGTAAGTTATCAGAGGGAGACTGTGCAAAAGTCGTTTGCTTGGGTACCTCTGTCTCATTCGTGTTTCTACCGTGAAGCAGTTGTGTTTGCATGACTGTGTTTCGATTTGAAAGGTAGGTATGGCAGTGAATTTACAGGGTACAAAGGAATAACACCTAAGTCCTCAGGAATGGCAACGCATGGGGGGTGTCTGGGGCGAAACAGCGACGGTTACGACTTTCCATCTAGTGGGCTGTCAAATTGTTTGTCATTCTAAGTTGCATAGAAACAAAGTAACAAGGGTTGGAAAATTTGAAAAAAAAAATTTTAGGTCCCGTACTAACTTGACAACAGTATGATCTATCACCATCATAGCAGCCTTTAACTGTCCACTGCTGAACATAAGCCTCCTTCTTGGGGGTTTTGCCAGTAGTTGCCACGCTTGGCAGGCGGATCGACAATCGCAGTTAAGCTTTGGAGATGATTACTATTCTAACTTTGGAGTTAGATTTAGTTTTATTAGAGATACTTAGGTCTGATGTATCGCTTGTTTAGTGGCCCTAATCAAAGAATTAAATGTAGCGTCGGTGGGATCCGGGATCGCTGAGTTAGTGCCCCGTCCGCGGCCGGAAACAGGTGCCGCTGCCGCTCTTACAACTCACTAATTTTATATAAACGTAGCTATGACCGCCGCACTGCTCATGTAAATGTGGTTGTTGAATATCTGTTATACTCGTATATTTGTACACTTCTATTTATTAAATCAGACATTTTTATGAGGTAAAATGGAATGGTAACCCTGTCTGTGCTAACGGAATGCTAATGAATGATAGATAAGCGTGTAGTTAAATCCGTTGGCGTATCGTGAGAAATTGCTAGGAATGAATCACGATAATTTTCAGAGTACACTGCGTAGAAGTCAATCTGATAAAGTACATATATTGGTACTAACTGAGTTATTCCTCTATATTATAGTAATATGACAGCAAAATAAACGTGACATGAAGATACAAAGTTAAAAAGAACAAAATCACATTTCAATAAAAAACATCTAATAAGAAAGATACTGTATCTCTCTTACATTCTTATATATTTTTAAATGTTACAAAATGTAGACGGTCCGAAGGAGGAGGTATATCTACAAATATTCATGGCTTTTCGGTCTTAAATTGAGGAAACTATAACGTTAAATTCAAATGCGTAATTATGTTGTGTTGGATTCAATTCAGGGTTGCCAGATGTTATTTTCGATTTTTACCCAAATGTTAAATATTATTTTCTCCAAATCGATACGATTTCCTTCACTTTTACTTAATTATAAATTTTTGTCAATTTTCACTACGTTTTATAATGTAAGCACAACGTGAACGACAAAAAAACTGTGGCTACATTCATCGATATATTTCATTGAGTACTAATGAATTTATATACTACTGTATAGTTTACAAATATGAAAACTGTCAAAAAGAATAGCCAAATTTCTCTAAGCTCTTACTTACTTTTCTCTAAATTTATCCCCAAGATGTTAATAGTAGTGATTGTAGGCTCGTGATGGAACTTTGATTACGAGTACATATTGATATTATTAGGAAAATACTTGTTACATATTACAATCATCCTTCAATTAATTGCATAGAAAATAAGTAGTGTAAAATTAACATTCAAAAATATCTTAAATAGCGAAACCGATCAGGTACTGGTCTTTATTTTTTTTTTTTGATGGGTGAAAATAGCATGGCAACCTCGCCTGTGCTAACGGGATACGCTGGCGGAGCACCAGTGAAGGGTGATCGATGCGAATGAAAACAGGCCAGTTAGCCCATCATGATGAATTCATCAGGAATTAACCACGATAGTTTCCAGGGAAAACCGCGAGGAGGTCGACCTGGTTGGGTATATTGCTAGCAATGGGATTCTCAGTCTCCATTACTAACAATCCCTTTCCCCCACTGGTGTTTATTATAACACCGTTTTGTGGAAGAGTACAGATGTTTTTTAATAATAGACATCAATATTTTTCCAAGAATTTTATTTCCCAGCGAACAGAATTATTTTACTTAAAATTGCGAATAAATACTCAATCTGGCAACGCTAATTCAATTAGTAAAGTGGCAGCCGAGAGAATCTTATCGTGTAGGAAGACAACCTGTGAAAGTACAGTATAGCCACTAGTCACGTACCGACGCGGCGTCTCAAGAGAGAAGCTTGGCGATGAGAACATTTATATTATGATCCGCTATAGTTGTGTATGTTATAAAATAACTAGTTTTTACCCACGACTTCTCCTATGTGACTGAGGTAATTACGTCGATCTACCGGGTTAAAAAGCCCAAATATTATATATATACCAAATTTCATGACAATTGATTAAGCCGTTTTGGTAACAATTGAACAATAAATGTACAAATACTGCTGATATATAATTAATTAATAAATATTCTCTAAATTATGAATTCTAAAAAATAAGAATTAAAAAGTACGTATTTTTACGTTTCATAGTTCATATTTATGCATGTTTTTATTCCCTCATATCGTTCGATTGGTTGCGACAATCCAAATGTTATTGGATAGATAAGAACAATATAATACAATGAGATTGAATATAAAGAACGAAGGAACGACATTTTATTGATTAAAAAAAAATAACGCATGTAACGCTCAACTCTGTGATACCTATAATTATTTTCTAAATGCGATGATTAGTATTATCTATTAGATAGATCGCCGATTTATTTGTACATTTTGTCCACTTCCAGTTTATCGGAAAAATACCTAAGTTCACTCTTGATCCCTTAGTCTATCCCCGGAATTACTGATTGATCACCATAAGAGATACGCACTGCCTTACTGCCCGACTCTTATAATATATTTGTACGTAATACTATATTATTGATTTTTTTATAAATCGTTTTAATAAAGTAGTTAATGGCTTGACGTGCGCAATGACATGGCGACTCACTACTACAGCCTTTTTTGCGACTTAGATACAGTTTTCTAAGAATAAATAATAAATATATTTGATTTAATTAACTAGTGACTTTGTTTATGTGTATCACTATCGTTTAAATCATAAATTTGTACAGTATTTTATTTTAAATCTTTTAATAGCATATATTCTTATATGCTAATAAAAGTTTTAAAATATCCCATATTTAACTTGATATACTGTGAAAATTTTATTATTATCACTTCAGCAATTTTTATATAAAAGGCATATCATACAGACAATCTGGCACACATATAAACAGAAAAGTTTAAAAGTACATCGATTTCGAGTCGATATATCTACATTTCCAAATTTGTATGACTTTATTATATGTAAAGATAACGTTTATGTCATCCTAGCAACTATATTAATCTCGTGTGATTTGTGATCTCCGTTATGAGTAGTTTAATAAATTGATTCATCTACGTAAGCTCGTGTACACTGCCTAGGGCCGTAATTACAGCGTACCTTTCGTTTATCGTTACTTGTTAATGGTCTTCATGAAAATTGTAACGTTCTAAAATAAACATCTACTTTTTCTTTTTCTATTTTGTAGGTACCGAATTATTTTTACTTGTGATTTCGTTCGGGTAATGTATGAAATAAGCGGAATAAAAAGTATCCTATATCCTTGTTCATTTCAAATATTATATGTATACCTACATATTTCAAAGCAATTGGTAAATCCGTTAAAATTTCAAGAAGTAACACATAATCAAACATATAATTACACTTTCACATATTAATATTGTAAATGTAAAAGTGATACCGTAACGAATTAATCATTCATTTTGAAATTTGATATATATTTGTACTTGTATTATTATGTGGTCTGGAGAAGGATATAGTCACGTGGATAAAGTCTATATATATATATATATATATATATATATATATATAACAAGAATGTTACAATTAACTTACGACAATTATTAATTGCATTTTACAATAAACTTATAAGAACATTGGCGTGGTGTAATAAAATATAAAATTTGCTGCGAGAGTGCAAGGATAGTAGAACTAATATGTATTATAGGTGTGTGTTCTCGGCACTTATTGATTTTTTATTTGGCTGAAGCTCTGGATAATGGACGCTTTTATGCAAATGCTGCATCCGCACTGCATCATATGCGCGAGGTGAACAAAGATCGCAAATAGAATAAAAGGAGATCAAAGTAATAAAAGTTACAGTAGGCAATAACCTATTTTATTCAATATTTACAAAATCCTCTTACATTACAAATTTTATACTCATATGTTCTTACTTTCTTATAAATGTGAAAATGGTTTTTTGTTACATCTTAACGCTTTAACGGCTCAGTTAATTTCAATTAATAACTATGTAAGGGACAAAAGTCGTTTGCTTGGATACCATTGTCCTATTCGTGTTTTTACCGTGAAACAGTTTGCATAGCTGTGTTTCGGTTTGAAGGGTTTGAAGGGATATGGCAATGAATTTACAGGATACAGAGCTATAACACCTTAGTTCTCAGAAATGGCACTGCATGTATGATATGGTATCATGGGCGAAACAGTATACTCTGTTACGTCCATGGTTCATGTCTATAGGCGACCACTTTCCATGAGGTGGGCTGTCAGCTTGATTACCATTCTAAGTTGCATAAAGAAGTATAATTTAGTGTACATTCAATATTAGATATAGAAAATGAGATAAGCTACTTTCTATCTTGCTCAGTTAACATACCTCGATTACACAGATAAAATCGTGGATAAGTGCTAGTACGTTATAATAATAAACAATTAATATTCTTTTATCTAATGTACCAAATTAGAGATCGAAATTTAAATTAACCGAATTTCATTTTCTATTTTGTATCAAATGATAAAAAATGCGATTATATCCTTATAATTCTTGGTGCATTCAGCTATCAAAGCAATATAAGAGGCTTTAAATTTTTCGCTATTATTCAATCCATGTTTCCTTGTATAATATTCAGTTCTATTCGAAGAAAATTCCGTCAAAAGGATCCTAACAAAGAGAAGAGAGGAGAGAGCTCAGAGAGATAATAATATAATCACGGTAAATATCTCGTTCATAAAATGTGTAAAGCTAATGATTATGATTTTGTCTTGTAATGTAATGGTAGGCTAATAACCTCCTCTTACACGGAGAAATCCGATAGCAGTGGGACTTTAATATGTTGGTACGGTATTTATCTTTTAGGTACAATTTTTATTTACAATAAGTAGATAAGTTCATCAGTTTTCACTGATTTGTTTCTTTTTTTTTTATAAAGTAGAAGGAATGATTTGTTTTTACTATCTCATACATCAACCTTTGAAATGCACTATCTATTAATATCAAAAAGCCCCTAAGCAAATTTTCGTTCAAAAAGTCCCTTCGTGAACATTACTTCAAATTATTACAATAATAAAGGGTATCAATCTATGCTATTACATATATGTATAATTAGTAATGATTATTTTATTATAATTATTTATTTATTGTATTCTTATTTATATATGTATTGTATAATATATGTTATGTATAATTTTTGTAAGTATATTATTCTATATGTTTGTATGTTCATTTATCTTAAATATTAATGTTGTTATCTCTCAAAATATTTATTTAATTTACAAATTGTTTGTTAAATCAATTCTCTGCCATTTATTCTCTCTGTTTAGGGTAACAGTTGACTCGAAGAGAATTCCATCAGGCATTAATTAATTAAATCAGTTCGCCCTGTAGACATATTTTAATGCGTGCAAAAGTATAAATAAATAAATGACTTATATTTTCTTTTTTACATAGATCCATTGTATGATCAGTTACGGCCTTGTACAATTTATACATACTTGTATGTTATTTAATAACTAATATTTGGTACAGAACTTTGACTACCTACATATTTTGTGTAGGTATATACTAAACTTTTACATTCATGTTATATTATAACCTATTAGGTATGTTTATCTTTTTTAATACCACAAAGGTGGCAAACAAGCATACAACCTGACTGATGGTAAACTGTTACTGTCGCGTATGGACGCCTGCATCAGGTATTTATTTGGACATTAGGAGTGCCACGTTTTTTGAAAAACGTAATAGATAGTGCCACAAATAAAACGATTACTATGTAGGTACAAAATATGTTTTTATATTTATTTGAAGAAAAACTAGTATCTATAGTGCAATGATTGAAGCAAAAATGGTCGTTACGTTCTCAATAAGATATTAAACCTCCAAATTCTTCAAAGAAAATAAATGAACTCCGTAACGAGTATATTTTTAATAGTGAGTGACGGAGTCCGTGTATATCAAAGAGACTTGCGAATTAAATCATCGGCCCTTGCGTAATTAAATAAGTCTCATTTTAAAAGGAATTTACGACTACAGCGACTGAGCAATAAACACCGGAGCCGTCTAGAATGACAACCTTCTTTTTATATTTTTACTTTATTTAGCATTAAATTTTAAATTGCCTGAATTAATTAGTATAAAAGGTTTATGACAAGATAATAAGAAAGATAAAAGGATGATCTATGATGATAAAATATTTTTTTCCAGGCTAACAATCGCTGGCTGTTTTAAGATTTTGGATGGTTCAGATCTTTGTGTGAATCCAACACAGATTTTCTATACCGAATTTCTATATATATATATATATATATATATATATATATATATATATATATTTTTTTTTTTTTTAAATCTACCGCCCTGTTTGGGATGCAATTTCACGCATATTGTTATTTTGAGGCTACTTGTTAACAGTAATGTTGTTTTTGTTGTTAACTATAAAGTAAGCACAACAAATGTTTTGACAATGACTGTCACTTTATGTACCTACTGTACAGAAACCTTGAAGATTATACAGTTGAGTAGAATTTACTCATTGTTAGAATGTATTACACTTCATGATATGCATGACAACGTTACAACCGACGTAGGACCTTACATGAGGCTACCATTGAAAGACAAAAGCTATTTCCATTTTGGGTAATAATTACTTGTTTACCAGTTTCAGTCGTCGACCGCAGCAGACAGTAGATCAACTGCCAAAACCAAACTCCCAGCCCACGGATATTACCGTGAGACATTTAATTTTCTACGTGAAAGGATAAGGCGGGTAGAATTTCCCCTAGCATCCTGGAGCGACTGCTCAAATTGTGTTTCGGTTGGCTATAAACATCGAGGTCACGGAATAAGCATGACAACGCAATTGTTACTTACGAAATAATCCATTTTGTGTATTTATTAAAAGAATGTTTACATATTAAAGATTTCGTTTGTCTCATATCCCAATTTATATATTGAAAATAATATTCTACCTACAGAGAGAACCGACCAGATATGTATATTAATACATAGGCATCGTTTATAGGTTACGATATTTGTTGTTAACTCTATTGTATTTCATAATACATTTATTAACTTGCAGTGTAAATTTAATTTGTAATATTTTTATCCTATTATATTATACATCAAGTAATGCCCACTGATTTCCATAGAATTCCCTAAATATTTGAATACATGATTGTTTCCTTCCTTTTATTCAAACAAATTCATTACAATCACGTTATTATAATTACAAAATAATAATAAATAGTTTAAGATAAAATGGAATTGGAATCCCTATTATTAACAAAACTAAGTATATACTTACAATTTTAAAACCTATGGTGCTATGATGTATAATTGTGATAAAATTGATGCGGAGTAACACCTCATTTACGCCAAAGTAAATATATTTTACAAATATGTTACACTAGCAACATATATTGTTGTATATATTTTGCAGTTGCTCTACATATAGATTTATCCCAGTAATATACAATGTATGTTTAGTGGAAAAGCGGTAAGTTATATGTAGTTTGTAGTGTGGAGTGTTTCAGCGTTTACTTAATTAGACTCGCTCATGGTATGCCTGCCATTTCAACCTAATTATAGAGTTGTTAATTTAATGTTAAATGGCCATCGTTATATCATTATTTGGACTATGTTTCACCTCGCAATTTTCCGTGTCAGCTATTTAATTTGAATTGTATTAATTGTATATTAAAGCGGTAATAATTTAACAACGACAAGTATTACAATTGTGAGAGATACGTAATGTTTTATATTTTATAGCCATACAAAGTTATTTAAATGAATTAAAATTTAGGTAATTAGTATAAATTAATTAATTTAAAAGTGATACGCATTATTTTATAAAAAGAAAATTACTTCGTTTATTACAAAATTAGTATAGGTACAGTTTTGATTAAAAAAAAAAGAATCATCCTTCATTAGCGTGTGAATAAAAATCATAGATTCGAATCAATATTCAAGTCTATAAAAACAATGAGCTTGTCAATACAAGCTCATCTTTTTCACATCGGCTGATGAAACTATTTAAAATAAAAGAAATAAAAAGACGTATTTATAAACAAACAGTTGTCTAGAAAATTGCACTACGTTAACAAAGACTGTCTTCTTTATTGGAGACATTGGAAACGGCGTTTATTAAGGAGGTAATTTACAATTTTTTATCTCACCATCTAAGAGAGACAAAACAACTCCCAAATGAAAAAAGCAAGTGATTAGGATAAGGGTGATTTATAATTCCGTTTATTTCCTCCTGCAGGCCTATCCTGTAATAAGGTAATTCTCTTGTAAGGTTCACTTGACTTGCGAGTCAAGGCGGGTGCCACCACAGTTTCCCCGATACGCCCGACGCGTTTCCGGACTTAAATAGCGTAAAGATAATTTGTTCAGAAAATATTTTGTTATAATTTAAGGTTATATTTAAAAAAAAAAAAGCTTTCTTCCTGACAAAATTAGTATGTAGTCCATACCATTCGACTATATGACAATAAACTTTTTATGAAAATATTGTTAAAGTTCGGTAAAGATTGATGACGATCATCTTTAACGAACATAATTTTCCTTTTTTAAATTGGAATAATTTATTCATCTAGTATAAAAAAAAAAACATATTAAATTCTTATTTTATGAAAATTACTTTCATGTAAATCATAGACATTTTTTAATAATAACATAGTGCAAGGAGTTTAATAAGTATTTTTTTTATTCTGTGATATTTTTCAGAACGGCAAACAAGCTAAGGACTTACCTGATGAAAAGCTGTAACCGTCACCAGTACATTATGATGTCCATACTACAGTCGTTAACTGGTCACTGCTGGTAATACGACTTATTAGGGGGTTTTGCCAGTAGGTACTACGTTTGGCAGGCAGCTTGGGAGTCGCAGTTAGGCTTTGGTGACGTTTTAAGACGGACACTACTGTCATCCCTCCAACATCAAATTTCTTTAATCACCTGTTACGACAACCACGGAACAGAAAGGGATGGTCCATTCTATGTCGGGACCACACGGCGATATGCCTTCGTACCTTGTAATTACAGTGTCATATTTCGTTCTTCAAATTGAAACACAGCCATGCGAGTACAGCTATTTCAGAGCAGAAATACGGGTGGAACAAAGGTATCCATGCCTACTGGTCTCCCACTGGAAATATCTAATAATACCTATAGTATGAAAAAATCCAATTCGCAGCTTTAACTTTATTTTAGTAAAAGCTAAAAAAGTTTTAAAAAACCCACTCGGTTACACTTTTTGCCTGGAACGATTGATAATTCTATTTCGCCCCTATCGGAGAGTGCTTTACTCGGGAATCATACGAAGTTTAACATATTTAAACAGAGTTATGAATAGGCAAAGAGTCTGTGAATATTTATGCCATTCATTGATAATCTATGGTACTAATAATAAGAGACGAAGTTGTATTGATTTTTTTCTATATTTTGTCTATGATGTTGCATAATAAAAGTCAATTCAATATGAAAAAAATTAATATTTGACCAATCCAAGAATAAATACCTTGTATATGTAAGGATTCACATTTATGTTTGATTTTTTTCTTGATTGAGAATTGATATATTATTTAATAACCTGCTAACTTCCTACTGCTAGATATAGGGCGACATTTTTTTTAATTATCAAACTATTAGAGAGATATTACTGGAGTCCATATAGAGTAACTAGAAGCACTAGTGCTCAATTAAATGCAAGATTGAGTTTTGATCAAAATTAAACCTCGAACCTGAACTTTAATTTTAACTGTAACATATAAACTGAATATTTTTACTAATAGTAAAAATTAGTTAATAAGATATTACAAAAAATATATATGTTTATTTTTGCAAATTCGGGATACTTCAACATTTTGGTTTATGCCAAGACTGAATAGATGTATAAAGTATGTATGACATTCTAAAAAGAAAAAGGTAAAAAGCTTTTGAATGTAATTTCTTTAATGGGCAGTGGGAGTCACCACACTTAACGATAACATTTCTCTTAAAGTAGATACATTGTGAACTTACAAAAGCTTAAAATATTGGTCTTGGAAGCATTTAGTCTCACAAACCACACGACATGTCACGTTGGTATGAACACGAAATATGAGATGCTCAAAATTTTTGCCATTTTTGGATCTATATTTATTGAGGAAAGATGTTTAGTTTAATTTATAAAATAATTTTATTAATTACGTTGTCACTATGATTCTTACATTAGGGTCGTAATATCAGCGCATTCAAAACAAATAAATAATAATGGTACAAACATGTTTATTATGTAAGTATACTCGTATTGAGTGGTAAAAGGATGCTCATTTATAAATGCAGAAACTGCGTATGGAAAGTTAATTTAAAATTAAGTTAGCTTTTTCAAGATTTAGAGCTAAAAATGTACTGTCGGTGTATTTATAAACAGCTGCGACATCTATATTTAAATCTATATATGCATAAATAAAAATATTACTTGTTACATTATTATATAATGTTTTAATATTATGTCTATTTAAATTAGATAATTAATGTACGGCTGGTACTATTTTTTCAAAGTTGTACAAATGAGTCAATATGCACATGCATATTGATTCATACAACAGTTTCTTATGTATGAGTGCTAAAAAAGATTTCATCAAGTTTTTGCAAAATATTCGAGTAAAGTTATGAAAAATAATATTTTAAACAATTTATTTATCGTTATCTACATTTTTTATTTTATTTATCAATTCTATGATGTATGTAATTATGGGAATGTTGCTGTGTGTAAGTGAGGTCTCGAGTTCAAATTCCGATCGGGCTAATAAATGGACTTTTCTGAATTGGACTGGGGCTGAGTGTTCTGTATCTGTCTCCAAATATTTGTTGCCTGATCCTCATAATGTAGAATACCTTAACTGCAGAGTCAGGTGAATAATGTGACACTTATTTATTATACTGATATGGTGGTGTTTTCATTTAGTTTGGTTTTATAAAATAAATCTACCATGGTAGATTGCGCTCTTTTTAAGATTATGACAATAATAATAAATTATTATTATTGTCATAATGAGTTTAACTCAACGAGAACGACAATAACGGCGACGTGGCGACTAGTTGGTGGCACCGCCATTTTGACATTGCAGTCAATCTTTTGCTGAGATCAGTTTTGGACGATGATATTCAAATTTTTTCTTCCAGAAAAAAACTAAGTATTCATATAATAAGATTGACATTTAATTTTATGTTCTGCTTTGATCTGTCGTTAAAATACGAAGGCCTTATTAGAAACATCTTCGCAGAATTATACGAATACCAAAGATCAAGACAAAAAAATTAAAATATTAAATTTAAATTTAAACTTTGCTATAAAAATGTATCTTTATATTATATATTATTTATATCGTATGCTGTAAACAAAATGTTATTTTGACTTTGCAGCGGCAGAAGGTGCAAGTCCTGAAGAAGGTGGATTTATTTATAACAAGTTTAGGTATTGTTTAATTACTAAGTATACATACATACATACAAACGCATATATATATCTTATAAAAATTTGTTGACATTAAAATAAATTTTATATTTGTTTACATTTCAGTATTTTACCTAAAATTATAGAGTATTGCTAGTTTATATATTATAGTCATATTTACTACTAAATATTAAAAAAAATACTTATGATGCCTTTCTAAATATTTATGTGAATTATAAGCATCTATTACAATTAAATAAAGTATAATTATTGTATGTCACCTCTTTTCCTACCTATTCTGTGGTCGCAACCTTTGCTGATGTATTTGCTGCTACAAATCATCCAACAAAACGTTCATTGTTATGCCTATGTAAATAATTTATTTTAGATATTGAAACATTACGAAAACAATAGATACCATATAAATTGTGTTTTAATAATGTAAACGGGTTGTTATACGCATGCCTATAGGTGTCTTTGTTTATAGGAATAACAGATCCTTATTATATTAAACATTCATTGGTGAATAATAACTAAATATTAAGTACATTATTTAAATATATTTTAATATTTTCCAGCAAATATAATCATCATCATCTCAGCTATTATCCTACTAGCTATTAGTCTACTGCTCAACATAGGCCTCCTCCATAGACTGCTATAAAGCAAACATAATACGGGCATAACTTTCTTTTATTGGTGACTCTTTATTCTTAACATGGACATGGATAACACAATTACCTCGACCTATATAAAAAAAGTATACTATTGCTGTTTATTTTATTAATAAGAAAAAAATATATAACATTTTCTATACCTAATACTATTTTTGTAAATTTTCTAAATATTTTTGACGTTAAAATCTTGAAGGAAATCTGATTCGGGAGAATAGATAGGAACATTTGAGTTTGTTTAAAAAAAAAAAACATATTATAAACAAATGCGACATCTGTTTCAATGAAATAAGTATCCAGATAATATCTAACAATTTTAATGCATATCATCGTCATTATATCAGTCGTAAACTGTTCACTGTTGAACTTAGGCTTTCCCCTTAGGGGGGCTTTGCCAGTAGTTGCCACATTTCACAGGTGGATTGGCAACCGCAGTTAAGCTTTGGTGATATTTCAAGTGAGACACTGTTGCCGATCACTCGGCCATTAAATTCTCTTAGTCGCCTTTTATGGTACCTACGAGAAAGAAAGCGGTGGCCCATTCTATGCTGGAACCACACGGCCATAATTATTTACATATTATTACATTAGCATTAAATATTACATATCAGTGCATATATACTCGTACAAAAACAAATTGAAATATTATTGAGTTAAAAAAAATTTTGGATTTTTTTTAACTCAATAATAAACAAAAAATAAAAGAAAACATAAATGACGGTACAATGTTATAAGCCAGGAATTGTCAAAGATATCAAGTAACAACAAATACAATGTGTATGTAATATAATGTGAATGTGTAGGTATGCAACAAAAACAATACAATAGTAAATATATATTATAGAATTTGGAAAAAATATTTTCAAGTTTCGAATGTTTTACATTCACAGAACTGTGACGTTAATATAATGCCTTCTTTTTTTTGTCACAAAATATTATTTGTGCGTTGGAGGCGAGAAATAATTTCCATAGGAAATACACTAGATGTCGGAACGTTGCGAGGCGCACCGTCTGCTATTCTTCATTTCATTTTCATGAGATTTTACAACTCACCGCATATGAATACATGTCCTTTAGAGTTGTAGATGATTCTTTTCGAATCTACATTCAGCGTTTTTCAAATGAACGGAACCCTTTTTAGAAAATATCCGAATGATTATTCGAATATCACTGAATAAGTTTAAGAAGCAATAAATTATATATAAAATAAATATATTTAATTCAACCTTATCTGTAGATCGTAGCTAAAATATAAGGATTTTAGTCCAAAGTCTTTGTACCCAATGAGTTTATTACCAATCTGTCAGGCTAAAAAAAGACAATCAGAAGGACAAATCAAGCTTCCTTTATTTTAATCAATTATTATCTGCCTATTTATAACTAAGAATTTTTAGGCATCAGTTTTCGATTTTTTATCCTTTTTAGTATTTAATAGTTCAAAAATATTATTGGAAAGCTCAATATAAGTCAATATAAAAGAAAAAAAAAAGACTACTAATATTGAAGAGATTAAGAAAGTATGGATTGAAACAGTTTTTTTATAATAAAAATACAAATAAAACTTAAATGAAATTAGCTAAAATCTTATTCGTGTCATTAATCCAACTATTCTATTTCGTAGATTAAACTTATTCTGTTCACAAATGATTCACAAAATATGAATTGAATAAAATGTAACAAAATTGATTTAGATGCTCATAGTAGTATAAAAAAAAACATTCTCAGTTAACTCACTTAACAGTTTATAACTTTAATACTAGTAGGCATTGCTGTATATAAATTAAAATATTTATATATTTATATTTTTGTAAAGAAAAAAATGAAATTAATTTTATAATATATACTCGTATTTATTTACATGCTGAAGAAAAACTTTGTTGTGTATTTATAGTATACATCTACTTACAAACCTTAAATGTAAGAAAATCTAATCTGACAAGCACCTAAAACTTTGTGCGTTAGTTTAAATTTCTGTTAATATATTAAATTAATCCGAGTGATTGTAATAGGCTCGCCCACTGTCTCATTGCTTCAAATATACTCGGAGAAACAAGGGCATGTCGAGTGTTATGTTCACCAACGGCAATAGGTATTATGTTGGAAATAAAATGACAAATAAGCTATCTGCCCACCCGATGAAAAGTGGTAGCCGTCGTCTATAGAAATGTACATTGTTATAGACATTACAGAGTATACTGACTCATCCATAAGGGGTCGTATGTTGAAATTCCTGAGGAGTAAGGTGTTATGCCTTTGTACCTGTTCTTTTTACTAACATATCCCACCTATCAAACTGAAACACAGCCATGCAAATACAATTACTTTACATTAGAATTACGAATGGGACAAAGGTACTCAAACAACTTTTGTACAAAGTCTCCTTCTGGTATATGATGTGTGATGGCGGAGTAAAAATACTAGTCACCCCTTTTATAAATACCAGAATATGGATTATGAAAACAATTTTGACATATTAGCGTAAGAGAAAAGAAAAAATCTAAATGAAATCTTATAGCAAGCGTCCTCCTCTGCGTGGTAACAGTAATAGGCTATTATAACATTTCATTTTACAAATAACACTGTAAGATGAGCATATCCTAATATTCATACATTATATCCTTGAATTCGTTTACCTGTCTGTCTAAGAAGGAAGTAATTTTCCTAAAAGCCTCTTCAACATAAAGTTTTAATTATTGTACCTACGCACTACCATTATAGGACTAGCTATAAAAGATTATCTATGAAATGTTACAACTGTAGTAAAAGTAAATATCTACATTACTAGATATATTCGATTACGATCGAAACACGAAAATATCTAAAAAAAAAAATTAAATTACAGCAATAAAACCACTTTACTGTACCTATACAGTTGTATCTTTGTGTTTATTAATAAAGTATACTCATTCATTCATACAATTTTTAAAACGTAATAATTTAAGTAGTTTCACTAAGAATATTCTATAAAGTACTACCAAGATATCGTATGAATATTACTCATAATATACCTACAATTGTCTTTATATTATATAATTGTATATTGCGTAGAAAAACTATAATAAAACTTTAATACTATACTTTTTATATACAAAAGATCTATTTGAAAATTGTTAGTTTCTATAAAGTAGCAATTTACAGTTCAAGTAGTTGTCAAGCGATGTAGATCATAATCTACAAAAATTGCTACCTTTCATTTATGTTGTTAGTTTACAGAACTTTTTCATATAAAATTTTGCATTGGGTTCTTTATATAACATAGGTAAGCACTAAGAATGGATTTTACTAAGTTTCCACAATGAAGTTCCCAGGGGAACAAATGGTCGCGGATTCAACGTGAATGAAGTTGCGGGGAAAAACTAAAATTTGAAAAGCATTTTTATATTTGAGTACCTACCTCCACTTCCGAAAACTTATTGAATATGCATTATAATAAGACTTAAGCGACCTTGAATATATAGGTACCAGTACAAATGAATATTACATTAGGTAAATATTTGTAACAATATAATATATTCTTTCTGCGTCATGTTGGTCAAAACGTCGTGAACAAAACAGCCGACACGGTTATTAAGAGGTTTTCTATATAAGAATAAAGTAGAGGAGATCAGAATCAAATAGTCTTATTGAGAGATCATCATGGCTTGCGCACAGATCAAGTTGTACATCCTAGTACTGACAATTTCTGCCCTTATAACAATAGGAATGAGCGCCGATAACGCCACCACACCCGAACCTACTACGCCCGCTGCAACCACAACTACAACTGAAGAACCAGGAGTGAGTATAAATAGTATAAAATTGTGTACGATAATTATTTTGCTTTTTGCATATCATATTTTTTTAACTCCGGCGTAAAAAATTATAAGTTTAAAGCCGTCTCTGTTTTTATAATAAATGTGTGTTTGTAATGAATTCATTAATTACAGTGTAGTTTTCAACCGACTTTAAAGAGATGAAGGTTGTATATTTTTTATGTTTATTACCACATAACTTCGTCAGTTGTAAACCGGTTTAAAAATGTCTTTTTTTAAGAAACCAGAAAGAATATGCTCAATAGTTTAGTTATTAACTCAAAACAAATGATTTTATCACAATTGAAGTCTGTTTTTCTTTTTGGAAAAAACAATTGGATTATTATTGTTTATTTGAAAGTTATTTTAATAGAAACAGTTCTTCTTTATATTTTGTGAATATTATTCCATCAAGAGTTCTATGTAGTAATCTGATCTTAATTTGACTCTTGAAATCTCAAATATAAAATCTGTATACCTTTATTTAATTAATAATTTTAATTTTACAGTTTTTCGAAACATTATTCAAAGCATTTGGCGACGGGCTATCAAAATCATGTAAAACAGTAAGTATATATTACATAACTAGTTGTATCTTGCGACTTTATTCGTATAAGTTGGGAACGTATCTGTAACTTAAACGTATCTTATTATCAATGAAGTTCTAATAGTGTGCAAGTCAAAATTTAGTATTCTATTCAGGAATGTAAAAAAATTAATGAGTCTGTTTTTATTGCATATTTTTTTAATTATAATACAAATACTACTATTAATATCCGGCGTTAACTCTCCTCTGCTAAACATAGCTATAGCCTCCCTCATTTGGCAATGACAATTAGGCTTTGGTGATGTTTTAAGAGCAATACTGATTACTAGCCCTCGACTATTAAGTCGAGGGTTGGTAATCAGTGTCCCTCTTACAATACCCACGGGAAAAGAAGGGATAGCCTATTCTATGCTGAGATAACTACTACTCTTAATAATCGAATGAAATTAAAGCACGAAAACCGCAAAAAAGCTTATTTAAGCACTGTTAGAACTTCATTAATACTATGTGTTTAACCAAAATATGGCTTATCTGTGTTTACCTATATTTTCATCAAAAACATTATTCAATGTTTTTAACTATGTAAATGAGAAATAAAAAATACACAAAATAACTTTGTATAATATTTAGTATATGATTATATGTGTAACCATGAGTCGCAAAATGTGGATATTCTGTGATATCTATTGCGCTGTCCATGTTTATTGGTGACTGTCACTACATTAATATTGCAAGGTTTATCAAAAACATAAATCTTGATTGTTGTAAATTGTGCTAATATATTGAGTATATATACTCGTATTAACCTACCTTTAAAAAAAATATTTAGAATTCTCAAACAGAAGATTAGAAAAACTTACAATAGATTATTTTTGAACACATTCTCCGTCGATTAGGTATAAATCAGGCATGAATTAGCTACCTTAGTAAATAAACCATGTACATTTTTAAATTAAACTTTTTAGAAATTTTTATATTTCTATTGAAAACATATTGTATTATATAATTCTTACTTATAAAGTTTTTTTTATGTTATATATTTTAACTTACCTATTTATTGTGTTTCAGACTGCCGACGAAGCTTCTGAATTTGCCAAGATATTGTTCTAAGTCTTGAGTATGAATAAGTTTTTATAAATAATCTATTATATACAGTATCAACAATAATGTATTGTTTTATTTTTTTATATACTACAATATGTGATGAAGAAGATATTTGAGTAGTATGAGATTATAATTAAGAATATCAGTATTAAGCCTTAGTGCACCTGTCTTCCCTGGGTTTAACGACAAAAAAGTAAAAAAAGGGTCACCATCTTTTACTGGGGTGCCCAAATTTTTAAATCTCTTGACTGACGACATAGAAAAGTTTCCACTTTTATCTTGATTGAAATTTGATGCGATTCATCTCTAACGCCCCTCTTACATTTGATGGTATTTTATATATCAAAATCTTATTAATAATATATATAATATATATTATTAAAATATAGGTAAATTATGTTTGTACAGGAGAAATATTTAAGGTAAAAATAATTTGAGCGATTTTAGTAGGACCAATAGATGCAAATCGTTATTTTTTGGATGTTTTGTCTGTATGTTTGTTCCGGTACCATGGAAAAAATACTACATCAAATTAAATATAATTTTACAATTATATTTATTGAAGGTCTAACTTAAAATCTGGTGTATGTTTTATCTTGATACCCTATCTAGAAATGATCTATTTCATTGATTTTCCTACTTCAGAAATACACATGTACGAAGAAGAGAACAAATAGCTAGTAAAAGTTATTTTTACATACAGTTCCTATTTTATTCAAATGGTACAGTCAGCCTATTAGTTCCGTAAGTGAATATAAACAAGATGTAGCCTCACATTTTGTGAGGCTAGATCTTATTTATATGCACATTATTATATGCATACTTTTATCACATAGTGACTTCTTTTTTTATAACGTAGGGGGTAAAAGTATATGCTTTCGTAGTAAGTAAATATAAAAATAAATTTTACTTTAAAATTTTAATGCCTCTATAATAAGAATAAAAGGTTGGTGACTAGATAGTCATATATAGTTGTATAATTGCTTGCAGCTAAATTCTAAGCCAAGTACAATATCCTGGCAAAGGCAGTTACTATCACTCCTTGTTTCTTAGATATATTTTTTAGTATTATTTTTATATGTATTTTATGTGTAAATACCTAAACGGTTTAACAAAACGTTATAGGTACTATATAAAAACTATAAATGTAAATGATTCTGAGTGGAGTGGTAGAGCAAAGCACGAAATGTTTATATATCACAACTAGCGACCCGTCCCGGCTTCACACGGGTGAAATGCTGATGCTAAATAGCGATACCGGCCCATTAGAAACCTCTAAAATTATCAGTGTTCCTCTACGATATTATGCATGTATTATACACATAAAACTTCCTCTTGAATCACTTTACCTATAAAAAAACCACATTAAATCCGTTGCGTAGTTTTAAAGTTCACAAAGTCGCTCCCGCATAGAGACAGACAGCGGGAAGCGACTTTGTTTCATACTATATAGTGATATACTCACGAATAATTAAAACAAGGTAACTTGATAATAATAGATCCTCCCCTTAAGACCTGCAAAGACGATGGGCATCTAGTCGTTGAAATCGGTGAGATCCTTGCTTAATAATAGGCCATTAATTAAGTCCTATTAAGGACAATAATATACAGATACACCAAGGATTGTCAATGACAACATAGACTTAACTATTAATCGGAACACATTATACATTCTTTATTCTTTGCTTTATTTCGAAATGAATTAGTTTGTGAATATTAGACATTTATAATGCAATTATCATCACATTTACGGAAAATAAAGTATCTACATGACTAGCCTTTAGTGATCACAATCCACATTTTATTACATATATAAAACGTAATATAGAATATGAAGTTTTTGCTTTACTTCAAAATGAATGCAATGTTGAATGAATATTAAGCGTCCCTAACAAAATTACCATCTCATTAATGGAAAAATCTACATGGTTCGTCTTTAGTGGTCACAACCAGAAATAATGTTTTATTATGCAAAACGAGCAATATAAGAACAGACACTTTTCATATAGCTACACAGAATGTCGTTAACATGTGGGTCCAGTGGATATGTTGGTATGTTTTAGTGATGTATATGGTTTTGAACGAAGTGGAAACAAATAATAATACTACTAGCAATATTCATCCAATACCTGAAAATACAACTAGACATTTTGGAGTAAGTATTATATATATGTATTTAAATTATTATGCAAATATCTAGATCATTACCGTACCTCTAAATATCAAACGTCAAAAAATAAGGTCAAAATGATCTTTATATTACATGAATATCGTAAAATATATTTTTGATAATTAACTTAATAAGTATAAATTAATAAAATTATAATATCTGGGATAAAAGTCACCAATTACACAATTAACACAATTTATCTTCAGATAAAGTTATCTTTAAAAAGTTGGGTTATTTCATTGATACATTTCTTCTCAAAATGATAAGATAATGGAGTCAATTTTGAGATACCTTTTCTCTAATTCCATCTCTTAATTTAATATTTTAATTTAATAGTTTCACGAAATTTTATTTCATACCTCTTAGCACCTTAATAACTCAATCAAATAAATTATTTCACTTGATCGTCATAAATCGTTACAAAATTTGATGTAGGTACTTATACTATTGTAGTGTTTGAGGGTATCAAGTTACACTATTGAAGGTAACTAAAAAAATAAAATGTCATCCAGTCTGTAACCGACCAGTAAATAAGTAACAGTAATCTTGCATTTTTATTTCGATATCTCTGGACGTACATTACAACTATATAGAATATAGAAGAATATAGGTTGTAATTTTTCCCGGTCAATCAACATATAACCTGGTTATTCAGAGACAGTCGCACATATTTTTTTTTCTTTTATACCACTGAGGTGGCAAACAAGCATTCGGCCCACCTGACGATAAGTGGTTACCGTAGCCTATGAACACCTGCAATACCAGAGGTCATCATTATTTAATTGACAGTATTATTATTGCACAAATAAATTATTTTAAATGACCGCAGGCACTCGCTAGTCTTGTGAAAATGCTCATCGACGTGCCAATGGGTCTTGTGGAGGCTTTTAAAGACGTAAGTTCAGTTTCTTGTTACTAGTTCATATTTATGACTTCGTATCATCCACAGTTCTGTCTGCAGATAGTTTTATCCCGGTGCTTATATCAGAATAAAATAAAAATACTTTTATTTTTAAAACTTATGCCAATTTTATAATTTTTTTTTTTTAATGGATGATAATGAAACGGTAACTCTGCCTGCGCTATCGGTAGCGGGGCACCAATGAGGGGTAATGGGTGAGGATGAAAGTAGGTTCGTTAGCCCATCGTGACGAACACTAGAGTTGATCACGATAGTTTCCAGGGGGAACTGCGTGAAGGTCGACCTGATAGGGTGTATTGCTAGTTATGGGGAAATTAGATCCCATTACTAACAATCTCTTTTATTAACTTTCTAGTGTTCTAGAAAGTTAATAAATTTTCGCAAATTCAAAACAATTGTCGCAAATGGTATGTTTACCATCTATTGTTTTAAATTCATTCAGATGACTTCTTGCTTGATGATGATGATGATGATGACTTGAGGCTGATAGGTGAGAATGAAAGTACAAGTCGGTTAGCCCATAGTGATGAATACACCAGGGCTTTAGTTTCCTTACTTAAGACTTAGCGTCTTATTTTCTAGGGGAGACCACGGTGAGGTTGACCTAACCAATACACCTTGTATTGCTAACAATGGGTTTGTTACTTACAATCCATTCCCTCCTAGTGCCTACGTCGCAACGACTCGCCTCGTATTGAGTGCGAACACTCAGAGTTGTTCTCGTATGCCAAATTTCATGACGATTATTCGAGCCATTTATATGCCAAAACAGACAAACTCACTTTCATATTTTATCATATTAATAGGGATAATTTAATTACTTATTAAAAAAATATATAAAAATCATGTTTTAAAAATAGGTAACGAAAAAATATTTCCTTACACTGTAAGATTTTGTTTATATTATTATTTTCAGGGTGCAGATGCAATAGAAGCAACAGTAATAGGACTGATGAAAGCTATCTTTTAATTAAACTTACAGATGTACTTTGCCTGCAGAAATGTAAAGAAGATAGTATGATAACATCTAGATTTAGTCCATTTGTAAATATTTAAAAATTAACAGCCCAAGTAACAGTAATAATATTAAATGACATACATATATTACGATACCACCTCAGTTACTAAGAAAATTCAACAATAGTATAGTTTAAATTACTATATTCTATCCAAATGTAGGTAACGTAAAAAAAAAAAACTCTAGGTACCGAAGTTGCCTAATACGTAAAACTGTATATCTTTTTTTTAAGTGCTCACAAATTTTAGGAATATTATTAAAGAGATTATTTAAACATATGCTAGCTTAACTTAGTAAAAAATATAGATACGAAAATACACTGTTTATTCATAGAAATTATATTTTCATTGAGAATTTGCAGTTTACTGTTAGCTTTTTTATAAATACTTATGTTAAAAATTTTTAAGGTAACTGAAATTTTGAAAAGAAATTAATAGTTTTGTAGGGATAGTCAAAGATTAAGACACCATTATCAACTGTTAATAACTCCTATTTAACTTGGACAACATTTTGCAGAGGTTACGGAAAACATGGTAATTCTGAAATTATTCTAAATACGATGGAGGTAAAAAGTACATTATTTGGCTTTATTATATATAAATTTTTCTTGTAATATAATTCAAGTAACTAAAGCTGCGACATAGTGTGGAAGAATATGAACGTGATTGGACATTTGATAATAAATCACGATTAAACAGTTGGCGGATTTAAATGAAATTTGTAACAGGTTTGCCAAATTGACATAGATACAAAACAATATTTATATCCAATAAATTTATCTTTATAACAATTCTTATCTAAATGTAGGCGAATAAAACCGTGGATTATAGCTAATGTTTAAATAAAACACATTTACACGTTATTTTTTTTATTTCATACCTTCAGACACATTTTTTTTTTCAAGAAATAATAATTCGACTGAAAGCCAATTTTATAATAATTCGAATCGATACTTAATTCTCTAATAAACTAAGCAATGTTAACAAGGAAAATAAACATAACAATCGATGTTTAATAAAAATAAACAAATTATAAAATATCCAACGTATCTCCGTTAGGTGTGATATCACACGTATGTTGTCTCCTTTCTACACTCACTGGCTCGATCTTTATAACATTGCTCGTACAAATTGTTGATTTATTTTTATAGGCATTACTAACGTAGTTACAGGATTTTTAAATATTTAATATATAAAAATAGATATTACTGTATCTATTAAATCACTTACATCATTATTATAAAATAAATCGCTTTTTATATTCCAACTCAGTCTATAATATAGATACAGTCAACATCAAAAATAGTTAAACGAAAATAAATTCTCTAAAAAATGTACTTTTGAATTGACAATATTTATCGTGTTTGTGTTTGCGTTCGAAGGGGAAAAACGAGAACTAGAGCGCAATGTTTGACACTCAACATGTCCTTAACGCATAAGGATTTGTAAGTGCTGATGGGTGCCATATATAATCTGTAATATACATAGTACTCTGATCATGACTATACAATCAGTTAAACATTTTCTAGATTTTGTATGAATATCTAGTACTTATTTGGAAAATAATTTTAATTACTGCATGCGCTACATATAATATTTTCTTTTCGTTACATGTAATAAATATAGATTTTTAAGTAATATAATCATGTATTTAAAGAAAAATATTTATAAATCTTGACTCTTTGATAGGAAATTTCATACGATATACACTAATACATACATATTACACATGGAAAACATTCAGCAAAATAGAAACAAATACTCATTAATATAATTACTTCTATTACAAATTCGAGTAATAAAAATCGACAGCCATTAAAGTTTATGCCAAAATTGTCATCGTCAATTAATATTTAATGAAGAAGTTGGTGCTTAATTTTTTTTTATGCAATACAGATTTGTTGCATGTTGAATATAAAAACGTACATTCGAGTTATTTTATATAATTATGATTATTTATCAATTATTATAACCTGCGCTTAACTACTATTGATGTTGACTATACTACAGTTGGCTGTACATACTGCCCAATCTTAAATTCAATATTATAAAAACAATATTGAAATATTTTTAATATCTACTTATTTCCTTACAATTTAATTAGATCACCCAATTTTAAACCGTTGGTAACATAATGCCATTCAATATTTCAAGTACTACAATTAATATGGACTAGACACATACACGTGTACATATACAATATATAATAAAAATTAGCTCTTTAAAAAAATCTATATTTTATGTTAACCTAATATACCTACAGAAATACTGAATGCTCTTATCAAAGCATACAGTATTTTATGGTTTATTTACATCGATGGGCAATTTAAATATCACTTTAAGAAACATAATTATTTTTTGTTTAACTGATATTCCATTAATACATTATTGATATACAAATATGAGTTCGTAATAATAAAACAAGCAGTTTGCAGTGACCCGTGTTTAAACATTATTATCCACATCGTTATCAAGTTATTAAAATTATATATTATGATATATAATATACGTAGACATCCATACATAAAATATTTTGTAACTATTACCATTTTCAATAAGTATTTTTTCCTCACAATACACAACTGTTAAATAAAGGAATGATAAAGTAATTAATAGACAGTTTATATATTTTTTTTTCTTTTTTTGGTGGGTATAATTATAATTAATAAACAAAGTATATTTATAAACAAATATAGGTTTATACGCATTTTAGTTTTCAATAACAACATATTTTATAATTTAATTCAAGAAGTAACGGTTTTAGTAGAAACCATTATCGACTGTGATGATTCCATTAATTTTCGTAAAATATTATAAAATATTTTCTGACTTGATTTCTCCAACTAGCATTTATAGAAATTGATTCATAGTGTATAGATACTTTAAGTAATTGCAAATGATTATAATAATTGACTCTTAAAGACTTGATTCGTGCTTGACCACAAAATATAACATCATTCGTTCCATATCTATCCCTTTTTTATTTACAAGAGCATCATTATTATTATTGATCATACTTTAATCATGCTATCTATCCTACTCAAGATTCCGATGAAATTCATAAGAAACATAAAATATCGATGTACATTTGATGTTTACAATAACAATTATTGCAGAAAGTAACCAACACAGGGTCCTAATGGACAAGCAGTTTTTAAAAGGTTATAAATTAACCACACCATAATAAATAATAAAAACCACACTGATTATACATCATGTACTGCTTTTGTCGTATCAATACTCTGAATATAATATACATGAGATGATGAGACATTATATGAATGAGATTACAGAAATCCGGGAAAGAATTAGAAACTGTAGTTTTTTACTCGAAGGATATGTAGAATAAATTGTAATTATTGAATGTAATTGTAAAATATTGAGCTTTAAATACCAGTTACACAATAAACATCTAAGCGGAGGAGATCCATGCTAACAAACATTACAACACATATTTACGTTGAAAACATAACGTTGAAAACATAATGAGTACAGTTTTTACTCATTTGACTAGACCATTAGGTATATTAATGTAAGCATTGTTAATATCTTGAGATTTCTTTTCAATGTCCGCACCAAATGTGATATAAGTGGGATTTGTCACAGCACTATTCTGTATGTTCCTAGCATTTTGGGATTTTGTATCTAAAAAGACTTCGTCGGCCTCTTCTTCGATGCGCGGGCACATATTGAGATATGGTGAATGGTTACCTTCGTGATCTGACTCGGAGCCACTCCTGGGCAAACTGCTCAGTGTCAACATTGGAGTCAGCTCTGAGCCACAGTTGCTTGCTTCCGATGCCCTTGTATTCATTTTTCGTGCATCGAAATCGAATTGCGTGCTCTGTGCTCTTGGACTAAACGGCATCTTGTTAGCGGGCGTCATTTGCAAATATCCCTCCTCATCTAGAATTGTTAAATAATCATTATTAGTTTATTAATTATATTATAAATCCAAACTACTAAAAATATATATATAGGTAATTAATATTTAGAATAAATATATAAAATGATGTATACACTGCAAATATTTACTTGAAGCTTATTTGTTTTGAAATAACAGTTTTGGTAATAAACTAATATTTTTTTAAATCGCCTCTTACTGTAATAGTTAAACAATATTTATACACGAAGATAGTAAATAATTTACATAAGGCTTTTTGATGATATACATTTTTTTGTAAATGAACCGCAAATGTACAGTAATAGTAAAAATATAATTTGTTACATCAGTGAACATTTGTTTGCAATGCATTTGTAAACGTTAAATCTACTGGTAAAATATTTTAATGACTAGAATAAGAACTCTTGTGTTCCGATATATTACGTATCAAGTGAATTACCATATACTATAACAGTGCATACATGGAAATACAACAATTAATCCCTTTTCCCGTCCGAGGTAGCCGATAAAAGAACAGAATAGAGTATTTACCGTATGTCATGCAAGAACTCAATATCATATCGTATTAATGGAACTAAAATATAGGAGACAGCTTAAGAGACAGTCACTACCTTGTAGGAGGATGTATGTGTGCAACATTATTAAATATTTATAGTTAAATTTACTGGCTATTATACAGGATGTATTAGAAAACGTAGGTATGCGATCGATTTAATGTGAAAAGTTAAAAATTATTTTTATATTTAGTCATAAGTTCTTGGAAGAAAATTGCTTAGTTATATAAATACTAAATCCGGATTTTGTTTTGTTAATTTTCTTAACATCCTGTATTAGAAAAAAAATATGATAAATGTTGTTAGTCCAAAAATTATTATTGAAAAATAGGTGCACAAAAGTTTATTAAAACGAAATGTGAATTATCACAATAAACTCTAATTACCGTTGTTATTAGCCATACTATAACAACTCTTATGTTAGTTGAATGACATATATGTCAGAAATGACATCAAATAAATTTCAGATGAGTTCGTTACCGTAATGAAATATGCTCCTCGTATGTAGGCTATCACAAAGTGGAAATTTCCATACC
Organism: Galleria mellonella; assembly: GCF_026898425.1. Classification (NCBI taxonomy): domain Eukaryota; kingdom Metazoa; phylum Arthropoda; class Insecta; order Lepidoptera; family Pyralidae; genus Galleria; species Galleria mellonella. The sequence goes on along the minus strand of NW_026442172.1, from coordinate 2,334,195 downwards.
ATCTGACGGAGGGAAGGGATTAAATTTTATTTATTTATTTATACTTTTACATACATTAAAATATGTATGTCTACAAGGCGGACTTAATGCCTAATGACATTCTCTACTTTAGTTTTTAATATATATTTATTTTAAGATAATATCAGGATATCATCATCTTTCTACCCTTATCCCAATCATTTGGGGTCGGCGTAATATGATTTTATCCATATTACAAAAAGATTTGGTTTGATTTCGGCCACCTGCCTGACGTCAACCCTCTTTGGGAATAATATCAGGATATAAAGTTATTAAAAAATAATATAAAATAAAGACGTATTAGTGTACCTTGTATACCTATTGTACCTTGCTGTGCTTCAGCTGCGTGTAAACCAAATATTAAAAGTTATATTTTTAATAACGTATATATTTTTAATAAGAAAAAAAAAACATTACACAGCTATCTATTTGCTTATGTACGTTAGTAAAGATCTTTAAATGCAAGTTTTTATATAGATATTGTTACATTTAGTCCTTATTATTTTTTCTAGTATCACTTTCATTAGTATGTATGACAATCTTAGATTATATAGATAGAGCATCGAGCCTCAAAAACGGGTCAACTTTTTGGCAATTAATTGTCAAATTAGCGGATTCGTATTTTTTATCAGTGTTCTATATACTTACGCATAAAATGTATCTTGACGTATTATTTAAGTGTTTACGCATTAAAAAGCATCAAAAATATAGAAGTTATAAAGGAATCACTCATGTCTATTTGTCGCGAAAAATTTTATGTAAAAGTTAAGCCGTTTTTCTCGAAGAATTTCTATGGAGACACTCTATCTATATAAGATAACAATATATTATATGTTAGAAGCAGCCAGCTCCATTAGTAGAAGTCTTACAACATAATATTTCACGAATTATTAATAATATATGTATATCAACGATTAATTGGAGCTAGATCGTATTTCGTAGTTTGTGGAAAATTAAACATAATGTTCGTAATAAAGACATTGTATCAGAATCTTAGTAATAAAATCTGTGATTAAAATCGATAAGTTTAAGATATAAATTAAAATGTACTTATTATATTTTCCAGGAAACTATCTCCTACTATACAACTATAAAAAGTGTGAACATAATAGAAGGTATTTTTATGCAACTTAGAATGGCAAACAAGTTGACGGCGCACCTGATGGAAAGTGGTAACCATCGCCTATAGACATGAGCTCTACGATGGATATAACAGAGTATACTGTTTCGTCCATGATACTCCCCATGCGTTGCCATTCCTGAGGACTCAGGTGTTATTCCTCTGTACTCTTCAAACCGAAACACAGCCATGTAAACACAACTGCTTCACGGTAGAAACAGGAATGAGACAGAGGTGCGCAAGCAAATGGCTTTTAAACAAAGTTTCCCTCTGGTTAGTCCCTTACATGACTTTCAATTGAAATTAATTATGTCGGTGCAAATGGTGAAAATTATCTCACACATGCCTATTATTGAGAGAATAAAACAAAATAATATTTATCTAGGAACTAAATATTTTTATTGTCATGTATCATATTCAGACCTATTTATTATATTATAAAGTATTGGTTATAATAATAAAATACTCACCATGTGGTATTTGCGTCGGCGATGGTGGGAAGAAGCTCCTGACTTCATTAACGTAGTGATGCGGGCTCGGAGTTACAAGGTTATTGTAGTCTGGTGAGCTCATCATAGCCAAGTAGTCCTCTTGAGTCTCGTTTTTAGCATTAGTATCCATACACGATGAATTCAGGTCCACGTAGTGCTGTGTAAAGAGAGATATTAAAATATTTATTGGAATAACAAAAAAAAATTAAATACGGTGTCGTTACATAATTGTTGATTAACAAGGTTAAGTAATATTCAATAGTTATTTCGAAAATATTTGTATATATTGACGACGGGTTTCAAATATCCATCACGTAAAGTTATATAAAAAGTTGCAACTATGAGCCAATTTACCAACAATTCCCCAATTATATCCTTTGTCATAGGCAAATTTCTTGTACAATATAGGCATGTAACATATCAGCATTGGGGGAATGCTCGTAATTGCTATGCTTGGCAGACGTGCTGGCAAACACAGTTGGATTTTGGTGATATTTTAAAATGGGCACTGCTTCTCATCTCTTGACTATTAAGTTTCCCTAGTCGCCTCTTACAACATCCAGGGGACAGGAAGGGGTGACTCATTCTATATCATAGATAAAAAGTGGAAATATTACAGTTAAAAAGCTTACGTTTCGAACGTTGTCTTCGAGGAACGATCCGAGAAGTTCTTGGAGTTGAGTAAATGAAGGTCTCATAGTCGGCTTGTGCTCCCAGCATTTCCTCATCACGTCGTATAATCGGTCGTCTGCATACGGCGGCTTCTCTAGTCGGTGTCTAATTATTAAAAGACAAGTAACGGTTTTAAATTAAAAAAATATTAACTTTATAATAATAAATTTTGTTGCATCAAATTATTTGTTTTTAACACGCGTATAAGAGTATATCGTATTACGAGTATAGCTATGAGTTAAACATAGAGTATCAACCGTTAACTGTCCACTGCTGAACATATCCTCCTCCATAAGGAGGGGTTTGCCAGTTGCCACACTTGGCAGGTGGGTTGGTAACCGCAGTTAGGCCTTTGGTGATGTTTTAAGAGGGACGCTGCTGCCCATCCTTCCATCATAAGCTCCCTTAGTCGCCTCTTACGACACTCACGGGAAAGAAAATAAAAGTAACCTATTCTATGTCGGGACTTACACTGCTAAATATAATAGTTATAGTTAAATATCAAAATTTCAATACAGTTAATAGGTGGGTTGGCGACCGCAGTTAGGCTTTTACAGATGCTTTAAGAGGGACGCTGCTTTTAGAATATATACATTTTTTTTATACAACTTAGAATGGCAAACAAGCTGACGGTCCACCTGATGGAAAGTGGTAACCGTCGTCTATAGACATGAGCAGTACCATGAACATAGCAGAGTATACTGTTTCGCCTATGATAACCCCCATACGTTGCCATTCCTGAGGATTCCTCTGTTATTCCTCATTTTATAATATACTTAAAATATCAAAAACGTAAGACAAATTTAACTACTTAGTACCTAGGTACATGTATTGCATTACCAATACCAACAGACCAACACCTATTTTTTTTTATAAAAATATTTTTTATTTATGATAGCAAAATATAAACATTGAATGATATGTGTACTTACCCATCAGTGAGCCATTGCAGCAAACTCTGTGGACTCATATTTGGATAAGGTGTTTTGGCGAGCGAGAAGAGTTCCCACAGCACAATGCCGAACGACCACACGTCCGACTGTGTTGAGAATATTCTATCCATCATGCATTCTATAGCCAGCCACTTCACCGGCAATGGGCTCTGTAAATAAATATGGAGGATTTTATTTATTTATTTATTTATTTATGTACTTGGAAAACCAACAGCTTTTCCTACAATAACAGTAAATATAAAATATAATAAGAAACATATAGCCAATAATAGGTTTCCACGCATAGTTAATGAATATAAAACAAACGCGTGAGATGGGTAACAGTAAAGGCAAGTGGACGTACATATATAAAATTATAATAATAAAAAAGAAAAATTATAAGAATAGTATAATATATTAATGCTATTAAAACTATTCATATATTACTATACTAGATATAAGACCCGGATTCGCACGGGTAGATAGAGTTTTCGAAAATAATATGTAGCCTTTGTTACTCGCTGATAATGCAGCTTTCTATAAGTGAAATAATTTTAAATCGGTTGAGTAATTTTTCAATTTTTCCATTAGAAACAAACATTCAAATTTTTATAGACGAATTATGTTTTTTTTTATGTTCTAAATACATTTAATGAACACTTACGTTTTCTTTCTTCTGATATTCATCATTTTTATAAATACTCCTAGCTAAACCGAAGTCGCAAATTTTCACAATATTATCATCTGCTAGCAATATATTTCTAGCAGCCAAATCGCCGTGCAGTACCTGAAACATTGCAATGTACAATGTACTTATTAAATATTACATAAATGATGAATTGCAGAGAACTCCATTGAGAATTAATACGTATTTAGGTACAACTAATATAATATAACTAACAATAAGTACAGAATTGTCAAAGCTCTAATTTTTGTATGTCATATAAATTTATAATAATCTTTTCGGTAACAGTAGACTTCCTTTACTATATAGAATATATTTTAATTATGAAAATGTGGGTAAGTTTAGTCAAGTTCAATATTATGGTAAGTAATAAGCGATATACATTTGTCTATCTTTCCTGAGACTATGTAAGTATAACATAACCTAATCTTTTCTTATTACACTAGTTCAATATTAAGATATAATAAATATAATATAATAAGTATAATTCACCTTTCTGCTGGCAAGATATTCCATGCCTCTAGCAATCTGAAACGCCCACGCTAGCAGGTCGCGGGACGTCAACGGCCGAGGGTTGCGGCTGTCGTATATATAATCACTCTCGTAGTTCGACCGCCATTCGGGCTGTACATATCCTTCTGATGCTATAAATAATGAACATTACTTTATATTTATTTATAATTCAATTAAATTTAGAATTGTTTATTAAATTTTAAGGTTTTATCTTTTATTGATACAAACAAGGAGACTAGTCTTGTCATTTCCTATACTGAATTTAATTGTGCTTAGTAAAATATGAATGTAAAATATGTAGGTATGAGGGCACTTTATCTATAATGGCAATTGTCAACAGATATCAGATTCCTCTGAATACTCTTTCAAGAATACTGTAATCATATGCTATTATTCTATATAAATAAAAAATAATAACAACATTTGTGTCTACGACTCTGTGTCTCTGGTGGCCAAATTTAATTTTACAAAAATATATTGTAATTATTTGATAGTAATATTAAATAGTAAAAAAATAACTAATTGATAAATACCCTTACGTTGCGCGAATCTTTATAAAATAAAAAGAGTGCTTTCTAAATTGAATAAATTCAATTGCAACACACATTTAACAATCCTGGTGGATGTGCAATATCGACAAACTAAACAAAACTGTGGCATGCACAAACATTGAAAATATAGTGCAAAATATTTCTTAACACTATTAACAAAAGCTATAGTTCACACAAAAAGCAAGTCAATTTTCCAAAAAGGTGCCAATAATATCAACGTGTAGGGAATAAAACTTTACGTAATTTTATGTATCTGTAAACACGGTTCTGATCGCATGTGTATTAATTTTGTAAGATATCTCCGATGTAATTAAAGTTTGCAAATGAGCTTAATGATCACATTTACATGCTAAAATAAAACTATCTTTATGAAGTTACATGTAAACCATTTGAGATATAAGTAGTACAAAAATTATCAAGTTTTGATCTATTGTCATAATCATAAAAAAATCTCCATTACGTCACATCATATCACAACAGTAGGTTTAATAATATACGTATGAGTCATTCCAGAACAGAACAAGTGCAGTGGTCATAAATATTTATTGCACAATTACAAAAAACTAGGTTCCAATTACCTTTTACGAATTCCACTTGCTGATTGGCCTTGTCTGCCAAAATGTTTATTTAATTAATCAATACTTAAATAAACTAACAATCAATACTTTTCTGTTTTATATAAACGCCTAATTTAATACCGAATTAGTGACAAATCTTCCCAAGTTCAATTCTAGATGGGATCTAATTTATAAAAAAAATTAAACTGTGTCTTTAGTCACAGGTTGTCTAAAGACACATGATTTTTTCTACATTACAAAGAGTAGCCATATAAGTAATAGTTGAATATGATTAAATACTTGACAAATTATTTAATTTATTATACTTTATTTAATCGCGAATAAATACTACTCCATTAAAAGTTTTTGAAACAACAAACATATTGAATTTTTTTTTGTACAACTTAGAATCTATAATGTTTTGCTCGTGATACTCTCCATGCGTTGCCATTCCTGAGGACTTAGGTGTTATTCCTCTGTACCCAGTAAATTAATTGTGACTTATAAAATTCGAAGTACGAAGAACTTAAAACTTCACTAGTGCTTCAACTATTAATTGTCGCTTTGACCGTTGGAATTTATCGATCAGAATAAGTACTTAAGTAAGTGTATTATTTTTGTTATTTACCTTTCCTTCCAGATCTAGTGGTGTTAGCTGTATTCAAGAATGTATGATCTGTTGCTTGAGTGTGATTGGAGCCAAAATAATCCGAATGCATCCTGTAATGTAATAAAATTTCATAACTAAGAAAGCAGTGATGATTTGCTTAAATACAGTATACAGTCTGTTTTATTAGAATTTAATAACAATATACAAATAATTCATTCATCCGTAAGACATTCTGTTGACATCCAAAAGTAGAATATATAAAAAAATCTATTAGTTGATTGACTGTCTTGTTTTATTACTACTTTTATATAGAAACTGTTTATTGTAATAATTTCAACAAAACTTGGTTATACCTTAGTTAATTTAATAGAAACTGACTAGGTATAATTCTTGTTGATGTAACAATATTTTTTATATCAATGAAACAAGCAGTAGGTTACGCTGATTTTATTTATTTATAATGTATTTTTTTACTAACTTCTTTTAAAACAATATTATTAAATATGTTTAAAACATATTTGCACATAGATGGAACATGGATGGAACACATCCACATGGATGGAATAAAAATTATTGTTATAAAGTACAAAATAACATTCTCTCTCATTGTAATTGTTATCTTATTTCTGTGTATAATAAAATAATACAAATATTTATATTCATGAATATATTTGTTTTCTATATACATAATATTTGTGTGGAAAAAAATAATTAAAATAAACTATCGGAAGATTCTTGTCAAGATAAATGGCTAGGCTAGATGGCGCTGTGTGATATGAACAATGATATTTATTTAATAATTATAGTCAAATATTAATATATATTAACATATATAAATAAATATATATTAATATTTTTATTAATACTTACCCACTACTGGCGCTGCTACAAGAATACCCTCTGTTGACTTTTCCGAGGTTCTTCTCAGGATTATCAGTGAGTTGATCGATAAACACATCCCTGTGCTTCTGCATGTAGTTGTGGATGTTACCGAACTTGCAGTATTCAACGATGACGATAAGTTCACCTTAAAATACATTTTTAAGCGTTATCCAATAGATAAGGTTCTTAATTCGACACTATCTTTTGTGCTTCTACTACTGCTTATGTCGGTGTCGCTCTCTGGTATCAAAAGTTTCTAAGTCATATTCGTTTTCCCTACACGTAGAATTCTAGACATAGCTTATCGAACGAAGGATTTAAATACCCTCCGAAATGGGAAGCAAGCGACAATCATTTCTAAAGGATTGGATCATTGAAAACGATGAATTGAAAATGAATGAATTGAATGAATGAATTAAACAACACATGCATTTTAAAATACAGAGGTTTAGACTGAGATTTGACTTTCATCATCATCATTATCATCTCAGCCATTATCCGTCCGCTGCTGAACATTGACCTCCCTTATAGACTGTCATAAAGAACGATCCTGAACCACCTGTATCCACTGACTCCCTGCAATGCACTTGAGATCGTCAATCCATTTAGTGAGGGGTCGTCCTACACTGCGTTTTGCTCGTACGGGGTCGCCACTCAAGAACCTCTTTTCTACATCGGTTTTCAATTTGACTTTAGCATTTGCGAATTAAAATCAAACGGTGTGCAACTGAGCTATCACTACTTAATGTTTTATGTTCTTATATTACGCGATATCTTCTAGTTCGTACGCAATTCTGTTAATTAAAATTTAGTTTACTATCACAATGTTTAGTACACTGTTGGCGATCGTCACCGCTACAATTTGTATTATGTCAGTAAATAAAATACAAATTTTCATCCTAATTCAAATAAAATGAGGTTCAAGAAAAGATTGAATTGAGGTTTTCGATTCAATTGTATTTTCATCATATTTCGCGAAACTACTCCGATTTTGATAATTGTTTTTGCAAGCGAAAGATTCACTCATACATTGATCCAAAACTTTGATTACGTTAATGACTATAATAGAGTAAAACTTTTCTTTGACATTAATACTTACGTTTTCCAACATTTTTGGTGCATGCTCCAAGTAAATTTACAATATTGATATGTTTTCCTAAATGAACCATGATCTTGAGCTCTGATGCTAGTGCCTTTATATACATATTATCTGCAGTCTTCTTTACCATCTTTACGGCAACGGGCGTAGTTTCCTCAGCATTGATAATACCCCGCGCCTCCGCTTTGTACACCACTCCGAATGCACCAGCGCCCAACTGTTTGCCTGTAAAAATTATTATTTATTTGCTTAAGTACTCTCCTCATTATTTTGTGTCTTATTTTCCTTAAATGAGTAAGGTATATTAAAGATTTAATAACAATAGAATTGAAACAGCTATGAAATTTTGTTACGAAATTATGTGATATTAAATTTAAAGTCTTTGTTGCTTTAGCCTTTGTTAAACTTATTTTCATGCCATCTGTAATAGTATATAAAGTAATGATCTATTCGAGATAAGGATGACGTCGTCAACAAGCTTAAACAATACCATAAATATTACAGAATATATTCAGACTAAGGAATTATGTCTCTATTCCCAATAATTTGTATATATTTTTAAAAACAATTGTAGTATTATATTTTAAACTTAAGCAAAAATGTAAAACAAAAATGCAATTCTGCAAAATATTATATTCTTCAAATATAATAACAAATTTCCAGGATATTGTATCTCTATATAACACTACAATATGCGTAATAGACAATACTAAGATAGGAAATAGAAAAGTGTATTCACCTAAAAAAAGCTTTTCTGGTGGAAATTCGAAGCGGTCATCGTAAGGAAGGAGTTCAGCTTGCTCGTCCACTACCAAATCTGGATTCAATGAATTAGGAACACCTTCCTTGAAGTACAACAAACCAGCTGCCGCCAACTCTTTTCTGAAGCGTTTCTCTCTTCTTATTTTCCACGTCAAATAAATTACTATTAGTATAAGGATAAAGAATACTACTCCAATTATACTAAGGTAAGTGGTAGTGTATGGTGATTTGTCTGGAATTAACAATTAATACTTGGTTATTTAAATTACCTACGACGTAATGATACGTTGTTATAGACTCCATTTTAATTACTTCAGCATTTGCATGTATTGTTGATTGCATTACTCATTGAAATATACGATACTGCAATAATCTTATACGATAAAATAAAATTTTAATTTACACCTGATTCGAGATTCCATTAGATAGTTTTTCTTAATTCATTAAAATTTGGTATATGACGTTTATTGGGACTATATAAATGAGTAATAGAAAATCTATTTAACTAATCTAAGTTTACTTAAATTCTTTAAAACTCTTAAAGACATTCACATAATCATTTATCATCACTATGCATTAGGCACCAAACAAAGCAACTGATTTGATTTTAATGAGGTTTCCTCTATCTAATCCATAAGTAAACTCATAATGGAGTGCATCATTATGTTATGACCGTTGAAGTTTGATTAGGCGAACTAAAATACTTATATCTCACAATACATAGATAATATTTACTTTAGTTAACAGTGGACCTTTTTTCATAAGAAATGTTTTGCGTTTTCATATGTACTCCTCTATTGGCCTTGTTAACTTTTGTATTATAATATCTACTGGTAAATTGTAGTCCAACTATAAACTAAGTTTTCATTATTAAATCTATATAAATGACTTCATTACAATTAAAAACTGCTATTTAGGTATTCATCAAATTAGCATTTCTTATTTAAGTCTCTAATAACTACATAATATTTTTAAGTGAAAAATACGAACCTTCCAAAAGCAGATTAATTACTTTTACTTCTGAAGAATACATGTTGGTTGCTACGCATTCGTACTTCCCTTTGTATTCTTCTTTCATTCGCAGTATTATAACAGTGGAGTTTACTAATGTATTATTAGTACAATAGCTCACTATTGTCACATCGCCGTCGGTTCCGTTCTCCAACAAAACGCCGTCCTGTTTACAATATTAATCAATTATTATTATATCAATACCTATATTGTAGTTGAGACATATAAATGAATTAGTACAAAACTGGTTAATTAATAGAAATGACATAGTTACAATAAACAAATATACTTTCAAATCCATTTGAAAGATTTGGGATGAAGTAAATATAGCTATATATACTAACTATTAATGAAGTAAATAGAAGTAATTCCATTTAAGCTATAATAGACGAAATAGTAAATAGCTAGCAGTCAATTTACTGAAAACTTTATAGAAATGTTCAACAGCATAATCTCATCATTAGAGTTATTATCGTAAATAAGTTAAAAACACTCGTTTTCATTTTTATATGCTATTGTAATTTTCTCGGCAATAGATCCTAGGTTCTTATAATTAAGGCCTAAAAAGTGTTATTTTTTAGACCATGCCAGTTATTTCACTGGTTTTTTTAGTCTAAACGAAATCACAGTGTTCCACATGGTGTTAGTTTATTTCAAAATAAATGAGATATTCTGAGGCGAGTCATAAATATACTCAATTGTTACCAAGTTGTAGAATTTTATAATTACCTTAAGCCATTCGATATGTGGTGGAGGCACAGCCTCGGCGATGCAACTAAACTGAACATTTTGATAATTTGACACCTCTTCATTCCGGTCTATTTCTGGCTCATATATGACGGTATCTTGATTAGCTGTAATGAAATCAATACAATACACTTTTAAATCTACACTTCGTTAGATTTAAACTATAAAAACATTATAAAGTCCAATGTTAAATGAGTTGATACTGAGCTCTAATCTGTTCAATATTATTTGAATCCAAGCTATTCCATTCGATGATCCCGGGGGATCGAAAAATAATATAGTAGTTTTTAGAGAAGAAGCAGATATTGTAATATTTTGTAATTCACTTGGAATGCTACACAAGCTGATAGATAAGATGATTGTCCGTCTTATCTATGTCAGAGAACTTTATGTTTAGTACAATACAGGGGTACTTTAGATATAATACACAATGCAGAGTCTTATCATACTTTTTTATTATTATTAAAAGTTCTATAAAATTTGCAAACAACATCGTAAACAATACCACAACCGCCTATAAGAATAAGGGCATGTAATTGTGTAGATATAGTATTTACCTAGATGTACGAAAACAAAAGAAGTTCTTTTTAAATTCATTTTGGAGCAGAAGCAATAAATGAAACCATCTAATATGGGAATCGCTACTGTGTGATAAATAATTTATAATTTTGAAACTACGTTACATAAACATAAAGAAGCTATTTTATCATAGAAGTTGTGAAGTCAAACTGATGTAACTACGCCTAGATAGATATAAAGTAGATGCTATATACATAAAAAAGATACCAGGTATCTAAATTTAGATCACTTTATCTACATACCTTCGATAGTGATGGATATAGATTCGCTTTCTTCACGTCCATCATTTCTATATCCGACGCACATGTAAGAACCAGATCTGGTCAGTGGTACAGCGATTATTTTTAATATCGCCTCATGCGAGAATGGACTCTCGGAATATTTTACTGAAATGTGTTTAACAAAAACTTAGGTACACCCAAAATATATATTTTAAAACAAACAAATTCTATTTCGAACAAACGAATGCGCCAAACAAATTGCAAACGGTTCACAAGTGTTCTCCCACTCCAGAAAGGTACATAAGTAATAAAAATAGATGGGTATATATGTAAGAACTGATATCAAATAAAATATTGGTAGCTTTTTATAGTTATAAGGTCACTAATTAATTAAATATTTGGTAATAGTCTTTAGTCTATTTATAAAATCTGAACAAATTTTATAAAATCTGATTTCGGAGAATTGAACAGGCTAATCAGTCATTATAATGAAACATTTTGTTCCTTTTGTTAAACTTTAATATTCACGAATACAAGAAGGCATTATAAACTACTATTATATAGTATCCGATGGATAATGAAAATGGATTAGTTTTCTATTTAAAAAGTAATTGGCAATGTTTTATTATCGTATTAATTTTGTTACCTCTAACTACAAACTTAGACACAAAGCGTACTTACAATACCAAAAACGTCGCGTAAATGGTCACAATCGATTAATAAAATTGTCATAGTGGCAAATGGTCAACGATACACATGCTATGGATACTAAAATAGTCAAGAGGCCAAACGGCCATTGCTATAGTAATTAGGGACAAGATTGAGATTGTGTAGCTACCTGTACTAACTTACCTACAATTTCAGATACACCTAGTCCAGTAGCGTTATCTTTGATATTTTTGTTTCATAATTAGATGTGTATAAAAGTTTACCTCTTGGAGAAATTTGGAAGTAATAAAGTAGTTGAAGAAAAATTTATCGATAATTTATAGTAATAAAAGTAAAGAAGATATGTGAGATAAGGTTATGTTAAGATCAGCGGTGTTTTTTATCGAATAGTTTGGAGAAAATTAATTTCAAAAGGGTGAACATAAAAAAAATCATCTGGTGGCCTTATCAATGCGGTATATTAGCTTGCCTTGGCTACATTTAACGACGTTAAAATATATTATGATACGTCTGCATATAATGTACTAATAACAATGCTGCAATATAACAATAAATTTATTATAGAATATTATCTTACCAAAATCAGTAAGATTTCCACCATTAGTTCCATCTATCCAAGTCAAATTCCTATAATCATATTTAGATGCTACACACTTTAGGGTGACGTTATGATTCTCTGGATACCACGTAGCACTTTCCATTATACCAAATCCACCTTCTATTTCGTGAACTAGCAATTGCTTCGACGCTTCATGAGATCCGTAACTATTAGTCGCCTCACACGTTATATTACCGGAAACTTTCACGGGTACATCCACGTTAGATGTTACTTTATATACTGATTTGACAATGTTATTACTTTTAGTCTGAAAATTATAATATAATGCATTACTAACACTTAAGTATTTTTTATTACTACTGGTAATAACATCTACTATAATCAAATAATTTCTTCGGATAACTTAGACCAAGATTATCAGTTATTTCCTTAGACTACAAATTCATTCTGTTAGTAGTAATAAGCAGATATTATCGTATATAGTAAGAATATTACTAGGTCTGGAAAGTCAAATTATGCGAATTTGTTGCCTCGTCTTTCGCAAAGTATATAATATATATTTCACAACAAATTTACATCCTCAAAACCTTTTGTATTTATAGAGCCATATCTATGTTCATTCGTGTGTTAGATATTTATTTTAAATTATATTAATTTTCTTAAACATCTTGTATTAAAATGTGTACCTACATTTATTAATAAAAATCAGACTAACTACTTTTAATATAATAAAACGTTAAAATTGTTATTATACCAAATTTGGCAATAAATTATTCTTGTAATGTATATAGAACACAAATTTATATTTTAATTAATTTTATAATTATTTATTGTCATGATACTTGAATAAAAAGTAATGAAATTGTAAGAACACGGGGTCTCGCTGACTTGTTCACTCGAATTTGGCCCTGTAGATATAAAAGATTGTTATTTGGGTGGGGAGGCACTTCTTGTCCAACCGTTGAACAGAGCGGAGCTCACTGCCATATCAAGAGTGAACAAGTATAGTAAACCACGTGGTCATTATATAAAATATATCAATTATTGTTAATGGAAGTCTTAAAGAAGCTATAGTTAAATAATTGTGAGTGGATTAAGAGAAGTTGGGTATTTATGTTATATATTATGTTATACACAAATGTATAATAATATATACAAATGTGTAATATGTTATATATGTTATATGTCATATACAAAGTAAAATAAGTAAATATATGATTTAATAGTATGATATCTAAATTAAATGAACTGTAAGAATTTGTGCTTTATTTCTATTTATTACCAAGAGGATATATATATATATATATATATATATATATATATATATATATATATATATATATATATATATATATATATATATATATATATATAATAATTTTTATTTTGAAAAGTACAGTGCAATAAAATTGTTGGTTTACTAAGAAATTTAATAATTGTTAATTTAGCACTGCACGTACTAGGTCAATGTATCGCCCTACTTTCCAATATTTATATTTAGTATATAAGATCATTTTCATTTCTTAATTTTGTCCGTTATAATCAAGCCATTGGAAATATATATTTCCACAAACCTCGTCGTCTTAATATAACCCACAACAGTACTTACCAATTCATTATCTGTGCCATTTGCAGTTAAATACCAGCTGACAGTCGGCAATGGATAACCAGTCGCCTCACAAACCAATGCTATGTTCTGGTCTTTGTTGCCTACTACCGTAGTTTTCGACTTGGGTAAAAACTCGACCATTGGTGGCACTGTAGATTAATATAAGGTCATATAAAATATCTTATCTTATCTTCTTGATAGTTGTATATATGATTGAGTCCCACTATTAAGTAAAGATCTTTCTCAACTGCTTTCATCTTGCATGATTGGAAGCCAAGTCGCACCAGGCGTTAAAATCAGTCGAGATTATCTCTTCATTGCATATAAGATCTTCTGCGATTTCTTTTTTTTTTTTTGTTTTCAGGAAGCTAGGATTATTGTTTGGCATACGACTACCATGTCCTTACCAATACTACTTCAGTATTGCCGCTTCTTGAATTGATTACAATAATTGGTAACAAACAACTTTTGTACCAGAGCCAGTATGGTATTTCGGACCTTGTCAATTTTTATTTCCAATATAATTTATAGCAATAAATAATAAGCAAACTTCCTTACATCTACCACAGAGTAAAAAAAATGGATAATATTGGAAAAAATCTACCATAGCTTTAACTGTTTAATAGTAGTGATTCAATTGATGTAATTAATATATGCTTTTCAAATGTTATTCCTATTAGGTAATCTTTATCATGTTATAAGAAAAAATAATTACCTGATATCCGCAAATCAAATGTAACATTTTTCTTCACATAACCATTGTCAGCGACCAAAGTATAATTTGCAGTGTCCTTCACATTCAAGTCAAATATATTTAAACCAATTTCACCGCTTAATATCATCTTGTCGACGAAATATTTCGATTCATTTGATGGTAAATTGAGGCCATTTCGTAAACTGTGAGCATTAAAATATATTTATTAATTATGATAAATACAAAATAAATAATTTAAGCCGAAATGACGATAGATACAAATCTTTAGAATCTACCTGTTAGATATACTAAATATAAAAGATTATTACAAATAGCCCTGAACATATCACTTAATACCATCTTTGTCAATCCTAAATATGCCTAGTGTTTTATTTTTTTAATTTACATACAAAAACAAGTCACTATTTTTTTTACCGCATTGTTTTATTATTTTCCAAAAATATTTTCATCCAGGAAATATTGTATTCACAGAAGACTATAATATTTCCACTTAAACATTTAATAAATAGCGAATGAATTTCACGGATTTTTTCATTGACTAGAATAAAAAGCCTTTATACTTCTCCATTCAATATGAGAGCGCAGTCTTTAAGAGATAACAAACAAACATAATTTCTCTTAAACTATGGTAGATAATAGATAAAATTAATAATTTATCACACAAAGCATGGTAATAAATAATAATAATTTAACAAAAAAAAAAAAGAAAGATGATTAGGATGACAATCAGAAGTAGTACATACAAATAATATTTTGGAAAAGGATGCCCATCAACTTTTGTTTGCAATTTCATTATTCTTTGGTTTATTCGTGTTACAACTATTCCATTCTCTTCTTTTGTTGTTTTACTTAGATTTATGAACGGACTTTCTGAAAAAATAATAAAATCATTCATGTATGTAATATACGAACCACATTCTTAAAGTATAAATAAAACCTCCTGTGTACCTAGGCCGCACCTAAACGCAGAATTTCTTATTTTCCTTCTTGCGTATAAATCGTAAGAAAGGAACACTAATATTGTATTATTTAGAGCTACACTGTAGTTATACAGTGTACAATATAGGTATAGCTATACTATAAGATCTATATTTTTTGTGGAAACTGGTTTTTCTTAGTGCAAATAAATAAATATCTTTACCCTTATCGCAGAAACCATTCCACTGATTTTAATGATTTTTTGTAAATGTGTATGTATTGTTTGTTCCAATTTCAGGGATAATATAGTTTTTATCCCAATGAGAAAAAAAAATGGATCAATATATAGTGGCTAGGGTCAAAATGACGTTTGTTGGATTAGCTATAACTTTGAAAGATTACTCACGGTGCACTTATTGGAAAGTAATAACTGCTGCCTATAGATATGATTTTACTATAGACTTCAAAGACTTGTATAGACTAACATATCTAATATATTTATGTTCCTTATTTTATTAATTACATTTACAAGCTTGACTATAAAAACTTTTGCATGTCAATACATTACCTCGAAATTTTTTCTCAAATTTTTTAGTTTTGTTATTGGAATTGTTGCTAGATGTACAAAAATAGTATCCACTATCTTCTTTAGTTGCATTCACTATAGTAATTGTATTGTACAATACGTTCACTTCCGTAGCATCACATTCGTTAGTAGTCTCGGTGACGAATTTCTTAAAATAACAAATAATATTAAGAGTTAATATTTCCATGTAAATGGTAATATTTTTATATATATATAGAAAGAGTAATAAAGACAATATAATATATGAATCATCGAACTAAATAATGATTTGCGGAATTAAATTGAAGAGATTTTACTAGAATAAAAACCTTTTGGCTTAATAATGAAGGGCTTTAAATTAACAAAACTACCAATAAAATTATTCATATATGTAATTTTTGTCTTAAGTAAAAATGTTTCATTTTGTGTATTAGGAACTAAATTTAAGATATATTTAACTAAAATTAATTAGAAATGTATAGTGGCTTATGTTTGAAGTGAAATGTTAATTTTAGAGATGGAATTAAAAATGGAGTTTCAGAAGTGATTAATATTAAAAAATAACAAAACTACCAATAAAATTATTCATATATGTAATTTTTGTCTTAAGTAAAAATGTTATGTCGGCCCGCTGAGGCATTTGCGGCACCGTCACAGATAAAAACGATGACTTAAAGAGATCTTTGGATATCGGCTGAGCACCATATTCGTCCTCTTTCACTGCCGTTTTATTATTACTGATTGGTAATCCGTCATGTACGTACAGTGCTCACAATGCCGCCTTTCAACTCGATATCTTCAAAACATTGACCATGGATGAAATGTAGAGAAACAGCACCCAGGCACTCGGAAGTACCCTTTCTTGGTCTCATTTAAAATTTGGACGACGACTTATTTCCTCTTTTCTTCTCCGAGGAACTCAGTATTTCTCACGTGCTAATACTTTGGCCTTGCCAAAGCGTATGAAATGAGAAGTGTCCTGGTCTAGTCGAGTTTTCTTGACCAAATTACACGTAAGTAAAACCGGTAGTAATTTTTCATTATTATTTTTAATTACGAAATATGTTTAAATACAATAAAATCATATGCTTCATACCTTATCCATTTTTCTTGGAATTTTCCATTTCAGTTCAACGGGAAGATTTCTTTGATAGGCAACTGTGCAGTTAAGAGAAAATGTTTCACCTTCTAAGAAATATTCAGTTCCGTGTATCTTCGGAGTATCAACTGGTATATTTTGACCTGGAAAATTATACATTAGTAATATGTTTTATTTATTAAAATATACATTCTGATTTTTTATATATTACGTATATTATAAAAATAGAATACGAATATCTGTAGCATTTTTCAATGATACGATAACATACGATACATATTTATAAACAAAAAATCAGCAAAAAGAGCAGATTTTCTTATATTTCTTGTTGAAAATGGGTTGATACATAAATAATGGATGTATAATATAAAATACCTTTGTAAATAAATTCTACATATGTATTCGTAAAATACGATGAAGCTGTATTTTCTACGTGTTTTAAATATGGCAACTAAACAAAAATACAGCCATCTAGGAATACTGCACGTAACACTGTTACATAAAATACTAATAAAGAATAATTACTTTGAAATCATTAAAGTGAAATATTCCTTTAAAATAAATTTATAAAAATAAATCTATACGCTAGTAAAATAATATGTTAACGTTATTCATTCCAAAAAATGTCAAATCCTTTCCAATATCATTCATTGTACTCGACAAAAACCAAAACAATGTTTTATTAGAGTAAAAATGAAATGGAATTCCTGACTAACATGCATCTGTGACAGGGAATTTTAGAAAATTAAATATCAATATAGTTATATAAAATATTATTTAAAACTTTGAATAATATCCCCTGCAACATATACATTTCGGAGGAATTAAAGTAACAATACAATACATAGATATGCAATTAATTGGGTTTTAGTATGTTAGTTACTACAATATTATGTAACATATATTGACTAATGTGGGCACACGAAACACCATAGAGCATAACACCAAAAAAGGGATAGGAAAGATGTGAAAAGAGTGAATAATGAGCAGGCCACAAAAGAACAAAAAGTTGCAACAATAAAAAAAACGTGAATGAAACCATCACACCACGCTACCTCATTAGATGACATCAAGATCGCAGTACTACTTACAACGTAATGGTTTCTTAACAGTGTCATTTCCACGTTGTCCATAGCATTCGTAAGGAGGCCTACACGCTCTCACTAAAAACCCAATCTTTGGTGAGAACTTTATATAATCTGCTGTCTTGTTACTCCGCTATTATGATATTGCCAAATAAATATTGTATGGTTAGTACGAATACTATAAATAGATTATAAGTATGTTTTTCAATTTTAAATGTGTTCGTATTAGAAATATTTTCATTGTATATTTGATATTTCCTAATTTGTGCATACTATGAAATAAAAATAAAAAGTAGTTGAACGCAACGCACAATAACTACAAACATGTTTTGGTCAAATGAACTCAATCCTACTTAAGAATTATAGACTCTATTAAAGTTTTACTTTAATAATGATTCTTTGTTATAGCAAAATTTTAATCTATCACTTGTCTTATTTTACAATTATTCAGTGTTACAATTGATATTTTTGTTGTTATTAGATTGTAATATATGTATTTAGGATCGTAGATAAAAACAAACGCAAACGAAATAATATAAGTACCAGTAATATATACTTTTACGTCACTATAGTGAAAATTTATACATATGATAAAAGCTTGTCTTGATCAATTGACAGATCCATCAATATAGCCAAAAATAAATTGCTATTTAATAAAAGCGTCTACTAAAAAATATTTCCCCAAATTCTCACGACATTGAACTAAAATAATACTTAAAACGGATCAACGTAATTTAGTTTTATTTTAAATGTGTACTTACACAATTATGTCCGACATTAAGCTTATTTGACCAAATTATTATCATGAGATACAGTTTTTTTTTATCCAGTTCTTTTTTACAATAAGAATAAAATTTAATTTAACTGGCATAGACAAAATAAATACATTATCTCAATACCTTTCAACAAATATCGACCTATATTATAAATATTGAATAATTAATTCAATCTCTAAATTATTAAAAACATTAAATATGTCATAATTTAAAGTTGAAAAACATACAAACCACTTTCATCAGAAAACATAACAGTAAAAAATAGCAAAATTTTATTTTATCAAAGTACGAATTTAGATATTTAGAACTATATCAAATGAAAGTGGTTAACGTCATAAGTAACAAAATCACACATCTATTCACCTACGTTTATGAACGTAAAATGATTTGGTGTCCGTTTTATCTGCCTTCGAAATTGCACAAATGAAATATATGGTACCATACAAAAACACACCAATATCAACGGTGATCCCAATTTTTGGATTATATTGTTCATATTCAAAGTCATCTATATATTCTGCGATTTCCTGAATATTAAGAAATCCGTTTAAAATCAGTTAAAGCTATTTAAAGAATATAGTTTTCATGCATTAGTTTTGGCTCTGTTGTCAGCTATAAGCGTTAGTTTTGCTTATAGGCAGCATTAATGAGACAACGTTGATTAGTACTAACATACTTATTAGATTACAATTTTAATTAAACAGTAGTGAAATGTTATTAATTTAAAAACATTCGAGCAAATAAATTTAGAGTCTCTTATAATATCAGTAAGCTAAATAACGTACTATTATGCGATCATGTAAAACCATGCATAATATGCAAAAGCAAAACTATTTTGTTTGCAGTTTTTTTTATAAATATTAGTTTAATTTATATTCTTTTTAGATTTATTGTCGATCTTATTCTGTTGTTTTTAGTCTACATCGATATATATATTATTACAATATTATTTTCATACTTTTATATATGTATAGCGAATTCTCAATTTATATGAATTATTATAACATTTAAAGTTGTATGAAACATTTACTATTCATACATACCACTTTTAAAGTAATTTCAACATCTGGTGAAGTAGGCCTACATCCAAGAATGACCCTTCTCCTGTCCCTCGTCTGGACTACTTCACTCATAGGTACAAGAAGATTGTCAGTGCCTAAAAGTATTTTAATCATCAGACAAATCGATCTCGCTAACGCATGCTGACGATAAAGTAAAATAGCCAATGGTCTACGTTTTGCTCTCACCGTTCACATAGATGTAAATATAGGTTACATGTTCCGTGTTGGGTGGTTCTTCCATTAAATTATTTAGTATGTCAGTCTCGTTGACGGTGTCATCGTAGCAAGCATAATAACCGACTGCGTACTGATCAACGTTATATAAATCGAGTACAGTTTCATATGAGTATTCCGTGTCCACTGAGGTTACATTCCTTATTTTCTTTACGAATTTATTTCCGAGACCTTCTTCTTCGATATTTTGTTGTTTAAACTTGTACATGTCTCTTTCCTTTACATCTAATTGTAAAATTTTGACCCTTTACTAAAACGATCTCATTTAGACATGGACTTATTTGTGGTCCAATCATATCTTGAGCATCTGAAAATACCAATTAGACCCTAATAATATTTTCACCACGTTATTTTCAGATCTCTTACATATAATGACGAGTTACGTGAACGACTAAATATGAATTCTCTTGTAATCAATAACGTTTTAATAGTACATTTAAACAAGGGAGCGATGGAAAATAGCGATCAATTACTTAGTAAAAAGTGTAACGTTATATGCCCGAGCTGAAGGCAAGAGCTTCACATTACACGAGCTAGGAATTGTACATACTTTCTCTCAAACTAA
This sequence comes from Galleria mellonella, assembly GCF_026898425.1. Lineage (NCBI taxonomy): Eukaryota > Metazoa > Arthropoda > Insecta > Lepidoptera > Pyralidae > Galleria > Galleria mellonella. Next base: position 2,312,890 of record NW_026442172.1, on the reverse strand, counting down.
ACATAATATTTTTTATACCACACTTATAAAAAAAATCTAAAACTTTATAAGATCATTATTATGACTAACAAACAAGTATAAACAATATGTTTTATTATTTCGATATTACCAGCAGGTGATTATTACTAATTACATATTGATTTTCTATCATCGCTAGTGATGTTAAAATTTGACTGTTGCTTTGAGTACTCGAAGATATATTCTGTATTTAAATTAAATTTTAGACTCGTCAAACTGAATAGAAATTATAATAAACACGCAAAGTCAAGTTAGGGCAAAATATTTTTTTTTTGTGCGAATTTGAAATCAAAATTTCTAATTTTGTTTTGACGTAAGGCCACGTGACAAAAGAATTTATATAATTTTACTATAGTTTTTGACAATAAATAGTAGATTAAAAATATTCTTTCAGTATATATGTTTTCATCAAACATTGACTTTATGGTAATATATATTCAAAATATACAAGAATGAATCATGAATATGCTCAGAGCATATTATTAATAAAATTTATTTGATATGTATGTCAAACTGTTCAATTTTTTTCATTGTATTGCCAAAAAATAGATATTTTCCGAACGGGTGTGGTATAAAAATATTATTGTTTTCTTTTTTTAATCAATTAATGGTATAATTATTTTATTAATATAGTAAGGAAAATATTATATATATATATATATATATATATATATATGGTATATGTTATAAGGAAAATTTTCTAACCATCCATTAATAAATGTACAATTAAGGTCGCTTGTCCGCATTTAATCATGTTGTGTACGTGTACAGGAGGAGGAGAAGGAGGGTAACTTTAACCTTTGAGATTGATTGACATCGCAATATATCATCAGTAGTCAGTGAAGAGGGCAAGAGAATCTGTACTTAGTAAGCTTATCATGCTAATGGATAGCGTCAGTAACATGAGCCCGCACACCTATCGAAAACACTATTAATTAGCCGTGTTCGCGTCTAGGGCGTGACAGAGGTGCGGTCAACATTCGAAAATTAATCCTACCAATAGCAAATGAACCGTTTTGTCCCTGCCCTCACTGATAATAATTGATCGTAACATACTCTGGAAAGATCTGCCAATTAAGTGATTAAGACCCCGTCGTTCAACTTATCAATCAATTTATTGTCATTAGGTTAAGTGAAATTACGACTGTTGTAGCTAAATATTGTCCTAATCATTTAATTACTTAGGTACATACATACATGCAGTAACAGTGTATTTGGTACATGATATTACTATTATCATAATGGCCTGTTTGAAGTTTTATTTGTATTTATTTATCTTACTATTTCAAATTCAAATAAAAATATGGAAAATTTTTATATTCGTTGTTATTGTGCCATGTTCTGTGTATATATTTAGGAAATAACAAGTTATTTACAAAAAAAAATACATCGTAATTTACTGGCTACTTAGAAAAATATATTATATGACGATAATTTGATATATGGAAGGTTTTTTTTCTTAAATTGTTAATAGCTAAATAGATAACTCATATTTTATTTATTTATTTATATTCAATAATATATAATTATCAATATAATTATACTGAATATATGACACGAAAACATAATAATCAAAAATAATAAATAATTAATACTAAACATAGATAAAGGGGTTTTTAAATCTGAAAATTGGTTCACTTTAGACAGCACATATTCGTACAACAATATAGAAAAACCGGGTTAATGATGAGCATTTACGAGGGAAAAGGTCAGCGTTAGGGCGGTTTTATAGTTTGTCACAGACTTCAAATGTATACAAATAAGGCTATATTGAAAAACTGGTTCTGCTAAAGAACAATAAACACGATCCTTGTTTTCGTAAAAGAGAAACCTACAAACATTTATTCTTTCGAGCTTAAAATATAAAACAAGGTACAGTCATTATTAATTCACTAATACATGATAACATAAAAAATACGTTAGCAGAGAACTAGAATGATATTGTAAGTAGAGATAAATATTTATCAATAATTAATTAAGTAATTATTATAGTTAAGTAATTAAGGGCAGCAGCGTTCCTCTTGCCAAGCGTGGCAACTACTGGCAAAACCTTCCTGACGGGGGAGGCCTATGTTCAGTAGCGGACAGTTAACGGATGATATGATGAAGATAACAATTTAAAAAATCATTACCTATTATACTAAAAAATGTATATGTATACCAGAGGGAGACTAACAATTTAAAAAATCATTACCTATTATACTAAAAAATGTTAATAATAAGCTTTTTTGCCATTTTAAGTTATATAAAAAAAAATGTTTTGATAGCTTTTATAGTAGTCATTAAAAAACTCAGGACATTATTTGTTTATTGGTTGCCTTACAGAGTTGTAAGAATCATTAAGCCAGATCGTTAATATACGAGTACAAGGTTTTTTATCAAATCAATTCTGATCGAGGTATACGTTATTATTAAAAAATTAATAAGGGTGATGTTTGCGCTTTTTGCAAATTGGATTTTTGACATCTTGGACGAACATTGACGAATCGTGGGTTACGTTTAACGTACCCAACGACCACAATTATAAAATGATTCTAAATAATTCATCGTAGATTACAGTTGTGAAAATAATAATTTTTCAACGATTTTTTTTACGTTTTTTTTTTTTATCTTTGTAATCAAGAATATTAATTTCCGACTTCACATTAATTTCGTGACGATTAAAGCTGTCGTTTTTCTTTGTGAAGCAAAAATTATTTGGTACGCGAAATGCATTGTTATATTTTCAATGTAAGGTATACAAAATATCTCATCAGTAATCGGTGTACGACAGTAAATCGCCAGTAACTCTTAACTAACATTATCAAAATTTTACAAATGCTACAGAATACTTTCTAAATCTGGATTTATTGCACACACTTTGAAACCAAAAAGTAATTATTAATTTAATTGGTTTTAAGATAAATTCTCAATATATTGATGTATAAAATTTTTTCTCTGTATAACACAGATACCATAAGTTAAAAAATGTCTACAATTCTTTTATAATGTCAGTTAGGAGGTATTGATGATAAGCCGTCGGTATATGCGTGTTTGCGATTGAAGTCGCTTTTTTGCCGAAACAAAATGTACTTGTTATTTTTAATCCTAATTAATTTTAATTTCAAGGAAAATAATATTTGCTTTGTTTATCTAACATGGCAAAACATTGCAATATGCATATTATAGGTATATCTACACAAAAGAACAATTGTACAGGATTGTACCGGATGTCTGCTTTATGATATCAAAGTATGCATCCTGTTTCTAAAATTATGAACAACGAGATGCTTCCTTTAACTTCATTGCTCTACAAATTATTTGCAAGATTAGTTGCAAATAATTTATTAACAAATACCATAAGATAATGCTAATTACAAAGCAATAGAAATTAGTTGGTTGCCATATCAATTAACATATTAATTAATTATTAATTTATTCTTTAAATAGTATTCGCTTAAAATTAACCCATCGTTTAATTCTATGTAATCTTACATAAAAACATTTTAGACAAAAGTAAATTTCAATTATTTGCTTATCAAAAAAGAATTATTCATTCATTAAAGGATTTTTAAAAAAAGGTCTAAATCGTTTTGTATTCTTTTTTGTGTTTATGTTTTGCGATATTTTCGCAAATTTTAAACGTTTTGACTTGATACCTAATAATTTCTTTGTACTGGTTATTGTTTACTGACGTGTTGGTCTGATACATTTTTTCTTTTTAAATACAGAACATAAACTTTCTTCTTCAATCGTCGAAAACAATAAATACTATAAATTATAGTAATTATATAAATAATAATTAATATAAATTATGTCATGCAGTAATTATTTTTTGGCGACTTTAGACGAACATTTATATCTGTATAATATTAATATTGTCAAAATTATATCTCAAACTGTCCATAGCAGATGTTAATGTTACTGAGGATTATTATAATGACTATTTGCTCATGTTATTATTTTCAAAAATTAATTCAAGTAGACATACTTTCTATAAAATTCATTGTAAAATTTATAGGTGCAGATAGGATATTAAAAACCATTGGTTTCCACAATGCTCTATCGGGCAATTATCATTTTTCATTTTTTCCTTTCTTTATTAAGTAGAAACATTGTTACTAAAATGTTACATTGCATTTGCATTTTAATGCAACTATTAACATTTGTAGTTTATTAAAAACGCGAAAAGTATTTGTTTTATAAACTCTTATATTATCGCTTTCTTTTACCCGCAACTTCTTCGGTGTAATCGAGATATATATTAATCAATTTAGTAGCCTTCTCCGTCGTATGTAGTACGTGTATATATATATATTTCAAAGAGATTGGTTAAGCCGTTGAAATGCTAAAAGGTAAAGAAAAAATAAACTAACTTTCACATTTACACAATATTAGTAAAGATGTATGCCCTATATATATGACAATGAACATATTATTGAAATGTATAAATGTTACCTTTGTTCTCTTTTTATGATTATTTAACAGATACAAGTATTACTAAGAAATTCATTTTTAATTCAATATTTCCGTGTCGATTTCACAAACACTGCTATTGTCGAACTTTGACCCTTACGGGTATTCGATATTATTTCATTCTATGACGTCAAACGGCTACATAGCGTAATTTTATTGAACTAATAATACCTTTGTAAATATAGCGACGTTAATATTTTTTAAAACTTCTGATAATAATATTCCCTTAGGGAATAGGCAAAGTGGTGCATTGTTAATATTATTCATATTTAATGATTATGATAGACTGTATGCGTCATAGAACAGCACGTGAGAGTATCATATTAACAAAGATTACTAATTTACAGTCATCGTATGAGATTTATTCATTAAAGCCCCACTTTTGATCATAAGTACTCCAATAAATAGAGGTAACTAATATAACGGAAGCCAGACGTCTTGTTTTTTTTTTTTTTTATTGTAAAACAAAATCTTAAATTATTTCTAGTCATCTTTTGCACCATTTCTGAGATGAAAAGAAATTAATACGTACTTCTATCCAGGCACTAGAAAAAGAATTATATTTTACTAACTAAACATCCAACTACAATAATTTGGAATCAGCTATTGCTGTAAGTAAACAATCTATATTTTATATAATTATTATCTTTTAGCCGCGCCTTCCTTCACGTGATCGGAATATGTTTACTAACAGGGATATAAAGTAGGCTATATCCTTCTTCATCTCATATGGTACATGTATACCAAATTTTATAGTGATTGATTAATTCGTTAATGTGCTATAAAATAACAAATAAACTATACATATATAATATTTTCATATTTATAAAATATTATTAGTGAGGATTATCATAAGTACATCACGATGGACACTCGACGAGGCTGTGATTGTTAAGTATACCTAAGTATTACGATGAAATATAATTTTGAATTTGAGTTATCCTATTAAAATTCTAGTTAAAATTATTTATATATGGATATAAAGTTATCGCATTCAATTAATGTCGTTGTATGATTACGAATATTTACTACTGTTATAATTTTTTGTTTGTTTTTCATTTTAATACCTCTGATTCCTGTACTCACAGAATTAGAAATCCATTTAATAGCCATCCACTTTAACGGTTGATATTAAATTTAAACATTACTGTCTTTTATTTTGCACTTCAGTTATAATAACAAGCTTATGTAGTATTGTTGTGTCATTAACAATTATTTATTATACCTAATTAAATTCTAAGAACTCAATAAATGGAAAACAAGGTGCATATGAAACTAAGAATATTAAATCCGTCAACGTGATGAGTAATGACACAATCAAGATAGGTACAAAGTTTCATTACTCCTTCGTATCCCTAGTGTTGTGAGAAATAATTATAAAAACAAATACAATGGACCGCTGATTTCCACCGTATTACAGTACTGTAAGGTACAATTACGTCTCTGGCATATCTTAATCAAAACGGGATAATTTAGGACGTGTTGCTCTGTCCACACGTGTCCAACAGACAACTGGTAGAATAGAATCCTTAAAGCCCATCACAGACGAAGCTATAATATATATCATTATTACGTCACCAGAATATGTAAATACAGTAAGATATTATGCACACCGTTATTCAGAGTTAATAAGTGCAAAAATTATATTATAGCAGTATATTAATATATGTCATAGCTCTATTTGTGATGCGATTTTTATGATAATCCCGTGAATTTGTTTATAGTTATAAACAAAAAATTCCATTGTCTATGATTATAGTTATATATTATGGTTAACAGGTAATAATTTTTTTAAATATATATAAACATACATTTGTAAATATTTATTCATATTTATTTTCAACACACTTCACCATACTTATATTTCTGCTTTCGCAAAGGTTGAATGGAAGAGACGGCTACATAGCATTAAGTCCATCTATTGTACTATAAATGTAGTTAATAAATAAAGAATAAATAAATAATTGAATTTACATATTCCGCAAAAAACTTTGAACAAAATAATAATTATTATTATTATCCAATTGCGCATTTATTATCAAAGTTTTACTAATTAGAAGCATGACTTGTATGTTTCTGCTGTATTCACCGGTCGACCAGAACATTTTTGTAACGAATTCACACCTCAATAGCACATAATGGAATACATTCATCGTGGTTGCATTTAGATGATTGATGTTAAATGTATTTGGTTTTGTTTTAAATTTTTATTTTTAATAACGTCGTAAACACACTTATTCCCTGTCAAGATTCGTAAAGCTAAAATCGTTATTTTGATCCCGGCTGACACCAAAAATATTAAAACTCGGAACTTTTAAATAAACCTTAATCCCAAACAGCTTGATAGATTTAATTAAGTATCTTTACATTTGCAGTAAGAAATGAGTACCTATTTCATTTAGAGGTATATGTTTAATTATAGGATACCTGAGGTTAGACGACAGCCTTGATGATATGATATAACTTCATATGGTCGTGAGTTTAATTCCCGAACAATTAAAACGTTGTATTCATAAGTGCAACTCTTACGTCAGTAACAAGAATGTATTTATTGTAAAAAAATTGCAAGTATGTATCTAATTTATACTATATTATTAGACTTATTGAACTAGACGGATATCTATTTAAGTATAAAGAATTCCAGGGAATTTTCAATGATTTATCGTAGCAACTGAATCTATTCCATTTGGTGATTTTTATTATTTGTATTGATATAACACGAATAAAATGTTGGCCATTAATTCCACTATAACAGTTTCAGAAATCTTTATTACCTATACAAAAATGTCTCGATTGATTGTGTATCCAATAAAGTAGTTTACGGCTGCTACCCATTAATATTTATGTTACGTGTGTGTAGATATTTATTGACTAAATGTCGGAGTCCCCTATTCGATATTGAAACTGTGCATTACCACCATGTTATAATATGCACATTATTTTTATAATATACTATATGTCTTGGTATCACCTACATTTGTATCACCTGCAAAGACATCTATTAAAAGTAATCTGAAATAGCGATTCTCATACAAATTTACCTATTTTTAATATTTCGATTTTAAAATTTTAGGAACATTCCAACTTTGTTTCTATATATATATATATATATATATATATATATATATATATATATATATATATATATATATATATATATATATATATATTATCTGCAAATAATTTCCTCTCTCCCCCAGGGCTTTCCATAGGTGTACTAACGAAGAATATAAGACGTCAATCTATCAGTACTTTTAAAAATTTCCCTGTTGTCTTCTGGCTCACTCAATCACAGATTTTTCAATTTTCCATACAAATATTTAAAAAATTTCTTTCACAAACTTTTAGACTTTCTTTTACTAGCCTTGTCCTGACAATTACGAATGCAATAGAAAAATAATTAGCCAAATAGGTGCAGCCGTTCTGAAAGGGAGCGCTTACATACATTTGGTAATTGCCTTTTATTTATATACATTTAAAGAAAAAATCATAATTTGAGGTCAAATAAATTTATACAAGGATAATAAATGTTTATTCTACAAACATGGAAGGTAATCACATCATCACTTTATCAATGAAGACCGACAGGTAAGATCATACTTCAAACTAAGACGTTTTATAATAGACTAGCTGTTTCCCGTGGTTTTGCCCCCGCGAATCAATAAGTATAAGTTAAGATATAAATTACCTATACACTCATGTTCATTAAAATCATCCATCCATCTATTCTTACAAAATTTCGCATTTATAAAATTAAGAGGATTTTAACAGGTGTCAGTTTTATATAAGTACTAAATACTATATTATTACAACACAAAACATTGTAACGTGTTACTATAAATTTCTAAACATCTGCGTATACCTACACCAAAATAAACAATTTAAAGTACAGTATAGCTTGTGGCTTGCTTATTCAAAGTCAGGGATTAATTACAAAAATTTATTATGTGTGTCCATGGTAAGTCCCCGTCGGAAGCGATTTTGTCTTCTACGGATAAAAGTACTTTATATTATTCTCAATTTCGTGTATAATATAGTATATGTCATATATGTGTAAGTATATTTGTTATTTATATATATTTATTCGTTTATATATGTAATTTTAGTATGTATGTATATCAATAATTAGTAGTAAAAAATTCGATATTCTGACACTTCCCGGATGGTTGACTGGGAAGAATCCATTTTAGCATTAAGTCCGCCATGTACACATATTTGTACTAATGAATAAATAAAATAAATAAATAAATAAAATCTTTAGTCTGCACAAGCCCTTACATTATATAACACAGGCTTGCCGTCGAGTACAAGTGCTCTAGACGAGACAATAAACTTATAATTATTTATTCTGTCCCGACACCGACGACAACGGAATAATAAACAGGTACATGTTTATCTATTACATAATCCGAGTTACCTACTGTTCAGTTTTAATTACATAATTATTTTGTGTGTCGAGAGCGTTATGATGTAGTGGTTCGGTTTCCTATTCTTTAACCTAAAACTAAATTCTTTAATCCCAAGCCGATTGTATGTTATTTGTATCCAAACTTTCTTCTATCCGCTTATAGTAAACACCATTAATAAGTAGGTTCTTTTAATAATAAATAGTTATTTATATATCAGATAAGTTTTGGCTGATTTATTTATTTATTAAATATATTCGTTTCGCCAAATTATTCTTTTATAGTCAAACAACAATAGATACAATAAAATCACTGAACCGCAAGTATTTCATCCATTGTTACCAAATAAAAATACGAGTAGGTATATAGAGTTGTCCATTTTTGTAAGGACAAGAGGACTCCCAATAATATATAGCTTAGAATAAAGTATTTATGTAAGAAATTAGTTGTGTACGTACTCCTTCAAAATTGCTTGCTCTTTTTCAATGATAAAAGACATAGTTTTGAAAATACGTTTTTCACATTTTATTTATAATATCTGTATTTTAAAAAAATACCCTCTCTCTCTCTCTAATCGTTTTTCATAAATATTGAACAGTTTTAAAATAAACAGTTGAATCCAAATCAGCCATTTTTAGAATTAATGTTTGTTACGTCATCGCGAGAAAATAGCTGAACGAATTTTAATGATTGTAATTAATTTTTTATGCGTCGTATTGTTTTTAAATTGAGCTAATGCCCAAATTAAAACCTGTACATTTTATTAGATTCTATAATCTATTGTATAAAGTCTTGTAGAACAAAAACCGACTGGTAACAATATACAGCCGAAACTATTTTTGGTTTATATAACACATTGATTAATGCGATCGCTTAGATAAAATATAATAATTTAACATTCATTTTATTTTTTATTGAAGGAAACCAACATCTTTAGAATTTCACTTTAAAAAATTGAAACAATGATAAAGATAGAAAGCCAATTTAATAAATATAAATAGAGTTTATTTGTGTAAAGTAATGTTTTGTTAAAGGTGAGATATGATTTTTTTCTATACTTAATGGATCCAAAGAGACGAAATAAATATATAAAAATAAACATTACAAATACACAGATACATATATTCACAATTGACTCAATGAAAAATTAATAAAATTTTAAAATGTGTATGTGTGTGTATTTATGTGTGTGTGTGGGTGTGTATTATTATTTATTTATGTATTAATGTTATATTATTATTTATGTACTTTTATTATTTATATATGTAGGTGTATACAGCTGTTTTTATTGTATTATATATTCAATTTTTAACTAGATATTATATAGTTTGTCTTTAGCTGTACGGTTATTACCCTTGTACATTCTACAGTCTTTTTTTTCAGCTTCTCAAAGGTTTACTGTAATAGATCCCTTTATGGAATAAGTCCGCCATTGTATATTAAATCATTTAATGTATTAAATATAAATTACGTGCAATAAAGATTTTACAATACAATACTTAATTTTTTTCTAAATAGTTTCTATTCGACAGACATAAATATTATAAAATGGATTCCTAGTTTGACTAGCATACTCCAAATTGCTTAGTACAAATATACAATAGAATATTTTTAGCGTCTTAATAGTAGGGAACTCTTTAGAAATATGTATTATAAAGCCCAGGGCCCATGAGTCAATGATGTATAGTCGTAATACCGAGATGTCCATTTACAGTATTCCTTTAAAGTGAAGTTTCTTTCAGCGTATATATGTAATAATGGGTGTTACGAAAAAATAATGACACTATATTTAGATGGATTTAAATTTAGGTGATTATTTTTACAATAATCCGCAAGACGACTTCAGTCTTCAGAAGAAAAGAAGCAAACACTTTCGTGTCATTAGTTTAACAAAAAATTTTGAACTGTGGCAACAGGTGTCAGTATCGGTCACAAAAATTACAGAAAGTAGAGAACCTCATTGAATCCTTGAGAAACGTCATAGTATAAATAATCGACTCAATATGTAATAGCTTACTACCTTAAACTGAGAGTTATATAAAGCGAACCATCTATGAGGATCACCGTTAATACCAATATTTTGAGTTTAAATAATAATCTATTATACTGAATACTAACAAATCAATAAATTATATCAAACTGTCTACCCCAATCCATAGACTCAGATAAATCAGAGTTAAAAAGTAGCCAACTTTGATACCATGATTACTAACTAAATAAAGGTTATTAAGAGAACGCATGATTTTTATATTACTAAATAAATATTAAAGTTTTTAACATTTGAATGCAAACGAGAATTAAATAATTTTTTTCAAGTACAGATGTGGAAAACAGCTATAAATATTTGAATAGTGTCCTTGATTGGCTAGTTGCAATACTATTACATATTACCTATTGTGTTTGCTTGAATCCCATTTTATAATATATTTTACATGTTTAATACATATTCAAGAGTAAAGTACAAATATGAAATTTGTGTATATGAAAACTCTATAGTTAAAAAAAAAATATAAATTCAAAGCAATACACCTAATCTATAATTGTTTGTTCTGACTAACTTTCACACACAGCCAAAACTATTAAGTTGGGAAATTTGAAACATAAGTAAGCATTCGCTAAGATATTTTTAAATTTCAACTTAAAGGGTAGCACAGGACCAGACGTACAAAGCCGCAGGCTATAGCTAGTACTTTATAAAATCTTTAACGGAGACAGGTGCACGTGGCAGTAAAGTTATTTTTAAGGTTAAACATTTTAATTTTTTTATTGTCTCTGCCAAATTACCAATAAATAGCTCCATTCTATTACAGCGCTAATATTATCTGTTTTATGGCGCTATAAGTAATCAACAAAATAAATTACTTTTCACATTTGTTTATTCATGAGTATCTATTTTAATAACAAAGCGATTAACCTTTGCTATATGGCATGATTATCATTGCGTTAATTATTAAACCAATCAATACCATAATAATCTTTATCTATTACAATAACACTTAATAGGGGTGTCAACCTCAAAGTGTTTATATTAAGAAATTAAAATATACTAGCTTTTACCCGCGTCTTTATCCATGTGACCTTTTCTATTCCATATAATATATGTATACCAAATTTCATAGTGATTGATTAAGCCATTAAGTCGTTATGAGGTAACAAACAAACGAACTCGCTTTGACATTTATAATATTAGTAAAGATTTTTAAATATATTCCTAAATAAAACAAAGTCTTGCATTTGTTTGTTCTTATTTTTTTTATGCAACTTAGAATGGCAAGTAAGCTGACGGCCACCTAATGGAAAGTGGTAATCGTCGTTTATACACATGAGCAGTATCATGGACATAAGAGAGTTAGAGAGACTGTTTCGCCCATTATACCCCCCCTCCCGCCTCCATGCTTTGCCATTCCTGAGAACTCAATTGTTATAATATATAATAGACAATAGTTTAATTATCTATTGATTAATTAACCTAATATATATATACCTAAGTATCCTAAATAGTTAATTATTTAGGATACTTATTTCTTTTATCTTAGAAGAAACAATTCTTATAAAAATGAGCGAAAATCTGGTCTCCGGATATTCGTTTTAAAGATTAAATGTACGTAGAAGTTATAGATATAAAATATATTTACTTAATTCATCTTCTAACGTTATACACATACTTATGTATTAATAATAGATTAAAAGAATTCTTGACTAGCTATTTCCCGCGGCTATGTACGCACAAATCAATATATAAAGTATCCTATATGTTAAATTAGGATATAACCTACCAATATACCAAATTTTATAACATAAATCCGTTCAATAGTGTAAGTGATTGAGTAACAAATATACAAATATATTTTAGAAACTTCCAAATATATTGTTATTTATGGTATTATATCACTCGTTAATTGTTCACAACTGTAAATAGGCTTTCTCCATAAGGAGAGTTTTGCCAATAGTTGCCACGCTTGATATTTCAAAAGTAATGCAGTTGCCCATCCTTCGACCATTCCCTTTGTTGCCTCTTACGGTACCCACAGAAAAGGAAGAGGTGGCCCATTCTATGCCGTTATATTAGTCGTAACAATTTCAATAGGTAGCATACAAACTCACTTTTACATTTATTGGTAAGAATAAGAATTTATAAGATAAATAATATTATGATTTATTTCAAGCCAACAATCAGAATTTATAATAGGTTTATAGTATATTCAAATGTCATTTGATATCTACAGATATACATTGTCTTGCTTATTTCCTATATTGTATAATGCAAACAAAGTATACTCATTCAATCATTCGTTTGTATGATGCATCAAATAATATCTGATATTTATAACTGCTTACATTTTATTTTATTTGTTTTTTTTTTTTCTTATACACACATGTTTACTGAAGATATTAATAAATCATTAATTTATCTATCTACATACAATGTGTCATGTTTACAAGTGATAATTACTATACGACTGTAACTATCTATAATCCCATAATCAAAATGAACTCATATCATTATAGATTTTTTCTTTAATAGGTAAAAATGGAATGGTAACCCCGCCTGCGCTATCGGTTTACGCTGGCGGGGTACCAATGAGTGATAATAATATGTGAGAATGAAAGCAGGTCAGTTGGCCCACCCATCGTGATAAATTCAACATAAATTAACTACAATGGTTTCCAAGGGGGCCGTGAGGAGGTCGACCTGATAGAGTATATTACTAGCAATGGGGCTTTTAGATCCCATACTAAGTATATGATTCTGATCCCTAATGAGATAATTAAATATTCGTCGATTGTTTCCATTGTAGTGAATATAACAATTACGTCCATACCTCACCGAGCATATTGGAATCTAACATGACATGGGGGGGAGTCTGCTCAGGTCCGCCACCGTCATTCAAATTAATTTAGTTTCGTCATTGGCAGCGTGGTGGAACAGGTCTTTGGACTCCCTATAATATGGTTGACCACAACGATAGCTGGCTCATCCGTCATACTCGTGAACGAGTTCTTCTAGTATAGACACTAATCTGATTAAGAATACTGTGATTGACTGTAGTTTTTTATCAATATGAAATTTGTGGTAGTTATTTTATCTCTTAATTTTTTTTCGTAAACTCAACTTTCCCTTGAAAAAAGCAACATCTGAGTATCTTGACCATTTCCTCAGCTGAAATTGCATTCTGAACCGGGTAGTAGATCCATAAAAAAAATGACAAATAAATGATGAAAATTAATAGTTTACTTGAATAAAAAAAATTATTTATTATTTAATTTTTTATCTGTCTTATTCATTATTGGAAAGTTAGTTGTAAATTTTAAAATGACATACAAAATTCTTGTTATTGGTCAGATTCGATCTTACGACCGGTTTAAAGACAAAGTATTATCACAGGGGCACGACACTACATTCTCGGTTCAATACTTCTTACATCATCTATTGATGTACCATTAAAGAAGTACCATTGTACTTCATTTTTATATAAAAAAAAAAAATTAATTACACAACGAGTTCTCACGAAAACATGCCTAATTCCAAGAGGCATGCAAAATAACACGTTCAAACCAATACGAGTACAAACGAACAAAAACTGTTATAATAATAAACCATTCAATTGTGGATGCTGCAGACTATTTTTGCCATAAGCGCCTCAATGTCATGCTCGCGTCGAGGTCGTTTGTCTTATAAAGATATTGAATGAGTACAATAAAATTAAGACACGACATAGTGATTCGTATCTGTAAGATTAATAATAATTACCATTATAAAATTTTGGTTCAGCATCAGACCTATTGGATTTTTTAGATGTAAAATGAAATATATATATATATATATATATATATATATATATATATATATATATATATATATATATATATATATATATATATATATATCAGATAGGTAAGTGTACTTTGTTATATAACTTAATCAAATCTTTTACAGATAGGTAAGGAGGCTGTCTATCAAATTTTATTCAAAAGTATTGTCATAGTGTTACTTTAAAAACAGTCTGATTAATCATTGTTCAGTAGTTATTATAAATTATTAAAAAAAATATTTGGGTTCTTATCTTATTCTTTTTAAATAATATCAGTGATATTTTTTGTATATAAATATATGAGTATATCTGTAATCGTGTCATTAGTAATGTCACGTCTATTTACGGAACCATATACCAACCATTATCTTATCAAATAGTTGTCAATGTAAACTCACTTTATGTAATCTATGAGATGCATCATGCATCACTAAGCGTAGGTATTTTTTAGATATAACTTTATTAGCAGACTCTTTTTAATAAAAATTATAATAATGAGATTAATAAAAAAATATTTACTAAACTGTTCTATTATGTTATAATAAATTCAACTATAGAAGTAATTTTTCTTCAAAAAAATTATATATATACAGATACAGTTAATATCAAAAGTTGATGAACACCTACAGAGTTTCAAAACCCATAAACATCTTTGTGTATATAATTAGTTTAACAAGGTTAATTTTAAAATTGGAAAAACATCGTTTAAGGTCAACATTGGTTAATATTATACATGAAGGTACAATGCTATGGATTTTGAGGATTTTGAAAACCTTTTTGTGTTCAAGAAATTTTGATGCTGACTGTATATAAAATATTGTACGTGTACTAACCGAAACCATGAAAGAAATAAATTTATTTAATCGTAATAATATAATAAAAAATGGACATTGAAATTGTGATTGACAGTTTGATAGAAACAATTTAAAAATATTCCATTTACCTACAACAGTCATTGTTTGAAATACAGGAATATAAATTAAATATGCAAATATATAGGTACCTGATATATTTATACTAAGAATAAGAAATACGAACATTATGAATGAACGATTATTTTGAATGAATCAGAATTTTTCTTGTAAAATCTCAGTTCATCTTTAGAACACCCGCCTATGAGTCATAAAGTTAGCAACGGAGGCTGTGTCACTTATTACTTAAGCACACTACTAGTTCTGAGTCACCTACCATGGCACCGTTCTGATTTGTCTGTCGCATTGTTGTTTACTCCAGACAAATCACCTATCGTCTAGTACTTTTAACGGTGTATTTAATAAATCTATCATTCTGTTTTATTTCACTGTAAACGTCTCAGTTTTTATCAATATCGATCTTAAAGTACCTTTTTCGCTTGATATTACAGTTGTAAACTGCTATTTACACATTATCTTAATTATATAATTTCAATAATTTTATAAAAGTTAATCATTATCTAATTTCTACAGTACCATCTCATATTTCATATGATATTAGGTATCATCCTTCATCTATTGTACTGCTGTTTTATTTAAACTATTTTATTGTTTTTAATTTTAACGATCTCTTTTCAATCAGTTTTTAAGAGATTTAATCACTGTCAGATTACGTATTTATCCGATTTTTATCAATATTAAGTACATATACCTATTTTTTTTAATTGGTAATAATAGAATAGTAACGTCGTCTGCGCTATTGAGATACACTGGCAGGACCCCAGTGAGAGATGACAGATGAGAATGAAAGCAGGTTAGTTGGCCCATAGTGAGAAATTCATAAAGAATTAATCAAAATAGTTACCAGGGGGAACCGCGTGGATATCGACCTGATAAGGTATATTGTTAGTAATAGAGCTGTTAAATCCCTAATACTAACAATCCTTTTCCCCCTACATATTCCTATTAGATAGCCTTAAATTTCATTATATCATATTTTATCAAAATAAAATTATTTTACTTAATTTTCCTTATGTTATACTTGTCTATATATAATGGAATAATATAATAAAAGAGATACAGCTTATTAACTAAATATGTACCTAGTTGCTTAATAACCACATACATCTATTGAAGTATCGAAAACTAATTAATTATTTCAGAATTTATTTTTGAATGTTGTTAAAAAAACAACAATTTCGATTATAATAAAAATATTATAGGAATAATACCGGAGCAAAAACTATTCATTACAACATATTGAAAGCGGAATTGATAAATATATCAAAAAACACGCATTGTATGCAATTATAATATAGACGAATAGAATGTTTACTTGTATTAATTACATTAAAAAAAAAAAACAAGTAATAAAATATAATACGCACATGACGCTAAATTAAAGAGTGTAACTATTTTTTTTTTTTAAAGTATAACATAACTTATGTTCCTAGAATTAAAATAGTATATTATTTACAATTTAAAATAGCTATGTCAAAATAATATGAATCTAATTCCTAAATATTTATAAACAACAAAGATGTTTACTAAACACTTGTCCAAACTTGAAATGTTGCCAAAACTAGACAACACACACCTACAATAAAATACACAACACTGATATTTATGATCAGTTGATTACAAATATCACATAAGTATCTAAATTTCTATCAGTTGTAATTTTTTCTTTTAATTACAGTGTACTTGGTAGCTTTACCAGTTCAATGGCGAATGGTTTCAATTAAGTAAATGGATAGGTAGATATATTAGTTACTTCAAATGCATCAGAATTAATAACTGTGCACAAGTTGTTAGCATTGGTATTTTATCATTTACATAGCATACTTACTATGGATAACAGTACAAATCACTTGCGCATATCCTGTCTACATGGACTATCGAGGCAATTGATTTGTAAGTCCATAGTTTTTAACAGATTGTTAAATACAGTAGCAAGCCTTAATTAATAATTAGTGACAAAGTAACTCAAAAATGCAAGATACGAAGAAGGTGAGAGTTACTAGGTAACCTATTATTCAGTTATTGTAAGTTACATTATGTTACGTGTACAATTAGGTATTAATAGTGTAAACCCAAAGCTATTCCAATGCGAATAAATGTGCCTACGCATAAAATTATATGTTTATTATAAACATATGCCTACCTATAATTTAATATGTTAAATACGCAACAAAACTGTGACTTGATATTAATTGTCGGATCATCTTATTTGTTATTGCTTACTACCTATATTTATTTACATTTCAATGTTTACTTAAAATATAAGTAGGTACTTATGCCTACGTTATAAAGGTCACATTTTTGTCAATACTGTAATCAATTGTTTAAGTACCAAAATGTTAAAAAAATTTATATGTAAATTACTTGATTGTACTGAATGTAAAATATGATCAAAAAACGAGTAGGTAGGTACCTACTTAATAACAGAAATTTTTGCTTTGTCATAGACATACTTACCTATCTAATGGGAGCGATGATAATTTTCTATAGACACATTTAAGTAAATGTTTAACAAAACGCTCTGAGATATTAATTTAAAATAAACTATATTTGAAAAAAGTAAGAAGGCCACTATAATAAGACCTAATTTTAAATGAGCCTTATTTCTATATTTACTTGTCGGTCGTAGTTATATAGCTAAGTATAAAACCTCTGTAAGTGTTAGTTTGTTCAAGCTTCATACAAATCGTAATCATTGCACTTAATGTAGATATTGATATTACGTTAATAATGTACGTTACTGTTAAAGTACTGATATTAGATGTCACCAGTTGCAATTGGAAAAAGCTTTGGAATACTGAGAGAACAAGGTGCAAATATGTTAACTAAAATAATACTTGCAATAATTATAGGTATAGTAAATCACTCATTCGGAGTGAACACAGAATATTGTGTTTATAGAAACAGTAGCTGGTGTAATTTAAGGCTGCACTAGACATGAAATGAGTAAGCACAATTTTTCCCAGCAATTTTTTATACCAGCTATATTATATCTCGGATTCTCTTTAATTAACCAAAAGACGAACATGCTCCCGAGGCAAAATACAATGCGTGTATTAACAAAGGACCTTTCAGTTCCATCCCAATGTTAAAATGTTGTTAAACCTTACCATTTATAGAACAGTAATGTGCCGCTCGAACTGAAATAATCCAAACCACAAAAGTGAATAGATATTTATTCCAAACAGCTTTCATTTTTATGATATTGTAGTCCTTCTTGAATACTTCTTGAAATAGCTAGTGCGTTAGCATCCCATCCGCCACTTGTAAAATTACAACCATAGCTTCACTCTGTGAAGAATAATTGGAGCGGTCTATTTCAAATAATTGGGGCCAATACCAATAATTCACATTCCAAGAGTTACGCGTTACACTATTACCGTACACACTCTAAAACTTGAGAACTCTGACTCATTTTGATTTGAACCATACGTGTTGCAATTGTAAACATAAAAAGATCGTCTTCACTTCACATTTTTATATTCGTCAAGCACAAATTTAAAAGAACGGTACGCCTTATAAAATAATTATTCAATCTGGTCTAAATAGGCCACTACGAAAGTTGTCAACAATTTTGCTATACGCGACACGTGATAGTATTCATTGACGGCGACACGGCCGGCTCGCGTCCTCAACTCCGACGGAATGCGATGTTGTACGAAGTTCGATCACGAACCAAACCCGTTTCTGTTGGCTATGGTTGGCTATAATACACCACACGAGGCAATTATGCTCGTGTTTGACTTGATTTAGCTGTTCAATCTTCTTTATCAATCTATAGAATCAACTGTACTTTAATGTATACCTATAGTGCATTAAAACACAATTATTAAATATATAACTGCTAAATGAATATTATTTAAATTTTTAAACTGACGTTACTACACGTGCTAATAAGATTAACAATATAATACCTAGATTTTGTTCCACAGAAAAAACACTGATTTCAATCGTGGCCAAACCAATTTTAATTTAAAAACCAAATTACAGAATCTATTTTGATAAAATTTCTAAAACCAGTCTAGAAGTATATCCTTTTTGGGGCAAAAAAAACCTATTCGAAATCGATTTATGAATGACGGAGTTCTGCAGTAACGAATATAAAAAAAAACCGAATTAGGAACCTCCTATTTTTGAAATAGGTCGAAATACAATCTTCTAAACAAATATATACATATTAGGTATGTAACGTAGGCATACCTATATTTGTATACATATTGCAGTCATCTTGTCTCAGAGTTATATTTATTTTCCAATTAAGTTATTATTCCTTGAAGAAAATGGAAAAAGGAATATTTTAAAATAATAATATAAATACCAGATTAATGGGGGGAAAGGGATTGTTAGTAATGGAGACTGAGAATCCCATTGCTAGAAATATACCCAACCAGGTCGACCTCCTCGCGGTTCTCCCTGGAAACTATCATGATTAATTCCTGATGAATTCATCATGATGGGCTAACTGACCTGTTTTCATTCTCATCTATCACTCTTTACTAGTGCTCCGCCAGCGTATCCCGTTAGTGCAGGCAGGGTTACCATACCATTTCACCCATCAAAAAAAAAACAGATTAATTATCAAATAATTATTCACGATGCGTTTGAAGCCGTACCTTTTAAATCATGAACCGGCTGAGACCGCACCTACAAGTTAAAATTGCACTTATTAAATTGTAACTATGATTTTCATATTTTAAGAAAATTTATTTAACAATTTAATAAGAGTAATTTCCATATAGGCATAAATAAAAGACAAACTAATAAAAATTCCTATTAAAGAGCAAGTACTTAAAATACGATTTATAACATCAGCAATATATTTTAATAATATTGAATAACAAAGAATATACTGAATAATAAAAAAATTTTTTCCTCCATATTAGTTACCTATACGACCATGTCTATTATCAAAGGATAATATAATAGGAAAAGCATTATCAGTAATGTGACTGCAACAGCTCCACTCCTGGCCATATATCAGGTCGACCATCACGTAGTTTACTCTGTAAATCATCTTGTCAGTTCTTGTGGAATTCGTCACGATGGGCTAACTGACCTGCTTTCATACTCTACTACTTGTATCATTCCTTAGTGACGCCTCGTCAGCGCATACAGATAGCGCAGGCAGGTTTCAGGCTTTCCACTATCAACCATTAAAAAAAAAACTCAACACATCATGTTATAAAATTCCGTTTCTTGATATCGGTTCACACTAATATCCAAACCGCTCAACCGATTTTAATGACATTTTTTAAATGTTTATAGGATACTTTTTATCCTAAAAAGAAAAATTGCATCTACTGTCTGGCGGTAGAGGACCAAACAACGTTTACCAGATCACCTAGTTGTAAATTTATAAAAAAAATATATAATTATATATATTTATTCAAGTATATTAATACATATAAATATTTCCGTTATACCCACAAGCCGAGCGGGATCGTATTGTAAATATAAATACAACTACATTAGTTATTCATTATCTATAAATGGAATATACCTACGAATACACCAAACGATAATGTGCACGTACTCTGTACGCACTCGAGTGAGTATTTACAACATACCTAGTATCTAATATGTAACCCTTAAATACCTGAAGTTTCAAATTTAATACCGGGGTTATAAATCGCATTCGGCGCCTAGAATCGATTTTATTTTAATATTTGGCTGTTTACATGATACCAAATTTTTTTTTTATTTCAAAATAATTATATAAAAATATCGTTTTGATTTTTTTACTATTTTTCCCCATTAGTAAACACAGTAAAGGGTACACTTATTTATTTTTTAATTTAATTTAAAAAATCGGGCTTTTAAAGGTTAAATATAATTGCAAATACATATTTGCTAGACACATCTAGGAGTATATAAGACTTGGTCTATCTGTATAGGTATACAGGGTGAAATCAAAACCTTTAACGGTACGTAAAACTAAGAATCTACTCATACCATAAAAGCTGTTAGCTGTGTCCTCCACCTATTGCGGATTGGAGGGATTTTGCTAAAATTTTAGATTTTGATAAAATTTCTGAGACCAATCTAGAAGTATTTCCTTTTTGGGGGGAAAAAAACTTATTCCAAATCGATTTATAAATGACGCAGTTCTGAGGTAATGAATATAAAAAACCGAAATAGGAACCTTCTATTTTTGAAATAGGTCGAAATACAATCTTCTAAACAAATATACGCATTTGCCAGTAGTACCAATTGGTGATGAAATTTTGAGTTTCACATATCATTGATAAATGCGCCGTGTTATTATTCAAAATTCCTTGTCGTTTTTTAACTCATATTTCTTTGATGAATATGTTCAGTTTCGCTGATGGTATTCCATTAAAGGGACGCTGACGATTTTTGACCTGTATATAGACAGATCCAGATAAAACCACATGCTTCTACTATATATGTACATGGTACAATGATAATAAGTTGTTCATGCGTTACCCGACACATATTCACAGCGAAGTAGTCATTTACTAAGAATAAGGATTGATTATATGAGGAGTATTTACTATTATTTATAATGTAGTTAATTATATCTTTATTTATTTGACGTACTAAATTATGTTTTCGTATGTGTATGTAGCACAGTATAAGCATAATTAAAACACATGTTATAAAATGCAAAAAAAAAATTAAAGTAAAAAAATATATATTAAAGATAAACAATGTCAAAAATCTATCGAATATTATTTTAATAATAATCATGCATTAATTATCTATATCTATTTACAATAAAGATTAGAAATTGAACATTTTATATTATGCATAAAAAGTACGTTAATTAGAAAAAATATTCTTCAACTATTTTATAAATGTCAATTAGGAGGTATTTGTAATTAAAAGTTGTAAAGCTGTTTGTAAAAATAATTACAGAAAATCTGGTTAGAATTGGGAAAAATATTACGTAAATATATGAACAAAAAATTAAAGATGAATCGATAAACTTCTATTTTTTCATCGTCGATTTAGGAACATTTAATAACAATGAAAGTAGGTCTTGATATTGTTTTATGCCTACACAGTCAAACCTTTAAAATTGGTTTCATAGATTTTATATATATAAAATTCCCATAGCAGCCGAGATAATGAAATATTGTTCGAGACTCAAAACTGGACATAAATATAAATAACATAATTCCGTGGTGTTAAACTTGCATGAAATAATAATACCCGAAGAAGGGCGTTAATACTTACGTAGGTAATATGATATTAAAAACTACTTTTTGGCTATTGTCTACACACGGTATATAATTATAGTGATCATTTACCCCAATTCACGTGTCATTATTACACTTACTTTACACATTTTATCTCATATTTATAGAGATAAATATTTTATATTTGTATTAGCAAGTGTTACCGCATATAAGGTATTTCACAGCTTCTTTCATCTGTCTACCTATCTGACAGCGTAGCTCGTGAAAAAGATAAGATAGTTACATAGTTGCAAGTAACATTTGCCAAATATCGCGATTTTCTTTTTCGAGATACCACTAATTTAACAGACATTGTGAGGATGATTATGATTTGCTAGAATACAAATAAGATGTAAACATGACAGGTCGTTAAAATATTATCTAGTTATATTATATAATAAAATAAAAGATAGTGTATATTTCAAATTCAGAAATTATATATTGTATAAATTCATTGTTTGTCTCAAATCAAATTAAAATATAACAATTGGCAAAGATGTTAATTAACATTCAATATCATATATTTCAACCATACAGAAAAACTGACATAATAAGGCTAGTTGACTACGAAACCCTGAAAAAGGAACAAACACACTTGACACAAATAAACCAAAGAATATTGAAGTACCGAGTTGTTGACAATACTACAAGTTGATATCATTATTGGGTAATGACGTGTTATTTTCCAGATCAAAAGGTAATAAATATCTACCATAGATAACTTTGCTTTTGCGTCCTTCGGAACTGGAATTATTCATAATTATATGAAACTAGTAAAATTATATAAGTATAGATTTTCCCAGTTTTTGAGATTATGGTTGACATAAAGTATTTTATTGCGAATATAACACCTAATTAATGTTCAGTATTAGTGCGGAGGTTAATGAAAACTCTGTAGGTATATAAGAGGTGTAAGGAATTGTTATTAATGGGGTTTAAAAACCTCATTACTCGCAATATAATCTGGTCGGTCTCCTCGGTGTTCCTTCTGGAAAGAATCTTGGTTAATTCTTATTAAATTCATCTTAATAGGTCAACAAACTTGTTTTCATCCTTACCTATCATCATTTACTGATGCCCCACCAGCGTATAGTGGTATACAGAAAACGCAGGCAGGATTATTATTCCATTATCCTACATTAAAAAAAATGACTTCTGTATATAAATTTATCAGCCGTGTAGTCTCGGTGTAGAATAGGAGGCCACTCGGGAGGAGTTCCCGTGGGTGTCAAAAGAGGTAACAAAGGAACTTAATAGTCGAGGAATGGGCAGCAGCGTCCTTGTTAAAACATTACTAAAGCCTATTAGCTGGGTTGCCAACTCACTTGCCAAGTGTGCTAACTTCTGGCAAAACTCCTTCATATTGGGAGATCTATGTTCAGCTGTGGGTAGTTAACGATTGATAACATCATCATCATCATTAAACTGAATTTGCACTTCTGTATATAAATTTGATTTACGAGTAAGTCGACATGACGATGAGCTAAATTTTTAATCTAGCTAAGATTAACAAATACACGTAATTGACATACTAAAATGGTATTTTGGCACTACGATAGGCGTACAATCTTAAAAGAGAGAGATTTTACAAAAAATAAAATAAAAAAACAGTGGTAAGAAAAAAGCAAAATTTCAATATCTTTAAATTCATTACGTTTAAATAATTGTGCAACTAAGAAGACCGCTGTAATTTATTTTCAGAATTCACCAAAATTATCCGTATACCAAATATACATATAAGGATAGTTCGTTAGAATTGTCCATAAATAATATATGATATGGGAATGTTTAACATTTTTAAGAAAGAAAACCAAAAAAATTATTGTATGACACTGGCATAGGTCACCCCTTTCTTTCCCGTGGGTGTCGTAAGAGGCGACTAAGGGAGGGCGAGGAAAACTGCCGCTGCCTGTCCACCTGCCAAGCGTGCCAAGCCAACTATTGGCAGAACCCTCCAAGAGGGAGGCTTATGTTTAGCAGTCGATAGTTAAATGCTTATATACATGTGATATACTTAAATATATTTTTACATTGTTTAAATTCGTATGTAGTTGCAACCGTTGTATGTAGTTGCAGTAGGTCCGTCCGTAATAATGCTTTATCTTAACAGGTACTAAGTTATAAGATTTTTAATTTAGAATAGGCATATGAATAAACTAGCAATGCATTTGTATAATTTGTGAAAAAATTTACAATTTAGTCATAGACATATAAATTGCTGACCTAATTAATTAACAATTTCACACTAGAATTCCATTTAAACGCTTGCAGACACCATGGTGCGTGAAATGTAGCCATAATGCAAGCGAAGTAATAAATATAATTAACTCTTTACTCATATAATTAAAATCTATGTATATAATTTACATGTATTCTAAACTAGTTATTTACCGCGGTTCCCTGTAAAGTCGTTATCTTTCGTTGCTGTGGAATTTTTTTTACAAATCGGAATTGAAAGTAAATCCCAATACTATTATTAGCGTGAAACTTTGTGCTGATGTATTTATATATATTTATATTTTATATTTATATTATTTATATATAGATATTTGTTACTCTTTAAAGCAAAAACTACTCAACACATTTAATAATATTCTTAAATGTGTTGAGTGAATTAAGTTTTCATACATATAGTTCAGAATGGAGAAAGTATATAAGTAGGGTACTTTTTATAATATAATCCAGATACCCGGATGTATATATATATATATATATATATATATATATATATATAGTAGTAATTAATTAAATAATTTTTGGAACCTAATATAAGATAACACAAGGAAAGATGATGAGACCAGAAACTACGGTATCGGGCAGCGAAATCCTAGGGGACAGAAATTGGTTGACTTCATTGAGAAGGAGAGACTTTTTATAATGCTCTTTCTTCCAAAAGCGGTT
The DNA here is from genome assembly GCF_026898425.1 of Galleria mellonella. NCBI lineage: Eukaryota > Metazoa > Arthropoda > Insecta > Lepidoptera > Pyralidae > Galleria > Galleria mellonella. Next base: position 2,287,163 of record NW_026442172.1, on the reverse strand, counting down.
ACCCAAAAAAATAACCTGGGCTAGCTCCGATGGACACACAAAAAATGAGATAGATTTTATCATGACAACTAAGCTCCCCACTAGATGGAATGACAACCTCAAATGCATTGCAGGAAGTCAGTGGATGACTCAGGACCGTTCCTTATGTCAGTATATGGGAGAGGCCTATGTTCAGCAGTGGACAGATAATGACTGAAATGATGATGATGATGATGATGATGAACAAAATATATATAAATTATTAAGCCTTAAAATATCATCTTTATCAGTAAAGAAACAGCTATAACGTAAAAGTATTATATGTAGATATATACTCCCATAATGGTGGGGCTGTGATAATAAAACGTCATACCGTAATAATCTAACTTATAAAGTAATACTAGCTATAATGGCTTTTAACTACAGCACGACATTCACTAGTTACATGACATGGCTTCTCTCTGCATTAAAATATGCTTCAATAATTTATTATTTTATAACAAAAATATTTTACAATTAAAAAAAATGTACGAAATCGCTTGTTAAAAATTAACTCGTCTTTGTAACATTACATTTAAAGTTAAAACAATTTTTAACTTTTAAGTTTTCCCCATAAGGGGAGTTTTGCTAGTAGTTGTCACGCTTGGCAGGCGGGTTGGCAACCGCAGTTAAGCTTTTAGAGATGTTTTAAGAAAAACGCTGCTGCCCATCCTATTCCTCTATCATTAGGCTTCTATAGTCGCCTCCTACATCACTATCTATTTTTATTTTTTTTATAACTATATATTTGTATCATCATCTTTCTACCATTATCCCAATTTATTTGGGATCGGCGTAATATGTTTTTTATCCATATTATAAAAAGATTTGGCTTATAATTTTACAACCGGCCGTCTGCCTGACGTCAACCCTCTTTGGGAATGCATTTGTTGGTGACTTCTGCCACCTACGGTATAGAGGAAAGGATTGAGGTAAAAAGGAAGGAAACGTTGGAAATGCGTAAAGGAAATTGGTAAATAAAAGGGACTTATGTGAGAATTGAAATGGAGGGATACTGATATATTTGTATATAATAAAAAAAAAATATATAAATTGAAAATATTTAAAATTGAGTACCTTCAGTTATATTTGCTTACATATATCGAAATTATGATTCTCTTTCTATCTATAGGATACATAGGTACGTCAATTAATTTAATTTAATTACTTGTTTTCCTGCTTGTTGTTGCTATTATTATAAGTGCGTATATAAATCTGTGCTCTCGGTTCTAAAGGTAAACCATTAAAGCCCAAATAGAGCTATTTATCTTTAAAATGTGACTTTTTTTATTTGTTTTTTACTTTGTTACCTGGTAGTGGCACATAAAATATGACATAAATACCCTTATTGATGAGTGCGGTTCTCAGCTACCAAATTACGTAACCTAAAAGAAATACGTTTAGCCACGTCGCTGATTACAATGTATAATAATTTAACTCACGATGGTTATTATTGAAAAATATCCTGTAATGAAAAATATTTATTAGTTTTTTCACTTATTACGAAAATACCCAAATTATACAAACACGGGCAATTAAATATTCCCATATAAATAGTAAAAGCCCAACTTACGCAGCCAAGCGGAATAAAGCAACCATTGACGTCGGATCGCACTCGTAGTGAATTTATCACTAGTTAGTAGTTCTACAAGTTAACATGAACATATTGCTCTGCAAAAAACAGCTAGTTTGATCATGATAAAACACACTTATAAACTACGAAGTGTTTCACAGATACATTAGTTAGAAAATAATGTATTGTGAATTTAGAACATGGAAATATGTATATTATAAATACATTTTTCTTCGCAATCAACAGTGCTTTGCTTCACAAATTAAAACCGGGACTAAAAAATTTATCTACTGCAAAAATCAATATAAAAATTGGTTCTGAATTGTATACGTAATCGAATTTCAAAAATATATAGGCGAATTGAAAATATCTTGTTTTGGAAGTGGGTTAAAAAATAATACATGCATTTTTTATTTAGTTATTTACAAATAAAGCAATTCTTTATTTGTTATAAAAATCATGATTGGTTGGTTTTATGCTTAAGGTATAATTTAAATATTAGAGAATTATATACCGACACACAACGGCAGACTGTTACAAGAGTTCACTCTCTTTAATATTTAAATACTTACGTACAATGAAAGTGTAGCGAACTCTGCTACATTTTTTATATTCTTATTGTCATTCGAAATTTATATATTTTTTTGACATATTGTTTTTACATATTGTTTAAATATATTTTGCTAAAGTCGAATAAAATACAATTGTATTTATAAATTTAAATAGCATCAAAATTTTACTATGAACTTATCCAAAACGAATATACATAGCTGACAACTTGATGTGAGATTTCACAAAACGGTGCTATCTCCAAATTTGTGTTTACACGACGATAATGATAACGATAACGCTGATAAGTAGTTGGGATTTATAATTATTTTTAGTGTAACTTATTATATGCTTTAGCATTTACTACAATCTGATAGACAAGCAAACCATATAGTGGTAATCATTATATGATATAGCACCGTAATAATAGGAAGAGAGCTTTGAAATTTGAGTAAACATTATAAGATCGGATCAGAAATATCTTACATAAATATGTCGAGCAAAAAGTAAAAGTGACAAGTTCAACTCGGAAAATAATTCTCAAAGGAGAACTGCGTTCAAGTTACATTTGTAGCACGAATACCCACTTTTCAAGATTAGACTTCTTATTTTTGTTTAAAAAAAGAGACTTTTAGGTATGTATTTTTAATGTATAAAAAATATTATTAGTAGCTTTTCAATGAATGTAAGTAAATATTCGTATAGATGTCACCATATAAAATGGGTCAGGAAGTCCCAATTAAGGGCTTGTACTCGTATAATCGGTGTGTCAATTGTAGTAATGGCAATAACAAACACAAATACAATAATACCATGTAATGCCGTAATTATTTTAGAGATCCGAAGAGTTATCCAAAAAAAGAACTGTTATGATACTCCGAGGTTCTTATATGTTAATAAATTATGCTAAAATATATTAACATGTAATAATAAAATATTTATATTATCGTTATGTAATTAATTTTTCACTATATTTATTATTTTAATACTATTTATTTTTAAATTATAAGATATTTCTATTGTGATAAAATCAGATAAAACTACAAAATTTTATTTATCTTAATAATTACATTTGTACGTTTTTGCGTTTGTATTTCATGTATTTTTTTTTATTATACATATCGTGACAAATAAACTAATGGTCCACCTGTTGGAAAGTGGTAACCGTCGCCTACATATTTAAACAGTACTATGGACATTATTGGACATTACAAAATAACCATGGTTCTCCTCATACGCCGTCGTTCCGAGAAATATGATGATATATATATGTACCTATACTGTACCTGTATAGCTTCTGTAGTAGTAAAATGGTCTATGCATCCATTCATTTTTTTTTATTGTATGCAATTAAATTAATTTTAACTTAATCGTTAGATTAGCCTAAAATTATATCAATGTAACACCAATAACAATATAATAATAGGTTTCTTAGCGTATGCAGGTAATTTTGGAACGTGGCTATAGATGCTTTTTTTCATAAAATAATTGAAATACCCAAATATTTGTTTAACAGACTCAGATCAAAATATGGTCACAGAGGTCATCGCAATTTAAATAAAAGCTTGTTTTTAAAAAGTATTTTCGAATGGGTGTAACAGGTGAAAAAAAATTCATACAAAAATTTATTGTTCTGAATTTTGATTCAAATACAACTTCATTGTACTTTAGTAATAAGAAATTACATTTTTAATATATATAAAAATAAAAACTAAACCATGATATCTGTATGGCGATTATTTTGTTACTGTTATTAAATCATGTACACGTACGAATGGGAAATTGGACATTAATTCCACAAATTGGTCTAATGACAATTGGTGTGTACAAGGGCGCTGGGAGCCATATAGGCCTTGACCTGTCGCGTGTTATACAAATGTCGCTAGAAATTTTGCCGCTGAATTTTACTGAAGTATTAGCTAACGTGATATACAAGTTGCTAGGACAAAGAAATATTAGATGACGATAAGTTTCACGAATTATGAATACGATGTTCGAATTATGCTTTTAAGTAGTGAAGTGATAATAATAATTATTATACGTAATTTTATTTAATTATAATAATAATAATACGCAACTATCTTCACTCGCATCAAAGTTGAAAAGCATTTTTAGAATTATAAATAATTCCAATCTATATTATCACAGAGAGGGACCGTGCGATATTTAAATATCTATTTAATTTGCTATCGAAAATTTCACGTCAATATATTATAATCTGTTTTAATATAACATAATAAAAAGCAGCCAAGATACTTTAAATTTATCATAAAAACACTCTCTAAATAGTAATCGAAACATTCAATCGATTAATCAATTTTTTTTTTCGTTCTTTTTTCATTCGTTAGACGTCTTTGATTATTTATTTGCTTACATTTTCTTTAAGTCTATTGACACGGATAATACTATTATACACTGAATATAGTATGCTAATGAAAACTAGTCTTCCAAACAACGGTTAACAATCTGTAGATTAACTATAAATAAGTGCACCTGTATTATAATACGATTACTGACGACCATATGATGAATTCAATATCACTACCGCAGCTACATATTCAATCGGTCTAATTTTATTTAACATATTTTACATATTCCTTTTTAAAAGGCCGGCAACACACCTATTATGCCGTTGTTGTTGTGAGTTAAAAAGGGCATGTGCTACTTTTTATCCCGATCAGTAAACATATCCCGGTTGCACAGACGAAGTCGCGGTTAAAACTAGATTCACTATATATAGCTGTAAATTGTATACGAAAAGACATGCCTTACGCCAGTATAGGTACAGGACGTATATTTTTATATGGTTAGTAGTGTGCACGTAAACAAACCATCCCTGATAAGGGGACAAACATTAATTTGGTTTATTGGGGGGTGGTAGAGCGGTCTAACGCAACTGCGGGGTCGCGGGACTTTGGGTAGTCGTATTACGTCAATCAGCCGGCGTCGCGTTTCGCATGGTGTCAACCCAATGCCCCATTACTCAACTTTTTATACTAAAATTAGGATCTTAATATTATGAAATGCAAAACGTCAACTGACAAAACAGGATCTTGATGGATTTCTTCCGGGAATATTTTTTGATCCGTTACAGTAATGATGTAATAAATTTGCATTACAAATAATGATCGCGGCAATGTATTGAAAAAATATAAATTGTCGCATAAACTAGGTTCTGGATTTATCTCAGATCACAAACAAAGACACCTGGATATTTATTAACGCATTCTCAAAAAATTCTGTCAATAACCAATTTGAGACTAGAATGAAGGCGGTCTACGCTGATTATTACTTTATTTTGCTAAATAAATCTTCATACTAGATAGATAATGAGTTCCAAATATGTCTAAATTATTATTAATATATACAATAGATACTATCGATATGAAAATGAAATAAAATATTATATAATTAAATTAATGTTAGGGAAGAGTGAGTGAATTAGAGCCATTTAAGGGCATTTGTTAAGAACATAACCTTTGTTCAGTATTAGATTATCACAATTTAAACCAAGTATATTTGAGCATTTTGTAAAATAAACGATATTTCAAAGAAACTCACTCGATACCTTTATTGCATACTTCGGGAATGAGATCCTATTTAATGATCATATGTGAAATAGAAGTCACAGTTTTTAACCAGTTTCAAATAATGGTAGATTTTATACAGATCTTAATTTGATAAATTAATCAACACAGTGAAATAGATATACATTTTAAAAGTAATGATAAGGGCACAAAGTATAAATCTAAGAAGCTGGATTATCATTGCGAGAACGTTATGTGCTCAGTTTTCGCAATCTTTACAACCATATCTCTCTACTTTTACCCGTACCTAAAAAAATTTCACATAGATTTTCTTCTGCGTATTCATGAGAGCCGTGTAGGCACGCATTACTTGCCAACTATCATATTGAAATTGAATAATATTATTTCACTCGACTTTAAAGTACAATTAAATTATTGGCATTAAATTTAAGCAGATTTGAGTATGTAATTAATATTTATTTATTGATACATCAACAATGTTACATATAATTTGTTACAATACAAAATTTTATATAGTCATGGTAATATATGCACAACAGTAATAGATTAATGGAAACATATTCTTTATTTTTCAAGTATCCCTTATGGCTCCATGCGAAGTACTTACAAGGCGCCAGGCGCACTTTCTCGTTGGTTGGTGAATTCGTATGAGTACCAAAGGGCATACGAAAAAATATAGGTACCATTCAACCGCCATCGATCGTATTATCCAATCGCTATCATTAGGTACTCCATCTCCCTTCTCTACCTATTCAAGATTAATAATAATTTTTAAACATTTCGCTTGTATATTTTTGTACCATAAAATAGAGCCTAGGTAATATTTACTGACTGGTACACAATCTTCTAATTGATGATAATTTTTCATCCTTTCTAGTCCATGAACTATCTTCCGATCGCATAGTTCAACTTATTTACAGTTGTCAAATATTTTGCCACAATAACTAGGTTGTTTGACTTCATTGTGGTCGCCATTAGTTACTTGGGTACTAACTTTTCTCGAGATTTGATTTGTTACTCTTGGACTATAGCTAATAATAAATCACATTTACAAGGGCTTACTTACTGTAGTTTACTAGGTACGTACGACATAGATTTACTTATAGTTAATAACTAACTATATAATGATACTTACAATATGTAAAGAAAAGGATATACAGCCTGAAATGCAATAGGTAATAATATCTACTTCTGCATCTCAATTGAAATTGAAATGGATCCCGATAATTACAGGCTTAGAATTATAGACCCTTATGAACTGTTATATTTTTTAATAAACCGAATGAAAATAAATAATAGGTATTATAACGTAAATTAAGAAAATAATACATATTAATTAATTAGGTTTTCAAAAAGGATGTTGAATACATACACAAAAAATACTGGTTTGAGTTAGCTATTAAAATTTTTGTTATCTAAAAAAATTAAAAAAACATACCGAAAGGGATTGTTAATAATTTGATAGTTGGAATTTGATAGCCTTATTGCTAGCAATATACCCTATTAGGTCAACTTCCACGTGGTTCCCCTGGTAACCATCGCGAACAATTCTTGTTGAATTCGTCACAATGGGCTAACTGTCCTGCTTCATCCTCACCTGTCATCCTTTACTGATGACCCACCGGGGTATACCGATAGTGCAGGTGGGGTATCATTTCATTCCATTATCACCTGTTAAAAAAAAGTTTGTCATACCTATGTTTTAGTCACCGAACAGCTGTGGTATGCTTGCATGTCTGAGTTTCGATTTGAAACTCAGTATGATACAGCAGTGAATTAATAGATTACAGATCCATACACTTTTACCAAAATGGCAATGTGTGATAAGTATTTATTAGTATCATGATCATTATAGTACATCATACAATATTAATGTTGCCGATCACGTCTATAAACGAAAGTTTCCTACTATCAGGTAGATTCTCAATTTGTATGCCAATTCGAGTTTTATAAAATTACTAAAATACGTAATGTATTACTAAAATACATAATGTACTCGAATATTTGAATACGAAATAGTGTTAACAATAGAATTATTGACCTTTTGTTAGAAGTTTCATTCACTTTAAAACCCCATATAATGTTATGGTTGTTTTTTTCCTGGTAGTAATTTCCTGGTAAACTTTATTCTCCAGTGACAAAACTAATTATTACTACTCGAGTGAATTACACTTAAACAATTTATCAGTCGTAATTCGAGACTGATAATAAGTTATGACTAGATTTAATAGATTACGTAGTGCACTACGACAATGCGTAACTGAAGTCTAGGTATCCAATGCTTCAATCTTGTAATATCTACCCAGAAGATTGAAATTAGAAATCCTAAGTTGATGAAAAATCTGAATATGAGTATAATTATATATGAGTGTATGTTAAACCATAAAAATTCAAAAATTTCCTCATGCGTCATTCCAATTTCTCTTTATACTTATTAGATCAATTATTTTTACTGTTGAACATAAGCTTTCCCCTTGGGGGGGTTTCACCAGTAGTTGCTACGCTCGGTAGGCGGATTGGCAACCGCAGTTACGCTTTGTAGATATATGCAGCTGCTGCTCATCCCTCGCCCTTTCTTAGTCACCTTAGTCCTCCGACACCCACGAGAAAGGAAGGTGCAGCCTATTCTATGCCAAGACCACGCGATATAATGCTATGCTCCAAATTTAAGTTTTTAAATTTTTTTACGGATTATTTTTGATATAAATATATGTTTTTTTGTCCTCATAAGCTTATTTTGTGAGGTAAACACTAAAAAAAGATGCATTTTTTTTTTAATCAAATCACTATCACAACAAAACAACGATGTTATGATATATAACACACATAAAAAAATGTAAACAAATGTGATAGTAACCTCTATTAATTTTTCAGTGAAAATTTAATTAGAAAATATTATTAGTTTAAACAAGAAATTTATGAAAGCTTTTTATTGAAACATTTTATTTTTAGCAAAAGAATTCATAATATTCCTCTAGGATTATATTTCTAAATAGCAAATCCTATATTTGTAATTTTTTAAATATATTAAGTTAAAAAATAAGATTTTTAGATTTGAGCTGCATTGGAAAAAACTGATCGTAGGTTATATTCTTCAGTTTGGTATATTTTAAAATACTTAGGTATAGGAATTTCAATTAGTGGAACGATGACTGTACAATTGTCTATGGTTGGGTTTATGTCTATGGTAGCCGAACTATCATTAGTTCGAAATAGTATTCTTTGTCCATCATCGAAATCGTACAAATTCTTTGTCCAACCATAATAAAATTGTTTATTTAATAGAATTTGATGCGTACATCGATACTTTTATTTTATCTGATATCTAGCACACCCAGTTATTTAAATTCTATTATTAAAATTTACCTAAGTGACTATTTATTATTGAAAAAAATCTTCTTTATTAAGTAATGAAACCTATCTGCTAGAAGAAGAGAACAAGACAGGGTGTCTATGCATAATTATTATCCATTAAATACCAAACGATATATCCAGACGCATAGTATTAGAGTCATGGTATCCCATTGGATATCCCCGACTTTCCCTATAAACTTTGTAGAACAAGCTTCTACTCTTACTTGGTTTTTCCACCCCTACCTTCTCAAGAGGACCCTTTTGGACCTCTATCAAAGAAAATAAAAAATAATATTATTTCCATCACAATATATGTGACCTACAATATCTAAAACTAGTCTAGATCGCTTTTATTTCTGATATATAGACACTATACTATGACAGTTAAACGAACAATTTTAATATGAAACCCTAATAAGCGTGACATGGGAGGTAAAAGTATTAGGTATAAGTATAAGTCTAACAGCCCCATTGCTAACAATGCATCCTATCAGATCAACCTCCACGCGCTTCTTCCTGGAAACCATAGTAGTTGATGTTTGTCGAATTCGTCACGCTAGTCATTCTCATCCTTATCATCTCACTCTGGTGCCCCGTCAGCGTATACTGATAGCGCAGCAATTCCATATTAACTTATTAAAAAAAAGCGTAAAACGTCGACATAATGATAAATGAAGAAATGAAGAGGAAGTCAAAATTACAATTTAAATAAAAACTCTCTAAAAACCTAATACTGTTGGATTTTTTGTGACTCTTATATCTACTTGTTACTTAGTAGTTCCGTGCGCATGAGTCGATGTCATGCCGGTGTGCCGCATGCCGGTCCCTGTTCTGCGCGTAGGCGAACAATGTAGTTCACTGCCCACTTATCCAGAGTCCATGCCTTTAAAACATCCGCTACGAGCACAAATTATCGCATCCGCTCAATGATTACGGGAATGTTTACGTTCCAATGATAAACAGATATGAATATAGTAAATAATTATTTTAAAATAATAAACCTTAAATTTTTTAAGCGATTTCAGAAGGAAAAATTTTACTCGCCTATATTTGAAATGACTTATAAATTTGATTGTATTTGTTATATGTATGTATTAATCTAGCAATACATGATATCTTTGCCAATTCTGAATTAATATTGAATAATTATATTTTTGAAATCGATAGATTTTAAATAGTACCTCATTAGTTTCATATTAATTTATCGATTCGTTTTTTCCGAAAATTTAAATTATTTTGTGTAATATTTAACAACACATATATATTACTAGATAAAAAAAGCTTCAATCATAAACATACTATTAAATAACGAAATATTTCGTAGATACCTTACATTGTAAATTTTGCATGTTTATTTATACACTTCGTAACAGTCAGTTTAATTCACTTTAGTTCAGTTTCTTTATTTATGTATTTATATAATTATTTATTTTATGTTAATTTGTTTTTCTTGTGCCTATAACTATTTAAATTTGTTCTGGTATTAGGTACATATTTAACATATAGGATTATATATTGTATATAGTTAATATTTTTTTTTTATTTGATAAAGGTACTTATAATTATTTTCCTTAATGTTTTACGCTGTTAACATCATATCTATCATATTTACTTGTACAACGATTAGTCTATTACCCTAAGATTTTCTTGAAAAGATTGCTCTCAACAATAAGGCCACCTTACTGTACTTACACAATTGTATCGTTATATATATTGTTTTGCTTATTTCCTATATTGTAAAATGCAAATAAAGTATACTCATTCATTCAATTATTTGCTCTGCAAAAAAAAAACAGCTCCATCACAAAATTAAAATGGGATTAACATGTGAGTATATTGAAATTGACAAGATAAGATAGTACTACAGATGCTATATTCAAGAGTTTGATGCCAACTTGATATGTTTATCAATATCACAGCAAATATAAATAGCACAACTAGTTTTACTATTAGACAGATTAATTGTACTTAGAGATACTATTGTCCATTACAGAACTGCGTGTCATTTAGCTACAATTGTAAAAAAAAATAGTTAATATTTATAAACTATATTACAGAGCTTTATGTTTTTTCCTTCGATAAATAACTATATAGAAATCCTAGTTTTTTTACATAAATAATCAAGATCTGTCCTGTTATTGAAGAAATACCTACTATTTAATATTAATAACTAAATTAAATAATTTGTAGGATAAAATATTGTTGTGTTAATAAATTATGTATTGCTATAAATTATCAAGTACTATTTTTGACCATTTTAAAAGGTGTTTATTTTAATAAAACTCAGCCGATATTGTCTCACACGTACATACCAAAGATTTCTACTCTGTTTTCATGATGATAGAAGTCTATTACTACCATAATTCCTGCATTTCTCAATTTTTAGATTGTATAAATAATAAATAATCCTTTCATCTGATCTACTTTTCATATGCCACTAATAAAATACTCACTTTATTTTTGCATCAACATTTTCTGGTCTTATTACGTAGGTAGTAGTCATCTCAAATAAATTATGTTCTTTTAAATATATGTTATGGTTTAACTTAATTAAACGACGTATTAATAGAAAAATTTATTGCAAAAATTATATAGGTAATAACAGTTACTAACATTAGTGGGTTATATAAGACAATTAATAATTAAAAAGTAGGAATAATGTCTTTCTTAAAATTAGAACGTGAGTAAAATAAAAATAAATAACATGCAATATCAACATTTAGAGATCACGTCTGTCTATAAATAGATAGAGAGACGAATCGAGGGCACAGTGAGAATAAATTAAATATCGTAGAGTCGTAAACAAGCTCTCAGACAAAGGATTAAACTTAATCGTCCAAACATGATGTTTGTTGTTAAATTATACAGAAGCAAGAGGTAAGTTAAGTTTACAATAGTATATAATAGGTAACGAATTAAATTAGCCAATTTAAGCATTCTGTGAAGATATCTATTAAAAAAATTATCTTCTAGTTGAAATTATTTCACACCGATATCACGGGAAGTGACTGCAGTCGCTGTGCGAGTGACGGTCGTAGTTGCATTTGCAGTCCTAGCTGCTGTTCCTACTTTGCGAATAGTAGTAGTGGTGGTGGTTTTGGCAATACCTCCGTTTGGAAGATTTTGAACTTCGGTGCCAGTGCGCACCTCCTCAGATGCAGCTTGACTCTTTTCATGGGCAGATGTATTTTCAACGTTCCTCTGCACATTTTGTTCATATCCTTCACCTCTAATTAGTTCAGTACTAGACTCCTTCGTCGTAGATGCTCCACGTTCACCTTTTGCAGCCATTCTAATCATTCCATTCTCGAGAGGAACAACTTCACTATTCTGGTATCTTTCGATAAAACCGTCACTCCTATCAATAGTGTATGAACCACGGCGGGGTGGCTGTTCTGGCACCCAAACAATTTCTTGAGTCAGCACTTCTTTAACGGGTTCTGGAGTTACCGTAGTACTTCTTAATTCACTTTCTGCACGCACATGCGTTACATGTGGATGTTCAGAATTAATAGTATTTGATTCGTTTAAAATCATCTGTCTATTAACGTCGGTTTCGACATTATCATTAATTTGTTTAATTTCGTTGCTTGTTTTCTTTTCGACAATTTTTGTTTGTGTTATATTTGAGACGTTAGAGATATTCTTTTCAATTGGACGAAGAGGCTCAATAGGTTTCAATTGCCCCAGTAATGGTGAATGCTTGATACCAAACGTTATATGTGGTGTCTTGGTAATTTGCACCTGTAATAATAACATATCATTTTAATAATATTATTTATTATAAAATAAATTATTGCATGAAATATGATGTTAATTCTGAAATCTTGATTTAATTGATTGATAGAAAATAGGAAGAGATAGATTCTAAAGATTTTTAATCACATTACTGTTCGTATTTTAAACAAGCATATTGTAAATACGAATATTTAGAACGATATATACACTTTACAAAAATTCAATAATAAATAATTTTGGAAATTACTTCATAATAATTTTAATAAATTTGAAAAGTACTTTTATGGCGTAACGGCTATAGTGTAATTAGGTTAATATTAAACTATCACAGTCATCTTGTAATTTTCCAAAAAACAAAATAGATGAAGAGTTCAAAAGCAAAATATTAAACAACAAATTTCATATATAGATACAGATGTGTCTGCAATGTTTTCTACAATTAATGTATAAGTACATAAGGATATCATCATTCCGATAATAATTAAAATAAATTGAATCTTTTTTATATTTTTAATGAAAATGAAACAAAATTGACAAACACTAATTATACAGACAGATATTTTAAGATGAACATTAATTGCATGAATACTACAGATATGTATAAGGATAAGTATATCATATTAAAAAATTAATAGTAATAAGTATTTATCCAAGGGTGGAGTTAAGTCACCAGATTGCGCCTCCATGCATAATATGAAATTTGAAAGTACAGAAAGCAAAAAACATATCTAGATGTCTTTGACACTCTCTGGTTAATCCGCAAAAGATTTGATTTGAGAATAGATAGATAATATTGTCTTACTCAAATACTTGTTATGAGAAAATATAAACACTAATTTTAAACTTTATTTTTTTACACATATTAAAAAAATACATAAATACTCGTTGGTACATAATTACTGTTTACTTATTTTAAATATACAATCGAGACTTAACGCGATGTGCTTATTTGTTGCCGACTTTTCGACGTGGATGAACCACGTCGTGGTCACGACGTTGTGTATTTAAAATATGTGTAAACTACGCCAAAGGTTAAAATTAACTACTATTTACTTGTAAGACTACGGCTTTTGTCACAGAAATAAATACAAGAACATACGTGATTTAATCGCACTAATGTATATTTTTTTTTTATATTTTAGTAATAATAATAAGCTAAATTAGTGTCACCTTTTCCGGTGAGTAGGTGCCAGGCGCAGGAACTCGTACCCGATCGTCGACCGGCTCTTTGTGACGACCTGACATGGTGTACACCGGGGTGTCCAGCACAGATGGTATTCGGTATGTATTCGGTGCTGAAACAACAAAACATAAATGTACTGCTTGCATTATACTCACATTTATTAAAAATAAAATAACATAACATAAAAAAAAGCTAAGATTGAGATTTATTATTTTTATTATATATTATTAAAAATGTAAACGTAAAAATATAGACGTTTATTATAATAGATATTTGATTTAAACAGCTGAATAGATTTGATTGTAATTAAGTACACAGTCCTAAATTAATACAAAGGATACTTTTTATCCTAATTCACGCTAATAAAACTGCTATATAGAAATTATAGAACAAAAAGATATTAATTACTTCGTATTTTTGTAAAATACGAAGTAATTTTACCTAATATAATTTATTATAAACATATAATAATCTAAACCTTATCATAAGTGAAATAAACTTATTTCATTTATAATAAGATTACGATTTTTCGTAAAATAATATTTTATTCTTTTTTTTTTCATACCAGGCGTTTCAGCATATTTGTCCGTATGTATTTTAACTCCAAAAGTATACTGCGGGGAATACGTTAACACAAATTTATAACCCTTTTCAGGGTTATATGTGCCGGGTGCTGGAACTTTTAGTCTCTCGTCAATAGGCTCCTTATGTCGTCCAGATATAGTATATAGTGGCGTCTTTACAGGTATAGGTATGGTGTACGTATTTGGAGCTGTAAAATATAAACAAAAATATCATACCGTAACATAAAGATGTAGGTCAGAAGAAATCTATGTAATAATAAGTAATCATATTTACCAGGAGTATCTAGAACCTTTAACGTATCGGTCTTGATTCTAAATGTGTATTGTGGAGAACTATGCATCAGTACTTTATCGGCCTTATCTGGATTGTAACTGTTAGGCGCAGGAATATTGTCTGGCTTATGAGGATTAGTTTTAATTCTAAATGAATATCGCGGCGCATTATCCAAAAGAATTTTATCCGCTTTCTCTGGATTATATACATTAGGAGCTGGATTTTCATTAATTTTCTCATGCTTGCCCTTTGGAGTCATAGTATAAGCTGGTGATTTTTCTGATATAATTTTGTCGGCCTTATCAGGATTATAAGAATTGGGAGCGGGTGTATCTATTACTTTTCCATTATCAATTTTTGGTCTAAAAGTATATGCTGGTGACGTCTCGTGTAAAACCTTGTCACCTTTCTCAGGATTATAGTAATTAGGAGCAGGTGTATCAATAACTTTCCCATTAACAATTTTAGGACGGAATGTATATGAAGGTGAATTTTCGTGCAAAATCTTATCCGCTTTTTCAGGACAATATGCATTAGGAGCAGGAATATTTGAAGGTTTATGATCGGGACCTTTTATACCAAAGCTATATTTGGGTACACCGTCTAACATGTAATGATATTTATTAGGATCATATGTATTAGGTGCCGGAACATCAGGAATTTTCAAGTCTGTACCTTTTCCTGATATTGTATACTTTGGTGAATTATGTGGTAGATGGGGGTCATACACATTTGGTGCAGGAGTATTTGACGGTTTTTCATTAGGCCCTTTTCCAGAAATAGTATACCTCGGAGAACCATTTAGTAAAACAGGATTGTAACTATTGGGACCAGGAGTGTCAGAATGTTTATTATCTGGGGCTTTACCAGATAAAGTAAATTTAGGTGTGTTATTGGGAAGATGAGGGTCGTATGCATTTGGAGCTGGTACGTCAGATACTTTTCCATGTTGACCTTTTCCCGCGATAGTGAATTTTGGAGTAGAGTTTGGTAATTGTGGATCATAAGCGCATGGCCCTGGCGTATCAGATGGTTTAGCATCTGGACCTTTTCCATATAAACTATATTTTGGTGTCCCATCTATTAAGTGAGGATCATAAGCGCATGGTCCCGGTGTATCAGATGGTTTAGCATCAGGACCCCTTCCATATAAACTATATTTTGGTGCACCATCTGGTAAATGAGGGTCATAGGCACACGGTCCCGGTGTATCAGATGGTTTAGCATCAGGACCCCTTCCATATAAACTATATTTTGGTGCACCATCTGGTAAATGAGGGTCATAGGCACACGGTCCCGGTGTATCAGATGGTTTAGCATCAGGACCCCTTCCATATAAACTATATTTTGGTGCACCATCTGGTAAATGAGGGTCATAGGCACACGGTCCCGGTGTATCAGATGGTTTAGCATCAGAACCCCTTCCATATAAACTATATTTTGGTGCACCATCTGGTAAATGAGGGTCATAGGCACATGGTCCTGGTGTGTCAGATGGTTTAGCATCGGGACCTCTTCCATATAAGCTATATTTTGGTGCTCCATTTAGCAAATGAGGATCATAGGCACATGGTCCTGGTGTGTCAGATGGTTTTGCATCAGGACCTTTTCCATATAAACTAAATTTTGGAGTTCCATCTGGTAAATGGGGATCATAGGCACATGGTCCTGGTGTATCAGACGGTTTAGCATCAGGGCCTCTACCATATAAACTAAATTTTGGTGTTCCATCAGGTAAATGGGGATCATAAGCACCTGGTGCTGGTGTATCAGATGGTTTACTATCGGGACCTTTACCATACATACTGAATTTTGGCGCACCGTCTAATAAATGTGGATCATATGTATTTGGTGCAGGTGTATCATTAGGTTTATCCAAAGCATTTTTAGGTCTAAATGTATAGGCAGGAGACGATTCATGAAGAAGTTTATCAGCTTTATCTGGATTATATACATTAGGAGCTGGCGTGTCACTAACTTTATTTAATTGATCTTTAACTCGGAACGTATAAGCTGGAGATGACTCATGTAATAATTTATCAGCTTTATCTGGTGAATAAGCGTTTGGCCCTGGAGTATCAGGTATTTTGTTAGAAACTCCTTTTCCACTTATACTAAATTTCGGGGCACTATCTAACATATGTAGAGACTTTTCTGGAGCATATACATTTGGAGCAGGAGATTCACTCCTGACAGTCGTTTGTTCCTTAATTCTGAAACTATAAGCTGGAGAAGCTTCGTGTAAAACTTTATCTGCTTTCTGAGGATCGTAGCTGTTTGGAGCTGGAGTCTCTGATGCTTTTACAGTTCCCGTTTTTCCATACATTGAAAATTTTGGTCCACCATTTAGCATATGTATAGATTTCTCGGGTGCATATACATTAGGTGCAGGTGTTTGTTCAATTTTTTCGACGACTTCTTTTGATCGAATAGAATAAGCCGGTGAATTCTCATGTAAAATTTTATCTGCTTTTTGAGGATTATAATAATTAGGTGCAGGAGTAACTTCATGCTTTTCAGCAATGCCTTTCCCTGCTAATGTATATTTTGGACCACTTTTTAATGAATGTATGGCTTTTTCTGGCGAATAAACATTTGGACCAGGTCCATTATGTACTTTTGTAATTTCAGTTTTAGTTCTAAATGAAAATGCAGGCGACTTTTCTCTCAATATCTTATCTGCTTTTTCAGGACAATAAGCATTTGGTGCCGGAACTTGTTCCATTTTTACAATTTTCATTTTACTAGAAAACGTATGTTTAGGTGAACTCGAGCGTTGTATAGTATCTGCCTGAAATAATAAAAGTAAGGGATATATTTCATATCTACAAAACAAAAAATCATGTTGCTATTTAATTTCTAAACATAATTTATTAACTATTTAAAATTATATAAAAACAAGTACCTGTAGTTGATGATAAAATATCAAGCAGCATGCAAATCATTATTTATTAGTTGTTAATATTATTCATTTATTTTCATAAAACATCTCCATCATATATATTTTGTTACGGTATCAGATACATACGACCTTACTTTATGTAAACATTGGAAAATAATTAACAAAAATATAAATATTTTATTTATAACAATACTCAATAAGTTATAAATTTATAATGATTAAATTGTACATTAAAATGCGTCAATATAAATGATTTTATTAATAAACAAAGACCTCATTGCTAAGCGTATAGCGATGAAAGTGTGTATTTAAATAAGAGCACAGAATATGTTAGACAAATTAGATAGCAGTGATTCCTTCTGGTGCTGGGTAGTGGACTGCTTGGCCGGCGAACTGCGAATGTCGAATTCCGAACGTGTGTGCTGGTGCCCACGGCAGCGTCACGCAAACCTGTCATGTGCACCCACCCAAGATTAGTTGATGATAGATATATGTGGGATTAAAAAAAGAAATTAGTAATGTTAGGAGACGTTAGTTTGAAATTGAAAAAGTGATTTTTAAAATAATGTCTGTACATTCAAAAGAAAAAAATACCTTTTCAGGACAATAGACACCGGGTCCCGGCACGGCAGCTGAGGGTGGCTTCACTTCTCTTCTTGGAGCCATTGTATAAGCTGGAGGTCGCTTTGTTAAAACCGTGGCTGCCTTATCAGTAGTATACGTTCCAGGTCCTGGCATAGAAGTCTTTGATTCCACAGCTTTCCCTCGGCCTGTTATGCTAAAAGCTGGCGCGGCCCGTTTACTTCCTTCTTTAGCTTCACCCAGAACAGGTGGCATAGAATATACGTTAGGCGCTGAAAAAATATAAAAAAAAATATATTAGATTTAAATTAAGTATAAACAATATATAACGGTAATAGTATATAAGGATAATAATAAAACATAAATAGGTATGGGAACACATTCATTAAAGAAAATCATGAAGTTGAATCCTATAGTAAATGATGAATGAGAAATGTTAGGAAAAATTACTAAAAAAATATAATAATAATCTTTTTGTTTAAGATAGTGATTATATAATACAACCTCACTACATGTCATATAAAGTCTACCGATTACAAACTTATATACTGTGCAAATGAAACAATGAAACGTAGGCGGCAAAATAAATACCTACTAACTAATGTATGGTAAATAATGATAAACTGGCAAAACAACGCAGAAGAAAAAAGTATACTAACTAAACGATACACTACACTATAATTGAAATAAACGACCACACAAACAAATTAAATGTGTATAAGTTTAATGATGTGCCTATAATGCTATTGACATCATTTTCCACCTGGTGTTTTACCGCCGGGTTGTGGCGGGCAAATGCGCAGTCCTATAGAAAAGGCTGGAGCATGGTCTAACACAGCCCGTGCCGCCTTGCTAGGTTCATAATCACAGGGCGCTGGGGTCGGGGCGACACGCGGCGACGGCCAGCGGCCATGCAGAGATGCCGCCGGACCCACCGCTCGCCCTGTGACCCGTTTCACATTGACAGTTGTTTACACCACGAATATTAACATTATAGATAGGTCATGTAACTTATCAAATTACCTCCATGATATCAACTATTAATATATCTGTATATCTATATATATAACGGTACATTTGTCGTGTGGTCCCGGCATAGACTAGGTCACGTCTTCCTTTTCCATGGATGTCGTAAGAGATGATCAATGAAATTTAATAGTTGAGGGATAGGCAGCAGCATTCCTCTTAAAATATCATCAACAGCGTAACTGCGGTTATTAACCCACCCGCTAAGTATAATAACTATTGGCAAAACCAATATTATTTTTAAAACTTATATAAAGATATTGTCAAAAACCCGCAATAGGGAGAGACAGTGGACAGTCAACGGCTGATACGAGTATGATGATGATATATAATATCGATATAATAAACAAACCAAAATTTCTGTTATAATGGTCCCATAGACGTGGGACTGTGCAACACATATGAATTTGGGTCCCTAAAAAAATTATTAAAAATATGAATCTACGTTATACAGAAGTATACTAAAAATATTTCTGTACATATTTGTAATGAAAATTGACGCTACATGCATAAGAGGTAAAAATACTATGAAAATAATTAAAAGTGGACTAAAATCTGTAATGCTAGCTGCATTATAGAGTTCCTAAAGTTTCTACTAAAAAAATTGGGGTTTAAATTCCAAGCATAACTAATTAATTTAAATACGACACGTATAAATGTTGTAATAACACGCTGAGAATTAAATCACAAAATTAAATTAATTAAACCTTCCAGAAATTTTCCAAGATATGCAAAATATGTTTATTATGTTTTTGAATTTTTTGCGAAAGCGCCGATAAACACTTTTTTTGATATATAATTTTGATATTTGCCTTGACAAATAAAAATAAAAAAATGCCTTAATTATAACATGCACCTGACATCAACATCACAAATGCTTTTAACAAACATTAAAAATTTTTAATAAAAAACACACCTATGACGTCGTCTTATTCGTCGAAATTACATGATGATGATAAATTTCGTGTAACGAATCACAACCTGTCATTAGCATAATACCTACAAATTTATTTTGATGGTTTGTAAATGTAACAATTCTGATTAGGGCCCCAAACATACATGACCTATAGATGTTTACCACTTGGAAACAAAATCTCCGTAGCTCAAAAAACTGATCTAATCTTCGTACATATTAATGGCCTTTGATAATATTAATCCGTTAATACATATTTACCTTTTATTTTTAAAAGCCATAAAAAGAATAGCGACCACACTGATATTTCTTAGCCCGTCACACACTGAATAATGGTCACTTGTACTGAAACAAGTTAAGTACTCGTGTAGTGTTAGTAAAACGTGGTGGATGCGACTGAGCCTGTAAGGCGATCGAGTAACTCAGGGTCTGTCCGGGCACCTACACGGCGCGTGAGTCACTGCCGATCACCTTCGACTGACTATACGGACTTATTTGGCGACATCGAATGCAGCTCGAGAGGCTTAAGATCAACCAATGCCAAAAGTTAAAAACGATCTGAATATTAACTGATTCACTCGATAAATAATAATAATAATAGGTGAATTATTTTACAGTTAATAATGTCACATTAAATATTTCTGGCTAAATGTCTAATGTGCATATAAACAAATAAACCGTTCATTATACGAATACTTTCCAATTTTCTCTACGATCAAAGAACCACGAAAGGAACTAAATGACACAATTACACGCGATTATAATTATCTAAAAACGTATACGAAGACCATAATGATCTAAAGATTATGTTCCCTTTAAGGAAGTGAAAGTTATGACAACCTAACACAAACTTGTGATTAAAGACACCAGCGCGCTTCCATAAACTGAACATAGCAGTTTAAATACGCAAAATAGTTGTGAATCTTAGGTTTTTCATCTAGCAGTCGATATTTTTAACAGAACTTTTGAATATAATACTTAACGTCCAAAAATTATATTTATTACATGATTACTTTATTCATTAAATATACGCCAATATTAGTTATAATAATATAAATAGGACTACATATAAACAAAATGTTATACACGTATATTACAAAAGTATTAATGAATAAAGTATAAATACTGCAGACGACACTGTTTATGCAAATTAAGACTGCAGTCACGACCCACTTAAAGTCATGTGTCGCAGAATGAATCACATAACCAAATATTTTTTTTCTTATTAAAAAACTACTTGTATTAATTTACTCTTTAAACTATTACTTAGAATGGATTTGTAAAAATGTATGAGAATTCAAACAATTCTTACGTATATAATCTGTTCTACTACTATTAATAAACTGCGATCAACCGTAATAAACTTCTGTCTGGTTCTATAATAGATATTGTATGGCTTATTTAGGTCATTGCTACGAGATCAAATCCATAATGTCATAAAACAACATCGTAATTTTTATGTAATTTGGACTGGCATGTAGTATTATATTGTTATGCCTAGTAATAATTATGCTGCTATTGCTGAAGAGGCCGCCCTAGTGATCTAAAACTCTGAGACTTTGCTACCCAATTTAGACAGAAGTCCTCCATCTTCATCATCCCGTCGCATCTGTCTGTCAGTATGTTCGCGATAATCTTAAAAACTACTATATGGATTTTCATGCGGTTTTCATTTATCAATAGAGTGATTCCTAAAGAAGGTTTAGGTGTATAATTCGTCAAGTTGTCGTGTAAATTGGTTGAAATATGATGATGATTATTGAAGGTATCGAAAAAATCAAGCTGTCTGGAAGCTTTCATCGAAAACGCTGCCTAATGTGTTTGGGATATAACCAAATAATATATGGTGGGATTCTTTCACTTTTATAAATCTTAAAAAAAAGTCTGCGATGGTATATGCCTACCTTTTAAAGGTAGCTTACTCTATCCATTACGGTAAGCTACATATTTAGATGGATATAGTATTCATAGGAAATAAAATATATTGAAAATGCTCTAAATAGTGTGATAATATATTACATTTCAATTTAATTCATAGTTGACGTAACAATCTGTTGTAAAAATGTTAGCATATATGCTCTACCATTCGTGTGAAGCCGGGACGGATCACTAGTATAGTAGTAATAATCTGTTACAATATTGTCTCATTACGAGTGAATGAAAAATAACGACAACATAATAATTTTGCTCTTCATACTGGTATCTATCCTATTTTTAATCTACCAATTATCTAATAAATGAAGATTACGCAGTACTGCCCACTCCATGTCTACAGTAAAGACAAAATGAAATAAAGAAGAATGAAGTAAATTATCAGTCGACTAGAAAATAACGTCCTAACGTCTGGTGGAATGGATCGACTTGGATGCGCTTCATTGCTTTGACGACAGTGCTGTGGGTGTGACTGTGACTGCTTTGATCAGTCATCGATATCGGGTCACTATAATTAACTATTCATTCAAAAGGTTTATAATTGTCTTTTTTGTATATAGAAAATACTTAAAATAAAAAATAATTTTCATCAATTTCCACCATTTACAGTCCACTGCAGCTCCTTTCACAGAAACCCATAAGAATCTGTCTGAATCCACACGCATTAAACACAAAAAAATTTAGAGAACTTAATATTAGTAATATTAACAAATAGTAATATTTATACTAGACTAATAGTAATATTAACGAATTTAAAGATGAAGACTGATCGCATCGGTCCCGACCATATTTTTTTAATTAAAGAAAGACATTGTTTCCATTGTTGCCGTGTGTCCCCGGCATTACATGGACCACCCCTTTCATTTCCTTTGAGTTACATAAGAAGTGACTAAGGGAATTTAATGGTCGAGGGATGGGCAATAACGCCCCTTCTTGAACATCACCAAAGCCTAGCTGCGGTTGCCAACACTCCGAGCGTGGCAACTACTGACAAACCTCCCAAGAGGGAAGGCCTATGGTCAACAGGTGATACAATCTGTTATGTTACATTTAAAATGTCCTAAACAAATAACCAATCTATTTATTATCATAAATCATCTTCGATGTCAAATTGATAAATTAACTTACGAGATAGAAATAAAAAGTTCGGTCCAATGCGATACTCTACGATGCTCAAATCATGTGGCTAATAAGTCCGCAGCGCGTAGGCAGGCAATTTGGCTAGCAGTTTCGATAGAGAGAATTTCAACTAAGCACGCAACCCACTTAAGAACGATTATTGTTTTTTGAGCTCTTCGGTCGTTGACCAAATTGTTATTTCACATCAATCTTAATGTACCTTAAATGCTTTTCATGTAATTGTCTACAGATTGTCTTTAAGTAGATAAAATCAATTACCTTTAGCTGTCATTCCTTCTGTGTTATAAGTAGCGGGTCCGGGTCCTGCCTTCGCAGTGACTCCTGGAGGTTCAAGCTTCTGACCAAAGGTAAAAGCTGGAGCACGCGGTCTACGGGACTCTTGGGGTGGTTTACCTTTCAAATATTTTTAAATATAATTCTAATATTTTTATTAAATATATTTTGTTAATTAATTCTAAAAAAAAAACTCATAACTTAGACAAAAATAAATAAAGGATCCCATTATATTAGTTTTGACATTTTACCAGCAGGGAACAGTAAACCCCGTCAACAAAACTTACTAATAGATCATAGCCTAGAAGTACCAAAATTAAAAAAAAAAAAAAGATTAGAAATAGAATTTAAGAATCTATAATAACCAAAGTAGTTATGCTTTTCAAATTAGAACTGTATCTAGATATAATAACATTTCAAAATCTTTGAATGGTATTTATACCAAATGAATGACTGGATTTATAATCGTATGATCAGACTTAATAAACTACTTAGACTGGATAAACCCTACGCTTTTATGAGATTAATAGTTGTTCATTACAGATCAAAGAAATTAAGCATAATTGAAACCGGCCATAGCATATGTGATCGGGGAAGGGAAAGGAATTGTTACTAATGGAGTTTAACTGCCCCATTGCTAACAATATACCCTATTAGGTCGACCTCCACGCGGTTCCCCCTTAGGTTTCATGGTTATCGTGATTAATTCTAGTGGAATTTATCACGATGGGCTAAATGACCTGTTTTCATCCTCACCTATTATTTTTCACTGGTGCCCCGTCAGCGTACACCGATAGCTCGGGCGGGGTTACCATTTAATTTTCACCCATTAAAAAAAAGCATATGTGATCACGTAGTGATGATATGTAAACTTAAGTACTTTCTTAAGTATTTTCCAGGGCACATCTGCACAAGTGCCGTTTATAAACAAAACGCGCATACACAGTGTACATAATTAGGTTTGCGCACTTTTTGAGGTTAGACTCTGTATGCACCTACAAATTTTACTTGCACAGCACGAACAGATTTATCTGTAGATTTATGTGTCATAACCCTTATTATTTTAGACTCAATAATTAAGTTCCTATGTAAGTAATGGTATAAAACTTCAATAAAAACTAAATTATTTATTAGAAAAATTAAAATTATTTATTAATAATATGACTTTTTTGGTCATTTACGCACATATTCTTTTAACCCTACTTCCAATTTAAGCAAGGTACTTTCTCTATATATTCATTTACATCAAATATTAATAATTACGCTTTAAAATAAAGGATAAATGTAAATAATATATATGTAATGTAAATATTAGAAGAGGTCTAAAAATTAAGAAACAACAAATTTAAACAGGTCAAACTTTTCAAATTCATGAAAAAGTTAATACTTAAATATGTAGGTTACATTGAGGTTTTTATGAAATTAAAAAATATTTTTTGTTTTGTAAACATTATCAACAAGGTTATCAATCACACTTTATTACAGCTGTAAAAGGAAATAAGTACATAAAAAAATTGCAATAAATATGAGTTAGTATAGGTTATTATTACTCCCAAACTAGATAAACATATGATTTTGAATTAAGTTTACAACAAGTTATTGCTGTAGTAAAAATTACTTACATCGTTAATCGTTATTAAACATAAGTTTACCATAAGTATCATTTATTCAAGGTCCATAAAATCTGAATCAGTCAGATTGGTCAATTATAAGAACAGTTTTCGTATGCAGAGAGCTCACCTTGGTTGGGGTCAGTGTTTCGCCCACGTCCCCGCCATATACATATATACTACCTACTATAAATTGTAACCGGCAGTTGTAATACACTAGGAAATCGATTTTCACTCTTCACACAGTCCTCTCAATTAATGCGACTATAACTAACTCAATACGAATAGCAAAATAACCATAGATTAAAAAAACAATTTAAATGCAATAGCTGAATGGCATGTGCGTGTGAGCCGCGTAAAGGTCAATACTGTTTTACTTATTTATGAAGAGAAAAAGTATTACGTTATTTGGCGAGCACTAACATGATGTCACTTTGTATAACAACACAAAGCGAGGTCGGTGTTTACAGAGCGTTGCTGGCTATAATCTCGCACTCGCACTAACCTCCGGATGACATCAGCTAGCACGTACGAACGAAACTCCGCGAACAATTTGCACTAAAACTAACGCCAACGAAAAAGAAATCCACACAGAAATGTATACAAAATTGACATACATTTTGAAATAATGATTGTATTTACAAAAATGTGCTAGTGGGTTTTTCAATGTTTGCTATTTGAATAATGTGTATTTGCTTCACTACGAGTATTGTCGAGGCTTGTTATTGTTTAAGAAATTGCTTTCAATATATTACAAAATAAAATGTATAGAGAACTATAAGAGTATAGTATTGAATAAATCAATAGGTTGACTATATTATTATTATTATAGTAGACTCTTTGCGAATTACTTGAAATTGAATAACCTACCTTCTTCTTATACAGAGCAGCAATTAGCGTATGTTACAGTTTGAAACTTAGACAGTACTCGCAAAACCTCGCACAATTAGTGACACAAAGTGAAAACGTATACGATCTTATCTCAAAAATCACTTAAAATACTACTTATCTAAACAGTATTTAACAAAACACTGTTTAATTGATTAAGTGATGTGTAGTTGGTATTCAACATCTTCCTGCCCTTATCCTATTTCTTTGGGGTCGGGGTAGTATGATTTTATTCATTTTACACAAGATTTTGGTTTTTGATTCTTTGACTGGCCAAATGCCTGACACAAACGGAGGACTGAAAATACACTTGGTATAAATGAGATGATTGAGGAATCATGAGAGAGATATTGAAAGTGAATAAAGAAAGTTAGTAAAAAGGAGTAAAGGATTTATGGGGAAAGAGAAATACTGCGAAACTGCAGCAGCTCGGGAGACAGGGGTCGCATACTCATCTGTATTTACCTTAGAACCAAGCAGATCACTAATGGAAAATACCCATGCCAAAAATAATGTTTATTAATTGTAATTTAATGTATCAAAATCTGTAAACTATTGTAATAAAATTTATTGTTTTAAATACCTTCAATACATAAATAGATAACAACGCGCTTTTGTAAGAATACATCTACAATAAATATCTATTGAACAGTTCTCGATCAATAGTTTAAGGTAAGATATATATGGTCTAGGTATAGTGATTATTAATGTTGATCCCTACTCTAAACATCCTATCATATACCGTCAGGTGGAATATTTGTTTTGAATTTTTCGTTTTACTGGTCATTTATAATATACAATTAGTAAATGTCACACCAATCAAGAGAGCTATGCTCGGAGTTTCTTTGCGTGATAAAATCCGAAACGAGGATATTCGCAAAAGAACCAAAATAACTGACATAGCGCGAAGGATAAGCAAGCTGAAGTATCAGTGAGCTGTTCACATAACTCGAAGAACGGACAACCGTACAAGCAAACGCAGTATAGGATGACTCCCCACTAGATACAGTGACGTCTTAAAAGCATTGCAAGGAGACAGTAAATACTGGTGCCTCAGGACCATTAATTATAACGGCTGAAATGATGATGATGATGATGAAACCAATAAGGAAACATGTAAGTATTTATACAGTTAGCATACACTTGAACCACTTACCTATTAGGGTCGGCAACGAGACAACAGCTGGTCCTGGACTGGCAGCTTCGGCAGCAATTGGACCACGACGTTTAGTTGGTGTCCAAGGATTTTGCCGAACTCCCATCGGAGACTTACAACGATAGACCTTCTTAGGCAGCGATGACGAGGTACGAGCGGGATCAAGACGGGTTACAACCTAACAAGACAAAAAATGTTATAAGTGAAAAATTCCAACGTAATCCTGCAATATATATAGTTATATAATTCGTAGCAAACAAGTATTTATAACCAGAGGGAGACTTTGTTCAAAAGTCATTTGCTTGAGCACCTCTGTCACATTATTTCTACCGTGAAGCAGTTATGTTTGCATGACTGTGTTTCCGTTTGAAAGGTGGGATATGGCCGTGAATTTACAGGGTACAGAGGAATAACATCCAAGTCCTCAGGAGTGGCAACGCATGGGGGGTTTCATAGGCGAAACAGTATACTCTGTTATGTCCATGGTACTGCTTACGTCTATAGGCGACGGTTACCACTTTCCATCAGGTAGATCGTCAGATTGTTTGCCATTATAAGTTGCATAAAAAAATATTTATAAAAAGTACTAAAATAAAACTGCCTCCTGCTCCGTAAGGGTCAGTGTCGGAATTTATTACGTAGTTCAATATCATGTACCGCAAAGTTTGTCGAAGTGATATCAGAAGTTGTAATTAATGCCCCTTTAATAAACAGATAGGGCTTTGGTCTTGAACACAATGCCAATAGGTAAAGTTTTTGTGTATAGCCACCTATTCCGTAACCTCATCTCTCTGGACATGTATAATCGATATCAATTTCAAAATATTACCGATTTAGTACTGCTCTGCATTGACTTTGTAGAATTAAAAGTCTTCATTATATCAAATTTATATTTTTATCAATAATCCAAATTACACAAAATAAATTATTACACAAAAAGCTTAAATATGTTTACAAAATCTTTATAATAATCATTAAATATTAATTATACATATGTACATTTTAAAATGTAATATTCAAATTAGCAAACATTTTGTAACAATACATTATTTACAGAAACGTCAATATAATATTATCTGTTAGTTTAGGCGGGGATTTATTTCCAAAAGAGGTTATATAAATATTTTACAATTACCTCCCCGATGTAATGTAATGTACACTAGTCCTTTAAAGGTTAGAGAAATTCTTCGTTTTTAAAATCGCTTAGGAAGGTAATTAAAATTATGTATTAATACAATATGTAATTTGCATAACTCATAGATGAAGGTTAATGCGAACGAAATTTTAAAATGTATTTAACAAGAGTACTATACTCTGTACTTATTGGACGCAGATATACTTCCGTAATTTGTTAATATAATTTAAGCAGTTATTTACTAAAACAATTTTTTTATTTACTGATATTCAGTAAATTAATATATTTTTATTTATTATTAGAAATTCTTACCAGCAAAGGGCAACACCCTCACAAAAGTAGTTGATTGAAAAAGTACAGCAGTAGTAGATTGAACCAAAAAACAAAAATGGAAAGTAATCTGTTGCTAGGATGAGATAAAGCGATAATAATTTAGTAGGTGCAGGTATTTAAATAGAAAACCACATTCTAGATTAGAAAACATTTACACAAAGCTGCAGGCAAATATAAAAGAATAATATAATACCGCTAATACTTCGTTTTTGTTTCCAAAAATATACACAACTAAAATAATTTAAATACCACCGAATTATTTAGTTAGCTACCAGCAATTTTAATTGAGTTTATTTACAAATAGATATTGTTATCATATTTATTATTTATACACGTGAAGTAGTCTAAATATTGCATATTTACTGGATAACATGTTTCATATCGGAATGGCGTCACATTTCTATTTTGGTCACTTATGCAACTCTGTTATGACTCTATCATCATTTTAAGTTACCCGAAGAAACCAATATCAGCTTGTTTTTTGACCATGTGCCGTATATCAAACAGATACTGTTTTTTTTTTCAATACATATGAGATATACTAACACATAGTTTAAAATAATATTGATGGCGATTAAAATTATTAATTTTATATAGAAAATGATAGGGTGGTCAATTAAGGTGGATTGCATACCGCATACTTTATTTATAATAGGTATGTGGAATGGCAAACATGCTGACGATTAACCTGATAGAAAGTGGTAATCCGTCGCGTAAAGACACGAACAGTACCATGAATGTTACTAGAGATATATAGTTTTTAAAATATACCATGATAGTTATACGTTGCTATTTCTAAGAATTATGATGTTATATCGCCGACCCAGTAAATTCACTGCCACATACCCATCCTTCGAAATGAAAAACAGCTACGCAAGTACAGCTGCTTCACAGGAAAAACACGGGTGGGACAGAAGTACCCGTGCAAACAATTTTTAAAACAGTTGGTCATTTATATCTCATCCTCATGTTTCCTATTGCATATTTTTGCAATATTAAATCCCAAATTTTAACTATTTCAACTAAAAATCGAATTACTGAGCAAACGGAGCTTGGAGTTTTCATTTTTTTAGTAAAAAAAAAAGAAGATATAAAACTACATCTCAAAATGTTCTGTTTTGTTCGAATAAGTATCTTTTTTTAACTTACAATTAACAACTGCCGAGTTTTCTAGTATGCTCGTTACAATATATCACTACAATGTAAAATTATAGAGCATCATTTTCAAATTCATCAGTTTAAATTTCAAGGAAAGCACCTATGATACTGAAATTATTATATGAAACAACGTGATAAATAGAGCAGGCTTGGTAGACTAATCGGCATGCGCGATAAAATATTCATGAGTATAAAAATGCACTTAGAAACTCAAGTTATATTAGTTTTCATTAACTACAGTGAAGGTTCCAGAAAACCCTTTTAATAATATATATCCCCGTAAAGCGTGCACAGTATACACATAAAGGCAACCAAACAAAATCTCCACTTTTTTATTATACATAATACTTAATCATCAATCAATCGTAAAATTGCTCATTTAGATATTTTATTATCTTGTCTATGTTAATCGAAACTAGCTCAACAATATACAACAAAAAGTTACTTTTTTGCTGGTCTTATAATTAAAAATATATTACTATTTGCTTCAAATTTAATATAATAAAGATCTTATCATTATTATAGCAAATATATTTCGATTACTAAAGAAGAGTATGTAACGATCCTATTTTATTGATATTTGTATAGTGTGTCTGACAGTTTCGCAAAAACAGCTATTTACTGTGTAGAAAGCTGTTATACCTTACTTGGCTAAAGTGACATAAGTTGTTATTTGATATAGCTTTAAATACTTATATCAAACTGTAGTATAGCATACTTTTTTTATCGAATAAACATTTTGTGCTTAAGTATGTATAAGATCACTTCCTTTTGAATTTCGATATCTGCCATTGACAATAAAATACTAGTACTAATCCTAATTATGGTATGCCTCATTTACTCGGACGAAACCGCTGGCACGTCTAGTTTCGTTTATATAAATAATCATTGGTTTCATTATTAATATTAACTCAATATAAGTAAATAAAAATAATAGAGCAATTTAAAAAAAAAAAGTTTTTCCTCCGAAAATGAATAAAACGTCACCGCTTGTTTTGTTGCTAGTATACATTTTTAAGTATACCTTTAAAGTCAGAGTATTGGAATTTAGAATGCACTCACATAATCCTACTAGAAAGTTTAAATTTCACAAATATAAAAATGGAATTTGAATATAAATTATTTAAATTAATGTATCTAATTAATTTTTTTAAGCAAAAAATATATATCCAGGTACAATTATTATTTATTTATTCTATAGTACAAATATGTGTACATGGTGGACTTAATAATAAAAGCATTCTCTCCCAGTCAACCATAGGGAAGAATTACAAATTATTTGAATATAAATACACAAAGTAATTAATGAAACAATAATGAAAGCACAATTATGATTAAGGCAAAAAGAATTTACTTAGAAGTACGTGCACAGAATAAGGTCGGAATAATATTTAAGTACAATACTGAAGTCATACTTAATATTGTGAACAATGAGGCGATGTGTTATTTGTCATCATTGTCTGTATTTAAATAGCAAAACTAGTTAGTCGACTGTTTGATGGACGCCTTCATATATAC
The DNA here is from genome assembly GCF_026898425.1 of Galleria mellonella. Lineage (NCBI taxonomy): Eukaryota > Metazoa > Arthropoda > Insecta > Lepidoptera > Pyralidae > Galleria > Galleria mellonella. The sequence goes on along the minus strand of NW_026442172.1, from coordinate 2,255,776 downwards.
CTCCCACTTACTTCGATTACGGAAAGTAATTTATTTACTTGTAATATGCCTACAAAATTGTTACATCTATAATATGTTAGATTTTATTCTCTGAAAGCTAAAGAGCTAGTCATAATCATAAGAGCAGCCATAGTCATAAAGTGTCATGTTTAATATTTTATACCTAGAGCGTAGTATAGCATGAACAAGAATTTCCAACAGTTTTGTTGAATATTAAAACACTACCTATCATTAGATAACTGTTCTGTGATCCTATAAATATGTATTTCTTAAAATATACTCTAATATTGAATAAATCTATAGATTTATCGTCATATCTAGATACTTTCCTAAATTTAAATACTAAGACTTAGACTGCACTAGCATTATTAATTTATAACAATAAGATCGTGCTATTATTCAAAAGGTGAGACAAAATCTAATACGTAGGACTACTAATTAAATGGTACTTGTGTGAATTGCAGTATAGTTAATGAGATGACAGATAATATAGACATTTGTATTTTGATAAAACTAATCTAATATTTAAAGAATATGGGATACAGGTGTGACAGATTTGTATGTATGTAAAACAATTGCGTGAGTGAAGCCGACACAATTAACTAAAAGACGAGCTAATTTATAAATAATAACATTACATAAAATGTAGATAACTCATTAAAGATCTTGTGATAATTCTAAAACAAAAATACACGGCATGTGTCAGTAGACATACACACATCTGAAACTGTACTGTCAAAAATTTTCATTGTAAACATTCTAATCACTAGAATCCTGTAAATCTCTAATGTAAGTACAAACAATAGAAACAGGAGGATAAGAATATTGTCGATACTAAATTATATACTATGTTTTATAACGTAATCCAATTATTAATGAATATCTACAAGGGTGCGTAACAATTAGTAAAGAAGTAAAAAATATATATATAAAATAATATACAACAGTATATATCTTAGTAAGTAACGAACTAAATAAATTCCTAATGCAGACGAATCATCTCATAAAAATGCAACAAAATAACGATCAGTCTCCAATAGAAAGAAAAGCTAATTCAGTACCAGGACGTACGAGTCGCTGTCGTCGTGAAAAATGAATAAATTCGTATCTGGGCCGTTCGCTTGTATTATAGAAACTTCGCGAATGCCTTATCAAACTTTTATTGAACAAGTATTTTTTCTTTGCGACGTCATTTTAACAACATAATACAAGTATCTATAGAAGTTACAATAACTATGTGTAACAATAATATTTTTTATTTTGAATGCTGTCACTAGGTATGTACTAAGGTTATAATTATGACTGCTAAAAAAGCTATTACGTAATCCCGGCCAATCGACATAATTATCCTGGTCGCTCGAATTTTTTTTATGCAACTTTCTAACAAATAAACTGACACCTGATGGAAAATGTTAACCGTCGCCTATAGACATGAACGAACTGTTCATAACAGCGAATACTAATTCGTCCATTATACCCCCATTTGTTGCACGGAATCGCGGGTAATGACTAGTAAAATTTTAAACGATTAAACGAAGCTACAGGTAATTCTGCCTGCTTATATGGATCAAAAAAGTAGAAAACATTACTAGAAGAGTGAAATTAAAAAATAAATTTAAGTACCACTTGTCTATATAAGGTCGTAAATTGGCATTTATCTGTATTTTGCTGTCTCAATTGAGCTCATTACTGATATTACGATAACCTGACCAACTACTGGCCTTGAATGTAGTCATCGACTATTTAGTAACAAACTGCATTATTAAAGACCTGGTAAAGCGATGATCATACCTATATAAAATCCACTATATCGCCTCAGCTTCGAATTGTCTATAATACAGAATTCCTTAAATAGTAACTTTATTTTTATAGCCATAATTTTCATAATTTATTTATGCAAGACTGTAGGTACAATATCGTATGCAGATCTAGACATTCTACACCAATGATTTAATTGCAGGAAGCAATTGATGGCATTGAAGTAATAACAAAATAGAATATTCTGGTAATAAAGGTTGTATTCTATTGTGAAATGTCAAGGATAAAACTAAGCAAGCAAACCACGGCTTAACATACATAAAATTTAATTTAAATGTTAATTTCTTTACCGTAGTTTCAAATCTTAAGTTTAATAACAATTTATTAGTCTAGTAAAAATATAAAACAAAATATATTTATTACGTTTTCATAGACAAACCAATAAATTAATTTAAATATAACTTGCTAGAGAAAATAAAAATTTCAATGGCGAACTTTATGAACGACTCGTCATGCAAAGTATCTTAGATGAAATCGCTAAAACTAGAATATTGAACTCATCGTAAAAATTACATATTTTTAAAGTTAATTACATTAATGATTTTTAAAAGAAGATACATTATACATTTAGAACATCTTCACTTTTTTACCCTTTTCCTTAGTTTTTGCTTTTATAAAATATCAATCAGACCAACATCAGACCTTACAAGCAAGCTGAAAATAAAACCTTATTTGGTTTGCATATACTTGTACACAAATGATAAATTACTATTTATTTTAATCGCTTTAATCATTAAATCCCTTTAAACTATAGATTAAGAATAGCGATCATGATAATACAAGTATTGACACATGTTTACAATGGCATAATGTCTACATTAATGCCATGATATTTACTAACATTTGGTATAATATTCAAATAACTAATTGGAAAGCAAAAATCTACTACAAGCTAAACGCCAATTTTAGACAAATATAAAAAAAAATTGGTCAAAATTAGTCATCATACCACACACTCATTTATATTTCGTATTCTTATTTAATTCTTAATGCTACACAAGATTTACGTATTTGTTATGTAAACAAAAATCCTACAGAAGTTTTTGAAAATTACAAGCCATAAATTGTCTTTATTGATGCTCTGTGATCTTTTGAGATCAGAATTGCCCTGATTTAATACAGGCACAATTTACACTCGCAGCAGACGCATTGTTTATTGATATGGCCTCATATACTGGTGTGATATTTATGAAGGCTCACATATAAGTTCCTACCTACTCTGATATAATCTACGGCCACTGAAATATTTACAGTAAGGCTCTAGTACATGTAACTACGAAAAATTTTCTTAAAAAAAAATGCCTGTTATAAAAAACGAATAAACAATATCTGTGCAGTATAGTATGTACTCGTTTTGGTATAGTAGAAAAATAACAAACCACAAATTAGCCTTAACAAAAATAATTTACCAGTATTAACCTACTACTACTAGTATATTTACTAATTTATAATAAATAAAAATTAATCAAATGTGTTGCTTAGTGCAAAAATTGAGAACGGCTTGTTCAATTATATAAAACGTTCTTTTAAATACGTATTAAATGTGGTTATAAAATATTTCATCATGTATGTAAAGAACATTTTTTTTTTATTTATTGAGTTTATTATAAAAGAAAATTTTGAAAATCTCAAAGTTCCAAGATTTTCAAGAACACAATGTTCAAGATTTAGCAAAATAAAAAAAAAGTAATTTTAGAATGAAAATAAGCTCTATACCTATAGTCCAAGTTACATTTTCTTTAGTTACATAGAAATAGTTACCTGTTGTTTCCCTATACTGTGAGAAGTAACTGTTACAAATAAGTGTACTGTTTCAGATGTTAGTAATGGGGTCTAATTTCCGCATTACTAGCAGTACACCCTATCAGGTCGACTTCCACGCGGTTCCTCCTGGAAACTGTCGTGGTTAATTTATGTGGCATTCGTCACGATGGGCCAACTGACCTGCTTCATCGTCACCTATCATCCCTCACTGGTGTCCCGTATGATGCCAGCATATACCAATAGCGCAAGCGGGGTTACTATTTTATTATCAACCATTAAAAAAAAATTGAGATGTTACTATAATAAGTGAAACATTTTGTAATGGATGATAATGGAATGGTAAACCCCGTCTGCGCTAATGGAATACGCTAACGGAGCACCAATGAGGGATAATAGGTGAGAATGAAAAAGCAGGTCAGTTAGCCCATCGTGATGAATACATCTGGATTTCAGCACGATGGTTTCCAGGGGAACCACGTGGAGGTCGACCTGGCAGGGTATATATAAATGAAGCATTGTGTGCTATTAATTATTTCAGTTTATACTTAAATAGTTTAGTACATATAACAATTATATATTATAATTGGATATAAATTTTATGCAGTAAATACTGGTATATATTTACATGAATGTGATGTCAGTATTAATTACAATGTAAATTGTGAATAACTATCAACATTATACCGTTACTGGTTAATATGTATTATAAAGTAGTAATAGCTTAAATGTATTCTAATACCTACATATTTATGCTAGTAATGTTCATTCGTTAATTTTTGCAAAATAAGTTTATAATTTTTATTTTACTGTTATTAGTAAAGATTATTGTTATTAATAAAAATTATCCTAATGAGTATTATTAAACTACAAACAATAATGACTTACCAATTTAAGCTCCTCGAAACTTCTTAACAGTTATATAAAGAAACATGTAAGTATCTTGTAAGTATAAGAGTAATAAGTAATTAATTAAAAATCCAATGTGTTTATTTACATTATCATTAATAGTACGTGTTCGATCAGCCGTGCCGTGGCTGACGTCGTATTTTCGCGCGGCGATCGGTTCTCGCGGTGCACTGCGGTCGAATGTTTGTGCTGCTTGTTTGCTGCGTCGACTGTACACTTGGGGCTCGCGCGTGGGTGCTTCCCGCCAAAACCGGTCGCCTTGGTTACGTGTCGCGTGGCATCATCGTCGTATGTCGTTACCATAGTTATCCAATCATTACGATTTTCAGGCTCTGATACTTACTATGAAAAAGTTTATCACCTTTGTCTTACATTTCATGTATGTAGGTATGTATGTTTTAGGAATGTGTACCCGTAGGTAGTTGCACCAATGTTGTTTTGTTTCAGTCTCAGTCAAAAATTTTTAAGCAAGTAAATAAATAGGTAACTGTTTAATTTTAATATTTAGGTAATATTTAATACATAATACCAATTTTATCAGCTATCCTGCCGGATGACGGCTTCAATAGATTAAAGAGTTTTTTTATTTATTATTTAGAGATAACGCGGTTGACGTTGCAAACAGATATGATATTACATACTTACATATTCCACTGAGGTTACTAACATATATAAAATCGTTTTTTTTTTGATGGGTAAAAATAGTATGGTAACCCTGCCTGCGCTAACGGGATACGCTGGCGGAGCACTAGTGAAGGGTGATAGATGAGAATGAAAACAGGCCAGTTAGCCCATCATGATGAATTCATCAGGAATTAACCATGTTAGTTTCCAGGGAGAACCGCGAGGAGGTCGACCTGGTTGGATATATAGCTAGTAGTGGGATTCTCAGTCTCCATTACTAGCAATCGCTTTTCCTCCTATAAAATCGTCTTTAGGACATCACCGTTCTTAACTTTTAGATATTCTTTAATTGATTTTGAAGAAAATATACTTAGAATAAAAATTGATATTTTACATATACAGTTTCTTGATACTAATCGACATATTTTCTAATCTAGATTAAATGATTCTATAGGCCCAACGAAATATTCGAAAATGTCATAGATCGCTAAAAACTTTTCCCATGCAACTACTATATATATACTTGTTGTTCATAAACATTATTAGTGAAAATAAATGCCAAAGAAAATAATAATATTTACTTTGCCGTGTAGTTACGGCATAGAATGAGCTATTTCTTTCTTTCCCGTAGGTGTCATAAGAAGCCACTAAGGGAACTGAATGGCCAAGAAATGTGCAGAAGCGTAGGGACGCTTTAAGACATCACCAAAAGCCAAACTGCAGTTGCCATTCCACCTGCCAAGCGTGGTAAAATCCCTCCAAAAGTAAACTGCCATAAGAAATGGTCATGTTCCTTATGGTTTATGGGGGATGCTTTTGTTCAGCAGTGGAGAGATGACAGCTGATATGATGAAGATTTTTTTACTTTAACTTACGATTATAGAGATATTTCTGCTTAAATTGTTATTCAAGCATAATACCCAAGCGTTATTATGTATAATGTGTTATTATAGTACCTTAAACCCAACAATAGCTAAAAAAACGTAGCTGTTTAAATACACCTTCAATCTCTTCGTCACCACGTTACTTTATACCTTGCTTTATTAATTCCGCAACGTAGTGACACCTACTTGCCTAGTCATTTCTGCGCGATACGGCCTCCGCCCCCGTTAGCCTCTATTGACAGTATGCGAATACCTCTATAAAAGTCCCTTACCTTTTATGGATAGTACAAGTATTTATAGCGAATGTTATCTTAAAATGCTTTCCTAGTTGAATATTTTTTAGTGATTAATTTCCTAAACTCTAGAAATAGAAAACAAAAATAATATATTCTTTTGCTATTTATTTCTAAAATGTATATAACTGATTTTTTGTGTTATATTTATGTTAACTTTTATCCAGAAATAATTACTACAGCTCAAATTTTTTATATTCTCATTTTTCTTATCAGCATTTCAAGACATATTTTCCAACGTTGACAGCATTTCTATTTATATATCAGATAAGATCATGTTTATAAATAAAATTGATATTTCTTCTTTCTTGGATGATAGGATCTTAAAACTATTTATATACCTATTATGTTTAATTTTTATAATGCTGCATTGCGTCAATAAAACACCTCAATCTTCTACATAAAATTTAATACAACTGCATACATTACTTGTATATCAAATGAGTTAATATTTTAAAAAGTTAACAATTATTGTTTTATATTTCAAATGTCAAACATTTCCTCCATTCTAATAGAGTACGGTACATCATGGACGGAGGTCCAGTTAACGGTGTTTGAGCGGGAAACGACATCGTTTACCATCTGTTCGCGAAACTCTTGCCAGCGACGTTGGGAGACGAACTCTTTAAACAATTGCTTCTTTGTTGGTATCTGTTGAGTATGAAATGACTCGTAGTATTATAACATTTAACAGGTAGCCTCTCGCACAATAACAATTTATCCACCAGCTTGTATTAAGAAACAAAATTTCCTTTAAAGTTCATTATAAATATGTATCTACTAAGTATAATAGACTTTCAGATAATCTGTGTCAGCCCATAAATTCATTTCATATATTCATTCATTCATAAAGGAGTAAAAATAAAACTTTTATGGCAATGAAAACAAACTATTAGTTATTGTAAAGTGACGATAAACATCAAATATTAGATAGTTTAAGATATTTAAGCTTAATAAGCTATAAATAGGTGCTGCGTTTTAATACATATATCAGAATAAAGTTACTCTTTTGTTACTCTAGATCAATTCATATACCAAATTTCACTCAGTTCTCATCTAATCCGACACTGATACTCGGCACAGCGTAAACCAAACGTACCGATTTCACCCATAAAAAAAGCAATTATATTCAATATCGATTGCGACATTTTCTATTCGTAATTATTGCTAATAACAATAACATTTGCAGCTCAATGAGGAATGATAACTTACTTATCGCTCTTATCTTTCTAACTCCCAAAAAAATTATCTTATCAATATAAAATTAAAAAAAAACCCAAAGGGACAGACATATACATAAACAGAAATTCCCCTTTTTACAAAACTACAAATAATAATCATAATAACTATCTTCTACTTCGATAATGGCTGCGGTCAATGGTAACAACTATGATCAGTTTTCAGTTATCATTGGCCAGTTGACTGGATAACTATAGATTGATAAAGATATATTTTGTCAATGTATAGAAATAAAATTCTATGCCGTTTAGCCCAGACATAGACTGTGTCACTCTTCCATTTACGTGAGTATCGTAAGAGGTGACGAACTTAAGGGTTGAGTTAAGTAGCAGCGTTTCTTTCAAAACATTAATAAGCTAACTACCGCTACCAACCCGCCTGCCAAGCGCGGTAATTTTTAAATAACCGTATTAACAATTATCTGTCCACTACTAAATAGGGACTATGTATAGCAATGGACAGATAACTGCTAATGTGCTGATGAAAGTAGAATGGTAACTCCGACTGCAGTATTGATTTACACTAGAGCACAAAAGTGAAAAGGTTACCTAATTTATAACTTAACTCGATTTAATAAAATAAAATCATTTTTCTAATTACAAATATTTTCATATTTTAATATTATTTCAGGTTAATAATACAGACAGGATAATATACATACATAAATGTGTTCTGCATAGAAGATAATCTTTTAAATTTAATATTAATACATCCGGATCTTTTCTTACTCAAACCGTCGCAACGCTACCAAAAGTATGATTACATCATTGATATTTCTTAAGATGGTGACGCACTGTGTTACCGTTAGTTTTGCAAGTCTCCATAAATTAACCATAGCTACTTACCAGTTTATTTGCTTACGTATAATGTCATATACCTATATGTATATAAAATCGTCATAGTCGTAGAATACTGAAGGATCTGACAAATATTACATATATAGATTCTTCAGTATTCTACGACTATGACGAAATATCGTGTCAAATTAATATTTAATTATTATACATAAAATTATTTGTCTCTTTGTTACCTTTTAGCACCTTAACGACAATCAGTCATAATTAAATTTAGTATATGAAATGCAGAAGGACATAGGCTACTATATTATCCCGGTTAGAGAACATTATCCCGATCACACAAACTAAGATCCGGGTAAAACCTCATATGAAATAAAACAGTAAACTAAGGTTACCAACTTATAAAAATGTCAAAACTCACTAAAAACTTTTTTACGTGACTCATAGGAAATGGACTCTTCATCCAGGCAAGTAGAAACTTAAAACTTCTATGGATTAACCACTACAAGGAAAAAAAACTAAAATTTTAAACTTCGTATTTAAAAGTGATCGCTTGGAATAAATTTATTTAATTTGCTTGGAAACCAACAATTTCATTAGCTTGTAGCTTGTGGCCAATATTCTTATTGGTCTTGCACTTATCCTATTATTTATAAATGTCAATGAATGAATAGGAACTTTTTGAGTGATCTGAAGAAAGTCGCAATTCATATACCAATAAATATAATGCAGGCCCATGAACAATGTTATGAAAATAATAGCTTATGAAAGCTTAAAATCTAAGCATAATCTCTGCTTTATCAAAGGTTGCATTGTCATGGCATTATCTTATTTCATACTTATCAATGTTAGATATTGCTCTCTCATTCTAATACATACAGCAAAAAAAAAACTTAACTATCAATAGATTTGTTTATCACATAGTCTACAGAGACACACTAGTCACAAAAGACTACCATTAGGACAGGAATGATAAATAATATAGTGTACCTTTTTCTCTAGATAATGTTGAATACGAGACCAAATGTTGGCAGTATTTCGCTGGAGCAGCCATATCTTCGGAAGTAGCATACAGTCAACCGGAGTTAACGCTACTATGCGGCGGTCACGCATATTCTCACCGAAACCAAAACTTGAACCCGGGTTGAACTGGCACACCTAATAGTAGTTGAATCATAAATCTTTAACATCTAAGTAGATAGTCTTCTTAAAAATTATTCGACGACGACAAAATGACCTAACTATAATTGTTTTAATCATGTAATTGATGCCTCAGCCCACAAAACGCCATTTTATTCATGAAAATATTAATTAATACTATATAATTTCGTAACCACTTTCGTACGTAACTAAAAGATTTTTAGGATTTAAATTGATACTCAGCGCTTTAACTAAATATAGATACTATATTACTAAAATTATGTTGTAGGTAAGCATAGACCTGCATGAAATAGGTCCGAATATTTAAAGGTGCCGATGCGGGTTGAATTTTTTCAGGAATCACACTTAATCTGAAATATTAAAGATTACAATTATTTTATACAAGAAATATTTAAAACAGATATATAATCTCGTTACTATCTCACTTTTTATATGTATGTATATACAAATTCAATGAGTGCTCCTAACAACCTGATAGATTGTCGGGTGTGTTCCGAAGGCTCCAACAGTACTTGCGACTTCACAGAAGAAGAGCGCCCTGACTGTGCTTTTAATGTTTCGCTTTTAACACCGTCTTTAACCAAATTGTCCTTATTATCAATATGTACATTTTCGCTGTTGCACTTCAAACTTCCCGATCGTTTTTGTTTATTACTACTTAAAGGCTTCAATATACTATGTATCCCTTCAGGCACAGTATTGTTTTTATTCTGTTCTTCGTGAATAGATTCATGTGTACTATCAACTGAATCACGTGTATCTTTGTTGAGATTTTTGTATGCCCCAAAATATTTGGTTTCAAAATCTTGCTCGCTTTCTTCTTCTGGAACCTTGAATGCAAAAAGAATTAGTATCGTGACGACTTGTGAAACTAAATTGAATAATTGAACACCATACATATGGATCGTAGAGTGCATAATAACTTCGTCCTAAACGAGTTGTGACGATCACTTGAATGGTCTCAATCATCTGACAACGGCCTGATAAAATAAAGTAGACAAAATTGGCCACTCCCACGCCGTCTCCGAGGAGGGTTTCATTCGGCTTGTACGACTTCATTTTAGCTACTATACAACCTTCACGACGGGCGACCTGATAATAAAAAAATATTTCTTTTATTTTATTTTCTACTAGTAATCTCAAGTTTATCGAAACTGGTCATAATATCAGTATAAAAATATTCTACATGCAAATACGTAAAATATAATTTGTCGAAACACACCTTACACTTATTTATTTTTATCTCAAATTAGGTACAATCCGTATTGATAATAAACTGTACACGCTAATGTTTATTATTGCAAACGCGTTCTAACTTCAGAATTATAATTCGCGAATCCTTTGTCTACACTTTAGACAAAGTATTTAGAATTAAAATTGGCCAATGTCACCTAATTTATATATATGAAAAATAAACCTCATCGAGAGCTTCGAAGTACGTGAATGCCGACATCGCATGTCGCACTTCATCCCATTGTTTCTGCACAGACGCTTGGAGCACATTTTTGAAATCTTCTTTCATTAATACCAGCAATTCACAGTGACCTAGTATAGTGAATGTACAACTTATCACTTCTTTGTTGACAACACAACTAACTTCACGTATCTTGTTCACTGTTGCTGTGCTACTTATTTAGTGTGATCAATAAGGATATAATCGATTTCCTTAGAGTTTGTTAAAGAAAATAGGACAAGACCATAAAGAAATAGGACAATAGTGTCATGACAAAACAATTTCTCCTAATTGGACTATAATGGTAGCTATTATTAGCTTTGTTGTAAGAAGGTAGTAGGTATTTTTAAATAAGTGATTAATTTATTACAATGATATTATTAGAGAATATAATGTTGAATATAAGCTAACCAGCAGTAGTAACAGTCGCAGTTCTCGGAATGTTATGGAGCAAAGATACTTCACCAAACATATCACCAGGGTGCATAACACCGACGTCCACGGAAACATTTTGTTGGAGCAACTCATCAAACACCATCTGGCTAACGATGATGTCACCAGTCATTATGAAGTATAGAGCGTGGGCTTCGTGGTGTTGACGAACTATGGTCCGTCCTGGCCCGTAGTACTTAAAGTACGTCACCGCAGCCAATTTCTTTTTAACATGCTATAGATACATTTTTAAATTGCCTTAATTTATATGTACCTAGAAATCTATGCATTAATTATTTATTAACTGACATAATCACTAAACACGATGAACTGTAAGTTTTTAATTACTTAAATTAAAAACTTACAGTTAAAATAATAATGACTGAAATATAAAGACAACAATAGTACTAGTAGTAATACCTACAAATCTCACTAATCTGAATCTTGCATGCTTTCCGGTAGCTTTAGTTATTCTAAATAAATATTGATAATAATTCCAGGGCATTGTAATTCTCAGTCATAAACTTACATTTGGATAACGTTTGAAACATTTTAATCCTCCAATGATACGATATATGTACTTTTTCTCCTGCTCTGTTCTTTCTTCAGCAGGTTTATTTAAAAGTGCTTTATCCTACAAGAATATTTTATATTACAGATCATTATACAAATAAGTACTCCCCATTAGATAAAGCGACTACCACAAATGTATTGAAGGGAATCAGTAAATGCAGGTGGGTCGGGACCGATAAAAATATCCGATTGATAAAAAAACAGAACATAAATAATATATGAATACAAAAAATTTGGTCTGTTAATCATTGCTAATGTTAATCTGAAATAGTTGATCAGCATTTTAGATTAGGTAATATTTGAAATCACTACAAATGAGATTTCATTGTTTTATATATATCTACTCGTTGTGAAAGTAGGTACGTACAGTAACAGTCAATAGCTGTTTTTTCTTAGCCTTTCCTCGCACTGCTTGTTCCACCCTTCTTTTAACATCCTCCACGCCTTCGTAATGGTCAACTGCTTCTATCAACCAATACGTATTAGCCATAACAAAACGCCCGAGAGCACGAAATAAGCATTTGGCGCGAAATTTCTGCCGTATCTGTTCTTCGGGGTCCTAAATCAAAATTAATTTATCTAATTAATCTAAAGAGATATTAAGAACTATCGTGCTTACTTGTTCAGTGGAAACGAAATAAAATAACATTAAAGTGAAAGAAAAATAACTAAATTCGGCAACATATACGATAGCCTCATAAATCTTACTGATCAATTCACACGTGTATATACGTGCAATAATGATAAAATCTTACCGTCTTACCTCTAAACATTAAAATGTTCTACAAAGAAATTTTAACTAGAAGAGTATTTCACTGGGTACTTTCTTTTCAATAGACAACTTAGTGGAAAGGAAAAACACACTTTGATAGGGTAGGTTAATTGGAACTTTGACATATTTATAAATAAGATTAGAGAAATTTTTTCATGTATGTACCGAAATATACTTTGGTTCTTCTCCGGATACCCTCATTTCACATTCTATCAAGCAAATAAACTCATAACATAGCATAACAAGAGCATAGCTCTATCCATAGCTCACTGAGTAACTTGAAGCATTTGCATACGGCCAACCGTGCAGGACCATGTTTCGATTGCATAGGTAATTCGCAAAACGCACTGGTCAAAAACCTTTGTTTCCAATCTTTAAAGTATTTTGGATACGAATTAAGATTTGGCGTAATTTTCCGAATACTGCCAAGCCGAGTTGAATTTCATTTGATAGTTATTAGACTAAATTTTGACCTATTTTTGAACATACGATGCTCTATTTTTAATTGAAATATGGTCTAAGATACATAGTTATGGATAAAGTAAGTACTTGTCTTATCAGTAAATTTAAAACTTTATATTTATTTAATGAATATAACTTTAATGAAACTTTCAAGTAACTTAACTGCGTACCTGGTGAAAAGCGGTAATCTTCGCCAAAAGACATAAAGAACACTTAATACGTAAGTACGTTACACAACACATACTACAGCAGTAAAGAGTATACAGTCTATGACCAGCACCATAAACGTTACAGAATAGCCGTTAGTTACAATTTTAAAAAAGCTTATAGCCATAGTGCACTTTATCGCTTCTACCTCTAATATTATTTTATTAAAATTAGTATAAAATTATTCACAATAACCAATCATTACAAAACTCTATAAACAGAAATAACTAAATATTAATTTTACCAGCTCTTTCTTTGCTCCTCCACGGCTAGTCATTGTGAGGAGAGTTTATTCACAAAAATAATAGAATAAATAATTAAGTGCACAGTAAATGAATTTGTTTATTCATGAAATATGCACAAAATTTGACATTTTGTATCCATCATTATTTATTTATTTTTTAAGTGATTTTTAAAAGAGGAAACTCATTTCGCATGCATTTTTTGTATGTAGTAGGACAAATTACTATAGTTATTTTTATACTTATATATTATATAGCAGGCAATTGAAAGTAAATAGATACTTTTTAGATTACCAGTTACATAGATTGATAATGTAAAAGAGAAAAAATAGCAACATGTATATTAGAGCGACTGACAAACAAGGAAGTTCATATATATATGTATAAACTCAAAAAGGATTAAGCGAGAGTATGGAAAAATAAATTCAGATTTTTACGTTTGGAAATGTATAACATAAATTAGGAGAAAACTGCTATATTGTCATTTTTTCCCGTAAATACATCTTCATTTAGTTTTTTAGATGTATTATTATAGAACTATCAAAAATGTTGTTCGCTTAAAAATTATAACAATTATATGATTTTTTGCTTTTTTTGCAACTTCAATTCTTTATAATTCGGAACTGCCATTTGCATACATTTTAAAAACACAATGCAATAAAATACAATTCTTCTTTCGTCTCGTAATTACGTTATTGCAAATTAAAAGCTAAACTTCTTGAAACTCAATAATTTTTGACACATAGTAATAAACCTCTTAGATTTTATTACTGTCTATACATAGTTGATCAATCAATAACTTAAAGTTTCAGACTTTAAGCATTTGTAATTTCAAATATATTCAGGTTTTTGATTAATTCAATAATTTTAATATCGATAAAAAGAAACTTTTAATAGCAAGTCAATACTACTATGTAATGAAATTATATTTTACTATTTTGTAACTAAACATTACGGAGCAATTTTTAAAATATTTTTCCGTTTTTACTACCTTTGTAAGTTACAACCTCACGTAATAAGTGACTGCTATTCGGCTATCTTGCAGATACTATCCTTAATCTATGGATTAATGCTAAGGAACAAGAACTAGGTGACTATTGCAACTGCATTGCTTAATGCAATCGGTTTAGTTGTACATTGAAAATAATAACAACAGTCGAAGTATTTTATGCAGAGCAGCACTAAGGAACAGCAAGACAGTAAGTCAATTTAAAGTTTTGAATTATAATTATCACTATAGAATCAGTGAGATTACTGGTATTATCCTTAATCTAAGGTTATAACGGACTTCATTGTTAAGAGTTGGCACTATCTTTTTTTTGACAAAACGGATAAAAATCTCTATGTATGGGTTACAGGAATGAAATTCGAGAAAAAAATGTAAACAAAGAGTATAAAAAAAAAACTTTGTGTAGTTTTTTCAAAAATATAAAAAAAAAATACTATAATATTATGCATATATTAAACATGTAACACGAATTTTAATAAACTTTTAAAGAATTGAATATAAATAAAGTATGATCCAAGAATAACTGATACCTTTTTTTAGTAAAAAGTGAAATAATTTACTTTACCACAATTTTTTATGATATTGACAATAAGACACTTTCAATATATGGCAATTTGGTTACATAATGCCAAAAGAAACGAAAAAACTTTTAAATAACGAACAACGCATGTATATTCTACTGAATTTTTAGATTGACTGAATAAAAATATGCACGAATTGAAATTCATTACGGAATTGCTTTTATTATCATATTAAATTCAAGAAGTAAGAAATAATCTATTTCTTGAATTTAATATATATTATAATCCATACTACATGAACATGCAAGTATTGATCACGAATTCTATGAGTATAATAATCGAATATATTCAATAACAGTTAAAGACTATTCCATCGCCACAAAGCAGAGCTACAAGAGCTGTCAAAATATTCACGAAATTTAACATATTTGCATGTCATAATATATCATGCATAGAATTCATAAAAACTTTTTTATTTGAAATGTTACATGTCTGACTATCATTAGAAATTTCTCTATGATATATTTTCATCTGTAGTAATTGTTATATGTCATAATGACGTATGTAGTTTCTCTATCTGTGGTGATAATTATAAGTCATTCTATTATTCTGGTTTTTTAAGTGCTTGACTTGATATTTTGTTTTTTTGCTTGGTAAGATTTCAAGTAGCAACAAAAAATATTTCCTAATCTATTTATATTAAAAATTATCAACTGAAAAAGTATTTTTGGATTAAGAACGATAATACATTTCATACAACATCACAATGGTGAGTTATATATAATTAATCAATTTTCAGGTTAATTTCTAATTTTAAAAGCGAAACTTAAAATACATTATACTAAAACATTAACTTATACAACAGTAATTGTTTATATTAATGGAATAAACTATAATTTTATCCTAGATATATCAATCATCTTTTAATAAACACCGGTCTGGTTTTTATTGGACGATGATATTGCATTTTTAGTAAAATCATTAAGGTTAAGAATTTCTTTACTATAGTGAATTTATGTATCTACTCTGAAGTGGCTCTCATAATTTAACCAATTATTTTCCAGAGTTTCGGTTTACCATCTTTGAAAGTCAAGCCAGAAAATGTAAATAACATACAAGTCCAAGAGGGTCCATTTGGTATACCAGACCCATTGGTTGCTGGAGTTGGTGGCACAAAATTAAATTTGGGTACCAGACATCCTTTAGAATACTCAGAAAAGAATGTAAGTATTGAAAAATCCTATTTTATTGTTTTCTTTGTATTTGCTTAAAAAGTTTACTGCAAGAGCAGATGTTCAATCTAGACACAAAAATATCTTCTCAATTTTAAATATATTTTATATTCTCTTGAATAAAAAGATAAGATATCTAAGTTTGACAAACCTCAATATTTGTTATTCTTTCTATGGAATTATGGAAACAGCCTCATTATAATGACAAATATATAAAACAGACAGCTTAATTAAGGAGTAATTTTTGTTATAAATAATTAAACACTGACTTCACTAATAACAAAACCATTTATTTTTTAATTTAACGGTTGAGTGATGGGCAGCAGCATCCCTCTTAAAACATCACCAAAGCCCAGCTGTAGTTGCCAACCTACCTACCAAGCATAGCAACACTGGCAAACCTCCAGTAAGCTTAGCTTAGCTGTTTATGGTTGATGTGATGATGATGATGAACTTGAAAGTATATCCGTCCAGAATACTTTTTTTCCTAGTTAGTTTATAAGTAATGAAGCCCTGAGGTAGCAAACATTAATAAATTGGACAAGTACAAGTTAAACTCATGTTATGAGGGTTCTATATGTTGATTATCTAGTTGATAATAGGTTTTACAATTTTAAATTAAATTCATACATGTAAGTATTAAGAAATTTCTTCTGTTACTTATAGTATTAGTAATGAACTATTTTCTATCCTTTTTTTATTTCTAATTAACCCCTCAAAAATTATCCCCATGATGTATCATTTCATAACTATTTTACATCCCAATCAGTCCAGTAGTTTCGGAACAAATTGGCTGTAACAAACAGATGACTGCGAGTGATCCTATGATGGATGGTATATTCTGTTTATTCTTTTTGAGGTATGAAACCCTAGAAAATACAATCAGATTAAAAACCTCCTTTTATTTTAATCAGTTAATAACATATTCAACAATTTTAACAAAGAAGGATTACCATTGATGTAAACATTGATAGTGTGGTACTTAGTTTTTATACAAATAATAATTAAATTCCTTATAACTGAATAATATATAATCAATTTGTACTTTATGCAATCAACTATATGATGTTAAATAAGTAATTTAATATTTTAAAAATTGCAGTATCATTTGAATGAAGAAAAAATGGATATGGCAATGCTGCGTAATATTCAAGGTTTACATGCACCAATGAAACTTACTATGGAGAAGAAATTTGCCAGTAAGGTATGTTAATCAATTTACAATGAATTCATCATCATCATTACAACTCATTAGTTGCTAACTAGACATGGATCTTTCATAAAAGTATCCTGTTTTTGTCTGAAAAAATACTGATAACTATTTGTACTGATTAACACGGGCAAACTGCAGAATACAACTATAAAATCATACAAGTGATATATATAATAGCCCTTTTAATACTAAAAATGTTAGTTGTGCCCATTTGTACTAACCCACCATTGGAAAATATGTCTTCATTATACTTTAATAAAGTACAACATTTAATGAAGAATAAAAATATATCACAAAATACTAATATTTGTACTCATTTTTGTAGTAAATACACTGCTTACTTCATTTTCTGCTTGCCTCATGAATGTCTGGTAGAGAACGCTATTAGGTGTTAAATCCACCATTAACTAATTGGTATTATATAATTTTTTTTTATGCTACTTAGAATGACAAATAAGCTGATGGCCCACCTGATAGAAAGTGGTAACCATCACCTATAGACATATACCGTTTCACCCATGATACTTCCCATGGATATTACATATTTATATTTCTATGTGTGATAGAAATTAGAATTATGCTCTTAATACTTTTAGGTTGGCAGACTACCATTCCTTCCAAGTTCCAACCTTCAGCATGATGTTCTCACTGGAAGATACCTGGATATTGGATTCGAAGACATCCTTAACACCAGAGACCTATGTGAAGTAGCCGGTCAACCACATGCTGTTGTGGAAAGGTCTCTTGGACTGTTATAAGTTAGTTAAATGTAATATTGAGCTATATGTATAACTCTCTCTCAATATTTTTTACAATAAAACTACTTAAAAAAGACATTAAATTATTTAATATCCTTTTACAGAAAAACTAAGTAATTAAATATATAGGTACTAAATATCGGATACAGTAAAACAGTTAATATTATATTTATTTATTGAAAACAACCAAAAGATGTAAAGTGTAAACTAATGAAATTTCTATACTTAGCTATTTTATCAACCAATTCAAAAAAGAAGAAGATTTGTAACTATAATTCTGTCAGCTCTAAACCAATTTGAAAAATGATGTTTTTTATGGGAGAGAATATACTGACAAATTGATCCCATAAAAATTCCATCAAAATTGGTAGTAGTTTGATTTTGGAATCATAATAACAGATTTTGTCACAATTGGAGTAGTTGAAGTAGGTTTTCTTTTTGTGAAGCAATCTTTAATTTATGACGACTTATATTAATAACTTGCTCTGATTAATTTATTAAATATACTTATTGATACAAAAAAAACTAAATTGGTAACTAAAAGCAACCAAAATGATGCTTATATATTATCATTTTGGTTTTTGTCTTTCCAGTGTTGGTATGTATTTTATTAGTATATCATTAATATCTTAAAAGAATTGAGATATAATTATTTTAGACATTAATTAAGTAATTTCTATTTAATAATCTAAGATCAAAAACAAAAAAAAAACAGCCTTTAGAATAAGTTCCCTGCCCAAATTTTCCTTAGAGACTCAGTAGTCTCCCTAGAGAACAGTATGAGGTTCCTCAAAAAGTGTATATTAAGGTTTCTTCAGAGTCAGTGACGCATACGTGACACTAACAGGTGCCTATAGGCTACAGTAACCATAGCATCAGATGGACTGTATACTTGTTTGTCACCTTTATTGTATAAAAAAATCTGTAAGTATCTGTTTATTTGGTAAAGTTTAAAAAGATAAGAATTTCGCTAGTAACACTGCAGCACTGCAGTAACGATATAAATCGTAGTAAAAAATGTATATATTTATATGTTTAATGTTATTCGCAGCTTTTTTTTATGCAACTTAGAATAGCAAACAACTTCAGTTGGCTTTATTATGGCTATATTGGCTATATTTTGTTATCCTATAGATACATTAATTATAGGGAATAAAAATAAGAAAAAATAAAAAAATTATACGCCTAAATGTTTCTGTAGATTTTTTTTTTTTTGCTTATCGCATTCCTTATTTTAGTATTGCTATCCAAATATGTTTGCCCCTTCCATATCAAAACGAATCTCCATATATTAAATTATGGACATTTGTTTTGATTAACAAAGTTGTAAAAGTTCTAAACACGTTTAGAAAAGTTAAAATTGATAATAAAAAACCTACTATTAGTAAAAATAAAAGATTATTACCTAGTAGTAATTGTAACCAATATATATATTTAATCCTTAACTATATCAAGTATCCTTAATTTGCAAATCTTTTTCACTTCGTTAATCCCAACAGTAATTTCTTGTTCTTGAGTACTGTTGTATCGCCGCTGAAGACCTTCTATGATAGACTGCACTTTATTTTCCCTTGCGCATATTATAAACGGGAATCCAAACTTCGTTTTATACCTGTACATAAAAAATATTTTAATAAATTAATAACATATTTACAAGTAATAACTGTCACAAAAAAAATTACATTTACCATAAAAAATTATAAATCTAATATCTTATATACATATATAGAGGAGTTATTTCGATTTTTATCGAGTATCTTTTATATCTACTTCTATGAAATGATATAAATAAGAGGTATCTCCATCCAAAGGAAAAAGTTGGATTGTTAATAATGGGAACTAACAGTCTCATTTATTAGTAATATAACCTATCAGGTCAATCTCTACATGGTTCCCCCTGAAAACCATCGTGATTAATTCTTGTTGAATTCATTGCGATGGGCTATGCGACATATCACATATCGTATTCATTCATGTCTTCAAGTAGTCATCGTTATCGGTAAGTTTATGACCCATGATGGAACAAAAATAATATAAACTAAAAGGTAACTTAAGTAACCAAATCAAATACAAGGTTACCATTTTTCTCAAGAACTACAAATGATGAATTACTACCTCATAATTTCGGATATTAAACTTTTGGTCATGATTTTCGTCTGTTTAACTCCATCTAGTGGCATTACTATGAACTAAAGTAGGCTATGATGATGGAATAAAAACGAAGACAGAATACAGGTTCTACATACACATTATTCTTTGCGTTACTACTACATATTTCCTACAGATGGCAGATACAGTATTTACAAAATATATTTAAACATTAACAATGCTACTTAATAATAATTATTAATTTCATCTCCTATTAGGTATTTAGTAAACCGAAAAATAAATATTTATATGATGATCGTGATGACGTACCGATATGTCGCAATCTCACTACCAATTGTGGGTTCGACCCCCGTATTACACAAGCATTCATGTTCGTAAGTAAGCTATTTGCTATAAGTAGCTAAAAAATAGATATTATAACATACATATTAGTTTTTTGTATTCAATATGTAAAATTTTTACTTTGGTAGGTATGTGAAGTGATACTAGAATTTCAACGACGCTGTCGAGGATCAGATAGGTAGTGTAAAAATAAAAATTCAAAAAACCCTCCACAGAATAAACATTAGTATTTTATTAAACATAGAACTTTCATGATTAATGTTGATGTAAGAAGAACGCACTCGGTCCCTATGACAGCCACGATGCTGTTACAAATGGACGTGACGAAGTTACAAAATACGCGCATTTTTTTTATAGTATGTACCACTATTTATTTATGGCGTCATCATGACGTAACATAGTAAAGATGAATCTAATGATACCTCTTTTCATTTTACTTGGATTTATATACCTTTTACGAGGGAGACTTTGTACAAAAGTCGATTGCTTGGGTACCTCTGTCTCATTCGTGTTTCAACCGTAAAGCAGTTGTGTTTGCATAGCTGTGTTTCGGTTTGAAGGGTGGGATATGGCGTAAATTTAATAGGTACGGAGGAGTAACACCTGAGTCCTCAGGAATGGCAACGCATGGGGGGTATCATGGGCGAAACAGTATACTCTGTTAAGTCCATGGTACTGCTCATGTCTATAGGCGACGGTTACCACTTTCCATCATATGGGCCGTCAGCTTGTTTGCCATTCTCAGTTATATAAAAAAAAAGACACTCGCTCGTCCCTGGAATGACGAATAAACAGCCGGATTTTAACTGGTTAAAATCTTACTGTGTTCCATATTCTCGCCGTTTGCTCGGCCACGGATTTGCTTTTACATTTTACCATATTCGCAACCACGACAAACTACACTTCTTACAAATGTTTAAAAACAGAACATTCTTGTCGGTAACGGCTACAAACTCATATATCGTATACCGTAAAACATTACAATAAAATTGTCCATAAATCTGGATGAACGCCATACCCATAAACATACAAAAACAAAAAAAACAGACAAAGGCTTCACTTATTATTACGTTTTTTTTTTATCTCTCATGAGATTCATTCACGTCACGAGTCTTGTGAAATAAATTTCAGGTGAAAACAAAAAATAAAATCCTTTGAAATAGGTCCTTCCGTTTGAATTTTATGAATTCACAGATGATTGCAACTGAAAACTGTGTTTTTGAACTGAGGCGCAAAAAATATGGGTCGTCGAGCTTCGTTCGAATATTGTAGATTAGTAAAAAAAATTATATATATATATATATATATAAAAAATTATATATATATATATATATATATATATATATATATATATATATATATATAAATAGCTTTTTCTGTTGTAATTTTTCTATGACTGTACTGATGACTCAGTCAATCATTGTGTTAAATCATATTTTAGGGAACTCACGACCCGGCCCATAACACCGCCACCAGTCACGACCTTATAGTGAGCATGACTAGCTTTAAGTTACTTGAATTACGTCAATATACTACCTATGTAATTATCAAAATACCCATACATTACAAGAATTGAATTGGCATTTATAGTCTGAATAATTAATATAATAAAGTCAATAAGTTTTTTTTTTTAATACAACTTAAAATAGCAAACAAGCTGACGGCCCACCTGATGGAAAGTGGTAATCGTCGCCTATAGACATGAGCAGTACCATGGAAATAACAGAGTATACCGTTTCGCCCATGATACCCCCCATGCGTTGCCATTCCTGAGGACTCAGATGTTATTCCTCTGTACCCAGTAAATTCACGCCATATCCCACCCTTCAAACCGAAACTCAGCCATGCAAACACAACTGCTTCACGATTAGTTAATAATCATAATGTCAATTTTTATAAATATTATTAATTAATTAATAATATAATATAATCATAATATAATGTTAGTTTAATAGTAAATTGTTTAATTTTAATTTGAGCATCCATATTTATCATTTATATAATCGTCGCTCCTGTAATATCACTTTTTACAGAGTCATTTTTACAGAAAATTTAAATCTAAGGTAAGACTAGGGCACACTTAGGCAGTTTATTATAAAACCTTACACAATTTCTCGAAAACGAATTACTAACCTCTTAAAAACCTCTTAACCTTCTCCTTATTATGTATGCTTTTATTTGTATGATCACATACTTTTATAAAATCATGTATTTTTCTTACATACCTTATGTTTTCATATATGTATATTGAGAGGCGACTGTGAGGGATTTTCGATTTTTTAAAACGTTCACGAACAGATTCTCTTGAACCCATATTATAAATTGAACGTATGACTCTTTTTTGTAATATAAATATAATTTGGATATCTGCCGCTTTACCCTACAAGAATATTCCATAGATTATAATACTATGAAAGTAGCTAAAATAATCAAGTTTAGCTGTTGCAACATCTGTTGACTGTCTAATTCTTTTAACCGCATAAGTAGCAGAGCCAAGTCTATCACCTAATTTTGATATATGTGCTCCTCACTGTAATTTAGTATTTATAGTAATACCAAGAAATACGATTTCGTTAACAAAGTCTAAGCTTTGTCAATTTGGACATGCATTTAATAATAAATTGTATGCTGTAAACCATTTTAGGACAGCAGAAAGAGCAATGTTAATCTGTCTGTATCTATGCTTTTATGGCCAAAAAATGAAAAGATCAAATATATATGAACTCATTTATTAAATTGCGAAATTAATTAGGAGTCGACTATAAACATGAAGCTAAGGTAGAGTTATTTAAGTCACCAAAGGTAGACTTAATGCATAAGCCGTCTACATGGATACTCCCGTTCTATTCATATTATTTTGCCGCTGATCATATGCAGTTGTGCTTATGTAAAGTAAATACTTAATATGGATGTAATAGACATCCAGAATTTATTATTATTTCAACTCCGACGTACGGTATATTTTACCCATCTAGACTTACTTACTTTTTCTATTTTAAATTAACATAATTTAGATATATTTTTGGTATCTACAAATAAATACATTCATATTATACTCACGCTTCATTACTAGTATTAATTATAGACTTCTGTTCTTCGGTTAGGTCTAAGAGACCGGCGCTCCTCTGCTCCGCGGTAGACTCCCGCGTCAGTTCACCTTGTGATGCCAATCGACCAGCTAAATCTGGATGCAATCTAAGCACTACCAACTTTTCTGTAAAGTAAATAAAACGAACTTTTAAAGCAACTAATCTAAACTCATTAATTTACAAGGTTATGAAGATCTTACCAATGTGTTCGAGGTATAGAATAGGCCACCCCTCCCTTTCCGTTAAGAGTTGTAAAAGGCGACTAGGCAAGCGATAGGTAACAGCGTCTCTCTTAAATATTTCTAAAGCCTAACTGCAGTTGCCAATTTACCTGCCAAGCATAGCAACTTCTGGCACCCATCCCTCCTCTCCCAGGCGGAAGCTTATGTTCAGCAGTGGACGGTTAAAGTCTGATATGATGATGATGATGTAGATCTAGTCTATTAGAAATTAATTACACCTTATAAAAAATAACCTAGATCCATATTTGCTTTAAATAATTTTTAATACTAAAAACTTATATAAATATATACGTTACATGGGCACTTTTTGGTTTAGTAACTTTCTTAAATTATTTTAGAATACGTGGAGAACATTTGTTGTTTCTCATTAAATACTGATTGTAAATTTAACGTTGTTACCGCTTCTTTTTTATGGGTGAAAGTGGTATGGTAACCCCACCTGCACTAACGGGATACGCTGGCGGAGCACCAGTGAAGGGTGATTGATGAGAATGAAAACAGGCCCATTAGCCCATCATGATGAATTCATCAGGAATTAACCATGACAGTTTCCAGGGAGAACCGCGAGGATGTCGACCTGGTTGGGTATATTCCTAGCAATGAAATTCTCATTCTCCATTACTAACAATCCCTTTCCCCCTGTTGTTACTACTTAACAACGTTTTTCACTTATTTTTAGATATGCTTTGAAAATGTTACCAAACATTAAAGTAATCAATAAAATAATGTACCAATTAGTCCCAAACCTTAAGTACACGAACACAATAGATAGTCCACAACATACCTGCTTTACTAAGCCCATCTAAGTACTGATCAAATGCTTTGCATAAATCGGCTAAGTTTTTGAATGGCTTCTTTTTACTAATTTGCACAGCTGCATCTGAACACAATTCTATGACGTTACCAAAAATTGCTTCAAACTGAGCATCATCTAAGGCATTTACTTCAGAAATACTTAGAGCCATGATTTCGACCACTTTCGGCGTAACTCGTACTATCACTGACAATTAAACGTCTCGTTATCTCTTTGTTTACGTGTCAAAGACTTGTGTAGGTCATTAAAAGTTCATACACATTAAGTACCAACGATATAATGTTACTTATAACTATGTGTCGAATACTATTTGACTTATTTTGGCTCATAAAAATACTAACACAGATAAACTAATAGCTCAACGAAAGGTTATTAGAAAATGAGCACTTTTATAACCTATTTCCTATGTAGATATCTATGGTACACCATTTTAGATAATGCTACTAGGGAAAGCTCGTGTAGGTCTATGTAACCAGTGGTTACTTCCATATCTGTAAATCTTCTATCCCTTTAAAAAGAACTACTATATATGGATATAAACATTAACGCTCGGAATTCCTTTGCGTGACAATATCTAAAGTGGCAATGGGCTGGAAGCTAACATAGCTCAAAGAACCGATAATCGATGGGAAAGAAAGATCCTTATGTGTGGGCCGTGTAAGGGCACAGTTTATAATGACCCCCTCCCCCCCAATAGATGGCATGACGACCTCAAATGTAGGTATTATAGAGAGTCAGTGGATGCAGTTCGCTCAAAACTGTTTCTTATGGCAGTCTATGCGAGAGACATATGTTCAGAGAGAGTAGACAAATAATGGTTGAGATGATGGTAAATATATATGCATATAAAAAATATATTATAAATATATAGCCCATGTCGTCCACATCATCCCTCATCGTTATCACTCTTAAAGATTGTAAGGTGTTATACTTTTACAGATACAAGATACAAACAACAACAAGACACATATTGCATTCGGGGAAAAAATAAATATTTATACTTACTAATTGCAATCAGTATTAACTTTCTAAAATAGTCACAGAAACTACCACGTATTTCCTAAGTTTGTGTTAAGTAATGCCTATTAACTGGGCACATAAATTTAATATTATCTATATAGTCCAAATGTTTTTGCCTTATGGTCCTGGCATAGAATGGGCCACCCCTTCCTTTCCCGTGGGTGTCGTAAGAGGCGACTAAGGGAACTTAATGGTCAAGGCAGCAGCGTTTCTCTTAAAACATCACTTTGACTGCGGTCGCCAATCCGCCTGCCAAGCGTGGCAAGTACTGATAAAACTCCCCAAGGGGGAAGCTAAGGTTCAGCAGTGGATAGTTAAAGGCTGATATGTTGGTGACGATGATGACAAGTACCTACTGGTAGGACCCCAATGATGAACGCTGAGATAGGATAAAATCGATTGACTGTGATGAATTTACCAGAAAATTATGTGGAAGAGATGGCGTAATTCTGTACATTTTGTAATATTTTTCACCATTCTAGCTAAAAAACTAATCCAGTTATGAAAATAAAAACATATGCTTCTGATGCAGCCCTGTGTTTTTTTTTTATTACATTTTGACTTAGGTAGCCATTGAAATGCTTATAATTTTATATACCTATTGACATGACACATATTTGCTAATAGTATCAATCGAAGGATCGATAAATAAAAATTATGTATATGTAATGTGCCCAGATTATATATATGTGCCCCCTTTCTCATAGGAGGCGCTGAAATTGCTTCACAAAAAATCCATTTTAGACAAATTTATATGGCAATAACTTTTAAAGTATAATACCGATTTTATCGAGAAATAACTCGTTTGAAAGCAAATAATATCTTCTTTAATACATACCTACTAAAGATTAAAGCCAAAAATCGTTATAAGCAAAATTGAGGATATCTTTGTGCAAACTATTAGATACTGTAATAAGTATTCATCATGTCGCTATATAATACGTATCAAAACTAATAAAGTTAGTGTGAACGTATTAATTAATAATTTATGCATTAATTAGAGAAATTCTACGCTATCATAACAACCTGAATAAATTTAGGTTCTTAATTAATCGCAACTTTAGAAATTGAGATCAAAATGTAATGTTGCAAAAATTATATCAACACCCTCCAATTCAAGTCACGCCTATAATAGACATTTTTAAATTCAGAGTGTATAGTTACTTTATTATCATGCATATTTATCGAAATCGCGGAAATTCAGCGAAATTTATTAATGAAAACCTTATATATTTTAACTCGTAATGTTTTATTTAGATTATCTTTACCAAAATTGAAAGATAAAAGTGTCCACTGTATTTTAATACATTTAATTTTCAACACGTTTTTAATTAATTTTAAGTGCTAAAAAAGACGAATATTTCCTATAATTCAGTTCTCTAATATACGAGTAGAATAAGAAGACTATAAAACACAAATTAATACGGACAGATCTTTTATCTCTTCGATAAGATTTATTTAACTTTGTATCCCCAATAAAGAATATACAAACAATATACATAAATGAAAATTTTAAAATAAATATTTTTCATAACGCTTATATTTTTTAATTAAGTAACAAAACCGGAATCAGTTATTATAACACTTTATTTATTTTTTTAGATACAAACCATAGCGGGGCTAGAAAATAAAATTGTTTTAGTATTAAATGTATAATTTTTTTTAGTACAATGTCTATTATAGATTTTAAAATAGTGCTTGATTTGTTTTTAAATAAGTTATAAACGAGAGAGTATTGATATTTTTAAAATAATGTTGATCGAAGAAAATACATATGACGGTCTTTCACCCGCACTTTACAGAGCGTAAAAATACCCTACTTGAAACTATTATATATTGACCAATTTTTCATTTAGAATATTAAAAGAAATTCCAAATATTCATAATTACTTTGGCTGCAATTGTTGTTGTTCTTAAAATATGTTAAATTTATGTAGTACTTTTTGAATCATTTGTGAAAACTGGCTTCATTTTCCGAGGTGAACTTTTTTACAAAGTCATCTTTACTCAATAATTAACTATGCTATATAAGTATAAGTTTTAAGTTTCCAGCAATTTTTTATACGTATTAATTTTATTTTACCTGTGCTAGTAATATCTGGTTTAATAAAGTGTAAATAAATAAATAACCACGATGGTTTTCAAAAGAAGATGTGGATTTTTATCTGACAAAGCACATTGCTAGCAATGGGTTCGCTAATCTCCGGATACGAGTACTGGTAAGGATACCAGTTTGACAACAACGAGATGAGGCTATAATAGGTAACAATAAAATGGAGTTAAGTAATTGTTAACAATGAGATCCAACAGCCTCATTACTAGCAAATCATTCCGTTCGATCTCTATACAGTTTTCCCTGGAAACTATCACGTTTAGTTCGTATCGAATTCGTTGTGATGAATTATCTAAAGTGCTTTCGTCCTCACGAGTATGCCCTTTCCTATAGACAAAAACACGGAGATACTCTACTGAAACAAAGATCACAATCTCGAGCTATATAAGCCTTATGAGCGAATGAATATTTCTTCTGACACTAGTTTATCTACAACCACTATTATCTTACTAATATAATAAAATTGTAACTGAACGATATCTGTAAATGGAAGATATATAAGAAAAAATAATATGAGGGGTCATAATAGATGCCAAAATAATATTTTATAGAAATTTTGTCTGTCTTTTTATATGATTGTTCCGGCATCACACAAAAATTAGACCGACTTGGAATCTGTTTACAAATTTATATTCCTGAAAGTCTAATTGAAAAACTGGTATATGTTTTATCTTGAAATGGTCCATTTCATTAGTTTTCCTGCTTCTGAAAATCACGCGTGCGAAGTAACGAGTAAAAATCTAGTTCAACATAAGAATTTAATAAAAAAGATTATAATATTTTACCTATATATTTTTATCAATTCGCGCGAATTTTTTATTCATAGTTATTTTCTTGTATAAAAGTAGTATAGTAAAGTATAGAACTATAGTATAAAAGGCGAATTATAGCATAGATAGGATACATATTACATATTTTTTCCTGTATTATTTTTAAATTGCTAATGAATTAATGAAGTTTGTAAATCGCGGTCTTATATTTAAGCATAAAAAAAGATAAATTATTATCCTTGATATATGAAATTCCTGCAGGTATAGAGCAGCGCAGCGTTTCCCTCATCAACACAGCAACACTAAATCTCTTGGTAAAGGGAAACAAAAGCGACATTTATTTGTCAGTTGTATTGGCGAGGTGGCGGGAGATGAATAAATCAGCGCTGCGTTGACGCGGGATGTCGTAACGAGGCCGCCGGGATACACTGCCGACAAATGGCCGCTGGGGAGACTTTGGCGAAAACACAAACACCCCACGTCACTACGCTTATCCGGATAAGTTTAATAAAGACGAGGAAAAGTTAACAAGCACAAATCCAAAATTTTAAAATTTGTCCCTAACAGGGATGTACGAGGGGGGGGGGGGGTATTATATACAAAACCAAGTACGACGCTGGAAACCGTCGTAGTTAATTCCTGTTGAATTCGTCATGATTGGCTAAGGTCAGTTAGTTTCATCCTTATCACTTCACCGTTCACTGGTGCCCTGCCTGCGTATTCCGTTAGCGCAGGCGGGGTTGTCATTTCATTCTCACCATAAAAAAAAAACAGGAATGTACTAATTTGAGTAAAATTGTTTGAAAATAGTGCAATATTCAAACGTCGATTAATATTATACCTACAGGTTTAAAAAACCCCATATTAGATAAGTACTAGAATTGAATGAACATCCTAAATGGATTACAATTAGCTAAATAACCTTTGCAACGACTTACATATTATATAGCGGTATATAATATAAAACTATTGAAAATCTTAATCTAATTTTGATGCTGATCATACAATAATATTTTTTATTATAACATGGTAGGTTTTATTATAATAAGTACAGTCTGTTATGTTTATTACAATTTTTAAATATTAATTTCTAAACTTATATTGTACATTGAGCAATCCACTGTTATTTTGAGAATAAATATCTTTTTCCTACAATATAATAATAATACACCACGTCCATATTCTAAGGTTGCATAACTTATCACTTTAGAATCCCAATACGAATACAGAACTATTTTTGATGTTTCATTAATTATTATTAATTCATTAATTCTCAAATCGTAAACAAGATTTTATAAGTTTCAATCAGCCTAAGGTTTAAAATAAATCGTTACGGTATATACACATACGAGTAAAAAGGAAGCAATGCGAAACGGTTGCGTTAACAACGCATTAATACCTACACCATTGACATTTCAATCATACGTAGTCATTTACTATCTGCATTCTACATTTTGATGGATATCATCGTATAGTACAATTGTCTTTAATAGTAAGACTGAGTAGTTTTATATAAAGATAAGGTTTACGTATATAACATCCAGTTACTCTTTCGATGTGGTAACGGTGATGAAATAAGAGATTAGGCACTGAAAGAACAGCAGTATTTCCGAACCGATACGACAACATAACCTTCAAGAAAAGAGTATATTCCTCTTTAAAAGGCCGGCAGCACACCTGCAATGCCGCTGGTGTTGTGTGTGATCATGGGCGGCGGTAGTCACTTACCATCAGGTGAGCCGCATGCTCATTTGCCCCCTGCGTTGTAAAAAAAAAACAATACGTATATCACTGCAAGAGATAGAGTACTCAAAACCCTATACCAAATCGCTTGATCAGAGCAGTAAATGACAGCGTAGTAATAATATGCTTTTAAAAGACGAGGCCCATATCTACGCTTATGGGATATCAATAGGTTGTTAAATTTAAGTTTACCCAATTCGCCTTTAACATGGTAACCCTACAATTATTTTGTTCGTCGCCCAACTCTGCCTCGAAACATGAAAAGCTCACCGTTTTAATAACGATTTGAAATTTGATTCGGTTGCTGTTTGTCGTTGTTATAGCTTCATTCGTAATTTCATATTAATTTTAAGAATAACATAATTTTATTTTACTAGTTATCTTCTTTTTATTTAGGTATTTTCTATATCGATATAATTGATTAGGAGTGCTTTATAACTTGTCAATATAGTCTAATGCATTCATTCATTTATTAAGTACCTACTAACTGTGCCCGTGACATCGTCCCCTAATAAAAGTCATACATAAAAATATGATTATTTATTGAGTACAACACAGTCTACGAGTACCTCAAGGAATTTGCCATAAACAAGTTAAGAAAAGTATAACTAAACAAAAAGACATTAAATTTCGATTTCATTCCTTATTTTTAATGTCCATATCAATTCTTACCTACCTACAGACTTGCCATTCAATTTTGTTATACTCATATATACCAAAGATCTGCGATGTAAATTTTGATGCATTATCGAATTGGGAATAAACTAAATTAATATCTAAAAAACGTCAAATGGACGTTATATATCTTATTGATATTTGGCGTCTATTCGATGCGACTTCAATTTAACCTTAACTTTGCCAAAGGAAGACTGAACAAATTCGCCTACTTCAGTATCAGTATCAATCTCTCTCGTGTTTTTGACGCTAAGTAACTGTGATTGTGTGGCTGTTTCATTTTGAAGGGTGGGATATTGTAATTAAATTACAGGTTATAGAGGCACATTATCATAATTATCATCATCATTATGCCAGCCGTTAACTGTCCACTGCTGAACATAGGCCTCCCCTTATTGGGGGGGGGGTTTGGCCAGTATTTGCCACGCTTGACAGTGGGAATTGGTAACCGGTCTTTAGTAATGTTTTAAGAGAAACATTCCTGTCCATCTTTCTATCATTAATCAGGAACAGCAAAATAAGATTACAAACTATTTAAGATAATGTTCATGTCTAATGGATAGTTACAACATTCAATTGGTTAAGCCAAATTCAAATTTTTATAATAAAAATTGATTAAAAAATTTGAGACCCGATTGCATAAAATCATTCCGCTGTATTTATATCATCTATAATGTAGGTGAATGTATCAAATGTACTTTTAGTAAATCAATTTTCTGTTAATGTCTTGTGTCTTTTTATATCGCAGTTTCGTGGATTGATTATTTTCAAAGAAAGAACCTACTTCATATTAATATTACAATGTAAAGAACAAGTTCTTTTAGCTTTATTAATATGTATTACAAATGTGAAGGTATGTAAAGATGTTTGGATGCGTAGAGATTAACTCAACATATTTGTTACACAATAAGTATATATAGACTGTAATAAGCCAAGATTAATATATAGCAGATTATATTCTACACCAAATTTTAGGTTCCATCTCTAGTTACCAAATGTGATACCCGTATATAGATTGATTCAGATCTATAGAGATTAACAGAACACTTCTAAAGCCGTTAAAGTGTTTCGGTTTGAAGGGTAGATACGAATATGTATAACATAAAATTTTAATTAGAAGCAAACAAGTGATTTGTATTATGAGCGAAGGTTATTGTGGTCGCTTACTATCACGCGGACTATATTCTTAATCATCACATTTTCATTGTATAAAAAAGACCTATCCTGTATCAGATACGGAAGGCGAAACACATATATGTGAGTAACTAGGTATAAAGTAAACATCATGAAATAAAGAGGGTAGGGCAAAATTTATATTACCTACAGGCATTAATAAAGCCATCTACACTGTGACTCACATATACGTTATCTAATAATATTAAGTGAAAAGTTGCGTATTAATTAAATAATCGTATAATAATATACACCAATAATAAACATTTATCAAACAAAAACATTATGACAGTGACACTCTGGAGAAATCAAAATGCGGTGCTTTAAAATGATATGGAAACAATAAACATAAAAGCTGCGTCGTGCATGGCGCATGTGATTGCTGTGAATTAATTAAAGTGGTTTTCATTAGGTCTATAAACGGCGTCCCGCCACTTCGCCGCCATGATGGTTCGGAGTGCGGCAAGCTGCGGCGCGCCGCCGCCAGGGCGGAGCCTCGATCGCAGATAACGAAGCTTCACGTCATGTTCAAAACAGCCGCACCGCTGCGAGCGTTGCAGCACCGTGCCTGCGCCCGCCTATTGCGAGGGCCTCCTTGCTTCACCCAATCCATACTTTAGATTTTTTGTATCCACATTTCTTTTTTAGGGACTAGTATCCGGTCTTTCTAATAGATATGAGCTTTTAGTTAAAGTTTTTACTGTATGTATATTTTTTATTCAAGAAGGTATTCTATTATTGCGGATTGTATCCACCCATACGCAAAAACGAATAGCGATTTATTTATTGTGTATCTAAACAAGACTTTACAAACTTAATATTGCCCTTTACGTGAAATTTCTAAGTATTTAATAGTTGATATATTTATTAGTGCCATCTATTCCTGGCATAGAATAGGCCACCCCTTCCTGTCTCGTATGTCTCGTATGAGGCGACTAAAGGAAATTAACGGTCAAGGGATGGGTAGCAACGTCCCTTTTAAAACATCAAAAAAGACTAACTGCAGATGCCAACTTGCCTGCCAAGCGTGGCAACTAATGGTAAAACTCCCCTTATGGGTAAGGCCTATGTTCAGCAGTGGACAGTTAACGGCTTATATAATAATATTTATTATTGCCTTATACTTCTTATTAAATATTCTTGACACCTTAAAATAATTCATTCAAGTAAATTATAAATTGTATGTAGGTAGTATTAGATAAGCATAAATAAAAAATGATATCTAAATTAATCTGATACCTTCAAAACAATAAGATAAACCTATCGCATTTAATACCTATCAAAAGAAAAACCTTGTCGAGTAATTCCAAATAAATAACCTGTGCTGTATTTGGCCACAATAATATTATTAATTAATTTTACAATAATAATTAGACAAAAAATATATAAATAGGCATTACGGTAAATTTATATTTAAAAAATTATAATAATAAAACTCTGGAGGGTATTTAAATGAATATCATCATACCACAAGACGAGAATCTCGTGAAAGCCGAAACCGAGAAGAAGAGGAAGTATTTTGAGATACTTCTAACGAAATCATCCCAATTGTTCTGTCAGTGAACGATCTTCTTCCAAGCAATCTGAAACAACACCTTAGACAGTTGCAATTCTGAAGCAACCTCTTTTAGGAAAGACGCAGAGAGCGGTGCCCTTAGATACTGCCCGAATATTGCGCCGGTTTTCTTCCTGGGGTCCTATGTGAATTTTGTGATAAAAATATTAATAAAACTTGTTGCATAAAAAATATATGGTATAATAGTCCAAATTTCAAACTGAATACCTACTATTCATTAAAATAATTTTCTCAATTGATATGTGTAGAATTATAAACAATTATTTTATCTTCTGAGTAATTTAAAGATGGCTTCTATTTATTTATTTATTTTGCATGTATTTATGCAGTGTTTGTACCATAATATCTAGAAATTATATAGATAGATCGGTACTGTCCATTATATTTAATGTATACACATTTTTTGAGAAATTATTTAAAAAGGTAGAGACAATACTATCTCTTTTTAAGACAAAATATAATTAGGTACATAGAATTAATACTATTCACGATACATATACGTACATTCTTTAAAAATAGAATAAAAACTGTACCATGGAAGATTTTAATAGAAAAATTCTTTAAAAAATTCTTCTACATGACTTTCTCTCATGCTTTTATCATCTAGCAGTTGTAAGACCAAATACTAAATATGATCGCATAACATCCCTTCCCCACATAAGTCTGAGGGGAAGGAATTAGTAGTGCCATACCACACATATTAACCGTTTACTGTAAAAGATAGGCTTCCCCCTATTAGAGGGTTTTGCCAGTAGTTTCCACACTTGGCAGGTAGATTGACAACCACAGTTAGGCTTTGGTGGTGTTTAAGAGCCATTCTTCAAAAGACTATTAATAATGGGGTCTAATAATCTTATTGTTAACCAATATAATCTATCAGGTGGACTTTCACGTACTTACCTATCGAAATCATTACAGTTAAATCCTGATTAATTTGTCACGTTAGTGACAGACCTGACTTTATTCTCACTTGTCATCACTTACTTATGCCCATCCAGCGTATAGCAGTAGCGCCGACGGAGTTACCGTTCCATTACTATCCTCTAAAAAAATCTTAATTTAGAAATGGTAAAACGTTTTCATATTTTGGCATTACCGAAAGATGACAAAAAATGGCATAGTATAGCATGGCATAGTATATTCTATGATTATTACGCTATTCATGTCTACAGGCACCAATTTGTTGTTTGCTATTCCTAGTAAAGAAAATATACACGACTCTATTCTTAAACGCGCTAGTTACGTATAGAAGCACGATATGAGGAAGATTCTAGTATTAACACATATATTATTTTTTATCTTACATGACAAGCGGCATCCCTATCGCCTTCCTTCTGATTGTTTTCTGTCATTGAATAAATTTTCTTACAGGAAAAAAGGAAATGTAGAATTGGATGAAAAGCAGGAATTCAATTAAAAATAACCACTTTTTCTCTAAGATATTCGCGTAGAGTTGTCTTAACGAAAATGCATATTCCCTATCATTAAAAGTAAGAATTTTTTAACTTTTATTTAGCCAACAATTTTTGGTGTCAACCAACTTCCAACTCAGTACCGGGTATTTGAAATTAACTTCTTTAGATGAAATTGAACATTGAAAGATTTCTTATCACAAAACTCTTGGATCGACTATAAAACCCTTTTACGTAACACATGACGAGCGTGAGTGATTTACAACGGACTTCGGTAACACAATATAGCTTGAGTTTACTTTAGACAATCCAAACCGATGCACAATACCCTGGATAATTTATTTACATGCGACGGGTAAACTAGCGACCTTTATCTCTTTGTTGGGCCATTTTAGGTCAGATAAAACAGATAATGTTTCTTTATGTATGTAAATCGTAAACTCGATCCGTCGGCGTCATGGGGTTTAACTGTGGTTTATTCTGTTTAGATCTTAAATCTTCCAGAGAAGGGTTGGAACGTAATCGTCCCGTAGTCGGGTATCGTGTTACAAACTATATTTGTCTAACGTTGTCATTAAATTTACGACAGATACGAAACGACTTTATCTAAATTCGTACAATAAAATTCGTAGGTGCGTTAACTCCAAATATTTGTGGATAGGTATTAATCAGGATCCTAAACTAAATTAAAACATCTAACATTTATTATTTGTAGAGACTTATGTATCTGTAGACTATGTATACGTTATTGGAACTAAATACAATATTCACACACATCGCCTAATTTAATTAGTGTAAAAATCATTCTGAATACATCTGAATGAAAAATAACATCGCAAATTCACCGTGACGATTGAAAAATACCTATTATGTTTTAATTATCGCTACTATCTTATCTACTTCAATATTATAGAATAAACTTATATCATTACGTACCTATTTACTATATCATACCTGTATTTTATTAAACGAATCTTTTTTATATGACATATGTACCTAAATATTACATTTTTCATGCGGTCCATGTAGTAAGCGATTACCATGATTATAAACATCTGCAATAGATATTGCATAAAGAGTTCTAAAGATCTTTTTTTAACAATGTCGTATTATATAGATAGTCTTTTTAAGAAAACTTGGATAGAGTTCTTATTCTACAACTCGAACGTTCTTGAAGGGAAAGCAGTCTACAACCGCACTATGAGTGACCGTTTAATATCTAGGCACGTGGAAATGAATTTCAAATCCTTATGGGAAATATTACATAAGTACTAATGTAAAGGTAATGTACTATTTTTATTTGTGATATAAATTAATATAACAAAACCAGTACTCTAGAAAAGTCGAATATAAGTTTATTTGACTACTTACAAAAGTTTCATGTGCAAATCACATACGAAGTTCTATAACTAATAGAGTTTGATTTAGGTAAGTAAAAAAGACTGTTTTAAATAATAAATCAACGCCCTCTAAGTAAATAAATAATTATGTGTATTGGTCTTTAAAAAAAACATATGTATACATTTGTGCTTTCAAAAAAATAGATTCGTTTTAGCAAATTGATAATAAACTGTAAAGAAGATTGAGATAGAGGAGAGAAAAGTAAATCAATAAATTAAATTTACTTTGTAGTCATTACCAAGCGGCTTAAAAACTTTTGACGTTAGAGGGAGACACCTTCACAAGAGTAATAGTAGTATAAACGGTACTTATAATTTAACTGACCTTATGACCTGTGTCATCATTATTTGCATGCTAAGATTTTTAGGATAATTAGGTACTTATATATATGACATGGGTCATAAATAAGGTCATAAGTCAACATCTACGGCATCTATGATCTGACAGAGGCGTTGAAATAGTTGATAAATAATAAAGTGATGAAAATCATTATGTTTATGTATTAGATACTAAAAATTATCATTTATATTATAGTTATAGTTATTAGATGTGTAAAAGCTGGTCCTTACATACACGTTTTTAATTGATGAAAATAAATGTTAACCCTCCATGCACTGCTCTTGATTCACCTTCGCTGACAAGGAGATGGTTCAGAGGTCATCAACAAGATTAAAGCCAGGTATTGACCGGTTTATCATTATAATTATAAAGCTATTACAATCTCTTACAATGTACGCCATTTAGCACAATCTCCATGATTCTTTGCTATGTATGTCGACGCTCCTCTCTCCACCTAGCTACAGATATCTCCAGTCCACCGTATCTTTATTCTTTAATTTGCAAATTCATTCAACTATGACGGTAAATTTGATTGTTTAATGCGAATTACTTTGTTTAGAATACAATTCCTAAACAAAACTCCAAAGGAAGACAATTGATAGAGTAATGTCATCGTAGGTTTGCAAATTTCGGCACCGTATGCCATACTCGTATTGTCAGAACACTTTGATTTTAGATTTTATGGTAAAGGCGACAAGACGATTCGTTGTTTTCTAAAAACCGATCCCTCAGTTGTCTGTCTGTGATTTTTTGGCTTCCTTCTCAAAATTGTTGTTACCTACTTAGCTACAGTACTTGCCCTAGAAAGACATTTTCTGAACAACTTTGTAACTTTTGAGAGTGACTTCATTTATGGCAACCACTTCTGGATGAACATGATACGAACTAAATATAATCCTAGTTTTACCCAAATTCAACCAAAGTCCGATACTACTACTGAAAATTAATCAGGCTGTTCAGCATTTGTAGTATAAACCGCGGAATATAGCAAGTTTAAAATATTTAACCTTACTCTAAATCTACTCGGATATACCAGAAATGTCACCACCAATATTATCATAATAAAAATATTTTTATTTATTTTTAAAATTATTTTAAGGGCCTGTTATCGTCTTAGTATTAAGCACGGGTCCTTTTCCATAACCGATGCATAGGCATCATATCATCACTCAGCTTCTCCATAACGGGAGTTTGGCCAGAAATTGTTTTGGTGATGTTTTAAGAGAGAAACTGCTGCCCATCCCTCAACCATTAAGTTTTCTCAGTCGCCTCTTACGACAGTTACGGGTAAGGAAGGGGGACCACACGGTGTAGAATGAGCCACCCCACAGGAAGATAGTGTTCTCCTAATATTACTACGATGGCCATGCGGCGTATTGGAAATTAATTTCAAGTTTTTCGTTTCCTACACTAATGCCTTATTCTCTAACTCTTTACATACGATATCCAAGGAACGAGGAGTGATAACATGTTTTATACTTCGTCACCATAGGGATAGATTACCTAAGCAAGCTAGTAGGTAAACTTCTTGGTGAACCATCAGTGATCGTGAAGTACTACAGTTAGGAAAATGGATAGGGCACATGCAGAGTTCACACGGGACGGTTGATTTATAAGCCAGTGGCGTGACGCGGCCGTGTGGCGGCAGCGCGGCGCGGCGCGGGCGCGGCAGGTACGCGGCCGGCCCGCGTTTATAGCGGAACTTTAATTTACGACCGCTCTAAATTACGTGGATTTACTGCGCGCCTTTATTGGCTCGCTACGGACGCCCCCGTACCCTCTCCGCCCTGCGCCTCCCCCACTTTCGACTTCCCTCCTTTGTTCGAGCTGCTAAGAACTTCTGCACGGGCAATGCATCGCTAAAACTGCATAATTTAATGCCCTGTAAAACCGATAGCGAAACCTAACTGCGCCGTAAATCCACAATCAGGTGCATTCGGTAGCATGAAATACTAGCACAAACACGCTCAGTAAATTACAATGAAGGGAAATCATTATGCATTTAAAATGCATACCTACCGGCATTCATTGTAAAGTTTGAACATTAAATATGTACCTACAAGATCATAAATTTTTGTGATATGGATGTTTATACTTACATTATTTTCATAAGTACTATTTGTAAAATACACAATGGCAAGATACGACAGCAAATTAATGCAAAGAAACCCAGAACACAAAAATTCATTGGATGAATCATAACTCTTATTTTATAAGCTAAGCTAAGGTCCATCCGTTTTTGAATTTTTACCCCGGCGTTGGAATTTGTCGAGTAATCGTGAAAAGCTCTCTCAGTACACGGGCGCAAGGCCACGTCACATCCGGCGTTATCAGCAGAGAGAAAGCGGATGCTGCCCACCGGCAACTTCAAAGGTCTAAAGCCTTTGTCGGCGTTTAAATTAATGGTCCTTGCAAAACAAATTTTTATTACATGCTCGTCCCATAACTTGGTTATCAGTGTAAACCATTTCGCACGCCGATTAAAAGTTGTTTTTTTTATATATATTTTTTTTTATTTTAATAAATTTTAAAATCAAATAAAAAGAAACATATCCGCGGCATTTTTGATAGATTCTAAATGAAAAAAAAAAATGAATTGACAGGTAAACATATATCTAGGATAGATAACAAGTACTCTAATTCTAATGTAAATAAGTAGGTACAGCGATAAGCATTAAATATGAAACTTTTAGTCCTTTTAATTCCGAATTTAAGCATTAGCGATAAGCATTAAATATGAAACTTTTAGTCCTTTTAATTTAATTTCTTATTTGCCGAATAGGAAATAGTTCCACTTAATAAATAACATTAAAAGAAAGCAACTACCTATATACTTAGCATTTAGCAAAAATTAGTCAAAGTTGAAAATTGAAGATTAAATGAATGAACAAATTAATACTTTAATACTAATCTCTTTTAAACTCTTTGATAAAAATTGATATAGAATTAAGCGATCTCAATTAATATTAGAAATGTCACAACTACAAATCTAGACAACCTGCAATAGCATAGGCAACAAAATAAATAAAAAGTAAATAGGAAATTTGAACACACTATGTAATTGTGTAAAATACAGTTTCAAAGAAATATATATGAAATATCTCCATAAATGTAAATAAATGTCGTGATCCGACCAAAGAATTTCTGAATCACGAAATATCCAAACAATTCTCAAAAGGTGGCATATTATCATGAAATCACGAAAGAAAAAAACGGCCATAAAATGGGGATAAAGTCATATTCACAGTCCATCGTTGCACTGTGGTCCTAGCACAGAATAGACTCTCCCTTCCTTTCCCGCGGATGTCGTAAGAGGCGACTAAGAGAGGGCGAAGGATGAGCAGTAGCGTCCCTCTTAAAACATCTCCAAAGCCTAACTACAGTTGCCAATCCGCCTGCCAACTGTGACAACAACTGGAAATACCTCCCAAGGGGGAGGTTTGTTTAGCAGTGGACAGTTAAAGGCTGATATGATGATAGTCCATCGAGACGAAATTATTAGGAATAAACTAAGATTGTTTCAGAAAGGACAACCTTAAAATCATATATGATTTCCACATACTTTGTAACAATCTTTTCCTTACCTAATATTATAGACGAGATATATAATTTATATACCTACGTTGTGTACGTAAGATTTTATCTATTAGGTCTAACAAAAACTACAACGTATCTACGCTTTGTTGATTCACGGTACTAGCATTTCCTCATAGACTTTATACTGATGTTTAAAAACTAGCAAGTTAGGAACACGGCATCTACATACCTATTGCTCTATTATAATATAATAATATATACCAATAAAATACTTATACATTTTTTGTTCTCAAAACTGTTCCTCTACCTAATGAGAGCTAAGTCATGTACTACGAGTATATGCCCGAGTCCTGAGAACCATTTAATGGGCTCTCAGCCCACGGCTCGGCTTTTAACTTTTAATCTAAGCCTATTAAACATCACGAAACCCTCTCGGATCTCTTGTGAATGCATTTCCAAGTAACCGAGCCGATATAATTGTAAAAAATAAAAGTCCGGACGGACAACAAACACGTTTTACCTAAGCATAATTTGCATCTGAAGCGATCCAAGATCGTAACTCTGTTCTATGTGTTGTTCTTAACTGAGTCAGATGTACTAAGCTTTAAAGTTGATAATTGTTTGCTTTTATATGTGTATATGCCGTATCGTAATAGATATCATTTTTATTGCGTTGGCGGCTGGGCAATAATTGGATGCGAGGATGCGCGGGCGCAGTAAAGCGGCAATTGACCAGAAAATAACGAGCCCTCGGCCGTTCGTATAATACGTATACGATGCACATGCCTCTTATGTACCTACAGCTGCCGTGTGTCAAGAGTTTTATAACATTTTTATTTTTAACAAATTTAAGGGCACTAAGTTAATAATGGGAAAATATTATAATTCCTCTTTGTTTTAAGCCATACTTGCATTAATAACGGGTCTAGTATATGGTTGTATTATTTACAACTTCAACATAGTTAGTATATACTTTTAGTGCTTCCGCATAGGTCTCTATCTATTAGGTATGCAAGTGCAAAACATGCCTATATATATCACGTAGTTACCGTTATTACTACTTATTTATAACGTTATACCTACATTATATTTTATATATATATAATCATAATTTTTGTTCCTATCCATATCGTTTCTATTTCGCATGTATTTATATAGTAC
This sequence comes from Galleria mellonella, assembly GCF_026898425.1. NCBI lineage: Eukaryota > Metazoa > Arthropoda > Insecta > Lepidoptera > Pyralidae > Galleria > Galleria mellonella. Next base: position 2,213,900 of record NW_026442172.1, on the reverse strand, counting down.
TAATCAATTTATTATCGACTGCTCATGAGATTAAACTTGAGTACTTACTGTACTCAAGTTTTTCAATTCCTAATTGCGAAATTTTTGTTAGGTACCTAATAGTCGTGTTAAAAATGTATTTATAACGTTTATAAACCTATTTGCATAAACATAAACGTAATTAAATTACGAACATTAAAAATAAAGAACCTCAAAAATTTTAAAACGTATTCTAAATTTGTATAATAATAATAAATCTATCTGAATAATAAATCTTCAAAGCCATAAAACATACGATCTTAAAACTTTGTATAAGATCCTTATGTCATGCAAGCACCCATAAAGGGTTTTGAAAATCTCTATATAGGAACAAAATTTAAGAACTCTGCGAAGTTTCCTTCTAGTTATAAAACAAGAAGTAATCATTTATTTCTCTTTTACTGTTTTGAAATAATATAAAGCTTTTTTTAATGGGTGAAAATGAAGTGGTAATCCCGCCTATGCTATCGGTATACGCTAGCACCAGGCGAGGCACCAGTGATAAAAGATAGGTGAAGATGAAAGCAGGTCAGTTAGCCCATTGGAAGTCGACCTGATAGGGTATATTGCTAGCAATGGGGCTGTTATTACTAACAATATTTTTCCCCCCAATAATATAGAGCTGCTTAAAGCAGAATTAGACTAAAAGACTAAAGGATACAAAAGAAAACTTAAGAATTAAGATGTAAATAGTGTCAGATTGAGTTAGGTTGAAAGAACATATAAAATTAGTGTTCGGGAATGAATTCAAACCAAAAAAGTAAAACCTGAAAATACTTTTAAAATTATTTTTAACTGTTTATATAAAAAAAAATACAGACGTAGTAACATACCTGGAAATGGGTATTCACTCACTTGGTTAGAGTTTTATATTTTTCTATTTTAATTTATTATTTTTTTCACAACTAAGGGGTCTACTTAATATAGACTACATTTAAAAAAATACAGTAAATGAAATAATAATTATATAGTTGTCCTATAGTCCCAGCATAGAACGGACCACTCCTTTCTTTTCCGTGGATGTCGTAAGAGGCGACTAATGGAATTTAAAGGTCGACGAGTAGCCATCAACCTCCCTTTTAAAATATCACCAACATCTAACGGCAGCGGTTGCTAACCCACCTGCCAAATGTGATAACTACTGGCAAATCTCCCCTTTATGGAAAGGCCTTTGTTTAGCAGTGAGCAGTACATGGCTGATATGATGATAATGATGAGTTGAACGGTATTTCTATTTACATAAAAAAGGAATATTAACCTAAATACCTATTTCATCTCACCAATAGAATTTACTTACAACTATTTATAAATATGTAGGCGTCACAACTATTAAAACCCACGCAACAGCGTAAAGATAATTGGCAATATTTAATAATCTACCAATTATAACACTATTTCTTTTATGTTTTACGCTACTATATTTATCAGAGATATTTTGTTTTGGTTTTGTTATAGGAATTGACCCACTATTGATAATATTTCATTGCTCCTGACCTAGGTAGGTACTTATACTATCTTACGTATCTCGAATGTGTAATCTTAATAATAAAAATAATTGCTTATTTATTTCGAGCTATAAATATAAAAAACATGGAAGCAGAATTTGGACACAAGACTTGTATACTAATTTAGTTTCTGTACCGGGTGCATATACCCAATAATACGATTCAATATTCACATTGTTATGTTTCAGTTTAAAACTTCGCTATATCACATTACGAGTAGGTACTAATAAACTTCTATGTAATATAATAGTTTTCTTTAATATGTAATAATGGAATGATAACCCCACTTGAGCTATCAATATCCGCTGATGAGGTAGCAGCTCTGTCCCATTCGTGTTTCAACCGTAAAACAGTTGTGTTTGCATGGCTGTGTTTCGGTTTGAAGGGTGGGATATGGCATGAATTTACTGGGTACAGAGGAATAACATCTGAGTCCTCAGGAATGGTAACGCATGAGGGGTATTGTGGACGAAACAGTATACTTTGTTATGTCCATGGTACTGCTCATGTCTATAGGCGACGGTTACCATTTTCCATCAGGTGGGCTGTCAGCTTGTTTGCCATTCTAAGTTGCATAAAAAAATGTACCCATATTCGTGCAATAAATAATTTTAACTTAAATGATTTCCAGGGCGAACCGCGTGGACTTCGACCTGATCCTCATTAATAACAATGCCTTCCCACCCCCCCTAAGAAGTTAGGTCAATCAGTTTTTTTTTTTAATAAATGATAATGGAATGGTAACTCCGTCTACGCTATCGGTAGGTTTACACTAGCAAGGCATCAGTGAGGTGTGATAGGTGAGTAGGAAGCAGATCTGTTAGCCTACCGTGACGAATTTAACAATAAATCAATCATGATGGTTTCTAAGGGGATCCATGAAGAAGTCGATCTGACAAGGTATATCGCTAGCAAGGAGGCTACTAATCATCATTACTAACAATTCCTTCTCTCCCAGGTCAGTCAGTTGATAGGCCACATCATGACAAATTTATGGAGAATTAACTATGATTTTCAGGGGGACCGCGCGGAGTTAGACTTGACAGGACCATTCCACTGCTATTGACAATGGTTATATGTGTTAATATTCCATAGGTACTGTCAAATTAAATTGCATTCTTGGTAATATAAAAAAATAGTGATCATTGATAACAGGTCATCAGTATAAGCTATAGCAATGCTAATGGTCGTTTTCTAATGCGATGTTATCATGGGTGAAATTTAAAGCGCTTAATGCAATTTACTGAGCAATAAACATGATCATAAATCTTATGTCTCAGGTCGCGGCAATCCGTCAGGCGTCATTCGCACTTCCAATATGGACAAAGAAATGTTTGTTAAGCGTTAGCACTCGATATGTTCAAATATGTACACACTTACGTCATGTGTACGTAAAGTAAACCCCCACTTTCGATGGTTGGCACTCTGTTTCATGGACAGCATAATATCTAATTCTGGATTTACGACTATGGTACATCTTACCTAAAAATCACTCTTATATCTACTTCTAAATCGTAATAAAATAAATGCATTTTTAAACCTTAGAAAAATAATCCAGTATGTAACTATGTACATAAATTATTGGGGGAAAAGGGATTGTTAGTAATGGAGACTGAAAATCCCATTGCTAGCAATATACCCAACCAGGTCGATCTCCTCGCGGTTCTCCCTGGAAACTATCATGGTTGATTCCTGATGAATTCATCATGATGGGCGAAATAGCCTGTTTTCATTCTCATTTATCACCCTTCACTGGTGCTCCGCCAGTGCATCCCGTTAGGGCAGGCGGGGTTACCATACCATTTTCACCCATAAAAAAAAAAAAACTATGTACATAAATAAAATTTACTTATTCATGTTTTATATTGAATGTTAATTTTCTGTACAGAAATTATATGATATATGAATGGTTGACGGAAATTTAATGAACTATATTGTAATTTCTGACGATTATTTTAACTTCATCCATACTCACCTTGAAGAAGACTTCTGTAATATGAAATTAAACAATTGTCGGAGACAACTACGTAGTAAGTTAATTAAATTCCCATCAACCAATTATAAGTGCATTGTTTGCAATTTTAATAAAAAAAATACATTAATTCAACAAAATGAATAATGAAATACAAAACAACCATAGAGCATATTACGAGGAGCTCTAAAATTTTACAAGCTAGAGCTTGTAGTAAACCATTCGTGGCAATGAGGCCTTAACAAGTGTAAATAAATGTGTATCAAAATACAATCCGTAATGGTTATGGACCCACTCTGCAGTATAGAGTCCATACAACTCGATGATGATTCCATAAATTTATACAGTGCACAATAAAAAGGCAGCTCGGAACAAAACAGCGTCACCTCGTTTTATGGACTGCCGTATGCGCACTAAACACACCAATCATTGTTCTCAGTTCTCTAGTTTGAAACAATCATCCTCGCCAGACGGGGCGGTAAAGCCGATTGCCGTGAAATTGATGAATGAATAGCTTTAATAGGACTTAGCGACTCAATATCGAACTCGATTAGTCGAAGGTAAACAGATATTTGCCTTGACACCAATGTCTTGTTTCGCCCCGATTGGTACGTACGCGAGCGCACCGTCACAACAGAGCTATACAATCATTGCTGGCCGCTACTTTGGCGCACCGATGTTAATTAAATCGCAATAAAACTAGCCATAAAGGAATACCACCTTACGTTTACACTTGGTCCGGTAACGCAATAAAATGTTGACTAATTGGATGTGCTTGAGTAACATTTAACAGATATAAAACGACTTTTGCCTATCCGACGGTATTTTGAGTTAAAAATTAATTTCTGAGAAATTTTGCACCTCAGGCATCTATAACGTATTTGTTATAAATTTAAATTATTTTGTCTTTCAACTGCAAGTATTATTATTTAAAGACAGGCTTTTTCGGGTAAAAAAAACCTGTGACAGTGCGACCTTTCTTAAAATTCGCTGCTAATTCCTATCAATGATAGGAATTTGAAGATTTTTTGTAGCGAAGTTTTTTATCTCCTCAGGATATAGTATGTTTTCCAAAGGAGATATATCGTTTATGTATGAGTGGGCTGCAGCCACACATTAAGTGCTGCGGTGATTCTTTCTCATTGTGACAATATCTGCAAACACTATTTGAACATAAGCCTAGTTGGGCTGTAACGGTATTGCATAAATTGTTCTTCACAAAATACAGTAACATCACTTTAAATTCCAATAACAATCATAAATGAAATGAATGAACAACGTTAGTTAAACTTAGAATCCTCTTCAACAATCTAGATAGACATAGGTAAAAATCAACAAATCTATGGATATTACCTTTAAAATATCATGCAAATGTTTCCTAGAAGATGCTCAAACTTAATGGTCGAGGGTTGAGCAGCAGCACCAATTTTAAAACAACACCAAAGTCTAAGTGCAACTGCCAACCCGCCCCCCAAGCGTGGCAACTATTGGCAAAACCCTCCTTATGGGAGAGACCGCTATGTTCAGCAGAGGACAGTTTTCAGCCGTAATCACTAATAAGTAGGTATACATGACAATTTTGTATATTTATGTCAAAAAAGGAACTAACATTTTTTCACACAACTTGCACTACTATTGACCTACCCATCTATTTATTGCTCTGAGTTGCTGTCTACTATGTTACCATACAGAGTTAGACATATCAAATCAAACTTTTTCCATAAATCAAAGTTTGAAAATATTTTTAAAGTTTCAATACGAAATCGACCATGGTACGAAACAAGTTTTTAAGAAAAATCCATAAATTCTTTTTAGATTTCAATTAACCTTTTAAATGGAAATTGTTCAGTTTAATACTACTGCTAAATTTTAGCTTGATATACCTACACTATAACAATGCCGCTACTGTAACCGAATCTAAGCCTCGAACTAAAACTCCTGAATCATAATCCCACCTAAAATCCAATACGTGGACATATATGCATTACCAAGAGATTAGGAACATGCAATACACCCATGGTATACCAATGGTAAAAATTTTGAGTTACAATTACCTACAATTTCGTATAGACTAACCCATTATTAGGAGTATAGTTCATAGTTTATTTACAAAAAAATGATGCTCTAGGAAATGTTTTTTTTTTTATACAACTTAGAATGGCAAACAAGCTGATGGCCCACTTGATGGAAAGTGGTAACCGTCGCCTATAGACATGAGCAGTACCATAGACATAACAAAGTATACTCTTTCGCCCATGATACCCCCCATGCGTTGCCATTCCTGAGGACTCAAGTGTTATTCCTCTGTACCCCGTAAATTCACGCCAATTAAATTACGAATTAAATGTAGTGTGTAAGTGGTGAAACTTAACGAGATTAATTTATGATGCGCTCAAATTAAGATTAAATTATTATCATATCGAATAGACGTCAAATAAATTCCTTGTGAATTTGATTCGATCCCAAATCGATTACATCAAAACGCACCTTGCTGTAATGCAGCATGCAAATTGATGCCAGGCCTACAACAGCCTAATATGATGAACCTTCAAAGGTATTTTAGTATAATCTCTACGCTTACCAAAAATGTAAATTCACGATTATATAGGTTCGTATTATGTTTATTTGTCTACATTTTCACAAAAATCTACAAAAAAAATTCGAATTAAAAGCTGAGGGCCTACCATGAAATGTTTTCCGAAATTTCGGAGCCAAACGAAACACAAATTTGATATTAAAATTACATAATACATGCCATTTGGAAATATTAAAAATGTTAAAATATTATTTCTTTGGACTTTTATGATTTTGGTGTAAACAAAAACACGAAATTGAGTCCGAAATTTCGGAATTTTATGGTAGACCCGCTGAATTCCGCCATTTCGTAGGTATGTAGATACTGTTCTACTCTATGGAGTCATTATTATTTTTTATCTATTATTATTATTAAAATCCACCAAATGATATTAATAATATAAAGTAATCAAATATAAAAATTGGTTGTTTCAATGCAATATAAGCCACTACACCGTACTCCTATTTTTAAAAAAGGTAATAACTAAAAATTCAAACATATTTATTTCAGTAAAACTGTTGAATATTTTTTGTATAGTTTTTTTTTTTTCAGAATATAAATAACAGCGTAATGTGCCTGAAATTATATTAGTCAAGCAAAGGGAGGCGATAGTAGTGGGCGCGGGCGGCGGATTACACTCGGACAAAGGCGACACATGAAACGCGCCGCCGAATCTACTTATCGCGCCTTATTGTTTGTTGCCCGGTGTGTAATATTTTACCCTATATATCAACGCACATGGACATCGTGTGTACCTACGATATTATACAGAACAGATAAGTGTGTCGCGTCTACCTACACCAACACTTGTGCCTTTACTCAATAGGTACTTACATGAAATGACCGCCGGGTGGGGATGGAATGATACGATTATAATAATATACTTGTTATTTTTAAAATATATAAATTTATGTATATAAAAAATATTTTGTAATCGTCTGTTTTTGTATCCGTGAAAGACAAACATAAATTATGGTATATAAAACGAACACAAGAATCTAAAAATTGTAGGAGGATAATAAGAAATCCGTGAAGGACAAAATAATTTACCGAGCACAAAAATCTGAATAACGAAGGAGAATAATAAGAAATTTATATTTTTTTAATTTAAAAATAAAAGATTCGATCACGTTTATTAATTTGAAATAAAAATTGAAAAAAAAAATATTGGGATACCTACACATTCCCATCAATTATTTTTACATTTCGAAAATTCACCATGAATCAAAGTGGCAAATACTTGAAAAGTGAAAAATTAATCAGATTTTATCCGAATGTACACATTATCTTTATAAAAACAAACAGTTTACTGTAACTCCAAATCCAACAGAGTCAGCAGATAGCAAAATGCATCTTGGCCAATAGAATAGGCATTTTACAATCTTGCTACTTGTACTACTGCTATTAGAAACTATATTTTTTTGATATTATAATTTATTATGAATGTAAAATGTAGTACAAGAACGAACTCAATATAATTTGTACATAAACATTAATAAAATAATAAAACCCATACTTATTACAATAATTATTAAAAGAGTGTGTAGAAAGAGTGTCTGTTGTGGTAGAAAAAGTCGTTTAAATTAATTTTAAATATGATTTTTATATGTTTATAACGTGTATTACTATAAAAATTTACAGTTAATAAATTTACAAATAACTAATTATAAAGAAAATGTTTTATATTAATTTATTTTTAATCCCAAATGATTTATGCTCCCGCTAAAATCGTTAAATGTTATCGCCTTGCGTTTTAATTTCTTTTTTTTTAATTTATGACATAATGATTTGTGATGTATTTTGGATTTTAGCATACGGACATGATAAGATAATATTCTGGAATTAATCATTATAAATTTAATGTTAATGTTAGTGGGACCCAAATGAATGTAATATTATTTAAAAAAATAAAAATACACTTATATTTACCTAATTAACTTTTTTTAATATTTCATCTAAGTAATTTACAATGCTATAATGTCACTTCATAAGAGTACAGAACACATACCTATTGTCGTCTAAACACATTCGAATTCAATAAAAAGGCAATAGAATTATAAATATTATATTTAAAAAACAACGAAAGCAGAAAAGTATAAAGAGAGCTGTGGTAGAGTTTTGTAAAAGTGACTTACCCTGTTTTTGACTGTACAATGGGTATTTTTTTTATGTAACTTAGAATGGAAAATAAGCTAACGGCCCACCTGATGGAAAGTGGTAACCGTCGCCTAAAGACATGAGCAGTACCATACACATAATAGAGTATACTGTTTCGCCCATGACACCCCCCACCCCTCCTATACGTTGTCATTCCTGAGGACTCAGGTGTTATTCTTAAATTGATTTAGAACCTACCTATTACTTTACACTTAGTATATTTAAATGTAATCAGAATGTAAGTTAGTTGTCAACGCGTAATCGGTAACTCGGAAATGTACAGTGTTGAATCCAGTTGAACTTTCTTCATCATCATTTCAACTGTCAACTGTCCACTGCTGAACATAAGCCTTCCTCATAAGAGAAATTTTGCCAGAAATTACCACGCTTGGCAAGCGGATTGGCAACCGCAGTTATTTGGTGGTTTGGTCTGGCTTTGGTAGTGTTTTAAAAGAGACGCTCCTGCCCATCCCTTTACTATTAAGTTCCCTTAGTCGCCTCTTACGACGTCCACGGGTAAGGAAGGGGTAGTCTAGTCTATGCCAGGAGCACACGGTTGTTGTTGAACTTTCCTTTTTATGTCTAAATCCATGGATACTCTTGGTGTGCCCATTTAAAATAAATAGAAAAATCAACAATACAACATACAAAATTTATATAAAAAATATAATTGAAAACTTTATAAAATAATATTATTTTTATACCTATTCCTGGAAATAAAAACCACGGCTCATGATGGTAAACTATTACCACTTTTGTTGTTTGTCAATTTTCTTTATATACCTATTACATAATTTTGTAGTTTATAAGGATCTTGCACAACTTAAAATTCAAGGAATTTATGATATCTTATACGAGTATCATAAGTTACTTATTTAGAAAAAAAAATCTTTTTCATCCATCTCGAGTTTTGCAATATGTATACTTTTAAGAGAATGTTATTTTAGTAGAACTGAAAACTATTCCAAAAAAAAGATGGATCAAAAAAGACAAAAAAAAAATATCCTCACATACCTACCATCTTTACAACTGGACGCGTCACGTTGTTGATCCAACAGACTTGGATTTTTTTTGCATTTTTTGATGTGTGTTCCTTCAGGAAAAATGCTTAGTTTCAAAGGTTAAAAATTCCTTTAAATAATTCTAATGATGTTTTTACCCTGCATGTTATATGCAGTAAACAGTAGCTAGCGTTTACATGCAGCAAGTGAGCGGGCGGGCGGCGCGCGGCGGGAACGCGGCGACTGGATCGCAAATTACTCGGCATCAGGGAACCGAGCTAACTACATGTTTACTGCTTTTTACGACGCATAATCGCTGCTCTTATTAAAATTTAAGTGGTTTCCTTTCCTAACTTAACTTCCATAAATGATTCTGTATTTTACTGTAATCTTGTGGTTACATAATACACATAAAGGAAATAAGCAGGCAACGGCACCGCAGTATTGACCTGTAATTTTTAATACAGACATACCTACCTATTTACATAATTTTGAAATTCATTTTAATATTTTTTTACTACAGAACTTTTCTATATGTCAATTGTTAAAGTAGATACATTTATTTCTATTTATTGATACCACCTAATTCGTGGAATTTTAGAACACTTCATTCTATTCAAACACATGCCTAATAATTTACGAAATTTAAGAATTAAAATAATATTTTAAGCAGTAGTATGAGAATGATTAAGGGTAGAGGAATTGGTAGCAGCATCCTACTTAAAACATCTCTAAAAGCCGAACTGCAGTTATCAACCTATCTGCTAAGCATAGCAACTACTAGCAAAACTCCTCTTACAGTTAACGGCTGAAATAATGATGATGAGAATAATTATTCTTATTTCTGTAACTTATGTTATTACGCAAGGCTTTTGTAAGCAGGATAACCAGTGAATAGACTATTTCTAAATGACGTTTCAAGATAAAAGAGAACGAGAGCCCAGCCTGCACCATATACTATCTACATCGTCAGATCGATCCCCACGTGATTTTTTTATACTTCTATGGTGACAAACGAGTATACGGCCCGTCTAATGGTAAATGAAGTAACCGTAGCCTACCGTAGTTACGCCTGAAATATCACGCGGGTATTTCTGATCCATAAGAAATCATAATACGCCCTTTTTGAAGAACTCCACTATGTAGTCTCTAGGGGAAATCTCGACAGAAAGATCATTTAACAAACACAATGTTCACAGGAGGAAGTTCCTCACAAAAATCATAAAAAAAAACACAACCCGTTGCAAAGAGAAGCAGTCTCGCCTTAAACTAAGGGGCTCGATATCACTTGTAAACCTGAGATCGTCAACAATTCTCATAGTACGACTACACCACAATGGGTTAACTATTTCATCTTTTAAAAAAGAATGGATGGCCCTGAGAAAGTAGTTATTATGATATTTTTCGACCAACTTTTTTGTTAAGTTTTAACACTCAGCAAAAAAATTCTGAACACGGTGTAAGTAGCTCTTTATACTGTGATATATATTGTATATTTAATTTAGTGTATGTTTATGTAGGTTTATATATCGTATAAATGTATTAGTATTGTATATAATAAATATATTGATGTGTAAATTTTCTAACTTATTATTAATGTTTAGATTTTTGTTTTGCACTACTGCTGCCCACTCATTACTTCCTATATTACTCTGTTGACTGGAAGAGATCTCTTTCAGATATAAATTTTTGCTTACATTATTTCTAATTGTTACGATTACTGTATGTTTTAGTACAATAAAAAATTTAATTATAAATAAATATCCCAAACAATATTTGACATTATCATGCATTGTAAAGTAACCCTTTTACTAATGTAATTAACTTTAAATATTAAACGGATTAAATTCAAGAACTTTCAAGCATCAGTTCTTTGATTTGTTATTCTCAAACAATTTCATTAAAAAAAGGTGTTTTCACCTGAATGTGATCATATATTAAACAAATAATTCAATTATCTCTTCTGGCATAGATAACGTAAACTTCCCCGACGAACATTGTGTCGGTTCCCTTTGAAGAATAAATACAATGGATTTTTTATTATTTACGGGTTTTCTTACAGACAATATCGCTTAAACAATAAGCAAATGGTCCATACAAAATACAATTTTCGAATCAGCCACACCAAAGTACTTAACTCAGGTAGCAGACTCTAACAGTCTTTGCAATGTGTTAATATATCCTTTGTTTATGTAAATCATAAATATAACTAAAAAAATTATGCAAAATTATATGGCTGTATAGAAAAAAAACTCTAGATTATTACGATCAAAGCACAGGTAGAATCGAAAGATTTGTACACACATTCACTTAAATTGTTTCATAATCAAGGTTGATTATGTAGTATATGTATGTATTTATCAATAGAAATCATATTTCTTTGGAACCAATCTGAAATCATAGCCTTTAAAATAAAAAAAGAATTCTACAAATTGCTGTATAACTATGTTATAAAGTAACAAACATAAAAAAAACCTACCGAATTGAGAACCACCTTCCCTTTGAAGTCCGTTGAAAACTCCTAAAAGTAAAAAACTGCATCCTGCAAACTGCAGTTATCATTTATTGCTCCAAGTATTAATTTAATTTTCTATCTGTATACACATGCAAAGCCGGAGCGGGCGGCTAGTTATTTAATAATTCAAATTTAAATACATAAGTAAATTGTTTCAAACGAGCATCTAACCGGCTGATTTCAAAGAGAAAGAGATTGTTAGTAATGGGATCTAACAACTCAATTGCTATCAATACATCTGTCAAGTCCACCTCTATGCGGTTCCCCCTAGAAACTATTGTGGTTATTTCTTGTCGATTTCACTATGATGGGCCAACTAACCTTGTTCCATTGTAACCGATCAGCTCTCACTAGCGCTCCGGGGGGAAGGGATTATTAGTAATGCAGACTACCAGTTCTATTGTTAGTATTTACCCTGTCAGGTCGATCTCCCCGCGGTCCCTCCTGGAAAATATCGTGCTGAATTCTAAGTGTATTTATCGCGATGGGCTAACTGACCTGCTTTTTTATTCATATTTATCGTCCTTCACTGGTGCACCGATAGTATATACCATTTAATTTTAAAATATCAGCTGATATTATAGTATTAGAAATTTATTTAAAATTTTCAAAACATTTTTATTTGATGTTTTCGGTAAGAGGGCGGCACCTTGGGACCGCTTAGCTACGTTTATTGACCGGGCCATGGACAAAGACGCTGTTTTTATGATCCCATAAACTTACTATTGTCGACAACAGGCTCCGCACGAAACGGAGACCTGCTTATTGTTAATACTTAAATAAGATATCCATTTTTTTACTGTTTAGCCCATTAAGGACCGCATTTGTACATATTTTGACTCGCTTATTCAGAACGGTCGCTTTGTATTTTACCGACTTTTAGTTTTTGCAAACATCACGTGCGGAATGTTACGCTCATACTTTTCTTGAACGTTATTATACCTACCGTATTAGAATGTACCATTTTTAAACAATAATTAACTGTAAACCATGAATACCATGAATATGTAAGCTGTTTGTATTTTTTTTTTATTAAATTCAGACTAGCAAACAAACTTACGGTCCACAATGAGTATCACAGAATAATACTATAAGATAGGTACCCATGGTAACTCTCAAGCGTTGGCACTCTTTAGAACATATCATACCTTTCAAACCGAAACACAGCCAAACAAATAAAACTGCCTCACAGCAGTAACACGGCTGAGATAGATGCACCCATGTAGACGTTTTTACGAATTCTCCAACCATTGATAATTTTAATAGATACGTAGAAGTCTTAAGTAGATAGATATATATAATATGAATACATACTCGTATATCAAATACCTATCACTGGCTCATCTCTTCCCCACGTAAAGCCAGGTACACGACAGACACGACTATCGATGGCTTTCGACGTATTTTATGACTATCTATAAATTAGAAGTGCTATAAATATAAATCTTCGTCCAACTCAAACCCTATTACGTATTCATGCTTTGAGTTTGATATAAAATATATAAACGGACTGCGCCACTTTAAGACTCGTTGTTACAAAATAAATTATCATTAACGTATTTTTATTAATATCAAATATGAAATACATCAGATACTTGATTGTTACCTAACGATTCTGTTGTGTGATTACATTTGTGTAGAGCTTCTATCTAAATTATCACTGACTACTTCCTATATAGACATACATTTTGTATAAACTTCTATTTAAATCTAAGAGCCTACACCATATTCCAAATATCATAAACACAAAATATAAAAACGTTTCATAATATTATTTCCTTTTTTCAGTAGGTAGTTGATTAATTTTTCATATTGGTTTTATAAAATAGCAAATAATGTTTATATATAATTATATTTCAGAAATCAAGATGTCATCAGTAACATAAATACCTTAGAAAAACAGGATGCCTTAGCGAACAAAAGTCAAGGGCTCTGGCCCTGACAGAGCTAATGAATTTACTATTGTTATAAACAATATCTCTTGCCATAAATACACTTTTGCATAAAAACGAACTGTCCTTTGGGGAACCGTTACGCTGCTCGCACATTGGAAGTGAATCTATACTATTTTGTACCATACAGTAAATGTACAATATTAACTGTACGAATTGAGCGTGCACATTATAAATATCTTTTTACCAGAATCTGGTAAAGCTAAAAAAAAAGGGTTATGATTTTAACCGATATGTAGGTAGGTATATATATTCATCTGTTCTCTTATAATTATGTGTCATTTTGTTTGATGATATCGCAGTTGTGAAGTCATTACAACCTATTCCATCATCTACTGTAAAAGTCAATATAACTGCCAAAAGTAGAATCATAGAATTCTTGTCCGTCCGTCATCCGTCGACTCCCTGTAACACGTTTCAGATCATTACTGTATCTCACAGAGGTTACCTCGGATGGAGTATGGATTCACCACTCTAGAACTTGGCTTTTCGTGTTTAAACTTTGTGGTATTTTTAATGAATAAAAAATTCGTCATCTAATCATATTCGTCAATTTAAAAATTCTGTTGTCCTTACGTCAAAATTAATTTCTTCGTTTGTTATATGAGATGAAAAATTAAATGTAGGCTATTTTTATTCCAATCAATAAACATGTTCTGATATTTCAAATTTCATAGTTTTAGAATCACTAAATGATAAATACATATTAGATTTCTAGGCAAAATTTATGTAGTATATTAAAATATTTCTAAAACTACCTACTTTTTGAAACATAATAAAACTTATTTCGTATTCAGCGTTAATTTAGTTTGAACGCGGTTTTTTTTTTAAATTTTATCAGTGATTCGTAAATCATCGGTAAAATCATTAACAACGTATCTAGCGAGTGTAATTTTAGTATAGAGCTGTTATATTTGAAATTCAAGCTGAGTGAATAACTTCGAGCAATTAATTTCATCGCATATCTACTCACTTATGTATAAAAATTATATATTTACAGGAAATAAAAGATTAATGAAGTATTATATTGGTTGATCGATGTTTTTATCTACAGTTAAGTACATTTCAGTATAAGTTGATTATGTCGTTTATAATCTAGTCTTGATGGCAAATTATCCTTTAATTAAGGTGAACGATTTTTTGCGAAGGATTTTTGTTCACATTTTTTTTTTTACTTGACTTTATATCATGCTAGTCACATGATATATGTTCCTAGTGACCTATTTGACATTACTGAAATATCATCATAAAATGAATATACTTATTGAAGAACCTTAGATTCTCTAATTACAATTCCTGTGGTTAATGGTTATTAATTGTTTTGGAGAAAGCTTTAAATCGTAGTGTTCATTTGGAGTCAGAAGACGCGACCACCGCATCGCGCTGTTGATCACACAGAGGCCCGGCTCAAAGCAAACATGCCCAATGTTTACCTTCCCTTGTTCTGTTTGTCCTTTGACAGCAGTCTCACAGGTCGTTAACACGTCACACCTAAATAGAGAACATTGTCAACACGTATAGAGAATCACGTAAAAATTAAATCATCAGACGCTGGATTAAACAAAGTCCACAGCATGACTAGGCAATGAATGACACCAAGATAACGGAAATACTATTTCCATGAATCCTAGAGCCGTAAATTTACATAATTCGGTTGTGTTACCTTACCCGGTAGGTATAGTCCGACGTTAGATGAATGACCATGAGAGATATTTGGCTTCATCGATTATTTAACGTACTCAATTTTTTCAAGCTTTTATGTAAGATAAAAACAAGATTATAAATTGATATATTCAAGGGGATCCTTATCACATATATATATATATATATATATATATATATATATATATATATATATATATATATATATATATATATATATATATATATATGTGTGTGTGTGTGTGTGTGTGATAATATTCATTTATTTATATTCCACTATTGCTTCTCCAGATAGATACTTCCTCCCAATCAATTCCCTATAGTAATATTTCTGAACAGGTTCAACATCTCTAAAAAAAGAGCATATAAATCTTGGTAAAAACAGCATATTATTATTCTATCCTAAAAGGCCGGCAACATACAAACAATTCCTGTAGTATTGTAGACAGCGGTAATTACTTAGTGGTAGGTTAACCACATGCTCGTTTGCATCTTATGTTATAAAAAAATCCAAACCTCCAGATGTATTTATTTAGATTTATATTTGTATTGATAAGTAATTTTACACACACATACACACATCATATATATATATATATATATATATATATATATATATATATATATATATATATATATATTTTCGTGACGAATTAATATCCCACACCCTTGTTTATTATATATAGGTCTGTATATATGCATTGTAATTAGATGTGTCAAAATATGTCATATAACTTGGAGCTTAAAAGTCTTGCCTATATTTTGACAGTCTGTAGATTATAGATTAATTAATACATCATCAATTTCATGTAGAAAGTCCGAATTAAAATTCAGCCAAAGTTAAAATAGATGCTTAATATTAAGTACCTAGGTAAAGTTAACCGCGTTTCTTTAGATGCTTTAGATAATACCAAAGATGCATACAGATGAAAGAACATAAAGAAAGAGAAATTTTACTGAGGAGCCACGATCCTCAATAATTGAAGGATACGATGCGAACATATTGTAGATTACTTACTGCATTATTGTAAATAAAATATAGACATTGTTGAACATTTTGTATGAATAATAATTTAAAACGCATTCGTATTTTGTATTGTCACTCTTACTGTGCTTATCGAGTTAAAATATTAACTCGACAAGTACTTTAACAGGTAATCAGTTGTTATCATGTGCATTGTATTTAACTAGGCGAGTTTAATCCTCTTGATTTGATATCTAGATAAAGTCGGGATTATCGGCGAACATGAAAGCGGCTAAATTAATTTTTAATCCAGCTTTCCCTTCGTCACCGGCCGTATCTTGTCTACGTAGGCACACAAGCCGTAGATATCACATGACACGATATCAAGGTTCTCCGCCGTTGGACACTGACTGTTGAATTTATGAAATTTATAAAATATTAGTCGTAAATGCTATACCTGCCAACCTGAAACCCGATTATCGTGTTCATAAAAGTAAATAACTTTAAAAAAAAAATAGTCTGCAAATGAAGGTCGACTTGATAGAGTATATTGCTAGCACTTATTAGATCACATTACTAACAATGCTTTTTACCCAGTATTATGTACTATGTACATAGTACCTAGTCGAGTCAAGATGTATCAAACTACATGAAATTTAGACAGTGAATACAAATATATAGATCCGTGCGAAGCCAAGACACGTCACTTGTTGTTAGTAAATTAATAATTTCATATAACGTAACCTGCGGAAGTTACCTTACCGAATTGTGTCATAAAGTTGCTGCAATGCTGAAGTAGTAGTGTATTGTTGTATTCCGTTGTAATATTGTATTCTGAAGGATGCAATCTCTGACATAAGTGGCATAATACTTTTAACAACTGGCAACACACGAAGAGTGCCAAAAATAGCATAATATATTCTGTGATGTCCTAGAGTGCAAGAGATAAGCTTAACCAAGCTGCATCAGTATTATATAGCGTAGTGGAACATTACCATTGTTAGTTCTAGATACTCTTAGTTGCATATAATCTTTTTTTTTTCAGGTTACATACTCGGTATAAGGGCGGTGCGTATTAGTATGGTAGTCATAGTAGTCTGCCATTATTTATGTCGCTATAAATCCATTGTAATTAATGTAGTCAATATGAATATAAAAAATAAACTACAAAATCAACCGATGACACCATCTTAATATATTCCCAAGTTTAATCGCATTTGCGGATATTATCGATAGGTATATGAATGAATGAAACCTCAATAAAAAATTTAAACGTCATATAAACTTATTCGGTTAATATCGCGAGGTTTTTGATAGAGCGATGACCGGTGGGCGGCGAGCGCCATTAGGCACGCCGGTCGGCGGCGGCTCCTTTGATACATCTCTCGAAATGCTCTCAATAAGCATCAGTTTACCCAACAATTAGCGGCATTCCATCTCGCGCCTTTCATTCTGCTGCTCTCGATGTAGGGCTGACACGATTAGAAAGAGAAAACCAGCTGGATAGGCTAATTATATTATAAAAATTATGTAAGTCAAAGCTAAGATAAATTTATGAAACTTTCTAATCTACCTAAGATTAGAAAGTTTCATAAATTTAATTTGGCTATAAGTCAGTTCCCTTCTACGATATATTATCATATTATTGAAGATAACTAGATACCTTAAAGGGCTCAGTATCCAAAATAAATAGGTAAACGTGTACATTTCATAAATTTGCATTTCTTTCCCCCATATTATTAAAGTCCCATTTTTAATAATTCTATTTTCTGTTAAACATACTAAAAGATATATAAACGTACAAGTGGCATACTTAATACAGCATTCAGCATCCCATTTAACCCCATAATCAATTTTCATCTTTCATAATTTAAATTAAATATCAGAACCACCTCATAAATTGATGGCTTGAATCACGTCTAAGTAAATTGTTAATATAATTGTAATTAGCCAGTATCTGTAAATGTATAAAAAAACCACAAAATATGGGCAATAAATTGCGTAATTTTTTTTAAACGAAAACAATTATTTTAAGATATTTAATTGTATTTTGTGAACGTTGGTTCTTTTTCTGGAAACTGAAGATCAAAATCGAGATCCAGTATTTTTTTTAACAAAATGACGAATTTAACTAGTCGTGTATCGTCCCATGGGACACGGTAACTTAGCTTATGAGTCCAGAGTACACCTATAATATATATATATATATATATATATATATATATATATATATATATATATATATATATATATATATATATATATATATATACCTACCTAGTATTTTTTAAGGATTGAAAATGGTATGATAACCCCGTCTGCGCTATCGGTATACACTGCCGAATCCTATCGTAACAAATTCAACGATAAATTAGTCACTATAGTTTCCAGGGGGAATCGCGTGGAGGTCGACCTGATAAAGTATATTGATAGCAATGGGGACTAACCTCCCATTACTAACAATCCCTTCCGCCCCACCTACCTAGCATTACAAGTCTTCATAAGTACCTAACAATAGACAGTATTACGGTACCAAATAGACTCATGGTAGTTATTATTAAACAATAAATAGATATATAAATAACATGAAATATATTCGTGTGTTTCACGTGTCAATATGATACCTATATATAACAGTTGCAGATAAAAATGGTGACTAAATATTTACCTACATCTTCATAAAATCCTTACCTACATACATAAAATAACTAATACAAGAGATGTATGGACATAAAATCCTATTTAAAATAATAAATAGAGTCTACCATTTATGTACTTTAGATAACTATTATATATATATATATATATATATATATATATATATATATATATATATATATATATATATATATATATATATATATATATATATATATATATATAACTTTTCTAATATATAGAATAGGATTTATCCCCATACCTGTGACGTTTTCCATATCAACATATACGAGTATGTATCTATGTTTGCGAAGAATTACTGAACAAACGATTTATTACGAATTACAAATGTGAGAGAAAGGCCCCTGTGTGACGTACCTATTTGAAAAACTATTTAATTTTAGACTTTTCTAAGTAGTGAGATACTATTTGGATGATATCGTAATAGATAATCCCTCAGTTTTATTAATTCAAACTACTTTATAGCCATATACAAGTATAAAAGGTGTTGATGAAAAAAAAACTACAGTGTATTTCTATTGTGGGTATACCATTAAATAAACAAATAAATGACACAATTTGTGTAGTGTATGAGTGGGTAGAACAAAATACTTGTGCTTCGGAATCGGAAGTATGATATCACTATATCAATTTACTCGTAACCACGGCCGCTATAACCTGGTCGAAATTTCGAGGTAACCCTGGTAAATTATCATAGTTTAATAAACGATCGCGTGAATTCTTGTCTTTTATAAAACACAACACATGCAATGTGAAAGTCAAGTTACAATGAATATGTGGCACAAATTCCAATAATTTTCAGGTCCTTATACTAGGATAGAATATATAAATAGGCCAAAAATATCCAGATTTTTTTAAGCAACTCAGGATGACAAAATCTGACGACCCTTCTGATAGGGGGAAAAGGGATTGTTAGTAATGGAGTTTGACAACCCCATTACTAGCAATATGCCCTATCAGGTCGACCTCCACGTGATTCCCTCTGATAACCATCGTGAACAATTCTTGTTCAATTCGTCACGATGAGCTAACTGACCTACTTCATGCTCATCTATCATACTTCACTGGTGAAATTTTAAGAAAATATATAGAAAAATAATGTATTTATTAAACTTTGCACAGTTTTTATCAATAATAGTCTTTATTATTTCTTAAAGGTAACAAGAAAAAAAAAGAAAACAAAATCAAAACAAATTTTCTCCTTAACTAGACTTAACTCCTTAACTTTTCTACTTAACTAGACCTCTAGGGGGCAAACGAGCATGCGACTCACTTGATGGTAAGTGACTACCGCCGCCCATGATCACCCACAACACCAACGGCATTGCAGGTGTGCTGCCGGTCTTTTAAAGAAGAATATGATCTTTTCTTGAAGGTTATGACGTCGTATCGATTCGAAAATACTGCTGCTGGAAGTTGTTTCCAAAGAGTGGTTGTGCGTGGAAGAAAGTGCTTTGAAAAACGCACGGTGAAAGACCCCCACTCTTCCAGATGGTTGGGATGAAACTTTAATTTATGGCGGGTTGTACGGTGGTAAAAATCAGCAACAGGTATAAATCCGAACCATTTCTCGGAGCACTTCTCATGATAAATTTGGTAGAAATTTTAGTGGGTGGAGTCGGACAGTAAGGCGCTGACTATCAATAATTCGAGCCGCCCGACTTTGAATGCGGTCTAATGTAAGGAGCTAGTACTGTGGCGCTCCTACCCATAGGTGAGAACAGTATTCCATATGCGGCCTAACTTGAGCTTTATACAATATCAAGCGGTGTTCCGGCATGAAATACCGTCTCACTCTATTGAGCAATCCTAACTTTTTGAAAGCTACCTTAGCTTTTTCCTCCAAATGACCGCAAAACTGGACGTCGCTAGTAATATCAAAGTCCCAGAACTCCTAGATTCGACTTATTATCAAGGGAAGTGCCCTTAAAGTGAGGAGATACGACAAACGGCATCTTTTTTGCGGTAAACGCGCAGACTTGTGTCTCCTTAGGGTTAAATTGGACAAGATTGTGTTCATGTTCATGTGTTCAGATCAAAACTTGATCGAGTGAAGTTTCGATTTCAGATACAAGTCTCTTCCGGCACTCATCGGTATGTGCCCGCGTAATCTTTGCATGAGCGTTATATAATGCATCTCCTGTACTTCTGCATAGCAATGAATATTACAGATCTGTAACATATTATTGATATGCAGAAGAAACAAGATTGGAGATAGTACACAGCCTTGCAGGACACCAGCATTCACAGGTTTTAAATCAGAGCATGCTCCGTCTACTACGACCTTAATGCTACGTTCCTTGAGAAAACTGGCGACCCAAATGCACAATTTCGCAGGCAATCCAAACGAGGGCAGTGTCGAAAGCAGCGTTCTATGCCATACCCGATCAAAGGCTTTCGCAATATCCAGACTTTAACAGCTAAGGCCTCTCCCTTATTCTCGATTGCCACTGCCCATCGGTATCTTAAGTAAGCTAAAAGATTACCAGCCGAACGTCCCTGTCGAAAGCCGTTTGTGCGATCACAGATTAGCCGGTGCTCTTCTAGGTACCGGAGCAGTTGACGGTTAATGATGGATTCCATAACCTTCGAGAATAATGAAGTGATAGCTATGGGCTTATAGTTAGCTGAATCTAAGCAATCTGCTTTTTTAGGGATCGGATGTACCAATCTTCCAAAACTTTGGAACTGTGCCTGATGAGTAACAGAACCGAAAAATATGCGTAAAAACCGGAGCCAACTCTGGTGCGCACGTCCTAAGCACAATTGGAGGAATACCATCGGGCCCACTCGACTTATGGATCTCGAGAGAGAGAAGTGCTCTACGCACTGAGCTATGTGTGAATTTAATATCAGGCAGAGAGCTGTTACAACGCGGGATGGTCGGCGGTGGTTTCTCACCGTCATCCAATGTTGAATTTGACGCAAGGGATTCAAGGAGATCAGCCTTTTCTTTGGCGTTCAGAGCCAACAAGTTATCCTCCCTGCATAATGGTTGAAAAGATGACTTACAGAAATTCCCTTGTGCAGCTTTGGTAAAAGACCAGAAAGCTCGAATTCCCGAAGGCAAACTAGCCAATCTCTTGCCAATTCTACTAATGTGCTCTGTGGCTATAACTCTTAAAACCTAGAAGCAGAGTTGTACTTCTTTTTAAGGGCACTGATGTTAGGATCTCCTGATACCACACCTTTAGCCCAGACAAGGAAGCGCTCCTGTTTCAAACGAGATGCTGTTCTACAAGAGGCTCCAAGATACCAGGGCTGAAATTTTCCGCCGACGGGCACCACGGAGTTAGGAATAAATAATTCCATTCCCTGAAGCACATCGGCGATGGTGTCGGGATCATCCAGTGTGACTTATCATTTTGAAATTGTATAAAAGCGTGTTGTTTCATACATATACAAATATATATAACACTATACTTAAAGTTTAATTAATATTTTTAATGATAATTCTTAAAACAGTCTTTACCTCTTGAGAGGCATAGGTAAACATCACATTTAACACAACGTATTTTACTGCGCGGCACATAGGTCTTCATGCGACAGGTCCGTGAGGCCCAAATATCATCAAATGTCATTATAGTGTTAATGTTTTATAGCGTTTTGTTTCAGATGGCTTCGGAGACATATACTTCCTTTTTACAGGTTGGTCTTTAGCCAAGTCTTCATGGCCTTCATTGTCATCGTAACGTCGCTTATTTATTGGCGTTACTAATAAAGAATCGGTTAAAGTAATTTTAAAATCTAACAGATCCATTATCTTTTTTTCGGTAAGTTAGCAGCTTTACAGTCAATTTTATACTGACGTCATGAATTTAGTAACGCCGAATCCAAAAAGGGTATATTTACTTTGAGCGTCTATTTATTAGTTTTAATAAAAGTACGATAATACTCCAACATCTGGTCAAGAATGTCTAGACTACGCCTCCCATGTAACTGTTGTAGTTTGTCACAATCTTTGGAGCAGTGACATCGATGTATGGTCTAGTCTGTTTGTTCCATCTTTTCGCGACTTACCTATAGGGTTGACGTTGCTTGCAGTCCCAACAAAATTTTTCAATCCCACGGGTCTGGATTTTTTTTAACAACCTGCCTCATAGGACATCGTTCCGTGAAAAGGATGAATCAATGCTATAGAAGCCAGGCACTCTTTCTAGTTTATAACATGCATTAAGAACGTAATCAATGACTAGTTGTACTCGTACTTTTCAGAGTGGGTTATGTAGTTCGTTTTCTGTTAACGGTGGCGGCATGTCAGAATCAATAACATGCAATGTATTTCGAAGCTGCAAAAAACGATCTCTACTCAATGCTATCTGCGATCAGCGGTAATCTGGGATTATTTTTCAATACATGGGCAAACGGGGATATGGAATAACTCCCATGATCAGGTATATATACCAAAGAAGTTAGCTATTTCTTGAGCATTTATTTTAAGTTCTTTTTCTATTCCACGCATATAATATTGATTTGTGCAATTAGAAGCCATTTCAAAGAATTCATTATTATAATAATTGTTAAAATACTGTTGTGGCAATCGGAGAGGACTAGAAGGTGGCGGTGAGTAGTCATGAGTTTTATCGCAATAGGGTACTTGGCTCCATATTCTAGACCGTCTTGTTGACGTTATTGTTCTGGGAAGCGGCACAGATGGTGTTCTCTGGAGTGATGTTGAAGATGACTGCCCTGCTGGTGACTGCTAGGAGGTGGAAAAAATAGAACTGGGATCATTATGAAATACCTCTAAAGACTCTTGACTGATTTCCAATAAGTCTTTTAAAAATATTTGACTCAAATGCATCGCCATTCAGTTCGTCAATATCGGACTCGTTTCTGTCTTATAATATTATGAGGATATCTTCAATGTCAAGAACTGCACTTAAAAGCATAATTATGAAAAATAATGAAATATAGATACATAAATTCAGCACAATTTGCACCAAAAAGGACACTCAACCGGATTTTTACGAAGATCAAAGTGTGTCTCTTTCTAACAAATTTCTAACTACTCTCTCTCTCTTTCTAACAAATGTCTATAGGCGCCATCAGATGGGCCGTCAGCGGGTCTGCCTTTCTAAGTTGAAAAAAAATTACAGCAATTCTTAGAAAAAAAACAATATTCATAAATCGACTAATTCTATTCTTATTAATAAATAAAACCAGTTAAAATTATTCTGAAATTGCAACAAATAGTAAGAATACTTATTATTCCTACTATTTGTTGCAATTTCAGAATAATTTTATTTACGTGACCAAACTCTGCGCCCAAAGTAAGCAGCCATCTTTGACGCCGACTAACTGAGAACTATCCTGTCGTAACTTGTTTTGGTAGACATTGGAGTGAACGCTATGAACCTACACGTTCGAGCGATCCCGGGATTGTTCACCAAAACGTATTTATTTTAGAGCCAGGAACTTTTCTCGATGCTCACGCTCGCTTAGAGCCGGTCGGAAAGGGTTAACTGCAATAGGTTATGTTGTTCAGCCCTACCACTTGTATGTTTACACAAATTTACTTTCAAACATTGACCGTCGTTTTTAGTTCTACATTAAGACACTAATTTACAACTAAACTCATTATTTACAAAATTAATTAGTTACATTTTACGTATTTAATTTTTTACGGTAAGATAACTTATGAATTTTCATTATCTTCTATTCAATTTATTTGAATAGACAAGTTCAAAAGTTCAAAATATTTTTAAATAGGTATTACTTAATAATTTTTAGTCTAAAAAGGCTTTTCCTGACACCGTGGTACAACAAGTACCTACCTACACACTTGAGAACATTTTCCATCGCCTTAATGTTTTAAGAATATAAATATTAGTTCCTTTTTCTCTCTGGGATCGGCGAACTATTCGTTCATTTTATACGAACGCCTTCCTAGTTCAAAAAAATTTTTTTAAATGCTACTTGTAATTTTCAACAGGTGAAAGAATTTTTAAAATCTGTTAAGTTTTTTTTATTTTTTCTGTTAAGTTCATTATAAACAAAAAACCAAATCTTTGCTCTTTATAATAATATTAGTTTAGATATAAACATATGTGAAAATAAACATGTGTGGTATAAAATGTTCTTGTAAATGTAAAAAAAGGTATGAGAAGAATGAATAATATGTATATAATACTTAGGTAAATATAAGGCAGAGCATTTTATCTTTAGATTTAGAAAAAATATTTTTTAGTGATTTTTTTAGTGGAACATTAGGTACCTGCTTAATAATAGCTGTAGATTTTTTTTTATTTTTGTTATTTAGCAGTAAATAAATAAATTTCTTAATTATTGAAATTTCTTTAAGTTTTATCTTATAAAAATATTAACAATTATTTCTTGAACGTTCGGTATGAAAGCAAAATAAATACAAACAAACAATGATTAACATGAATTTATTTAGTTTATCAAATATATTTCGTGAAAGTGCTGCGTACATACTAATAATTTCCGTGTTCACAAGCAATTCTCAAACAACAATACAACATCTCTCATTACAACACAAAATTATACCAGCTTTCTTCCTCCTGATTCAGTTTGACAGGAACAGAATTGTACAGAAACTAATAGCACCATTTCTATTTTACTGGTCTCACAGAACAAAACAATAAACAATCTTAATAGCATTTTAAAAAAAGTGTATACCCACAGGTACGTTAGTACCTAAACTTATCGTAACGATTTGTCAAACTTAATCAAAACCACTAAAGTATTTATTAAAATCAGCCTATTTTTAAAAAAAATTGCTACCAGCTGACTTAATAGTTTTGGAATCATGTGATTTTGTATTTGTATAGGTAGAAACTGGCGTATGAATAATTTAATCTAAAATTTAAGCTATTATTATATACAGAACAATAATACAACTAAGAGTAATCTCATTCAAGTTATAAAATAAATCTATTTCTCAAGGCTACAAATGCAGTTAAGGTAGATGATCTTTAGATAATAGGTTATGCAGCCAATTGGCGTAAATTCATAGATTTTATGAGATTCTTATTGGCTCTTCAAATTATAACATAAAAAATATTCTGTAAAGTAATAAAAAATGTTATAGATAATAGTAAATAATATTTATATTAAAACATTAAATTGAAATAAACTATCCAACCACTGTAAAAAATAAATAAGTACTTAAATAGTTCATCACCAATTTATTTTTACGCTAATAATCTCATTATATAAAAAAACGCTTGTAGCATTGAGAAATAACAATCAACTGCTTACAAATTTAATAATCTTAATTATTACAATAATATAAAAATATAGTTATCCATATTTACAATGACAAAATTCATTAAGTAAATTAAAACAAGACACCATTCCGAGCATTGAAAGAATAGTATAAGGCGTGATAGTTGATGATTAAACGAACTACCTGAAGTGAATTTTCATCACATTTATGACTGAGCTTCATCCAAAAAATTTAATATAACAATGTAATAGCGCGCAGATCTGCTGCCATCTAACCAATATATTTGATAAAACATAATAATGAAATTCCTGCCAATTTGAAGTAATGGCATTAATACTACACGCGTCTGAATCTTCATTCCACGACACATATATGGTGCACATATATGTACATAGTGTTGCAAATAAATGAACAGCTGAAACATTATAAGTCTTAGTTATCCTCCAAGTGCTTCATCACTAAGTTTCTGAACGAGTGGCGGTCTTCCACCGTGCTCTTTTTAAAGCACTTTCTTCCACGCACAACCACTCTTTGGAATCAACTTCCAGCAGCAGTATTTCCGAACCTGTTGAACCTTGTGAACGTTGCCGACCCTGAAGAAACCTCTTTACCCCCCTTTTGAAGAACCCCATGCTGTAGTCTCTCGGGAAAACCTCGGCAGGGAGCTCATTCCATAACCTGAGTGTTCGTGGGAGAAAGCATCTCTGAAACCGCGTTGTACGCTACCATTTAGGCTGTAAGGTATGAGGGTGAACTCCCTGTCGATGGCGAGCCGTACGATGATAGAAAGTGGCCGTAGGCATCATATTGAATCCACTCCACTAATCATAGAAAAAGTATAACCCACATGAATGAATCGTATTCACTTGTGTGTCTGTACGTGAATCAGTGAGCGTTGCGTATAGTCGCGTTTGCAGCTACGCGGATGGCATTAGGATTCGGCGGACAGTCAGTTACGGTCCCCCGCGGTCGCAGGCTGCTGACGCCTCCCTGCTTTGATGAAATGATAACTACGCCTACGCCAACGGTATACGCTGGTAAAACTCCAGTAGGGATAATACGTGAAAATAAAAAAAACAGATCTATAACTCACTGGGATTATACATCTGAAATACAACACAATGGTTTCCAGGGGGACCACATGTAGGTGGCCCTGACAGGGTATATTGTTAGCATTAGAACTAGTTGTTTGCATTACTAACTACCCCCAAAGATCTGTTAAATCAGAGGCCGTAGACTTTAAATTTAAAATATATTGTTGTTAAAAATCTCTTCTGCTAATATGTACCTACTAGTAAACGGCGTAGGTTGTTTTATTTCCGTACCTGATTTTTTAATTGCCATATCCGATTTCAAAATATCGGATAAGTTGTCATCAAAATGGTTAATTTCTATTAGCTATATAGGCGATTTTTATACCTTTATAGATACATAAACACACAAAACTACGCCTATTTATAGTCTCAGTATACTGTAGTTCCCAAACTTATTGTGTCTATTGCCCACTTTAAGAATAAATTATTTTTAGCGCCCCTATTTTTTCACCTACTTAAAAACCACTATTACTTCAAGATCAACAAATCACCCCCCCCCCCCAAGATTCTACACAACACCTCTATTTTTTTTCTTTGTCTCTTACCCCCTCATTTTACAGCGCCCACAAGGAGTTGTTATCGACCACTTTGGGAAAGGCTGTTGTAGATCGTAAGCTAAACGTCCTGCCTCGTTCAGATGTTGACTCGGGTTTGAGTATGAGTATACAGCACTATTATCAAGGACTGTCCAACAGACGAATTACCGGCCGTTATTTGGCTCTGATTACTCTCAACAGCGTTATCTTTTTTAATTAAAGTATTAATTAATACCGCTTTTACCTCGAGACAATTATTAGGAACGAAAGGTTTGATATATATATTTTCATCTAGGGATTCGACGGACGTGTCCGAACTACCGTTTTTGGTGTCACTGATGTTCATTCCATAGTTTGTTTCCGCAGTTGCGGGTTCCAACGATATCAGAGAAGGAATTGGCAACAGAGCGATATTCTGCTCATCACTGGCTAGTATTTCATTAGCTGACAAAATTTCGATAACACACTCGTCAATAAAAATAAATGTATTTAATATAATTAGTATAATTCTATAAATGAAATTAAACCCTCATAGATAAACTTACCTACAATTATCGATGGTGTCGATATAATCGAATTATTCCGTGAACCTAACGTGATTTCATTTTCGCTTTAAATTTTTCTTTCTTTCCTACGAGTATGTAATAATCTAAATCGTTTTATATATTTAAACACTTTATATTATATAAAATGCTTTTTAGTGGTTGATGACACAAGCACTAAAATGCATTATTAAACGCATAATTAGGCAGGGAAGGGCAAACCTTGGTACTTTGTAATTATTATTTTGTATTTGTCTACCCCTTGTTTAGACTTTCAAATATTGTGGTTAGATGGCAAAACTATACGCGCTGTTATACTATTATCTTAATCTCTAAGATGAAACACAGTTATATTAATAGGTACTTATTAAATAGTTCTAAGTAGGTATGTATTTGAAATGGAAAATGTCGCTATTTTGACTGACAAGCAATTTTCATAATACACGCGAAGATTATAAATGACGATTATGAATTGTGCTGTAATATTATGAAACGTACCTGAAACCAAAATATAATCCACGAAGTACATCATACACATACCTACTTCGAGTATTCCATGTAATTAATGTAATTGAGGGTATTAATCATGAATCAATAACATTATCATAACCATGAATTAATACCATGTCTTGATACAACACACTTAATATTCTCGTAAGAATATTGCACTTTTATCACAAAAAGTCAAATTGTGTTAACACTAAGCACAAAACTGTCAATTTTCTATTCAACTATCACTGTATATAAAGCCAACCAGCCTTTGTCTAAGTCTTTTTTTAAACCACCATTCATACTTGTCTTTAAATCACTGAACGTGATGAACGTAATCATCGTGTATACTATAATTTTGTTGTTGTGGTCACAGTAACGGTACTGGTGGTACACCGGGCACGAGGGGCTCAGGTACACCCTGCAGAACACCTTGGTGGTAATGATGATGATGCATCATGCCGTTCATCATTTGTTGGTGATGCAGCATCGTAGCATGGTGTAACTGCGCGTGTTGGAGTGAAGCGTGATCGCCTTTCTCCTTCATCACGACTTCCTCACGTTTCTTTACCTGCTTTCTCTCTTTGGCCCTTCGATTTTGAAACCAGATTTTTACCTGTAACAAAATTTAATTATCTTCAATCTTGTGCATATTTAAACAAATTTGTATCTATAAATCATCAAACATATGATGATTTATAGATAGAATAGATTGATGATTTATTCATACAAAATATATACATTCTTAACTGGCAAGCTAAGAATGTAATTAAGTATGGTCTGTCCCCCTCTTTTAGAGAGACTGAATATGATCTATACTAATGAAATATTAAGTTGGTAAAAGAGTAGGTGAAAACTATTAACTATTATATCGTACAATACTCGTCGTTCATTCTTATAATTAAAACGTATGCAAATAATATTAAATGTAAGATTGATAAAACATGAAACTGATATACTTATTTACTGAATTGCATGGAAAAAGCAGAATAGTGGTACCAATCTCGTGTAACAAATTTCTCAAAATCAGATACAAAAAGCCTATTGTCAAATTTTTCCCAATATTTTAAGGAACAACGAAACACGAACTTATATATTAAGGTCACATAATAAATGTTTATACAAATTGTTAAAATGCCAGTCTTTTGGAGTTTTATAGTAGGACTAGCTATTGTCCGCGACTTCGTACACGTGGATTTTGGAAGTTTTATCCACTTAGAAGTTGAATTTTCAAAGTTGCTTGTTTATTATTGATCTATACTATATAATGAACCTATCTGCAAAATTCTAGATACAACGGTTTCGGCTGTGCGTTGAATACCTACCCTGCCAAATTTCTTGTTCATGCCTATAAATTTATAAGAATATTTAACTAATGGATCAATTATACATTAATAAATCGTAAAAACATACCAAATATACATATATGGAAAGGATTCTAATATCACAAACATGTATGTATTTATTAAACTTTATCGTAATAAATACGAATTAAACCCATTACCTCGTTTAAGTATAATTCTTTAATTTTGTGAAAGTAAGAAAAAAGGTAAATATCTAACAGAAAAACATATTAATTACGCCTACGACATATCACGCAACGGCAATTTTTTAAAATTAAATAGGTATCTAAATAGAGACTAGTATCAATATTGAGCGTCAAACAGGTGTGCCAACAACACACGACATCATTGTAACCATGCCTCAGAGCCGCGACAAATAAAAAACCAATTACAATCAATTATTTACAATATTATTCATACCTGTCTTTCGGAAAGGCCAAGATTAACTGCGAGCTCGGCTTTCCGGCGAATAGTGATGTATCTGCTGTAATGGAACTCTTTCTCCAACTCCAGCCGCTGATGGTCGCTGTACACCACGCGGTATTTGTCTTTTGTCCGCGTTTTACCTATAACAACAAAAAAAATTAAGAACTCAACAACTGGAGGTAAAAAACCATATACGAATTATATTATATGATAAAAATTTACATTCCACTTAGAAATTTTAGTTTTTCTAAAAAATATTGACTAGTTTTTAATTTTTTTTTATTTGTTTATTTAGTTTATTGTTGCATTATATGATGGTGTCGCCAAAACAATCCAAATGGGAAGAGGAAAAACTAAAGAGTTATGGATAGGCGGAGCAAGAAAGATAAAACAGAAACCTGCAAATAAATACATATATTGATAATAACTTTTTTAAATAATGCTATATAAACAAATCTATCTTCATTACAATTTAATAATTATATATCACTAAAACTATACCTAACATATGTATTATATAAACATATTAAACTACATAGGTACCTATCTAATTACAACAATACTATATAGCGCTTCGACTATAGGTCTGCTTTTAATATATTAATTAATGATTTAATAACAAAATGAGATGTAATTCAGATCATAAGAGATTACAAATTTAAATATAGGTAGTGAAAGATCTAAATATATAATACTTCTGTCACTACTAAGTGATAGAAACATCAAATAATGTTGACTCTATTTATTTTATACTAGCGGCCCGTCCCGGTCGCACAGGTAGACATTTTTACATTTTAAAAAGTGGCCATTAAGGCTGCACACGCGACGGAAGCTTAAAAATGGAGTAACTTTTCCCGTTTTCCCAACATTTCCCTTCACTACTTTGCTCCTATTGATCGTAGCATAATGAAAAGTATACTTTAACCTGTCTAGGAGTATGAAGAATAATTGTACCAAGTTTCGTTAAGATCCGTCAAGTAATTTTTGTTTCTATAACGAACATATAGACAGACAGACAGACAAAAATATTACTGATTGCATTTTTGGCATCAGTATCGATCACTAATCACCCCCTGATAGTTATTTTGGAAATATATTTCATGTACCTACAGAATTGATCTCTCTACAGATTTGTTATAAGTATAGATTATTTATTATTAGATTATTATTATTACAGATAACAATCGTAAGCAAATTGTTATTTGTTGTAAAACAAGAATTAAGTAAATCAAATAGCTACCTACAAAAATAACTTTTTGCACCTGTCTATAGCATTAATTATTAAGAAAATAAAATAATTAAACGCGTTAAGACTAATAAGACACTCGTAGTTTGCTTAAAAAACATGCAAAATCCTTTAAAACCTATCTTATCTGTTATTTTAAAAATTGAAGTCATGATATAGTATATTTATGCATAGTACCAATAAGCATTATTGCATGCATGGCGACTTTGTTAGCCACGCCTATTCTAAGCGACATACATGGGCATACGTCCATCTCTCTCTATCTATATGTGATATTAGGAAGCACCGCGACACATACCGTCAGTGCAAAAACTTACATATACATTAAATGATATCTATGTGAGATATCGTTTTTTAATAAGAATTTTATAATCTAAGAGTTGATGAAGTAATTTATATCTATAAATGAGGATATTAAGTTTCGTATTTTGAATGTAATAAAAATTATGTGAAATATTACTATTTATTGTGAATTATTACTAATATAGATCATAAATAGAATATCTATATTTTTATTTAAGAACATTTTTTTTTACGGATGATAATGAAATGATGACCCCGTCTGCGCTATTGGTAAACGCTGGCGGGACACCAGGGAAAAATAAATGAAGAAGAAGCAGGTCAGTTGGCCCATCATGATAAATTTATCAAAAATAACCACTATAGTTTCCAGAGGGAATCACGTAGAGGTCGGCATGTTTAAATATATTGCTATAAATATAGTTATTAGATCTTATTACTAACAATCCCTTTCTCCCCTTATTTAAGAACTTAGGTATGCCTACATATATTATTAGACATATTACCTTGCTTACCTACTTATATAATCTCCATAGAAAAATAAAAAAATCTCTTCTAAATGGAGGCAAAAAAAAAAAGAGCATCAAATAAAGAAATGTAGAGACATCACATTGCAACAAGGCTATATATTGCTAAAAGCAATCTTCTCTTTTTGCTTAGTTTTCATTTATAGTCGTAAATACAGCGTATAACTTTCATTAAAGTTTTCATGTCAAATAATTTATTTGAAGGATTATGAATTAAGGGAGTTTTTTAATTAGATACTATATTTTTTATATAGATATAATAGATTTACCTAACTACCAAGAGAGACTAAGATAGGTAATCTAAGTAAGTCTGAATAGACTTATATCTATTATTGACTTTGGTATTATTTGAATTAAATACAAGTACATTTATTGATGAATATTTCCACGCCATTCTTTCTTTGCTCTACGTAGGTATATATAGATATGGGTTTATTTATTCTCTTTGATTTTCCTTAAATTACTTAAAAACTACGTGCTTTTGTCTATTACATAGTTGTGATCATGATTTAGGTAGGTGCTTATGAATGAATGTAGTAATAATAGACCATAATCAGTAATTAAACAAATTTTTTTATGGTTACTATTCAATATATACCTAATAAATGCCTACTTTTTGTTACTATTTCTATTAATGAACAATTGCTTCATATTTCCTATTCCTTATTTTACATTTATTTGACATATTTATTTCTTTACATACAGGTATAGACATACGTATGAAGAAATAAATAATAGTAAATAAGTCGGTATTTATATCGTATTTATTTGAATTTTATATAACATGTTCTAATAAGTAATTATAAATCGCTATTCATTGACCAATTAAAACTTTATTGACTAATAAAATGTAAGACAAGAGGCGGACTTTTATATCCTATTGACACTATATACAGAAGTGGTCTTTGTACTTGAAAACAAGTTAGCATAGAAAAACATCGTTTTAATCCATTGGAATTGATAAATATTCAACTACCATTGTTGAATTAGAACCATCGTGAATCATAATTTACGATAGTTATTATAATTGTTTTATAATACTAGTTATTACCCGCAACTTCGCTTGCGTGAACAAGTTATCTCTTATTTTTGTTGGAATTTCAAGAAGTGCTTTCTTAGTTGAGTTATATAGAACCCCTGTGCAAAACTTTATCTCTTTAAATTCAGCAGTCTGTGTGCATGAGTTGAGCGTCGATTGTTAGTTACACAAGAGAAGTCATTGGTCAAAGTTCTACAAAAATAAAACACAGTATGCCCTTCGCCAACTTTAGCGGAACGATTATTCGTCGGTTTATCGTTTGAAAAGTCTTTTATATTCTCGTAACGAGCGTGTACTCGCCTCGCTCGTGTTAGGGGAGAAATCCCAAGGGCTCGATAAGGTAAATCCTCGCGCCAAGGAACAGAGGCGCCGCGCGACGCAGGCTTAGTCCTGGGATCAAGACAGGACCACACCTCGTGTTGTCTACGTATGTGTGAACAAAAACTACGCCACGATAAGTTTTATCGTGTGTAGCAAAAAAATTATACATTATCATTTATCATTGCGATTCAAATTGGACATTTCTACCTCTGAGAGGAACATTTGCATAATATACATAGATATTCTTACAGAAAACAGTGAATTTATTTACAAGTGCCTTTCCATATAGAATCCAAATTAATGTGTTTTATATGAACAGTTTTCACTATTACACGTGTCGCTTTCTCATCACAGCCGCGGAATATCCAAGATAGAATATTCATAAATAAATAAATAATATCAATAATTTCATTATTAGTCTAGACGATGTCATAAATTCCTCATTGTCTAATCGTAGATTACCACTTCCTAATATACCTTTAATACATATGTAAACATATAGTTAATCTTTGTACCCCAGTACGAACCTTAAAAAGCATGGATTTATCCAAACTATACAGGTTTTCACGTTGTTATCTTTAGATTTTTCGAGATCTGAATAATCACAAATCACATATTTTTTTTTTATATTAACAGTAACAAAACAAATATCAAGCAGGTAAGACATTTCTTAAATACGCATACGAATAGGTATTTTAATATTAAACGTGGAAATTATTGGGTTTCCCAATGTGTCGAATTTTACATTATGGGTTTTGTTTACATTTTTTTTTTTATCTTCCATGTAGATTTCTCAACAAGTAAAATTACGAGATATGTAGTTATATCTGTGTACATTGCAAAGACTGAGTAGATGTGTCTCCTTGTTTACTCGGGTTTGTAAATATTCCTTATCTCGGTTTATGAACTTCATAAATTATGTTTGTCAGACAGACAATCAGAGTGGAATTATACATTTACGTAATAATTTCTTGAGTTGAGAACGATCGTGTGCTTATTAGGTAAGTATCTATATTAAAATTATAGAGATTATGATGTGTTATTAAATTTTCCAAAATAGAACTAGTGGTCATTAACCTTTTTTTGTCGAGGGGAAATGCTAATGCAGACCCACATACCTCAGGGAAGATATGTGGGTACTGCTGAACTCTTACCAACTAAAATACCCCGATGTTTCTCATCCGTCTGTTGTTAGAACCGCGGAGAACCCGCTTGAAGTCCGAGACAGTAATCATAAACCTAGCTCAAGATAGTTATGGAATATATATTTTTATTAACTGTATGCTACGACTACTCTTGCATGGATCAATTCATCCTTATTTATTTTTATTTTATAAAACTTAGAATGGCAAACAAGCTAACGGCCCACCTGATGAAAATTGGTAACCGTCGCCTATAGACATGAGCAGTACCATGGACATAACAGATTATACAGTTTCATCTATAATATCCCCCCATGCGTTGCCATTCTTGAGGACTGGCTGTTATTCCTCTGTACTTGTGATTAAAAAAAATTCTGTCCGAAACACTTTGGAAGAATAAAATACATGGAGAAATTTTTGGAGAAAAGTGAAATGGGCTTGGAAAAAATACCCAAATCTTTGGGTATTTTTTTGGACATTTTTGGTATGTGTAAAGTGTATAGAGAGTATATAAATGCAATAAATTATATGAAAGGCAAAGCAGAGGATGGGATATATATATATATATATATATATATATATATATATATATATATATATATATATATATATATATATATATATATATATATATATATATATATATATATATATATATATATATATATATAGACATCGTTAAAAATAAACATATAAAAAAATATATATACAAATTATATAATATTTTTTACCCATCGTATCGGTGATGTGCAATGTGCCGTATCAGGTGGCCGTCCCCGAAAACGGCACAAAGTAAAACCTTTCTACCAAAGGTCTTCCGTCATAAAATTCGAAGGACGATCCGTTGGCGCTCCCACCAAAAATAAATTAAAATTACCACTGTGACGAGATTCCAATCGCTCTACTCTCGGTACGAAATTATTTTTCTCTCTGAAGTACATCAGATCAATCTCCTCGACCTTTGGAGAGTAATGCAATGGGAACACATATATATATAGCATTAGTATTGTAGGACGAAGCAATTTTTTTGGTTCTGCCAATGCAGCACCTGTCATATCAATCACACTGTACTTTTATACAATCGTGATTGAAATATTAATTTTTCTTATTTATGTATTATATTCTCCTATAAAAGTAGGTAAAAAGAAAAAAATCTGAAATAAATAAACATCATACACAATAAATAAACTCTATATCCTAACTGTTCTCTATTAACACTACACCTACAATAATTCATAACATCTTTCAATTGTACGTATCAAGATATATATGAATAAAATAGGTACCTATTCTTAATAAACACTTCCCACTATGAAACGCAAGGTCACATGTAGGCATGTTGTTTATATCGGATTTGTGGGGACGTGGGTAAATTTTATTTATCTTATTTAAGATAGACTTGTATTATTATCTATGCATTTACCTTCCCTCGTTATAAGTAGGTACCTACCAAAATATAAGTCTCAATTAATAAATATCTTAATTGCATTAACGTTAATCTTAACTAAACATGTGTAGATAGATACAAATACCTATATAAGTAATACATACAGTATATAAGAAATACATAAAAGCGAATTGAGAACCTCTTCCATTTTGAAATGAAATAAAATAAAACTTCAATTACGACTAGAAACAATAATAAGAGTAAACAGTTCCAATTAAAAAATTGATCACATACCTACATAGTAGGACATTTTTATTAGCGAATATTTTTCATAAAAAACAAAAATATATAATGAATAAAATTGAAAACTTCGGTCTTTTTAACTTTTTTGATTAAAAAGACAGAAAAGTACGTATAGTCACATAAATATAATGTAGTACAAGTATAAAAAAAGATATTTTGTTGTGAAATAACAAAGAATATTATAGGAAACCTACGTGAGGTCCGTTAAAAATATGCATTACTTAATTTTACAAATTATTACATATTTGTATATGTATATTATATTTTTTAATACAATGCACAATATGATTTATTTTTCACGGGAGGTCAAAAGTCAACAATGTGACATGTTTTCATACACGACTTCGAATTGTAGACTAAAGATAAACTCTTTGGAGTGCTTGAATGACAGAAAATTATAACTTAAATAAATTTCCTGTTAGAGAAGCAAACAAATGGAGATGGCAGAGAACTAGTAAAGTCAACACATGTGCACTATCTATAGGCGATGCGTTTGATAGCAGGCGTTAATTTTGGAGGCAAACAAAAGTCGCCGAAGGCGCGCGACTCGGGACTCGGGTCTCGAGCGCGGTCTAAACGCTTCGCCCAGTCGCTCCCCACTCAGTTTCTAAGAAGGGAGTTTTGCATAATCTATGTTAGTTGACATATTTTATTTATTATTATTTAGTATTAAATGATAATATACATAAATTATCTTATAAAATATTTAGTATTTTTACTATAGGCATAACAGTCATTAAAATATTGTCTAATATGTCTTTAAGATTGACATAAAATAAGCGTTACTATGTCCCTATATTGTCCAGGTATATTTTGTATGTCCATGGTACTGTTTATATCTATAGGTGATGTTTACTTATTACTTTCTATCAAGTGTTAATTTTCTCTCAGTTTGTTTATCGTCTTACAAGTAGGTAAGTAAATATAAAAGAGAACATTAATTAAATACAACTACCTAATTTGATAATTAACTCCATCCATTGAAAATTCTATCCATTACCATGGATAGATAATTTTTATTTAGTCTTTAGTAATATAATTAACATAAATTTAGGATGTATGTAAGTAATAATAACAGGTGCAGCTTAATACAAAAAATCCTGAATATGAACTTTTAAAATTTATTATTACATTATTTTTTATTATTAATAATAGAGCATGTGGTATTCGCCTGTAAAAGAAAAATTTATTCGTAGGCAATTTTTATCAATTATGTATTTAAAATTTTCTTTCTCTCATGTTTAAATACAATAAAATAAAATACCATAACCCAATAAAATATTAAATTCTGCAAAGTCAATACTGATGTGTATTGTTTATTAATGGTACTGATTCTATTATGAACCTCCGAATCAAGTTGGCCATATTAAAGTATTATGTAGTTGAATATAAACACAATTACATTTCTCATTTTAGTGATTAAAACCAGATCATTTGTGGTTTTAGTTTATTAGGTGATAGTGTAAGTTTTTACCAAAAAATAAAGATATTTACGATGGGTAAACAGCGCGGGAGGCGCGGGCCTGGTGTAGTGTATGTACTGGTATTTATCTGTAGTCATACACGCGGTGTGGCTCAGCGATACGCTCCTTGTTTAGACTATGGTTATCGGAAACAAATAGATGTAGTTAAATGCATCGCTAAGTAGAATTGATACGATCCCATTCTATTTACAAAATCATACAAGCTTCTAAAATAAATTGTATCTATACTTACTTAAAAGCAGAAATTGATTGACAGTTCCACGCACAACTGACCGTCGCGTGTATGAAATATTAAATTTTGCATATTTTTTATGTAATTTGAGAAAGTACTGAAAACAAAGCCTCCACGCTAGTCAAACAGCAGAAACAGCATGTATCCATAAATATTATATGCATAAAGTTTTGTCTGTAATGTACTTAGAAAAAAAAATATTTTAACAAGTTTGCTTGTAAACTCAATTGTCACTAAAACCACTTATAAACTATGGTATGTTATATATAGTAACTGTCTATTAATTGCATTTTTTAAAGTATATTTAAAAGGAGTGTATCTAATTTAATTTAATTTGATATGCCAGATAGTATCATACATAAACATAAAAAATATAATCCAATTAAAAAGAAATTAAAACAATAATAACAACAAATAAACAAATATTTACTGGCTACCACTCTCATCTACAATAAATTAATTCAGAACTAAATAATAAATAGGTACTTAAGTACCATAAAGATACTGGTTATAGTTAGGCCATAACCAACCATAACATAATACTTACTATAATAATATAGTAATTACGATAACAGTGTTCATTCAATAATTTAATATGTTACGATGATAATACATGTTTAGATGCCAACACATACCAAAAATAATTAACGATAATTCACAAATAATAAATCTAGAGCTTACATTTTAGCATAATTCTTACCATTAATACTTTTAGTAGATATTATTATAAGCTATGTATCTATGTTATTATATATAGTTTCTGTTGTAACTAAAAAGAGATACCAAATAAATCTCTACAAGCATAAAATCCTACAAATTGCTGACCTTGACACATCTAACTAGAATACGAAATGTAACTGACACGAAATTTTGATATGCCCGTTGAATTCGCTAAATTGTAAAAGTGAGCAAACGATTATAAGCACAAAACATGCCGATCCTTGATATCAATATCTGTCTGCCCACCATGTGTATGAAGGTATATCGTAGCTATCAAACTATGGATTGCTTGTCGAACATGTTATAGGGTGTGAATTGTAAAACGAAGACAATTAATCGGCATGTTATCAGCCGTAGTGGCGGCTTTGTCGGCCTGCCGAAATCCGCTTTCAGTTAATACATGATTATGGCGAGTCGTCTGCGATAGCGGTACCTTTGAACATGTTGACTCAATAATACGTCATATCGCGTTGTTACCTACTTGTAAACGCTTGTAATGCGTTTTTGATGAAGGAGGGAGTGGCCAGTATCGGTGTAGATAAGACTTGCCGATTCGACACACAATTTAAGCAGAATTTATATTCGTTTATGGAACTCTATTATATATAGATTTATCTCTAAGTATGGATGAGATTGATTATCTCGAAACACTTCTCGCATTCGAGTACATGTTATCATAATTAGACTTTTTATAAGTAGGTAAAACCTACAAAAATTGTACCAAACTTTTTTTATGCAACTTAGAACGGTAAACAATTTGACAGCCCACCTAATGGAAATTGATCGACGCCTATAGACGTGAAAATCACCAAAACTATTAAAAAAACTAAAAACTACTAACAAACTACTCGTACACACACTAAAACAAATTGATAATATCAAACAAAACAAATAAAGGTGATTGGTGTAAAAATGTAAAATGATGCTTTGCGTTATGCTAGCAACGACTGCACTTTTACGAAGAGTGAACTATAATGTGAGATGCGTTCACTTTATGTGCAGCTTTACGTCTATTTGCAGTTACGACCAGACCCTACACGACGATAATATACAACAAATTAGCCATTCACTAAATATTAACGATATCAATATTTAGTCACTAAACATTAACGTCGAGTACGAGTATACTGCTTGAATAGTAATGCAAACAACTCGAGAAGTCGGACGAAATGGAATAGCTATCTGATTTCCGTCATTTGTATAGAATTTGTTTAAAACATGCGTTAACGCGTTTTATGTTTCTATTAATTTACACATTCAATTCTTTATACTATCGCCATTATCGCGGCTAACAAACACGATAACTAGTATCGTAAAGTATGTCAATTACAATCATTTATTTATATTGTCCAAATTGCTATTGACTAGTGTCTGCATATCGAATTCAGCAACGAGCGAATTTTGCCTTTATAATCAATCAGTTGTTTACTGATTAACAAAACAAACTACTATTACGCAAATTACCGACAGGCCGCATACGTCTCTTTGGCAATGATGGATGTTAGACAACACTGTGGTGCGTCATTACTATATCTACACCAATTCGTTACTGATTGACTCTGTTTAAATAATCTCGCGCTGCATGACGTCGAGAAAAGTCACCACGGGAAAGAAGACGTCGGCACCATAACAAATTATTCAACAAACAATATCAAATAATAATCCACTCCTACTGTTCTCGCTTCTGAATTTTTTGCGACTCCCCGGAGCGTAGCCGTCGGATAGTTAAGTGATAGCTGTCAACGGCTTGTTTGTATTAAGTTTTTACAATTCATTGGCGTTTCACAAAGAGGCGTTGATGTAGAACGATCCATCTTCTTGAGCGTGAAATGGCAACAAATCCCCTGTAGAGACTTTCATTCAACTGGATTGGTGAATGTAGACAAATGGAGATTTATTTCTCGAAATGTCGTCAAGATTGTGTAAACAGCAAAGGTAAATAGAAAAAAAAGATTGAGTAGGGACGATAGAAACCTTAAATTATGTAATTCTATATGACTCCAAAGGGAATTAAAATTATATTAACTTGTTTTCTTAATTTCAACATATTGTTTATTAGGATGATAAATATGACTGTAGATAGGTAATATTCCTCCTTAATAGTTTGTTTAATTTTTTTTCCTAACATATTATATTCTAATAATATAATAATAATGACAATAAAATTTGCTGTGTAAAGGTCTACAGTAATATGCATTGTTTAAATATTATCTATCTTAACAAATATTTCAAAATGGTTGGAAATACAAACATGATTTAAATATTTTTGAACGGAAGCATCGCAAATGAGAAGGTGAATAAAATTATATTAATTAATAATTAACTATAATGTATTTTCACAGCAGTAAACAGAAAAAAGTATTCTTCGTTTCTTCTTCTATTAAAGAAGAATACTTTTTTCTCTAATGAATAAATCTAGAGATTCATTCTCATTGTATTTATCTATACTAATATTACACAATTAAATTTATATTACAGTAGTATGGAGTATAAAAAAAAGTAGCTAAAAAATGTATAAGATAACAATTCCATGTCCCTTTCCCACAAAAACATTTCATCTAAATATTTCGAAAAAGTAAGACAAAGTAAAGCGCATCAACTTTAAATAAGTAAAAACCATTTGTATTTTAGGTATGTCGTACAAGTACGTACTGCGGTCGAGCGCGGGGCACAAGTTGGCAAAGATTTAACTTGTTCGGTACCCGCCGTCCCCGGGGTGCCGTTGTCAGTGATTGTCGCCGGGAGCCGCCCCCGCTGTACCCAGCCCCGCGTCCTGCCACGGGATTAATTGCTCACACCGTGCACTCGCTCCCTAGACTCGCGTTAACATACAACCGTTTCAGTAAACGCAAAATAACATCTAATGTTATGCTCGATAATAATTGCAGCGGTTTGACAAAATTGCTTGCCGAGGGTGGCTCGAATAACAAACGATTTATTAGTATTGTAGCAATGTTTTAAATTAACATTTTTAATATATATCTTACTAATATAATAGGTATTAAAAAATTCTCTTTTTTTACAAATTCTATTTCATTCTATTAGTGAAACTATTTTTTTTTTTTAAAACATGAATGGATTGACGACGAATCGACGAGCAATTTATTTTCTTTTTATTTCTTAACAAAGAATGTTTACCTGCGGACATAAAAATTTGAACAAGAGGTAATATTAAACCCTTGGTTCTCAGACACCCAAGTAACAACGAATGCAAAACGCTATGGTATGCACAGTATATTACCGTCCATGTGTGTACCTTTTTACATCTGTCTGTGACGGTTGAGTATTTTCCGTCATGTTGACAGTCATATTCATCATTCCTTTCTTTTAGTGTTACTAATGTAATATAATTCTAACTACACTTAAAAAAAATATCTTGAAGGCCCTTTATTAAGTTAATAAAAACCAAAACAATAACTTTTAGAATGTTTCTCTATCTATCTGTAAGTTTATACTTGCATTACGCAAAAATTATTGCACGGAGTTGAATTAGGTTTTAACTTAGGTTTTACTTTAGAAACTATTTATATGTTTAAAATATGTAATTCACTAAAAAGAATCACATGGCGCTGAAGCAAATAAAAGACACGATCAGATAGTTCACTGTAAAAGAATCGTATTTACTGTAAAGTTATCGTACGCTCATATAATATTTTTGCTCTGTTTCTTTCTTTTTTCTCCCTTATCTTTTATTTTTCTTCTTTCCTTTTGTTTCTTTTCTTTACCTTTTATTTTTTTATACTTTTTCCCTTTTTCCTCTTCATATTCTCTCGAATACTTTTTGCTCGAACTCGTTACCCAAATAGTATATAATATATTATTAGAATTTGTGTGTGTAGAAACTTACGTTGATATTACCAACATATATAACAGACATGTGTACAAAATTCAGAAAAAAATGCGAAAATCGAACCTACATTGTCGCAAACAAAATGAACAAAAAAAAAGACAGCTACACAAGGGTCGGTCTCTCAGATTGAATTGAGTACATAGCAAGAATTTAACAATAATATAAAAATAAGTTAATTTTCTATTCACAATTCATCACAGAAAAGTATAATGAAATATGTTAATGCTGTGGTAAACGATTACAAATAATATGATAATATATGCGTTAATGAAATTATACCGTAAAAATTACATTTAACAATTAAAATAATATTAAACATTCATTATATGTATATAGATATTATATTTTTATTATATATATAAAATTAATTAATTTTATTAAAACACAATTCCCCGTCTAAGACAACG
This sequence comes from Galleria mellonella, assembly GCF_026898425.1. Lineage (NCBI taxonomy): Eukaryota > Metazoa > Arthropoda > Insecta > Lepidoptera > Pyralidae > Galleria > Galleria mellonella. The sequence goes on along the minus strand of NW_026442172.1, from coordinate 2,170,320 downwards.
AACTAATTCTCCATTATAGATTTGTTATGTCTGTACCAATTCAATGCGATATTTTAGCGGTTGCATTCACATCTTTAGATCAGTGTTCTACAATCAGTCATCGGATACATTTTAAAGAATTAGCCATATTTATGTGTTTGCAAGCTGTTGGACTTTCAATAAATAAATAATAATTAGTTATATTTATTAAAAAAAAATGACCACAAATCTTTCATGAACAAGCATAATCCGGGTTTTTAATCAAAGACATAACTATAGAACTTTATATCTTTTGGTTATGGCCTGAAATAAAGATACTCGTACCATATTCACAGAATAAAAGTTCTTTTTAGTTCTCTATTATATATGTATTAACTTATAACACAAACACCATAAATTCATTTATATTCATGATAAATAATTTCATCCAATCATGAATTATACCTAAGTGGAAAAAAAATCAAAAACGCGTTTTTTTAAGATTACGAATACGTATTACAGTGTAAGTACAGGACTCTCAGTCAGAATTCAATACCCATTTGGCCGTTTTTTTTTTTTGGTGTGTAAAAAATGCTTTTACATTTTTTACATAGATAAAATACTTAAGAGCTTAACGAATGTAGTCTCGTTAATTCGTAAAGTTATAAAGTTCAAATGATCTGTCTATATTTTCTTTACATTTTTATCTCGTATAATGTAATGTATACTTTTATTTAAATTTTTTATACAACATAGAATAGCAAACAAGCCGATGGCCCTCCTGAAGGAAAGTGGTAACTGTAGCCTATAGACATGAACAGTACCATGGACATAACATAGTACTGTTTCGCCCATGATGCCCCCCACGCGTTACCATTCCTGAGGATTAAGGCATAATGCCTCTGTACTCTGTAAATTCACTGTCATATCCCACCCTTCAAATCGAAACACAGCCATGCACACACAACTACTTCACGGTTAACGTACGATCGGCACAGAAGTACCCAAGCAAACTATTTTACAAACTACTATATTATGTACAAAGTCTCCCTTAGGTAAATGTGATAATTAAAAAGTCGATTGCTGTCAAATACTAATACCTAATATATTTATATAACTCATTCGTGTTTCTAAGACCGTGAACCATATGTTGCACTTGCATCAAGGTTGTTAACTCTGCCCTTGAGGAGTATATGAGGAAAAAACAGCAAAAGGAAAGGAGGATTTTGAAGGGCCTTAGACATTTTAAAAAGTTCTTAAATGACAATGATGACAATGATGGGATAAACTCATCATCGGCAGAAACAGTATGTGTGTGTATATATACCTACTATGTTATGTCCATGGAACACTTGACATGCAACTGCGATTCGTTGGCAAGCATGCGTATGTGTTTACTGAGAACCCTGGCTTATACCATCATTTCATAGGATCTATGAAAGTATAAGGCAGGGGGAAGCCAAAATATCCCTTGTTTGTCATTCTAATATCGTATAAAAAAAATATCAGAATAATATCCATTTTGAGTTATCTAGATGTCAATGTCAAATACTAATATGACTCCTCAGATGAATAATATATTCATATATTTGTCTGTAGATATCAAAAGCACTAATATCAGAAATAATGGCGAAGAAGATTTATCAGAATCAAAAATGATTAAACAACCATATTAAATACTTTCATCAAAATAAATAAAACTCTGTCAATGAGTAGTATGAATTCAAACGCAGCAAAAAATAATGGATAATTGACTTTGAACCAAAAATTTTTGAGTAACAAAATATAAAATAAAAAACAACTAATAATATTTTATTATTTCAATTGCGATTTTGATTATTTTGTGCTATACTCTCCTATGTTTAAAAATCACACCGCATGAGTAAAGGTACTTGTGAAAGTTTACAAAGTTTATTAATTTTCCCTTTCATATGATATTTCGAAATTTTAAGCAGGTGCCGCTATTTAACTCCCTAACAAATATAAAATGGATTGTTTTAAATTATTTCTTAATGAGTCTTTTTGAATTATTCTCAAGTTATCCACTTGGCAAGATATTTACCATTTCATTTTTATTTATAATATAATATTAAAATTGTTTTACAGGTAGAATATCTAAGGAAGTGAAATATACCTTTCATAAAAACTAACACCTCATACCAACCTACTTTAACCATTACACTGTTTTGTTACATTCATTCAAACTAAGAATTTAGAGCAAAAGAATAAAGGAAACAGTTGAATAGTTAAAATAGGTTTTTTTTATGTAACTTAGAATGGCAAACAAGCTAACAGCCCACCTGATTGAAAGTAGTAACCATCGCCTATAGAAATAAGCATAACAAAGTATACTGTTATACTCCCCATGTGTTGCCATTCCTGAGGATTCAGTTTGAAGTTTAGCGTTTATATAATCAATAATTAATTTTATGAGTAAGATACAAGTCGCTTAATGAGCTAAGAAACGATCTATGTAGGTATTATTGGAGAATCACTACATATTTTATGTAATCCAGGTTTCTGCAGAAACACCAAAATAACTGATATAGACATCAAAAGATTAACAAATTATTAACTTAATTTATTATACTATGGTGATTAATTGCTTATGAATTTCATATATATGTGAAATATTATAATTTATATTTTTGTGAATAATTTTTTTAGTAAATATTATAAATTTTTAACTTGAAAACTTAATAATTAGTGTACATATATTAATAGTAATGCCTAACAGATATGAGCATTGTTTTAAATCAACCCACAATTTAAAAATTTGTGTGATATATATATATATATATATATATATATATATATATATATATATATATATATATATTTTTTTCATTCCAAATTAATTTGGAATAGATGAATACGTGGAAAATAGCTACTAGGTAGGTAGATCAAAAAAAGTTTAAATCAGAAGACCTTCTCACAAGAAATGAAATAAAACCTACACCATGACAAATGTAGTAGAATATATATCTAATATTACATCATATTTATTACAAGTACATACGTATTTGTAATAAAATAATTAAAAGTCTTTGTTATTCTGAAACCCTGGCTAGTTTGAGTTATAGTAAAATATGTTTAATCCAATTTTAAAACTAAAAAATTTGATCTCCTATATTTATTCGTTCTCGTATAAATTTTGCTTTTAAAAAAATCATATATTTATGTAATTATTGGTGATGTGTTGAGAGACTAGTATGGTATTCTTAGTAATTAAATGTTTTGACAATAAATAAATATTTATTCTATTCAAGCAAGTAAAATAGAAAACAAATATACAATAATAAATATATATATTGATGCCTAATAATATTGTAATGATTACAAAGTTCTATCATATTTACTACCATAAACTATATTAGTCACATTTATATTTCATTCTATTCATGGTTATCTAAAAAAACTCTTATAAAGTTAAACTCGCCTTAATAGCTACGAGAATGTATTAGACAGAATAAACAAAATATCCAAAACTTGTAAGTAGTTAAATTGTGACTTGTGATTATTTTAATCCAAAATAAAGTAAATTTAAAAAGAATAAAATCCTTGTCATGTGTCTATATATAAATACATATAAAAAATTACCTACGATCTTGTGGTGAATCTATATATAGTTTTGACTTTCGTCAAAAATATAAACAAACATTTTATATGTCTAAGTCATATTTAATTTAAGCAGTATTGTTGGCTGATCACAACAATTCACAGAACCAGTTCTTCAAGTTTACAATGATTTATGATTATTTTACACCATAGGTAGATAGGTAACATATTGTATCATAAGCAATTATATACATCTTATTAAATAATCGACGGTACGTGATTTTTAATTAGGAACGCCAGTCGATTTGTCTTCGAACTACCTTGTATGTTAGGCTGCGCTTAAAATGCCTTTAATTAAAGTTTATTCGTTAGAGTAACCAATAACCAATATTTAAAAATCGAAGTAATTATCCTATGAAATTTAAGCGAATTGAAATAAATTCAATGTTTAATAATCGGACGCAAGGAATATATCATTCATTTGCCGCACGCATGATGAAAGAAGATTATACTCGTATATAGGAGGATGTCATAAACTAAAGGTTTTCTTTAAGGGAATGTTCTACCAATGAAACTAAACATTACTTGAAGAAATGAAACATGGTTACAAATTATAAAAAAAATTACGCTTCCATACTAACTATACGCGACGCGCCATATTCGTAGTAACTATTTTTTTTTAATGGGTGATAATGGAATGGTATCCCAACCGCACCGGAGTGATGGATAATAGGTGAGGATGAAGCACGCTATAAGCCCATCGTGACGAATTCAACAAGAATTGTTCACGATGGTTTCCAGGGGGAATCACGTGGAGGTCGACCTAATATTGCTAGCAATGGGGCTGTCAAACTCCATTGCTAACAATCCCTTACCCCCCGTAGTACCTATTAGTAGGTAGGTACCTATAGAGTTTCTCTTTTTGTTCCTTTTTTTTAATATATTTCATTGGGAAAAAAGTAATAAAATACTTTCTTGAGTATTATTTTTATTATACCAGCCGTTAACTGTCCACTGTTGAACATAGGCCTCTTCTTCTTGCTTATAAATATACTTGCCAACCCTTCACCCTGTTTTGTATATAGTGAATAACTATGGAAATAAAATATTTTTTAATGTACGGTGCAATAGATTTCTATATAGATTCTTGTTTCCCTTGACAAGATAAAGTTCACCTTGGACCAACACAGTAGAGCAAATATGTACAAATACCTTATTATTTTTTATAAGAATGTATTATTTATATTTAATGATATTATTCATTTATTTATTTAGTAAGTATAGTCAGATTACATAATATCTCGTTAAGCATTAGAGCTTCCACCAATTCGTATGACAAGGCCTTATAATTTATGTATTAATTATTTATCACCAGAAATACATTCCATTGCTATTTATATTACTCGTATAATAAAAAAAGTAGGTAGATACTTCTTAAGCTCGCTTAGAATGAGACGCGGACAAGACTCTTAACTGGCGTCTCTAACAGATATAACATACATTTTGATACAATAAGTTGCAAATGACAACAAGAACTATGTAATTAAAAGTTTCTTAAGCACTCCTTATATTTTGATGTGATAACTACCGGTTCAACTCACATATAAGCGGCTGTGACGCAAGCGCTCGCATCACAGCCGCTCATGATCAAGGATCACAAATTGATCCCGAAACTAGTCCAGCTTTCTCGATCTAATTATACATAAGTTAAACCGGTAGTTAATAAATATGTCATTTATTCTTATTACTTTAATAATTCCAATCTTTATTTTATTTTTAACTATATGGTAAAATAAATGAATAAAAAATGATAGGGTACTTTATGTATGTTATTGCTGCGTTATGAACGTTTTTTTTTTTAAGTTGTTTCTTGAGCATGTAACGTACCTTCTGTAAAAATCAATGTATGTATTAATTGAGTAGATATTTAAAATAAATACAGAGAAGCCACCTTCTAATGGTAAAGGCTTTAAAAAGATTTTTATATTCTGAGTATTTTGTATCGATGCAAATTAAAAATATTTACTGAATTCTATCATTTGTTTAATAACTACTCATAGTACCTACAAGTTCCAATTAGTTTGCTATTAATTAGCGCTGTATAGGATACTGGTAATTTTATCCAAATGTGGTATAAATAAATCATTTTATCTTTTCCTCTCAATAATTTTATAAAATTATATTTCTCAAATTGGCCTCTCTAATTCGAAAGTATAATACTAAGTAGTATAAAACTAAAAATAATAAATTATGAAAACAATGCATAAAATTAAATGAACTTGAGATAATTGAGACGTTATCGAAAGAATAAGATCAAATGAAAGAAATAATTAAAAAAGTTAAAACATTCTCTTTCTCGGAATAATAGTAAATAAACACGTCAAATGGAAAAGTACTGTTCAAGTCATCGCACAAAAGTAAACAACATAAACAGGAAAGTTTATAAATATATACAATATAAGTTCTAAAACATTTAGCGGAATTTATGAATGAAACAAATTCTGACCACGTTTTGAAGAGTAATTAATTGATCGTATAAATAGTTAGTAAAAATTCACAAATACAACAAAATGTAGGCGTTGTCTAGCTACTTAAAAAAAACAAAAATTGTAAAAGAAATACAAAATTGCACAGCTTATACATAAATAAGCTTAATAACAATTAAACAATTTAAATACAGTTATATAAATTATACAAATGTTTTATATAATAATTGATAGAACAAAAATCGTATTTAAACTTAATACAGGTATAAACACCGAAGAATTGAATTAAAATAATAACATATATTTACGCGAATGGTGCTGGATGGGCTCATTCAAAGCTTCAATTTCTTATAAATTCGAAATTGTTACATGACACACAATAACACTAGTGTACATGTAATTGTTGTACATAACATGCACACTAGTGTAATTTATTTTTGTCTCTGTGATAGCGTTTTTAGTCTATCAATATATCTACGGTATTATACTACGTGTATTATACAAACAAATACTTAATCTTAAAAATAATGCTCTAAAAAAATTGCTAATATCTGCTGCAATACTTAATACTTACCTCCTAATTTCAAACATAGGGACATTATATTATACCGATATATGAGAAGATTGGTGCTGATACACAAACAATTCAATTTCTTGTAAATTTGGAAATGTCACACACATATTTACATTACATGAACAGCAATGTAATTGATTTTTATCTTGTCACTATGATTGTTTTCTAGTCAGTCAGTATCTGCCTGAATACGAGTAATATTGTGTACAAGTAGTATATAGTGTCCATAATACAAACACATTCGTAAAAATAACACTCAGAGAGTACATACATCAATCCATATACCCATCTGCTTTTAGGTATGTCACCTTATATTAAAAATTAAGATGTATTCGTTATTTTATTTAGTGGATACTAATGTAATTTTACTGGCTAGATAGACACCTTCCTCTATTGTTATATACCAGTATGTAGGTAGTTAGAAAAGCATAATAGATGGATACTCTTTTTTGTTACCTCCATGAGATTACAATAGTAATCTTATTATAAATACAAACAAATAATATTATTTTCAATTGATATAGAAAATGGAAATAAAATATAAATTGCCATACCATAATATAATACTATGACTAAATAGATAGATCGGTTGTATCCACTTTATTTTACTTAAATCAATCAAATCAAATATCTTTATTTTGCGTGAAGAATGGTATAAAGTTGGTACATGGTTTTACCAGTGATCTTTGATGATAATACCGGAAGGTAAAATATTAAATAGCTGATCAAAGGCCCGCGAAACATACTATTTTACATTTACTGATATAACAAAATACCTACTTAAATGTCAAAATATATCGGTTACAATAATATACATGCTTTAAAGAATTCATCAATAGAGTAAAAGCATTTATCCGTTTGCCAACTTTTTAATTTATTTCCAAATGCATTTAGTGGTGGTGTTTTTATTGCATTATCTAATAGATTGTAAATTTTTATTGTCATACAATAGGCAATTCTGCCAAATTTGACGTTTTGTAGGGTAGAATTAGATTATGCGGATTTTTCGTGTTAAAATTAAGGTAAACTTTTTTAGGACTCCGTTCCAAATACGTACAAAAGAAACCCATATAGTGCCACTTTGTCTGTCAAACTTAATTTTGCGGTCGGGTTTCTAGCTACGTGACATAAATCATCAAATATTAATTTAAATAACAATAATTATTGTTAGATGTCTATGCCATATAAAAATACTATAAATTGGTCATTTATATATTATTAATTACAAATGTATAATTTTTCAATACATTTTAGGACTACATTTAAATAAAGATTTATTAAAAATGTAGATTACAATATGATATTGTTATACCTACGGAGATATACATTGTCTAGTACTTTATTTTTTTTCTATGTACCGTATCGATCGATTTGTATTCTTTATATTATAATAATTGCAAATTTTTAACACGTTCGTCTTGTTGTGGTTTTATTTCTCTATTCCGTGTATTTTTGAAGTGTACAACATGTTCAAATATATTTAATGTAAACACAATAAAAATCTTTTTATATACAGAATCCAGCTGCGAGTGAACATACCTCACTTTTGACCAATTTTTTTCTTTTAAATAGATATATGTGCGTATTAAAAAATACACAAGCTTCATAGACATAAAAAAAAGAAAAACATTTTTTAGCGTTCTGTACAGTAATCGTCAAGATATGTGCATGTCAACATTACAAATTGTCCTGACGCATTGTTTCTGAATGCATCATGCAATGACATGAGTTACTCCAAAGAAAAATAGCATATTCTAGAATAGAATTTACATTACCGTACTTAACATGCCTGCAAGGCTGTCTTTTTATAACTGATCATTTTTAATCGCCATACTGCATATGTGAATGAGTTTATATTATATGCATAATTTATATATGCAGTAGTTAATATAAACATAAACTAAATATATAAATGTACTTTGTCTTATTATAATAAATATTTAAGTTGTTATTTCATTACCATTCTATTATTTTACTAATTGTTTTATTTATTTCTTTTTTATATATTTCAACATCGTAGCAGAGTATTACGACGAATACGTCATCAGCAAACAAAGTGCAGTCATGCTATGTAACATAATATGTAAAATATTAAAAATTGTAGGTTAATTATGAAAATGTTTGCAATTTAATTAGCCTAGTACCTAAAATAGTAAAAAATAATTACCCTATTGATATATTTTTTTACTTATACGTACCTATTGTACACTTATAATAGATAAATAAAAAAATTGCGAATTACGTACTTAACGTACCTGGATTCGGCTGCGTCTGATAATTGGGCTTTTTCATCCATTCGTACGGTGAACGCGGCGGAGCCGGCGGTTGCGAAGGCCTAGAGCCCGGCGAGCCTTCTCCTGGACTCGCCAAATCCCCTCGCGCCGGAGACGGGATATCTGTTATTTCTCTCTCGCCTGGTTCTCGTTTCGGAAAGTGATGGGGATCTGGCACCCATTCTCCACCGGCTGTAGCTCCGTTCCACGCACACCACTGTTGCTCCTCAAAGTTCTGATGTTGCCAGCCGTACCAGCCACCACCGTATTGCCCGCTCTTGCCTTGGTACATGGCGAGCGGGTTGACGTAATTCACCATTCTTCGATCACCGTCCGGGCATCGCACATACACTCGCTGTCACAACACTTCAGTACCTATGTACGCTTACGAGACACACTTATACAACACGCAACAAAACGCGACTGAGCGACGAGCGAAGCGGGTAGAGACGGTCGGCGTGTTGAGACTGAACAGGAGGGGCGCAGCACAGCTGGGCCACAGAAGGCGGACTCGCCGACGACCAATGGCATTCGAGTTTGTGAGGACGGGGTGGGCGAGTGCTCCTCGCGAGCCGCCCGTCGACTCATGTCCGCGCTGACATAATTTGCCTAATTACAACAAAAATAATGAACGCTACGTTAATGAAGTCAGCCTTTTAAAACATTTTTTAATATTCATTTTAACAGTATTATTTATAATAATTTGATTTATTCACATGTAACATGACCTACGCCACCTAGATGGATTAGTATATAGGTAGATACATAGATTAGGAATAATACATGTAGATTGATAATAATATTATGGATTTTTGTTCACCTCTATGGCATGTGTTGCTTTACGTAAATAAAAGCTCGGTTAAATTCTCGATCCGAGTAAGTTTAGGAATGAAATAAATAAACATGCCTACGACTGTAAACCCTTATGTGGTTTAATTATAAAGCGCTATTTTCTAAATTTATTAGAGTATTTATAGATTGTTTCCTAGTTTTTATTTGCCCGATTTTTCATTAGTAAGCATACGCAAGTAAGTAAAACGGCGGGAGACCTCTCGTAAAATCTTATCCGAGTCGCACGCCTATAGATTTATTCAGTTGTCCATTCACTTGTTCATGATGTGTGATTAAGGTAGAATTAATTTGTCATTTATCTATACTTAGTATTATTTTATATAAATATAAATAGCTTTTACCTGCAATCTTGTACGCGTAGATTTTGTGAGTAGGTACCTAAGCTATTACTTAAGCTATTTAAATATGAAAATATAAACAAACTTACCATATATACACCACTGTATGTTGTATCCCATTTCCATGTTTGGGTCGACCTCCAAGTGGTTCCCCTAGAAACCATATTTATTAATTTTTGATGAATTAAAAAAAATAAAAACAGGCTATTTTAATGAAATAAAAAGTATTTATTTATAATTTTTTGTGATCTACCCGATATGATAAATAAAAACTTGGAATACACAAGGGTATATTTTTTTACACCCCTATATATATTTTTATAAAAAATCAAACCCTAGGTTTGTTTTTAATTTTTTTATATACCACTGAGGTGGCATACAAGCATATGACCAACCAGATGCTAAAAAGTAGTTACCGTAGTTTACGAATTGCTGAAATACCAGAGGTTATATGCGCGCGCAATAAAATCTCTTTACAACTTTTTTGAAAAAATCCATGCTGCAGTCTCTTGGAAAAATCTCGACAATCTCTCATTCTAAAACGTCAGCATTTGTGGAAGAAAGCATCTCTGAAACAGCGCAATAGCGCCCATCCAGCCTCTAAAATATGAGGGTGAACTCCTTGTAGGTAGCGAATAGTGCGAGAATTGATAGATAATGGGCATCGTGTAAAATAATTTCTCTTAGCACAGGCCATAATAGTCGAATGAACTTAAGAGTTCGATACCGTCTGATCATCGTCAATTCTCTTAGCAATTTTTTTTTTCACGTAATAATAATCCAACAACTCCATTGTTAGCAATATACCTTATCAGATACAATCCCATACCCCACGTGGTTCCCCCTGGAAACCATCTTAGTTAATTTTTGTAAATCCGTCACGATAGGCTAACTTTGATTTCATCCTCAACTGCCATGTGTCACTGGTGCCCCGCCAATGTTTACCGATAACACAGGCGGAATTGTCTTTCCATTTACATCCATTAAAAAAATGTAGCAGTGTAAATGTAAATATTCCCGATTAGAATGAATTCATAATTCATTATTTTACCTAGTAGTGTCATTCCTAGTAGTTTTTTTTTTCTTTCTATTAGTTTTAAATGTCACAGTAAAATTTCAGATATAGGTAGGTACTTAATACTAGATCCCAATAATTTAACACTCCTTTTGTTTGCATTATGAAATGACAAACAAACTTACTGACCACCTAATAGAAAATGGTAACCATTGCCATATGTGTACCTACACTATGGACATCACAAATTCCCATGGTACCATTCAATAGGTCTTTTTAAATTGAATTTCATTGCCATAATTATCCCACCCTCCAAATCGAAACGCAGACACAAGTATAACTGCTTATCGGTAGCGACATTATAGTGGTACAAAAATACCCAAAAAGACAACTTTGACAATGTATAGATAATATCTATAGGTAGGGGGGAAAGGGATTGTTAGTAATGAGATATAATAGCCCCATTACTAGCAATATACCCTCTTAAGTCGACCTCTACGCGGTTCCCCCTAGAAACCATCATGGTTAATTTTTGTCGAATTAATCATGGTGGGCCAACTGACCTTCATTCTTTCTCACCTATCATCTTTCACTGGCGCCCCGCCAGTGTATACCGATAGCTCGGGCAGGGTTACCATTCCATTATCACTCATTAAAAAAATATATCTATAGGTACTTATGCCGAAATATTATAGGTATAACTGAATTACTTATTTTATTTAAAGTATCTTTTCCTACACTAACTGTACCCACCTAATTTATCTAAACAATAATAATATATATAGCTATAACTTGCTACCTACTTACCTAGAATATTATCTTTCCAAATACAAAGTATTAGTAATATTAAAAATGCGTGGCAACTGTGATAACAAACAAAAGCAACACAAAAAGATCAAAGAGACCGCATCCCTGGACCAAACTAATAATGACATTTTAAATAGCCTCACCTTATCAGTCAGTCAGTCTAAGGATAAATGGATAAAGAATTTCAAAGCCAATGCCGCCAACGTCTTTCTTATTCTTTTGCATATTACTATGCACTTATACTATGTACGTAGACAGGTATAGTAAAAGTTACAATAGTTTTTTAACGAAATAAGTAAATAACATCTAATAGAAAAGTGTAGATACAAAAAGGTAAAAAAATCTCTTTAAGGACATCTCAGGTAATAAAGCTTTTTGTTGCTTAACCAGATTTAATAAAGAACCTATTTATTAATTTTGCAAAGATTAAATTTTTGTGTTTCTATGCGAAGTAAACCTTGTTTTCTTGTACAAACCTAAGTTTGCATTCTCCGTTCAAAAACTTTGAAACTTATCTACGAAACATCTTATTCACGATATCTATTATCACAACGGATAACTTTGTTTAAATATATACCTAACATAATAAAACTTACAACTACATAGGTTACAATTACAATTACTTATACCTATACTCATAATAATAAATTTTAAGCACTTTTCTCCACATGTGTTTTTTTTACGCACACGTCTGTATCTAGTATCTAAAAACTGTATGAGTTTGAAGTTATAAGTACTTAGTAAACACCATGCAGAATAAACCACGTGATAAGATTACACAATGCGATTATAGGTTATAGTACAACCATGCATAGGTTTTTTCAAAAACCTAATGAAAAGATAAGGTAAAAGTTTTATTGAAATTATCACAGAAACACTCTCTAAATGAAATTAAATCAATCAAAGCATTAAATCAATTTATCGATAGTTTATTTGTACGTCATTTGGCGACTTTTAGTTAAATTAGTTATTCACTTGTTCATATTTTCGATAATTTATATTGAAATAGGTATAGAAAAATTTTGTTAATGTATTTTATGTAGCTATATTAATCATGAAACAACAATATAAGTACTTACTTCTTAAATGATAAGTAGGAACTCTGCTTAAGTTAAATGCAAAATGTCTGGTTTATGTATCTTCTTCTTCCTACCCTTTTCCCTAATCTATTTGGGGTCGGCTTATTATGTTTTCTTCTTCTATTCCTCTCTATTTGCTAATAGTTAATCCTTTTCTGTCCATACCATCTTCCACGCAGTCTATTATCAGTCTATCCATCTTTATGTAAGTATATTTGTTTATTATTAATAGTGGTCGAACAGAGAATTAAACTAATAACATAAACTTTAAAAATAATAATAATAATAATAGTCTGACAATTTTATACTTCATCATACTTATAATTCTACTCAAGACAAAATAAAAAAATCGTCTATATATATATTTCTTCTTCTAATAAATCTAAACAAAGTTTATCGTTTAATTCATTTTTTGGACATAAGTAAGTACCTAAAATAAAGCCTATAAAATTACTTTAGTGTTCAACTTTAGGACTTCTGTATTAGAATTGAAATTACCTAAAAGTCGAAATAATATTTTTCTTAATTCAACTTATATTGTCTACGACATCAGTGTATAGAAATTGAACAAAGAAAAATTTCTTTAACACACCAAAAATAATCTTTGAAAAATGAACGAAATGAGACGTAATTTATATGTTCATCTTTTAGTTACTAGATCTACAGGAATGATGAAGATAACCGGGCGGTATTGAGCCCTTTAATTTAAGGCGGTTCTTTGCTTCTCTTTGATTCTTCTACCGTCAGTATAACGGATTGTGTTCTGGGGAACTTTTCAATATGATGCTTACAGCCACCTTTTACCATCGCACCGCTCGCAATTGACAGGAAATGCATCCTCACACCTTAGAACCAGAACCACATGGTGCGATTTCAGAGGAGTTTCCTCCCGCGAACACAGGTTGTGTAATGATCTTCATTCCGAGATTTTCCCTAGAGACTACAGCATGAAGTTCTTCAAAAAGGACGTATTAAGTTTCTTAAGGGTCGGCAATGCGCACTATACATCCCTCACATTACAGGCGTCCATAGACTACGGTAACTCCGTTTACCAACATACGGGCTGTATGCTTGTTTGCCACCAAAGTAGTATAAAAAAAGATGTTTATTAGTTCATTTCTCTTAGCATACAGATATACTTTAAATCCTTTAAAGTTTCCTTTGTCCATTATTTGAACGCTAAGTTAGGCGACAAATATTAACACTTATTGTGAACACGTTTGGCTCCAAATTGTAAGTATTTTTTTTGTCTTGATAAAAAGAGATAATGTATTATTGTTTATGAAAAAATAGCACAGTCGCTTAAGTAGTAATTTATGTTATTTTGAATTTTCGTTTGGTGGTTCATTATTAGGCGGTGTTCACATTTTGGTTGCATTACCTATATATTTTTATTTATAAGTAACATTTAATAATAGACACAATCCGAGGCGATGGCCGCAATCACTTTCGAAAACACTACCGTTTGCTCCATCTACTACATACATATATAAATACATTAGCATTTTAAATAATGATTACAATAATCTTAGAATAACATTTAAAAACAGTGAATCAAATAAATAGAAATGCCAATCATAATATAGATACATGGATCGAATGTACTTACCTAAAATCGAGTATGAGAAAGTCTAAAAAAGGGTATGAATAAACAAACAAGTAGATAGATACTCAAGTAAGTACCTACCAAAGGTGCGAGCCTACATATCAGCACAATATAGGTAAGTAATAGTACCAATTGAGTATGAAACAGTTTTTAAAATGTTCAGTCTCCTATCAAAGTATACAAAAGTATATATCTTAATAGGAGATTTATAGGGGAAATCCACAGGCACAGCGAACAATCCAGGTAAAGCAAATACCCCTCATTATTCGTAAACTACGAGCCCTAGTCTAGAATTTTCTTATGCAAATTATATTTTTCTTATGATAAATTGAGGTAAGCAGTTCTACCAAAACTCATATATTAGATTAGACATGGCAAAGACTAGCATTCGTTCTTATAGTGCTTGTGTTTATGTAAAAATAACGAAAGTTTTATAAGCAATTATCATTAAATTTTAAGTAAGTTGGATTACATTAAAAAACAACAGGCAAACAAAGTGATTCAGCCAAAACGGGCAATGTATCAAATATCAATACAAAGATAACTTACACAAAAAAAAAAAAAAACTCTAGCACATTCATACCTCCATTTATAGTATTTGCTCTCAATAGGATAGCAAACCGTCTGTTAGGCTCTCCACTAGAATCTCAAGTAACTTACTTCCCATCGGAGTAATTAAGTAAAAAAATATTTTTACACTGGTTCAAATTCACGTAATACCAAATACGGCAAAAAGGCTATTTTACTTCAAAATAATCAGAAGACATATTTATTCGTGTTTACATACGTACAGTATTTTAATTAACGGAATCTATTTCTTAAAACTAGTTACAAAGATTGTGCTATATTAAGGTTGACAAATGGCGGAAATCGTGAACATTAAGTTTAAATTAAAGTTCTGTAGTTTGAGTATACATAAATACGCGCTTGGACAATGCGTAATTTTTATAACTATGGTGTGCGTTGAATATAATTTGCAGAAAAATAACAATTTTCGAGTTACGAGCCTCTTATGGTCTCTGGTCGTAAAAATGGCGACCGATTGCCATTGAGAAAAACAAGAAAAATAATATATATTGTATATCAAAATCTAAAAAGTTAATGGGTTTCGAAAAAAAGAATAAACAGTACTCTTACTCACCTCTGATGATTTACGAAGAATTACCTCAAATCAAACGGGTAAGTCTTCTATAACATTTTTGACATCGTTCAAAAAACCTTGTTACTAAAATGTTAAAAATGGTTCCTTTTTCTGGGCTTCTCTGCCAGCATTCAGTAGGTATTTTCCTTACAAAAATTATTACTTCATTACTATCTCAAAAAGCGATTTTTATTACTCGGTGAAGTGCAGAGTCACGCTTCGCGAGGTATGTGATAGTAATAAGAAATAGTCTTCGCTTCAAAACCCCTGTACATACCTCCGTGTATTCTACCAAATCCTTTTCCGTTCAGGCAGTGCACCTATACGGTCAGCTTCAATTAAAGGACAAGTCAAAACACATTTTCTTTCACTGTAGGTACTCTTTTCCATTCCTGTGTAATTTTTTGACTAGATTCATCATATTTCCTTGTATATGGCATGTATTTATATACATATCAGGTCACTCAGAAAGTATTGCGAGAAAAAGTTTTTATGTATGTGAGAATAGCCAGTTATAATTTATTTAAAAATATGATTACTTATAAGTAAAAATAGGTACGTTCTAAATTCAAAATTTCCTTCCACACTTTTTGCGAGTTAATTAAAATTACCGTCTCTCATTGAAAAATGGATTTACGTCGAGAACATTTTCGCGCTATGTTTTTTTACGATTTTAAGTGTCGCCTGAAACCGGACGAATCGTACGATAGACTTCAAATGGCATTCATGGATGAAGGCCCTTCAAAGGCAACCGTGTATCGTTGGTATAATGAATTTAATCGCGGTCGACTAACTTTGGGGGATGAAGAAAGAAGTGGTCGCCCTTTGACCACTGTTACGGAAGAAAACGTATTAGCAGTGAAAAAAGACAATAGACGAGTTACATACCAAGAAATTCAGCATATACTGCAGATTGGATAAGGATGCCTTCACGAGATTCTACACGTGCATCTACGGGTGCGGAGGCTAGTTTCACGCTGAGTGCCGCACAACCTCACCGATGTTCAGAAGCAAGCAAAGGTGGAATGGTGCCATGATATGATAGACAAATTTGAAATAGGCTCGACTCGGCGTGTTTACGACATCGTTACAGGTAATCCTGGATTTATCAATACGATCCAGAAACAAAGCGCCAGTCGACGGGTGTTTCAAAACGAATCGACGCCTGCAAAAGTAAAGCGACGTAGACGCCGGGGGAAAATTTTGATCGCGAGCTTTTTCAATTTGACTGGCTACTTGGTGTGAATTCCTTTACGAAACCAAAGAAGCATTAACGCCGAATGGTATACTACCAAATGCTTGGCAGAAGTTTTCTCTGTTGTGAGCAACAAGCGACAAACACAGGGCTCCACGGGCTACTGCTCCACCACGATAATGCGCCTCTCCCACACCGCAATCAAAACGATGGATTTCCTAGACAGCACATTGGTCAAACTCCTGGATCACCCTCCTTACAGCCCTGACCTAGCACCGTGTGACTTCTTCTTATTCCCAAAAATAAAAAATCAGCTCAAAGGGATACAATTTTCGTCGCCGGATGATGCGCTCTCAGCGTTCGAGCAGGCTGTAAACAAGGTGTCTACGGCGGACTGGAAAATGTGTTTCGGAAACTGG
Source organism: Galleria mellonella (assembly GCF_026898425.1). Taxonomy (NCBI): domain Eukaryota; kingdom Metazoa; phylum Arthropoda; class Insecta; order Lepidoptera; family Pyralidae; genus Galleria; species Galleria mellonella. The sequence continues at coordinate 2,153,019 of NW_026442172.1, read as the reverse complement.
TTCAGACACATGAAACTTTGTATAGAGGCTGGTAGAGAGTACTTTGAAAAGAATTAATAAAAATATATTTACCTAGAGAACATTTTTTTTAGTGTCGCACGTATATATTGTTATAGTAAGTAGTTTAATAAATTATATGTATTTGATATTTTTGTGCATTATAGTTTTTTGTATTTTATGCACGAAAAAATGATTATTTCATTCTTGCGCCACCTACCCACTTCTATCTATTCTCCTTTAACCAGAGGTTGTCTGTAAGAGATTGCCCTAGCGATAATACTGCCTTTTGTACCTTTAGGTATATATTTTAATCTGTATTTATGTTACTGTATTTCACTTGAATTATTCATTTGTCATTATATATTTTTGTTTATGGTGCAATAAAGAGTTAAATAAATAAAGAAATTGTGATGATATTGTTAATTTACTTAAGATTTGGAGTCGTCAGTCTTGGAGTTAGGTTTATAGACTAGTAGCTAAATAAAAAGGGATTTTTTTTATATTATTCAACCAACAAAACCTTGGTCTTTTTATGTTAAATTTTAATGAAACAGTCACAAGCTCAGTAATTTGTATGCGCATTAGCCATGTTTGCATTTCTGCTAATTTAATAAACCTTCAAAATATGAATAGAGATACATATATGTGAGTGCGGTGCGAACGTATAATATATGCGTATAATATGGGTGATCTAAATCATATTTTATTTTCCTGTTCCTTTTATGATCATTCTTCATTTATAAACTCTCTTATCTCCTTAAAATATTTCATTTCTTACTTCTTATATTTATTAGCTCATCCTGACCATTCTATTTACAAATCACTTGCCCTAATTATTAGTATTAATAGAATAAAAATTTAATTATTGATCAATTAAAAAAAGCCTGTCCAAAATTATTATATGTTTCATTATTCCCCGTCCTGTTTCCCTTCTGTTGGGCAACACTAGTTCATTGCCAATCTAAAAACAAGGAATTACATAGAAGGAATGATAAAATAAAAATTGTAAATCAATGTTTGACTCCTTTCTTCTTATGGAAATATTATTAGTAAAAAGAGGACGAAAGATACACCATCAGTTGCTATTTTTCTCAATTCATGGCAGGCTAGTTTGTAGAAAATATATGATATGTCAATATATGTCAATGAGAAATTTTACATTACTAGATTATATATTGGACACAGTTTATGAAGAAAGTATGCAAGCAGGTTGTATTTGAATTTGGTAGAGTTATACGGCCGTACAACATTTTCTATATAGCAGAGGTGCCAGCTTGATTATAGGTAGGTATATTGAAGAATTGAAGTGTATGTACAGTAAGGCTACGATGTCTATCCGAGTACAGAACTAGAATACAAAACCCATCCCAGTGCAGAAAGATGTAAGACAAGGTGACGTATTATCCCCAAAATTCTTCACAACTGGAAAAGATATGGTATAAACATCAATAATGAATCACTTATCTTCGATTTGTCGATGACGTAGTAATCATGGCGAAATCCCTGGAGGATTTGAATACTATGCTCATTGACCTAAATGATGCTTCTCAACAGGTAGGTCTTAAGATGAAAATGGATCGGACTAATATCATATCTATTGTCCATGTCACACCAATAATGGCTACGATTGAAAACCCTTGCTCTTAGATGTCGGCGAGTATAGTATAGTAGTATAGTATAGTAGTATAGTATAGTACCTGGGACAAGTTATCAGAATAGGTAAGTCTAATTTCAACTGAAGAGTCAACCAACGAATCGAACTCGGCTGGGCAGCGTTCGAAAAACTACACCATATCTTTTTATCAAGGATACCTCAGAGTTTAAAGACGAAGGTCTATAATCTGTGCGTGTTGCCAATGATGACTTATGGAACCGAAACGTGATCTTATACGATTGTCCAGTTGTAAAATCTTCAAATTACTCAGCAAGTTATAAAGAAGGTTAAGCTCGGAGTCTGCGTGATATAATTCTTAAAGAGGATATCCGCAAAAGAACCAAAGTAATCGTCATACCCCGAAGAATAAATGGTTGACTGAACGGAGAGAATGCTTTTAGCATTAAGTCCGCCATGTATACATATTTGTACTAATGAATAAATAAATAAACTAGCTGAAGTAGCAATGGACTTGTCACATAGCTATAAGAACCGACAACCGATGGAGTTCTTGAGTAGCGATCCTGTACGGGCAAACGCAGTGTAGGACGACCTGAAATGCATTGCAAAAAGTCCCTTTTTGCAATGCATTTCATCGTCGTTCTACTCTCTGTCCAGTCTGAGGTCTCTGTCCAGTGGACGGATTCACGGACAGTGAAATGATGATGATGAAAACATTAAATTACAGAGATCAAAAAAATCATTTACGATAAAATGTAAATATTTTGAAGTTTTCTTGAATAAGTATAGCACAAAAAATGCAGTTTACTTTAATAAACTTGAATATAGGAAAAATTCAAAGTTTTATCTAGCAACCCTATTTTCACTTTGCATCCAGAAACATAAAACACATTAATAAAAAAAATAAAAAAAAAGCCGCCGCTATGCTTATGCCGCCACCCACCACCACTGTTGCCATTGTGTTACTTTTATAACATTTTGCGTTACTTTTGACTCTGTTGTGTTACTCCCACGTTATTAATCAAAATATTAAATTTGCGTTACCTTTCGTAATGAAATTCATTACGACCACATAGACATCGGTTTGGAGGAGTCAAATGCAGCCATGTCTGTTATATTGCTAAACAGAACTATCCCTCTCACAGATACTATCCTTAGGTTATAGATAATACTGTGCTACGGGGCGCAATTGTGGCAACTCACTTCATTGCACTAGATGTGTCAACTCATTTCTTCAAAAATTCTAAAATTCGCGCATAGCGCGCTACCAGGCAATTATTAGGGAAAAATGAAATGGGCTTTGTGTATGAAGAAATGTGGGAAATATTTGTAAACTTTATAGACGGTATATAAATGCAGTAAAATATAGAGTAAAGAAAGGCTTTTTTCCGTCATTAGAATAATCGTTGAGTTACCCATATCTAGCGATTGCTATAATCTTATGACTATAGACTCTAGACAACCTAAGTACCTATATATTTCTAGGTCTAGATGGCATATCAAGATGAAACATGTGCCAGTATTTAACTTAGATTTTTTGGTACACTACTGAATGGTTTCCAATCTGGTATAGTAATTTTTGTGTGATGCCAAACAAAAATATATTGTGTTGGTTTCTATTATTCTAAGACCCATCATATCATTTTTTCTTAAATATCTCCTATTAAGTATCAGGCTCAGTCGAAAATTTATTTTTATTTATTAATTTACACTTCATTGCACCATTTATAAAAAAAATAAATACAATTATTTTTATTGAGAAATCTTACAAAAAGCGATCTTATCACAACACAATATCAGCAATATCAGCAATCAGACAATCTTTGGGTAGAGTACATTGAGAAAAAGTCAAGTGTAGGTAACACATTATTATATAGATACTAATATATACAGACTTATATATGTACATACATATATGCGTCAGGGGTGTCCTTCTCTAGAAATCTGTCAACCTCCCGAGCCATTGCAGTGTACCCCTTTCCTTTCCTACATAAGTCCCTTATTTCTCTTATTTACCAATTTCATTTACGCATTTTCAACGTTCCCTTCCTTTTTTTTCCCAAACTTTTCTTCCATACCGAGATGACAGAAACCATCAACAAATGCATTTCCAAAGAGCGTTGACGTCATGCAGGTTGCCGGTCGTAAATTCTAAGCCAAATCTTTTTAATATTACGCCGTTTCTAAATAATAATTGGGATAAGGCTAAGAAGATGATGATATATACATATATATGTACATAATATGGCCATGTGGTCCCGACATAGAATAGGTTACCTCTTTCTTTCCCGTGGGTGTTGTAAGAGTCGAATAAGGGAGGGCGAGGATTGGATAGCAGTATCCCTCTTAAAACATCTCCAAAGCCTAACTGCGGTTACTAATCTGATGCGGTTGATATGATGATAATGATCATATATGTACATAACTAATGGCACAAATACAACAGAAGAGAATGAAAGAGGAGTTCGAAGAGAGAACACAAGAAAATAGAACTTTAAGGGAGAGATAGTAAGACTTAATAGAGGTTTCGAAGCTAGCGAGAGAATGACCGCACCGAATAGAGGCAGGTAGCAAATTCCACAAGCAAACTGTCTGCATAGTAAAGGATTTAGAATAAAAGGAAGAGGAATGAGCGGGACATTTATAGCGGAGGTAGTTGACACGGCGCGAAACATAGCCATTAGCGTCATTAAGAAACATGAATCGATCTTTCAAATAATGAGGAACAATGGGGTTCAAAATTATTGGATAAAGGACTACTACTACTAACGGATAGGAAATCACTTGAATTGAGTATGAAATTGAGAAATATGATCATATTTGTATACACCAAATATGAAGCGAATGCATAAATTGTGGAAACACTCAAGCTTGTTGAATCGCTTTTCAGTTAGGCTAAATAACAATAGTCAGCATAACCGAGAATGAGCAGTAAGATGTGTGCAAGTGCAATTTTAGGGTTAACAGGGAAGAAATCATGTTACTTATACAAAGCACCAAGGTAGCAGCAAACATTTTTTAACTAACCTCCGAGATTTACATAGACTATGACAAAATATTTTTTTGATAAGGCCAGGATTTTTTACTCAGAAGTTATATAGCCCTTATAATCTATTATCAATTTTTGTAACTCGCGGATAATTATTCTTTCTATAATTGAAAGAAGTTTTAAATTTGGTTGGGCAGTTTTTCAGTTTATCCCTTAATAAACAATTATATAATAATTTGCAGCGGTTTTTTTTTTTTTTTTTGCGAGTGTGTTACTTTTGCTATGAAAATGATACTTTATGAACAGTCTAGTGCTACTTTTGACTATCAAATATTGGCAACACCGTCACCACCCATTCGAATTATTGTCGATGGCTTCGCCTTTGCTTAGAGTTCTCTTCTCGGTTTAATTCAATTTTCGTATTCTTTACTTGTGATTGTGAAATGTGCAATTAAAAGTGTTTTTGTAATAAATAATTTTTATCTATTTATAATATATTCTAATTATTCACTATGTCTGCGGATAACATTGAAAAATTGTATCAAAATTACGGCATTTTAGCTGACGCTAAGGATGACATTTCAAAGGTGTGCCTATTTCTTATTTCCCAATACTTTTGCGATATTTGTACATTATTGATACTGATTCATACAATATTATTTTGTTTTTAGCACGAAAAGGAATATTTAGAAATATTGGCTGCTGTAAAAGGATCAGATAAAGAGAAACGACTGGCGTCTCAATTCATTGCAAAATTTTTTAGCAGCTTTCCTAACCTTGCTGAACAAGCCATTGAAGCTCAATTTGATTTGTGCGAGGATGATGATGTTGCCGTAAGTGAACTTTATTATTATAAAATGTTTAAAATATTTTTTTAATATTTAATTACTTAATATAATTTTTTTAATTTATATATATATTTTAAATTTTGCATATAAAACCTTTGCAAAAATGACTGATGACTTAAATATAGCAATAATTTGTGTATTTCAGTTGTCAATATAAATGAAGGTGCTATTAATACAAAATACCACAGTTTGTATTTTGTTTTATATATGGATTTAGTAGGTTGGCCAATCATGACCTATTTTAGCCAAAATTTTTATGTGATCAATCTTAACAAAAAATAACACATTTTTACAAATTAATAAACTATCTGGGTAATTAAACATTTTTTATTGTCAATGTAGGTGTTACAACCTAAAGATCCTTATTGTTTTGAGTTTACACATACAAAAGAGAAAACTATTCTCTTATCATTTTTTATTAAATGTAGATGTATCTAAATGAGAGTTATTAATTATTTTTTTCAACCTGACCAGTAATATTTTAAAGATTGCATATGAAAAAACTTTAAATTCCCATCAAATTACAATTTTTTTATTTTATAGCTCCCACTATGGTTTATCAATATCAAACTTCCTTTGCTAATAAAATTATTATTACACTATTATCTAATTTCAAACTAAGCAAATGTTATACTATGAACCCTAGAGAACGTATAAGAATATTTAATACTTTTTTATAAATAACATTACATGTAGAATATGAATGTAAATATGTATTTACAAACATTTATGAATACAAATTATTATATTGTGCAGACATCAAACCAAAAATAATAATAAATAAATTTTCTGCTGGCTGCTTCGAGCAAATTTTCATTTGCATATCTTTTGTTGTACAACTTACATCAGAAAATAAGGCAATAACTAGGAATAATGCAATTTTTTCATTGATAATTTGTTTAACAACTAAATCAGTATATAAAGTATGCTAAGTTAGGAAGGATATAACTATAACTTACTCATGTGATTTTTCATTCCACTTTATTTAGTATTTTACAAAAAAGACTAACAAATTATCCATCATTACAAATTTTCACAGTTATTATATTAAGAGAATAACTATTATGTAATAATATATAAAATACTTTCAGATCCGAAAACAAGCTATCAAAGATTTACCATCCCTTTGTAAAGATAACAAGGAACACACACAACGAATTGCTGATATCTTAGCACAACTACTACAATCCGATGATGCAACTGAAATTAATGTAGTTACAAATGCATTACTGGCAATATTAAAAAGTGATCCCAAAGGATCATTAGTTGGTCTGTTTTCTCAAATTCATCAGAGTACAGATAGTGAAGTGACTAATGAAGTAGTGAGAGAAAGATGTATAAAGTTCTTGGCAACAAAAGTAAAGCAGTTAGGAAGAGAGGTCATCAATAAAGAAGCTGAAGACTTGATCATTACAGAATGCAAAAAGATTTTGGAAGTATGTCTATTTTTAATATATTAATTTTCAATAACATGTATTAGTCAATAATATGTTAATCTAGCTGTAATCTAAAATTAATGAATTTGGAAGGATAAAAAGTTGTCCATTTAAACAATGATTCACTCTTATGAGTTAAAATTAACCTTTTATTCACTAAAAGTTTTTTAAAATTAATTTATAAAATCATTAATAATATACCTTTAATTGATGGGAACTTTATTAATGGTGGTAAGCCTCTACAGAACGAATAGTTAGTTAAATTGATAAAATTACGGGTTACCCTCATTTCCATATAAAATAATAAAATTTAAATTTCAATACACGAAATAGAGACTTCTTGTCCTTCTGAGACTAGATTACTTGATATAAGTAGAGTCACTGGTACATTAATTAATATACACTGTTGCTTCTAGGATGTTGTTGCAGAAGAATTTGAACATATCATGGAGTTGTTGACATGGTCTAGACTTGGAAAAACCCCGGCAGGGAAGAAAGAACTAGTGCAACTTATAGCTGCTCTTGCATTGTCTCCTGACGATTGGCACCCAGAGGACCCTGAGAATGTTGATAGGATTATACAATGTACGCAGCATGCTTTACCATTATTTTCTGTAAGTATAAAATTGACTATTTTTGTAAATGTACAAGTATTACTTTCAGAAAAAAAAAAACTAACTACAGTTGTGAAAATAAATATCTATTAACAACAAGATATTTCATAGATGTAAATATTTTAATATAGAACATGAAATCACACATAGATTGTTTTAGCAGTAAATAAAAAAATGCAGTTTTTTTGTTCCACAAAGAAAAATGGCATGTTTCAATCATCAGTCAAAGTAAAAATAGGACTAACATCCAATTCATTAAAAAAAAATTAAACATCAAAATTAGTAATACAATTGAATATAGCTGCAAAAATAAGTTTTTTTTTATAAATAATTTAAAAATATAAAAAATGAAATTTTATAAAATTGTTTATTGTTCCAGACACTAGTGGATTCTACACAGTTTGTTAGCTTCTTTTGTGAACATGTGCTTACATCCTGGAAGGAAATTGCTTCACCTGATGGTGGATCTGATTCTAAATTGGAACTTCTAAAAATATTTGCTGAAATTACAGAGTATTGTGGAGAAATACAAAATGTACAGGATAAAATTAATGCTGTTTATGATTTATTAATGGTAAGATATTTGTAAATCTTTATCATTTCAGCTATTATCTGTCCCCTACTGTACATAGGCCTCCCCCATAAACTGATAAGGAATGATCCTGACCGTCCTGCAGCCACTGACTCCCTGCAATGCATTTAAGGTTGTCACTCCATATAGTGGCGGGTCATCTACACTGTATTTGCCTATATGTGGTCGCCACTCAAGAACCTTTCTTTCCCATCGATTGTCGGTTCTTTGAGCTATGTAACCCGCCTATTGCAATTTCAGCTTGCTTATCCTTCGGTCTGTGTTGGTTACTTTGGTTTTTTTTGCATATATCCTCATTTTAGATTCTATCACGCAAAGAAACTGAGCATGGCTCTCTCCATAGCCCGCTGAGTAATTTAAAGCTTTTGCGTTATTTTTAAATAATAACAATTTATTGTAATTATTTATGTCCGCATTAATCATGTTTCAAATTTGGGAAAGCCCAACTAGTTTCAAACTCAATAGGACCTTTATTCATGAGCACATATCATGGCTGTGTTGCCAGTAGCATTGCATTGTTATTCAACAGTATAGTAAAAAGTAATGAATTACAAGATAGTATAACAATCTAACTTTATTACCTATATTACTTTCATATTTATTTCTAAAATAAATAAAAATTTACATGTGCTATGTTTAATTTTTATTTATTTTAAAAATAAATATTAAAAAAAATAAGATAGTAATTGGGATTATTTTTTTACAGAATTACTTGCCAGAGGCACCAGTGGAAAGTGAACCAAATTCTGAAAATAAAGAAAAAACTGATACCACTACTGAAGACAGCAAATCTCTTCCATCACTCCAATTTTCTCATGTAGAATGTGCTTTATTTGCTCTTCACTCCTTGTGTCGTAAAGCACCAGATGCTATTACTGCAGATGCTGCAAGATTGAAAGACTTACGTTTACGGCTGCAATACACAGCACGACTCACACAAGGATATATTAAAAAACTAAAGGAAGTAACGCAGGTATGATAAAGATAAAGATATTGTTAAGATAAAGTTACGAAAACTCTTAATAACAATAACTTAGTCCAATATGATATTTTGTACTGTACTCAAAAATTGTTGTTTCAAAATTAGAAATTCAAATTAAGTAAAAAATAGCCTTTAGGCCTAATCTTTTAAAAGGTAAACAAAGAGCCCTCTTACGCATACGATAACACACAAATAAGATATACTGTCTTTATTTCAGAATAGGTAGATCTTCTACATTGATACAGTAGTACAGTTTAGTGTAATCTTTGTCAATAACAAATTTGTTTCTATGTCATTAATCAAGAACTTTAAAAAAAACTACCGATATATTTTACAGAGTAAAAAAGCAGATGACGCTAATTCAGAAGAAAATAAATTGAAAATTGCAGCATTGAAAACAACCTCCAATATCAACACTCTTATTCGGGATATATTTCGCACACCACCGAGTTTTAAAAGCAGAGTGCAACTTTCATTTCAATCTAACAGAAAAATTGACAAAGAGGTATATTTTCTTAAAATAACTTAAATTGATACTAAATATATAATTTTAGGTACAAATTATTTAATAACATATCTATTTTTTACAGGAGAAACTTGCAGATCAGAAATCGGAGGACAAAAACCAGTCATCTGCTGGCCAAAAGAGACATCGACCAATCACATTTGATAATGGGGATTCAAAAGGATCTCCTGAGAAACGATCACGCAGTGGTGACAGAAACTTAAAAATGTACACACCACCTTCTGGCAAATACAGCTCAAGATTAAACAATAGTGGCAGGTTCTCGGGACCCAACTCTGGGAGGGGTAGAGGGGGCGGATATGGTAGACGCGACTTCAGGAACAATGGGGCACCATATAGAAGGCGTAGCAACTACTAAGCTATATTGACTAACAGTGAAGTGACTTATGCTTAATTTTTTATAATTAGATATTTTGAAAACAATGTTCCAAGTGGAATATATAGACAAGGTTGATAAAGTTTTGAGATATACTTGCATATGGTACATAATTCCTTGTCTCATTGCTCACGATGTTCAGTGCAAAAGCTTAATATACAGTATTATAGATAATGCAGTTATACATGCAGAACTGTAAATTATCGAAGGCCAAGTAGAACAGTGACGTTATATTTCGCCAGGTTATTTTGTATTCTACTTTTTGCTGGGTCTTTGGATATTTAATCAATTTGGGTTAGATCTTTCCTCGAATTTCTAGCAAAATACGATGCTACCGGTTCTGCTTTCCAGACCATGTGCAGTTCGCATAAGAGTAAGTATATTGTAAATTTCACTTTATTTATAATACTCTAGTTACGAAGCAAGGCGAACAGATCTAGCCAGTTTCTCAACAATTATTGATTTTGTAAGTATACCTAAACTACTAAAATTATTACAAAAATAAAGGACAACTTGAGCACCACGTGGAATTCCATGTAAGTAAAATTTACCTGTAAAATTTATTAGATTAGATGAGGTGCCTATACATTTTGTAACACGTAGTAATTAGTGTATCCAGCACCATGTAATTTTGAAAAGGTAAGTAATTAGAAAGTTTTTTTGTTCGTGGTTCTTGTTTCAGGTTTAGTTCTTATGCCTTTGTCAAGATGAAATCATCAGGATTACATAATGCAGGAACTGAAGTTTTACTTCCTAATAAATGATTTTCGTGAAAATGTTGTTTGTACTTACTGTATCGTCGTACTCAAAGCCAACCCTTAGTAATTAATTACAGTATGTATACGATAAAACGATTAATATCATTTTATGAACCAACTACTCTAGGCTGAGTGAATTTTCTTTGTATGTACAAAGAAAAAAAAAAAGAACAATAACGGATGCCCGTTATTAATTGAATCTAGTAAATCTAGATTATAAAGCATTTTATGACATAATCATATAAAAAATATATGAAAATCATATTCATCTTTTAAATATTTGAACTGAACTAATCGTGTAATATATAAAACTAATCACTTCAGTACGATTTATCAGTACGTGATAGTCCCAGCATTGAATAGGCCACCCCTTCCTTTACCGTAGGTGTCGTAAGTGTCGACTAAAAGGGCGAGGACTGGGCAGCAGCGTCCCTCTTAAAACATCTTTAAAGCCTACTGCGGTTGCTAACCCCCCCCTGCCAAGCATAACTCCTCCAAAAGTCCTCTTATTTGGGAGATTTCCCCTTCCCCTTGGGGAAGATTTATGTCCAGCAGTGGATATTTAACGGCTGAAATAATTTGTATATAATGTCTATGGATTTATCTGACGAATTCATGTCAGCAGTATCAGATTCAATAAAGACTTGACAAAAGTTACGGTATTTTAAAGTTACCAGAAATATTTTAACAAAGTATCGTTTCATGTTATATTCTCCCGCCTCGTCTATCTATAATAGCTGAGAACGAAAAGGCAGGTATAATACCACCAGGGAGTGAGATTGTTTACTAACAATCCGTAGTCCGCATTACTATGCGGACTACCAGTCCCATTGTTAGCAATGTACCCTGTCAGGTCGTCTTTTACGTGATCCCCACTAGAAACCATCGTACTAAATTGTAATCATCACGATGGGCTAACTGACTTACTTCATCCTCACCTATCATCCCTCAATGATGCCCTGCCAGCATATACCGTTAGTGCAGGCGGGGTTACCATTCCATTATCATCCATTAAAAAAACTACCTGTGCAAAGCTGGGGTGGGGTGTAGTAGGGTACACTGTAAACCAGAGAGACAAAAGCTGTCTATATGGATACCTTTATCCCACTTATTTTTGTTGTGAAGCAGTTGTATTTAATTGGCTGTTTTGGTTTAAAAGGGGCAATATGTGCACATGAAGATGTCACTCTCCTCACCATTGTTTTCCAAGCCTTGCGGTCTTCAGGTATATACTCTTCTAAATATACATTATCCGGCAGTGCGCATGGGTGTCTCTAAATTATCCGAATCATGTCTATATGCAGCAACTTCACCTTTAGCTCAGCCAGAATCGAAGCGTTTGTATAGCGCGATGTCCAAGAAATACATTTAGCACCAGCACTAATGCGCGCCTTCAATATCTATGTCTCGGAAGCAAATGGGCAGAATTCAACAAGAATTAACCAAGATGGATTCCAAGGAAACTATGTGTGGGAGTCCACTTATAGAGCATATTGCTAGCAAAGGGGTTATTAGACCGCTATACTAGCAATCACTTTCCCCATGAGGATATAATGTAAGGATACATTACATATACAGGCATCCCTCATAGGGGTTATATTCTGTGATGACCATGGCATTGTTCATGTCTATAGGTGATGGTTATCATATTCCAACAAGTGGACTCTCAGCTTGTTGCCATTCTAAGTATAATAAAAACGTTGCCATATAGTTTTTAGGTTTTTGTCCATTAAACAAACATTTATACACAATAGGAGCCACAGACAGCCCTCTATGTCGAGGCTGTTTCGACGCTGAAGAAACGGCTGCTCACGTAATCCTGGAATGTGAGGCTGTGGCCCATCAACGTTTAGAAATCCTCGGAATGGTGAGGTCGCTCCGTGAAGCCTGTGAAGAACCCAGGAAGCTTCTGCGCTTCTGGGCGGAGCTAGGTTGGCTGTACTAGCCACGACTCACACGCACAACGGCCCAAATGAGAGGCTAAGTGCGGAAAACAGAGTCTTTCTTTATAGTTTTTAGGTTTTGTGTTTGCCATTTCAGTTAAGACACATAGCAAACACAAAACCTAAAAACTATATATCAGTACTTATAACATGATTTTAGTTGCCAACTAAAATAACCTTTTCTATGATAAATATCGAAAAATTAAAATAAACTAAAAAAGATTAAACTGTAATTATCTTTTAATAATAAATTTAAAAGCTTGTTATCTCATATTATCAATAACATTACACATGATTCGATCCAGTTCATAACAAGGGTCTGCATTAGCACTGTCACTAGGATTACAATCCATGTGTTCTAATATTTCTACTGGAACCTTGAAGTTTGATTCAATTTCATTCTGGTCAGGCAGACTCTGTAATGCATTCTGTAAAATATCTTGAACTTTATCTAAATGTTTCTTGAACCTGTAAAAATAAAGATTCGTTAAGACTTATGACAGTAGGTTTATTGTTATTACTATTTCCTGCAGCTTCACTCATGTGTATAGGCTTACAAAGTAACCTACATATTAAGTAAACAATTTATCTATGTACTAAATTTCATTCTTACATGTTCAGCAGGTTAGGCATGATTGAGTGACAAAGATCTTTACAAACTTTTACATTTATATCACATAATATAAATTTTCTTTAAATAATAAAAACTCAATCTAGAAAAGTGGCAAACAAATTTGTCAGTAGATATGTTTTCTTTATTGTGCATATGAGAATGAATAAAAAACAAAATGTTGCCATTATTTCTAATATAATAGTGATAATATATCTATCAATAGATTTGCTTATTACATGAATATTTTCATATTTAAGATTATTTTCTAGAGGTGGCCAAACCCCTTAAAAAGGCCAAGGCTCAATAATGTCTATGCATAACTGAAAGTTCCACTCACATCCTAAGATGAGCACAGTACACCAGTTAAATATGCCAATGCACTTGTCTAAGGACTAATGTGTCTACTGAACATAAATTTAAATTACAACTATTAATTTTTTATGAAAGTATATCTTCACTTTTTTACATCTGCTTTATAAGATAGCAGTAATCAATGAATATCACCAGTTAGAATCATTTAATTGAAAATTAGCACAATAATGGTTTGAAATAAAAAATAATATTGGGAAATAACAAGGAGTGACTAATTCTTGTGTGCAAAAATCTGATCTACTAATTGTTGTATAGAGAGCCTCTATACAATATATAAACATAACACATAACTGGCAACTCATGTCTAAATGGTATATAAAATGAGTTTCAATTTAGTCAATGCAGGCACAATGAAGTTTAAAGTCAAACAAGTAAAAATAGTACCGAGTAGCTGTTTCAACACGCTGGCGTTTTTGAAGCTCCATCATGACCCTCAATGTTTCACGGGCTTGATGTGGTCTGAATTCATTTAATAAATGATGAATATGTATAAATAGTAAACTTAGATCTTCAACTTTTTCAGCTCTTTTTGGAGAATCAGGACAATGCACTAACAAATCCAAAAGATCTAGGAAATTTGCTAGTAAAGAATGGTTAAGTTTCTTCAACTCTCTTCGTCTTTCAAAATGCATAGGATATAGTCGTCTGAAACCCTGAAACAATAATAGATACAATCAAAAGACATTGAAATTATTTAATTTAAAATTCTAAAAATAAACTGTTGCACAGAATGAATATCCATCCAAAAGTACTAAATTATTATTATATTATAACAGCAAGTATTATTTATGTTAATAATTGTTAAGTATTATAAGTAATAGTTATGATGGTAGAGGCTATAATAACTGTTTCTGTCATGCGGATATGATAATAATAATAGAATTATTCTATAAATTAAGTATAACTTAGTTTTACCTGACTCTCTAAGGACCGTATAATTGTATCATCAGCGTTAAAAGAGTGTCCAAACATAGAATATGAATCGTGAATAGGGCGTGGTGGCAGCGGCGCTCTGTTCCTTCGTACATTTTCATCAGTGTAAAAATTTATATATTGCATTGGTGGTAATGGCAATGAACTAACTTGTGCCGTTTCGGATGACATATTTATTGCGTTATAATTCTAGGCACTAAATTTCTAACTTGTTCACTATATCAATGTTTCCAGGGCAAGACAACACTAATTAATTTCAATAGAGTTCTATTTACAGAACTCTGAAGAATACACAAGATTATAACTCACAAATAAGGAGAAACAAAATATTTATGTGAAAACATTGCATTTCGCAGAAAATTTACTAAGTTGTTTGAAGATAAAAATTTTAAAAAAGGGAATCAACTAAAAGATTTAAAGATAGTAATAAAATATGAGAGTAATAAAAATTTGGATCTAAAAAATCAAATAAAAGAAATTAAAACTCTCTAAACATAGTATCTATAATCTGTGATTAACTCTTGCAAACAATTGAATAGCTTCGTACCATAGACTAGTTACTTTTTTAAATTTATATATGACCATGGATACAAGTCTTTTAATCGCAGACATAAAAATAGACTAGTTAGAGAACTCGCAGTGTTGCCAATATCTTCGTCTTTTCTTTAATTGCAATAAGGAATTACATATAAAGAATGGTAAAATAAAAACTGTAAATTATATGGTTGCCACCTCTCTTCTTATGGAAACATAATTAGTAAAAAGGAACGAAAGATATACCATCAGTTGCTATTTTTCTCAATTCATAGCAGGTTAGTGTTTAGAAAATGTTTGATATGTCAATTATTTGTCAATGACAAATTAATTTTTTTTTTATTAAATCATTCTTTATCGACCATATTACAAAAAAATTTCTGGTACAAAAGGCGGACTTAATACTATATAGCATTCTCTCCCAGTCAACCTTTAGCAAAACAGAAATTTTATTATGCGGTGAAAAAATTACAACATATACAATTGAGAACTACTGCATATTATGATTATATAAATATATATACATGAATATAGGTCAAAAATGATGATGATGAAGATGATGAACTGCTTTCACAGCTTTTTCAAAAAAATATTCATAGACTTTTCTCTTAGAAATAAATTTGTGAGAAATTTGTCTTATGTCCATGGGTAGCGCATTCTAGAGTTGTGAGACCTCAAGAGTGAAAAAATTGGAAACAAAAGTAAAACGATGTAGAGGAATAGAGAGAACAAGAGAGTTATTAGAACAAAGTTTGCATGTATGAGAATCACAGAGATATTTGAATCTCGTTTCAAGTATTCTGGTGATAAGGAGCTAGTGAGAAGAGAGAAAATATTGCAAAGCAACTTCAACTGTTTACGTTGGTGTATAGGGAGCCATTTTAACTGGGATCTGTACGAAGATATGTGATCATATTTACGCAGACAGAAGATGAACTATTAATAAGACGATCTAATTTATTAAGATCTTCATTAAGATCAGGATAACACACACCAGCATAATCAATAATGGGGAGAACAAGTGTTTGAACAAGTGTAATTTTAGTTTTAATAGGGAAAAAAAGCATAAAACGGTTAATGTACTGAAGTATGGCTACGACTGAACGACTAATCTCAGCAATTTGTTTGGCCCAGCTCAATTTCGATTCAATATAAAGGCCAAGATTTTTAACGCTCGTACAGTAAGTAATAATCGAATTATCGTATGTTATAGATAAGAGAGAGTTATAATCGACCTTTTCCAACTGTCTCGAGCTACCAACTATTATTGCTTGGCACTTTCTTGGATTTACTGAGATGTCAAATTCATGGGATCAAATACTGATTTTTTGTAGTTCATCGTTTATCTATGTAACAGCTGAATTTATATCTTCGACAGTTGTCTGTATATACATTTGTAAATCATCTGCATAAAAATAGTAACAACAACCAATTGTCATGGAAAGAACATTAAGAAATATTGAAAACATTAAAGGGGACAAGATACCACCTTGTGTAACACCTGATGAAAGATCTTTCCAATCAGACAACTCACGGTCTATACGGACAACTTGTTGTCGTCCACAAAGATGAGACGTGAACCAGTCCAAGGCAGAAGGCGAAAAATTGTGATGATTAAGGATCACAAGTAAGATATCGTGATCTACCATGTTGAAAGCATTGGAAAAGTCTATTAAAATTAGAACGGTGACCAACCTATCCTCCATGCCTGAATGGATATGTTTAGTAATTACTAGATTATATATTCGACACGGTTTATGTAGAAAGTATTTAAGTAGGTTGTATCTAAATTTAGTAGGATTTTAGGACCGCATAACATTTTCTACATACTAGCCCGCTAAGAATTGAGCAAAATAGCAACTGATGGTGTATCCTTAGTCCTCTTTTTCCTAAGTAGATTTGCATAAGAAGTGTAAAAGAGGCAACCATATGGTTTACAGTTTTTATTTTATCATTCTTTCTATGTAATTACTTGTTCTTAGATTATAATCGGTCGCCATTGAAACGTAGTAATTACTTGCTTTATAGAAAAATGGATAAAGGCTTGATCGTAATAACTGTATGTGTAATCACAAAGAAGTGTTTCGAACTTAGAACAAAGAATTACAGAAACCTTTCATTTCGAAGATAAATGTTATTTTAAAAGTTAACAAATTAAAAAAAAATTAATATGTAGACTCACATTATTCCTATTCACCCCGTTTTACAAAGTTTTACGGTAGGTTTAGTAAAATCGCATGTCTGACAAATGACAACTGAGAAGCTAAAAAAAAAAAAAAAAAAAAAAAAAAAAGCTGGTTGTCAAATGTCAAGTTAAATACTGCTAAAGTTGGTAGTCGATTCAAGCAAACGAATGCTCATTGCTTAGCGTTAATGTTGATGACTAATTTAATTATATAGGTATTTGCTATTTCAAGTAAATAAAGTTTTTAACGGGTGGTATTAATTACACCCACGTTCTCACTTGTTATGGACTGTTATTAATTAGAAGGTATGATATTTTTATTTAGTCTTTTATTTCCAAATCTTAGAACAGGTTGATATCTTGCCGGTTGTTTGATACACATTTATAATCTTAAATGTAATACCTATTATATTGAAAAAACACAAAATTTGTATAAATGCTTTCAGTTGATAATGGCTGGAAAAGATGGAGACGAAGTTATATTACAAACTTTCATGGTAAAGAGATCTCAGAACAAGAAATTATTCACTCCAGTCAACTACAAAGAGCGTTTGATTGTTTTGACGAGTCGGGCCCTTATATATTATGATGGTGATGGAGAAGTAAGAATTTTTCATGTTTCATATTAAGCTTTTTCTTCTTAATTTATTTATTAATGATAATTTTTTTTTCATGCTGCCTAGGAGTTGTAATAAACGAATTATTTATGGGATATTATTGTTGTAAAATTTAGGTATGTATTAGTATACAAGGTATTCTGTAAGACAGTCCTTTTAGAAGTAGAAAAATAATGAAATAGATCATTTCTAGATGGCATATTAAAATAAAACACATACCAGTTTTTAAGTTAAACCTTCATAAAACAACTGTGAAAACTGTATTCAATGAGGATGCAGTAGTTTTTGTGTGATGGTGGAACAAATATACAGATAAGCAGACAGACAAATTTTTTAAATATTATTGTTTTGACATTAATCTTATTAAGAGTTCTCATATTAATTTTCTTAACTATTTTCCATCTACCTACATTACTTAATTACAATTTTATTATATTAGTAAGATATGTGAATTGGTATACAGAGAATGCTATATGTCAATCTAGAACATTGTCTGTTTGTGTACCAAATTTTATTGAAATGTGTTCTCTTATTTAAGCATTATTGGCAGTTTTTCAATCATCTTAGCAGCATCTTTTCAACATCAACTAAATTTATGTTATAATAAGGTTATAGGTAAAATGTTAATATCACATCATATATATTCTCTGATTTTAGTATGGGTTAGATTATTAATTATTTATAATGTTGATATAATCTGGTTCATAATAAATTTAAATCACTTATGTAATGTTAATAAATTACCAGAACGTATAGACCATTCATAATTACTTTTAATTCAAATTTGAAAATAAATAAATTGTAAATACATATGGAATATGCTGGGTTTTTGCAGTTATTCATTTCAGTCATTAACTGTTGACTGCTGAATTATAAGGGGAGTTTTGTCACCCCCAATTAGGCTTTTATAGATGTTTTAAGAGGAACACTGCTGTCTATCCCTCTACTATTAAATTCTTTTAGTTGCCTCTTACAACACCCACAGGAAAGGAAAGGGTGGTTTATTCTATTATGTAGTTATTTGTGGCATGATTAATAATTTTGTATTTAGAAGTTTTTAGTTTAATACAATAAAGACCTACATTTGCACTGACAACTGCATTTGCATTGACCTAATTTGCATTGACTAAAAAATTGCTCCTCACTGTAATTTAGATTGGTGAACATTTTTCCTATTTTTATGAACAATAAAAAAATATGTGGAGTATTTCTAGACATCTTTTTTGCTTCTGACCTAAACTGTATATAGTAAAATTTTTTTAGTATATAGTTATATAGTTAATATATAGTTAGTTATAGATCATAAAGATTTAGGATATTTGCATAGAGGTTGAAGAAACAACTATTTATGCTGATGATAAAATGGGGAGTGGTTTCCAGAAGCAGACCTTGAACTCATCAAGATCTATTCAAGATTCGTTTTTCAACTGTTAAGTAGCTGTGTTTGCATGGCTGTGTTTCAGTTTGAAGGGTGGGGTATGGTAGTGAGTTTACAGGGTACAGAGGAATTACACCTGAGTCTTCAGGAATGGCAATGCATGGGGGGGTATTATGGAAGAAACAGTATACTCTGTTATGTATATAGTACTGCTCATGTCTATAGTACTGCTCATGTCTATAGGCGATGATTACCACTTTCCTTAAAAAAAGATGTCTGTGGTAATTCAAACTACCTTCTGGCTTCCTAATACAGTGTGGAATGGCTGAACTAACCACACATGCAAAATATTGTGTGAGAATACCTAGGTTAAGTAACTTGGATCAACCATAATAGATTAAGAATTTGCTCATTGTTTCCTTTAACAAATTACAATTTGTGGTAGAAATTTGAATTTATGTAATAGCTATAGTGTATAGATAATTAAATGTACTAAATTTAAATTATGTGTATAAAAAATCTTATAAAACACCTGTGATATAATGGTCATAGAAATCCCAGACTTAATTATCAATTTAGTAGATCACTGAAATCAAATTGCTGGTAAAATATAAAATTTTTAGGTGATTACTGATAAACCATATTTAAGTGTACTTGGAACATATTTTAAATATTATAATGGCAGTGTATACGATATTTTTGTCTGTCTTATCATACATTTTTACTGCAGGAAAATATTGCCAAAGAAAATAAAAAAAGTGCTTTGAGCAAACATTGCCTATGAAGAAAGTATATTATTTAAATTAATGTATTAAAATTAGTAATTGGTGTTATGTCCGACATTTCAGCCGAGTAATATTTTCCTGTGAGATAAATATTACTACCATCGAAAAATATGCAAATGAATTTGTTTGTAGAAACAATTTATAATATCATGTTATTTATGTAGCCTTCGCATTTCTCACGCTGCACTGTTCAGGATAACAATAGAATATTTTCATATGCAAGTGGTCACCCGGCCAGAAATTTGACATATACACTTGTTGAGTTTTTTAATCTAAACGTGTATATGTTATACTGTAATTGAATTTGTATTATGAAATGGAGCTATAGATGTGGAGGAAATGAAGAAGGCAACATTTTATGTGATTTGCTTGGATAGATAGTAATGAATTACTCATATATTTTGATCTGCCTGAACCGCATGGTAAGATGTTGCCTTGTGTGGATGACATAGTATATTGTGTAATTAATATTTACAGATAATGTCGTATCTGCAGTTACAAAATATAAAATTAAATATTTGAGTGATATTTATCACCCAATGTATGGCTAAACTACATATTTTAGTTACTTATTTTGATTTGGTTGCTGCGGACGCGCAATTACCATCAGACTGACTGATAACTAGATCGTTTAGCTATTCCTAGTAAAAATTTTTTACAAAACTGGTGCGTAAATAGGTTTTGCATATTATTATTTCAGTTTTTAGTATTCAAGAAATTCTGAGTTTGAACATATCCTATAAATAATCCTAGGGTATTTTAATATCATTATATAAAAAATATTTTGGTGTCTCTCACTAGATATCAATGTTTTAACAACAATATTTCACATGGTTATAGGAATGTTTGATTGTTGTTTCGGTGCTATATATGGAAACAATGTTTATAGTAACTGTCCATCATTTGGTTATTTTTATTGTTTGCGTTAAGGATGAATGGTGTCGTTGGGTTTCTTCCGTCCTTTGATAATAGGACTTAGAGGTAAATGTATACGAAGTGTAGACGATGGACGCGCATGCGTGAACTGGGTGTGTCTGCCGGGCGCCGCGTCGAGCGGCAGTTCCGCACCGCCGCGTCAGCCGCCGTCCGCTCCATCGAGCCTCGTCTTCGGCACTGGTAATTAGCACACTTATTTCCTTACAATGGACTTTCATGCAAATATTTTCTTCTGGGTGTCTATCGTATTTTATTCAGTTGAGCTATTCGACTATATCGACATATTACCAGATTCGTGCTCATTACCTTTTCAGTATCCACCTACGCAAAACTACTTTTGTGATCTGTCCAAAAAGGCTATACTTTTTTTTTGTTTTAATTGATCCGCTTCGTTTTGTTCACACGGGAATTGATCGATGTAATTTTTTAATTTAGGTATATTTATTGGTATGTTGTGTTTGGTTCATCATTCCGTTATTAACCATACATATTAGACGAAATTAATCAAAAATATATATGTATACTTATCACAGTTTTTAAATTATAACTTATGTAGCATTAATTATATGTAGGTAGGTATCAACTTAATAATTTTTTACATTGGAATTCGAAAAAGTAATGATAATTTACATCTACGTAGTATGTCAAAGTATGTCGGTATACGCGTGTATTAAATAATTTGTAAAATAAATAAGTACAAACGAATTTTCGAAATTAAATATTTTAACAATATAGTCACAACAAAAGTCATAATGATGGTTATAATTAATTTTGAAAATGTTAATTCTCTAAATTAGAATGGAGGGTGGAAAATTCAAGGTCAAGGACACAGTACACCTAAATATGTAAGGTAGATTTTTATGTAGTTTATAATAATAATAATTTATTTCAATAAATATGGTTTTATTGGCATGCAAAATGGAAAGTCTTATTTACGTGGATATATTTTAGATAATTTCAAACCTTACAGTAATAATATTTATTCTAATATTAACTAGCAAAGTCAACGTTTTGACTTTTAAATGATTTAGTAGTAGTTCCTGTATATATTTTGAAATGTTATTTTCTATAAACTTTATTATCATAAAATAACAATTGTTTTGGTAAAATACTGTATACTATTATGATTTTATCAATGTTTTCACTAAAATATTAAGAATTGTGTTCTACAAAAAAAAAAAAAAAAAAACATAAATCTACTTCAATTGTGACAAAATTAGTTAAAAACTCAACTACTAAAAAGATTTGGATAAAGAGTCTATGGATCCAATCAGTAAGCATATCCTATCAGATAAAAAAATCCAAATCTATTTACAACTGACGCAGTTATGAAGTAACAAACATGTAACCGAATTGAGAACCTCCTTATTTTTGAAGTCTGTTGAAATAAAATATTATCAAGTACCATTATAATTTGCTCAATTTAGGATGATGATGATGACTACTTGTTATTCTCAAGTGATTGTTTTCATGTTGTCGCAAGAGCGTCCTTTTTTACTCGAATAAAAAAAATGACTTTAATTTTTTTGTGGTTTTGTTGTTTCGTTTCGCGATTAAACCAATTTCACAAGTCTTTTTTGTAATCTAATGTGCCTATGAAACATGTCGTTGTTCATTGATGTTCATTCTTTCCAAATGTTACCACTTCGCTTGTAATATATTGTTTGGTATTTGAAGTATGTCTATTTAAAACAATTTTCTTTATCAATACATTTTTGCTCCATTTGCTTCCACAGTCTTGAATTGGTTCATGATTAGCAAACCCCTAGTAGTATGCGTTAAAAACAATTTTTAACTAATATTTGAAGCGTTCTAGTGGTGTTTTACCACCACTAGAACATGCGAGGCGAGACGCTGCGATGCAAGCACTGTATTTATCATCCTGAAGAAGACTTCCAGATGAAGTCGAAATAATTGTCGGAAATGACAAATACAGCAGGTTTGGCTCTTTAAGGCAAAACACCTACAGTCATGGGATGCTACTTGTCTGCAGAAATACAAGTAGGATAGTTTTAAACTATCACGTTGTTTATACATATTTGAATGACAAATAAACACATATATAATAACAATAAACGTCGGCAATAAAGAAGCAGATATGTAGGTACTATTTGCAAAAAAAATTGTCATTGTATTAAGTCCCGATAGTGTATTTAAAGCACCAGAGGGATCTAAGTTAATGAGAAAAATAAAATGAGTTCACGATTGTGATTCCTGATAGGATATTGTAAAGCATTTATAAATTTTTATAGTTTTGTTGAACATTTGATAAGCTCTCATGTCGCCATATTTGAGTCTAAATTGGCAGTGGGCGAACTTACCGTTGTCTTTCGGATTAATTTATTGAAACAAAGTAAAATAAATTAGTTTGTTTATGGAGGTTTCTATTACCAGTGTGTTAATAAAAAACTTAAATTGGCACATGAAAGCTTTGTTTTTATCTACTGGGTCGGAACTTACAGTTATTGGCATTTACCCATAAGTCATGGTAATTATTTCAGTTTAAGTGCACATTTTATATTTAAACTATTAACTAATATTATAAAGAGGTAAGGTTTGATTTTATTTAGTAATGAATACTCTTAAAAAATACTGAAACGATTTTAAAAAATCATTTGTCTATAGAAAGCTGCATTATCAGCGAGTAATATAGACTGTATTTTGTTAAAAAAATAACGTGCAAAGTCGGATCTGGTCACAAATATATTATAAAAAAATAGTGAGTTATTTTGTTTTTAACATCTTGGCCCTTAACGCTTTAACTAGTTCCTGTGAAATTTGGTACACATATTATATGGGGTGGAAAAAAGACAAAGGCTACTTTTTATCTTTGTCAATGAACATAAACCGCGAATGTAGTTGCGGGTAATAGTATATTATGATCTTGTAAATATCACACATGAAGCATTTATTTTATCTCCGATACAATTACAGCTGGAAAAGAAAACAATGGCCGTTAGAATTCCCAATAAATACAAAATTCAAATTAATTATTATTAATATCCTATATATATACACATGCATATATATAGATAATAATTTTGTCTTCCATTAACAAAGTATTAGTAATACTACGTAGGTACCCTTCGCAATCATTTTACAAAGGGTGCGCTAACCCCTCACCGCACTAATGTATGTGTAGTCATACCGCGTTTGTGGTCCCTCTTTACGAGTATGTGAGCAATTTTAATGGAGAGGTCTTCACTACACGGCGTGTGCTAATTGTTTGAAAAAGGTCTAGGTACTTCACTGTCTCTTGGTTATCCTTGTGTAACAGGTTAGAGACAAATTGAAAGTAAATGATTTTAATAAGTTTCCGTTTTAGATATTGGCGTATTTAAAATTACTTTTTAAGGAATACTTGGCCCAGGACCGTAGCTAGATTCAAGTTTAAGGTAGGGCAAAATAAGTTTTTAGTAGGGTAGAAGTTATAATTAAATGACTTCGAAAAAGCGAATCTGTCTAATTTTCTTGGAGCCTTTCATTTTAAGGTAGGGCATTGGACCTTTTAAAATAGGGCATTGCCCTGAATGCCCCCCTTGACTACGACCATGGTTTAGACTCTTGAAAAGAGCACACTAATATGTCTTTGCGCGTAATTAAAAGCTGCGCTTGCATCATTGGGCACCATTAGGATATCAGATAATTCTAGAGTGGACAAGGTCCACTCAACCTCTTCTTAAATACGTCTATGATTTTTTTGACATTTAATAGAGACAACTCGAAAATCGTCCAATGTTTCGGTTGCGCGTAGGAATTCATAGTTAGTGGTACGGACTTTGAGTGCAGTTAGTGTGCAGAACTTTAATTTTTCAATGTTTTGTAGAAACGGAGAGAGCGCGGTCGCATCGAAACTGACTCCATTCATACTGTGGAGCAGGCTCAGTTGGGTGAATACAGCAAACAGATACCAGAGGGCGAGGGCGAGAACAGTCCCGCTTACAGGTATCCGTTCCAGGTAATTTTTTATGAAAATTTAATTGTCTTTGGCTCTTGAACTGTTCATCTCCTCACGGTTCTATGGTTTGTGCTGTAGTGAATAGATGGGATAAAGAAATTTCTAATTCTTCTACTGAGCTATTTGACTAATAGGAATATGTTAGGTATATGCTGTATTTACTCTAGTAAATAAATTGAAAATATTTTATGATGGTTAAATAGAAGCAGTAAATTATCCAAGAAGCACCTTGTGATAAATAATAGGTGAGGGTGAAGGCAGGTCAGTCGGTTCGTGAAGAATTCGACAAGAATTAACCATGATGGTTTTATAAGGGGAACCGGGTGGAGGTCGATCTAATAGGGTATATAATGTATATTGCTAATAATGGAGCTGTTAAAGCCCATTACTAACAATTCCTTACCCGTAACTTCATATGTTGTTAGGTATGACAAACAGAGACGATGCGTCACTTTCTGTTTGATTATAGCTCTAATGATCTTACATTTTGTTATTTGAAACGGAAATCTTAGAAATTATCTCCATATCTATACATATAATATCTATGTCTATCTATACATGTAATAAAGATGTAAAGGTCAAATGTTTGTATATAGAAAAAAAAAAACGCTAAAAAGGGGTTGTTAGAAATGAAATAGACCACATTCAGATTTTTTGAATGTTTTGTTTCTCTGTCTGTTTGTACGGGTCAAACTCTGAAACATCTTACATCCCCGATCAACATTTTAGATACTTTTAATCATGGAAAACTAAAGAGTTTCCGTGAGATATTTAAAATACTATATTAACTTATACAGCTTAGTACACAATCTTACCAGACCTTAACCTTACCAGAGGGAAACTGTATAAAAGTCGTTTGTTTGGGTACCTCTGTCTCATTTGTGTTTCAACCGTGAATCAGTTGTTTGCGTGGCTGTGTTTCGGTTTGAAGGATGGGATATGGCAGTGAATTTACGGGGTACAGAGGAATAACACCTGAGTCCTCAGGAATGGCAGCGTATGGGAGGTATCATGGGCGAAACAGTATACTCTGTTATGTCCATGGTACTGCTCATATCTATAGGCGGGCTTACCACTTTCCATCAAGTGGACCGTCAGTTTGTTTACAAATCTAAGTTGCATAAAAAAACATACTTAGTCGTTTTAACTTAAGACAAAGAGTGAGAACGACACGTGATTTGTTAATTTTGGCCTAGTATTCCCAGACATAGTTCACTACAATAAGGAGTTTAAAAATGTTAATCGAAGGAATAACAAATACCACGCGAAACAAAGTCGCAGGCATCAGATGGCGTCAGTATAAAGATTTAACTAATATATATAAGGGACAATGAACATGATATGTATATCAGAGATATGAAAAAAGAATATTCAGAGTCAGCTTTCATTTTCTGTTGTAAATATTTTATGAAATGGTTTTATTTTAATGTTGTTAATTATAATCTCTAACTTTTAAAGTCTACAGTTAAAGAAACTTTACAGCGCGATTTCGGTGTCTCTCCGACTGTACAATTCTCTTTGTGAGTTATCTGCTTTTCCTGAGAAATACAGTTATGACATAGACAAAACAGTTTCCAAAAACTAGGTATAAATAGAGTAAAACTGAAACCTGAGTATTCATGAAAGGCAACAACCTTTCTCTTAACAATAAATGGCAAAATCTTTTTTGATTTCTTTTTACTTTTAAATTTAATTAATCACTTAATTTTACTGTTGTTATTCACGAAATTAAGAAATTTGAGGAAGTATTGTAATTCGGGTTAACATCCTTTTTAACTTATAAATGGGGTTAAATTTCTTGTTAACGATTAACAATCTTGCGCAGGTAGGCTACACTGAGCAGAACAACGATTATACTCTGTACCTTGTTGCCAGCGATCACGCCGAGCGATTACATTGGATTCACGAGATCAGGGCTGGTTCGTATTTTTGTTTTTGTAAATACATATTGTAATTTTCATTACAAATAAGTAGACATAAGCATTTTTACTATTGATAATGCTAGATGACGAATAAGCTTTCTGATAGAAAGTGATAACTGTCGTCTAATACGTGATTCCATGAACAATAAGCTTTCCAGTTCTTGAAGACTACGATACGATGTGTCATAAATTGGATTAATAATTTTTTTTATATGACTCATAACATTTGGTTATTATGCGGCGAGATCTTGTCTTTTAACAGTTTTCGCCATCCATACGAGGTCTGTCCGGAAAGTTCGTATAAAAGTGTTCTGGAATGCGAGAAAGAGGAGTGGGGAGGCTAATAAGCGCAGGACCCCTTCCTTATGTCCCTAACAATGCTTCAGTTCTGGTCTGACCGCCGTGCGGTGCGAACTGGCTTGTCACGCCATCTGTGAAGTTACCTCTTAACGAAACCCCGTCGGCATGGAGCCCGCTTCCGTTGAAGAGCAGCGCGTCGTAATCAAGTTTCTCTCGAAACTCGGCAAGAATGGCCGTGAAATTTTTGCCGATCTCAGAACAGTTTATGGGGATGATGCTGTGAAGGAACCAACCGTCCACAAGTGGCTAAAAAGATTCAGAGAGGGCCGAGAAAGCGTTCAAGATGACCCACGTTCAGGACGTCCTTCCACTTCACATTCCGACGAAAACGTGGAAAGAATTCGAACTTGTGTTAATGGGGACCGTCGTTTAACGGTCAGACAGGTGGCTGAAGAGCTTAATTTGGGCAAAACCGTGGTCCACGAAATTCTAAGAAACGAACTTCAAATGAAAAAAATTTGCGCCAAGATCGTTCCGTGAGTTTTTGAGTAAAAATTCCATTACGGTGACCGAACACCCCCTATTCGCCGGATTTGGCCCCGTGTGACTTCTTCTTGTTCCCAAAAACCAAATTGGTACTTCGGGGGCGGCATTTGGGGGACATAAATGAGATAAAAAAAGCTACGACGGGGCAGCTGAGAAACCTACAACCAGAGGACTTTCAAGGAGCCTTCTCACAGTGGAAACGGCGTTGGCACAAGTGCATTATGTCACAGGGGGAGTACTTTGAAGGGGATAAAATTGATTTACCTGAATAATTGTAAAATAAAATTTTTAAAAAACTTTTATACGTACTTTCCGGACAAACCTCGTACATCTCCAAAGCCTAACTGCGGTTGCCAATCCGTCTGCTAAGCTTGGCAACTACTGGCAAACCATCTAAGGGGAAGGCTTATGTTTAGCAGTGGACAGTTAAAGGCTGATATGATGATAACGCCATCCATTGGGAAAAGATCTTTCCTTTAAAATATTTTACAGAGTACATTAATTTGAATTTTAAACATTAATTGTATCAAACAATACTAATATTATTTATTCTCATATACAGATTTAAGATTACAGGGTTAAGATTTGTTATTCAGTTGAATAAAAACTTTTATTTCAAGTGATGTATATTAGTGAAAATAAGTAAAATAGTATTCTTTCAATAAATTTTTTATTTTGATCTCATGTGAGGTACTACCTAACCTTATATTTTTTTGTATTGGCCTAGTGTGTGGGAGCAAGGTACGGCGCACGCGATATCACCCGGCTGCGTGGTCGGCGCGCCGCTGGACGTGCTGTGACGCTGAACGACGTTCAGCCACCGGCTGCGCTCTAGCCACTCTCTGGCCTCTACCAGAGCCCGAGATAGAGCTCATAGCTCATACACCAGAAAGGAAAACTTCTAACGACGTTTCATGTACGTATTTCCTTCAAACTAGACTATTTTTATTAGGTTTTCAGTGAATCTTCTTCTGTTGCTGCCATCTTTTTCCGGAGATTCGTGGTCATCATGGCGATCTTAATTTTGTTCATTGACATCCCGAAAAAGGACCTGGTTCTCGTTCCGAACCGAATGTTATTGAGAGGAGATTTCCATTAATGATTAAGCCCAATCCGCGCTCTCCAATATAAACAGTAATAATGGAAGTGTACTGCCTTGCCCAACGCCACGTTTACATTTATAGTGACCGTTTACCATCAGATGGGATGTATGCTTGTTTGCCACTTTTGTGTGTTTTCTGTGATATAAAAAACCACGGGCAACACCAATTTAGCGAATATGAGGAAAAGCGAAACTGCTTTTCTTAACTGCGGCTGGGAAACAGGATTGAGCTGCGGCCTTGTGCGTAGTCTGTTTTATTCGCAATTTGAATGTGGACGCTTAACTGTGAGCTTAGAGCTCAAAGTGATACTTATTATTAAAATATAGATGGCGCTGGCAGTACAAATCCAAAGAGACCTAATATTGTGCATATTACAACTTCGTTTTCTTTATAGGTACTTTATTCATTTCCTAACGTTTTTATAATATTAGTAGCGACTTAATAATGGACATTTAATTTACTCAGATGATAATTATTTATTTTTGATACACCTTTATTATGTACAAAATGACTAGATTATAGTATTAGATTTAGTAAATTTTACATACTAGTATTTTAGTGAAACACGTAGCTCAAAGTGCACACAACTGAACATCTAATGTAACCATGTTTAATACAAATAAAGAATCTGAATCTGACTTGTAATCGGCAACTCGCGGACAACTTCAAATTGGCGACAACGTTACCATAGCAACGACTTTAAGGCAGTGGCAAACAAAGATCGTCACGTGGATACGTGGTATAATAATTGTAAAGTCACGATTTTTGTCAATGTTTTGTTATTGTCATTTGATTAGATGTTTATGGTTTAACAACAGTTTTTTTTTCTCTATAAAATACCAGATTCAGTAGTCACAAAATTAAATATGACACCAGCGTGGGAATAAACATAATCTAAAGTAATTGTGAAAAATGGTTCAGAAATGGAAACGTAACTTTATAACATATAACACAAATCGGACTTATTGTTATTTAGAAACTTTTTTAGTATGTCACATCAGAGTACATGATACACACTTAATCCGGTGCAAAAGTAATTTGTTTCAATGAAGCGCAACACTACAATGATAAATATTTTGAACCTCTCATACTAATATAGGGATTTTAATTGTCAAATTATGAATAGTATTTTTTTTTTACAATTTTTTTTTTACACTTTTCAACACATGCTTCTTTGGAAAGGTGTCCTGAAGAACATTTGGTTACAATTTTACCTATATAATAAGTTGACTAAAATTATTATAAAGATTAAAACGCTAGTGGACTTTTTTTAAATCCTTACTAATATTATAAATCTTACAAGATGACATTGTAGCAATTTAACATCTTAACCAATCACTATAAAATTTAATATACACGTACTATATGGTGTGGAGAAGGATATAGGCTATTTTTTATTTTGGTTAGTTTTAATATATGTGGCGGGACTTAGTCCACGGACCGGAAGCTAGTATGCAATAAATTATCAATAATTTATTTATATCAACCGTGCAATAAGTAATAGGAATAACTCGATACATTTATACTCAATACATGCTCTCTTTCCGTCGGATCTCTGTGCTGTATAAACGGGTGCACAAATTTTGTTCTGTTTCAATCATCCATTTTAATGGTACTCTAAATAAATAGAAAAACATTATGATAATTCTAATAAAACTAGTAGTGCGTGAAGACAGCGCAAGTGTATTACGAGCATCGAAATTAAGCATAGCTTGCTGCGTAAGTTTAATGTTATACCCTTTTATAATATTTTATTACAAAAATCCACGCATATTGGCAGTTAGAGCTAGAAGAAATTAAATAAAATATAAATTGATGTAAATATAGGGTGTAAGGAGACAGTACGTTTTGTATTATCGGGTCAACCTTAAATGGGTGGAAAGCGATTTTGTTCTATTTTGTTGATCGATGTCCATTTGGTTAGATACCTGTGCATCACTAGATATTTTTTTATAAATCACTTGAAGTTCTCATTATAGTGGTTTTCTGTATATTCAACTGAGTATTGAGGTGGAGTTCACAGCAGCATTATGATTCAACGCCGGACTTGAATATTCTACAAGAACAAATAGATAAAATAACTAAAATGTTGCGTAGTAAAAGACGTCGCAATGATTTTGGTGACATGAGCCCTTAGGTGGAAGAATTGAAGGGATGTTTAATAAATTCTCGCTAATAGCATCCTAGGATATGACTGCCATTTTACAATAACTCGTCCATTTCATACCCTCACAAATTAGACAGTTCAAATTCACCTATAAAATATTTGAACAAATTGTATTATTCGCTAACACTTTAAGTGTTACTGTTTCTTTTTTTTATGTATATTGTATTTAATGTCATTATGCCGCATAGGGAAGAACATTGATTATTCTAAAGTACAGGATTTCGGGATTACTTATTTCAAGAGCAGGGTATGACCTATGTTCAAAGATGTTTGTATCAGTTACTTTGAAATAAAATGTCAAACTGTTGAAATAAATTCTAATTTTAAAAAACTTCATATTTTCTCCATTAAGGGAGACGGCTACCACTTTCAATTCTAGATGACGTAATAATCTATTAGTAAATACTCTTAGTATAAAGTCCAAAATGTACGGGAAATTTTTCAAATTTTATCAAGCTCATGTTTGGGTTGCAGTAGTGTAATTTGTGGGATAGATCTTCTCAAGTACTAGCTTTCTGCACTTAATTAAATGCTGACCTAGGAGGTTGATTGTGGATGATAAGCTAATAAAAGCCAGACTTCGGACTAGTATATCAACGTGGAGCAATGCAATCGCTTATTTATCACTGTTTTAAAGGACATTTCAATGAGTGCGTACAAGGACTGATTGTCTTGTTCATGCCTTTTATTATTGACCATCACCGAACTACAAGATAAATTCTAGGTTTTTATCGTAACGTCATGGAATTTCCACATTATTGCACGAAGCAGTTTGTGCCATGATTCTTGGTGTGAACTGCCAGGGACTGGAACGCTATTCCTGCTTTCATAGTCCTGGAGAAATATAGCATTGGACTCTTAAATTCGATGATAAATAGCTATTTTGGGTTCATCCATGTTTGTTTTCGGTCTTCCTATCATTTTACAACAAGGTAGGTACTTGGTGATAGAAAGTGACGGTAGGATAAATGTTTTATAAAAAAATATAATGTCTAATACTCGGGCAGGGTTTGCATCCCATTGTTATTTTATAAGGAAATTGTTGTTTTATATAGTTTGCTTTTTGGTTTTTTTGTTGCTTTTTTTTGTTTTTCATTCTTTTATCTCTTACTGTGTATTATGTGTATGTTTATATTGTAATTTGTGTGCTGTAAGTAATTCAAATAAATTATCTATCTACTTATCTGTTATCTTAAAAACATTATTTGTGTGATGATGGCGCTCTCTGATGTCAAGATTTCTTGTTTGTACCGTATGAAGTCTTTACGTACTCTCCTAATCACGAGGGAATACGATATATAAATGATTAAAAACAAATAAAACAATACCATTCGAATTATTATGCATCAACCAGATGCAAATTTTATTACTCTTCTTCAACCCAAGGTTGCCTAAAGAGATCGCTATTTAGCTTTGTTGCCTGTTTATTTGCTTCATATAATGCTATTTTTTTATCTACTCGTATATGTAACTATGTCTTTCATTGAGGGGAACAACAAAAAGAGTTTTCATTTATCACTCATTCGCACCACGCACAATACGAATTCACCTTGAATGAATTTGTAAACAGTGACATAGTATGTAGATAGACGAAACAATGTTTATAGAGGACTTCTAATTAATTACTTCTGAGGATTTTGTACAAGACCTTCTGTTTGTTTATTGGTGACGTATGAATACATTGTTAAAATGGATTTTCCGTTTACGATGAATGTATTATTTCGAATCAGTATTTTATCAATGCTTATAACTATGAAAATTTGGATCTTTGTTATTTAATAACGCTATATATATATTATATAAAATTAGGTTTGCATATTTGTATGAAATAATTATTAAATCACACAATTTCTAAATACTATGATATTTAACGCGCTAACTCGCACCCCCCTCCCAAATTATTTTGAATGTCTATAAATCTATACATATAATAAAACTACAGAGGTTGAATGTCTGTACATAGAAAAAACTAAAAACACAACTAGAAAAAACTTGTACATTTTTTTGTTTCTCTATTTGTACTGGCTAATCTCCGAAACTGTTAGACCTATTTAAATAAAATTTTGCATGGTGGTACCTAAAATGTTGAACAGGTTAACCTGTTCAACATTATAGATACTTTTAATCGAGGAAATTTAAAGAGTTCCAGTGGGATAGTTAAAAAACTATAGTAACTTATACACACAACCTATTTAAGTAGTCATTTTGACTTAAGACAAAGAGTGAGAACGACACGTCATTTGTTAATTTTGGTCCCGTATTCCCAGACATAATAAATAGGCAGGTACGTATATCGATACATACTAAACAGGAATAACAAATACCACGCGGATAAAATCGCGGGCATTATAGTCGGGCTAGTATATAATAATAATTTACTTAAAATATTATGTAATGAAAAATTATTAAATGATGACAAAAGAAAAATATTAACACTAAATTACACTGTATTAGTTATATTTTTATTAAACTAATAAAATATTTTTTTTTAATTAATAAAATTAAATACAAAAATATTAATTACTTTCATTTTAAATTAGATTTAATGAAATTAAGTTAAATAAATAAAATTTATTTAAATTATTAGAATACAAAATATTTAAAATGCCTAAATTTATTTCCAAGTATTCTTTTATAACCCTAATAAATTTAACATTGAAATAAAAATCCATTATGAAAAAAGTGAATTTAATTAAACGGAAATTCATCAAATGAATAATTAAAGATTAATCAATATAGGAAAAATATTTTTATTGTAATTGAATTAAATTACTTTTTTGTATGTTATGGAATTAAATACTTTAGTATTTTATTTATTTAATTATTATGATATTTCTGAATAAATATTTATAAATGAAAATGCATCACTGTCTTACTTTCTAATTGATGTCAGCTGTGAGACAATCTTCTATTACTTTATATTAGAACTTTTATTATATTTATGTATGTATATATATGTATTTATGTATTCGAATATAGGCCCCCCTCTATGCTTGTCTATCCCTTGCAACTTGTATCTACTTGGTCCCGCTCGGTTTATTAGCGAAAGTTATCTGACCATCTTTTGGGTGATTGATCTCTGTCCGCGCGTATCTATGCATTAGAGCGGGGCATTCACTCTACCACCCTTCTCATCTAATAATTTTATATAATATACAATAAATATATGAATGAAGTTGAATTTAGCAGTAAATAGGTAAAACATTTTTTAATGAAATATTTCAAAAAAATATGGTCTAGATAGAATTGAACCCAAAAGAATATCTATCTTTGTTTTTTTTTTTATATATCATTTAAAATTGGCATTATTAAAAAAATATTTAAAACAGTAGTATTTTTCTGTATAACTTAGTTATCCAGTACTTAGTATCAATATAACATAGTTTATGTATGGAGTATGCGGAATAATATTTTCTTAAATTGATATATTGTGTCGTTATAACTTGTGATAAACTAATTTTCATTACAAAAATATTCTTTAAATTGTATATCTTTAAAAACATTCAACTACTTTTAATTTCAAACATTAAATTGGTAACATTATTACTTAATATTATTAACAATATTACTTATATATTATTTGAATAAACGATTGTATATTGCTATTAACGCTGTATAAATATAATATAGATAAACTAATTTTTAGATGTATTTTTGAAACGTAAGAAAAATAAATACGATTTCCTGTGTTTTATTAGTTTGTTAAACAGGTTGCTGCTATAGCAATAGGCTTCTGAGGAAGGCGACTGTACGTACGCTGTAGTATACAATAATACAATTCAAGTTGAGTTGTCGTTGATGACATAAATCTTTTGTTTCATTCTTACCATAGTAATCATGAATAAGTAAAAGGGAGACCGAGAACCGCCTGCGCGCGCGCAACGAATGGTGAATGTAGGCCGCGTACGACCATCTTTGAAGCCCTCAATACTTCGTCTCGACAAATATAAAGCCTTGTTTTATGATGCTCAAAACTATCGATTGATAATTTTCTTTTTATCGGTATTTGTCGCAATGTGTTTGTGTCGATTTGATATTTTTTTGTCACAAGATTTTAAAATATACACAAGTATTCATATAGTCGTAAAAGTATGAGCATTAAAATTTGTATTGGTAAAGGTATTAGACTTTTAATTTGATCTATGCAGTTGCTTTATTATCTTAAAATATCAATAATTATTATGTGTAATATATATAATAAGTTATATCTTAGACATATAGGTATTAAGAATAAAATTTTACGTCGAACTAGCTATCACTAATATTACGAGAGTCATTAAATCTTAATTAGACGTAATAATTACAGTTATTATAGATAGTGACGTATATGTGATTAATTTTGTTTATTGGAATCTAGCTAAAAGGAAAACTTAATACATTTTGGATTATTTATGATGTATAAAAACGGATTAGTGTGCACTTAGCTTTACCAGTAACACGGTACATTGACACGTTAGTCGGCAGTGGGAGCGCACAAGCGGTGTCGCGCGCGGACGTCCGGCCCTATACCCCGTTCCCATGTTGCAGAGCAAGTCGGAAGACGAGGCAATGGTCACTAAGAAGAAGTCCAAGATACCATGCCTGTCGTTATCGTCATTCCTCCCTGCACTAGAGGGTACGATTATTCGGCTGACCTCTATCCGTGGCCTCGCTGCTACCGGTTGCGTTCACTCGTCTCGTTGCAATCACTTTCTTGTCTTGGTCAGGTGTCATTTTATGGGTTTGTGTAATCTTAGCAAAAGTGATATTCGTACAGTGTTTCCAATACAAGTGTTTATGGCAAAGCATAGTGTATTGTTTGTGTCAGGCGCATTTGCGTCACTAGATGGTTTCATAGACAACAAAAAATTGTTTTTATTAATCGTGTAAGTGTGGTTAAGTTTGTGTCTGTTCCTCTGCAACGTTAACATTATTTTTTATGTTTGCGTACTATATTCATCGACAATTTTACATCATCATTATTTATTATTGCAACGGGTTCCACTAAGTTTTGAAATGAATTCGAAATATATCGTTCTAATGGTTCGACCTGTTTTACAAAGTAGGTAATGATTGACAATGTCACTTGGTAATTCCTTTTCTAAAATGATATGTATCTAAATAATTATATACTAGTATTATTAAAAGACGGTTTTTTTCCTAATATGAAGTACATGTATTTTTACTACTCGTACATATAACAGCTGTATATGTTTGTTTCTCAATTTTACTAATATAATAAAATTGTACTATACATAAGTATATATTTAAGTAATAAAATTTACAGGGAGATTAAGAGAGATAAAACAATATTTTTTAGAATATTTGTATCTGTTTATTTATTGCGGTGTCACGCAAAGATTACTGTATAAATTAAAAGCGGTTTTTACAGTTGTTTTTCTGATGATCTAACTTAAAATCTGGTTTGTTTCATCTTGATACGCCATTTAGAATTGGTCATATATTGGTTGCAAAATTCACATATACGAAGTTGCGGAAAAAAAAAAGTAGTTATATGTAGTAGTTTGTAGTTCTATAATATGCTATGTAAACATTTTGAAATAGTTTTTCAATATACCATCTAGGTATCATGTGTACATGCTATATCATCGAAAAAAAAATGGGCATGAGCTAGCAGAACTTGTGTTATCATATTTCTGTAATTAGGTAGGTTTATTACAATAAGGTTTATAGTACGAGTGTATGGCTATAAACAATAAATTACGCCTTATCTTTTGCTTCATTTAAAGATTTAATTTTTATTTTCATTTTTATTTATTTGGAGTACTTGGTTCTACGTCATTCTGCATTGATAGGTATATCTTTGAATAGCTGAATGTATTGTTCTAAGATGTAAATAATTTTAATAGCAATAGACCCTAGGGGAGTAGATTGGTAGCTCTGGAGTCTAGCTGCCCCATTATCGCTGTCGACCTCCATGCTATCCATGGTTAATTCCTGGTGAATTTGTTACGATCGGCCAAGTGATTTGACCTCTGTCCTCACTCACAGAGTATATTAATAGCACAGGCAAGATTACCTTTCCATTCATAAATTTATAAAAATCCCGTATTTTTAGTTCAGTATGTTGATGTGATATTAGCCCTTAACTGGCCATTGCTGAACATAGGCCTCTCCTTGGAGAGTTTTACCGACAGTAGCCACGCTTGGCGAGTGTATGGCTATAAACAATAAATTACGCCTTATCTTTTGCTTCATTTAAAGATTTAATTTTTATTTTCATTTTTATTTATTTGGAGTACTTGGTTCTACGTCATCCTGTATTGATAGGTATATCTTTGAATAGCTGAATATATTGTTCTAAGATGTAAATAATTTTAATAGCAATAGACCCTGGGGGAGTAGATTGGTAGCGAATTGACAACCGCAGATAGGCTTTGGTGATGTTTTCTAGAGGGACATTGCTGCTCAACCCTCGAACATTAAGTTCCCTTAGTGGCTTTTTAGTTAGCTTATACTTAAAACTAACTTATTATTTTCTGTAACAGATTCAAAATAATATAATAACTATTCCAACTATTTATTTCGTAATGCGCAATAAGTGTCGAGAAATATAACCACAGAAAAGCAACATAATTATTTCACTCTGTCAAGTAACTGAATGATTTTTAATGTATTCATTTAGCAGTGAAACGCATGAAGGTTATTTAGTTTAAACAAGCGTTGTCCTCTTGTTTCTTCCTGCATTTTGTCTATGTCACATTATGTAAAACAACTCTATGTAATGTGAATATTCAAGTTTTTTTTTTTCATAATTATATGTCATAATTTTTGTGTGCGCAGCGGTCACAGCGGCGGTCACGATGCCTGGGGGAGGAGGCGCCCCTCCCGGTACACCATCGGCCAAACCAAAGGTATTGATTGTGTAAAATTATTTTGTTATTGCCACCAATAAAATTGTATATTTTATTCACAGTGAAGCTTAGTTGGCGATAAGGTCGACTGTGGTTTATCAGTCGATCGTGAATGTGGGATAGGGTTTTTTTAATGAATAATAATGGAATGGTTACCCTGCGCGTGCTCACGGTATACACTGGCAGGGCACCAGTGAGGATTGATAGGTGAGAATAAAAAGGCAGGCCAGTTATCCCATCGTGATGAATACACGTGGAATTCAGCACAATGGTTTCCAAGGGGGACTACGTGAAGGTCGACCTGAGTACATTTATAGCAATAAGACTGGTAGTTCGCATTACTAACAATCCCTTTCCCCCGGTAGTACGGGTAAACCGCGAGAGTTTAGAGAATTACAATGCATTACAATTTTATTTAATAATTAATGACAAGGTATGAGGGGTATCATGGGCGACACATACTCTGTTATATCCACGGTGCTATTCATGTTTACAGACGACAGTTACTACTTTCAATTAGGTGGGCTGTTTGTTCGTTTGCCGTTCCACGTTGCATAAAAAAATTACAAAAAGAAAAAAATAATGGGTGCAATTTGAAACAACCCATCTACTCGTATCTTTTAAAAAAATATATTATACATACTAAAGACGCAATTCTTTGGATTAGACAAAACCAAAAGTCTTTTGTACATATAATGAATATAAAAATCAGTATTTTTAAAGTATTTTACACAGTATTTTAATAGATTACAATTTAATGGTGTTATCATTGTCTTTTATAGGTATCTATTGTATATGCAGTTTTAATTTTATTGAATTTTTATTGTTATTAAAAAAATTGCTTATTATATATTTTTTTTTTAAATTCTAATTTACAGGATAAACAAAGGACCAAAGTAGTAGTAGCACTCTATCCATTCAAGGCGATTGAAAGCGGTGATCTTTCGTTAGAGAAGGTAAGTGATCTTAATATTAAATATATAATATTGTAAACGGCATACAATTATCGCGTTTGCAACTCAATGAGTATTTCGTAACTTTAAAAGTTGACATTTGAGTGGTTTGCTAATTGCACACTCACTGTTGCATATAAACTTTGCATAATTTTAATGCAACTATTATATAAATATTACGAAATTTGACTGATGAAACGTTATTCAATGAAAAATATTAGCGGTCGAAACTGCGGTTTTAATATGTGTTCGATGCAGTACGAAATGAACACCGAACACTGACGTCACACGCATATGAATCTGCGTACGAATACAAAAAAGACTAGTGCTGTATTCGTCGCCGTAACATGTATTCATTAAAACCTATAGTTTTATTACATTTGTGACTAAAATTCTTATTTATTAAGGAGATTACATATTTTATAATGTTATTACATACTTACTTATCTACATTTTAATTACAATAATGTTTTGTAATAATAATAATAACCAGTCAAATTTTTGTTCCGTACCCGACCCAAGGGTAGTCCCCATGACGCTTGCGGCATTTCCGCGTTGGATTGCCAGAGTAACTTATTGTCATTGTAACTTAATTATTACATTTAACGGGAACAACATTTATTATTTAACCTTAACACCAACCGCATTACCTAACCCAGCAATATGAGTTATTATTGTTGTTCGTAGTCTTGTGCTTCATGACATAGTTTATCCTAGTTCGAGGACCAGGCGACTGGTGTTGTGGTGTGGCATTTATTATTAATAATATAATATTAAGATTTGATATTTACATAGTTGTCAATAGTTGCCATATATTAATTATTGCATCTCAATATTCATAAAAAAATCTAATACACGTATTTTGAATTTGTATTTTTTTTCTTTCTCAATTAAAAATTATACTGAATTAAAAAGAGACAGAGAGCACTGATATTATAATTAAAATAATTTTAAAGAGAATTTCAGTTTTTAAATATTATATTTATTTTTATTACGTGTAGTCTATTTAAGGATATCTGTAGGTACTTCCTATAAGTTTGATGGTAGAGCTATTAATATAATTCCGTCTGATTCATCGTGGATTTTATGGCTAATACACATAAATACATAATACATACACAGTAGGATAAAATTACTTTCTATATAAATTAACTGTTTACTTGATATTGTCTATAATATATCTGTATTATAACATATTATTGCGATTATTTTGGAAATAATATGATAATTGATTGAAGTATAAATTGGTATATATCAAATATAACAACGAACTATGTACAATGACTAATTAATAAAACGAGTATATTTATTACGTAAAAGTTGAAGATAATTTTGATTTAATTGATCGCATGTGTTATAGATGCCATGAGGCAGTTGTTTCTATGGCTGTGTTTCCATGTGAAGGATAACATATGGCAATAAAATTACAAGGTACATAACACCATAGTCCTCAGGAATGGCAACGCATGAAGGATAACATGGACGACACAGTATGTTCTGTTATATTTATGGTACTATTCATGTCTATAAGCAACAGTTACTACTTTCCATTAGATGGACTGCCGGTTTGTTTTGCTATTCTAAATAAACGACTACAAATAATTTTTTTTATGCAACTTAGAATGGCAAATAAGCTGACGTCATACCTGATGGAAAGTGGTAACCGTCGCCTATAGACATGAGCAGTACCATGGAAATAACAAAGTATACTGTTTCGCCCTTGATACCCCCCATACGTTGCCATTCCTGAGGACTCAGATGTTATTCTTCTGTACCCCGTAAATTCACTGCCATATCCCACTTTTCAATCTGTAACAGCCATACAAACACAATTGCTTCACGGTAGAAACACGAATAAGACAGAGGTGCCCAAGCAAACGACTTTTGTACAAAGTCTTCCTCTGGTAATGAGTAGATGTCTGTATAAAATAAGGCGGCTTTAGTACTACTGAAAGCAATATTTTCAAATAGCAAATTCAACGGCTACTTAAAGTTATCTAAAATTCGGTGCGTGTTATTTCCTTTACACAAAAGACCAGCTATGTATTCATATAATCAATTTATATCTCCGAAAATTGCCTTACAAATGCATATAATTAAATTACACTTCTTTCAATAAGGCTCCAAATTGGTTTATTGTTCGCAGGGCGCCGAATACGAAGTCATTGACGATTCACAGGAGCATTGGTGGAAAGTTAAAGATGAAAATGGGTCGGTATTTTATATGCACCACTGTGTTCACGATATAGCTGTTATAAAGAGATTTTTCTTAACGTTAATTTCGTTTTGTTTTAGGTCTATTGGATATATACCTAGTAATTACGTTAAGGAAAAGGAAACCATAGGGTTACAAAAATATGAGTAAGTGTATTTTTACGTGGTTTATATATTATATATAATAGTATTCAAAGTTTCGCGATGTGTCAGCAATCAACAATATTAATATACACAGCGTTTACAAAGCTGCTTCTAGCCCTATTATGGAAACAGTAATGTTGATTTTTTTTTAAATAGATGGAGTTTAATGTATTAAAAAAATATATATTCGCCTTTAAAGCTTTTCTAAGATATTTCAAGTTTATCAAATTTTGTACTCATTCATATTCATTCGTATACGATAGTAAGAGACCCACACGAAAGTTTTTTCATAAATAAAAAAAAATTGTTAAAATCGCTTCATAATTCGCGAATTCGTTATTCATTAGTTTACTTTTATTATATTAAAAAAGATTGTCGTGTGATCCCAGCATAAAATGGACCACCCGTTCTTTTTCCGTGGATGTCGTAAGAAGCAACTAAGGGAGCTCAATGATTAAGAGATGGGCACCAACCCTTTTAAAATACCACCAAAGCCCTTATGGGGAAAGCCCATGTTCAGCAGTAAACAGTTAATGGCTAATAATAAGAAATATAAAATATTACAAAAATAGAAGATGAAGTCTAATTGGGTATGAATTTTCTATTACAGATGGTATGTCGGTGAAATGTCTCGACAGCACGCTGAATCATTGCTCAAGCAGGAGGATAAGGAAGGATGTTTTGTTGTCCGCAACTCTTCCACAAAGGGCATGTACACACTTTCGCTGTATACCAAATTGTAAGTTTGCTTACTATTTCATTACTGATTCTTATATTACTTAAAAATTTTGTTATAATTTTGGAAATATGCCAATAGGAAATATACTAATAGCCTGTACTCTTCCCCCGCTAAGATTTTACATATTGTTTTATTGTTCTCTATAACAAATTTTAACACTGAAATGTTTTGTGCAGTTTCTTTATCTAAAACAAGAGGAGGATAAAAGTTCACGTGATTTTTATTGCCCCCCGCTCCCCCTCCCTCTGTGAATGGTATTTACTAAGATTTTTACTTCTCCCATGCTTATTTTAAGTTCACATAAATAATGAACACTTGCTTTTCCTTCCAGTAATCACCCGCAGACAAAACACTACCATATAAAGCAGAACACTCGTGGGGAGTTCTACCTATCGGACAAGCACTGCTGTCCGAGTATACCCGAGCTAATCAACTACCACAAGCACAACAGCGGTGGGCTATGCTCGCGCCTTAAGACGACGCCCTGCGACAGGCCTGCGCCGCCTACAGCCGGCTTATCGCACGGTTAGATATCACTATTATAATTGGCAATTTTATTGTGAATTATTTACGGTATACATATTGTAACAGTGACTCATAATTACAAAACTTGATACATGTGGCAGTTACAAATGCACAATCTTTATAATGTGTAATAAATATTTAGTGTTTTTGTCTATACTATTAGTTTAGTACCTATTTTAGCTGTAAAATTGTTCTCTTTTCTTTATATAATTAGTTTGAGAATAATAATAATGAATAGCCCAGGACATTAATATTAAACTCATTGGAACTTATATATACATAATTACTAGATAATATTTTTTACACATATTAATTTTTTTATTTGTGTTAAATGTTTTGTAAACATTGTAAACAGTTCCCACTGTTTCTTTTGTTTTGTTAGTACTGTGAGGCAGTGCTATGTTAAAGAATATCGAGCGTTACTTACCTTTGAACAATTGTAACAAGTCGCAGTAGCCAATGATTTCCTTGCCGTACAGTAGAGATATCATTGGATATTTGTAACCAGAACACAGAATGCAAACGACTTACTTTGCGGCTTTGTCTTCGTGTAACGGCTTTATGTGGTAAAACAGTAATAAATATACAATTTACATTATAGACAAATGGGAGATAGACCCGTCAGAACTGGTACTCCTGGAGGAGCTGGGCGCGGGGCAATTCGGTGTGGTGCGACGCGGCAGGTGGTGTGGTTACATCGATACCGCCGTCAAAATGATGAAGGAGGGCACTATGTCAGAGGACGATTTTATAGAAGAAGCCAAGGTTATGACGTGAGTGTCACTGTTTTTCTAATAATAGTATCCAACATGATGTAGTAGATAGGTACCCTTTATTGTTCCCTCCAACAGATTACAATAGTTAATTTAGCAAAATCATAGAAAAAAATACAAGATAAGAGCACGCTGAGAAAACAACGAGTGGTCTTATCGCTAAAAGCAATTTTTTAAGGCAAACTTTAGACGGAGAGTAGTATTTATAAACAATTGATTATAATAAAAAAGGTTTTAATGATAATTTTGCCTTTTTTAATCTTTTTTTGGGATAACAACAGCTTTTTACAAAATTGAATACATATTACATTTTTTTTATGTTTATTTTTTTATTTTAAATGAAATCTAATAAATAAAGAAGGACAATATTTGGAATGGATTTAATATAGACATTTTACGGACAGTCATAACCTACGTATTAATTATATCAATTATATATTATGCAGTATAACCATTATTTTCTGCCTTAATTCCGAGACTTCATTTTAGAAATTTTAC
Source organism: Galleria mellonella (assembly GCF_026898425.1). Lineage (NCBI taxonomy): Eukaryota > Metazoa > Arthropoda > Insecta > Lepidoptera > Pyralidae > Galleria > Galleria mellonella. Next base: position 2,109,291 of record NW_026442172.1, on the reverse strand, counting down.
TTAACAATTTTTTTTAGAAAATTGAAACATGACAACCTAGTTCAGTTATACGGCGTGTGCTCCAAACACCGACCCATTTACATTGTGACTGAATACATGAGGCACGGCTCGTTGTTTAACTATCTTCGCCGTACTTCTCCCGACCAACTCGGACCCGCCGTGTTGCTTGGTATGTGCATACAAGTAAGTATATATTTTTTAATTATTCTACATGTACAAATATATAAACGCTTGTGGTACAAATAATATAAAATCTACTTTAAATTTCAAATTAAGAACATATGTTTTTGAAGAATTTAATTTCTAGGATCGTGTATTTATTACGTCATAAATTAAAAAGAATGCTGAATACAATATTTTAAATTATGATAATAATTTAATAAATATTTACAGGTTTGCAATGGAATGGCATATTTAGAAAAACAAAATTATATTCATCGAGATTTAGCTGCAAGAAATTGTTTGGTTGGAGATGGAAAAGTAGTGAAAGTAAGTTTTTGGTTCATTATTATTGACAAATTTTTTGTCCCATATTGGCCTAAGATCTCGTGGCAAATTTTTCCAGATACGTGACCTATCAATAATATTTGTTTAAATGAAAGATTAACAATAACGTGATACAATGCAGTCGGGTTGCTAAGCAAATCGCTTTTAATTAATTATAGTATAATTGATATGAAATTACAGCATAATTGATATTTAATTATAGCATAAGTGATGAATTGCATATATAAAACTTTTAGATGAATTAAACAGCATTTGAAAGTAAATATTGTGAAGAATGTAAAGACAAGTTGTTTGCCGCAACATACGGGGTTCGTTAAAAATAAGTGACAGTATTAAAAATTTTGCCCTCATGCTTTATGATAAAACTTACATTATTTATTTTATTTATTTATTCTTTATTGTACACAAAAGGTTATAAAAATGTAAAAACAAACATAATAGTGCACAAAGGCGAGCTTATCTCCAATAGAGAGTATTTAATGGGAGTATAATATATTTTTTATTTATATTGACCTATACAAACAACTGCAGGAAAGTTGTCAAGTTGTTACTTTTGCTTTAGATGAATGGTGCTGTAGTTATAGGATAAGGTGTATTTATTTTTCTAATTTTTATCTGTAAAGTATTTATTACATTGTGCTATAAGCTTTGTAGCACAATGCCTATAATTTACGATAATTATAATTATATGATATTTAATTGAAAATATCCATTAAATAATGTTTAGGGAACATCCAAAGCCGTAGCGAGATCTAATACTATATTCAAATTGTAAAAAATATCAAAGTATGGTATTTTCATATACTTTCCTTTTTTATATAGTAATCTGTAGTTAATGTTGTTGGTAGTACAATTTTAATCATATTTAAATATAAGCTTATTATCATAGTATATATAATTACTACTTAACATAATAAAATAAAAACCTTATAATTATTTTGTACTCCATAATTATAGAAAAAAGCGTAATAAGCGATTTGTTCAGAAGGTATTTTTAATATTGCTATATTTTATTATGTGTTTATTGAAGTATTTACTTTTATGTTTTCAGGTGGCTGATTTCGGATTGGCGCGATACGTTTTAGACGATCAATATACGAGTTCTGGCGGTACAAAGTTTCCCATCAAATGGGCGCCACCAGAAGTTCTCAATTATACGAGATTCTCATCAAAATCTGATGTTTGGGCCTTTGGTAAGTATTGCAATACATTACTAATGAAACAACCTTTCAGTTATATATATATATTTTTTTTTTTTTTCATTCAAATATATATTTTTTAATAATGATAAATCGTTATAAACAGTTACATTTTAAGAAAAAATATGTAGTCATATTTATTAATTTATAATTAGTGTGCAAGCACTATTCTCCTGTTTGTGATTACACTTTTCTCTATTAACCGATTAGAAAATGAATGAATTCGTTATCTCAATATATCATTGACCTCATAGATTTAAAACCATGGACGTAATGAATAACTTTTCATTACGTCCATGGTTTTAAGTCTGTGGTCGTCACACTAGTATAATCAAGGACCACATAGGACAATGTGATGTATCAATGCGGATGTACATTCGTCGTTGCCGTAACTTCTACCTTTCGTAATCCGCTTGTTTAGAGCAAGCGAATGGGTCGCAGGAGAAAATTTATACCTGTACACATAGTTCTATTAAGTTTATGAGCAAAATAATATTTTGTTATTGTCGTCTTTTCATTATATTTTGATATTACCAGATGAATGAATGAAAATAATACTTGACAGTTAAAAAGTCCTCTAATCAGATAGTAATCACTATCTGTCCATTTTCTTTCTGGTATAAACGGAAGTGAAAGACGACATAATTTCAGCTTTAGTAACTTTTTTTTTATTGGGATATGAAATCATTTACTAAAATTGTTTACTTTGTCGCGGACCGCACAAATATCGGCCGCTTGCAGCCCGCAGGCTGCAGTTTACCAACCAGGGGAAGTGTAAAACATTTCAAGCCCTTAAAGCAATTTAAGGGCTTGAAATATTTTACACTTCCCCTTAGTTAATGACTGTTGTCTTTATACGAATGTGTCTTCTTGTTAATTTCATTATCTTGCTTAATTTTATTAATCACTCATGATTTGCCAACGCATATGCGACACTTAAGGTGTTAGCTGTCAAAAGGCTATAGATAGTAACTATCAGATACGTCATATATATTAGTATTTTGTGATGTATTAAAATGAAATATTTTCTAAAGAACAATATTTTTTTTTTTTAGGAGTACTTATGTGGGAAGTATTTACATGCGGTCAGGTGCCATATGGTCGAATGAAAAATTCTGAAGTCGTGGATATGGTACAGAAAGGTCAAGTTCTTGAGAAACCCAAAGGCTGTTTGAACGAAATATACAGTGTAAGTAACGATTAATTGATATATTTTTATACATTTCTTTGATATGGAATGTCAAACAAGTTGACACCTCACATATAGGTATTATTAACAGTACCTTAACATTATTAGTATAGAAGAGAGAGGTTTTGTCTATAGTTGTCTAATGGAGTATCATTTAGATAGGATCTACAAAGATGACAATGAAAAAAAAGTAACATGGGTGTTCCAGTGCATTTTTTTATATTTATGTTGTTAGGCGATGTTTTTCATGTACCATCTGATAACCTTATAAATATTAGCAAATAATTGCAAATTTAATAAGGACAAACACTAAAACAGACCACAAATACTCTTTTGCTTATCACATTCCTTGACAATTGTTATGTTCATTATAATAATTGTTAAAAAATGTAATAATATTTAATCGCCGATGGTGAGTCTTGCCATTACTGAGCGAAGTTGATATCATATCATTACCATTTTTACAGGTGATGCGGGCTTGCTGGAGACATATGCCTGACGAGCGGCCGTCATTCCGCGTGCTCATGGACAAGCTGACGACGATTGAACGTACCGTGTTGGCCGATTGACTGCGGCTACTGTTGCAGTTGCTGCATCCCGCTGCGTCGCTACCTGCTCCTCAATCGCGTTCTCACCCCACCGCAACCCTGCCTCGCGCCCGTCGCTTGCATGCCGCATCGCCAGTTTGAGCAGCACCGTCGGTGTATCCACTCATCTGTACACTTGCTGGGGCCGTATTTACTGTAGGGTTGTAAAAATCGCCCAACCATGAGTATCTTCACAGAACCTATGTGGCCAATTGTAGGTACACTCACGTCGCGATGTAATGAGGGGTGTGACAAATCATGTTGGCAGTTTCACATAGTGTGTTAAAAACTAGATAATGTCGGTTCAGCCTATGCATCTGTATGTGTGAGTGAAGCTACAATGGACCTATATAACTGGGTTTCTGTCGGGATATTTATTCATTTGATTCAACTGCAGTTAATAAAATGCCGTCCGTATCGTAACTTCACTGGTTGAAAGGTCGTCGCACAATGACAATTATTCAATTAATGATTAAAGGGTATCGTATATTATATATAAATACAATATACAATAATATCTCAATCAATTTACTGGTCTGAAGACGCATTTTCGATGTCAGTAAAATGTTTTACAATCTTTTAATGTAAGACTCACTTTGTTTCCGATCTTTTCTTATCATCTCAAATTATAAATATGATTTTATATTTTTTGCAATATATGTGTCAGATACGTGAAAATAATGTATGTATATAAGATTATAAAATTGTAATTAATTTGTAGGAAGACAATTGAGTATTCAGTTATTAATTATGACTTCATGTGTGACAACCTTAAACACGAATGCGTACGTTTGTTGGTGGTTGGAGAGAAGTGTGAGAAGAAGTATATATAAATGTCGGGGGTAGTGCGTATTTGCTTTATAGCAACGCTCCTATATTGCAACCATTAATGGGTTGTTTAAACCCATTGACACTCATTGAAGACGTAAATAAAACGTTAATCATTGAGCATTATTTTATGATACTTCATAATTGGCGCTAGTTATATATACATATATGCAGTCTTGGACGAAAGTATTTGCTACCTTAGAAAATTACAACTGGCTTAAAAAAAAATCCAATTCCTGAGGCAGACATGCAGCCCCAGACCATAATATTGCCTCTGCCGTGTTTTACAGTCGGCACCACACACTCCGATATTAATTCTTCGCCAACTCTGCATCTCACGTAAGTGGCACCTGCAATTCCAAAAATGTACCTGAAATTTAATAAAATAATAAAATTTTTGAAAATACGTCTGTTAATGAACCATTAACTTCATTACATCTCAAATGTATTTGTAACATTAAATAGTTTAAATGACATACATTAAAATTGGATTCCTCCGACGAACTGATATTCATCTAATCTTCCTCGGTGTAATGTTGATATTCTAAATACCACTGCAAACGTAAGTTCTTGTTATTCTCAGACAGCCATGACTTCTTCCTTGCCTTGCAACCTCCATCATCCTGCAGCCTGCATCTTGGAGCCTTCTTTTAATTGTTCCAGCAGATTTTTTTTACCCAGCGTCTCGCTTAGTTCACCAGTTAATTCAGATATTTTCTTACGATTTTGCAAAGAAGTTCGCATTAACTGTTTATCTTCTCTTGCAGATGTAATTCTTTTCCTTCCACTTCGTTTCAAGATTTCGTGTCTTGTGGGTATCTTATACCGATTTAAGGTATACCTTACAGTACTATGAGGACATTTCATGGTTTTGACAATTGGCAAAAATCAATGGCAAACTTTTTGCCTTCTTCAGACAATAACTGGACTTTTTAATCGTTCATCGTTACTTAATTCAGGGCGCTAAGGCATTTTTCTAGTTTTTTATGAACTGCCTCACGTAAAACAATAACTAATTTACAATAATTTGTCGACCATTCTTCGTACTATGATGAATCGTGGTAAATTAAAAATTTGCCTAAAATTCGATTTACCTGAAAATGAATCACATTTATTGTGTTGTTTTATGACGTGGTGCGCTGTTTTTATTTATAATATTATTTTAATCTTTAGATGTATACTATTCGACATTGTCGACCATTCTTCGTACTATGATGAATCGTGGTAAATTAAAAATTTGCCTAAAATTCGATTTACCTGAAAATGAATCACATTTATTGTGTTGTTTTATGACGTGGTGCGCTGTTTTTATTTATAATATTATTTTAATCTTTAGATGTATACTATTCGACATTGTCGACCATTCTTCGTACTATGATGAATCGTGGTAAATTAAAAATTTGCCTAAAATTCGATTTACCTGAAAATGAATCACATTTATTGTGTTGTTTTATGACGTGGTGCGCTGTTTTTATTTATAATATTATTTTAATCTTTAGATGTATACTATTCGACATTACACCCAGTATCGATCAGTAGATAAGAAATTTCCAAGAATTTTAAGGGTGGTAAATACTTTAGGCTAAGGCTGTATTATTATAGAAGAGTCACATTATAGGTAATATATGGATATCCCAGGGGAAGCCCATATCACATAGCTGTTTTCTGTATAACTAGCTCCAATTTTAATGTAATAACTACCGGTTTAACTTACGTGTATTTAGATCTAAAAAGCTCGACTAGTTCCGGAATTAATCCGTGATCCCTAGTCATGAGCGACTGTGACACGAGCACGAGCGTGACTGCGTGCCTCGGCTCGCTGAGCGCGAACTGTTGGCGTTGTAGCTCCAATTTGCCTTCAGTTGTGCAAACTGTAACTATTTGTGACGGTCATGTGTTTACATTCGTCGTAATGATACACAGAGAAAAATGGATTATATTTTGATTGTAAAATTACTATTAATAATGTGATGAAGATGGGTTTATTCCCAATATTAACGTTTTTTTATTGAACATTGACAAAATTAATGAACACTGACGTTTTGGTAAACATTGCATTTTAATTTTTTTATTACAATTTATTCAACGTTTTAATGAAAAAGAGCTATTTTAGAACAGGGTTTTGTATGAATAAGATTTACTAATAACTATTATCTACATCGAATTTGACAATAAGCTTATTTTAACCAGAAATAAAACTATTCCATTTTATGTCTGGTTAAATAAGTGTTTACTAATGTAATACTTATATATGGAATTGAATGAATTTTTTACAATCCGCAAAATGGTTTAGTAATTAGTTTCGTTTATAGATTCAAAAAACTTGTAGGTCTTCAATGTGCCAATTGAAAGAAGTTCGAATTGAAGTAGTTTGTCGCAAACATGCTACGTCCAGTGCCAGACTTTTTGTTGACAATGTGATGTACTTATTATGGGTCCTATAGATGGAGCGGTAATCGTAATGATTAATAATTCGATTTTAAAATCTGGAGTTATTATATATGTGGCGATTTTGTTTTTCTCATTTTTTTTTGTCGAATACCCCATCACAAATATCAAAGAATAACTTTATAAATATACGACCTAAAGCTCGTTAATTATCAGGCGCAAATTTGTTTGCCACTTTTTGGGCAGACCTGAAAATATTTAGCCATTTACATTTTATTTTTATTAAATCGTGCGAGACCGATGTAAATAGATGGTTACGATTATCGTTATAATTTATCGCCGTTTGTATGTATATGTGAGGCGTAAGTTATTGGCAAGAAACAAAATGAATGTGATAACATGTTGAGCCTAATTGGAATTGGTCAACTTTATATAAATAAGTCTTAAATAACAGTGTAGTCTAGCAAAAGAAAAAAATCTGAGCGGATCTCGAGTTGCATCTATAACTCTAAACGATTGTCTAGTCCGCACCGCGCATAGTTCGTGTATGAGTTTTAATACAGTTAGGAAGTAATGGTAGTCAATCAGATTTATACGGTGATATTAATAACTTCTCATCCTCATATCATTACCTATCAAAGTTATAAATGTATATACAGTACTGTAGGTATTTAATAGCTTAGATATTATTAAAATTTGTAAATTTAATGTTTTATTATAAAAAGGTATTAGAGAGTTAATATTCAGTTATTGCGATTTCTCATTGAATTATATAAATTAGACCCCTCATTTCTTTTTTAAGCTTGTCCCGTGTATTTTTTAAACAATGCAGTATTCATACATTCCTTTTAACTAGTCACGTTTAGTGATGTGTAATCAAATGTTTGTTTACACATTTGTGGTAATTTTCAATTATTTTCAAATATTATTCATTTGTGTTAGTGGAGTGTATTAATGTTTTAAGTAATATTTCTTTTATAACACTGAGGTGGCAAACAAGCGTACGGTGCGAATGGAGCTTATTTCACTTAGGTTGAGTAAATTTCGTCCCAATAAGGCAATGAAAGAAATGGTATTATATATTATGAAAGAATTTGTATATTGAATGTACGATGGTGTTGGGTCGCAATTTACTTCGCTGTGAAAGGGGCCTTAGTTGATACGGCAATGACACTTCTTAAAATGTGCCAATTATTCCACACAACCTATATAATAGACATTTAGTACACTGTTTAAGGGATTTACGACTGAATATTATTAAATTTTGAGTGAAGGATTTTGAAGTAGTTTTGAAGAAGTATCCTTCTTATTTAAACTTACAATCCATAAAATTATGGGTAATATACATATAAACAATAGTATTTTAATTTTCGAATATATTGTACATGATTTTGTTGTGATAATTTTTATTAGGACTTAATAATAACTATTAAGTATTACATATAATGTTAAATAAAAAAAGACTAGTTTGAAATTATGAGACATGGTAACTCCTTTTTAACTTTGAACAGCACAGTAAGAAGTAAGTAGGAATGTTAACTATAAACATAATCATGGATACCATGTTCAAATAGTGTAATTCGCTTCCGAATTGTACAATTACTCTATTCATTTGTATAACGTATTTGTAAACTACCTATTAAGGAAGTAAAATGATTATTATAAATAATATGGTTTCATTTGATATCAATAAATTATATTATTCAGCAGTACCATATACTATTATTAATTCAGTTCCACTTAAAATGATATTTTACCTAACTAGTCTGTAGCTCGCTATTTCATATCGCATGTATTCTAGAAGTAGGAACACTAATGGAAGAGATGACATAGATGACATTTCAATATAAAACAAGTACACAAGATTTTAAGTTAGACTTTAGCTTGCATGATGCCGAAACAAACATAGACAGACACAAAATTTCTAATAGTTTCTAGTAATTTTATTAAGATCCCTCATATAACTTTTTCTTAAATACAATATAGTTAGGTGAGATGTCTCATCGTAATGGCCATCGCTCATCAGGAATTAAAGAGGATGAGTTCTAAGGGATACCATGGGGAGGTCGATCTCATAGGATATATTGCTAATAATTCGGCTGCTAGTCACTACTACTAAGAATTTGGTACACCGGTAAACTACATTCAGTCAGAATTTACAGAATTCACGCGGGGCAAAGTTACAAATGTCATGAAGCGAAAAAGAAAATTAGATTTAGATCAGACAAAGATTTAATCGACCTAAAAAAGGAGTTTCTACATTTGATTCGTAAAATAACTCCTTACTTAGCCAATTATAAACATCTTTCATCATTTTTTTTATACAACTTAGAATGGCAAACAAGCTGACGGTCCACCTGATGGAAAGTGGTAACCGTCGCCTATAGACATGAGCAGTATCTGTATAACATTATGATACAACACTAAAAAGTAGATGTGCGTGCAATTTACATGTGGGTAATAAAATAAAACTTTATTGCCTCTTAACATTATATTAGTATCTTGACATATTACAACTTAACAATAAATTATATATTTCTATAATTTTGCTATAGTCTAAAATATTAACATAACGGAATGCTTTACATATACCTATTTCCGTAACAAAAAAAAAAAGTAAATACTGCAATATTTTTAATGTTTAGTTTTTAATTTTTGACCGCTTCGCTTTATAGAAGGTGCCGTGTCTCTAGCATTTGACAACTCAAACCAGCAACTTTATATTGTAGATCTTTGGTTTATCTAATATTTCAAAATAAATAATTTTATATTTCACGACTATTACAAATAATTTCAATATATGATAATTCTTATAATCTGAATGTAATTACCATATAAGTGTAAATAGGTTCTCTGTCGGATTTATCCGACTAGAGTGGTTAAAAGATATAAACGCTAAATTAGTAAATTACATAAATTTCCTATTATCAATAGTGCTGTTTAGCGCTGTGCCTAGAGTGCTTTGAGGTAAACCAACAAATAATTTTACTAGTTACCTAATTTGTTGTACTGCTTATTTTAATGAATTATATAAGTTATAAATTAATTTATTATTCAAGTTATGAAATATTAAGAGGTCGATTAATAGTTTAAGGACTGAAGTATCATCAATAGGGATGCCTAATTAAAAATTAGAAATATTACAAATTCTTAGAAAATCTAAACAAGAGTCGTACCCTGTCGTTTTCAGGATTTTGAAATAAGTATTATATACATATAATATAGTGGAGCCGATTTCTTCCTCACAACATTTGTTGATTTTTGATACTTTGCTATTAAAAATAGAGAACTTAAGTAAAAATGGCTTATAACCTATTACTGTGAGGGTTATAATCTTTTTTATTATACATAAATATAAAATAAGTAAATCATTCAGGTACTCATTATATAGTTTTAGAGCACGAGGAAGAAATTGATATGCAATATACAGCTAAATATCTACATAGTATAAAACAAAGTCGCTTCCCGCCGTCTGTACAAAGTACGTAACGGATTTTAATGTGGTTTTCATTTCATTAGAAGAGTGATTCAAGAGGAAGATTTATACGTATAATTTAAAATAGTTTTGTTCAAGATGTCGAAAGAAATTAAGTCGATTGAGAGCTTTTTTCGAAAATATTGAAATATAATAATGTATGATGGAATTGTTCCTCTTTATTAGCTCTACAAAAAAGTACGCGATGCCATTTCATACATTATACAAATAAAATTTTATAGCCATTTAATGTTTAAAAAGATTGTACAAATTATGTGGAGTTTGGAATGTTATTTAGACGGATACAATAGTAATATTAATCACTCCACATGGACACCACATTATTTATACATTGTACCCGTGCGAAGCCGGGGCAAGTCGCTAGTTATATATAAAAATCAACCATACTTATCATCTATTTAATTACTTTAGTTAAACAAAATAAACATGAAATATGTAGTATACATACGTACTAATATTAATGAACACTGATGAAAATTATGTGATCTACTCTGGAAATTACAAAGGTATTACAAAATTAACAAATTTATTGCAGCAAATTAAGTTGGATAAAAAGGAATGTTTGTATTGATAGATAACAAAACTGACTGATACAAACTAATGAAGTTTGTACCTACTAGAAAACAAGCAATTTTGGATGAAATTCGAATTTGTTGTTTCACGGTAAAGTCCAACTTCTATTCAAAATCATTATAAGTAATAAAATTCTTAACAATTGTTTCCCCTCACACAGTTCTGTTAGGAAAATCATCATCGAAATCTTAATTAACAATCTAAAAGTAGCAAACATTACTTTTCTTCGGTTTGGTGAATATAATTCACAAATTGTGGCCAGAACTGAAACTATTTTCTTATTAATTTCTCTTATCTACGTAATTACAATTATATTATAAATTATAATCATGTTTTAATTATTTATAAGTAGTAGATACAAATTAGAATTACATGAGAATGTGCTTACGAGTATACAAATATAAGAGCTTTTGCTTTAAGCGGTTAGGCTGTGACTAGAATACAAACAATCTTATTAATTGCATTTGTACAAAGTTAATCGTAATGAGTCTATTAAGCCACTCCCTGTGTAAGAATTATGTACAGAAAAAAATTGTTTATATTTGTTATCAATTCTCATTTTTGACGTTTTATATTACCTTAAATTTATTAACTAGGGAATAGTAATAAATATTGATGATTGCCTATTAAATTTTCATGAAATTTAAATTTAAGGTATAAAAAAGATCTATATGTTTTTGTAAAGCTTATTGTTCACGTTACTTGTGGTTAAAAGTTTCAGGTTTAGGTGTAGTGATAAACTAATAAAAATAGGTTATTGAGTTATGGAAAATATTTTTACAAATTAAAATAATTGTCGGTTACTTTGTTTTTATGGACATTTCAATAAAAATACGTCAAAACAAACATTTAAAATACATGTAGGTATAACATAAATAGTTAAGTACTTAATTTAGTTAGCCACAAATTAATATAAAACCAAGAACACAATATTTATGGAAGTAAGAGTAAAGCAATTGACTTTTTGGTATTGTTATTTGTTTCTATAAACTTTAAAATGTACACAACACATGATAAATCTCGGATTTTACTTACATGGTTGTATTTACCTACCAAATTAAAGTTTTATGGCAAGAATGACTATACTTTTTATATATTATTTACATGTAAATATATATATGGTATAATAATGTTTAAATATATTATACAGTATAATAGAATAAAATTTTCAAAGAGTATGAAAACTTTATATGGTGTTTTGTCCTCATGGTCAGCATTTTAGAAACATTTAATGTCTTAGTTATAATTTCTTAAACACTATATATGAATAAAACTTATTTAAGTATAGAAGTTTACATATCAGTTGGCAGGATATCAGGTATCAGATATTGGCAAAGATCCATTTCAGAGTTAACAAAAGTTACTTTTCCAGCTGTGTTTTCATCAAGCCTGTAAAAAATTGCATTACTTAAAGAAAACCTGTTCAATACATCATACCAATTCAGAATATGATGTTTATTTACATTTACCATTTGTCATTACATGTACAATATATTGTATTAATATATTGCAGATAGATCAATATATTAATACAATACAAAACTCTTAACTTTTTCTATTATTCGTGGTCAGCTTTCTTAATCATTTGGCGACATTAGTTCCCGTTACAGGCAGTCTCCTTCATTAGATTCAACTATATCATATTTCTATGACCTATCTATGACATATACAAAACAAGTATGTTTTTAAATACCGCAGGACATATTACACAACGCTGTTTAATTCCAAACTAATTATTATCATTCATCATCATTTGGTTCACTTGAAAGTTTGTAAAAAAATATTTTCTATGACATATGTGACAACTTTGATGGTGTAGCAGTTTAACATACCACCTCGTTTTGAGATGGTCACGAGTTTACAATACAAACATTTGTATTTATGAGTAAGACTTGGTCTGGATGATTCTATATATTATGTATAGAATCATCCAGATTAAATAGTATGTATTTACAAAAAAAAAAAAAAAAAACTTGTACATTTTAATAGTTGTATAGTAGTAAACATGATACAAGCACTACTTAAGTCAGGCTAAGTAGCAATGTATAATACGTCTATGAGTGTTTATTTATTATTAATTAGTATAAGCTTTTGCATATAATTTCATTTACCACAAAACATCTTTAAATATTTTTGATATTATTAAGACGTAATAATAATATGGATAAACTTACCAGCCTTTTATAACAGTCCAGCAGCCCGAGAAGAATGTTGGGGCATTGATAATCAAACAAATACCAAGCCTCTCAGGATAATGTCTGCTGAGTAACCAGATTAGGTTTTTTAGTACTTGATAGTCCATACATGAAAGTGTAAATTGGTTCAAATCAAACACGATACACAAGTTGTCAACTACCTCTTCAAAGCATCTTTTACTAGCATCCTCCTGGAATCAAAAAAAAATTGGGAATGTCCTTGAGAAAATAACAAAGATAGAAAGACAAATAATTCAAAACAAATTGCAGGCGAAAATCTGCCATCTTGTTAATGTTCATAATGCAGAAAGAATTATGGCAATAGTAACAATAATAATGTCATGACTATCTTACCAGGCAGTAAACAATAAATTTTGTTAATTCATCAATATTCCTGTCACTAGAACTATGATTTTTTGCTGGAATGTAGATGATTGGTCGTCCTATAATATCCCGATGTCTGAGTACTCTAGCTTTGTCTGAGTACTTCTCTATAAGTTCTTTATCATTGTGTAACTCTGCCACTCCATATTCTGTACGCCACTTGTTTGTTTTTAATATTGCCTGAAAAGTGTCCAATCTAAATGTTAGAATAATAGTACAGTTGCATGAACTGTGTCAAATTTTTACTTACATACAATAATACAAAAATTCAAAGAACTATGTTGGTTTCTAATTGGCATTATTAGGGCAATTTATAGGAATTGATAATGTTAAGTAATTAATTAGCTCTATTAAATACTTCAGCATATTTTATTTATAGTATTTGTTCTCTTTTCTTATCTGATAAAGAATCTGTTATGATGACAATTTATAATACAATAATTTTGGTAGTGAAATGTATTTTAAATAACATATGAATTTACATAAGACTTACAAAGAAAAATGAAATAGAAGTGGTGGGGCGACACACTGACCTTATATGTGCAGTACTAAATTAAATAAATATTTCAATAAACATAGCTCTTTCTTACTGCATTGTATGCATTAACATAGATAATGTTCAATATATAAATATTTGTATGTGATTACTTTATATAAAATATTTATAGTATATATCAACAGGCAATGATTACCGTTTTCCCACAGAGGATGCCGACTTATTTACTACTTCATGTTGCTTAAAACAAGATGTAAATGTCTAAACATTCAATATGGTGACAGATTAAAAATGCAATGCATCACCATTCTATTTACATTACTTCCTTTCTCAATATTTTATTATTTACTTATGATAAAGATGATGATGATGTAAGAGATAAAGAAAACAAAGTAGATTAGTGTAGAGAAAGAATACTAGAAATAAAAGCTTATAATAAACAATTTGTCATAGCATTAGTTTGCTATATTCCCTTCTTTTAGGGACAAATCTAGTTACTATGCTTAGTTATTATGTTGTTATGTAATATTTTTTTTATAAGATGAAAATAGTACAGGCATAATATAAATTATTTAACAACATTATTTGACTTTGCAAGTTTTATCTTATGAGATCAGATTTATAATCTTATCTAACTGAATGGAAAGTAAATATGATAAATTATCTATTTTATGTGATGCATATTCTGTATGATTTTAAAATATCTGTAATCCCACAATTTTAATGTGTACTTTTGAGTTCTTTTTTTAAGTAAAAATACCTTTCTCCTATTACTGTTTAATATTGGTGACCAATTAAGTAATCTTTATGTATATATATTTACTCAACATTGTGTTGAAAACAAATGTACAAAATTTATTGATGTCGATTGTGAATTAATAAAATTTAAGACATTCAGTTATATGAAAGTTCGGAATTATCCACTGATACGTTATCCTTACTAGGGTAACGTAGTTATGATGAATGAATACTTAAAAAATTAATCAATACTTGTATAGTAGTCAAACATATGGAATATCAGTAAAGAGTACCTGAAATGCTTGATCAACTGTCTTAAACGCTCTCAAATATCTTCGTAACGAGAACTCATTATGATACTGTGCTGGATCGGCACTGACTATTAAACTCATTCTTTCTTTTAAATGCACTAAGTCCTCTTCATTAACGAGTTTTAATTCTCCTGCCATCATGTAATGTATTTTGGACTAGACAATTATAAATTAACTAGCTCTTAACTTAAATGTGTATTACAATAATAAAGTAAACAAATAAAAATCGATTGGGTTGTTAACTATAAGTACAATAATACAAACGAATAGACGTTACAAAACATTCAACAAATTTGACAATATATTTATTATTACTGACTGATGAACAAAACTGACAGTTTTACTGACGGTCGATCGGATACACTGTAGCCCTTAGATTGTGAAGTATACAGATTGGCAAAGTAAAAGAAAGAAAATACCTGAATAAGAAATAAGAAAATAATCTGTATGTTAGAACGAGAAAGACATTAAAACAATAATTTACAAAACATATATTCGAAACTGTTTTGGCAAGAGTGTGAACAAAATAGTTTCTAATTACATTATAAAGTACGGTAGGTATATTAAGTCTATGGTATATAAGTATACAGAATATTATTAAAAAAACGAGTGAGCTAATTTGACAATTAGTTTCCATTTATTTGTGTTTCTATTTTAAGGGTACTTAAGACATTATATCAAATGTTTTTTAAACAATCTAACGGTTATATATTTCACATTTATTAGTAGGTATATCCATATATATTAAAAGTAATGTTTATGTATTATATGTGTATTTCTAATGTATTATGTATATTTTTTTTCAGTATGTTACTATAATTATGTAATTTTTTGCCACCTCTGCCCTTCATACGCTTTTTGTTTTTCCTTAATGATTATCTGATAGCCATCCTCCCTGAAGCGCGGGACGCGCGCGGCAATCTGTTGCTGGCTTTCAGATGAAGAAATTTGTGTTGCGAAACGTAAAAATTCCGCGCGCCGATATTGCTAATTTTCTTTGATTGTACATAGATTATTTGCAACGATATGAGACATCAAAATGCTAAATCTAATCAATTGGATTTGCGCGTGGATGACATGTCTTTATATCCGTACACAACGTGGACTTTTTTTTTATAAATTTCTGTCTTAATAATTGTTTTTAAATGCCAGTTTTAGATTTTTTACTGTTGTTTTATTGTCTGTCTTACTTTTCCATAACATACCGCTACTGTGCTTGTTTACCTATTTTTCATCAATTTTCTTAATCAATATTTCGACGTTTAATAGGTATTAATTATATTACATTCATAAGTGAGTGAATAAAATAGGACGAAGAAAAAAGTCATAAGTGTAGTTAATAAAGCAAAAACTATCAATGAATGTTTTCTAAGTATAAATATATAATAATATAAATGTGTATATTTATTTATATTATTATAGGTAGCCACTTCTTGTCAATTACAGACGTATTTAAGGGGATTGCCGGGTGAGCTGTGTTCACTCTAGAATTGTTTAGTGTCCACCTCAGGATCAAAGCAAAGCTTTTAGCTATGCGCAAAGCTATCTGAACTTTTTTCGCACAGAAAAAAAATTATACAAAAGTTATTTTTTTCTATAATAGCTTGACATCATCATCATCATATCAGCCTTTAACTGTCCATTGCTGAACATATGCCTTGGAGAGTTTTGCCAGGCGTTGTTACGCTTAGCAGCTTAGCAGAGATGTTTTAAGAGGGACACTTGGCATTCCACCCTTAGTCGGTTCTTACGACACTGACTTCAGAATATTATTAAAAAAACGAGTGAGTTAGGCTTTAGAGATGTTTTAAGAGGGACACTGCTGCCCATTCCACGCCCACCCTTAGTCGGTTCTTACGACACTCACGGGAAAGGAAGGGGTGACCTATTCTATTTCGGGACTATACGGCCAATAACTTGACGTGTGCCAAGTTTTATGATTTTTCCCACTCCGAGATTCGCTTGAGAGATATCTTAACGTCAAGCACCAACTGTCTTCTACTTTCTTTTGATACATTTCGTGGGATATTAGTACTATCTTTATAATAGGAGTCACAAGTACTGTCATCCGCATAACAGTGAACGCTGATAGCTTGCAGTATGTCATATATAATGTATCTTTTATTAAATTTCATTCAAATCCATTCAGCCGGTTAAAGGTGCTTAGTTACCAATATATAAAAATTAAAACATTATACATATTTCTTTATTTATGTTTTCTCACTTTCCTCCTAATTTTACTCTATTTAAGTCATAGATTGTTTTATTTGCTCTTCTAATACAGTTAATTGTTTGTTATAGTAATATTTATGTATGTATTATATATATATATATATATATATATATATATATATATATATATATATATATATATAATATTATGTGTATGTTTATATTAGTTTAATTATACGTTCATAATATATGAATTAAGTATTTATATTTTCTCAATTCAATAATAAACTGCCTATTTATTTTTCAGTTTGCCCAATAGTTGACTGGTAGAGAACACTGTCCCGTGTTAAGTCCGTCATAATAAATAAATATTTTTATACATATTGTTCATTTATATCATTTTTTGAAGGGTTTTCATTCATTCATTCATGTATCATCATCATTATGTTAGTTATTATCTACCAACTGCCAAATATAGGCCTCTTCCATCGACTGTCATAAGAAACAGGACCGTTCCTTATGGCAGTTTACCATTGGGGGCATTTTGCCAGTAGTTACCAGACGGATTGGCAACTGTAGTTTAGCTTTTGGTGAAGTTATAAAATGGACGCTGCTACCCATTCCTCGATCATTAAGTTTTCTTAGTCACCTCTTACATATTATATTCTTTAAGATAAAAAAATCTCCAAATCGATTTACAATTAACGAAGTTATGAGGTAACCAACATAAAAAAATACAATCGAATTGAGAACCTTCTTCTTTTTGAAGTCGGTTGAAAAATAATGTATTAAGTTAGTAAATTAGAGTAAGTACATAGAGATTTATTAGCTTAAAATACAGTTAGTTTTTATTACATTAAAATTATATATTAAGTTAATCGCCGTAATCATATCACGTAAATAGAGATGTATTTCATGTGAGTAGACCAATAACTTCGAAGTCAGGTAAGTGAGGTATGAAATTTCTAAAGTCGGCGACTGTGCAACAGAAGCTGTATCCGAGATCAATGCGGTCTGGCTGCCAGTTCAACCAGTTGAAAGCGTTGTTGTTACGACACCGGTCCGTGCAGAACATCAGATCCCGTACTTCCGCTTCAGTGTAGTAAGGATTGTTGATACTTATAAAAGCTGTTCCTAGGCGTCGAGACGGATCATACGCCACCTGAAAAAAAAAAACAATGACTTAAATGCAATAGATACAAAACTCAAAATAAAACTATAAATCAAATTATATGACCAGCGTGCTACCAATAAAACTCTTATTAGTAATTAACGTTTTAAGATTGGTACTTAGATTATAATTATAGATGGAGTATCGAATGTCAAATCGATAAAAAAAAAATGTTTTCCCAAATGTCACTTTAAGTGATTTAAAGACACATCTTTTTTTTTAACTAAAAAAATCGCCCTTCATTTCTTTCATAAAATCTTTAACTTATAAAATCACAAATTCAAGTCTCATAATAAAATTGTATTTTAACTCGATAATACAATAAGTAATCAGATAGGTAATGTTTTTGTTATTATAAGTTATATAATAGATTATTTAACAATAGCATATTTTAGATACTATATTTGGTTTTAATGAATACAAGCGGCAAGAAACACGGAAAAGGGAACAAAGGAAGGCAGTTTCATTGTGTTCTAAGGAATTATTTGACATGATGCCCACAGCCACCTTTTATCATCGCATCGCTAGTCATCGATAGGGAATTTGTCCTCTTACTTTTAAGCCTAAACATTCACACACGTGCAGTTTTGTGTCATTATAGGAATATATATATATATATAAATTTTTGGTAAAATAGTTTCAGCCAATAATTTACATATATGTGGGTTTGCAAATTATTGATTTTGTTATATTAATGAATATTTATAAGTAATGAAGATTATATATTATTAACAACTTGTCCCGGCTTTGAACGATACATTATTTTAATGTATGCCAGTAGAATACCTTCTGTAAGTCGCAAAGACGATGTGTCACAGCGTAGCCGTAATTGGATGAAGACATGGATTCCTTCTACGTTATTATCTGTGCAATTATATAGGTACCTTGTAATAGTATAACGGGACAGGCACTTGAGGGTTGTTGTTAATATCTGTATGTAAGTAAAAGTCAACCAGACGATTGTTCTGGTCACGCAGTTGAGTCACGCCAAAGGTGCCAGTGTAGATTATAGTATTGTAGCCGGCTTGACCGATCCGATGACGTAGATTCTGTAAAACACAATAAAAATATTTTGTTTCATTTCCACTTTTATTTTGTTTGTATTAATTTTTTATTATTAGAATGATACGAGATAAATTTTTAATATTTCAAGTTAAATGTAAGTCAAGCGAGAATGTTGCGTTGCCTAAAAGAATAGTACGAGTATTTTATAAAACTGGATGTATTAAAATTAATTTACAACTGAAAAAAAATCCACAATATAAAAATATCTATGTCCATCTACTACAAACTTTTTGATTTTTTCTTATTGTTATTTCTTAATCAAGTGAACGGGAAAGCGGCTACCGTCGCCCATGAACACCTGTAACACGAGAGGAGTTGCTGGTGCGCTGCCGGCCTTTTAAATGTTTGTATACACAGTTTTTGAAATTCCTCATATTATATTTTAAAGGGAAGACTGAAGACGGGAGTTCATTTCATAACCTAGACGTGCGATGTAGAAATGAACGGGATGTACGGAAAGTGGTAGTATGCCACGCATCCAAGAAAAGAGAGTGAACTCCAGTTCTGTAGTGCGAGGTACGATGGTAAAAAGGTAACGATGGTATCAAATCTTGAAAGCTAATAAAAAATGATTAAGGCAACATTTCGCCTCAAACTCAGGAAGTCCAAACTGTTCGTTAGCATAGGATCGTCGACGCTGTATAGAATCAAGTGGAAGGAGCTGATATTGGAATGCTTTTGCTCAAAGATGTGATCAGTATTCCATTTGTAGGCGAATTTGGGCTTTATAAAAGAAGGAGTCAATGCTGAGGAGTGAAATACCTACTCTTTTGCCTTGTTCAGAACCCTAAATTTTCTATTATAAGCTTTAACAGAAAGTTATTAACCAAATTATAGCATTTAATAACTTATATTTATATGTAACGATTCTGACGTTCTGAAACTTATCTCGTTGTATATATTTAAGCAGTCAAATTTTGCTATCAGTTAGTTTGTATGCTCTGTCAGTTTGATGAATGAAATAAAATACTATGCCAGTGATGTCTCAACAGTTAATACTCATACTGGGTGTCTTAATTGGGCAAATGCCTATAAGGTATACGTATATTATATGAGTCTGTATTCAGACCCGCTGTACAGATTGTACAGTGAGGAATCCAAATCTATAGAAAATCTGATATATAACTATGATTCGTTAGCAAATATCCGTATGAGTCTACTGGAAAAGCTTATAAATATAAGCTAAATATAAGGAGGTAGAAGAAAATATGCCAATGGATCGAGGTGCAACAATTTAGTTGACTCAAAAAAAGCATATAAGATGTCTCAGAAGTTACAAGTGTCCATATACAGCCCATTGATGGACCAATACACACACACGCACACATACACAAAACTATGTTAAATCCAATATTTTTTTTAATTATACAGAAACGTTGTTCTCTAAACTTACTTGTTCAAGCCAGTTCCAGTTGCCAGCATTAAATGGCTGCCACTGTGGTGCAGCGTTAATGAAGTAAAATGAGGACCGCTGGCCGGTTGCATAGATGAAGTCAGTCTTGGCCGCCAAGTGACCACGGGCCAGGAATTGATGACTTGTTATGTATTTATCCGCTAAATTTTGTCCCACAAGTCTAGCAATTGATGCTTTCTGTTGAGCTTGAGTGTATCTATTGTTAATGTCGATGCCAGGGAAGAAACTTCCAGCTAAAAAAAATGTGTGTATTACGTTCGTGCGTATATTTTAAGTGTTTTTAAAATATGTATCTATGTACATGGACAAATACAATTATAGGCATTTATATACACTCTTATGATGACAACAATATAATAGCAGCTGTTTGAAGAGAACACTGTTAAAGATGTCTAGTAATCATTCAAATATATTCGTTCATCACTTTTATAGAAGTATAGGTCTTTACAGAGAAAAAATATTTTTTCAAAGACATGTTTAGTATTTTATGTAGCTAATATTTGTATAGAAATATTAAGATAAAAAATTTACCTAACCAATTCGGCCTATCTACACCAGACTGGTAGATAGCATTAGGTATATTCTGCTCGTACCATACATAAAGAACTTCCAATCGGTTTTGATCGAAGCATGACCAGTATTTTGGATAAAAGACGTTGTTTACGGTGAAGCCAACCCTTAAATGAATAAACATTATCAAAACCAGAAAATATACTGCAGATCTCAGTTAGTGGAAAAATACTTCTGGAATAAAACTATAGGTACTACTGAAGATCGTATACAACCCACAATAACTCTCAAATTCATTAGGTAATGTGATTCTTCTTGGCTTGGTTTAATAGGCGTCTTGTTCTAGCTATTTAATGCAGATGACGAGATGACAGTTAACAGACTAACAATTTGTATCTCTCTGCTTAAGAGAGATACAAACTGTTTGACCTGGAATTGCTATGACTAAAAGATGGAGAGGGTATCGGCTATCAAATGAACTAGTCCTACGTAGTCTATAATTCGATGCCAGACTGGTTGTTGGCCGCAGAATATGACGAAGATGGGCGATTGGCCAGTGACTGCTACTATTCAATTTAATGTAAAAATGTAATATAATAATAATATAATAATTTATTAAATATATGCATGTATTTTATTTACTTACCTAATGACTAAATTGTTATTGAAACAACGTTCATTTGTTGCCTGAGCGTCGTGGAAGGAATGAGTGGAGCAAGTAAGTTGACCAAACTGACCGTTACCATTCAGCCATCCAGAACCAGACACCAAATTGTTGCTTACGCAAGTTGCTGTCTGTATTTAATATAATACATCTTTAAACACTTAACGTTATACCTAAATATTTTATTAGTTATGACAATTATCTAAATAATATGACATGCAGTATAAATAGTGAAAAAATTGGAATGAATGCGTGCGTATTCTACATAAAAATTCTGCAAATATATTAGTAGAATATTGAGTAGATATATACAATGGATATATCATTATTATCATATCAGCCCTTAACCGTCCACTACTGAACATAAGCCTACCCCTTGGGTAATTTTGCCAGTAGTTGCCACGCTTGGTAGGCGGATTGGCAACCGTAGTTAGTTAGTTGTTAGTTTACAGATCTTTTAAGAGGGACGCTACTGCGTCGAGGGATGCCTCGCCGTTCCTAAGTCACCTTTAATACATCCACGGGAAAGGAACGGGTAGCCTATTTTATGCCGAAACCACACGGCCATGTGGATATTACTCATATCTATATAGTGTTAGCACCTTTTATTAATATACAACTATATTCTGTAATACCAGCATAAAATAAAATATATATATTTTAGACACGTATTTGCTGCATGGGAAACTAAAATGGATGTGATAGGTGTTTTTTGTGACCTTTCTAAGGCTTTTGATTGCATTGATCATAATACATTGCTAAAAAAACTTGCTTTTTATGGCGTCAAAGACAATGCTTTAAATTTAATAAAATCTTATCTATCTGATAGAATACAGAAAGTGAAGATTAGCAACGCTACGTCTAATGTCAAAATGACGTATATTCTATTACTTGACTATAAAATATAAAATTTTTAACTCGTCACTTGTGCAAATGGGTGTACCTCAAGGATCTATTCTCGGTCCATTTTTATTCCTAGTTTACATTAATGATCTCCCATATGCCATGCAGGATAGATGCGGCATAGTATTGTTTGCAGACGATACTTCATTGATTTTTAAAGTTAATAGAATGACTAATAATTATGACGATGTAAATAGTGCTTTGCGGCGTCTCCTGCACTGGTTTACAACTAACAACCTTATGTTAAACGCTAAAAAAACAAAATGTGTTAATTTCTCTCTATCTAAAAGTTTTAATACTAATTGCAATATTAAATTAAATGACGAATCTCTCGAATTTATAGAATCTACTGTCTTTCTAGGAATCACACTAGATAATAAAACACAATGGGGTGCACAAATTCAAAGCCTTGCAGCGAAACTAAGTTCAGCAGCTTTTGCCGTGCGTAAATTAGACAGTACACTGATACTGATACTGCTAGATTAGTCTATTTTAGTTATTTTCATAGTTTACTCTCTTATGGAATATTACTATGGGGAAAAGCGGCAGATATTAAGAATATATTCATATTACAAAAACGTGCCGTTCGAGCGATCTACTGTATGAAGAGTCGTGACTCATTAAGAGAGAAATTCAAAGAGGCAAATATTCTCACCGTTGCTTCTCAATTTATATATTCAAATATTCTATATGTTCATAAAAATCTTGACTTATTTCCAAAAAACAGCAATATTCATAATATTAATACTAGATTTAAAGACAAACTTGCTGTCCCCAAGTATCGTTTAGAAAAAGTTAATAGGTCTTTTATGGGAATAGGTATAAAAATTTACAATAAGATACCAAAGGATATGTTGGAATTACCCTTAAATAAATTCAAAACATCTGTTAAATCATATTTACTGAGCAAAGCCTATTACTCACTAAACGATTACTTGAATGACGAGTGTGCATGGCAATAGTTGTTCATGCACTGAATTTTCATTTAATGTTAGACATAGACACCTATATAAATATACATTGTAAATAAACTGGCTTTAAAAAAAAAAAAAAGTAATTCAATTGAGTTTCTTGCCAGTTCTTCTCAATTGGATCTATATACCGAACTGGACGGTAGGGAAAATATAAAATTATAATGTAAAAATTTGACGTTCATAAGCGGCTAAAATGTCCTACATGAATAAATGATTTTTGAATTTTGAATTTTGAATTTTGAATTTTAGGTATATTAGACACATGAATATTATATTTCTCTCTTTTAATTTGATAAAATAGCGTGATTAAGGGAAAATGTAGATAGAAATGTGATATAGGGACTAAGCTTGGAAAAGGCATATATATATGAATTTCTGGGTTTTTAAAGCATAACTACAAATGTAATAATAATATTATATAATGCACTTAAAAGTGAATATCGATTTCAATTTTGTAAAAAAAAGATTCTAATGTCAAAATGTAAAAATTGTTACGTATATTCTATTACTGCCTGACTATAAAATATAAAATTTTTAACTCGACAATTTTGATAAATGTATCTCATATAAGTGTATCTTTTATTTGATTTCGATATTCAGTGATATTATTTACGAAACCCAGATAAATTTCTCAAATGGACAATTCTATGTCGAAACGTGAAAATGATTTTTTTTCTGTATATGAATAATTAAGTACTAAATTTATCATGTGACCGCGTTGTCTAGTAAACTGGCAATGTACTTTTATACCAACTAACTTTTTTTCTTGATTTTAAGTTTCATGAAATATAATTTTAGTGATAGATACTAACAGCAGTTTGAACCGTGGAGACTATGTTAGGATGCTGAACAATGCGTCCAGATCCTGTGCAAGATACAGTGACTTGGTCCCCGGTGTTGAAATTGATTCTCCCCGTGGTCCCGGTAGGGACGAGATAATTGTTGTTGCGTATGTACACCGGTTGAGGCTGGCCAAGATCACCGTTCACTCTGATTGAGCAACCTGTAAATAAATGTCCGTTTCTTAACTTCTCCCCACTACGTCATCGAATTATTTTATAAAATCTGTTTAATTTGTAATAAGATAATAAAAAAGGTAAAAATACAAGGAGAAGACTAATCAAGAATATAAATATTTTTATTTTGCAGAGATCGACACCGCAACCATAAGAAGACAATATGATAAACAGCTACACCGCCAAGATTGTTAAAATGATATATTGTGAGGGCGTGATATCATATAGAACTTGACAAAGAATTGAATATATTTACATTAACTATAGAGAGAGTTTTATCTCTTATCTGCAAATGAGATTAAGGTCATTTGTGACCCTAATCTCCTTAATAGTAGTTAAGTAATAGCTTTTTTAAATATTTGGGTCTGTAAATTTAGGCCAGGAATGTTGCCGTCTAGTTATATTTAGTTGCATATGTATAAAATTTTACTACATATGTATATATAAAAATTTAATTAAATATAATTAAGTAATTATTTAAAGTAGTAGATATAATTACTTGGCTAATATTCGACAAACTTACTAAATAATTATAATAATTACCCAGTTACCATATAGCTTGAAGCTAAGAGCATAAACTACTATGTAAATATGTTTCTTATATTGGTTGGATATAAAATCGAACCCATCGCACTTAAAGCAATATGCATATCACTAATATTATGGACGCCGTCGTCATAGCAAGTATCTACACAACTAAAACAACTTTACACGGTCTCATATAAAATAAAACATTGAACATAGTTACTGTAACAGCGGATAGTTGCTGTACAATGTGTGGATGTGGAGAACAAGAGTGGTTAATTTTTCTGTTATATTAACGTACCATTTTTAGTATCCGCACTTGTCGCATTTGCCAATTTGGATTCTTCTAGTTCGAGCCATGAATCAAGATAGTCTTCGAATGTCTCTTCATCGAGTACAAGAGCAAGCTCTCCAGGTTCTGGTATTTGTGGGAAAGCAATGGCAGCGACCACTAGCGTTGTCAACACGACCGTTAGACGAGTCATCTTTGCTTTATGGCAAAGAGTTCAATAAACGGCAGTGCGATCTGTGCCCTTACGATTGTGTTGTCACATATATATACACATGTATACCACTATTATCTTATTTCGCGAAGAAGTGTTAACAGTAATCCATTTGATAACGATTGTGCTCGTCACAACCCAAATTCGTGTCGTGATTTGATTAATTAATTATAGTGTAATAGACATTTTTATGACTATTATTTAATATAGTTATTACTTCTTTTATATGATACTTTATTGTAGTACATATAAGTAAGTAGATACAGTACCATTTATTTATATTTTCAATAAAGTATTAATATTGTATACTATTTTATTTATTTGACATATTAACAGCTTAGAAGAATAAAAGCGTATGTATATTACATCTAGACGAAGCGAGTAGAAAAAACAAACCTAAAAACGATTAGTCAATTTTTCGTTCGGCATTTAAATGCTCATTTACAAATTTTAAAAGTATAAAGTTTATTATATTGTAATTATTAGTCAATAAAATGACAGTTTATTTGATAAAAATTAAGAAATGCAATTAATAAATTACAGGATTATTTAATTATACAATTATAAAAAAAAATTTAAGCTCTTTTTGTAGATAGACATTATTTAGAGGTTTTTGATCTAATTAGAAGGTAGAAAATTTATTTATTATGTATCAAATTGTTACATAAAATAACTCAAAACTATTTATTCTTTAAATAATCTGAACTGTATACGAATATGTATCGACATCCAATTTAGAATACTATTGCACCCATTACTTGATTTCTAAATTATTTAGAAATTGTATTGTAGATGCGTGATTGTTTCAAGGATGCTGTTCATGTCATCATTTCTGTCTTCTTGGAATATAAGTCAAGGTACCTTTTGTATTATTTAATGGATAAAAAATAGGTTTTACATGAAATATTGTCCATATTAAATATTGAAAGTTTGTTAAGGTTTATTTAGATATTTTGTATATAAGTGTAGTTGGAAATTTCATTGATATTTAGTATACAAGTAATATATAATTTTAATTTTAATTGAAAATAAAAAAAAATACTATTCTTCTTCTTTAACTCTTTCCTCGCACCTGACCTGTTTTATTTTATTAAATGGTTTTTTACTCATCATATAAGCTTGACATTTGTAATATTGCCTGTAGTTAAACACTTGGGTTGCTTTTAGGCGGTTAGTTTATTTTTAAACAATAATTTACATAATACTACAGTGCCATAAAATATACGCACCCACGCACGCACGCATGCACGCAAGCACGCACGTACGCACGCATACTGCACACCGTACATACTGCATTTACTGAATAGGTATCGGCCCATAAGTGCAGTGCAGTAAGTATATAAAATGAACATATAATAATAGTTTTGTAATTTAAAAAAATATATTAAATATATTTATGTAATATATATTACTTTAATAATATTAGTTTGTATAAAAAATTCACAAACAAAATAAATCAAATTATAGTCTGAAAATAAATCATTATAGTTAATATTAGAGTTACGACAGGGCAGTCAATGAATGCGAATAACTAAAGAGAGGAAACTGTTTTCTCAGCGGATGGCTACATCATGTCGGTTCAATGAATGTCTTTTAACTCTTTGTAAGAAGAATACAATGAGTGATACAGACTACGCGATATATGTATCTACTATATTTAAGATTCTAGTGGAACTAATTTTTAATCCTTTATTTATGCGATTTATACTGTATAATATATTGTTGTATACACCACAATTTTTGGTACTTACCAATATCGTTTGAGATACTGAACCGTTTTCTTGATCTTCTATTCCTTTTAAATAATGTTATTAATTAACTTATCATATTACTGATGAATTTTGCACAAGAGAGACTTTGTGCAAAAGTACTACTCGTGTTTCTGTCGTGAAGTAGCTATATATTTGCATCGATATGTTTAAAGGGGGGATCTCCTCATGAAATTACGGGATACAACAGCAGCATAACACCATAGACCCCGGAAACATATTCTTGTCCTGGCATAGAATGGGCCTTCCTTTTTCGTTCCTTTTCCGGAACTTAGTTAAGGAGAGATGGGCAGCAGCGTCCTTCTTTAAATATCACAAAAATCTAACTGCGGTTGTCAACTAGCCTGCCAAGAGTGGGAACTTCTGGCAAACTCCCCTAAAGAGGGAAGCCTATGTTCCAGCAGTAGACAGTAAAGAGCTGATATGATGATAGGCGATTGCTATCTATCATCATATCAGCTCTATTCTATCAAATAGGCTGGATGTTATTGTCTCTTGTAGTTTATATATATAATATTTTTTATATTTCAATATTTTTTCTAATACAGAGAATTATATATATGTAATACTTTATTACTATAAATTCGATGTAGATATATAGATGTATTAAGTATCTGTGTAACACAATATAAATAGCATATAGTACATGTATTCGTAGGTATATAGATATGAGGTATATTGCAGACATATTACTATTTGAAATTATGTCACTGAATGGACTGCTGCATGGATAAGTGTTTCATTATTTGATAATAAGGTACCTTGAACTATATGACGTTAAATATTAATCAATCAATAATACCTACTGATAAATGTGTTTTGTTTCTATTTTGTACACTGATAATATTATATTTTGATCAAGGCCTTTTTATTTTAATTCTAATGAGAATTTATTTATTTACACATTTTACCATACATTAAAAAGAAATTAAAATATGCAGCAGGCAATATAGTTTAAATAATTGAAGTACACTAAACCTACAACTATTAGGTAGAGAATTTCAAGATCTTTTTATTTTGAAAAAATAAACTTATAGCTAGTATTTTCTTTCTCTTATATTCGAAAAAAAAAACAATTTATACAATAACAATAACTACTTTATTTTGAGTTATTTAATATTATATTATTGTAATATTTGTCCACAATTGAATTAAAAAAACAAAGTAAAATTTGTAAAAATTTTGCAAAAAAGGTCCCACAATCAGAAAATATAGAATTATGCAAACTATGTTTTCTACCGTATTTAGTACCTTACGATTTCTTTAATTTAGATATAGAACTTCTAGATGGAAGACTGGAATAAAAATTTCTAAATGGATAGGTAGGTATCTACAAAAAGAACATAAAAATGAAGATAAGAAAATATAACTGAATAAATTATACGAGCTCTGTACGCCTCTGTATTTTATCATGACAAAACTACTTTTATGCGGGTTTATCTATTACATACATATATTATACTCGTCTTTTAGTTTATATCTCAGGAGACAATTATAAAGAATATTTCCAAAAATAATTCATAAAAATAAATATACTCATAACTCTATTTTCTGATAGATTAATCGAGGCACCTGTTGTTTATCAAATATTATTGTAATCATACTAACGTTGGTAAAGATGTTTGGATGTTTGTTTTTGCATCACCTTTAAACGGCTGAATGGATTTGGATGAAACTTGCTACATGGGCAGGTTATGTTCTAACTTATATTTAGGATATTTCATATTCCAGTTCATGGAGACAAAGCCAAGTAATATAGTAATAATAATCTGTACTTTTTTCTATTAATATTAACGCATGCTAATATATAATAGGTCTCGGTTCGAATAAGATTATGAGACTGGGGACAAAACTAGTCAGAGAGCCTGTGTCTCAGTAATCGAATCCAACGTAGCCAGGATAGGCTTAACGCTTTCACTCAGTTTAATTTGATTACTTAACGGTATATCGAGTAAATCCCTCTCAGTACTGCATTAAGCGTTACTGTCGTGAGCGTATGTACGAGTATTTATTTTTTACTAGCTTTTGCCTGTGACTTCTGCATCACTGTGATATGTTCATTGACCGGGATATATTTAGCCTATATTTTTCCTTATCTCATATAGTAAATGTATATCAAATTTCATAGCGATCGGTTAAGCCGTTAAAGCGACATGAGATATCAAACCAACTCACGTTCACATTTGTAATATTAATAAGTATAATATTAATCCTAATTACCAGTATTGGAAAGTTAATGAATTATAAATTGTTACGCAAATTGTTTCCGTTCTGGTAGGATATGAACTCACGACCTTTGGCGTCTGTAAGTCCGAGTAATATGTATATTAGTTGGCCACGGCATTTAGTAGTTTCCTAAAACATACCTATTTTAAATTCAACTAGCAAATCATGGGTTCTACAGTTTTCGTTCATATTGAATAACTTCACAACCTTGGTATAAACTCGTTAAAATTGTTTCCATTTAGAAATTATAAACGGTTAAAATTTGGGCGACCAATAAAATTAATTGGGCGCTTAAACTAATTATAAGAGTTAGGATTGCTAATTAACAATAATTTATTCAGGAGTATTTAAAGAGGAAACAGCGCAGATTCTAGTAATAGGGTAGTCAAGTCTTTCTATACAAATCTAAGATTTATCGTAAGCAAATAAGTAAATAAGATTATGACGCTTAATAAGGAAGCTATACATATTACAAGGTTCTTGAATTGTTTATTGTTGACAATTAATTATTTTATTTGCGTGGAAAAAACAACAGATAACAATCATCGATGAACCCGATTGATTATAAATATGCAGGATCAAAGACAAAATTGGTATCTCTCCTAGTAAATGTAGGTATATAAAAAATAGTTTAAAATAACAATCACAACTTTTAAGATAAATTATTAAAAGAATTTAGGGTGTATTTTATACTTACTGTGAAGTTTTACACTAAATAATTTTCTGACGTGTCCGTATAAGTAATTTAGAAAAAAGAATATTAAAATACATAACTATATATATATATATAAAACGATGGTCACGAAACTTGGGTTCGTAAATGTCAATACTACTACTACAATAATTTGCTTCCAGATTTGGCAGACAGAGTGAGCTTGTAATTGATTAGACTATTCCAAATTCTGAGTCTGTCTATCTGGAAGACATTGCTTAGCAATAAGACCGTCTTTTATATTACACTATACGTATTGAAAATTGTTCAACAAATCCTGTTATGTTGGTGCAACAAAGTGTTAAATAAATAAATAAGTTAAATAAAAAAGGTGGGGGTTGGTCAATAGGGTGAGACGGTATTTCACGCCGGAACACCGCCTGAAGCTGTATAAAGCTCAAGTCAGGCCACATATAGAATACTGTTCTCACCTATGGGCAGGAGCGCCACAGTACCAACTCCTTCCGTTACACTGCATTCAAAGTCGGACAGCTAGAATTGTTGACGATTGGCGCCTTACTGTCCGGCTCGACCCACTGAAACTGCGTAGAGATGTTGCATCTCTGTGCATCTTCTATTGAATTTTTCATGGGGAGTGCTCTGAGGAATTATTCGGATTGATACCTGCTGCTGATTTTCACCATCGTACTACCCGCCATAAACTAAAATTTCATCCAAACTATCTGGACGAGTGACGTTTTTCAAGGCACTTTTCTCCCACGCACAACCACTCTTTGTAATCAACTTCCAGCAGCAGTATTTCCGAACCGGTACGACAACATAATCTTCAAGAAAAGAGCATATTCCTTTTTAAAAGGCCAGCAGCACACCTGCAATGCCTTTAGTGTTGTGGGTGATCATGGGCGGCGATAGTCACTTACCACCAGGTGAGCCGAATACTCGTTTGCCCGCTGTGTTGTAAAAAAAAAGGTAAATAATAAAAAAAAATCCCGTGAATTTGACAAACATTTGAAAATACGGGTATAGAGTAGTTAGCAAAATTGTAAACCAAATTCTCTACAATTACCGAATACCAGGTGGCACCACAGTATTTGAGGTTCCAGCTCACCTGAATTATTTGATAACTTAAAACGGACCAATCTGGCGTATCAAAATTGGAGAGGCGACCGTAAATATTTGGAAGAGACAAAGGAACATGGTTTCAAATTCATTACCAGTAAGCATTGAATTACTACCCGCCTACAAACTTTTTAGTTGACGGACCTAATTGCAATTTGACTTGAATAATTTAATAGGGTACTTTACGAAGTGTAATTACGAAGAGAAAGGATTTTAAGCATAATCTATGCAAAGCTGCTAATTGAAGATTTTACGGTTTGTAAGATTTCTAATTATAGAGAATGATATTTTTTTTTACATGACGTACTTAATTTTTGTTTTCTACACTAAGATTATAAAGAATAAAGATTCGATTGTTTGTTTTTTTTTGTATTAACTTAAAAACTAATCAAACGATTTTAAAAATTCATTCATCTATAGAAAAGTACATTATTACCGAGAAACATAGGCTATATATTATTTTCAAAAATTCTATCTATCCGTGCGAAGCTGGGCCAGACCGCTTATGTATTATATACTTACTAGGTCAAGGAAACAAGTTTTCGCAATGCACTGTTTATTTAATTACTAATTGCGAAGTCCTACAACATAAATTAAATAAAAATACTAAATGGTCGAAGAATATATACTACAACAAGATCGGTAGAAACATACTTATTTAAGATACCTATAATATCTGGTAAAGAGGGTCACTGTGATCTGAAGGTCGGTGCGTTAGCAATGTTATAGGGCGAGGGTCACAGTCACTGGGTAAAGTCCATTAGCAGAGATCACCTTCTCTATTATATATTGTCCGGTTTTACCCCGTTAAACGCACCTTTTGTCACTGGCACTTGCCATAAATGGGACTTACGCTATTTTGACGAAATTATGTTTTTTCATGCTTACAAACTTTAAAAATATGTTACACATGAAAGAGCTAAAAGGATAAAAGTATAGTTATGACAATTATTATTGTTATTTAGGTAATTTATTAAACTGTGCAAATTTTACGTTAAAAAACAAGTTAAAAAACATTATTAAACTAGATTCATAGTAAGCCATCAAATGTAATAAAACAAACAATCAAATAGTCAATTGTTGCAGAGACTGTATCTAACAAGGCCAGAACATAAGATCTATAGTGATAAATCAAGATCTGCAATCATTCCAATACCAATCAATATACATTGTAAGTTACTTAGTATTATTTTTTATCCAATATTACATGCATTTGATAGATGAAAAAAATCACACAATGTTGGTAAATTTTATCACCATAGACAAAAAAACAAAAAAATATAAAAAAAAAGAAATCGTGTTTAAAAAAACTACATGCAGTTTTTATGCAGTTCTATTTTATCAAAAGAGCTCAAAAGAAAGAAAATTTAGTCGCAGTAATAATTATTAAGTATTTATAAAACAAACCAAACGTGTTTGTTTACACAGTTAAATTATCTTATTTCTATAATATTCTTACGAAGGGCAGACTTTGTACAAAAGTGGTTTGTTTGGGCACCTCTGTCCCATTCGTGTTTCTACTGTGAACCAGTTATGTTTGCATTGCTGTTTCGGTTTGAAGGGTGGGATATGGCAGTACATTTACAGGGTACAGGGGAATAACACCTGAGTTCTCAGGAATGGCAACGCATGGGGGGTATCATGAGCGAAACAGTATACTCTGTTATGTCCATGATACTGCTCATGTCTATAGGCGACGGTTACCACTTTCCATCAGGTGGGCCGTCAGCTTGTTTGCCATTCTAAGTAGCATAAAAAAATTCAACTCACTCAAATAA
Organism: Galleria mellonella; assembly: GCF_026898425.1. Classification (NCBI taxonomy): domain Eukaryota; kingdom Metazoa; phylum Arthropoda; class Insecta; order Lepidoptera; family Pyralidae; genus Galleria; species Galleria mellonella. The sequence continues at coordinate 2,075,918 of NW_026442172.1, read as the reverse complement.
TCTGAAGATCTGAAGAAAACCAATACATATTTACAGATTATATTATACGGGACCCTCGGAGTATGAGTTCAACTTACAGTTTTTTATCAATACCATATAATATATGCGGTTTTTTATTCATAAATATTTATTACAATATCTACTTAAAAAAACTTCTAAATTAGAATAAATCAAAACGAGCTAAAAGTTAATAATACCAACAAACGAATTCTTAAATACTTATCTATTTAAAAAGTCGAGGAAAAAAGTTTTATATAATAAACTTTAACCTAAACGAACTTTTGTTCGTAACGGCAACTGTACATGTCTAAGTAAATTTTATAGAAGAAATCTTGAAGTTGAAAAGTAAAACTCTTCAACTACAAACACCAGTACAAAACTTTAGACACGAAAACGTAGATACTTACATGAAATAGCCTTCAGAACTCATTCTAAAGTAAACAGATATGCTTGTATATAAATGAGTTCACGTTTTAAATAGAATGTCGTCTTGATTTATGATATAAAGGTATTAAGGCTAAGACGTAAGGTCTTTTGTGGAAAAATATTATATATTCCAGAAGTTTTATGATGTTATTGTTTAGAGGATAATCCAGTCATGATAAGTATTTTATAACAAAAAAAGTCTTTTTTGTTTCCTTTGTTATTAAAATACTTAGCTATGAAAAACCTACAGCATATCTCATTATATACTGTTACCTATTAACCTCTTTATTCATAAAACGTCAAGTTTCTCTAATAAATCTATTTTATCTAATAAAACTGTTTTATCTTTTTCTTTTTAAAGACTATCAGTGCAACATTTAATAATTTTATTGTTCCAGGACAAACATAATATTTATCGCCCTTTTGAGAGCCTCTCCATTTTGCTGCTTCTTATTTTTACCACTTTTAGTACTCGACCGACTTGTCTCGCCTACTCAGATCGAGCATCGTTTGTCACAGTGTAATGTGTGTGTTGACACTGTGTAAATATTCTAGGATATTTTTATATGCCAGTGTATCTTGGCCTTTTTTATGCAGTAACATAATGACCAATAAGCTAAAACTTGATGGAAAATGATAACTACTATTATCTATATATATAAAGAGAGTTTATCTCTAATACCACGGAAATCTCATGATACCATAAGTGAATTGCCATTTTTGAGAACTGTTGCGGTGTGCGTCCGTACCTTTTAATTTATTTTATTATTTTTTACTTGTATTATGTATTAGGTAAAATACAATAATAAATATATTACACTTACTAATTATTGATATTACTAGTCAGTAAAAACTGGATAAATCTGTTCAATACTTTTTGAGATTAGATCACAGAGACTGATTAAAATAATCCTTATAAATGTTCAGCGTATGTAAAGTAATTATTTATATAATATTATAATTATATTTCCTATAATACCTATAATGTATTTTATCTAATAATTTAATCCATAAAGATATCTTACAGTGCTCAGTCATAATTTTTGCATTAATCAAGAACTGATTTCTACTTTTTTTTTATAATGAAAACAATATATTATTACATTAAATAAACAATTTAAACTTAATTTTTTTTAGTCTAATATTCAGAGTGCCAATGGACTGTTATCACAAAACGTTTATAATCATTAAGATTATATCTACCTTAATGACCCAACATAAATCAAAACGAGTGTCACGCAGATAAAGTACAATTATTTTCAATTGTATTTGTGTAATACTTACTTGTGATAATTTTGTTCAAAAGTCATTTACTTCGATGTTGTTGTTTAATACAAATGTCAGTCATGTTTCTGTTACTAAGCAGCGTTTTCAAGAATGTTTCGGCTTTAATGCCATTGTTATTACAAAGTGTGGAGCATAAAATATAATTACACATTCGTCATATCAGCCTTTAACTGTCCATTGCTGAACATGAGTCTCCCCCTAGGGAGGGTTTTGACAGTAATTGCCATACTTGGCAGTTGGATTGGCAACCGTAGTTAGGCTTTGGAGATGTTTTACTGCTGCTGCTCTGGACGCTGCTACTCATGCCTCGCCGTCTGTTAGTCACCTTTTATGACACCCACGGGTAAAGAAGGGGTGGCCTATCCTATGCCAGGACCACACGAATAATTACACATTATTCTTCAGAAATAGTAAAGTAGAAGGTGTACAATGGGTGTCACAGTGTATTCCGTGTTATTGTTGCCTGTTATCTGACTTACCAAATAGATAAAAAATTGGAGTTTATCATCTTACTTAATTAAAATCTGTTCTCTATCGCTCTTTAACAACGCACAGTCTAGAACGGTCAGTCTGTAAATATGAAGCAACAGGAATTCTGTATAAAATTTTCACAGAAGTAACATGGATGACATAATGGACAAAGACACAAGTTTTCCTGAGGAAACCAAAAAATCCGAAGGAAACTGCTAGACCAATCAATCACATTTTATTTTTATTAAAAGGATTAAGGTATTGTTTTATGAAACATCAAAAGAATTTTTTCGATTCCTTTGAATTTGAAAAAATAATTTTTAATATAATTGAAACTATCAGTCTAAGATTTTCCTGAATCCACGAGCGTGCTTGTACAAGAATATTACCCGTAAATATGACAGTTATTTGGAAATTAGTATATAAAGTATTTTATGATTCACGCTGATAAAACCCCGGGATATAACTGGTACTAAATAATACAAAATAAATGGTGAAGTAGATGAATAGTTTGTTTACATTTTATGAATACAAATAATTGAAATTTTACATAAATACTTAGGGTTGTAGGATGCAACACATTTTTGAGTGATTCCAAATTTAGAGATAAGTATGCAATAACACAAGCAAATAACTTGAAACTTTTAAAACAGCAAAATTATTGACATAAGTCTAACACGCTTTTCATTAATAAATCAGATATCGATAAAAAATATCAATTATTATCGTCGGTTTTAATGTGTAACAATATTTTATTTTTATCAATACATTCAACAGCTCGTTCATTATGTGATATATTATTATGTAGGTGGATGATGTTTTACGTAAATGCTATATATTATAATTTTTCCCCTCTGCAAGTAGTATATGGAAGGACGTAGAGAGATCAATGACTGACAGGTAAATATAAAATTCACGTTATATTTATTAGACTGTTTGAGAAAGAGAAAAATGTTTCTCAAGAACGTTCTACCTACATATTTATATCTTTAGTGTCGGGTATTCTTTAAATGATGTACAGGATACAAAATATCAACGTGGAGTCATATCGATAGATAATTTAATGTAGGCACATTATTCTTTGAATAAATTAAAATACTACATCATTCTAGCTGAGTTTTAACGATAACATAACTGAAGCAGGCATATTATTCAAAGCTAGTTTCTACTAGGAAGATGCAGAGAGGTGGTTAGAAATACAAACTTCTGAGAAAACTTGTTGTATTTCTAGTTATTACATATATATATAAAATATTTACGCTTGTCTGCGTGTTTTTACAAAATAAATAAAATATATAATTTTATAAGTATGCTACAAAGGTACTTGATTAATTTAGGTAGGTATACGTATTATTTTAATATTTATATAGTACGTATAAATGATAATTAATAAAGTCTATTATACTATTGACGAGTATCTAAAGGATAAATTGTTATATCTCCCTCTCTCCCCAGGTTGCTATGCCTAATGCTAAATATATGTGAGGGGAAAGGGATTGTTAATAATGGGGTCAATTGCCCCATTGCTAGCAATATACTCGACCTCCTCGGGTATCCCCCTGGAAACCATTATGGTTGATTCTTGTTGAATTCTTCAGAATGAGCCGACTAATCTACGTTTATCTTCATCTGTCATCCCTCACTGGTGCCCCGCCAACGTATACCGATAGCGCAGGCAGGGTTACCATTCCATTTTCACTCATTAAAAAACATGGTATATGTTATATATTTTGTAATGTCTATAAAATATTATATCATAAATTGCAAAGCAACTACAATAAATAAATAATGATATTTTTAATAAAATGACATAAATGATAAACAAATAGCATTTAATGGGTGATAATGGAATGGTAACCCCACCCGCGCTATCGGTATACACCGGCGGGGCACCAGTGAAGGATGATAGGTGAGGAGAAAGCGAGTCAGTTAGCGCATCGTGACGAATTCAACAAGAATTGTTCACGATAGTTTCCAGGGGGAACCACGTGAAAGTCGACCTAATAGGACATATCGCTAGCAATGGGGCTGTCAAACTCCATTGTTAGCAATTCCTTTCCATCCAACGAATAGTATTATTCAATGACTGGACTCTAGAAAATTTTGGGTCAATTTTTAAGTTATAGATGTAACATATTATTTTTAATAATTTTATGGGGATTAAATTCATTTTTTTTATATTGTTATTACATGACTTCTAGGGTAGGGTTAATAAAAAAAATATTCTTTATTGTTTCATTTTATATTATTTTTATTTGTTTAAAAAATTTGGTCTATTTAAAAACGTTACTTGTAATGATAAGAGTTGTAACATGACAGAAATATAGAAGGTTGAAACTGCAAAAATAAACCTTATTTAGTATAGAAATAAAGATAGATATATTAAATTATTTACATATACTAAGAACAGTATGTACCAACAATCCTAATGTTTATTTACTACAACAATATAAAGAGGAAATGTCCTTTCAAAGCTCCCATAATGAGACATGACTGTTGTCCGTCTTCGTTGATTATTTTATTTTATCCTGCTGCCTTTTAGACAGTACATTCCTGTAAAATCCCTTCATTATTCATTCATAAAGATTTCCTTTAAGGATAAGCGGATACATAATAAAACAAACGCAGCGTTATTTGGTTGCATCTGGTACTTTTAATTTTTCTTGGTGAATCCCACTATATTATTATACTTATGCCTATGGAGTAACATATTTATGCCAAGATTTTTTAAAAAATAATAATAATAATAGTAACCGTCGGCTATAAACTTGAGCAGTCCAATTTCCCACACTTCAAACTGAAACACATCCATGCAATCACAGCTACTTCACGGTTGAAATACGAATGGGGACAGAGGTACACGAGCAAACAACTTTTGTACAAAGTGCCCTTCTGGTAAAATTTTTAGATATGTGAATGTAAGTATCTCTATTTATCACTATAAAAGTTACCTGCTTAACTGAGTCTCCCTTATTGGGGGATTTTGCCAGTAGTTGTCATGCTTGGTATGGCAACCGTAATAAGGCTTTAGTGACGTTTTAATAGGGACGCTGGTGTCTATTTCTCGACCGTTAAGTTTCTTTAGTCGCCTCTTACGACACCTGCGGGAACGGAAGAGGTAGTCCATTGTATGCCGCGATCACACATTAATTTTATATACACATATAGGCACTAAGAAATAAAAAAAAAACGAGCTTACTTTTAGATCTTACTCCTATAACTATTACCAACACGAAAGTTTGTGAGAATGTTTGTTAATCTTTCACGCAAAAGTACTAAACAGATTTGAATAAAATTTGGTATATAGATAAGTTATATCTTTATTTAGAATATTTTATATATACTGATTCACACAGGTGAGACCACGAGATACAACTAGTTTATCAATATAATATTACAAAACTAATTAGGATAGTGTTCTGTACAAAATTGCAAAATTTTTATTTCCTTTAGTGTAGACAGGACATAGAGCAAATATGTACACATTACTTACTTTGTATATAAATGATATTAATAAAAACACAAACTGAATCTTTATTTAGACACAAAGTGACAAGTACGATCGGTGCGCGAGGAATAATTTTTATTTGGTCGGTTTTTATAATGTTAACCTTTATAAGTGATACACACATGTGACATGGGATCTAAAAAGTGAAGGAGTTGTAAGCCGAATCTACTATCCCATTTATTCGGGTCACCGGGTCCAATTTAATATTTAATTGAGTAAATGCTTTATGGATGGTGGTGGTACTCGTAGGAAAAGTTGGTATGTGTAATTTTTTTCAGTGTTTATCATTCTATCACATTCGTTATTACCATAGTAACCATAAAACGAAATATGCTTTTATTATTCCTTTGATTTCCCTATATCAATACCTGCATTCAAACCAAGTTCGTAGTTTGTAGCTTTCGAATAATATAATTGAATTTGGCTTCTTTGCAGAGTATAGCGTTTGTGGTAAATTGTATTATGGTTGTCGTGTATCGACTATTAAATAAATGTGTACCTATATATTTTTATACATATATACGTACCATAGATTTCATTATTTCAATACTACCCGCCTGATGCCAAGCGCTTGACTGTATAAATACGTCTGTAATACTAGAAGTCGTAATTTATATCTTCAAACAAAAGCTAAATAACTTGACTTTTAATAATCCCGATATAGTATTTTTCATCGCTTGTTTTTATAAATTTATCGAAAAGAAAATTTTGTCATTTAGTTCTTTATGGAGGTGTGCCTACAGAATTTGTATATGTATAAATGACATTAGGTAGCCTATTAGGTACAAGACCAAGAACGCAAACAGTCGTTCATGTTCAAGTTTGATGTCCCTTGCGAGAATTCGTCATGTTGTTTATTTGCTCAGTAAGTGATATGTTTACATATGAAAAGACTTGTTCCGAGTGGCTGACAGTCTGACTGATCTATCAACACACAGCCTAAACAATAACAAAGAAAGAAACTTTTGAATATAATGGATACCTTTACTTTTTCCTTTTTTGATACAAGAATTAGTAGAAAAACATTGCACTGGAAAACAAGTTCTCAGAGATACAGACGTGGTTTTCTGTTCTTGTATCACAGAGTTTGCAGATCCAATATGATTTTGATGATTTCTCCCCAAATTTATGCAAATGAGTTTGATTACAAAATAAGTAGATATTACGAATGTATGGATGTCAAAATATAAAAAAAACTTTCGACAATGATAAAATTGATAACCAAAATAATTTCATAATCATTATATACATTTTTTCTCAAAAATTCTTGAACCAGGTATTTCACCAAAATTTTTTTTTTCATAATTGCTAAATCTGAAAAAGCTCACAATACTCAATATGGTAATACTGAGGTATCGCTATAAGCGACTTGATGGCTTCTGCAGGTAAAGTCGCAAGCTATTACGGTGAGTGCAGAAACGATCGAAGCCAATCTATTAAAAGTTCGTGGACAAGCGATCAGATTGATTGAACAGCTTATTTTATTTGGAGTATCATCTAGGTACTCGTATAAGTCTCGCGGGGCTAGATATTAATGGAACAAATGTGTATGTGATGTGTGTAGTACATTTTATACTATTATTTCTACTTATAAAAGTCGTTATAGTACTAATGACGCTAGATGCAAGTAACAAATTATTAAAACCATAGAATAAATATTATCAAAACATTACTTTCGGACACAAGACATTGATTTTAATTCTAAAAATCTCACACAATACAATTTTCTTTCAATTAAAATCGGTCAAAATGTAAGCTATTATACGCATCATGTTATATGCATGCATAATATACCTATAAAATATGCTTTAATTCAGCTAGCATACAAGTAAACTTAGGACGTTATTGTAGATAACGTAATTTACTTTGCATCAAGATTTTTATTTATTTATTTGTTTATTCTTTATTACACAATAAAATTAGTACAAATGGCGAACTTAATGACATGTGGCATTCTGTACCAGCTAGCCTAAAATATCTGTAGTTACATTTTGAAGGAAAGATTAATCCCTTATGCGAATAATTAATATTTATCTGTACATCATGAGCTCTTGAAGTGTTTATGCATATACAGTTTGAATTTCAATTGAGCCAAAAATACAATATTTTTTATAAATATATTATGTAGGGAACACAATATAAAGTATCATATTGTAATATATTATTTTAATATTAAATTACACTAAAATAGTTAAAATTATTCTGTTTCCTTTATCATCGATTATTCCTAAAAAATGGAAATAATTCAAGGTATTAGTTATAACTATATATCTTGGATATAATCAGTGCGTGTTGCCAGTGATGACTTATGGAATCGAAACATAACGATTGCCCGTACGCAAAAGCTACGGACAATCAGCGGGGTATGGAGAGGGCTATGCTTGGAGTCTCTTTGCGTGATAGAATCCGAAACGAAGAATATCCGTCAAAGATCCAACGTAACCGACATAGCCCGAAGGATAAGCAAGCTGAAGCGGCAATGGGCTGGTCACATAGCTCAAAGAACCGATAACCGGTGGGGAAGAAAAGTAGGACGACCACCTTCTAGATGGAGTGACGACCTGAAATACATTACAAGGAGTCAGTGAATGCAGGTGGTTCAGGACCGTTCTTTATGCAGTCTATGGGGGAGGCTTATGTCCAACAGTGAACGAATAATGGCTGAAATGATGATGATAATATACCTTGGATATAATTGGAATAATTGTAATATAATAATAGATTTGGAGAACTTCTAAATGACTGTTTTATCTTTTTTTTTATAAAACTTAGAATGGCAAACAAGCTAACGGCCTACCTGATGGAAAGTGGTAATCGTCGTATATAAACATGAGCAGTACCATGGACATAAGAGGACATAACATACTGTTTCGCCCATGATACCCCACATGCGTTGCCGATCCTGAGGATTCAGGTGTTATTCCTCTGTATCCTGTAAAATCACGCCATATGCAAACACAACTGCTTTACAGTTGAAACACGAATGGGACAGAGGTACCCAACCAAACGACTTTTTTATATATATACATATATTGTTAATCTTTTTTTCAGATAGGCATATCTGATTTATTTCAATTTTCCTCGAGATATATTTTTGGATTTTATCAATTCTATTATCATAACATTAGATTTTTTATTTTTGTTATTATAACAGCTGTTAATTGACATAGGCCTCCCCAATAAGGAGGGTTTTGACACGTTTGGCAGGTGGGTTGGCAACTGCAGTTAGGATCTGATAACATTTTAAGAGAAGCTACGACGCTCATCTATCGAGCGATTACATTTTTATTAATGCGGTGATTTGTCTCGAAATAGTCAATCATCAGTAGTAAATACTGTGTAGATCGCTAGTTCGATTTTAATCACTTTGTTGTGTCAAACATTTTTACACATTAATATTTTTTTCCACTACTCTCGCTTGTAGAAACATATTATAGTAACAGAATCTATCTATTTATTATATTTCCATTGTTATCGATATAATTAAAGTCAACGGATTTACGGCTGTTATCTATAATCACACAACGAAACTTCCTTGTCCCAAAAACAGTAAAGACACTTTCTGTGTTTAGTATTCTGCTGGGTACAATATAGAAAATTCAATTTGGTATTTGCAGAATATTGAATTCAGAACCGTTCTGCCATTACCAGAGTATTATCCCGGAGAGGTTGACGGGCTGTCAAAGTTAACTCTCAGGTTCCTATTCATTCTGTAATGTTACGTACAAATTGCGTTTCATTGATTCTATCAATATTTTCGTTGTCGAGGTGATATTTAAATTCTAACAATAATATTGGTTTATAAGTATAGAAAATAAATTTGAATTGTTTATCGTATTCGATATAGTTGATTCAGTAAATTAATTTGCATATAAGAGTGTTAGATGTTTTGCTATTCTTTTTTTCACAATGTCATGTTTATAAAGATTAAAAAAAAAACTACAGCTAATATTAAATAGTTCGAAAAGGAATGAAACATTTGTAATGTTAATATTTCAACATATTAGTGAATTTTAAATAGATTTATTTTTTGCAATTTAATCGCATAAAATAAATCAAAGCATATTATCGAATTATTTGTTAACTAAAATTGCATGAAACTATACATTTAAAACCAACACAAATTGCTGCGAGTACAACTTTTATATAGTAATTATTTAGACTACGTTATTTGCTTAATATCAAATGGAAAGTGGTCACTTTGATTAGCTAGGTACTATAAAAGAAAAATACTGATAGACACTTATTCAACAACAAAGAAATTGACAAGCAGAATACTCTGTAAAGTTATACAAGTCAATGTGTTTCTTCTCGTTTATCAGTTAAAATATATGGTAACAAATATTATTAATTTACCACAAATATCAATATTAGCGAAGTGTGGGCGAGCATTTACCATAAAATACACCAAATGTCGATAATACCATACAATATACTAATTGCTACATTGTGAATTACGTTCATTCATTCATTATACTATTACATTCCATAATATTAAATAGGTATAAGAATTAACTGCCGTGTGCTCCTGGCATAGAATGGGCCACCCCTTCCTTTCTCGTGGGTGTTGTAAGAGACGACTAAGAGAACTTAATGGTCGACAGATGGGTAGCAGCGTCTTTCTTAAAACATCGTCAAAGCCTAACTGCGGTTGCCAACCCGCCTGCCAAGCATGGCAACTATTGGTAAAATCTCCTTTTATGGACAAGGCCTATGTTCAGCAGTGGCTGATGATATGAAATGATGATGATATAATTAAAGAATAATTATTTATTTGCTGTCTATAAACATGAATCCAAATAAGTTTAAATAATAAATACATTCCTTATCTTTTACATAAAATATGTTTCCACCAAGTACGCATTTCACAATAACAAAGCAAAGACGTTCATATGAACATATAACAGGCATATGTATGTACAGTGAGTGTAAAAAGTATTCGTACACCTAGGGTTATAATAAAAAAAATACGAATTTGATAGACTGTCCTCTATTTATTTAATTTAAATCAATACTGTTAAATAGTTTAACATTCCCGCACTTTGTGATAATTTTTGTTTTTTAAAAAAAAATTATACAACATAAAAATATTTTTACGTTAACTAAGCAAATAATGACAAACAAAAAGTATTCGTACATTCATTCTTTTTTAAATGAAATTCTGTATAAATCATTTATTCAATCGAATTTTTCATATGCCTACAATGCCAAGGTCATTTTTAATACGTAGATATTAGACGTTTTAGTTGCACTCGTGACAAGTATAGACGTGTTTAGTTACAAAAATGGGTCGTAAAGCAAAAGAAACGAGTGAAGAGGAGAGAAAAATAATTATTAATTTGCATAATCAATGCAAATCATTATGTGAAATTGCAAAATTTGTCAATAGACCACGTTCAACCGTTGTAATTGATCGGTTTTCTATTACTAAAACACTAAAAAACAAACCCAGAGGTGGGGCGTCCATCAAAAATCACGCCTCGATTGGATCGGAAAATTTTAAATTGTGTAAAAAAAAATCCAAAAATTAGTGTCCCTCGAGTGTTACAAGAAATTAATAATATCAATGATTGCCATATTTCTATCGGTACCGTTCGGAACGTATTACGTAGTAACGATTATCATGGAAGAACTGCGCGTAAAAAGTATTGGGTAAATGATATTAATAGAAAAAAAGATTAGAATTCGCAAAAAAATATATTAATGAAAAAAATCATTTTTGGCAAACTGTTATTTACTCAGATGAATCGAAATATAATATTTTCAAATCGGATGGACATCATATGGTATGGAGAAAACCTAATATGGAATATAAGAAAGAAAATTTATGTCCAACGGTAAAACACGGTGGTGGGTCAGTATTTGTATGGGGTTGCATGAGTGTTTTTGGGGTGGGAAAACTTGCATTTATTGATGGAATTAGGGATCACAATGCGTATATTAATATTTTAAAAGAGAATCGTCTCTCTAGTGCAGCTCAAATGGGTTTTAACAATAATTGGATATTTTTACAAGATAATGACCCTGTCATAAAGCATGGAATACTAAAGCATGGATCCTGGCTCCAAAATCTCCTTCCTCCTCAATCACCTGATATTCATATTATCAGCATGTGGCTCGATGATAAAATGAAATCGATGATGATATAATTAAAGAATGGGCATTATTTATATTTTCTGTCTATAAACATCTATCATCAATCCAACAAAGTATTAAATAATATTCATTTACTTACAAATTTTATAAGTGTATGAATACTTTTTGTTTGTCATTATTTGCTTAGTTAACGTAAAAATATTTTTATGTTGTATAATTTTTTTTATTAAAAAACAAAAATTATCATAAACAAAGTACGCAATGTTAAAATATTTAATAGTATTGATTTAAATTAGATAAATAAAAGAAAGTCATCAAATGAATTTTCATATAACAGGTGTACATATGTCTACACTCACTGTATATTACATACATATTATGTATTTATGCATAATAATGACTAGAAGAAATCTCGTTACCTAGTTAACGGTTGGCATTATTTTTTTTTCCATTGGAAAAGAGGCGGACTACTATTTAAAGGGATTATTCAGCTGAAGCCCTATGCATGCGTTCGTGACCTGTTTGCCGTCAACAGCGCATGCTTATACGCTTCTTGTTGTCTGCAAGTGAACTATGTTTAATTTAATAATAGTGCTTGTAGTAATGGTAATCTTTTACCAAGGGCAATGTATGCCAGTTCATGGCACCGGTTCGACGTGGAACGGTCGGGTGAGCTGCTACGTGGTTATTCGTGTGGTGATCTTTGTGATGAGTGAAGTTCCTCAGGTGGTGATCGAAGGTTGCAATGGTGTGGAGGACGAAACTGACTCAACAGGGGGCTCAGTGGACGTGGCACATCAGAATGGAGATGATGGGTGGGTACTCGAACTGGAATTAAATGATTAATGTAATTAGTGTTTTGTAGGTTGTAGATAATTTCCTTAATGTATGTTAATTAAGCTAAGTAAAGGCGCTAATTCTATTCTTCGTGATTTCTCATGAAGTGATATAGATGCATATGATAACTTCTAATAATTAATCCTTCCTAAACAAATTAGGTAGTTATTTACCTCTATTTTTGCTGATGTTTATAATTTTATACTCTATGCAGTGTATAATGTGTGGGTTGATAACTTACAGAATAATAATTATTACATTGAGTAAAATTTTTAGAATCGCGGTTAATCCAATAATAAATACTGATACTTTCTTTTAAATGTATCTACTGTTGAATCATTAGTTTTAGTTATTTTTTACTATGACTAGTTATTTAAGTCACGCATTATGCTAATGCGTAGAGTATTTACGAGAAATGTAAATATCATAATATTCATGATTCACTTAGGCTATCAAATTTACTTTTGTCTCTGTCATAGATGTAGTATATGGTATATATATGTATATGTACTTGGTCTCAATCACATAATAAAAGTGTACTTTGTTCAAATAAGCCGATTATTATAGTAACGAATATAATCATAAATTGAAAATTTTAAAAGTATTGCACGTTCCGAGTGCAATAACAATTTGAATTGGAATTTTTCTATTTTGTAGATTGGCCATTGACCCCAAACTGGGCTACCGTGTTCGTTTCCCGAGTGACGTCATACGAGAAACGTGAGTTACCGGTACGCGATTGCTAGTAACGCGCAGTGCCCGTGACGTCATTGTGTACCCTGTCATTAGTATGCCTTGCCGTGTTGCTTGTTCCATACACTTTTTGTACTATTATTTTCTTACAACAAAAAAATCAGCATTTATTTTTTATAAGGTTAGTATTCAGTAGTTTGTTATAATGCTTGTTCATATTCACGGAAAACGCATTAGAACTTAGAAAAACAATTGTGAACAAAACAGAATGAGAAAGTACTTTTTCTTACTGTCTGCAATGTAATTAAAAGAAAAAGGATATTTCTAAAGTAAAAAGATATTTTGTAGATTGTTTTATACAGTGCTTTTTATAAAGTTACATAATTTTTTTTCGATATTTCAATTCAAATTAGATATTTTTATTGTTCACAGCATTGTTACTTTTTGCATATCGTTTTTTACAAAATTATTATATGATTATTATTTTACTACAATAATATGATCTGATATTGCACATACCTGGCTAATCGTTTACTCTTACCAGGACTTGGGATATAGACAGTGCTTTTGGATTTTTACAGCGTCAAAAAACCTAATTTAACCATTTATCATTAATTTTATAAATTAAATACATTATATCATCTTCTATATCTGGCCGTGTGGTCCTGGCATAGAATAGGCCACCTCTTTTATTCCCGTGGGTGTCGTAAGAGTCGAGTAAGGGAGGGCGAGGGATGTGCAACAGCGTTCCTCTTTAAACATCTTTATAATAGGCTTTATAGTAGTACAGTTGCAGTTTGCGGCAACTGCGGTTTCCAATCCGCCTACCAAGTATGGCAACTACTGGCTCCAAAGAGGAGGCTTATATTCTGCAGTGAACAATTATCGACTTCATCAATACGGTACAAATATCTATTTTATTTTATTCTTTAGTCACTGAAGATTATCAGGTATATGACATATCCCATCCCTACTATACATATTTAACGAGTTCTTATCACGATTACTTACTTATTTAGTAAAATTTAACGTTTATGTTTGCCAATTTCATTCTAATTGAATGCCAGTTTGTCTTTATTACAAATATTGAACGAGAAAGACGAACAAACGGAAGCAAAAAGGTTTTGAAAAGAGAAACTCAAATGTTTTTAAAATACTTTCTTTGTGAATAAATGGGATGAAAAATAAATGTTCATCTTATACGTCATTTATAAATTAATAATAGAAATGTTCTTTTTCCGATGTTTAAAAAATCCAGTAAATTCAGTCAAGCAATTTGCATTTTTTTTTGACCACTTGGTGGAATTGACATCGGTCTGATTAATATTAAAACTGATTATAGAAAATATTATTAAAATATGGAAATTATATTCTGATATCGTTTGTGTGATTGAAACAGAAATTGAAACGGGTAGGATACGCACTCACATTTTAATTGTCATACCGGGGTCAATGTATAATTAATAGTTAATAATATTTTTTTAATTAAATAAAGAAAAAAGCAAACTTATACTAAACCTAATTACAAATGTTAAAACTTTTTTAAAAATTCTTCATTTTCCAAAAGTCTGTTACTTCTAAAAGTGTTAAACTTTAGAGTATATTTTTATGTGTATGGTATATACCAATTTCTACAATATTTTTGAGCCTATTTGCATAATTATGCTTTTAGCTGAAAACCTTTATTAATACTGTTTATTAGTAGTTAAAATTTTTTCTCCAAACTTTATATTATGACATATAATTATAAACAACGTAGGTACTTATACAATAATGTAATAAAATGTATAGGCTACTTAAACTTACTTGCTACATTTTCAGGAGTAACTTGATAAAATGTAAATTGTTCAGTAAATCTTGGAACGGTGGGTACTTTACGAAGAAAGTCTGACAGATCACTTTTCTAATACCTACAGCATTAAAAGCGCATGCCACACTAAAAGCTAAGATAAGCGAATTTACTTTGCACATCTATGTAGAGGTAGCATTCCTTTATACTTTATTCACACTGTGAATTATAGAGGTAAGTGAATAAATTGGTCTATGTGAACTGCATAACCTGACAATATCAACAGATTAGACGGAAGTGAAAGGAAACGCCTGTTCGTGACATTCTTCATTATCACTATCATCACTACATAGTACAATGTGTTTTTTTTTTAATAGATAGAATGATTCAGCAAGAAGGTTTATATGTGCAATATATAATATATGAATAATATAGTAAAGAAACATTGATAATTTTAAAGGTTTCTAATGTGATGTCGTAAATAAACATTTTTTTTGCGCTCACATTACAAACGCTAGTTGAACCCTACGAGATAGATCGAAATAATGTACTACAGTATTATACATCTTAAGAAGGTTTACAAAAAAGTCCGCGATCTCGCGAGTTGTATCCCTTAGGGATAATTGTGGGTTGAGCGTTGCATTCGTGCAAAGATACATTATCTGATCAATACATTAATGTACTTGCATGTTTTAATTTAAGTTTGTATTTGTAAACTTCTGTTATAGGCGTCTAATAAATAAAATAATAATAAAATAAAGCCGGGGCGGGTCACTAGTCTACTATATCTTTTGTTTCTTTATGGTTTTCAGTGTGAATTCCAATCCTATTTTTACTAATTATTCCAATAACATTGATTAGTTCTAATAATTGAATATACGAAATAAGGTTTATTTAGTTTAGCATTTAGTGTGGCCTGCGCCTAATGTCACAGTATAGTGAGAATGACGAATGAGATATAAATTGTGAAACTGAAGTGTCGCAGTTATCAAGGCAGGGTTATTTGATGGTAAATAGTTACCATAGCCTATTGACGTCTGCGGCATATGTTACGTATGCGTTGCCGACCCTAAGAAACCTTATTATACCCCTATTTAAGAACTCCCATCTTATAGCCCCTAGGGAAAACCTCAGCAGGAAGCTCATTCCACAATCTTAGTGTTCGTGGAAGGATATTCCCTTGAAACCGCACTGTGCACTGCGCATTTCGATTTAGGGTTTGTGGATGAATAAAAATGTTGATGGTAGAACATTTAACCGCCCTATAGGCCTCGAACTATAAACATTTTTTCTTTTATTCAATGATAACAACCTATTAATATTTGAACAAGTTTTGAGTTATATCTAACTTTCTAGTTATATTTTGCTTATGTCGAATATGGTTTAGATCATAATATTATCATTATATCAGCCGCTAACTGTCCACTGTAGAATATAGGTCTCTCCCATAAAGGAGGGGTTTTACCATTAGTTGCCACGCTTGGCAAGCGGGTTGACAATCACAGTTAGGCTTTGGTACTATTTTATGAGGAATGTTGCTGTCCATCTCTCGATTACTAAGTCCCCTTAATCGCCTCTTACTACACCTACGGGAAAGGAAATGGTGGCTCATTCTATGTCGGGACTATACGGCAATTATTTAGATCATAATGGTTCAATCAACTTGAAGATTTACAATCGAATTAGTAATAAAAAAAATACTAATCTTAACCACTTTATTGTATATTTTTTCAAAGACCTTTAGAATGAGCATCACCTTCATGTTTATCAAATCGAATTCATGGTATTGTTAGCACTTTTCAGAGAGCTCGATTTTCTCTATAAAAGGTACCATCAAAGGAAATGCGAGCTTTCTATTGAATGTCGAGAGGACCTTTGTTAAAGCCTTTATATGCTTATATTGCACATAATGTATGCATAGTGTAGAAATAATAACACATGTTTTGCACAGCAGTAAAATATATACAATCAAATCCTTTAAAGAAGGTTTATTCAAATATGAGAAAAAATAAAAACAAGTTTATATTTATATTTATCATTATATTTATTTATTAAGTATAATTTATAGTTATTAAGTGAAACAGATATCTATTTTTAATTAAAATTGAAATATTTTAGTACAGTTGTTTATTACCTACCTAGATACTTTGTATAAAAAAACACAATATACTCGTATCTACCCGCAGACTATTAGACCCATACGATTTTACTATATTATACAAGTAGATTGTAGGTACATTTAAATAAAAGCATTATTGCAAAGCATGTCTGTATATATGCATATTGATTATAGCAGTACACTGACATCTGTGCAGGTGCTACAGTTTTATGAAATTCGTCTAGGTAGTTAATGTCAATATACCTAGGTATCTTGAAGAAATGTAAATTCCTCAGTCAAGTTAAAAAGAATATATATATATATATATATATTTATGCCATGTGTGTGTGTGTGTGTGTGTGTGTGACTGTGAAAATTACATCCTATGTGGAGCAATAATTTTTGCGTGATGCCGAAACAAACATATATGTATATATTTTTTTTTATACAACTTAGAATGGCAAACAAGCTGACGGCCCACCTGAAGGAAAGTGGTCGCCTATCACCATCACCGTCGCCTATAGACATGAGCAGTACCATGGACATAACAGACTGTTTCGCCAACGATACCCCCCATGCGTTGCCATTTCTGAGGACTCAGATGTTATTCCTCTGTACCCTGTAAATTCACGCCATATCCCACCTTCAAACCGAAACACAACCATGCAAACACAACTGCTTCACGGTTGAAACATGAATGGGACAGAGGTACCCAAGCAATCGACTTTTGTACAAAGTCTCGCTCTGGTAAAATATACACACATACAGACAAAACTACAAATAAATGTTATTTAGCCACTTGTTGTCATATTAAAATTCTTCATATTATTTTTTCTTAAATGTTTTCCATGTATAAACATAGTCTATAATGTAGATAACAATGTTTCTGACTATTGTTTAGTGTATGTGTTAACAATGTTCTGACGTTACTCTCCTACTTTTGCAAACAATGTTCTAAAATGCTCTAAGAATGCTCACAGATCACATTTGCAGAACATTCCCACATATTGGAATGATTTCGCTCCTGGAGGCGGTTGACATGGCATTGCAAATAACTAAATGGAATTTCGACAAGTGGCGGTTGACATTTTTTATATGTTCACGATTCGGGCATCAATTTGACGTTGATTCAATTGTATCCTACTACTATTACATATGCGCAAAGTGAGGATGTACTCGTATGTATGGATTTATGTTTATTACTCTTTTACTCAAAAATTTTGAATTTAGATGAAATGTGGTACACGAATAAGTTATATTTTAATAAATAAAATAAGTAATTATGTCAGCAATAGATTCTAAATAGTTCAAATGAATTTCTGCTAATTTTCCTGATAGAAGTACCTTAATGAATTTAAGTAGATTCTATAAAATAATATCTACTAATAATACTGAAGACAAGTTTTATAGTATATCTTTACCAAGGGAAGAATATGATCGATTGCCAAGAGCGTGACATTTGATACGAGGGAGGTTATAAGACTATTCAAAATCATGATTAATAATAAAATTCAAAGGTCGAGAAGATATATAAAATTTAGTTGTATTATGTAAGGGGAGGTAGGTAGTGTATCTACATACATGAAATATTAAGAAAGAAGTTTCTACCCACTACTAGTGCATTTTACAGGGACGGAGTGACGTCAAATGCCGATGCATCTGACGTCCAATATGCATAAATGCGTTCTATTTGACACGACCGTAAACACGTTTCCTTGAATTTAGTTCACGGCATAAACAATTCATGCATGTTGATATTGGCGCCATTCTATTTCTATTTATATTTATCACATAATGTTACGAATTAGTTATTACTACAACGTATCTATTGTTTACGACAAATATTTCCCATATTTCACCAAAACTTATAGTGCTCCAGCATGTGCATCCATTTATTTCCTATAACATCTTTGAGGGAAAAATCTAAAATAGATTCCTTCTGAACTGATTTTAAAGATTTACTCCCGTGACAGTCCTATAGTCATTTTGTCACTAAGTTGTATCACAAAGATTTTTATGTATAAATATTGTTTATTCTTTTGAGACGATTAATTTCATCTATTCAAACATAATTTAAAATATTTTCTTTCAGGTAAGTGTCTGCAAACATACTTAACGAACATTTGTCGGAGTTTGGAGACTATGGTAAGATACTTCGCAGTGTCTTTGAAGTGAAGTGGAGAACAAACAATAGCCTTCAACAGCTCACCCAATACGGTTTGTATTTATAGGAGTCCGAGTCTGGTTACATGTTGAACTTATGATAATTTATTTCGTTATTTATATAACAACAAGTAATAACTTATTCCGTGATATATAAACATGATATTTGAGATTAAGAGTAATTAGTTAGTTTCTATTGGAAAGCTGTATATTTCTAGATTATGAAACATAAAATTGAAATAACAGCAAAATAATAATGTACTGATAAAGTAATTAGGTATGTTTCTGTTTACCTATTTAATCTTGCAATGCCTAATTAAACGTTAGAGAAAATTAAACGTTCGAAATTTAAACGCGCACAAAGCTATAAACCTTAATAATAAATAACAAAAATAAAGAGCCAGGTACGTACAAGCTATCCATAGGATGAACCAGTGATCTACTAATGAATTGCTTTATTATTTTTTAGTTGATGTTTTATTTAAGTATTACCGTAAATATTTACGGTAATACTTAAATAAAATATTAAATACAATGTTTATAAATACAATTTTATACGTATAGCTTCTATGTACTCGTATATATATTATGTTGTATTAAAAAAAAATGGAAGTTTTAAATATGTATTAGTATAGTGGCCCAATGGCAGTGCATATCAAATATGTCAATTGATCTTCCTTTTGGGAATAATACTAAACTTGACCTTTTTTTTTAATTTATGAGTTCGTATTTCATATTACATATAGTGTTATCATAGAATTATATATTTATATATTAGTGTATATTTTGTATTAATGATACATATACATCTAATGTAAAATATTTAAGTAAATTCATACATGAGATCGGTTTTTTTATCATTGTGTATTTAGGTACGTCTAATCTGTGATAAAATGTTAAAAAAATCAAGTATAATTAATTGAAAAATAAAATATTATTTCCTAATGGAAAAGATGGAAGTTAGTATATATATATATATCTTAATTATTTTGTCTTTCTGTTATAACGATAAGGTGTTTGTGAACTTATTACTAAAATGTAAACTGTATTTGTATTTAACGCATATTATATAGTAACAATAATAGAGTCCAACAAATTAGATACTACGTAATCATTTATCAACTTACTTACTAGGCTAGATTTGATTTCCGGTAGTGGGATACGCTGATCCTATGAAATATCGTATTAGACACGGGACAGGAAAACCTAACAGGAAAGCCCCTCAGGCTTTCTTATTTCGCTGTTTTTATGTATCGTAAGACCAAATATTTACAAATAAACTTATGACATATAGTGAATATTGAGTCTTGTTTTTGTACAAAGGCGGATGACGTCTGAAATATTTATTTATGGTTTTGTTTTCGTGTTAAAAGTTTGACAATTTTGTTACTCGATCTATGAGTAAAATATTTTATGGTGGATAAGATACAACTTCTAGGTATCGTCTTTTGGCTTTCATTATAGGTATAATAAGCTGTATATTACGCGGCCTTTTCATGTCAAGACGAGCAGTAATAAAGAAAAATGGCGTTTGTAAAGCCACTGAGCAAAAGCTATTATTTATATTAAGTTATAGCGTAATAGCTCAGTGAGGTAATGGAAGATATAAACCAGTAACGTCGCGAGGGAGAAAACGCAGTCTTAAATAAAATTACATAATTTACCTAGTGCTCCTATCTTCTTTATTATTTAAGTTAAAATAAAATGCATTAAACATTTTAATAGTCATATACAATATACTGCAGATGTAAGTATATTTTTAAAAAGCTATTTAAACCCGTAACTGATTATCTGCAATCCGTTCCCCCTTTGCCTACGGAAATTCAAAAAAATAACAGCACCTTAAGCTGTACAGTGATATATCAGTAAATTAAAGAGAGTAATCATAGACAACTTTATGTAATATTTGTCTTATATATAGAAATAAATGAGATATTCCATTTAAGATTTTAAAATATGGCTGTAGATCTTGATTAACGCTTATCTACATAGAAAATGTCTCTTAAGAATATTAATCATGGTTTTATTATCAGTTTAACGAATCAGTTCAAATTATCAGAAAAACGAAACGACGAAGTATCATCACGAATGTTATTGTTTGAAATACTAAAAATATTTTGTATCAATAGAACAAAAACTAACAAACTATATTAAAATTTGAACAAATAGATTTTAATAATGATAATATAAATAAAAAAAAGAATGAAAAGATACCAGATACTTAGTGATATTCAATTACCTATTCGACGTTGCTGTATCCTTTAAAAGTATAATTTTACTTGCTAATGAGCGACAAAATTATTCGTAAAATTAAAATTGTTGTGAGCCCTCCAAAGTGGTAGTCATTTAGGTCAAACGGAGTAATAATACACTGTACTACTTTCGTAATTTGTTATTCTTCTTTGACCAGCAATTCGCTTCACGATGGCATCAATTTTGATAATAATTTAGATAAGTTATCAACTTACTCCTTCTAAATAGAGAGAGTTTTATTATCAAAATGATTTTCATAAAGTAAATTATGTTTTTAAAGATCATTTTATTTACAGAGTTAAATCAGGATAACAGGGTTAACTAAGTGAATACTTTAAAATGGATCAGTTAGTGAAGATACCAATTAATAATAATTACACAAGATTGAGTTATTTTTGTGAATCAAATACAACTTATTATTATTGGTTATAATCTATATTTATTAATGTTATAAATAGATTTAAACTAATAGATAAAGGTACCTATACAGACGACTTTGAAAAGTTAATTTGCCACAGACTTGTAAATTCTCCCTTCGGTAAATTGACTGAAGACCAAAAACGCCTTCTTGTAAATTGCCAGTTGGAAATTACATTTATATAGGTATGTATTGTAATTGGTGATTTCAGTCGCTCTCACAGGTATATATAGGTATTTTTTTACGAAGTCTGTGATGAACATTGTGTGTATCCTTACTAACTTTATGTCTAGCCCCTGTCCGAAAATAAAACCATCATAATTTTTACAGCATAGGTTTAATTTACGGAAATGTATAGAGGTTATAAGAATTTTATACTTTTTACTTATTTATAAAAATAAAGGAGGAGAGGAGAGAAATAACTCTTGACTTTTGGATCCTCTGACTAATTTTCCTCTACAACAAACATTCTAGTGAAATATAATAATAATACATTCATCATTGTCATCATCATATCAGCCTTTTAATGTCAAATGCCTCCCCCCTGGGAGGTTTTGCCAGTAGTTACCACGCTTGGCAGGTGGATTGGCCAAGGTAGTTAGGCTTTAGAGATGTTTTAAGAGGCACGCTGCTGCTGATCTCTCACTCTGCCTTAGTCGTTTTTACGTCAACAACGGTAAAGGAAAGGATGGCCTATTCTATGCCGGGAGCAGACGGCCGTAATAATACATTGTTAAGGACTAATTGAAATATTAAGAGCGATGGTAAGTTTACTAATTCTCTATTGTAATCATATGTACTCGTACTTAGAGTAATATAGAAAACCCGTACCTACGTTGTACAATAATCCGTTGAAGACCCTCCATATATTTTAATTTATGTAACTGTAATTATACAATATCTCCATTGTATATAGAGAACAGTCCCTCGAGGTTGCTCGAGTAAAGAACAGTTTCCTTTTCCCTGTGGGGTTACCAAATATCCTTTCTGAAGAGATTAGATATCTAATATTAGACAAAAAAGCAAAATTTTCAAATATAACAACAAAACAAAACGTTTGAAAAACAAACTGACCCACCTGATGGAAAGAAGAGGCTAGAGGTATTTATAGCACAATAAACATCATAAAACCTTTACTGATGTTATAAATGTAAAATTAGTTGGTATGTTACGTCTAAATGCCTTAACACCAATCGTCATGAAGTTTTGTATACATGTTTTTTTTTTTATCTTGGTTAATCTATATTACGAAATATAGTCTCGTGTGGAGACTAGTACACTACAACACCCATGGTATCCCGTTAAGTGTCACTATTCTTGAAACCTAAGGTTATCAATTTCCGTACCCAATATGAGTGCAACAGTTACATGTGCAGACCAGCAAAATTTCACTCATTAAGAAAATTATAGCATAGCAATTAATGTATAATTACACATGGATAATATTGTAAAATGGGGATACCTATTTATAATAGATAAGATAGGTAATGTCGCTGTAAATAATTTATGATTGCAATAATAATATATTGAAAGTGGTCAAGTATGAGTTGTGCCAGTTTAGTATGGACTCAAAAAATTGTATGGGACCAATATGGAAAATAAACTCTTTCCATAAAATAACAACTATTAAGATCGGTTTAGAATTAATGATGTCAGTTAAATCGAGAACCTCTTTTTTTAAGATAGTCCATAGAGAGTTAAATAGAATTAATTAATGTTATAGTCTGACATTTAAAGTCTCCATTATGTACCAGGTGACAACAACCAGAACACAATTTCAAACTAACGTTTTTCATATAGCATAGTCATTGAAACTAGCGATATCATATCGATTTCTCACTCCTGACCAAAAATAAAATAATTTTAATGTATTGTCAATGTCAATGTTGGGGCTAATTACTACTACTACTAAATTTTTATCCGTGACTTTGTCTGTCTGATCGTGATAATTACGTTGATTGAACAGAATAAAAAGTAATCATATTTTTTCCATCACGACGATTAATTGAGTAGTTGAGGTACCTTGAGTCCTCAAGAATAGCAACGCATGGGGGTATCATGGGCGAAACAGTATACTCTGTTATGTCCATGGTACTGCTCATGTCTATAGGCGACGGTTACCACTTTCCATCAGGTGGGCCGTCAGCTTGTTTGTCATTCTAAGTTGTATAAAAAAAAGGTAACTAGTAAATGAATAATTTAAATCAAATAAATAATCATTTAAAACTTCAAACTTCATATTAATAATATTAAGAAGATTTTTTTTTATTTGATTACAACATCACTTGAATATAAAGAGAAACATAGTGTAGAGCAACTTCCCAATAGATTGTTTCCTAAGAGAGTTATGATCCCTAATATGTCGTAGGACGTCAATGGATGCAGGTCACGTAGGACCTAGCACTAGTAGAGTTTAGAGGAGAGGTTTTTAGGAAAGGAGCCAATATTAAATAGTGGATAATGATTGGTTGAAATGACAATGAAAAAATTATTCAATTTTATCATTGTCATTTCAGCTATTCTGACCTATGCTGTGTTATGAGCATAGGTGTATTTAAGGTGAGGGGAGGCGGATGGTCTACCCTGTAATCCCGGGATAGAATAGGCCCCCACCTACGTTCCCGTGGGTGTAGTAAGAGGTGACTAAGGAAACTTAATGGTAGAGGCACAAGCAATAGCGTCCCTCTTTAAACATTACCAAAGTCTAATTGCGGTTGCCAATCCTCTTGGCAAAAGCGTGGCATCTACTAGCAAAACTCCTCTATAAAGGAAGGCCTATATTCTGCAAGAGACAGATGATGATGATGATGAATAAATAGAGAACGATGATGGTTTAGTAAGTAGAGAATTACGCGGCATAAATTATTTTGGAATATGCAACAATATTTTAAAACCAATCGTATAGTATCTAGTCAATACATTCAGTATGAAGGATGAACAGTACTTAAAAAATTTTATAATAATAATAAAAATTAAAAACAGAGTAAGATTCACTATAAAAAATAAAGAAAACACAAATAAATAATTCTCCTAGATACTTGTATAATTATATCATTCTAAGCACTGCACCGTATAATAACAGGCTCGTAATTGCTCTGTATGTAATCTGTCACGTGCCCCCCGGGGTCTTTGCGCTTGCCTGCACAGTATATCGAGTTAGGATGAACGGTGTACCTACTAAAATTCCGGGGGCTCATTCCTTACAACAGCAAATACTGTGTGAACCTATGACAGTACAACGTACTATATTTAAAGCGTAAACATTTTCGAAAAGATTGTTAATTGTAATAAAATAATGTTATTGCTTAATATTTTTCACATTTTTGGCTTAAAAAAATTGTGAAAAATGTGTGTGCGTCGATTTATATCTTGGAGAAATTTATTATATATATATATACATATATATATATATATATATATATATAATTATGAAGTATATATTGATGATAATATCAGGCTAGAGAGGAGCTGTTTTTTTTTGTCGTAACGTTGATATTCTAAATAATATTCTACTCGTATTAAAAAACGACGTAAAAACATTCATTCGTCCGTCCGTAATGAAAACTAATAAAATTTATCATTGGTAAAAGAAAAGGAAATCGATTCATTTTGGAGAACAATAATTAAAAATTTGAAGACAAATTATATCTAACAATAATTTTGATAGCAAATAAAATGCGATTTTCAGCTATCACAAAAAGTTTGCCAGATACGCCCATAATTAAATAATCACCCCCTTGTTTTCTCGTCTCCGTTGTACCAAATAATAGCCGCGCGGTTACGCGGTAGCTCAGCCTCGCGCTGTTATTGCAGCGCACTTTGTCATGAAATGCGGGCGACGTGTGTTTTCCACCTCAGATTGTCGGGTACAAGCCATAAATAATTTAAATTCATGGACATTACCTACGAAGTTTGAAGCATTACAGGCACTATAATATGAATTGTGCTTGTACTAATAATTTATAGCCTTCATGAACATCGAAACGACGGTTTATTTAACTGTTATAGTGACATATGGGGGAGTCCTGCCAATATTTTAAATTATACAAGAGTTTGCAAATAAAAATGAATTAAAATGACGCATTATGACGCATAAACGGCTTAGTGGATTTGAATTAAATTTTGATACACGAATAGACGTTCCTTTATAGACATATAGAATACTTTTAACTCATACGGAACACAGGTAATACACAACTAAATAAAACTTTCATCATCAATATCAATCGATGGGGTTTACTTTCATTATATCACGCACGACCGAAGTTAGTTATCGGATTGTGACAAAATCTATCATTATATCATTGATAAGAACAACATTGAAGCACTGAAACTATACTTATATCAGTGAAAGCTGAAATTACAATTAATATTAAATAACTAGGTCACTTTCAATTTACCGAGAATTATTTAGTTTGCGTAGGCAAATTGCTGAAAGATCCCATATTGTAAAATAATGTATACTGTGTAAGGAAAATCGTTGTAACTGAAATGGTAGTGAATTAGTATTAATTAATTTTATTATGGTTATTATAGTTATAAAAGCATAAACTTTTTCATTAAGTACATTTATACAAAAAGTAATGAAAATTTTGATATATTCAATATTTATGTATTCCCTTCTGATAATGAGCAAAATAATGAAGGAACTAAGTAATGACAGACAGAAACATATCGAACTCGTCACCAAATTATAGTAAAGAATATATAATATACATTCTGATTTTCATTATATAAAGCCGAAATTAATTATAAATGCTGTTTTATACAGCAAATATTTTATAATAAATATATTCATAAGATTCATTAAAAGGACTCGTCATATTCCAACTAGTAACTGGAATTAGGTATATAATATAATATTACGAAGCCTCATCGTAGCTGTTAATTTATTGGACCGATTAAAATAAATGAGACATTGCTGAGTTGGGTGGATAATGTTAACATGCCCTATATAAAAAATTGTAGGGGCATATCACACGGAAAACGGAGAATACGATATACAGCGATGAAATCATAAACTACGTTGGAGATACAAAACTACATTTGTCGAGTTTTGTATACAAGTTAGGTAACATTTTCTTAAGAATGACAGCAATGTGTTCAATCTTCATCAATTTCAATCACTGTGATATTAACGTATCGCCTACATAATTCTCTGTTTACACTACGGTTGACTAGGAGAAAACTCTATAAGTTTATTAAGTACGCCATTTTATTTGTTTATTTATATGCTTTTGTACAATCACTTATAATATAGATATTAGGTTATAACAAAAATGTTGCGTACATTGTTGTTATAACCTAATATCTGTTTATTCTACAAACATTATATTAGCTACATACAAGAACCTAATATCTACGAGTATATTTATTTGACTTATCCCTTAAAGGGGATCTTTTCCAGTCGAACTTGAGAATCCGAAAGGAGAAAGTATCTATAGGGTTTTTTATATGAAACATAATAAATATGGTCAAAATAATACTATAAATAATGAATATATACAAATGTACATATGGACACATATATAAATAAATATATATAAACATAGAATAACTATTATATATATGTATCAATTAATTATCTATTACAAAATTGCCATGATATTATTTAATATGTAACATTTAACACGTCTTCGTCACATTTACAGACGTGTTTAACGTTTTTATCTCATTAAGAAAGAAGTTAAGAAGATGCATAAATATATATAATATCCTTATGAATTTCTCCGTACATTTAAATGTGTCAATTTATATCTTTATTTTCTTTGAACATATTATATAGATAAATCTCTATGGTAATTAGCGTAACGCAGATTGTAATACTGCACGAGAAAAGTATTTTGAAGATTGCTGGAAGACAGGTCTTTTAATTATGGCTCGTGCGCACGACGGACATTTTGTGTTCAAAAAAATTAGCCTTTATATTTGCCTAATATATAAACATTTAAAATTGCATGCTACAACATTCACCTGTTGTGCGAGTATACGTACGAAAAACTTATTAAGCCATTGTCTATGTCTTTAATGTAAATAATTGATTGGGAATTAGGTCTATATATGTAAGGATGGTTACAAATAGATTCTGTATTTAATATTCTTCATGTTCATTAAATTAATTTCATTATATTCTGACTGTTATACCTTTATGTTCCAAATCTTAAACAATGAAAAAAAGTAGGTTACAACCCTAACCATCAAAAAGTTCGTACATACAGGTATGCCCTACAAACTCGCGTGAAATACATCAGTATCAACCTCGAGAGCGATTAGGCGTCTTTCAGCGTGATCGCACGAGCTTCGATAAACACTTAACCGCGCTTAAGAGTGCGGGAAGGTATGCTAGGAATTTAAGGCATGGGCGGGGAGAGTGCGGCGGGGCGGCGCCCGCCCAGCACTGTCGGTAGCGGGCTCTCAGGCAGCGCAGCAGTCGGCCTCCGTGATCGGCCTTACGCGCGCGTGGTCGTTCGTAGCATTTCTCCTGTTACACGTAAACAACTGTATTTCGCGCGTATTGTCCAGTTTGAATGTAACAACTTTATACTTATAATTGGAACTAACTATTGATATTAGAAGTGGTGCATCAAGGAGCGCGATGTGCGGCCACCACGCCGCCGCATCCGCCGGCTGACCGTCCGCACACATTCATCCCACCACGTGTACTGGTAAGTACCTGTTTAATTTAATTATAATTATATTATACTTGATTAGTAAATATTGCCACTGCCACTATTGTCGGTTAAACTTATTTTTTTTATCATTAATGTTTTAATTGATTAAAATATTTTAATCTTTATATAGATAAATAAGAGCCATCTGCCGTTTTCCGTAGATCAAGATAAGGGCACTCCCGTATCCGCGTTGGGGTCCAAATGACTGCTATTTTGTTAATTGGTTAATAAACTCTATGAATTTACATTTATCACCGTCCCTGAGGGTTTTGGGAGCGTTTAATTAAGATAACAGAGCAATTTTCAATTTCGACTCAGAGGGATTGTAAGACCGAGGTTTCTTCTGGGGCAAATTACTGGCTCCCTCATAAATAAGATCACGTGCCGGGAGAACAAATTAACCACTTGTTAGTGCTGACACAGCAACAGTTGCTTGTAATAAACAACAGAACAAAGCCCAGCGATATATTGACCGTAATTACCTAGCTACGTACACGGGAAAACTAAAATAGAATTTTAAAACAATGCTGCTGTTGTGTAGTCCAGACTACCATTTCATTTTAAAACTAATTTATTATAGACTATATTTTCTATATAAAGTTATCTACCCAAATAAATAACTAAAATTATTCAGTTACTTACTATGTATCGGTGCCATTAAAATAATAATTATATTGTTATACACGTGCTAGCTCTTCTGGACTATTCTATGAAGTCGTGAGTCGTATTTATTATTCATGTAGTTTATTGAGAATTACGAGTATGGGTAGCAGCAGATTATATTTATAGAAAACAATATTGGAAAATAAACTATTCAATAGGGTCGTACCGTCTGTTATCAGTTAATTAGCACACCCACTTACAACACAATTATAGCATACTTAATTGTCAATTTATATAAACAATGAATAGGGTTATCAGAACGTATATAATAAATCGAAATCTAGTGATAATATTAATAAAACTGAGCAACTTTTTCCAAGAACGAATATGGTAATAACAAAAAAAATCTTCATACAAATATCGCGAACACAGTACGAGGGTTTCATTGTTTTTATATTTCAAATAATATTTCTTGGGGAACTTGTTCGCTTTCATGAATACTGTGGTAGGATTGCAAATTGTTACAGTACGAGTAGATGCTAGAAATGTGTATACTCTTTTCTCTTACACCGTAAGAATAAATTGTTTTTATAGTTATATCTTATAGTTGTTAAATAATAAACATGTTTCTACCGTAAAGCAATTGTGTTTGCATGACTGTGTTTCGGTTTGAAGGGTGAGATATGGCGTGAATTCACTGGGTACAAAGGAATAACACCTGAGTCCTCAGTAATGGTGGGTATCATGGGTGAAACAGTATACTCATGTTATGTCCATGGTACTGCTCATGTTTATAGGCGACGGTTACCACTTTTCATCAGGTGGGCTGTTAGCTTGTTTGGCATTCTAAGTTGTATAAAAAAAATATAAAAATTCTTCTTGCCCCGTGGGTGTTGAAAGAGGTGACTAAAGGAACTTAATAGTCGCGGAATGGGCAGCAGCGTTACTCTTAAAATATCATCAAAGCCTAACTGCCGTAGTACTGTTCATGTTTATAGGTGACAGTTACCGCTTTCATCAGGTGGGTCGTAAGATTATTTGTCATTCTAAGTTGCATAAAAAAAAAAACTGCGGTTGTCAACCCGCAAGTTGGCAACTACTGGCAAAACTCTCCTTTGAATAGCTGATATGAATGAATGAATGACAATAGTAATAATAATAAAATATTCATCTTTTGATATTTGTTTATGCTAATCTCTGAAACAGTTTAACTGTTATTAATAAAATTTAATAAATGTGTACTGCTCCAATTTCAGAGATAGAATAGTTTTTCCGATAAGCAAAAATTTACGTAGTAGGTAACAGTAAGAGGCAAAATAATAACCGAACTAGTTAATATTGAGTATTTTATAAAATTTTATACATAAATAACAATACATAAGTAACAATAAAAATAGCGACAAGAGAAAACTAGAGATGATGAAGTAAAAATAAACTACTGTAAAATATTTAAAAAAATTATGATGTCGTTGGAAGTAAGCTTGGGTTCTCTCTGTTCCATTTGTGTTCCTAATGTGAAACAGTTTTGTTTGTATGAATGTGTTTCGACTTAAAATTTGCAGTATTGCAATGAAATTACAGACTACAAAGGCATAACAAAATATTGATGAGTTACTTTTTAATAAAAATTTTAACAATACAGATTTGCGCAAAACTACACATACACTCATACAAAATAGACACTACACAACAATTGGTACATGTTCGCGCACGTACACGCACGCATACACAAACGCACACACACACACACACACACACACACATATATGCATGCACACACACGCATGCATGCAATTATATATACTTATTACTAATACTAGATGCTGTTTATGTCTTAATTTTATGGTACTATGATTTGTATTTTCATGGTTATGGAGGAGCGTGACCTTCTGATACAGGTGATAACACTTACTAGAAGGTCACAGAAACTATCTTAGTATTGTATTAATTTTGTTACGAAATAAATATTTTTTAATTTTTTTTTAATTTTCATAACACTAGTCCCCAGGAATAGCAACGTATAAAGGGTGTTATGGGCGACACAGTGTACTCTGTTATGTCTATCGGACTATTCAAATCGATGGTTACCATTTTCCATCAGGTGGACTTGTTCGCCATTTTAAGTTGAAAAAGGACCAAGGAATAATGACATAAAAGTTGTGGTGGAATATCAGAAAAGTTAACGGCCCGCTCGCCTATGAAAACGACCAATATCATTGACACCATTGTATGTGACACTCAGAATTATTTATGCGTATGGACTATAGTTATTCCTTCATACTTAGTAATTCAAAGACAAATTGCAAAAAATCTACGTCATTAACTACTAAACATAAGCCTCCCACAGTGTTGCCTGTAATGACTTACGGAACTGAAATATGATCTTACATGGTTGCCTGTGAGCAAAAGCTTCAACTTACTCAGCGAGCTATGGAGAGGGCTTTTTTTTATTGGATGAAAATGGAGTGGTAACTCCGCCTGCGCTAATGGGATACGCTGGCTGGGCACCAGTGAAGGGTGATCGATGAGGATAAAAACAGGCCAGTTAGCTCATCATGCTAAATTCATCAGGAATTAATTATGATAGTTTCCAGGAGGAACAGCGAGGAGGTCGACCTGGTTGGATATATTGCTAGCAATGGGATTCTTAGTCTCCATTACTAACAATCCCTTTCCCCCCGCTATGAAGAGAGCTATACTCGAAGTTTCTTTGCGCGATAGAATCAGAAATGAGGAAATCCGCAGAAAAACCGAAGTGACTGACGTAGCCCGAATGATAAGCTGTGGAGTGAGTCAGTGGCGAGTCGGGTTCATTCCTTATGGCAATCTAATTGGCTTATTTCTACAACATACTAATATTATGTATCTTTTATTTATTAGCATAAATATTTATATCAATAAAAAAATATTATCTGGAAAAGATTCCTTGAAAACAAGAATTTTTTAATTGGGAAAAAGATAATAATGCACTCACACAAACACCACTGACCCATTATTTGGAACCTTACACTTCAATTAATCCCTTTTAATTGTCACGTATGTTTTCATACAGTACATTCATGTTTTTTTCATCAGTTGATGACTGAACTTTCAATTACAAATTGTGTTCGAAATATGACTTCCATAACTTTACATGCATTATATGACTATAACCGTTAATCACATAGGTATAAGATTATAGATGAATATAAAATCAATTCTACACTATGTACGTAAAGAAATCTTTTATAGCTAAAAACAGTTCTAAAAATATTAAGTACACTAAAATCAATAATTTTTTTAATAAAAAAATATACGAAAATATCTTAATAAGGATAATGTATTTTTTTCTCTTATTTCTGATTATTATTCAAAATTTACGTATCATAAAAATAAATAAAAATCCGTTTTAAATGTATAAATAAAATCCTTTCATATGATACCTCATTATTATTAGTAGGTTATAGAACTTTGAGTACTAATTTTGGGCCTTGTAGCAAAGAAAATAAAAATATTTTTCCAGTTATTTCTCTTCATACATATGTAGATAATATGTAAAACTATTCCTAATTTTACACCCATAGCATTGGTAGTTACTGCGATATAGTGCACCGACAGACGGTCGGCACAATAAAGTCACACGATAAGCGTTACATTATATTTTTTGATATTAAATTTATAAAATATTTTTTACGTTCCTAGTTTAGATATTTATTCAATTATCTTTCGGTGTAAGAACTTACGCCAGTCTAATTTTTTGTTCTTAATTTTTATTAATCGTATCCTTATACAAATAACTTATATTAGGAACAAAACTACATTTATTTTTAATATCACACACATTCAAAATATGACGTGTACGAGTACACTTACGCTGATATATTTTTCTTATAACTTTCAATATTCTTGAATGAGAGAATAATACTTTATCAAGCTAGTTTTATTCGATAGCTACATAACAATAAATTATTTGTGTGAATATCCACAAATCAGGTCGTCAGCTGCAAAAAGGAAAAATATGTATAACGCATTATATTAGGTATTTTATAATAGAGAAAAATATTCATATTATTAACTACCTTTTGCCCGCAACTTCGTACGTGTGGTTTTGAAGGTAATTACTGTTACATCAGATTTTATGTCAGACCTTCAGAAATAACTATAAATCCGCATTCAATTTGATTTAATAGTTTTTATGTATTGCCGGAATAAACAGACAAAAACTCTTGTAAAAAAATGTTGTTTTGGTATCTTTTACTCTTATTAATTAATATTTCTTAAATATCTTCTATGTACAGACGTATGCGTAGACTAATAATATATATTTTAATATAAGTAATAAGTATGTAAGATATTTAAAGTTCAATAATATACGAGTAGGTACTCCAGCTTGTTTATAAATTGATATTTAATAGGTGCCTATACGTGTATTCGTATGTAGAAATGAAGTAGCTAAGTATAAATAAATAATCAGCTAACAATGAGCTAAATTACCATCATGGTTATTTTTAGTACAATTTAATATCCCGCGTGTAGGCAGATGTAGTTTTACTACTAAACGCCTATAAAACTGAATATAACTCCAAATTTCACTGGAAAGAATACGAGCAACGTTTCAACTAAATATTTACCCACGTAAACTGAAAACGTGCTGTTATTGCATTGAACACGCGCACATTCAACACATAAATAATATTATATTCGTAACAATGCGTTGATGGATATTAAAATGAAAGAGAATGAAGTGTAGCTATCTCGTTAATTATTTTATGAAGTGACTTGGCTAATATTATGATAAAAGGAGGAGTAGGGTGATATTTAAAGCTAAAAGCTTATTAAATTTTACAAAAGGCACTTGAATTACTCTTCGTTATGAAGCATTATTCAAACGTGTTTGCGTTAATGATTGCTAAGCACATAATAAAGACCAACAAATATTTATGAAGTGGTAATCTTCGATGAACCAAATACAAAAATGATAGTCTACAAACGTATTAGTAAATATAGAAAAGAGTGAATACGAGTATCATATGCTACCTATGCATAATTTATTTCTTTATAGTAGATATTTATCTTGTATTTAGATATTGCTTTCATATATCAGGCCGTTCATTATACTCGAAAGTGGTTCACAAATTTATAAATCTATATGCAGAACACAATTACTGCCGGCTAGTGCTTGCGCCTAAACTCTATGTAAACAAGTAGCAAATGATTCTAGTCCTAAATATAAACGGTTTAGCCTTATAGATGTAAAGAAACAGTATTTATTTTTATAAGCTTTTATTTAGCTTCACTTGTCAGTTAGTATCTTTATAGTACAGTTATATAGTTCATATTGTTTAAATTTACTTAAATCTTGTTATATACACAATTTTTTTTTTATTTTGTTTTTTTTTTTATTATTACAACTTGAAATGCCAAACTATACGAAATATCGCTTTTCATCAATGATCCAATTGATGTAAAGTGATAATGGAATGCACTGTAATGTACAGGCAAAGTATCGTATTAATGCCATTTTGGTCGTCAATAAATACATTATTGTACCTATGAGAGGTACAATAATGAATTCAATATTATTAATTCCGTTGTAATTAAGTTGACACAACAAGTTTTAACTCGTTTGAGTAATTTGCTAACATAATACCTATGTGGATCAGAACTTTAAAGTTCTGATGTTGTTTACATGGTGCATGATATATCTTCATAAGACCACTAATAAGAGATTGATATTGAAAACTACATTTTACAATAATTATTTTCTTAGCATCTATTTTTGACAACTTTTAAATGAGTTAAAATAGAAGGAGGTGCTTTGCTTATATGTTTTTTAGTGTGAACTAATATATACTTGCAGAAAAGAAAGGAGTGATTGGTGATAGAGATATTAGACTTATTGCTAGCAATATATCTGATAAGATATCAAGTCGATCTCTACACAGTACCTATGAAAACCACCAACTATTATCTATTAATTCTTGACTAATTTCCCACGCTAGACTAATTGATCTGCTTTTATCCTAAGTTATTGTCCTTCACTGGGATCCCGTCAGCATATACTGATAGTGTAGGTAGAGTAACCATTCTAATATCATCTATAAAAAAAAACCGGTAAAACATGAGTTGCATTCACACGCATTGACTTTAAAATAATCTGTAAATAAATTTTAGTTTTCATTAGATAAAAATTTATTAGAATTATGGACAATATGATCTTATTGGAATTTCTATATAAAACAGTTATTATTATCGTTATTATAACTATACGCTATATAACTATGACGCTTAACTAAGTTTATTTTGGTGTTTTTTTTTTACAATTTTGCAATATCTTTGGTAGTTAGAAACTTCATTTTATTTTTGTTTTAATATTTATATTGAGAAACAATAGAGGATATTGAGATCAAGTGAGTGCTATAGGTCGTATAGTACAGACAAGCTTTCTCTAAGACAGCAAGTGCCGAGGGATACTGCGACTTAATAATATGCACCAAATATCCGAACCATATCAACCCTAATTGTCCAATAACTGATTATAGTACTCTCTATTGGAGGATTTAGTCAGTAGTTGCCACGCTTGGGAGGCTGGTTGGCAATCGCATTTAGGTGCTGGAGATGTTTTAAGAGGGACCTTGCTGCCCATCCCTCGACCATTAAGTTCCCTTAGTCGCCATCCTCGGAAAGGGAAGGGGTGGCTCATTTTATGTCGGGATCATACGGCAAATAATATGACCAATACTTAAAAATATCTCAATATCATGTGTACGCAAACTATTCTATATACGGATGTAATTCGATATTGAAATACAACCAAGTTATAGAATTCTTAATAATAAACAACAGAAAATATCTAAAAATAAATACCAATATTTTTTTTTTTTTGTTGTGGGACGACAACCCTTACAAATCTGTGTTTGACAGCATAAATAGTTACACGGGCGGCAACATTGCCTAACCTCAAAGCTGTTATGTTGCTCTAAAGGAGATATTATAATACTGCGTTGTCAAGCATTAAATGAAAAGTTGTTGGTTGTACCCGAGAACTTTACCGTTCTGTTATACTGCAATCGAACTAATTTTGTAATTATTCCTATTTCCGTACTTTCTTTGTCTATATAGTTAAAATAGCTGATCTGACAATATTGTTGTGACTCCTACCACTACATACCGGTTCCATTTTTTCTAATAGGGATAACAACTAATCTATCTCTTTGTCATCGTCATATCAGGTTTTAACTGTCCACTGTTGAACATAAACCTTCCCCTAGGGGAGGTTTGCCAGTAGTTGCCACGCTTGGAAGGCGAATTAGCAACCGCAGTTAAGCTTTAAAGATGTTTTAATAGGGACGTTGTTGCCCATCCCTCGCCCTCCCTTAGTCACCTCTTACGACACCCACGGGAAAGGAAGGGGTGGCCTATTTTATGCCGAGTCCACACGGATCTATCTTTTAAGTTTAACTTTTAAGTTGAAATAAACAAAATATATTCATACCAAGTAACAAAATTAAAATTGCACGTTTTTCTGTTGATAAAATTTACCTGTTTTAACTACTTGTTATCTACTGCGATTTTATTTAATTTACACTAGATTAAATTCATATTTCTACATGAGAATTTACCTATTATAAATCTGTTGTGGTTAAAAATAAAATTGAGTTATTAATTAGCTTGTTTACCATTCTTAGTCGACATATTGTATACACAAAAGTTTAAGAACGAAAGATATGTTTAATGGGTAATCATAATATATAGTTTACATTGGAATCGTCTGATTATGAACTAAATTGCCTGGAAGTCATGCAAATATTTGGTTATACAGAAGGGTAGGGTTACAATCTACATGCATATTTCATTGTCAAAAATATTATTGTCAAATGCCATGCAAACTTACTCAGGACACCTTTACCTGCGTTCAAAACAAATTAGAATACAACATTAACTAAGTGGGCTATAAGTATATCACTCAGGATAAAATCGAAATCTTTAGTTTATCAGTGAAATAAAACATTTTGATGAAAGAAAGACGAGTCGTAAATATTCAAAAATTTTGAAAGCCGCACACAAATATGGCACGTCCTACAGCTAATTGCTGTTGTGAGTTTATTATTATTTGTGTATCTAAGATATAAATTAATTTATTTTTTATATATCTAAGTTTATGTAAAGTAATATTAACATTTCTCTCACTCATGTCTCATGTTTGAGAAAAATATTCAGTTTCATTAGTAGAAGACTCCTAATGAGGATATGACTTGGATTTTACCCTCTACACGCATATAAAAATAATGGTTAACTATTTTACAATTATAGACATTTTTGTAAATGTTTTGACAATTTTACAGAATTGAGTAATATTTCCTTTAACATCAATTTTATTGTTAAAAGTTTCGTAAGTACATATTATACCTACCTTAATCTAAGAATGATCAGATTGACTTTCTTAATACCATTATTAATGTAAAAAGAAATTAGATAAACAAATATATATATACGAATCTTATAACTAAGGAGTAAATATAGCTACAAACTTAATTAGATATATTGTGTTCATAACTAAGTGAACTTACTCCAGTGGCCGTAAAATAAAACCTCTTTAGTTTGCTTCTTGTAATGATGTTTTTTGTACCTTCATATTTTATGTGTTCGTAATTGTATCCTTCTTTATGGGAAACATAGGATTTTCATTTATTTGTAGATGTTAATAATAAATGGTAAAGATGCTATAAATTATTTCTGTTAACGTTTTTTAAAGTACGCATTATATATTAATTACGGACGTAGAATATAAAGTTACTTTTAATTATTTTTCCTACTCATATTTTGTATATTAATCGAGTTATGAATGTAATCTTTTTTTATGACGAAAAAACATATGTATATTATATTTTATGAACATGAACATTATGATATAAACTTTTATTTATTATTCTTGCAATAAATTAATGCCGTACCTCCTAATCCTACTTTCCAAGCGCTAAAAGCAATTATATGCTTAATGAACTAAAAGCGAGTCCTTGTTGTTCTTGGTGTTTAAAGTTTAACTGAGCGTTATGCGAGGAAGACGAGTGTTGAGCTCACCCTAAATCCGGAAGAATTATTTAGCTTACTCGCGCTTTCAATCCTAATTTACTAGAAATACTTAAATAGATTTTGCTGGGCAAAAACAAAAAACACCACAAAGAAAAAAACTTAAGTTCATGTTACAAAATATGCCACAATGGTATGTAATTAAAATTTATATTAAGTATTTACTAATATCTGTATATTGTAGTCTCGTAAAAATCAAGTTTTTAATAAAATTTAATAAAAAGTTATAGCTGGTATGTCAAACGCATATTTCCACAGTAACACGGCGCATCAATTTACTTGATTATGTTTTACAATATCGATATCTGGCTTAAAATAAAATATTATAGTACGTGGAGAAAGAAAATGTAAGTTAGTATTTATTATTTTATAATTTAACTTGCAACGGACAAATCACCCTCAGGGCGCGAGCCCTACTTGTCTAGAAACCTCAGTAATATTTCTTTTACGTAAAAAGTTTTTATATGTTTTTTTTTTTTCAATCACTAGTTACTTGTTTATACAGATTGGTAAGAAAAAAATATATTCGAAGCTAAAATTCAGTGACTTTACAAATATATACTGACAGTAGAGCTTATTTGGAAACTGTACAACTTTTCATAAGGAAGACAGTATTGAAAATAGTGCTGTGCGCCTGTTCATGTAAATATATTTTTAAAAACCGAAAGAAACTGTTTTGTATTTTATTGAAAAATTTTTTAATATTGTATCTTAGGTTATATAGATAGGGCATCAAGCCTAAAAAACAGGTCAACTTTTTGTCAGCTAGTTGTCAATTTAGCTGACTGGTTTTTTTTTTATTAATGTTCTATATACTTACGTATAAAATGTATCTTGAAGTATTTTTTAATAAATAAAACGACTGTTTACGCATTAAAAAGACAAAGAAATAAGAAAAAATAAATATAGAAATTATAAAGGAATTACTCAACTATGTATATATAACGCAAAATTGTATAAAAAAGTTAACTCGTTTTTCTCGAAAGATTTCCATGGAGATACTCTTTTTATATAATCTAAGTATTGTGTATTTTACTAATTATGTAGATATGCACTATATATTTTTAAACACGAGCCCTTTATAAACTTTTACATAAGAAAATTCTCGTCATCTTTTTCTTCATATCCTTAACATATTATACTTTCTTTTATTCTTTGTTTAAAGTTTACAATTTTTAATAGGAGAAAGTAGGGATACAAATACAGCACATGCCGATAAGCATTTCTTGAAATCTTTACTAAATCTATTATTAAATACGTATGATAACGGTAGTATAAGTAAACTTACTTCTATTAGGCAACAAAACAACAACCAAATAAATGAAGTTAGCTTCAATTCTTAATATAAAAAGCTTCCTTAAACCAATAAATGTGTATTGATTGTATCAATCGATTTTTTCTAAATAATGATATATTGTTTCTTTATTATATAGTTACTGTTTTGTGCTATATAGAATATTCTATAGGAAGATTAAATATATGGAATATTATATAGGGAATAAATATCTGAAGGCGACTGCTTAGATTCCGTAGGTTATGGTAATCAGTTACTAGATAAGGAGAGCATATTTATTTGCCAATCTTTACTGTAAAAATTCAACAACACAACTGTAAAGAGTCAACAATACAATCATGCACTATAAGATTGAAACTTGACATTTTAGTGTGAACATGTTTTGTTTACACGACCTAACTATAAGCCTATTACTTATCTAGTAAGTTGCTATCGAGTTTATCGAGCTTTTTGCTTCTACCAGCCGAACATGGAAATGCTTTTTAACTTTTGTCAACTCGTTACTAATTTTATCGTTAGATTTTCTATTTGTTTTCGCTGGTCATAGTTTCTATTGGTACAAGTTACATGTTGTATACAATATATTAAAAACAAAACTTTAATTTCGGGAACCAGAATAAACATGTATTTTTTACTCAACTATCAAAGAAAGGAAAGTAATGTTTTTGGGATAAAAAGTGTATCGTATACATCGTGAAAGGAGGTATAGAATTTAATGAGTGAATTGAATGAGATTTCGGGAAAGGTTTTTATAAACAGATATACCAAGTGAGAAAAAGAAAACTGTAATTTGCAAAACTGTAATGGCAAATATATTTTTATTGCTCTATTAAAGCTGATTTTCTATAAAACTCCGTTTAATATTTTAAATATATATCTGAAAGTCTGTAGTCATTTTGGTTCAATTTGAACTCTTGAAAACTTTCTACTTATCTAGTAGCCAATATATTATTTAAACGAGACAATTTTTTTTATCAAAAATCTATTTAAATAAAATTTTTAATATACTCAAAGATTTAATTTAATTATCTAAATGCAAAAAATAAGTACAACTATGAAATATTTTAGTAAGATGAGGAAAATTTGTAATATGCATCGATTTTTAGATTAATTTGGTAAATAAAAACGTAAAAAAGGTGAATAGAAACGTAGTATGGGGCTAATAGAAAAGGGAATCTTATAATAGAAACGGGTAGGAGGTCAATGAAGAAATTGTAGATAGGGTTGTCGAATTCTTTCACTATTATTTTTATATTAGTAAGTAGAACATTTTGCGAAGAAGAAATAAAAATAATAGGCTAATTCTTAAAGAATTAACAAGTGTCCCCAGATAGAAAACTTATAAATGAATTTGCTTACCTATTATAGGTAACATTTAATTGATTATTGTCGTTTTGATACTAGTAACTCTGATATTACTACTAAAAATCTACTGTTATCCTTTTAATTTGTTAAAATTACTTCAGATTTTTGGCGTTGGTCATAAATTAAAATTAATAAAATATTTAACAAAAAATGATGATCTACTCGATGAGTAAAAAACTAAACATAGTTTTCCTTTAGTTATTCCTTCCCAAAAATATTTTGTAATAATGTTCAATATTTAGTTAAATGTTAACGTATATGTCACGAACTTACTTACTACTAGATACACAAAGTAATATCTATTTCGGTGATTTCATGCAATATTTTTGTGTATTGAATATACATTAAACATGAAATTTGGGTTCACTTAATGAAATTTTTTGATATCTAAGTAGTAACAATAAAATCTTCTTACATTCGAAATATACCAGCCCCTTTTTATTCACCTTCGTATGTCGTTTCTTTTAACATCATATTCAGGGTGAATAAAAACAAGTAACATTATCGTATTTTTCTTTCAAATAAAGAAATAAACCGAATTTGTTTTTAAACATTCGTTTAACGAATTCCTCATTTAATTATTGAATTAATTACTTTTGAATTAACATGTCTCATGTTAATTCAATAATAATCTATGTTAAAAGCAAAACATGTACGCTATTCATTCTGTTTGACGGTACTTATTTAATAATATGTATCTATGTTTGGATTTTTACCGCAACATGTAATCACCTCAGTAATAAAAGTATTGATGGATTTTGACAAATGGAGTGTCGTTACATTCGGTTCGATTACTAAGCTCAATTTATTGAGCGATTGCTATGAGCTATATATAATTATTTAACTGTAGGCTATATATATAACAACAAAGTAACAGAAACAGTATACTCTGTTATGTCCATGGTACTGCTCGTGTCTATAGGCGACGGTTACCACTTTCCATCAGGTGGGCCGTCAGCTTGTTTGCCATTCTAAGTTGTATAAACACTTACATGAATTATTTTAGCCCATATTTATAGGTAAAACTAAATACGTAGTGTATTTAGATTTTCCTATAAATATGGGCCATAATAACATCTTACTCCTTAAGAAACCCATGCACGAAGAGTATCATGATGCTGATGATATCTATCCGTTTTCTATTAGTTAGGCTGTTAATCTGTTTGCATAAAACTACTTTTATTTCGACAAAATTTGTCTAGTTACTATACATACTTATAGGAACTATATAATACTTCATAATGTATCATATTCACGGCTTTATTTGCATATTTATAATGAATAAGCGTATAAATTAATTGTAAATTATTTAATAGACGCGACAAAATAAACATGTTACGATACAGATATTCAGATACAACATGAAAATTTAAATTAGTTGTTTGAGAACATCACAATATACGTATGAGCCAGAAGCGTTACTGGAAATACAGGCGAGAGAAAATAAATACCAATATGTACACATTTTAATTAAAGTTCCATTACCCACATCGACCAGTTACATAAGCTCTCAGTGACGTATATGGGACCTTTATCATCTTT
The DNA here is from genome assembly GCF_026898425.1 of Galleria mellonella. Taxonomy (NCBI): domain Eukaryota; kingdom Metazoa; phylum Arthropoda; class Insecta; order Lepidoptera; family Pyralidae; genus Galleria; species Galleria mellonella. The sequence goes on along the minus strand of NW_026442172.1, from coordinate 2,033,335 downwards.
AATAATGACTTTGAGATACAAAGTACTTAGGTATAGTATTACGCATGGATAGGCATTATTCTGTTTCTAGTTATAGTAAACGTTGTTTGTTTTGTGTATTTATTTGTTCTCTCTTCTGACAAGCTACATGTTTATCTAAGGGGCACTTTCGCTAACACTATGCCTGAAAGTCGATATAGTGAAGTAACGCACTGACGTCAATGTTGCTTTATGATTCAATCTGACGTTAACTGTGCTCTCGCCCAGCTGAGTGCAGCCCGCTCTAAATATAATCTTAACAATTTTACGTACTTACGGTTCTCGAGCCTGGTCCACGTATGGTGGGAATCTTGAGGCGCCGTCTAGTGGTACGGAAACCTTTCTAACGATTACTTTTTAAGCGACTTCAAAAAAAATTCTCAATTCACATGTGCTTTCTTGCGTATATTACGCAACATCTTGGCCAATTCTAATAATAATTATTTATTCATTTGATGAAAAATACGGTATACAGATTGTAGTAATAATATGTTATGAACATGCGTGTTTTGTCATAACAGTGGCATGCAATTTTTTTTTAAATACTAATGAAAAAGTATCATATTATGAATATGTTTATAAAGTGGCATTTTTCGTAACCTAAACTTTATCTAACCAATCTTACTAACTCCACACCCATTTTGTAATTTTTAGCATTGTTTATTTTCCGTATCTTTATTACATTTTATTGTGTTACAATTATATTGATCTTATTTTATCAATGATTTTATTCTAATTTACTTATTTGAGTTTGTTTTTAGTGAGCATACACTAAGAATATTTTACATAAAATTTTATTTCCTTACCTTTCTAATATTATAAATAAGATAGTAGATTTGTTTTAACCCTTATTATCTTAAAGACTCAACTAATTGTCATGACATAAATATAACATATTGATTGAGGAATACAATAGTATTCTTGAATCAATATGTCCCAATCTCACGAAGGTGCGGGCATAAAAAGTTAATAATAAGCATCAAAACCAATTGTTCAACAATTGTAATTCGGTATTTTATATTAAAGGTTAAGATACGTATATAAGTAACTTAAATAATTTTCCATTAATTTTATATAAAGCCAGCTGACTTTACAGAGGTAGTTTTATCAAAGCTAAGATTTCATTATTTGATTGAAATGTTTAAATTGGCAACTAGAAACATTTTGAATGGAAAAAAGAAAATACTTTTTTATTCATAAGAAACTTACTCAAACTTCAACAAATAAATTAAAAATATTTGCCCAATTGGTCTTATCATTTTGGAATTTTGCGCTTTGCAACAACTATAAAAAAATAATTAATGGATAAATCTTAATTATTTATTTATTTACTAGCTATATCTTGCTCTATATCTCGTTCTCTACCCTAACCTACCCGCGGACCAAATTTCAATTATACATTCAATTTTTACATAATAGAGTAACAAAAACCCATGCATTCATTGTTGCAACTTATCTCTACATACGGTTACTAATATATTTATGTTGCAGTCAAAATTCTTAACCAGTCAAAAGTATTTTTGACTAGCAAATCGGTCAAAAGTACTTTTGACCAGGTTGGTCAAAAGTTTTGACTGAAAATTATTAGTTATTAGGTCAGGTTAGATACTTTTAACGTTATTTTAGTCAAAAGTATTATTGACTAAAGCATACGGTCAAAAGTGCTTTTGACTGATTTTGCTGGTCAATAGTACTTTTGACTGGTTAAGAGTTTTGACTGCAACATATATAGTGCATAATATAGTTAATCGGTAAAATGTTAAACATTACATAACGTGAGAGATTTATTTTAGTAGCTAAATCCTCCGAATTGTCAACCCTAAAAATGAAAGTAGAGCAGAAAAACTTTTTCGTCACGTTCAACAACGATGTTTTACAAGTATCTCGTAAGATGAAGGTTGCCTGTTTAGTTCAAAGTTTGAAGCATACTCTTGACACGTCTTACGCCAAACGCAGGTGGCTCCAACAGTTGTGAAAAGAAACAAATGCGTGCGCCGGAAGTGAGCACTCAAACCCGTGACCTAGTAGTACCAAATTTAGACGCAAAGGACCTATATATACGTATATAGACAAATGATCAAATTTAAACGATTGAACCTATGAAAACTAGAAAGACGATTATATCTAATGATTGGTAGCAAAGTATTTTATATTTATTACATCATTAGTTTTTTACTGCACAATTGGGACATTTTTAGTGATCGTGATAAAAAAATTGCCTATGTTTGTATGTCTAACTTCATAATAATTGGTTGGGACTTCTTTCTTTCTTTATTTATTTAGGATTTAATGCATTAAGCTCAATAATAATAATATGTTGTCATCTTATCTCACATATAATCTTTCATGAGCGTAAGTAGGAATTTTTGATTCCATAATTAAAAAATATATAAGAAATTAATTTAAGTCTACTAAATTATTTTGCTTCATACTCGTATATAGAACTTTGAAATCTTTCTGTAATCAGCTTATATGAGTCAACAAATATAGCAATGAGCAGTATATATTCCTTTTATATTAATAAAAAGGAAAGTTTTTCGAAAATTCGATTTCCTCGTGTGACGCCGGGCCGCATGGCCAGTTTACATATAGATTAAAAAGCAAAGGCCCCACTAAAGCTCTCTGTAGAACTCCTGACATGCATACAAAAGTATAAATTAAATTCATTCCAGATTACTGTCGATATAAGAGACTAGAGTTCAGGTCCAACTTCGAATAAGTAGATAGAATTTTTGAAATCAGTTGCGTAGATTTTGAGTTTATTTATTACAAACAAATCTTTTCTCTTTATGATATTAGTATATATAGTAAAATGTGGCGCGAACGAATTCAGAATCAGACCTTTAGCTCAGTGCTCGCGAATTGAAGGTATGCTGTCACGCATTCCTTAAAAGCAATTATGTTTTACTTTATCGAATACAACATCGAAATCTGCTAAGAATTCTGTGAATTTGTCGACATTAATCCTGATTTTATTATATGTATATGGTTTATAAGAAACGGGATTAAAAATGATGTTTATAACTGTACCTGTTTTATAAAGTCAATTAATTTATTATTAAAACTGTTTATTACAATCAGTTAATATCTAACACTTGCTGCTAATCAATATATTTAAAGAAAATGGTTTAGTAATTTATAAAAGTACATAATATTATGATATCAAGTTTGTAAGTTTGTCATAGAAATAATTATATATTAAATTTAAGCAATTATATAATACTAACTTTTACCTGCGACTTCGTTCGCGTGACTGATATGTTCACTGACCGGGATAAAAAGTAGTCTATATCCTTCTTTATCCCAAATAGAACTTACACGTGGGTGCTAAATTCATATAGTATAGTGTATGGTTTAGCCGTAAAGACGTTAAGAGGTAAAAACAAACAAACTTACACATTTATAATACTAGCTTATATTTGTAACGTCATCCACGTGACCAGGGTATATTCACTGACGGCAAAGAAAGGTAACCTATGTTTTCTATCCTATATATATACGTTTATATCAAATTTCATAGTGATTGTTTAAACTATTAAAGCGTTAAGAGGTAATAAACAAACTCACTTTCACATTTATAATATTAGTTAGTAAGAATTTTTTAAAAGTATTTTTCCTTTTAATATTCGACTAAAGTAAAATTATTGCCTTATTTTGGCCAATAATTTTCTACACACCACGCCCACCCGCTGCCTCGTTATACCAAGTTTATAAATTGTATTGTACCAAATTGTTCAAGGATTAGGTATGTATAAACAATCGCGATTTATTAAATTATTGATTTCTTACAAACTTATGAAAATGATTCGCGTTCATTGTATGAAACCTGGAGTAAGGCAGCATTCATTAATAAGTTGGAGGACAAAAAAATTTACTGTAATAATTTTTCAAAAACTACTTAAGTGTGTTAATGTTTTCTTAGAAGAGTAAGAGTTTTATTTCTTAGCTATGCAATTATCTAATACATTTATCGAAACAAAAAATTCAGACTGATAGTGTAATAATATTTAAAGAATATGCTGGATTTAACAATATTTTATCACAACTTTTTCTTCTTCTTCTCACCAATGGCTTTCGGTCGTTATTTTTACGACTATTTCAGCCAGCGTCATATATAAGAGGCTAGTACTGAAGATGAAAATTATTACTAAACGACTATTCTAATTTTGGGCTTTTTGGTATAAATAATTAAAAAAAAAAACAACACAATGATATTTATCAATACATAATATATATTTCACATGGATATACAATTATTTTTAAGTTAAACAATGACATAATGACTAAGCAGAAGATGCATATATTAGGATGCATTCTGACATTTTCTATTTTAGGAAGCATGTTACTTACAGAAAGTACATAAAATTATTGTAATACATACCGTATACCATACACCTAAGTACGTGTTATAATAATAGAAGCTCTTAGTTTATTAAAACGTCCATACACAAACGAAATTCACTTTGTTATGATGAAGCTAAAATTAATGTTTTATGAATGTTGTAAATGATAATGGCTATTCGTCATAAATTTGACGATCATCCATTAAATTTACGGCAATATTGCCGATAACATATTTTTTGATACATTATAAGTATAAAAATTTGTAATAATTATTAGGTAATAATTATTATATTACCTAATAATTAATAATAATTATGCTAAAGTTTGTGATGATTTTACAAAAGTTGAATTGGGAATGGTTTATGTTTGGTTCATAAGGTAGTTATGATTGCTTTAGGATAAAGAAGATTAAAAGTCAGAACCAGTATAATGTTTCAACATGCAACTTTTTTTTCTTTATTCGATTATCTTAATACAAATTTAATAGGTTTTCCAATGATATTACAAAAATTTCAAACGCTAATTGTTTGAGCTAGTAGCAGCAAAGGCCTGTGATGGAGAAACGTTCTTAACGAGTCGGCAAACAGAATCCACATAAACGAGTCTATAGCGCTACGTCGGCCATTAATGCTTTTGCCAACTAATGTGTAACTAAAGTTTATAAACAAGTAAGTAGTAGGAACCTGTGCTAATAATATTTAATTGCATATTCTTTGCATATTTTTAATGAAATATAGTTAAATGAAAAAGAAAAACAAGTACCGTTAACAAACTAAATTAATCCAAAAGTCTGGTAGGTTTGTTTCGTGCTACGTTGGTTTCAAATATGCTTGGGTATGTGGATTTGTCAAGTGTTGTTTTCACTACAATAGCATTAGTCGACAGATGCTTTTTTTATACCATTGAGGTGGCAAACAAGCATACGGTCCACCTGATGGTAAGCGGTTATCGTAGCCTATGAACGCCTGCAATACCAGGGGTATTACGCGGTTGTTGCCGACCCTGAAGAAACCTCTTTATCTCCCTTTTAAAGAACCCCATAGTGTAGCTTCTGCGTAATTCTATAGTATGGATTACCGTTTTGAACGCATTTTTATTTATTTATACTTTATTGTTAACAAAAATGACATTGTTATAATTTTTATTAAATAAAGATGTACAACAAGCGAGCTTAACTTTGTAAGAGTTCCCCCTTCAAGCAAACCTAGAGTGGAAAGAACATTAATTACCAGCGGACAGTGTGCGTACAATAAGAAGTGGACAGAATATGTTTGTTTCTACTAAGAATTAATAAATTCATTTAAAAAAAAAGAAAATATTTCTAGTATTTTTGTGATGCAATGATCTATTTTTTCTAAGCATATACGAGATGTTAAGACCAACATAACAACAAGAATATGAGCTCTCAGAATCAATTTTCTTTAACGGTAACAAGAATGGTAGATTTTATTTTATCCTGTTTAGATTGTGCTCGAACCTATATATATATATATATATATATATATATATATATATATATATATATATTTTTATTTATTTTATCCTCTTTATTCCTATATTTATGTGCTCGAACCTATATATATATATATATATATATATATATATATATATATATATATAAAATAATACCATATACCTAGTTATAGTTGGTATTTAGTTGATTACCGCATAAAAAATCTTGAAATCAACTTTCTAGTATAAGTTATGAGTATAGAGGTAATTGTAACATGGCCACATGGATATTATACTCGTACGAAATAAAAATCAGCATAAGTAATAAATATAGATTGTACTTTCTTTAGCATTGATTATAGATGGCTAATTCTACCGTCTATCAATATTTTCAATTAGAGAAATATTCTCAGGAGATTGGATAATTGTTCCAGATTATTTCAACTAATTTTAATGTACGTTGCTGTTGTCATCACTCGACGATTCGAATTTCACTTGACCCGTATCTGAATAAATATTACCTGTTTGGAACGGTAATGGTTTAAAATTTATATAGGAATGAGGTTACACGAGTATTGTCATATTTACGAATATGTCGTATTCAAATATCATCTGGGACTCTTTTATTCCTATAAAGGTAGGAGGGATAACCTTTCTACGTTTCCTTATGTATAGATTTATTACTTAAATTTATTTCTGCTGTTTTCTACTGCAGGTTTTTTTAAATAAATTAATTTAGAAAATTACATTCCATATGTTTTATTTAACTGAGAACCGACTTTAAATTTGAATTTGTAGAAATTTTAGATGTATCTCTACTCTCGTTTTACTTTATAATTCATTCGTACGCTCCATTGTTGAATATGGCTCGATCGTTTAGAATCCTCAATACAAAATATATGTTCATAAAATTGAAAAAATACAAGGTAGATTCCTAAAACATTTAAAATTTAAGTGTGCGGTACACAAGAAATCACCTTAAACAAGAAATCCTTATTGTTTCACCATTAAATTAATCGTCATTTAAAAAGAGATCAAATGCATTTAATTTTTAAAAAAATATATTGAATTTTCTTTTTTTTTAAGCAATTATAAACTGGAATTTGTTTGCGTTTCAAATAAATTCCAGTTTATAATTTGTGTATTGTATTTTTTTTTCTTTTGTTTTTAAATCGATAGTTTACATCTGTGTTATCCTCATATTAATTTCGTCATTATATATTTTTTTAACAATATTTATTAACAGGGTTTTTTTTGGGATTTTATCATGAAACAACTATATTATTAAAAATAATTTTAATTTCTTGCTTATAATAAGCTAGTTTTATCATAGACAAATTAAATTAAAAAAATAATAAACTCTACTTTTAAAGTCTTCCTCCAGACTAATAAAATTAGTAAATATGACACTAAAAACCAATAAAAAAAAAATAGAAAAGGGCATTAAATGAGATGATTAACTTAGAGATTTTGTAATTCAATTAAATATATGGAATATAATAGATCTCAAGATTAAGGAGAATCTGTATGAAAGCAATTGAAAGATAGGAGGAGGGCTTCACTCTTTGGATGATTTTTTAATTCATGCGTATGTCATAATTTTTTTTTTTTGTTTTTTTCTAACACGTTTGTAAATTAAATTTCAAAATATTTTTTAAGCTTGCATGTAAATGATGTTTTAAAAGTAGGGGCCTAGAAAAATCAATAGCATGCTTATCAGCAATGCATTCAGTCACGGCAAACGGTCTGCGCGGCACTCGACGCTAAATTATTTTGGTTCACGATACAACCACGGTGTAACCAATAGACATACATATAGTATGGGCACTCCCTACCTATATTGGCACCCCCGCCATATAACCAACCTATCTCAATTTTTTTTTTAATTTGATAATTATATGTAGCTTTCTTTATATCAAATCAAATCTTTTCCCATTATAATATTAGTTTTTAGAACACAATTAAGAAAATTTAGGACACTATAACAAAATTAAATTTTCATTAAATGTCGTCAAGACCGTGCTTCAAATAAAAATATCGTACTAATCGATCATTCATCAGCATACGCAGAGAATATATAAAGTACATATATAAAGTACCTAAAATGTTTAATTACCAAAAACACTTAATAAACAGGTAAAGTTCATGTACAAGTTAGGTACAAAATTTTAAAATGTAAAAACTGATCCAATTCTGGATATCTCGGATATGAAAAGTTTGCTTATAATGAACCATTCGAATTTAAACTAGGTACTTTATTTGTAATATGTAGATCCTTTCGCTTTTAGCCGCTGCAGAGTTCCTTCAAATTTAGTAAAAAAACTAAAAAAAACCATTATGAATCGAAAAGACTACATTCGAAGAATTAATATTATATCAGTGACTGATTTATATAAACCAAATGATTAACAAACTGATTAAAATAGTCCATTCGTCACGTTTTTTTTTATACAACTTAGAATGGCAAACAAGCTGACGGCCCACCTGATGAAAAGTGGTAACCGTCGCCTATAAACATGAGCAGTACCATGGACATGACAGAGTATACTGTTTCGCCAATGATACCCCCCATGCTTTGCCATTCCTGAGGACTTTGTTTTTCCTCTACACCCAGTAAATTCACGCCATATCCCACCCTTCAAACCGAAACACAGCCATGCAAACACAACTGCTTTACGGTTGAAACACAAATGGGACAGAGGTACCCAAGCAATCGACTTTTGTACAAAGTCTCCCTCTAGTAAACGTTAACATAAGAACAAATAAATCCAATTAAAGGAAAATTATTGAGTTGAGGTTTTAAATAACTTTAGAAACAAACCATGAGGAAACAATATTTAGCCTTAGAGAACAGATATACAAGGATATTTTGTTTTATATGAAAACAACGACTTTATACGTGACCAGAGAGAGACTTTGTACAAAAGTAGTTTGCTTGGGTATCTCTGACCTATTTGTGTTTGCATGGCTGTGTTTTGATTTGAAAGTCTTCGATTTGGAATATTGTAGTGAATTTACGGGGTACAGATGTATAACACCTTAGTCTTCAGAAATAGCCAACGCATGGAGGGTACCATGGGCGAAATAGTATACTCTGTTATGTTAATGATACTGCTCATGTCTATAGGCGACGGTTACCGCTTTCTATCAGGTGGGCCGTAAGCTTGTTTACCATTCTAAGTTGCATAAAAAAAATTAAAATGTCAGTTTTTCTATTTTAAAACGAATATATATATAGGTTTACAGTTTTAGCTGTATTATGTCTGCCTTTCTGAATCAGTTTACAAGTATCCATTGTAATACATTAGAGTCTTACATTTCTATATATAGGGATACAAACACATGTTTGCCCAAAATTATATCTTTTGTTTACCACTATACGAGTAAACTGTCGAGGACGAGTCTCTGTGTATCCACTGTTATTTGCGTCAATTCGTATATACTATTTCATAATTGATCCTCTTATGTTTGTGTAGTTAAATTTAAAAAATATGTCACAGATAGATATTTCGAATTATTTTATATCTTAGTCTTTAATTTTTTTCGTTAATCTGAGTATTTTGTTTTTCATTGTAAATAGTAAATTTTCGTTTTTATAATCTTTATTATTTTACGATGAGATACAGGTATCTTTTTAAAATTTACTTTTAGTAATTTTTTTTTAAATATTTTTAATTATCATGCCATTAACAGTTGACGAATTTTCGGTTTACTCTATAATTGATTCGTCTCGAGCATATTTATGTGTCCATTTTTCTCAAATAAAATTAATCTTATTTATAATCTTAAATACAAAAAATCCGAACAATAGTAGTAATTTATGACAAATGATTCCGTTTCGCTTACTCAATATGAAGTTATTTTTATCCAGTGCTTTTTCTGGACAAAAAATAAATCGCTCAGGATTATACGAACAATTGAATTTTGCGCATCATTGCCTAATTTATTGAGGTTTTCATTAATATATAATAAATAGTTTGATGCATCATTTTATACTAAAAAAATATAATAATGATACATTTTAATTAATAGACCATGATTTTGTCCGTTTTGTTTAATCATATAATTAATTTTGTTAGATCAGTATAGAAAATAGTTTATATTCTTTACACCATGAATTAGTCATCAAGGCGCCAAAAGGTTAAATAATGAATAAATTTACATTTACCTTTATAATATTATTAAGAATGTAGATACAAGTATAAGTGGTATTTAAGGATTTCTCGTACATTTTCACGCACATGATAAACTTCCAAGTTTATACTGCACATTATTTTAGTTGATGAAAATCTTTAATTAAAAGTTAAATCACTGTGCTCCACCCACACAATAATTGTGTTGTAGTAGAAGCTATTCTACGCACACTCTTGTGCGCAAACTTTGTGTAGTTTATTTGTTTTTACTAAAGTCATTGACCAAAGCCATTAAACTTAAGTAGTTGGTAATTAACTGGCAAATTGTTGAACGGCATTTCTTTTTACTCCACATTGCTATTAAGTCAGACGTGCACCCAATTGTACCCTTGAGTCTATTCCTGATATACTTGCCCTAACTAAGGTTAAAAGAGCCGTACAGGGAACTAATGGTAGCAGAAGAAATAAAATACTCAATAATTCACTTGTGTACTTTATTTATATTCCACAAACTGACGTCTGACCTCATTCAATAGTGAGTATACATAAATACGTATAGATAATTGAAATCCATAATACTAGCATTAACAGAGGGAGACTTTGTACAGAAGTTGTTTGCTTAATTACCTCTTTTCCACTCATATTTTTGCTATGAAATAGATGTGCTTGCATGGTGGAATTTCGATTTGAAGAGCATAGGATATGACAGTGAAATTACAGGAATAGTAACGTGTGAAGGGCGCTTCTCTTTATTTGTTAATCTAAGTAGCAATAAAAAAATTGCAGTATGAACTAAGTCGAGCTACTACAAACAAACTAATTTTGCAGTTTGTATAATAAAAATATAATCTTTTAAACAATTATATGTTAAAAACTGTTAAATCGCTTTAGAAACTGTTATTTGCGTGCAGGAAAATGTGGTGTTCATATATCTGTAATAAAACATTGCTCATCAAATTGATAAAATACGGGCGGTTAATATTTATTTTCTGGTAAGTAGGTAGCCATTTTGTAGCGCATAAATCTCAGTGGGAAATGAGAAACACGGTATTATAAAGGAGACTTATTTCAATTTAAATTTTCCGCTCTTTATTGTAAAGTATTATTGGGACTTCAATTTGTTGCTGTGGGACAATAAATGCAATTCATTGAGTTAATACATATTTTTTAAACGATTTGCTTTTGCTTCGCATTTAGTATATATATACTAAATGCCCTATGTTTATACATAGGACAACAATAGCTGATATAATTGCTGATCTGACAAAAGTCATTTTGCACTCTACTGCCATTTACTAGGGTCATATTTTATTATCGGGATAAAAAACTATACTATCACTTAAGTTGGAACAAATAACATATAGTCCACTGCCTCGTGCACGGCTAATATAACCTGATCAAAACGTACTCCAAATAAATTATTATACTCCAAGTAAATTATTATAGTTTATCTAAATAATTGCCTTGAATCCCGTCTCTTATGAAATTTTAATAAAATCGTTTTCAGAGAAGAGTTATATCTATATTAAGATAATCGTGTATCGTTTAATACTTAATGGTCATCTAAATTTTATGACTTTGCTATGCAAAGAAAATAGCGATAAAAAGACAATCTTGTCGTTTGAATCGTAACAAAATGAAAGAAAGAAAGAAAGAAAGAAAACATTTATTGACAACAACAAAAAGTTACATACATTATGAATTAAAAAAAAAACTTTACATTTATTATTGCCAACATGGTCATATATCTGTATGTGCTGCAGCAATTTAATTGCTACAGCGCTGATATTCTGTGGTGCCCATACGTGACATTACGAACGACGACAGCAAACATACGCATACATATATATACACACACATACACATACATATACACATACATATATATATATATACACATATATATACACACATACATACATATACATACATACACATACACACACACACATATACATACATACACATACACACACACACACACACATACATATACATACATACATACACTTAACTGACAAGATATACCCATATAGATATGTACAACAATAATACAATAACAATACAACAACACTATATTATACAACGAAGCAGCAATGTTATGCAATCACAAGGAGCTACATGCTTTTTGTAGATTTAAATAATAGTTTTTAGCATATTTTTTAAAAGTATAAGTTGTTTTTAAATTAATGATTAAATTAATGATGGTACCAATACGGAATGAAGGGACAGAGAGAGAGAGAGAGGGATGAAGGTAAGAAGAATTACCCATTGAGAATTGGCAAAGATGTCGCGTAACACATACAAAAAAAAACCGATACAAGAATTTCATTTTTTGCAAAATACCACACATATTCTTTTCAACGACTTTTGTATAAATAAATCACTTGTTAATAAACTATTATCTATTAATTAATATTTTATTGTATCTAAATTAGTGACCATACAGTAAATTAAGCTAAAACAAACAATTCAAATATTGTTTTACCTAACTTCTGTGTTCTTTAATGTTTAGTAACTTTGATCGATATCAGGCATCTACTTTAATGGACTAACTTAGAGATTGTCTATCGTATTGTTTAAAGTACCAGCGTCTTTTTCTTATTCTTGTGCATTGTAAATTAGATTTAAATGTTGTGAATTTCCTTGCTACATTTGTAACTCTGTTACATTCCTCTGAGAGGTAACAGCTCGGTTGAAGAATGCTAGATTGCTACATAATTCCAAGATCAAATTTATTTCCAAAAGTATGTTTAGATAATTTAAAAATTACTCGTATCATTACTTACTTCAGAATTAAGTCACGTCACAGGCCTTCATATATAAAGAAGGCGGCTTAGAAACTCTTGTTACTAGAGGCTTACACAAGTTGTAGTAATTACTCTGTTAAGAGTACACAATTATCTACCCTTTTGTTACTATCGTTAACAATATATTTTGTATCTTTATCTATATACAAATGTCACAATGCTAGCAACTGGATATTATTCTATTATCTAATACCACGCTGCTGCACGGTGACTTGATATTGGATTTTATTCCGAATTATTCTTATTTATCTCTTACAACAGCGTTAGAATGAAAAGAAGTTGTAAATTAAATTGTTATTTTGTCGTCACATAAAGATTTTTTTATACAACTTAGAATGGCATACAACATACAGATCGACATAACAGATAGAAACACAGCAACGAAAGATAGAGGTATCCAAGACACCTTGCACAACCACTTCTGTGCAAATTATCTCTCTAGATGTTAGCTGTATTGTCATTAACAATTATTATATAAATTCAATGAAGCTTAACACATTGAACTTTAATTAGTAATAACTACTGCAATAATACAATACTATACTTGAAATAAATATTAACTACCCAGTAGATGACTAACCGATACGTAAGTAAATAAATTCTAAATATTTGAAATTTAATCCATTGTAAAATTGTACATTCAGATGTTGAAGAGACACATAATAATGTAGAAAATTATGTTTATTGATGACAAATTTAGATAAAAATTTTCATAACTACCTAGAAGCACCTATTATATAATTAAAAAAATTTGTTATTACATATAATAAGAAAAAGTAAAAATATAGCGATCATGACACATCGATCGTGATTGATAAATAAAGTATAAATACAAGAAATATGAAAATTATACATTGGAATCTAGTATCTCCATTTTAAATTAGATAGAAAACATAATTTAGGAACGAATCCAAATACCTTAACAGCAACTTTGACTAGCAAAATAACAAATATTTTGCTGAAAATAGCAACAGTGTTCGCTGTGAGTATCAATGTACATATAAATTGGATTCTGTCGTCAAAAGCTGGCATGCGGGTGACGCTTCGTCAGCATTCGCTAGCTCTCTACTATTTGGCAAATAGAAGACGAAATTCCGATACAAAAGCATACCTTCATAACCAAATTACTGCGATGCTCGTTACCTAATACCTATATACCTCTTTGTAGAGGTATCGACTTGTTTAGTTTACTGTTTCAATGCAACGGTTATACAACGAACTTTATCATCTACTTCCAGAAATCCTACTAATATTATAAATATAAAACTGTTAAAAACGATTGAATTAATTTAAACAAAATTTAGTACACGAATAGCTTATATCTTAACACATGGAATAGGTACTATATGAGATAAGGGATTTCCACGAAAATTTATAATTGGGTAGCTATCATCCCTACTTAAAATCTAGAGTATCTTTAATTAGAATTGGTCGATAGCATCATGAAATGAGATTGTCTTGTATTATATGTAATCGTTAAGAGGTCTTTATTAGATCTCAATTTGAATTTTGAATATTTACGAAAATTTACAAAAATGGTGTCAATATGAAATTACATCTAGTATTTAATAATAATAATATCTTATGGACAGAGTAATATGAATATAAAATATATATATATAAACATTATATATTCTATGTATTGAATCGAGGTAACGGTACATAACATGAGCGCAACAGTATACTTTGTGATGACACAGTATATTGTATGATTAGACTGTCAACTTATTTGACACTCCAAATTGCTCGAGAAGAACGTTCATTACTTTAAAATAACCTCAAAGGTTCAATCCGCAAAACCTTCTCGGATGAGGATTAAGGAATCAATGTAAACACTTGTGGCACGTACGTTCTGTTGACATTTGACAGTAATCTGCTTGGGGACAGGGAATTCGTAGTTTGGCTCTATCTTAGTCCTTTATAGCGGATTGTTCCACATTCATCCTATGATGTTTGATGTTGGTTACATGTTTTCAAATAATTAACGTTAATTAAACTTAATTGTTTTCTTCTCAGGGTAATTATGTATTGTAAATTGGAAATGGAATGCTAATCTTAAATTTGGTATTCCATTTTCATGGAAATAATCTTTTGTACGTGTATGTGAATTACATAAAATTACTACAATAAGATGACTCTTTATTATAAGTATGTAATCTATCTATGTATCTGTATAGATAGCAAAATTATTTGTGGCAATAGGTATGTTATCATATCCCAATTCTCTATATATGAACCGATAATCGTGGGTCCGTAATTCTCTTTATTATTTATTAGGGTCTCGCGATTGATCTCAATCTCACGTGATGAGAAGTAGTAATAAGGCCAATAAAGGAGCTTGCAGGCCCATAAACAGCCTATTCCCATTTGTCTTCAGCAGCGTATAAAAATGACGATTTATCGTGTTTTGTAAAAAATTATAAGTAGATATTAAGTAACGGAATTAAGTTCATTTAAAAAAAAAAGATAATATAATTGGTGGAGTAAGTGAAAAAATCATATTTATGAAAAAGCCAAGTTTTAGGTTCTGAAGGATTTACTTTTCAAATATCTCAAGTTTAAATATACGAGTTTGACAATGAGTAAACCGGTGAGTATTTTCAAGTAGGCATGGCATACGCCCAGCATAGTATGGAGAGAACAACGCTTGGCATTTGCTACGTGATAAAATCCGAAATGAATATAACCGCAGACCAGCCTAAGCGATCGATTTAGCCCAAGAAGTTAGCAAGTGAAATAAAACGGTTGTACCTATATTTAGTTCGAAAAACAACTGATTGGGAGAAATTGTTCTCGAATGCAAGCGACCTTTATTTGAACCCATCACAGTTTTTAATAAGGTTTCTTTCATTTAAAACATAGATATAAAATATTGGAATTTAAAAGGAATCATGTGAATTGGTTTAGCATTGGAGTAACATATGCATAAATAAGAATGTTTATGTTAAAAGCGTTGTCTAAGTATGAATTGCAGCCTTTTGTTTTGGTTTATTCAATAGCTTCTATGGAACCGGAAAGTTTAAATAAGGTCCCTTTAATCTATACCCTTTGATTTTAAATCATGTGGTTTCCACGATCCTCAGTAAATTGATCGTTACGTTTGTCAACAAAAACTTAGTTTAAATATTACAAGATTGTTTTAATTAGGAATTTCGTCATATTTAACGAAATAGATACGTATATTATTTTGCAAAAACCTTAAAAGATAAAAAAATTAATGTTACACAATAACGGCAAACTGATACGCAGCTAGACTCGTAACTATGTCTATACTCTCATTTGATCAAAGATTGAGGAGTTTATATAATAGGTACATGTCTTTGTGTGCTCTGAAAAGGATCACACCCAATCACACTTAAACCATATAAATACGATATCTAAAAGGTCTTTTGAAAATAGAAACTCTATAGCCATTCAAAAAAAAAAAAAACTTGAGCTTTCTATAAACCTTTGGAAGTAATGTTTTATTTCCAACGTTACTTTTTAAAAGGTATCGTATCAACGACGGTTAGGGTGAATAAGTGTTGCAATGGACATTTTTCTCTCAGCTGAAAATGGGTGATCGACTATTTAGATTGTCCCGTGACCAAAGCGTGCCGTGCATTGTGACTACTCGTATATTTTACGTGGACGCATTCATTATTCACTTATGTTAGTCTACTCGTACTTCGTTTCCAATTTCACCTCAAATATATTTCCGCTTTTGAAAAATTCGTGTCCCTGTAGTATTGTAACAATTTTTGTAGCCTAGATCCGTAAATAAATAAATTTACCGTGTGGTCCTAGACATAGAATAGGCCACCCCTTCCTTTCCCGTGGGTGTCGTAAGAGGCGAGTAAAGAAGGGTAAAAAATAGGCAGCAGCGTCCCTTTTAAATCATCTTCAAAGACTTACTGCAGTTGCCAATCCGCCTGCCAAGCGTGGTAACTATGGGCAAAACCTCCATAGGGGGATGTTTATGTTGAGCAGTGGACAGTTAAAAGTTGATATGATATGATGAGATCCATAATTACGGATACAGATCTCTACTTTTTTGCACAGTTAGTGATATTTTTAAATGGAAGATATTTTTTTAGTGAATGAGAATATTATAGTTACCAAGCTTGCGCTATCAATATATTACAGTAAGTAAGAGTAGTAAGTAAACATGAAAACAGGTCAGGTTTATCGTGATGATGTTTAACCACCATAGTTTCTAAAGGGGACCGCTTGGAGGGCAACATATTGCTAACATATTGCAAAACCCAAAACAATCTCTTTCCAATCATGAAACAACAGTTAACGCTTTGTGTTATTGACGTGACCAGTATTATATAATCTGTGCCATGACATATTTTGACTTGCAACTGCGTAAGTGTTCTTCAAAGTTTGGGAATAGAACGGCACAGTTTACTTGTTTAGAGTAATTAAAGTAGAAAACAAAATCTACAAGAAGTTTAGAAGTGTAATTATAAAGATATATTGAGACTGTAAACAACTATCTGTAGTTAGAATTTCATACATGTAATGACATTTAATAAGGTAAAATATGTACTAAAGAGTAACGGGGATACGAATACAAAACAGTGGGTCTACCATGAAATGAAATTCCGAAATTTCGGACTCAATTTCGTGTTTTTGTTTATACCAAAATCGGAGCAATAAATGGAGTTTAACATTTCATTCTTATACATCCTATCATAAAAGTCCACAGGAACAATATTTTAATATTTTTAATATTTCTAAACGATTTGCATGTATTTTTTAATTTTAACATCAAATTTCTGTTTCGTTTGGCTCCGAAATTTCGGAAAACATTTCATGGTAGGCCCTCAGATTGTTTTTCTTGGATATTCACCGATACGGATACGTGTATCGGGTACATCGCTCCGTTATAACTTATTATTATTATTTATATCATAATAACAGTAGTTACAACTTACCTTAAACTTGTATTTTATTTATAAAATAGCTGTAATGTTGACTATAGTCAGTTTATAAATATTTGGTAGATGTAGTTAACAACCATTAATCACTTACCATCGAACGAGCCAAGCCACTTCTCGCGCACTCGATATCTGCCCTCATTTATGTCGGACCCTGTTCAAAGGCTGAAAAAATTAAAGTGAAAGGCGAATCAACGAAGTCCTCACTGTCACGAGCACTCATCCATGATGGATACTCTACAATGGCCATATTCTTCTTTACTTAAGTAAAATCAACTTTCGACTGCTATGTTATGTATATCATTATATCATATTAAGTATTGACGGTTACATATTAACTTCATAGTTATATTGTAAAACTAGCACCAGTGACTTCAATCGCTTATAAAACTAATACGGAATTAATATGAAAGTATATAAAAAAGCCATTTTAATTGAAACTGCAAGGATCATGCAAGCTTATCCAGATTTTGCACCGCAACAAAACAAAATGGCGACTTCTAACAGTTAATATAGATATCATCGGTCTAGAAGAAGAAATTTAAGCAAATAAATTAATTTAAAAATTTCTGAACGATAATTAAAAATATGACTTTCTATAATAGCATTTATATTTTTTGAGCCGTTATTTATTAAAAGTCCAACATCATCATCATATCAGCTTTTAACTATCCATTGCTGATCACACCACACACCACAGTTGGCAAGCGGATTGGCAATTGCAGTTAAGCTTTAAAGATGTTTTAAGAGGTACGCTTCTGCCCGTCCCTCGTCCTTCCTTAGTTGCCTCTTACGATACCCACTAGAAAGGAAGGGGGAGGGGGGAGGCATTCTATGCCGAGTCCATACGGCCCATCATAGGTTGACATTTTTTACATAAATCTTCTACAAAAAATTTAAATCTATTTTACGTTTCATTAATTTAATAGCTATCAAATATTATTATAAGATATTAAAATATATCAGCTATTAAAACTCTATTACGGATGCGCAAAATCCTTTAATTATATTTGAATATTGACAGGTCGATATTGCCTATTTTATAAAATAAACCCTTTCAAGTGGTACCCAGCATCCGGACTCTGGCATCTAGCTTCCGTAACTGGCGTTCCGTTCAATGTCCGGTCCAACCTTTCACGACCCGGTGGTAAAAATCTTTATGTTCACTATTACCGTACTTTGTATTATTTAATAATCAATACAATCCATCCGTAGTTCACCATTGAAGATAAGCTTCTCTTATATTTCGCCACAAAGTACGATCCAATGCCACTTGCATCCAGCGACTTCCTGCAACACTTAATATATTTGAATCGCCGATCAAAAGAAGGATTTAATACTTGTGTTTGAAGTGACTATAATATTTACTATACTCACATTTCGCTTATTCCGGTACAACTTTGCAAAGAACTGCGTACTCGTTTTTTACGGATTTTTTCCACTTTTTGTTTGCGCTTTGTATCAACATTCAATTAATCAATACCTACATGTTTAATATTTCAACACCCACTATCATCGACTGTATTTTTTCGTAGACCAATTAATTTATATTGTATGTTAACTCATATATAGACGCGTTCGGGGATTACCTAATAGAACCTAAACGATTCCGTGAAAAATTTTGAGGGCGTTATGATTAATTGGCCTTGTTTAATGTTGAAAGCTGTATAATAGGCATGGGTAACATTAGTGTCGCTCCGATATCTATATATAATATTAACCATTATAACATTACCAATCGTTGTCTTCCACCACGCAGGAATCTTTTTCTTCACATCCCTACTCATCGTACTGGCTTCATTTCATATTTCTTCACTGTTCATGCTATTAAACAATGGAACACACTCCCACTTGATATAAGATATACCCTAAGCAAATTAGCTTTTAAACACAAATTGCGCATATGTTTTAGAAAAATCACTTTCACTTTAAATTTAATCTTGCTGGTTAAAGTCATAGATTGCTATTTACTCTTCTAATATAAGTAATTGTTTTATACAGTTATAGTTTATGTATTTATTGATTTAATATATTATGTGTATGTTTATATAAGTGTAATTATAGTTTTATTATATTTTTCCTCTATTCAATAATGCACCGCCTATTTATTTCTCGGTTTGCCTAACGGTTGACTGGTATAGAACACTATCCGGTATTATGTCCGCCAAATGTACATAAAATTTTACTATGCATTAAAGTTTAATTAAATAAATAAATATTAGCTTCTTTTGGAGGGCTGAAAAAAGTCATCACCTATTCCGATATCGCCCGTACCCGTTGTACATCTATATTTATTTCGATGGGATTCTTTATTTCGATATAGAATAGTTTAATATATCCACTATTTGGTTAATATATAGATATTGTAACTATATATTTGTATATATAACCCACCGCTCTTGTATAATTTAATATGTAGGTAGATATTACCTATGAAAATGGAAGTCAAAGAAAAATAATATACATTTTACTAATGGGTATATTTATTCATCTAATCTACTTAATTTAACATTTATTCAGTGAGAAAAAGAAAAGCTTTCGACTATGTTGACTTAGGGAAGTGTGCTAATAAACGCCTCGTGAATATTTATTTCGGCCCTTTGTTACTCACTTTAAGTTTTCGTGCTAAAGTAAAAAGACGGCGTTCCTTTGTCCACGACAATCCGTAAGTTTGATGAAGCACCGTAAGAAATTCAAAAATTATAATTTTAGCCATTATACATTCATGAATACGTTTAGGTTTCGTTGAGCTATTGTATTTTAATATCTATACATAAAAAAAGATTTAATGATTCGCTTTGTATTATTAATGAAGTAACTGTGACTCACAATTTTGCCCGCATGAATTACAATAAAATGTATCGTGTTATACGAGGATAGGTATTGTTTCTCGGTATAGTAATTAAATCCTTTCAACTCATTTAAACACCGTTACAAATTTGTACTAATTAATAAAAATAATATTAGTAGAATTCGTTCTACGATAAGTTACAAATTGGTGTTACTTATCAGATAATTAAGTACAGTTTGTTATTATGTAATACTTAAGTAGTTCAGTAGAAAACGAAAGAGGAAAGGGCAGACGACTTCAATTGCTATTCTAATTACCTCTATTTAGAACGCGAAATTGCGTGTCTACAAGTAGATAGCAGAAGTCAATCGCAATAAATCGGTTTTGCTCCGCAAAAGAATCGGCGTCTTTTTTCGTCACAAAATTAATACGGGACGAATATGGGAGGAAATGCTACCGATTACAGAAGAGAGTATGAAAAAAAAAAGAATTGAGAAGACGCTTAAAAACGGTGTGATTTATGACCGTCACTGTTACATAAACAGATTACGTCTACACATGTGTAATGTGTGTGTGTGTGTGTGTGTGTACATATACCGAGCGCAGTGCGTTATTTTTTTCGATCCGTCATATTTGAGTCATAATGAAGGGGTGAGGTCAGCTGTATAGAGTAGTTAATAATGCAATGAATACTATTTTAAGGTTTTCATACCAAAAACGATTGCTTTAATCGTTCTGGTGCGAGTTTGTCCGTTCATCCGTACGCTCCTCCGTCCGTCTGTTATATTATATCTCAACAACTACTAATGCTATTGACATAAAATTTGGAATAATTTTATATATCTATTATTGGCTCTCATCAGCCGTTAACTATCCACTGTAGAACATAAGAACCCCTCCGTAGACTGCCATAAGGAACGTATATCTGAATATTACAGGAAAAATGAATCAATTTTTCTAACTAGCAGGGTTTTTTAAATAATTAAAAAAACCTTCAAAAACGTATATAGTTTCAAAACAAGAAATTGAAAATTATAGTTTAAATAATAATAACAATTAGGTGTCTATTTCGTATGAGCAATACAGTAAAGGTCATTTTATATCATATTTATAAAAATACAAGAGCGTGAAATATACACCCTCGGTGTGTGAGTATAACTCGCACCTGGCCTGTTCTTTATTAATTATGCTACAACTAATAGATCAAAAGAGGACAAAGCAAATAAATTACACAAAGAAATACATTTATTATTATTTATATACGTAATAAAATTTTATTGTTAACATTAAAATTTTTTTGTTGAGAGACAATTTTCTGTTTGTATTTATTATCCGCTGTGGTATTGTAAAAAACCTTCCTGAGGCTACAATGGAAGGTTGTATAGACAAACATTAGCGAGCCAAATTATACAACGTAGGGAAATGTTTGTTTTACCGCCAAAAATCTGAACGGGTTACAGATGTTACTTTTTAAGAAAATACGAACGTTCAGTAATTTGTTGTATCATTTATTAGTATTACAGGTTTTTATTATCAGCTTTATTTTAATTTTAATAGCGCATCCGCATCTTTGTTCGCGTGAATCAATATATAAAATATCTTATGTATTAAGTTCCAAATTAATAAGAGTAATAAATTTCATTCAAATTCGTTCAGCCGTTTTAGCGTGATTGAGTAACAAACATCCACATTAATAATATTAGTCGGATTAAAATATTATACGATAATAATTTAGTAATTCTGGATTAACGCACTCTTATCGCTGACTGTATAAACATACTGTATGTAATTAATAATTACACGTCGGGCATTGAAATGAGGTCACATCGTACCCTGGCTAGCTGAATAATGACACGCGATGTTATGTGGGGATTTGCTATTAGCTAATATTTTTCCACTATTATTTTAAAGTGAGGCATTATGTTCTCGTTAGTCAATGCCTCAGTAGATATTTAATTTTAACGTTATATAGTCGTTATTATAATCCTAGTTAGAGTCGTTAGAAAGAGATTTGTCGTCTCTTGTTTAGACAATAAGTGCGTTCGTGTTTAGTTTACTATCACTGATTGTAAAATTTTAACTTTTCTATGCTTATTTTATAATTATTATATTTTATTATATCAGCCGGTAACTTTCCAATGTTGAACATAAGCTTTCTTTATAAAGGAAGTTTTGTCAGTAGTTACCACGTTTGGCACGCGGATTGGCAAAAAATATTTTATAATAAAAATATTCAATTTCTAACTTCATAAAGAGGAATACATTCGATTTCTACATTTATTTATTTACTAGCTTTATTTATACTCGCTACATCGTACGGATGATTTCAGAAGTAGCAAAACAAATAGCATAGAACATATTTAGATGGTGTATCAAGATAAAATATGCCAACAATATAATAATACAACTGTGAAAAATGTATCCAATTTCGTGTAGTAGTTTTTGCGTGATGCTAGAATTATTCTTGTCTTGGCCTCTACTGATTTTATTAAGATCATATAAATTTTTTGCAAGTTTCTCCTATGCACAGACATTATCTAGTTACAATTTTATTTTATTAGTAGTACTTTCCACAATCTTATTCATTTTGCGGTACTTTACGGTACTTATACAGTTTGTTTCAATAAGACTTAATGCAAAGGTGAGTTTTGATGAAGTTGTTACAGGAACACTCTCGAAATTAAGTTTTAGTCATTTAATCGGTTTTTTATTTATACTACTATTGAATATCAGCAGACTGTCTCATGGCCAGATCCATTATTCGTTTGTTTGCATCTTCATTATGTTTTATTGAAACGGACTTTAGTAACTTTTTTAATAAGTCGCCCGGATATAATTAGATTTAATTTCGGTTTGGGTCTCTTAGTCGGATTAATTAATGTAAATGGTATTACCGGTTAATTTTAAGTGAATGACTATTGAGATTTATTAAGTTACTAAAATTAATGAAGATTCTCTTTGAATTTTGTAACTATAAACGTATTGTTTTCAACAATATGGGAAATATATTCCTGGCACAAGAAAACAAAGTTGTTTTTTTTAATAAAATGAAAGGAGTACTATGAATAAAACGGCTAGTTTGGCCCTCTGAACGTATGTCTGGAATATTTATTTGTATTACTACGTAAACATATGTTCATAAAGATATAATTATAAGCCATAATATTGTTATTATGGTTTATAATTTGTTGTGAATTTATTCATTTAAAAACTAATTTAACTTCTAAGATTAAATCTCGCTATGACAAGACTGAATTCTTTAGAAGCAAAGGTCCTTCTTTGGATGTTGCGTCAGCACTCCTTCTCATTCTGCTCGCTTCGTGAAGTCAACATTAATAAAACAGAACCACTCAAATAAACTTCAAATTATACTGGATGTAAATCCAGTTAATATTTATACAATACAGATTGTATAAATAAATAATATTTGGAATTCAGATTAGTAAAGTCGTGCAAGTATTATAACAGGATTAGCATGGGTCACGTTTTTTTTTTTAAAAGAAGTATATACCATATATATATTCGTATATATCTACCTACACTTTCTGTATTACCTACCTTTTTTTCTGGAACTTTATACGCAAATTATTTTTGTAACATCATTTTTTACGAGTGCAGCCTGAACATGATATCTGAACGTAACCATACTTATTCAAATTGTAAAAGACACGGAAGCAGAAATTGAAAGACGTACGTTTATATACGTTTCCATTATTTTTTTATGATACTATTGAGAATCTACTTGCTATTGATGTTTATTATTATTTAGGTATGGTACTCTATAAGATGTATAGTTTGATCAAGAAATTGAATCTATGTGCTTGCCATACAACCTCATTCTTTTAAATTATGTTTATAAACATGTTAATAGTAGGTATTTTAGTTTACGAATGTTTTAAGAGCATTATTTTGTTGCTCGAAACATGATCGCGAACATACAATATGATGATTGTAACAATCTAATTACTCTTTATGTAATTTTCTAAGATCCTTATGTAATTAAAAATTATCTATTTCCTCGTACTCCCGTTAACGTTTCCAAAAACTCTTACTTAGTGAACGCCTACGTAATAGGCTAATAAATTACGTCATACGAGAAAACTTTGTTCAAAATTTCAAGTTCTAACGTTACCTATATGTTCCTCCTTTCGAGATTAGTTGTGATTCGTGGTATTTTGCTTTTATATATAATGATGTATAGAAAAATTGTGATCCACAAAAAACTACTTCTATTATAGCAAATCACCAAAATTTTATGATTTCAAAACAATACAACTAGTACTTTAAAAAAACACTTTTTATCTGATGAATTAATTCTATATCGGTTTATAACTAAACGAGTTATGAAATAACAAACATTAAAAAAATACAATCGAATTGAGAATCTCTTTATTTTTTAAGTAAGTTGAGAAGCAAATATCACAAAGTCATTCGAATTCAGATTCGTGGTTGTCAGTGACAATTTGACAATTGTGATGTTAAGTATTTGTAGAGATGATTTTATTAATACTATGCTTACGTTCTTTGTTTTGCAGTAGGAATCCTTGTATACAATGCACCTAGTACAATGTGCTCTTTGCCAACTTATTCATTTCGCCAAGCGGTGCGGGTCGTCAACTTTATCTATTAACTTTGGAAATTCGTTTATATATGAGAAGGTAAATATTGACATTTCGACGGCATTTTGTATAAAACGTTCATTTGCATACAACACCAAAGTCGTAGCGTATCCTTTATTTCAGTTCTACTGTTGGGTATGGGTAGTCGAAATCCGTCTGATTGTATTATTTTTTATTATTAAGTTTATAGCTACCGGTTCCGGCTCTGTATAGTGGGAAATTATCCACTTATACAAAAATAGAATTAGAATTCTTACTAATATTATAAACTATTTGTATCTCGTGGCTTCGACTGCGTTAGTAAGTGCATAAACAATCCTACGCACTATGTTAAGATATAACCTGAAATAATTATGTTTGTTATCTTTCGATGCCTTAACTGCTCAACCAATCTTATTAAAATTTGATATATATGTACTATTTGAGATAGAGAAGGACATTAACTACTGTTTTTTATTTCTGTCAAACAATATGTCCGAATTATATGAATAAAACTCTCGGTAAAAATGTAAATAAACGTAAAACATGTATCAAATTCGGTTGCGTGGTTTAAAAAAAGTAACTAATAAACAGACGTAGATAGCGACTTTCTACACTAACGTTATAAAGGTGAAAGATTAGATTTTTTTGTTTGTAATACATAGTTTCTCTGAAACTACTTTAAAAGTTCTTTTATCTATAGCTGAGAGCTACATTATTAACAAATAACATGGGCTGTATTTTATTCAAAAGAAAATAATAAACCCCGCACTATCTACCTGTGCAAATCCAGAATTAATTGCTAATGTGTTATACTATTTAAAGATATTATATGTAGAGGTATTATTACCGAAGTTTAAATTATAAAACAATTTTTATCCTTAACGTTTTTCCTTTATCAATAAACTCACTATATGCAGTAGTCATTTCTCAAAATTCCTTTATAGAACTTACCGGAAACTGGCACGATAATAGAATTTGTTTTCATTCATTCACAAAACTTTAACTGTTAATTTGATGTCAAACAAACTGTAAACTAACTTGACTGTAATTTAACAACGACTCAGTGTATCACTATAATTATAAATCTAAAATCTTTGAAATGGGGCTATCAGAGCGTCTTCTGAGAGGAATTTGAGAGTAAATAAAGTTTTAGTAACGATATAAATAGCTATAAGAAGGGCCTAAAATGTAATTAAGGATAAACGTGAGAATGTGTTATTGCTTTTTTTATCATTGTTTATTATAAGATAGAGCCCTAAATTTTACTATCTATAAATGTATGTATTTTTATTTGTAAAACTAATACAAGTCAAGCAAAGAGTCGCCGTGTAGTCCCTGTATAGAATGAGCCACCCCCTCCTATCGCATGGGTGTTGTAGATAGGCAGCAGCGTCCCTCTTAAAACATCACTAAAGCCTAACTGTGACTACCGACTTGTCTGTCAAGCGTAGCCACTACTGGAAAAACTCCCCATAGACCGTACTCCCTAGGAAGGCCTATATTCAGCAGTGAACAGTTTTTTTTTAATAGATGATAATGGAATGGTAACGGTAGGCTGCGCTAACGGTATACGCTGGCGGGGCACCAGTGATAGATGATAGGTGAGGATGAAAGGACAGGTCCGTTAGCCCATCGTGATAAATACACTTGGCATTCAGCACGACGGTTTCCAGGGGAGACCACGGGAAGGTCGACCTGTTAGGATATATTATTAGCAATGGAACTGATAATCCGCATTATTAACAATCCCTTCTTCCCCAGTAGTGAACAGTTAACGGCTGATATAATATAAAATCCAAGTGTATGATTACTATTAAAGTTATTCATTACAAAATCATCATAGGTAGGATAGCGACTACAAACAGAACTAGAAGAGAAGGCGCAAAATAAATTTAGTATATTTTTGAAGGCTTTTTTTTTAATTATATTCGATTTCTATAAAAATATTTTAATCCCTAAACTTGTTTACGGTCTTAATGATGATAATAACGAAAAAGATGTGTATAAATAATTTAATTAAATAAAAAACAAGCCAGCTTTCTCATTACGAATATGTTTTATTAACTCTCTGTTCTTGTTTTATCTTATTATTTTACCATCTAAGTGTAGAAGTACAGAGGTTTTAAATAAAATAAAAAATCTCTACCAACCCACTTACTATATTAATATGTCACGTACAAGCTGTGCTTGTGACTTCGCCCACTTGACCGGACCATATTAATTGACCGGAATAAAAAGTAGCCTATGCTTTTCTTCAAATAAGTACCTATTATGTGTGTTTGTTAAAATAAGCAAAATTTCTTGACAAATGCCACAATGAAGTAATAAACAAATGTACTCATTATAACATTTATAATATTATTTTTCAATAGATTATATTCTGTTTCAATAGAACTTAAAATATAATCAAATAAAATATAATCGAATAATTGTCCCGACCATCAAACAATCTTCTGATGTCCAATCGCTTAATTGTTTTCGATTTCTGACATTTCATTTATAGAACATTTCTGTGAATTGATATTTTACTAAAACTCGATTTTTCCCATACAGTTCTACTGAAAAACTATATATATCTAGGTAATGTTAAGTGGTATTAGTAAAAAAGTAGGGTCCTATGTTAGGATTAAAGTACACATTTTCCGTACGAAGTCCGCACTTTGATCGTAAAATAGCCCACATTTTGTATGCGTAGTGTATAAGATCAAATGTAGCCGGCACCACGGGGTTGTGACGTCACCACGATCAATGACGTCAAAACATGTTAGAAGTATCTACCATGCTTTTATATGTGGATTTGATTTATACATGACATTGGTACAAAAATATCTTTGTCCATTTAGGCCAAGATATTTCAGTCGACAGTCGTCTTCCATAAATTCATAAACAATGTGCTCATAGATATACTTTATTATTCTTCTGTACATGTTTACTTACCTACGTTATCATAATGTCAATAACGTGAAGTCGGCTGTGAGCAAGTATTTTTTCAACAATATTTGTTGCTATGGTCGGAATTGAGGGTTTGTATGCTAAGAAATAAGTATTTTTGTGCGTCTTAAAAGCATAAAATAACCTATCAAGGATTCCAATTTTAAATGACCCAATTTATTTAATAATACAGTTTTAAACATTGCAATATTTTCAATAATAGTATCAATCAATCAATCAATCATCTTTATTCATATACATCTGTTACAGATACTTATGATACGTCAATCTATAATTATAATAATTACTATAGAAAATAATATTGATTTAAGAAAAAATACAATAATTACATTTACAATACAATTCACATTAATACAAAATTCAAATCCATGCAGTTTTGTCATTTAAATAGTCATTTAATTTATAATATGCTTTTGTACAGAGAGTCCTTTTTATATATGTCTTAAATTTTCTTTCATTTAAATGTAAAACGTCATCTGGAAGTTTATTATAAAAACGTATACAGTTCTCCATGAAAGATGTACTGACTTTTCTAAGGCGATAACAAGGAACATTCAATTTGTTTTTATTTCTTGTATTGATGTCTTAGTATAGTAGTATAGTAGTCTTGACACCTGATGTTTAGCGGATTATACATATCCTTTCATGATGTACAGCATACGTATATTATTCGGGTCATAGAATTGGGCTTGATAAGCAATTTATTGAGAACAGACTAGGGTCTGATGATAAAACAGGTTTTCACTACTGAAGGTATAGGTATTCACTACTGAAGGTTTTGCCAGTAGCTGCCACGCTTGGCAGATTCACCACAGTTACTTTGGAGAGGTTTTAAGCGTTGCAGCTCATTTTTTGCCCTGCCACGCTTGGACACCCACGGAAAGAATTGCCTATTCTATGCAGATCCACAATTATAACAATACTCAAGCAAATATTAATGGAGAAAAAAAAAAGGTATTAAAACCGATTGAACATATGGCCCATTTATGAGTTAAATATTGTCAAACCCGTTCAACTAAAACATAGCTAAACATCCCAACAGATTTTCTTTTCAAATTTATATATTCTTTGTACATTCCAAGACATCTTATTTCGAATTTTTTTTTTTTTTTGGTAAGGCTAATAAAGTAAATATAGTTGAATTTTTTTTATACAACTTAGAATGGCAAACAAGCTGACGGCCCACCTGATGGAAAGTGTTAACCGGCGCCTATAGAAATGAGCAGTACCATGGACATACTGTTTCGCCCATGATACCCCCCATGCATTGCCATTCCTGAGGACTCAGGTGTTATTCCTCTGTACATAACAATACTCAAAACCGAAACACAGTTATGCAAACACAACTATTAAACACGAATGGATTAATGAAAAAATCAATTAATGGTAAAATGGTAACCATGTCGTCATAATATATATAAAAGTAAGAGTCCATGATCAAAGGACTAGAGTATGATGATGGTGGAAAAGACAAAATGATAGATAAAATAAAAATTTTAAGTTTTGAAATTTTGTCTGTGTTTTCGTATATTTGCCTGTAGATATTCTGTAGCATCGTAGCTCCGTGGTAAACAGACCAATTTTATACAGTTTTTATTTGAAGACTGGTTTAACAGGATGGTTTTTAACTATCTTTATTTTTTTGTATCCTGGGTTTACAAATAACATACTGCAACGTTCCATAGAAGTATTTTTAAATCGGACTATCAGTGGTTTATGATTTACTTTTTATACCATTATAATAATTTACGCAAATAATTACTGCCTTCCTACATTATTTCTGTATTATTGTTACCGTACAAGCGCTTATAAAGCTTTATGATTATAAGCAAACATGCATTGCTACAATTACTTTGACGTGGGACGTCTGCAATAAAGATGCCGAATTAGTGACAGAGCAACGTATATCATGTTTACACACAGGTACTAAATTACTGTGGGTGGTTGATACCAATGCTGTCTAGTGATGTCATACAAAAGGTACACTCTGACTCATTATATGTAAACTATAATTACAGATATCTATATTATTCGATTACATCGTCAATTTTGAATTGATTCTCACAACTTTACAATTCTTTGAGTTTGCTACTGTACTGGTCGTATACTTATTTAAACGTACCATTTTTCTTGCACAGTAAGAAATTGTTATTGATCAAAATTTATATATATATATATATATATATATATATATATATATATATATATATATATATATATATATATATATATATATATATATATATATCATTTGACATTTGAATATGATAAATTATGAATATAAAAATGAGATGTGTCCACGAAAACTCTTTGGCGTGAAAATTGCTCATTGGTGTATGTCGGATAAAAGTATACATTAAAGTAAAGAAGTATAAATAATAAAATGTATATTTACTTATTTTATACTAAACATCGTGTATTTGTACAACAGTAGACGAATAATATGATATGAAATACTTTTCATGCGGAATGGAATTCATAACTTGCGAAACCACCTAATGTTGCCAGTAATGCAAGATATTCGTATATATGTAGTACATTACAAAGTTTATGAATCCGCTCGTAACTTTTGACCACTTTTCTATTAATCGAATCGAAAATGTTGTATGTAACTTAAAATATATATAGAAATCTCTGCTCGTATAAGATAGAATTATTAGAGATGTTCGACATTATCTATCTATATTTACACTATTATGAATTTCTCCTTGGAAAATGGGGACCATAACTGACCACTTAATCTAACAACCACTGCAAATTTTCTACAATAAATATGAAGATGACGCTAGAATTTAATTAACTTTCTAAGGGAAGCAATGAGTTCTTAGAAAGGACAACGCCTACACATGCTATCCTGGTTAGTCTCTTGGTTTTAGAGGATACTTCATTCATGTATTTACTAACTATGCCAATATTAATTATGCCAATTCTATGAAACTTGGAAGAAAAACAATTCACTGTTTATGTTCTTAATGGGACTTACCTGTACGTGAGTAACTACATGATACTACTTAAAATATTTATTAATAAATAATATTAATAAATAATAATTAATACATATTTTGTTACACTGTCTTTATTGTATAAACATTTTATAATTAATGAATAGGGCAAATAAGTTTAATATGAAATATATTTCAAAATTTCATAAAAATGGTTGAAAAATAAATAGGTGAGTATACGTGAGTATAGGTTGTAACAACTATCGTGAGACTGTATTATAATTATTTATATCCTCTTCACTTACGTTTTAAAACAGTTTGACAGTCGCGCAATATTGTCTCGCGACACAGCCTTGAACGGCGTCGAAAAAATTTTCAGCTTACAATCCCGCGATGAAGACTTTTACACAAGAGTAATATGCAAAAAATGTTTCGTGGCAGTGGTAATTAATTGTTTTTGTATTTTTTTCTTAATCTTTGATAAATGATATGTATTTGATATTATCACAATAGTGGTGAGGGTGTGGTGCGCAAGGGGCGCGGACGGCGGCGGCGGGGCGGGGGCCTGCCCGCGACATGAGGAGCGCGCGCACAGCCCGCCCCGGCCGCCATGCAGCGCCTGCGCACCACATTCAAACGGTCTCGCACGCCCACACCCGCCGACATGAAGACGCAAAGCAGCCTCGAAGTGCCCAAGCAGGTAAATTATACTAATCTCTTTATTATTATTTTTTATCATACTTAGAATAAAAAACAAACTATCTGATGGAAAATGGCAACCGTCGCCTATAGACATGTAAAGCACCATAGACTACTTTCAGACCAAAATACACTCATGCAATCACAGCTGATTCACAGCAGAAACACGAGTGGGAAGAGGCCTCATAAAGATAATTTTTCATTATCATCATTATATCAGTCTTTAACTATTCACTGGTGAATATAAGTATTCCCCTTGGGGAGTTTTGCTAGTAGTTACCACACTTGGCAGGCGGATTGGCAACCGCAGTTAGAGTTTGGAGATGTTTTAAGAGGGACGCTGCTGCTCATCTTTCGCTCTCCCTTAGTCGCCTCTTACGACACCCACGGGAAAGGAAGGACCTATTCTATGTCGAGACCACACAGCCAATTTCCTAACATTACTCGAGTACAAATATTAATGTTTTATAAAAAAAAGTAATTTAAATTAAAAAGGTCAATTGAGCATACGACCTATTTATTTATGGGTCAAATATTGTCTAATACATTCTAGTAAACAAGCCAAATATCCAAACGCCTTTCCTTTTCAAATTTATATATTCTTTGTTCATTCCATCTAATTTTGAATTTTTTTTTGTAAGGCTAATAAAGTAAATATGATGTTTATAGTAAATATAAGGTCACGAGCCCTAATTAATTCAGCTTATTATCCTAGGCAATTTAATTTATTACAAACACCATCTTCACATATTTCCGCATTAAATATGTTAAAAGCTGTCAATCTACAAATGTATACATAAGTTTTCAAACCACTGAGGTAGAAATAAAAACTTTTCGTTCCATTTTCCGCATCTCTCTTTCATATTCAGTGTGTAATATTCCACACACATTCAGGCCTTCATCATTAAAACCGCTAGTTTCTTGTATACCTTTTTTTAAAGCTGCTCTTTATAGTATCTTTTTATTAGACATAAAAATATCAAAATTGTGATAAGTATATTTATAGATTTTATGTATAGGTTGACATTTGTGGTTAATACTATAAGCTTACTTTATATTCCCGTTAAGAGAATCAAAGATAATTCTTGAATTAAGACTTGTTATACACAGTTTAAATCAGTCAAATTTGAAATTCGATATAGGTTCCTTTTATGGCTTAGGCATTTACAAAGTTTTTCCCGAAATTCCCATGGAAATGGAGGATAAATAAACAAGACAAACTGCGAGCAAATCCAAAGTAAATAACTAGTATTGTAAATTTTATCTTAGTTGTGTTTCATACTTACTTGAATTCGAAAATATATGGAGCGTATATAATTGTGTTCCGTTGTATTACGCCCGGGACATTTGATTCAAAATCGGCGTGATCCTACTACTGTCCCTACTACATAAACAAAATTTTATTTGTACACACAAAAATGTGTGTTTAATGTGGTATATTCTATATTTGAACCATCATATTTGAATTTCAAGAAGAGGGTGCGATCTTAGAGTATGTCAGTACCTACTCTAAGTACGCACCCTCTAACATATTATATACTTACACCCTACATTCAAAGGTAAACGAACAACTCGAAAGAGTAGAGAGGAGCTATAATACCCGAAATATTCACATTCTTTCACTGCTCCACAATATCTTTTTTAACTCTTCATCCCCTCGCTATCGAAAAGAGCGGTTTGATTTTCTACATTTCCTCAATTCTCATAATCTAAGATCTTTTAAGGACCTCCAGCTGAAGACGGCAGTACATTTTTCTAGTTTTTACGACAAATTGTCCATGGTGCAAGCTTCCAGTTTCTATACGAAATATAAAATGTCTGCCGAGTTTTAAAACAAAACCTAAGGACTTTTACTTGAGCAAGTTGTCATCTTCTTAATTTGTTTATTTGTCTGGTTAGCATATTTATAAAATTTTGTGCGAATTCAGATGTCTAGAACATCCTCAACGTAATTTAACTTTTACCATTTACAAAAACGAAATCAGTTTCTGTTCTTCATAATACCCGCCATATCATATCATAACTGTTGAGCCGTTATCATCGTATATATGTTATATATGAGCAGTATTTGTATACTTTATGTATTTGTGTAGGTATTTATTTGCATTTGTGTATGTATATAATGCTGATAATAATAATGTTGACTTCTTCCCGCTTGCAACATCTTTATATCAAAAAAAATGTCAAATCTTTTTTCTTATTGTTTAAATCATAAAATTGATAATATAAATAAAAAGATTATATGAACTTTTGAATTATATATATATATATATATATATATATATATATATATATATATATATATATATATATATATATATATATACATTATTATATGTACTACATCTCCATATTTACTACATATTTATTTTCATCTTGATCCTCCATCGATTAAACGGTTTATATCTATAATAAGTTTACTTAATTATTTTTCGTAATCTTTTGAATAATAAGATTACAATTGAAATAATTAATTATTTATCTATCTATCTATATTATGTACTATAACTATGTAATTGCCAGAGGGAGACTGTACAAAAGTCGTTTACTGGGACGCCTCTGTTCTATTCATTGCATGGCTGTATTTCGGTTTGAAGGATGGGAAATGGCAGTAAATTTACAGGGTGCATATAAATTATACCTGAGTCTTCAGGAATGGCAACGCATAGGGGAATCATGGGGGGGAGGGATCATGGGCGAAACAGTGTACTCTGTAATGTCCATGGTACTGCTCATAGCTATAGGCGACGGTTACCATTTTCCATTAGGTGGGCCGTCATCTTGGTTGGCATTCTAAGTTGCATAAAAGAAAACTTTATACTATGGTTATGTCCAGGTCCGGTCGGCGTCATTCGATGAGATACAATTGGAGGCTGCGCGCGGCGCGGGCACCAGTGGATTACTCTCTGTGCCGCAACCCGGCGCGCGCAGCCGTTCCTTTGACTCCGCCGGCTCAGACGACTCTGGCACTTATTTAGAAGTAAGTAAAAAAAGCTTTTATTTATAAAAATATGCTATCATTATTTACTGCTAAATATAGGTCTCTCTAAACCACGCACAATGTAGCTATTACGAGGATAAATGCAACATGGGCTAATTTATTACCTCCCTTATACATTACCATAATAACACACTATTCCAGCGTGCTAAATTTCTATTTGTAGATTTTGGTAAATCCTAGTTAGAGTCGTTTCAGTCATATAATTACGGCCACAGTAATTATACCTTTGAATCTGCAAACTACGTACGAGTATATGAATGCCTTTTCTGTTTTCACGTTAAATACTATGAGCAAACGGTAGAGTTTAAAGTTAGATACGTAGGAAAAAAATCAAAGAAAATATATCTACTAAATACCTACATTTTGTTGTATATTTCATATAAAAATCAAAATTTCATTTATATAAATACCTCAGATGAAATTTAGAACAACTTTATAAAATCAAATCATATAATTTGAATCAATAAATAAAAACTTGTTCCCACAAGAAGTAGGGCTACTAGTAGTATTAAATTATCTGTGCTAAAAATGTTTTAACATATAAAAATGGATTACTTATACGATTTTATCATATAAAGATAAATTACATTTCTTAAACTGCCAACAATCTCCAGCATCAATAGAATAAATCGAGTATGACGTTGACTTACCCATGTTAATTATATTTAATAGATTAATACTAAATGAGAACATGTAACGTCTCTGGAATATTGTGATAGGTACAGAATAGACAGGTATTTTAATATAACAATAATATATCCTTTTATCATGCTATCAAGACATAGTTATACAGAATATTTCTTATAAAAACACCTAGACATAGAGACAATAAAAATCCTATGTTAAGATATATCTAGGTCTAATTAAAACAACATAAATCGTTCAGAATATTTTTCTAAAGAACGTAACTATCAAAATACGTTCTATTTCGTAAAAATTTTTTTGTTTTATGTTAATATAAACTGAAAATATAAGTGGCATATCGGACTAATAGAAAATATTCATAAACTATTTGCGTAGTTCAGTAAAGATTAGTAGGTAGTATTTCCTTTAAAATTTTATTAAAGATAAAACAACATCTACCTACTGACAGGTTTACGTTACTGGATGGCTTTGTCTGGCACAGATAGCGGCAAACTTAAAAACATTAATCACGTTTGGAGAAACAGAAAGTATTAATTAAATTTTCTGCTTGGAATAAATTCTGTTAGATACACAAAAGTCGGACGTGTATATCTATTCTATCTACGTAGCTATAACTTCATTCAACAAAATGTGAAAGCATATTTATTAAAAATTTACGACGTAGATTCACTTTTGGATACTTCTTCATTTTATTCTAGAATGGGAAAATCTCGTACCGTTCTAATATGTTCCATTTGCTAGTATAAAATTCATATACTAAATTTGAACTCCTTATTTTGTTTGAAGAATATGTATTAAATACATTGGAAAATCAAATAAATCTCTTGTTTCGGTCTTTGCACTCAGGTCCCTCGATTATGGTCAAGACGTCGGTCAGGCAAAGGTACTCCGCCACCATGCGTTCACTGTCGACATATGGAGACATGGCTCGCCCGCCGTAGCGAAGAACGTGTCACGCCGGAACGACCGCTCGCCTCGTCTTCTGCTGAGGATG
The DNA here is from genome assembly GCF_026898425.1 of Galleria mellonella. Classification (NCBI taxonomy): domain Eukaryota; kingdom Metazoa; phylum Arthropoda; class Insecta; order Lepidoptera; family Pyralidae; genus Galleria; species Galleria mellonella. The sequence goes on along the minus strand of NW_026442172.1, from coordinate 1,997,028 downwards.
AAGATGATGAAGATGAAAGTGAATCTGAAGCCCCACGAGTATTACTCGCACCACCTCCACCCCCCAGAACTATAAAGCCACCACCGCCACCACAATCACCACCTCCGTCACCTGGCGCCCCTTCTTTTGAACTCCAACCTCCGAGTGATGAGCCACCTATCTTGCCACAACGACGTCGCTCCATATCGAGACAGGAAGCCTTTTTTGTGGAACCCACAGGCAGTTCTTTAGAAAACGTAAGAGCTTCAGAAGAAGGCGCAACTAGTACCACAAGAGATACACTTGTTCACGACATTTACTTAGCTGTACCTGAACTTAAACGTGATCGTGCAGCGTCAGTGGACTCTTGCTTCTCAAAAGTATCCGGCGGTGCAAGAGCAGAGGAAATCAATGGCACTGGAAACAATTTGACAGTACCAGGGACAGGATTACGGTCGAGATCAGTGGACATCGTTTTACCGACAGCAGAACAGTCTCGTTACAAAGCACTAGCGTTAACTTCTGTGCAAGTGCCGCCACCGCCGCCAACACAGCTTCAGGAACCAGAAGAAAATATTTCTGCAGCACCAGTTCAACCCGAGAGGTCAGTCATAAAGAGCTTTTTCTTTTATTTAAAATTAAAGTATCTTCTTAAATATTCAATCTCTTTATTTTATTTCACTCTTTATTTTTTTATTTCTATTTCAATTCAATTAAAGTTTAGTAACTAAGACATTATTAAAGCGTTCATAATTTTTTTAGACATACGTAATTACATTACTTTGTACGCTGTAGATATACTGATAATCGTTCACTAACTAAATTGTTGGAGCAAAAACTTTTATTTACTCTATAGATATTTGAAAGAAGCATCTATATTTTGATGAAGATAACAAGAAACCATAATTAAAACAGTAAATCGAAACCAGAGGACCGCGCAGTAATTTGTCGCTATGAAGGATAATTAAGGCATTTCAACCACCAAGTACTATTGTTTGCTTTTGGTATTTTGTAAAGATTAAATGCTTCCAATTAGTAAAATCATTGAAGTGGTAGTATATGATATATGAAACATTTAATTGGTATAAGTTTTGATTATTACTTGTACTGTTTTACTAATTATTATATCTTATAATCATTTGAAATAGAGGTATAGAAATAGGTGCATTTATAAAATAAACTACGTAAAAAGTAGTAGTAATAGGTTTATTTCCACAAAAAAAAACACGAAATTATGTTTGTCGTTCCCGATAATCGTTTCGACTTCATTCGGAAATCTTATGCGTTCATTAATTCTTATATATAATTTCTGGAAATCTTCTGCTATACACAAATTAATTGTAGTTAATTAAATTATTAATCAGTCACACTTTTAAAATCAAAAACAACAACCTGTGCACTCTACATACACATTCCACACATTGTGCATACTCCATCTCACTCATGCACACATACATGCTATAGCGATGCTCAATAGACAAGTAATGGTTACAGGTGTTGTTATGCTGTCAGAAATATCACTTAACCGCAGGTAGAATCATTTTAACACATACTCGTATTTAGAATAACGTTTGATTGTTATATGATACACAGATACATATATATCATATATTGATTATTATATATTTTATACATTTTATTATTACTTAGGCGCAAACTGTATATTGGATAGTATCTATAACATATATTTACAAATAAGACTGTATATTTAGGCAATAGATACCCACCGGCGATTCTTCAGGTACACAGAAAAACTAAGCAATGGTAGTTTAAGTCGTATCTGTTTTATGTATATATATGTTATAAATAATATAAAATTTCCGTAATACATATATATAAAATTCAAGTAATAACTGCCTAGTATTATCTGTTCTTTTCGGCAAAAATGTATTCACCGAGCCGCGTGGTAGATTTATGATTCAGTGACCTGCCCGTCATCATTAAGGTAATACTTAGTAATATATATATAATCTACAAACCTTACTTAACCTCAAAAACTACAGGATGAATTTGAATGAAATTTGGTACACGAGTGTGTATTAGGTTGCCATGCGGTCCCAGCATAGAATGAACTACTCCTTCGTTTCCTGTAGGTGTCATAAGACGCGACTAAGGGAATTTAATGGTCGAGGGATGGGTAGCAACGTTCCTCTTTAAGCCCAAATGCGGTTGCCAATCCGCCTGCCAAGATAAGGGGGAGGCCTATGTTCAGCATTGGACAGTTAACCACTGATAGGATGATAATATCAATGGTACACCCGTAGATTATATCGTAACTTAACACATACTCGTGTAGGATACTTTATATAACAAGCCACGTAGGTTTGTTAATTTACGATTTATGCAAAACTTGATAGTTTTGTGTAAATCTCTTGATAATATTAATAAGAATAAGAATAATTTATTTGCTCGAAATGTGGTACAAAGGTCTTAAATGGTAACTGAGCTACACATTTCGCCTTATCTAAAGGCATGCAAATTTTGTCTTAGCACATGTTAAGTAAAAATTTATCAATTACGTATGTCGAAATAATTATTCTAAATACATATTAATTGTTACATTGAATTAGTTAATTATGTCAACATATTAAAATGTTCATATTAAAATTCAAATTTGCTATTCCGAAGTATCGTTTAGAAAAAGTTAATATGGGAATGGTCATTAAATGTATATAAAATAAGATATACTGATTATATTGATGTATATATTATAGAATCAGCGTATAGTTATTATAATTCTACTTTTTAATAAATTTAAAACTATTATTAAAAACACTTGATAAAAGCCTATTATACACTAAAGGGTAGGTACTACGCTTAATCATAATAATGTTTACTTACAACCAAATTGTATTGTCATTTTATTTGTCAAATTGATTGATTACATCTAATGCTGATATTACCTAAATATTATCTAAATATAAGTGGATATAGTATTTTGGTTATGATTTCATCAAATCTTATCAAATGAAGGTTATGTTATGAAGGTTATAAACGTAAAAGCAATGTTTAATATAATGAATACGGCTTTAGGTGAGGATTTTCAACACAAGAAAATTTTAGTAGTTTATTACTATTTAATGCAAACAGCGTAATTCATATTTCTTATACTTCATCGTATCAGCCTTTACTTGTCCACTGCTGAATATAAGCCTCCCCCTTGGGGGGATTTGTCACTAGTTACCATATTTGGTAAGCGGATTGGAAACCGCATTGAAGATGTTTTAAAAGGGACTCTGTTGCCCATCCCTCGCCCTCCTTTAGTCGCCTCTTGCAACACTCACGGGAAACAAAAGGATGGCCTATCTATGCCGAGACCTTACGGGCATTCTTTATACTTATCATTTATTTACAACATCTTATGATTGAGATGTGTTGGTAAACACCATCTCTGCTCTATAATTAGGAATAGGATTTTAGGAGTAAGAACATCTGTGTTCGTTGTATTTTACTCAATAAAACAGCTTCAATTATGAAAAAATATTTCTAGCCATAAAGAAACTGTCCAAGTGTAAGTCAGATCGTGCACCGAAGGTTTCGTACAAATTATAATTAAAAAAAATATTTTGCTATGAAATATTTCTTTGTCATGTAACGACTACGTAACTATAGATATTAACTTTAACTTGTATTATAATTATGTAATATTGCTTCTTGCAAAATTTTATGAATCTAGGTTAACGGGAAGTACTCTATAGGTTTTTTATTCCTATGCAAATATCAAAATATATACTAAAAACGACCACATTTTTTATTAAAGTTTGATTGCAGGTTTGAGTATTTAATATTAATTTCAGTTTAATACCTCTGTACATTTCTGAGAATAGTGTTTTGACAGACGAACAAACAGACAACAAAGTGATCCTATAATGATTCCGTTTTTCCTTTTTTCCTTTCCAAATAACTAAAATATCAAAATTAGTTCAAAATTCGTGAAGATATATTGTTATGCTTTTTTCTCCCTCTCTACCCTTTGCTATATGTTTTCGCGGCCTAGATGAATTGAAGGACTAAAGGTTGTGATTCAAAATGACCAAAATCAAGAAAAGAACAAATCCACATAAGTACAATCAACTTTAATAGTAAACCAACAAAAACAAATTATACAAAATAAGTGGTATTCTATGTTAACAACACTTCAGCTGTATTAACTTTAAAACTTGTACAGCTTAACATGAGAGTTATATTACATTATATATAAAAAAAGAAAAAAAAAGGTCCTGAAGATGAGGAGATTTAAAAAAAAGAAAGTTATACTATTTGCTAGAGACAAAGAGGTACAATTATGTGGGTGCTCTGCTTCTGGACTTCGGCGACGTATTGAGGGGGGCAAGCGCTCTCTGCTCAACCCACTGCTACTTCGTCGATAGGTTTTACCAGAGGGAGACTTTGTACAAAAATCGTTTACTTTTGCCTCTGTACCATTCGTGTTTCAACCGTGAAGCAGTTGTGTTTGCATGGCTGTATTTCGGTTAAAGGGTGGGATATGGCGTGAATTTACAGGGTACAGAGGAATAACACCTGAGTTCTCAGAAATGGCAACGCATAGGGGGTATCATTGGCGAAACAGTATACTCTGTTATGTCTATAGGCTACGGTTACCACTTTCCATCAGGTAGGCCGTCAGCTTGTTTGCCATTCTAAGTTGTATAAAAAAAAAGGTCCAATACTAATTTATCTTCAGTGTATGGTAAAAAGCCCTATTCAAGCTTCGAATTTCTTTTGGAATTTTATTATGATTATATTTGCTCCAGATTTATATTCCAGATTTATATTATATTATTGAGAATTACACCCCACAATTTTGCCAAGCCTCTAACAAACGAAGTTCTTGTGGCGACTTTGTATATTTCCAAGTTTTACCTCCGATTACGAGACCAAAGCGAAATCCAAATTTATTTATACGTATACGATATTTTGAAGTATAACCCCTGTCATCTGGGGGAAAGGGATTGTTAGTAATGGAGACTGAGAATCCTATTGCTAGCAATATACCCAACCAGGTCGACCTCCTCGCGGTTCTCCCTGGAAACTATCGTGGTTAATTCCTGATGAATTCATCATGATGGGCTAACTGACCTGTTTTCATTCTCACCCTTCACTGGTGCTCTGCCAGCGTATCCCGTTAGCGCAGGCGGGGTTACTATACCATTTTCACCCATCAAAAAAACCCCTGTCGTTTGACAAGGTCACACTGAATATAATAATACTCTATCTTAAGTGTCAGATTCAATTGACAGACGTCAGTGCCCGCCGGAGCCGTCCAACGTACACGGATACCGATAAATTCGACCTAGTCTCTTATATTGTATTTTTTTTTTATATATTTGAAAACCAATGCTACAGTATGTATTTAACAAGCACAAAAAAATTACAATTCTTATTTTCAATATTTTTATTTTAGTTTTATTTATTAGTATATAATATATATAGTATATATATAGACCTAGACACTTATATAATAGTATATAAGTGTCTAGGTCTCTTCTTAGACCTCGCTAGGGCGTTCGATACGGTCTCCATACCCATTCTTATTCAAAAACTGGAAAATATAGGCATTAGAGGCCTTCAATTAGATCTATTCAGAGATTTCCTGAGCAATCGGACAATGTGTTCAACTCGATTCCCACCTTAGTGATGAACTAGTCCTGGAATATGGAACTCCTCAAGGTAGTGTTCTTTCTCCCACCTTGTTTTTGATCTACATTAACGAACTTGGTCACCTCGATATACAAAATGGAGCAATGACCCTCTTTGCAGACGATACTGCGGTAATCTTCTGGGGTGATACTTGGGAAGATACTTTTAAATTAGCTCAGTCGGGATTTGACACAGTGTTAAATTGGCTTTCTAATAATTCACTTACATTAAATGCTAATAAAACCATAATGATTCCTTTCTATATACGCAACACTCCACCCTCTAATGCTTTTCGTCTGTTTGCCCACTGCTGTAGAATTTCAGATCAAAAACCCTGTTCCTGTCCCGAGTTAAAAAGAGTAAACACAATTAAATATTTAGGCATATTACTTGACTGCAATCTCAAATTCCGCGAACATATTAAATTGCTTACTAGTAGAACCCGAAAGTTGATTTACGTATTTAAACAATTAAGACATGTATCGAATTTTAAATTACTAAAAACGGTTTATTTCGCTCTGTGTCAGTCAATTCTCACTTACTGCATTACATCATGGGGCGGAGCATGTAAATCACACCTTATCACCCTGGAAAGAGCACAGCGTGCGCTTCTCAAGGTATGCACATTTCACTCCATCTACTACCCGACACATGAATTGTACCGAGATTGTGAAATTCTTTCAGTTAGAAAACTATTTGTTTTGTACATAACTTTAAAACAACATCAAATATTACCCACCAATTTTGATACCTCAAAAAGACGTAAAGACATTATATACAAAAAACATCGCTTTAGAACAATACTTTCACAAAGATTTTTCTGTTTCCTCGGCAGCCATCTTTATAATAATATAAACCGTATTCTGAACATATATTCATATTCGCACTTCAATTGTAAAACTGCACTTAAAACATGGTTATTGAGTCTGACGTACGATGACACGGAGAAATTACTGAAGGCTACGTATTAAATTACAACTTATGAAAATATTATTAAAATAATGTATATTGTGTAAGTGTGTGTAGGATATATCGATTGTATAATCTTAACTGTATATGTGTATATATGTGTGTATGTGTATATGTGTATGTATATGTGTTTGTATGTATATGTATATATATATATATGTATATGTATGTGTATATATATGTGTGTGTGTGTGTGTATGTGTGTATGTATGTGTATATGTATTAATGTTGTTATTATATTCATAACCAGAACAAATTGTAATATAGTGCCTACACCGTGGGGTGAGGACCTGGTGATCTGTAACACAGGTTTATCCTACTTCAGACACCAGTTCTTCACAATACATTAAATTATGTAACCTCTAAAAATAGATGTATTAGAATATAATAGATGTACAACTGGTATTGTGAAGAGAATAAACTTTATTATTATTATTATTAAGGACAACCAACAACGCATACATTTATATCTACTTAAAATACATTATTATAAGGTTACATTATAAAATGCTGCCTCAATTAAAGGCCGCTACGACATGCGTTAATTGAAGCGTTAATGCCACATTATAAAAATTAATGCAGTATTTTGTGATATCCACTTAGAGCAGGGCAATATATAAAAAAGATTGTGTAAAGAAATAGAAAAAAACCATAAAAATAATATAAATGAAAATTTATAAAAAGTGTCCATTCTACAATCTTAGTTTATCAGCTACGTAACTACTACTTAATAATGAAATATGACATATTGGTAAATCAGAAATCATATTAAATTGGTAAATAATTGGCTACGTAATTCAATTTTGGACTTTAGACCAAATTATTCCACAACAGAATTCCCTTTGTATTTCAATTTACTTCGAGATGGGGCACTAATAACTCCTTAATCCTCTGATGCCTCTCCACATTTACAAGGAAGGATTCTCTCTGAGTCTATATATAAACAGCAATTGGATCTGCTGTTATTAGGGCTTTCCTCTGCAAGACGAGGCTTTCCTCTGTTATCACGTGTAGATTAATTAGATACCTAATCTGATAATTAAACAGATAAAGGCTTAGTAAAAAAATTCGTAGTAATAGTGAATCCTAAAAGTTGCGTTAGAGTTACTGAACAAACATTTTCTTTTACGGTTTCATCAGAAGTACAAAATTAAAAATGCTCAGTGGCGAATTCTTCATGGAGAGTCAAAGACGCTTGTCGACTGTAACTCTGTTGTGAAAGTAACAGTCGACATTTCCTCATTTAGCTATGCAAAATATTAGAATCCCATGCTCCAGAAGATAGGACTTTTGTTGTTATTCGATTTTTGGTTTCTAAAGATATCCATCACCAGTTAGTTAGACACTTAGTTGGAAATTTAAAATGATACAAAACCGTATAAAAATTTGTTGTCGACGAGATTCGAATTCACGATTTTTAGTATTTATAAGTTGGAGTAATGTAGTAAATATCCCACTAGATTATAACGCTTTCTCTAAATTTCTCAAATAATATAATCGAAATTATAGACAAGAAAAACTCATTAATTATATAGTTATAGCATTGCTAAACTTACCTATATTTTATCTTAGGACATATGATTCACATATTGTCCGACCTCATTAGATCTCCACTACGTTTGTGTGTTTACGTACATATATTTTAGTTCAAGTAAATAGTAGATAATCTATTAGTTTACCTACTCTGTTTTATTGTAGCATCGGACTCATGATCCTTATGATGATCATTATGTAATTAAATTATAAACTGATACGAATATAAACAAGATTGTTACATAATATATAATAATAATAATAATATATATTCTGATTAGATTATGTTGAATAGAACTAATAATGAAAAATACAAATAATAAAATATAATAATAATAATAAATACACGCAACCGTAAGCACGTAACCGACATCTAGAAGGTAAATAATCTTCTTTTATCGCTATAACTTATATTGCATTTTTTTTTGAGATTCATAGGTTTCTAATTCTATATTTTATAGTATTCTCGTATTAGATTCAATACGATTCAATCTACGAATATACTAATTTTGTCTGGATTAATTATTAAATATAAATAAGTTCCAATACCAATCAAATTTCAATTTAGTTCTTTGCAATGTTTGGGGTAAATTCTCTTTTTTAAAGATGATCTAATGCAAATTTTTCTGAAATTGAATCTAATTTCTATTTAAATATTAGTTATTTACGTATATTTATTCTTATGCGTACAATATTCGAAGAGATCGTTATTTTTTTTATTTCCTAGATAATTTATGACTGTATGTGAGTTAAACATTATCCTTTTAGTTGCGGCACTGTATGTTATTTGACTTGAGCGATTTAATTAATATCTATTCTCTGCGAATAATACAGTAGTTTACGCTAAAGCTACTTTTGGAATAACTGAATAAGACTGACTGACAATAACCGTCCTACGCATTCAAACAAATAGAAGCACGTAGGTACTTTACTTGATAATATCTTATCCAATATAGAAGGATGCAGTGTCTTGGAATTAAACCTTTTATGTATTATTATATCTGTATTAATACAGATAAAACTGTGTATACCTATTTACTTTATTAGGTTTAACAAGTAAAAGCACTTATATTCACTCAAAAAACATTTATCGCAGACCACGATAAATGGAACTTTTTCTAAGGGTCCGATGAAAAAGTGCCCATAAGTAAATTACACCTAAGTATTATGCGTCCAGAATCCATAACGAGAAGTAAAGATTAATAACTTTTTTTATAAGTAAAATTAATCATAAACAAAAATAATATTTATTTTTATGTCTAATTTGAGACATAAATATCTTTAATTATTGTTGAGTTAATGGATCCCGTTATAAGATTTGTTACTTTTAAACCAAAATATAAGGTCACTTCAAGAACCATTTTCGTGAATGGCCACTCATATCAACAGTCATTAGTGAAAAAAAATTCTCGCCAACTTTACTCATATACCTTTCATGTATGCCATAGAATGCGATTCAGGGTATCTGTATTAGTAAACATAATTTTGAAAACTAGAACATTAACTTAACTTTGAACTTAAACATTAATAAGAACATATTAACTTTAAATTTAGATTAATATTAATAAAAAAAATATTTATAAAGTTATATTAAACTAGCTACATTCCGCAACACTGTCCGCTACAATCAGTAGACATAGTATCTTATGTGTTAATTTTACATATAACTTACTGATCTACCAAATTTCATTTAAATCCGTTAAGTAGTTTTTACTAGAACGAGCAAGAAACACCATCCATCCATTATTACAAACTTTCAAGTGTATAATAGATAATAGGATATAAAATTTATAAATACTCTATATAATTACTATTATTTTTTTTGTAAATTGATACTAATGCTCATTAGAGGTGAAAAAATAATCTGTTTGACATTTTCAGTTCAATGGCTGAATCAATTTAAATAAATTTGGCATAAGAATTCTTTAAACGTAGTTTAAACTTGATATTTTCTACGTCAAATGATAGTAAACTAAAATTTCCATTAAAATATAAATTATGACTAATAACATAAAATATACTTATGATATCCACCTACTTGTGTTATGACTTCTGACAAAGTAATATTTTCATTTAACATGACATTTTAATGGTTGAAAAAGAACTAGAAAAAGTATTTCGACGTCTTTTTTAATACGAAAATAATAACTTTAATGTAGAAAACTTATTATTGTAGACTAACTGACAAGGGAACATGTATAAAGGAATTCACAGTTACAGAGGAAAAAAATAAAACATTTACATTCCTCGAAGTTCTAAGAAAATTTTAGTAATATTCTCAAGAACGCCACGCTAAATGTGTCTATTTGGGCATACCGTAAATTACTTGAAATATCTCATAAAATACAGACCCATTTGATCTAAACTAGGAAGTACTTTTTGTGACCTTGATATTAGATATTAATAAATATTGATATATATAAGGTACTAAAAAATAATAATGTCCCTTATATTTTTGATATTCGCTAGAAATATATTTGAACTGTGCCTATTTTAAGCAATATTATCTACCTACACTTTTTGAACAACCTATATAGTTGCCATTTAATTTGTTATGCTTTTTAATTAAAGAACGATTTGAATTTCGAAACACTAGAATGTTTAATTTAATAGAAGGCATCATTCGTTCTTTAAATAAGAACTTCTCAAGACGCGTTGACAGGCTAAATATTAAATAGCGCTTGAATTCGACTTGTCGTCTTTTGTTACCAATTTTAAAATACGCCATTTCAATTTCAGGGGCATTTCAGTATTATCTACTTGATATACTTTGTGAATGAAATATTAACCGTGAATATATTTTTAAAATAATATTAATTAATTTGTATGTAAAGTGGATGTTATTATATATAATGTGTTTGAAATGAGCAGATTTCGACTCCTTTTGACCAATCACCATAAAAGTTGCTACATAATAATTCACCACTAGACTACTTTATAACATTAATACAGACAGGATTCTTAAATATAGCGAGATAAATAAATATTCTCAAAATAAATAACTTGATATAATATTAAACCGAATAATATAAAGTTCATCTGGAGCATTTCCTAAATTTATTAGAATTATGGGCTTTCAACAATTTTTCAACCGACTTCAGAAAGAAGGATTCTGTCTCAATTCTGTTATATTATTTTTTATGCTTGTTACCTCATAACTTCATCAGTTGTAAAGAATTGTCCAAACAATTCTTTTCTTATCTGATTACTTATAGATTAGTCATGTAGAAATTTTATTAATATCGATTCAGTAGTTGAGTTTTTAAATCAAAATAACTGGGTTTTCCATGATTAAAATGAGTATTTTTGTGAAACACAATCTTAATTACACTTTATTATGCAAATAGCTAAAGGTATTTGAGTACATGCAAAATGATCGATTGATCTTGTATGAACATACCTATAGGATAGAATAGGCGAGGTACTTTTTAATTCTATAATGCGTTCCAACAGGATAATTATTTACTATTCATATAGACGAACTCGTGAAATCTTAAAGTATCGGATACAATCTATTTCAAAGAATTATTAGCAACCAGTTTTTATCTCGCCGTATCACTATAAGCATGTTTCTTAACCAAGATAAAAAATTACCTATGTCTTTCTCCATCTCAAATTTTACGTCTATGTCAAAATATACAATAGGTAACAAATAAATAAGCTTACTTTTATATCCATAACACTAGCTGTATGCTGCGGTTTCGTCTCCATGAGTCATTACATGAAGTATAGTTTATATCCCAACTTAAAGTATAGAACTTTAAGTTTGGATATTAACTATCCGTATAATTTTTTTTTTATCTTTTATAAAAAAGATTGGCTGTGTAAGCCACATCCGCGTACACCAACATCAACAACAGATAATCTAATAGTCCCCTACGCAGACAATTAAAGCGGTCGTCATGACCGAAAACGGTCAAGACTTATCATTATCATCATACCAAAATTCATTAGAATTTAATCAGTACTTTTGCATACTTTCACCATGTTTAATACTATTATGTGTCTTGGTGCTGTAAATTCTCCAAATAAATTGATATTACTTAAAAATTAATGGATAAATATATGAGATCATTTAGTGTACTATAGTAACATATTTGTTTAGTTTCTTGTGTAGTCTACATTCATACATCAAGTGTGCTCTCTTTAGAATATTGTGAATTACCATCATTAGGGTCGTCATTGTCCGCACTCCCGATTTACAGACAGAGAAGCAACTGATTGCTTCCTTCTTATACCTATATTAAACTGTCGTCCATTATTATTTATGATCTACTTATTCCCGAATCATCATACATGCCGACAGGCGGTAATAGATAAGTTAAGAACTTGAGATGTTTCAGTTATTAAAAAGAATTAAACATAGAAAACATACGCTTGAAGCTCCTTCCAAGTATAAGTTATTTATTAAATGTCAGTAATATTGTATATTTGAAAGATATAAAAATATATTTTATATATTTATATGTTTGTTACTCGACCATGTTCGAAAAGTAGGTTATACGCGAATTCTTAATAATAATTTCCATTCAGGTGTGACTGATTAACATACGAACGAATATCCATAGAATTTTTTATATGTATAATATAATAGTTTTTATTCGCGACTTCATTTGCGTGACTGGGATATGTTTACTTACCGGGATATGCTTACAGACGACACTGACGAAAATAAAACGTAGCCTATATGCGTCTCTATCGCACGTAATATATATACCAAATTTCATGGTGATTATTTTATGTTTATTATATTAATAACGACTAATGGGGTTTAAAAATATATTCGCACAACTGTAAACTCAAATGGAGTCAAAAGCATTTAGTCGACTGATCAGCACATTTGAATCTAACACGATAAGCGGCATACCGCCGTCTCTCAGATGAATTGAGTTTGATAACATTGTATTCTATTACCACGAAGTTTATGAGGCTAAATACAAACTCGAAACATTTAAAATGAACCTGAAATTTCATGATGTAATCTGTGTAAAGATAGCCTTCAGAACCTACATACGATTATTTATTTTTTATTTTCACGCTTTGCCCTTTCCGGATATATACCGTATTTTTAGAACACTGTCATTGTTTATTTTTGATAGATAAATTCTATTTAACTAATGATAGAATGACAGCTATGTCGTTTGATAATAATGTTTTGCTCTATAAAATTTGTATAGGCAATATAATATTTTAAAATAAAGGATTCATCAACGCCGCATCAACTTACACCTTTTCATGTGCTTCTCAATATTATTCAGTATTATTCTGGCTTAAAATTTCTAAGAAATAATACACATAATACATTTTTCATAATTCCTATATTTGTAAGCTTTATGAAAACTTCAGAATAAGCAAGCTAATTTGTTAAAATTAAATAGTCTCAAGATAAAATTAAAGTCGAAATATCCCTAATACTATTCCTTCAGAATAAGCAAGCTAATTTGTTAAAATTAAATAGTCTCAAGATAAAATTAAAGTCGAAATATCCCTAATACTTAATTTGTTTTCGGCTTATTCAATTTTTTTTTTTTATCCTGAGGACTATCGCCTACATGATTCATCTTCCGGTATCATTTCTTTGGACTTCTACTTATTAATATAATAAAATTATAAAGAGATTAAAAATGTTCAAAATTATTTTTTCGAGCATCTATCTGTCGGTTCTAGTATTTTTGGCTCAAATCCTATATCTTTTAAATCAACTCATATTACCTTTTTAAGCATAAACATAAGCAGATTCTTATTTAATAATACTCGTATATCAAAAGTAGTACCTAAGTATTTTTTATTAAAAATATTTTTAAGGACTAAAAAAATTGCTGGCATAATTATCAAGATGTCATAAAACAGTTTTATGTCTAATAGTGAAATATGGACTATTTTGTAAATATAGTATGAAATATCACATTATATAATACTGCCCATACAATGTACTTAAATTTTTTCAAAACTAATTCTTTATATCTATACAGTTATACATTTAGTTGAATAAAATAATTGTAAGCTTTTATCAAATTGTTAGACCCCATTGCGAACGTTACTGAACGTTGACAATCAAGTTCATCAGATTGAAATGAATTAGCAGACAAGTCTCTAGATATCATTTCTAATATATTTAATGTACTTACTACACATATGTATACTTGTTATTAAATTCCTTATTAATAATTCATAAATATTATAAATCGTAAATAAATCTGAATAAATCAACAGATTTTTAGGACAGTTCTTAATTTAGTCAAAATTTACAACAGGCATTGCATTCTCAATTTATTTGTATCATATATCCAATCCAATTTTATATACTACTCAACGTTATAAATTAATTTTTAATTTAATGTATAAGATAAGAGACATTTTGTTTATGACAAGTTTTATGATGAAATGAAAAAGCTGAGGCACGAGTAAAATGCACTTGTTAAAAATACTTAATAGAAATATTTTCAATCTGCAGTATGCCTTTACTGCAAACATCGTGTTCAGTAAGCATTGTAAGAATGCTCATAGCTACTTCACGTTTACAGCACTAGGAAACTTTAATCAAGAGAGCACAGTATTGCCGCGGGCCTATTCCTTTTACCTCCTAATATTCGCCAAGTAAACGAAAGGTATCTCTCAAATTAAATTTTGCTGTGAAATTTCAGTATCACGAGCAACTTGTGATAATAATAAAATTGTAAGTACCTAATTAATTGTAATATCATAAGAATACGTACTTATTTATTCTAACGGAAATATGTTAAAGAAGCGGAAATATCAAAAAATAATTTTAGAGCTAGAGGACATCGCCTTGGGACTTTTCAAGAAACCGAAATGTTTGAACTTATTGAACCCTTGTCAAGACATTACCTCGCCTTACCTTTATTTATTATTCAATTAGGCCTCTATTGTTTCTTCTGTGGGATATTGCACATCTAAATAAAATATTTACCTAATTGGATAGCTGTGTTGTGTAGGAGCTACAATTTTTTTAACGAAGGTAGACTATATAATAATATATTTCACCATCATATGAGTTGTCCAGTATATAATGTTGTGTTTGTGTTGTTATTACACAGCTTAATATAATTTTCGTAAATATTTGTGACATAAATACATGAAATAATTTTATTCTATTTCTTATACATACACTTATTAAATTATGTACTTATTAATAAGTATTCAATCTAAAGTGAGTTTATTTGTTTACGGTACGTTTACGTAGATACGTTTTCTCAGCTAATTATTAGTTGAGTGATATGGGTGATAGTCAGGCTATTTGATAGGCTGAAGAGTAAATATAAAATATTAATAATATACTACGGTTTTGCCATCGCGAAACTTGCTATTTTCCGTTTCAATAGGAATATAAGGAATTACATTTTTAGCTAGCACCTACATTATCTAGGGTATGGTATGTACTCTGTTAGCTTAATGATCTAAAATGAATCTTAACTCCGCAGCGATACGACATCATATCGCGTTGCACCAGTACTGTTGATATAAATTCCAATAGATTGATATTGGAATTGCGACATTTCGCATTCTCGAATTGCAACATTAGCAATATATTGGAACCAAATTGCGTTTTTTTATACAACTTAGAATGGCAAACAAGCTGACGGCCCACCTGATGGAAAGTGGTAACCGTCGCCATGTTTTCGCCCATGACACCCCCCATGCGTTGCCATTCCTGAGAAATTAGATGTTATTCCTCTGTACCCTGTAAATTTAGACCATATCCCACTTTTCAAACCGAAACACAGCCAGGCAAACACAACTGCTTTATGGTTGAAACACGAATGGGACAGAGGTACCCAAGCAAACGACTTTTGTACAGTTTCCCTCTGGTAAATTAAAGGAACTAAAGCATCTTTTGATTGATGATTTGATCGCGACTGTTGTCATTATTTTAACAAATGTATTAATGTAACCTGTCAATGCAAACGCGATCTCATTGTTGCTTTTTAAGAACATGGTACAAAATTGTCACTGGCAATTTATTAGATATTGACGTTAGATTCAAGAAAAGTCTGCAAGTCTGTACCTAATGCTATTTGATAATATTGAGGTCATGCAGGTTTCTGAGCACTTAACGATGAGGTATACTTTAAAAATCCTTGTATAAATTTTTTGTGGGTTTTTAAAAGGATTTTTCAAAACTTAGTTTTTTCTTTATTTGTTTGACTTGCTTTTAAAATTTTTACTATAAATATATGTAAGGGATGCATACAATTACAGAGTTAAATGATTTATGAGTTCTATCTACTTATATTAGCCAAATTATAAAACTTGCCGAACAAACTTTGCATGTGAAATTTCACCATACCGTACTATATCAGCCGTTAACTGTTCATTGCTAAACATAAGTCTTCCTCTATTAGGGGTTTGTCAGTAGTTGCCACGTTTGGCAGGCTGGTTGGCAACTGCATTTAGGTTTTGGTGATTTTAAAAATGTAAGCTACTGCCTATTCCTCAATCATTAAGTTTCCTTAGTCGCCTCTTACGACACTCACGGAAAAGAAAGGGGTGGCTTATCCTATGCCAGGACCACATGTCCAATTTATAACTCATTAGTAGTAAGAAATTTTCCGAGGGTAAGAGATGGACAGCAGTATCTCTTTTAAAACATCTCTGAAGACTAGCTGCGGTTGCCAATCCGCCTGCCAAGTGTGGCGACTACTAGCCAAATCCCCCAAAAGGAGAGGCTTATGTTCAGCAGTGAACAGTTAGAAGTAAATATAATTATGATGAATAAATTATAAAGACCTCATAATGCCTGATCATTTTTTTCATTTTTATAAGTAGATACCCTAGTGGACCCGACAGACGTTATGTTCTAATGTTGGTTTTCATCTTTATATAATTGATTTAAATGAATTGTGAAAAATGTACCCACTAAAATTATAATAAATCTCTTTTATCATTTTTCTTCTGCTCTTACATATTTGGAGAACATAGCTATTCTGTAAATTCAATCTAAATATTATAAACATTATTAAAAATGCTGTGATTTCAATCTCAATAACCTTACATGCCATTCATCCAAAATAACACAATAATGTAACACGTCCCCGTGGTGATGTCAAATGTCATGACATTGTGATTGAGAAATTTGATTTTAGCTAAATAGTAACTCAGTGGTAGGAGCAATACTCTTCTATACAACGTATTAGCGATATCCGATAAGAAATATCTAATATAAAAGACCAAATAACATAGGGTTGATCTTCTTCTTCTTTTCATTTAAGTGTTTCCTCTTGTCGGTGCAACTAATTCATACATATTGTTCCAGCCAGCTCTATTCCAGGCCATATCTTTTAATCTCCCTGTACGATATGATACCTAGTGTTCCCTTTATCTGTCCTATGTAATTATTTCTCAGAGAGATATGTGCTATCAAAATTTGTGTCGATAGTTTCATCACAATTATGTGCAATTTTATATTTTGAGTTTTCTACAAAAGAAAATGATTCAGGCTTGGATTAATCATACGGCATAATCTAGTCCTAAACATTAAGCACAGTGAAAAATATTTTCACTAATAGATTCCAGAGAACTAACAATGAATTTATTGTTTCGTAAATAATGAGTATATTGAAATATAAAATAAAGTAAATATAAAAATAGTACGTATAAACACCAATGTTTATATTGTACAAAGATGGAACCTGGAATCATAAAAAGTTGAAAGCTTATTAAATCACTTCACTATCAATATTGTATACCAAGTTCGACATTGCTAATGTTTCTTTTTTTATATGTAGAACCTTGATTTTTCGAAATAACAGTGCATAAAATAATCAAATACCTAAAATAAAATGATTTTTAATATTACCTACTCAATTGTGTTTTTTTTTTTGTCCGTTTTGTTTTTAAAAGAGTTAAAAACATGACAAGTATAATAAATAACAGAATATACTTTGTCTATCTGCGCCTATGAGTGAAATTAGGTTCGATAGCTGATGTCAATCATGTGTCAATTCCATATATTTTGACATTTCTACTAGCGATATCGCTAATAATGATCGCTTTATCTATAGGGAGGGAGGCAGAATCAACACCATCTGTTTTTTTTTTTTTGCAATTGAAACACATTTTCACATTTTATAAATATGAACACTTTAATGGCTGGACCAATCATCGTAAAATTTCATATATACCGTCTACATTCTTCTCCATGTCATCAGATATTATAAGATTTTGAGATGGAGAAGGATGAGATAGAAAAGGATTTTTATTCCGGTTAATTAAGATATCTCAGAAACGTAAACATGGTAGGGTGTACAACTAGTATAAAAATAAAATTAAGTTTATTATTATTATGAAAGTAAAAATTTGTTACTCAACACTCAAACGAATAAATGAATTAGAAACATGACAAGTATAATAAATAACAGAATATACTTTACTAGTGAAATTAGATTCGATAGCTGATGTCAATCATGTGTCAATTCCATATATTTCGACATTTCTACTAGCGATATCGCTAATAATGATCGCTTTATCTATAGGGAGGGAGGCAGAACCAACACCATCTGTTTTTTTTTTCTGCAATTGAAACACATTTTCACATTTTATAAATATGAACACTTTAATGGCTGGACCAATCATCGTAAAATTTCATATATACCGTCTATATTCTTCTCCATGTCATCAGATATTATAAGATTTTGAGATGGAGAAGGATGAGATAGAAAAGGCTACTTTTTATTCCTGTTAATTAAGATGTCTCAGAAACGTAGACACGGTAAGGTGTATGGTACAACTAGTATAAAAATAAAATTAAGTTTATTATTATTATGAAAGTAAAAATTTGTTACTCAACGCTCAAACGAATAAATGAATTTAAAAAAACAAAAATGTTTACTTGTGTACCTAGTTACTGTGTAGTACTAAAAAATTTAAAAAAATTATCAATACAATATTTATTGGTAATGCACAAAAATGTTTCGGGTTATTTTTTAGGATTATCACTTTATATCACGAGCCAAATAAATGTAAACAATTAAAATGAAAAATTTTACTTATTACATATATATACTGTAAAAATTTTTTATCAAAAATATTATTGAGGTCTTTATTTCAACAAATTGCAGTTAAGCAATTTTTTGAAATAAAAACTTTAATTATATAAAAGAAAAAAGAGCTATACTCATTTAAAGTTCTCTAAAAGATCAAATTAGAAATGAAGTAATTCACCAAAGGATAAAAATTACCGATATAGCTCAAAGAATTTGCAAGCTGAAGTGACAATAGACTGCAGTATCTGCCGTTGAAACAACACTGATAGAATTGACAAGTTCTGCGGTAAAGATCGCAAATTGGCAAACCTATTGTAGTGTAGTTAAATAAAATACCGTTTGGCTATGTGGAATAACGACATACGTTGAGTGGATGGTAATAACAGGAAGTGAAGAATCAAAGATTAGTGGCGTACCTTTAGAGGGGCCTACTACGTCCAGTAGTTGACTCAAGGAGGCTAATTATCATGATGACAATACATAATACACAATATATCCTTATTCCTTCTCAAACTTACGATTAAAATAAAAAAATTCAGTAATTCATGTTTATAAAAAAGTGAACAGAAAAGGTGTCTGTAATAACAAAAATATATTTTTTAATTTAAACGTATGTTTTATGGCTGATTTTTCATTAAAAGCATTTAAATAAGACAGTGTAATTGATTGCAGTTGGGAAACATTACCGGGTTACGATGTGTAATTCAGTTGACTAGCACCGACGAGCAAGAGCATTGAATGGGTGTCGGAAGTCACTCTAATAACGTTATTACCTCCCTTTATGTTACAGTACTGTTTGAAATTAGCCAAGCTCCCCTTTATGGTGATTGAAACTTTTATTCTCAATATATACCTACATACAAGTATATAGGTGTTCAAATACATTCTCAAATGAAATAGATAATAATATATCTATTTTATTCGAAAATGTCTTATTCCAGTAACGAATATACGCAACATGCGACTAGATTCATAATTATTCATATATTATTTTCTTTAAATTGATAATATTGATTATATAATTATGATCATACGCAAGAGAAACGTTAATGTAAGTTGCTGTCTGTGATTAGTCTGTAGCAACGTAACTCTCAAAGCAATTTCACACGCTGCGAAAATAACCTCTTGCTGTTGTTGACTTCGACATTATCCTAGAACGGAATGCGACGAAGTGAGTACTGAAAGCACCTTATACCCGTGGTAAGATTTATAGTGCGGTCAACTCACTCTTGACAAATACGATTATGGACTAACCTCCGTGGGTTCGGTGTAGACGTCGTTATGTTCCCTTCGTTACGGTATAACATATAAAACCGAGAACACGTCCTCACAATATATGTAGTATGTTCCTGGTTTTCGAAGTGGTATCAGTGCACTTACATTTATTTACAACTAGCGCCTACCCACGATTTCGTCTGCGTGAACGGAATAAAGAGTAACCTGTGTTTCTCTCAATCCCAAATATTCCCATGCGTCGCCTTGAAATTTGGTCTACGTTTATATCAAATTTCATGACGATCGGCTGTTAATATGTGTGTTGATATTAGTAAAAATGTAACGATAAGTAAGAGTGGCACGGTATAAATCCATTTCATTGCGTAAATAAGTTCCTAATTTCGATTCTCCGTCAAGCTAATTTTAGAAACGTACGTTTTCTAAATTAGGTGTGGGACGTGTGCGTACGTGAGTGCGTGCGTGCGTGCGTGCATGCATGCGTGCGTATGTGTATTTAGGAAAAATCTAAAGCTCAGTATTAATGTTCACAAAACTGAATAACTTACCGTGAACCACCATTTCATTAGTTTCAGATTTTTAATAAAAATAAAAAGATATGAAATTAACTTTTTCCAAAATTTATTGCTCTTGACATTTAGCAGGAACTTTTGTGCCTTAATAAAGTCTTCGAAGTGTCGAAATTTTCAACGTTCAAGAGTTAATAACTGTTTAAGATCATTTATCCAAACTTAATGGACTTGTAACAGAAAGATTAAAAAGTAAATCTATGTTCATCCTTAGAAATTAACTTGTTTTGAAACGTATGAAATTAAATATCTATAATATTAATAAAATATTACAGGCAAATATAATTTAATATGGCGCAATTCTTTTATTGTTAGAATTAAGATATTAAAATTTTCTTAGAGATATCAACTATGTAGTTAACAAAAACGTTTTAAAAATAATTAATTTTTAATAACATAATTTTATAATTATGTCTGATACTAACCAAACAAATTTTTGCTGTTTAATAAATAAAATATAATTACAGAAATTTTAAAATAAGAAGATTAGTTGTTGCCAACTACGTCTGATCTATTAAAAAAGGATTTCGGGAAATTCCTTCTTAGCTGTAACTATGCGCTCGCCTACGTTATCCATTATTACGCCATCCTTATAGTAAAATAATAAACTCCGGGACAAAATTTCATGATTTAAGATTACTTTATCTACCTGTGAGATTTACGTCAATCAGTCAATTGATTTTGTTGCGTATTGGTAGAAAAGGCAAAACCTACCATACATGAAATACTGGAATATTCAAATTATTTTTAAAGAAAGTCATCAAAAAACATGTCGATGACTAAAACAAATTTGTTAAAAATCGACATAACAACAAATATTGATTCGAAGATTTTGTTTACAATGTACGAGTATAATTATTATGATTACCTTTTATAAAATGCTTCAAAAATGTGTGACGAAAATTGTAAGACATTTTTATGAGATACGGATGCTATCGGTGTATAGGTTGATAAAGCCAATATTACAGGTCACCGGTGCTCTATTGTCGCTGCACAGAGCCAACCCATTATTCTTATAGAGAACTAGGTAGAAAAATATTTGTTGATTAGTGTATAAACTAATATAACAAAAATAGACCCGATTAGATAAGCGCATACTTACTCAAAAATGTAATTGTGTTATATAAAAGATACAATGGTTTTTTTGTGACAACATAATAAGCAATATTTTTAATAGAGATGGAATTAATAAATCTTATTGTACCCATACCTTTCAATATCACCCCGATCCATCAATAATTGTTACCAATTTGTTGTTTAAAAATACAAAACGAGTTTTTCTATTTAGATGCAAAATCATTATTTAGAAGGTTTAATTAAATAAAAATATTATGGAAGTTTTGATGAATGAAATAAAAATATATATTTCTCTATATTTATGCAGAGTTATATATCTACATTTGCTCTCCCCACTGATACTGCAGCATGTATACGTGTTTTTGTTCCGGTTTAAAGAGAGAGATAAGACAATGAAAGAATACTTAGAACTCTCACACAAAACCCTCATATCTCTGGTGTTGCAAAAAGTTTGTCAGTGGCGTCTTATTCAGCTGTCATCGTTTATCTAGCATCAAGCAAATCTTATGGTTGATTACTACCTTTACTTTATAAAAAATAGTCATAGTATTTAATAGTTGGCATAACAGGTCATTTGTTTATTATAGTCTACATATATACGTTTCATCAACAACATGTGATTACACAGTGATATATTATTTCACGGGCGATAGGTTATTGAACTTGTACCTATTAAAAAATCGAATGAAATACACAAGTTTATTTATATAATTCTTGAGATAATAATTTTTGAGACACAAACTCCACAGTGTAAACTACGCGATTTTCTAATTATTATAACATTACTATCAATGCCAAGAATGTTTATAATGTGCTATTCTTCCGTGTTTATCTCTATAGTTTTTATTGTAACCACTGAAAATAGATGTGTGTTTAAAGTGGTCGGTCACGCGCATACTTGTAAAGCTATAAATAGCCTTTATCACTTGGCAGATGTACGTACAGCAAATCTGGGAGTTGCTCTTCAGCCCGCCTGCCCCTGCATTCGCCCGCAGCGTCATGTCATATGCCACGCAAAATGTCGCGCGCTATATGTTCACGCGCCGTTCCTTAAATTATTAAGTATTTATATTTGGCTTCAGATCGACGTGTAGACCTGTTAGTTTCGATCACTAATATAAATACTTACATCGATCTATATCTTTCCTATTATTTACGTTGGAGGTGAGAGTTGTGCCAACTTCTCTCAGAACTTTCGTTTTTTCTCTTAATATATTCATTATTTCGCAAACAATAATACTTCTATTAATATTGTACTGTAGTATAACGACTTTTTGTATTACCTAATCTATATAGTTATTTTAAAGAGAGTTTTTGTTTATGACGTATTGTAAAATGATGATAAACTCAAGAAATAATTGACTGGTTTTCAAAATTATTTCACCTATATGTTAGCTACAAGCAACATTATTAGATCAAGGTTTTTCCAAGAGACTACAGTATGGGGCTCTTCAAAAGTGGGGTAAAGAGGTTTCTTCAGGATCGGCAACGCGAAAATAATACCCCTGGTATTGCAGGCGTTCATAAGCTTCGGTAACCGCTCACCGTCAGATGAGCCGTATGCTTGTTTGGCACCTCTGTGGTAAAAAAATACTGTAACACGGACTGTATTTTATAAAAAAAAAATGTAAAGTAAATACAGGTCACTAGTAGTTTAGATCGGGACGTATAACTTGCAAGAACTTGCATGAATTTGAAAAACTTTGCAGCCAAGGGATTGCTGTGCTATTGCTAAGAATGATATGTTCGGATTATATTAACGGTTAAAATGCGACTTTTTATAATAATTTATAATAAGATATTTTTAAGCGACTTCCAAAAGAAGAATGATAAAGTATTAGTACAAAAAGTATCCTATTTTGCGGTACCTGGCTTTAGATGACGGTTATGGGAGAAAGAATTGTTAGTAATGCGGACTTCCAGTCCCATTGCTAGCAATATACCCTATCAGGTCGACCTCCACGTGGTTGCCCGTGGAAACCATCATGCTATATTCCAGATGTATTCATCCCGATGGACTAACTGACTTGCTTTTTCATTCTCACCTATCATCCCTCACTAGTGATCCGCCAGCGTACGCCGTTAGCGCAGGCATGGGTACCATTCCATTATGTTCCATAAAAAAAAATGACGGTTACTACTTACTATGTGGACTATCTACTTATTTGCTATAATCACACATAGGTTTAAGTATCGAAGAGTTGAATTTAACATTCACATTACACATCACAGGTAAATATTGTCAAATAAATAATTTATTTTACAATGTTTAGCTTATTCCTGTAGTATTATTATTTTTAAAACTTATTACTGTAACCATTTACATTTAAAGAAAAAAATAAACAAATTACAAATGAAAATAATACTTTTTACTTATATATCTTTGCATTATTTGTAAACAATTAAACTGTATATATTTCTTATATTTACATACATTGTGACATAAAATTTATGTTACAGTTTTTAAATTTACCAAAATAAATATTAATAATGTGAAAAATTAATTAAACAAAAACAAATTAAATTAACAATTAGTCAAAATAATCTTCACGTTCTGTACGAGTTTTAAAGGTCTCCATAACCCTCGCAGCATTTCTATGTTAGTACGCCAGAGATATCCTTCGAGCCAGATACGAACCGAAACGGTGATCATGGCCCCTATCAATGCGTTGGCTCAACTTTTTATAAAAGATTTCGCCTCTATATGTACTGTATATAATAAAAAAAAGTTGTTTACTTCTTTTATAGTACGTACGAAAATGATAGAAATATTTATCAGGATAAATATATCTTTGTGCAGTACTGTACGTCAACGCTTATATTTATAGAGACCAGAATGCGACGCCGCCAAGAGCCTTATCACTCCAAATGACGCTCAGAATTTTATTTCATTAGCTTATTATACTATATATTATTATATATTTCATTTTGATGCCGATTATGGACTTTACATTAAGTTGTTACTTAGTTAATATCACGTGATAAGTTATAGTTTAAATTCATGTGAATATTGATTTAGGATGGCGTCTTAACTTCAATTTTCTAATTGTTGACATTAGCTATAGGCATTCTGTTCTGTAGATATTTTGTTCGTCGATTTCATGAACTGTCTGTATTATTCATAACCCTCCATTAACATGCAAAGTGCTAACTTTTTTTGTTTTCTTTTGTTATGTTAAGACGGAAACCACCTAGTCCCATGAGGGTACGGTGCAAATGGGTAGAACCTGAAATGTACACCGGAGATATCGCACGGATAAAAGCGATTTGACAAGATATCCGGAATGATGTAGGTATGTGTACTAACTCGCACACTCTCCCAATAGTAAATTATTACCCTTCTATCTACGAATATGTATATATTTATTTCGACAACAATGATTCATTTTGTTAGTAACAGACTTAAAATGGTTTTAATAAGGATAATAACAATACTGTGAATATGAAACATTGACTAAATTATTTTGAATAAAATTCAGTAAACCGATAATCAAAATGTAGATTAAAATAGAATATTCTTTATTCTAAGTACTTTTACTAACCATAGAGTTCTTTTATGTTACAGAATGTTTTAAATTAGTGTTATTGTTATTATTGAAATTTTCTCTTATGCTAGTCATATAATTATTACTAAATAAATAATATGAATGTTATTCCTATAACAAACATATATTAATAATACATTATGAATGACGCTGTAGTTGTAACAAACGAGAATTAATGCTATTATTTGAGTGTTCCTCTACGCCGCGTCATCATCTCACGCAGCGCTTGTGTTAATCTCTTAATAATAACAGCCAATAAGTTGATCCCTACTAATTGATTCCACGACCACTACGTTATATCCGGCGGGTAAGTCACGTTATTTCAATTAAATTTATTTATTTATGTTTTACTGTATGTACACAAAAAGCAGAATTACAGAATTATTATGTAATAAATTCTCTTTTAATAGAGAGAACATTAAAAACAAAAACGCTAAGAGTTTTCTTTTAGAAAACTTTTTAGTAAATTGATGAGATGAATTAAAAGGACTAAATAACAGATAATAATTTAAAAATATTTACATTATAAATAATTAATAGATATTATATCAACAAACAACAACTTATTTATATCAACCTATCGAAATTTACAAATAATTAATTTGGGTAGGTCGATATAAATAAGCTATAATTAAAATTTAAAAAAAAAAACAGTAATACCTGAGTCTGATTTACTAAATAAATTAATAGCCAAAAAATCATCCCGTAATCATCACTTACTATCAGTGAGTTAGAACTCGACTATGTACATATTTCACAATTAATAAATTTCACGACTTCGCCAATAATATTTTATATACACATATCGTTAAATTAAGGTTCTTACTAATGTATTTATAAAAACATGGTAAACAGTGCTTAATAATTAATTATGATGCTTCTCTTTTCTGATTACTTTATTGATATTTATGAGAATAAGCTTAAAATATGTTTTAGTTTTTAAATAATTGATAATAGTATTTATTTTAATTAATACCTTATAATAGTAGTATATTCATTTATAAACTTAGGCATTATTATATTTTAATTAATTATTAATTTAATGATATGTGTGTATGACATATTAATGGCGATCAATAAATTAATAATTAAGTTCCATTTCATTACATTCTAGACATAAGTACAAACTTGGCATTCAATGTTATAATAAGATATCGAAATATATATTAGATCTACCTTTTAATAAATGTAAAACTGTTATTCACTTATGTAACAAACGTGCGTGGTATTAGTCGGTCATGTACGGTCTTTCTCAAGGCGGCAGTCTTAGCATTTTTAATAGATTTAGCTATACAGTATCTATTGATAATTATCTTTAGTAAAGTTAATTATTTCAAGAAGAAAATATGTGTATAATATATTAAATATAGAAAATTAATGTTACTCTGGGGTACTTTAAAACCAGAAAGCACAGATTTCGTTATAAACTATTTTACAGGCCTAGACCCTAATTAGTAAATGATGTCCCAAATGTACGCGCCTGTATAGAGAATTATTTCACGCATATTAGTCCTTGTTCTTTGCATTATATATATTTAGTATACATATTTTGATATATTTACATACAATGAAATATTTATTACCAACAACTTATAAAATAAATTAGCTAATTACAAACATCAAAATTCTGCGTAATGTTGTTAATGTATTAAAAATTAAAATTAATCTAAACAGTTTATGGGTAATGTTTTAATACACCTATTTGCATTATATATGTACACAGGTACTTAATATAACATTTTGCATAGTAGATGATTATGATACATATCAGTACAAACATTTCCCATATGACGTCTATTCTGATGTTGCATATTTGATAGATAATGCTATCTAAAAACAAATCATTGACTTGACATCAAAATCTTCAAATTGTGAACGTAAAAAATCTCTAAGCATTGACAATAACATCCATTATTGTTTGTAGCTACTAATAATAGATACAAATTGACCGCGAATATTTTCAAAGAAATAAATATTATTATATCCCATCAAATTGCATTTTTTTTTTGGCAAAGAAGCGACTTTTGATGTTTACACGATCATTGGTCTGTATACGAATATCGGCATTTTAGCTTGTTGATAAAATCGATGATATAAAAATGTGTTTCAACAATAAAGAGGATGGTTCGATAAATAAAGATTTAATAATGATATATCAAATGTTAGTGAAATGATCTTAGCAAGGATAAAGTTTCAAATAATGCAACAACATTCGCCTCATGCTTGAACGGGCAATGCCCGAAGTCGCTGACCCATATCCGCATCTGTTCGAAAAGATTCATTTTTACGCAATTTCCTCTATTCATTTCATTACTTTTTAAGTTCACGGGCAACCATGACCTTTACGTGGATTCGGCCTGTAAAAACATCCTTGTTTCATTAAAAAATATGCCTTAGATATAGACATAGGTAGATATATTATACTATGCAACCTAATTTAATTAGAAATTTTACTTTAAACATAAAAAGGACTCTATGATGAGTCACCTGTATTAATAGTAAGTAAGCAGTATATCTAATTGATAAAAATAAGAAATAAAGATGTAAGGAAATACGAAATTGTTTGCAATATTTCAATTGTAATCTGTGATACAGTTAAACTATTAATTTTAATAAAACACTTTAACAAAGATAAATATATAACTAGTTACCGCTAAAGTTACCACATGTAAAGTTAAAAGCGGAGAATAATTTGTACCCACAATGTCCCAAAATATTATAATACCTGGAAATTTAAGATTATTAAATAACGTAACAAAAAAAAATATTTAAAAAGAAAAGTTATAAAATTCTTTATGGATACGTACTAAATTAAAAATGTTTTTACTAAATGCTATACAATCTTTCACAAATATCCAAAAACTATATGCTATTAGATAGGTTATATAAATTCAATGGGAATTTATTGGCATAAACAAAGTCGTAATAAACATGTAGTAAATAATTATCGAATTTAAATAAATAAAAAAATATATTAATAAGCAAATATTTAGTTTTTTGACATCAAATCGAATACGCTGTTCGTTTGTTGAACAAAGTAACAAGTAATGATCTAGTGGCCCACGTGCTCTATGGTGACACTTTGTCAAGGTGACAAGTGCCTTTGTGCAGGCGTCGCGTCACGTCACGTCGCCAGCGTCACTTGGAGCATTTCTATTTCGGCGCGAATGTCGCGGCAGCGGCCGGCGCTCTGCATGCGAGACGCGGTGGCACGCGGCGCTCGCGCACGCGATCTAAAGGTACTCCCTACTTTAGTTCACGCGTATGTTCCCCCTGCCGAACACGTCTAAATAAACAAGTCATATTCACTAATGTGGATAGCTTTAAAAGTGTCGTAAAAATAAGAAAATGTGAAAATCCAGATAATCCACTGTGCTCTTTGGTGAAGTGATATAGGTTAAGTGTTGGTGAAATAAAATATTTATCGCCCCAATGTCACGGCGGTGTTTCGTTTGTACCTACAACACAAACGAAGGGTATTTTTACGACGCGCAACGTCCCAACATCACACAGCTGACATAAAGTGTTGAATACATCTATTGAAATTGCTCTTATATCGTCAAACGGCCTCTGTATTACAAGCACATAAAGTTGAATAATATGTTACTTTGTCCAATTTTTTTCTGTAAGATGTCATTTGAATTTGAAGGTTCACATGATTCACTATTCTCTACTTAAGCTGACACAATGGTGATCTTAAAACTGTAATGACACCTATTATATTTATGAGTAAATTTAACAAAATAGAAGTATAAAGTAAAAATAATTTAGCGACAAAAGACAATGTAAAATAATTAATAACAATAGTAATTGTTCAGTTTATCCTGTACCTATATTACATATATACTGTAGTCTGATACGAGACACAACTCTGCTAAAATTAAGCATGTATAAAACTAATAATATCACCATATAATAAGGATATTCAGACTTTGCGAGTGTGTATGCATAGATACCTTTGTTTGTTCAGTGATAATGCCGGGAGAAACATGCGCGCGCATTCCACTAGCTGCCATAACTTATCACAACACTTAAACACCACGTGCTTTCCATAAGCACTTAATAACAGTGTCTAATGATTAAGTGACTTCCTATCTTGTTAGAGCACAAAGTGTTAGTAAGTGCAAAGTTGTTGGTGTCCAGTGCGCGTGGTTCGAGTGTCACGCAGAGTTTGTTGCTCTATCGGTGCGCCGATATGTTGTTGCATGGTGACGTAGTGACAGCGCCTGTACAACGGAGACGCTCAGGTCTCTGCGGTGTTCCATGCTGTCGTGGGGGCGGGGAACCGCGGGATCTTCAAAACCCGTGCCCCTTCCCAACTGCACTCTCCTCCAGCACCAGTCCAGCGGCGAGGACGCCAGCGACCGTGAAACTGAAGGCGCTATACTCGCAGGCGTCGCCGCCTTGGCTCGAAGACGACACGCCATAAGGATTAAGAGAAAATCTAAAATTGGCTTCAGAGTCGTAAGGTCTGTTGTATCATGATAACTTTAAAGAGACTAATTTTAAGTTATATCTGTAAGACTACAATGCCGACTACAGGCTCCACTAAGGGGGCCGACTATTGTTAGACGATTTGGGTCAATCAATGAATAAGCGTCACTATACAATGGTAGGCCTTTATATTAGTAATAGTATTGCGGCCAGTATTATCAAAGATACAATTCGTGCTTGTTTTCATTAGTAAATTTTGTTTATGTTTATCCAGTAAAATATCTAAGTTATTAATACTTGATTACGAGAGGAATCCCTCTAAAGCATTAATAGTTGCTTGATGTGTGTGAGTTATCGATTAAATATTGTTAGTGTGACGTTAGATCTACAATATATCTACATAAACTGGCATCCGGCAGACAGCGAGTCATTTAACATTCCAGACATGTCCACGCTACGGCACACTCTATGCTTGCAACAGGTATAGGACACACAGACGTAATAATATGTCTATGGTATCTATACACAATAGAGGTGCAGCAACAGAGGTCGCCGCCGCTATTACAGATTTATCATAATTCTACTAATATAACAAAGGTGAAAGTTTGTAAAGATGTTCTTATGTTTGTAACTCCATCACATCTAAATCTAAATGGGTTTGAATAAAATTTTATACATAGATAAGTTGTATCCTAACTTAACAAATAGGATACTCTATGAATTATTATCTATATACTATACTCATAAAACTCATGTAACTATGAGTCTATACACTGATTCATGCAGACAAAGCAACGGGAAGCAGTTAATAAATAATATATATTTTATTCTTCAATAAACTGCTATGTTTTAAATAAATTCTGTAATTATTTATTTTATAGTTCTATCATCATTGTTTGTTATTTTCATGGAATATTATTACAGACATTCAATAGAGAAATCAAGTATGTATGTCAAAAATAGTATGAATGGCGAAAATAGGTCAATATTAATGAGTTGAAGTGACATTTAGCTGAATAAATTTTGATACACATTTTTTTAACCTAAACAAAACGCATCCTTTTATCGACATTGTACAACTATTATTTCTAATATATTATCAATATATATATATATATATATATATATATATATATATGTATATATTGTTTACAAATTAATGTACATTTGTTAATTAAAAAACTTTCAATTATTTGAAAACGAAAACGTATTTTAAGCTCACATTTATATATAATTCAAAGTAATCACTAAAAATAAGTATCATTACGAATCCTTAGGCATTGTTTGTCTTGTTATTTCAAATAATATATTCGTAAGACTTTTGTATCGTTTTATTTTTCAAGTTAACTTTATAGTATACATTTCTCCTACATACTGAACAATAACTGCATATTATGGTATTCACAAGGGAATGAGCCACAAATCCCCGTACTAAAAATTCCCAGGAATTCCCGGTTCTTTGAAGCAGTTAAAGATTTAAAAATTAAGAATCGGAATTTCCGCTACTTTCGGCAATGAATAATAATAATCATATTAAACACAATTTAATAATAATAATCTAGAATGTAAGACAACTCGACACTAAGACCATCTGAATAGAATACTGACACGCTAATACAGTTTCCTACCGCCAACCTCGTGTTTATGAGTGACATCAATGTTTATCACGAGCTTTTGTGAAATTTACTTCTTATTGGCTATGCAAGTAGAACCGCCTATGCTTTAATCTTGAATCATGGTCTGATGCAATTGCTTTCAGTCATTATCAGGATACAGTCGGCTATAAACAGTCCTTGTTCGATTTTTAACTGGATATGGAATCTCGATCAGAGGTCTTTTAAGGAACTCAGATCATTATCTGGTCATTAGTACTGTGCTGTAAACATCATTCATCACAACTCAATATTGGTATGGCATTACTCGTCTACAAATTATCTCAATTTATAGAAACGAATATTTTGCACACAACCATTAGGAGAAACTCTGCTTTAAGGATCAAGATCAGATTACTTCGAAAATCGATGTGGAATGGAATCCTATATTCGGTGTTGTGCTGTAGCGTCATAAAACGGAGCCCTTCGTTATTTTAAGGCTTTGCTTCCAGGACCTTTAAAAATATTCGTCAAAGTAGATGCCAAGAGTATACATCTCATTTTAATCAGGAACTTCTATATCACCCCAGAAATAGTCATCATATCTTTTGACGTACAGCCAAATCCGTTGAGAGCAACTTCTGTCAATTGTCTCTGCTTCCGCTAGAATTACTTAATGGCTCTCTGGATCATACCGCTGTAAAGACGAAAAATGTTTTTTCAATGGAGAAAAATTATCACCCCCTTTGCCGTATTATGAGAAAATTTTGCTCTATTATACCATACGACAAAGAGACAAGAGTAAGATCATGTGTAACATCCATGTCACACATATACCAGTTACGATTGAGAACACTACGCTCGAAGTTGTCGATGAGTATGTATACCTAGAACAAGTTGTCCGAATAGGTAAGTTTAACATCAACCGAGAGGTTAAAACTCGGTGTGCTCAATAGAGCGAAGCATTACTTCACGCCGGATCAGCGATTAATGCTTTACAAATCGCAAATCCGGCCCCATATGGAGTATTGCTGTCACTTATGGGCGGGAGCACCTAGATACCAGCTTGAACCCTTCGACTCAGTGCAACGACGAGCTATGAGAATTGTCGATGATCCCATGCTTGCAAGCGGTATCGAACCCTTAAGTCTTAGGAGAGATTTTGCCTCACTCTGCGTGTTCTACCGCTTATACAACGGATTGTGCTCAGAGGAATTATTCAATATGATGCCTGCGGCCACTTTCTATCATCGTACGGCTCGCCATCGACAGGGAGTTCACCCTCATACCTTACAGCCTAAATGGTCGCGTACAACGCGGTTTCAGAGATGCTTTCTCCCACGAACACTCAGGTTATGGAATGAGCTCCCTGCCGAGGTTTTCCCGAGAGACTACAGCATGGGGTTCTTCAAAAGGGGGGTAAAGAGGTTTCTTCAGGGTCGGCAACGCGCGCGTAATACCTCTGGTATTGCTGGCGTTCATAGGCTACGGTAACCGCTTACCATCAGGTGGGCCGTATGCTTGTTTGCCACCTCAGTGGTATAAAAAAAAAAAGGTCAACCAACGAATTCAACTCAGCTGGGTGGCGTTCAGGAAACTACGCCGCATCCTTTCATCCGAAATACCTCATAATTTGAAGACGAAGGTCTTTAACTAGTGCGTGTTGCCAGTGATGACTTACGGAACCGAAACATTGCTCGTATGCAAAAGCTTCAAGTTACTCAGCGAACTATGGAGAGGGCTATGCTCGGAGTCTTTTTACGTGATAGAATCCGAAATGAGGATATCTGCAAAAGAACCAAAATAACCGACATAGCCCGAAAGATAAGCAAGCTGAAGTGGCAATGGGCTGGTCACATAGCTCGAAGAACCGACAACTGATGGAGAAGAGCTGTTCTTAAGTGGCGACCGCGTATGGGAAAACGTAGTGTAAGACGAACCCCCACAAGATGGATTGACGACCTGAAATACATTGCAGGGAGCCAATGGCTGCAGGTAACTCAGGACCGTTCTTTATGGCAATCTATAGGGGAGACTTATGTCCAGCAGTAGACGGGTAATGGCTGAAATGATGATGATAATGATAAAGAGATGTACTGAAGAAACTCTATTGCTTCGATATCCTTGGATACTTATAAAGGGGTAAAAGTTTTCCAACTATTGTTCTTGGGTTTCTTTTCTTGATTGTCATTATTTTTTTATTTTGTATGAACTTTTCTATGATAGGTTTGTCTGTTTATCGTATAACCTTCGATCCTTCAAATGTAGTATGAAAAAGCACTTTAGAGCCTGCATTAATAGTTAACATTTGAGAAAGAATGTCTTCCCTTCAGTTAATGGCATTTATGGTTTACACTATTCTTATATTTACACAGAATTGTATAATCACACAATCATAAATAACAATAATTTTTATTGTCCACCACAACTAACATCTAAATTGGGCAACAAGCTGTTAAAAAAATATAATAAAATATATATACATGTTCTTACAACAAATGCTTGGGTAATATAGATAAAGACATATTACGTCGATCCCAAAATTTATGTAGGTAATTGAAATAAAGGTAAGAAGATTTCTTATTTGTAGTATAATGCTTGAAATCATCACGTGTAACATAATTTTGTACATTTTTAATTACTTATAGTAATTAAAAAAGTACCAAAAGTCTGAAAATGCCAGAACCTCCCAGTTTAGCTTGGACTGGTGCCAAACATCCTGATTAGTTCTCTATTCACTAACTATTCATGCCCACATCGATAAAAAATGGCCTGTATTTAGCGAAGCTTTTCTATATGGAAACACTCTATCTATACAATCTAAAGGATAACCGTGGATGAAGAAACAGCAATTATTATGATGAAATTGGAAAAAGAATCTATGCAACCACCTAAAAGTATCAACAAAAAATAAAAGAATATTATTTATTTTATAGCTATGTATAAACGATATTTTGGACAGAGGTAAATCTACCTCTGTCCAAAATATCGATAT
This sequence comes from Galleria mellonella, assembly GCF_026898425.1. Taxonomy (NCBI): domain Eukaryota; kingdom Metazoa; phylum Arthropoda; class Insecta; order Lepidoptera; family Pyralidae; genus Galleria; species Galleria mellonella. The sequence goes on along the minus strand of NW_026442172.1, from coordinate 1,962,459 downwards.
CTAGAGGTATTATAAAATTGTATATTTTGTAGTATAAAGTTTTCAATTCAATCAACTATTTGCATAGATTTATTTCATACAATTCTTTTTGTATTCAATACGACACGAGATAAGTAAATATATTTTTTCGCTAAATAAGAAGCCAAAGCAACTGATATCTGCTCTAACCCTGTAATCACGGGTATTTGGACTCTTAATTACTGAAAAAACAAACTCTTCGGAAAGTAATCAATCAATTAGTAACAGCCGTCGGTTCTATAAATTAAATTATTTACTTTTATGAGACAAATGTAGACGAATATTTGCTTAGATAAGTAATCCAGTAGTTACTGTAAAACAATAGAAATATAAAGATAAAATTTTGTAAATATTAGACAACTGATATAAATATTTAAGTACTTTTTACATACATATAATACAAATAAATATATCTACTCATGAATATAAATATCTATATTACAATGGTATTGAACTCAGAGCCGAAGATGAGGTGGTGTATTAATCTGCTATGGTGGTGTGTAGTCATTAATGTCAAAAAAAATATAGACATAGAAATCACAATTTGTTCTAGCTAGAACAAATTGTGATTTCTATGTCACTAATCATATTGTGATTTCAATTTGGAGCTCCAAATACCTAAGTTTGTGCGAAAAAATACATTTTTATAGAATTAGACAGTATTTTTCGCACAAACTATTTGTTTGTTACCTTAAAGCGCCTTAACGGATTAACCAAACACAATGTAATTTATATATAAGTTATACATGTGCTATACGCGATGGATAAATATATAGGTTACTTTTTATCCTGGTCACACGGACGAAATCGTGGGAAAAAGCTAGTACAAAATAATAATGGTCACTCATATATCTTGCTGGTGATTAATTTTAGAAGACTGTTTTTATTCTTTAATTAAAAAGTTTCCTGAATCGTATTAAAGTTAATATAGTCGATAAAAATCACCATATTATTTTTAAGTACATCCCACATCAGACGAAAATAATTCTTCGGAACAAAAAGTTTTTTTTTTATGCATGTTTATTAAAAAAGTCTCTTCAATTGAATATCTTTGTCTCCCATTCCCGTAAGTATTCGAGTTGTCCCTTCAAAATGCTAACCTACTTACGTCTTAAATGTAAAGAAATTTTGGACAAAATTTCAGGCTTCTAAACCCACCGTATGGGTAGTGTTGTCTGTCAATTAATTTCTGATGTTTAGTAAGTAAATCGTTTAATTAATTCACGCTAGAAAATGCCATAAATATAAATTATTATTATTAACATAATAGTTTCAAACAAGTAGATTTAAATATTACAACCGTTACATTTAATATTTTTATGTTAGCAAATTATTAATATACAAGTAGGCATATATTAAGTTCTTAGAACAAATTACATATTATAAATTAATTCTATTAATACTAATAGTGGTTTTGCACACGTAGTATCATGTTACCTCTCTAAGTTGAAATTTCCAAAAATCCTTCTTAGTAGATGCTTATGTTTTAAAATCAACTTATGTTCTAAATTTCAGCATTATAAACATAGTAGTTTTATGTGTGCGTTGATAGTCAGTTAGGATCAATAACTATATGAATATAGATTAATAAGAAACACATGCTATTAGTTATTATTTCAGGTACAATATTAATCATTTTTGTATTCCTTATTTGAATATCTTATTAGATATTCAAATAAGGAATTCAAATTTTACATATATTTAACCATTGTCATATATTACTATGTATAACCTCCTATTAATAAACACGTTTATTTATTTGTAATAATTTATAGTACTTTAAAATCTGTAAATATACGATATAGTACTTTAGACAAGAACAAATACAATAGGGGATTTATCCCATAGAAATAATATCTTCCAGTTAACCATACATTTGATGTTTCAGTGATAAATCACGTTTAGCGTAGGTATATTTTAATATAGGTCCACATAATCAATACCAGATCAAATACAATTACTCTAAACGGTTTATTGTCCACAAACGGAATAAGAATAGATACGTCAATTTACGGAATCAATTAGTTGGCCGTCTGACCGCAATACCAATTCAATCTATCAACCTGTTATCAATTAATTGATTCGAGATTTGTAAGAAAAAATTAGCTTTGGTTTTCATTCTGTTATTTTCATTAATTATATATGTAGTTCAAGATTATAAAATTACCTTAGTTCTTTTTCAAAAATTGTTTATATGGTTTTTCTAATAAATATTAATACGAGTACATAGCGTTTCCCGCCACCTGTACGCTTAGATCTTTTAACTACGCAACGGATTTCATCAATAGATAGAATTTTAATGAAAATGTTTATACGTATAATTTAATATTGTCTTGTGTCAATTTATTGAAATATGACTATAATTGTTCAAGACGTCCAAATAAAATCAAGCCGCTTAGCCTTTTTGTCGAAAATGCTATCTTATTATTTTTTTTTTTGATGGGTGAAAATGGTATGGTAATGGTATGATGATCAATGAGAATGAAAACAGGTCAGTTAGTCTATCGTGATGAATTCATCAGGAATTAACCATAATAATTTCCAGGGGGAACCACAAGGAGGTCGACCTGGTTGGGTATATTGCTAGCAATGAGATTCATAGTCTCCATTACTAACAATCCCTTTCCCCCCGCTATCTTATTATTTTGAAATATAACAAATCAAATTTATGATGGTTCGTGTGGTCTCGACATAGAATAGGCCATCTCCTTCTTTCCCGTGGGTGCCGTAAGTGGCGACTAAGGGACCTAAATGGTCGAGGGATAGGCAGCAGCGTTCCTCTTAAAACATCACCAAAACCCTAACTGCGGTTGCCAATCCGCCTGCCAGCCATGACAACTATTAGTCAAATTCTCTTTACGGAAAAGATTCAGCAGTGGACGTTAACGCCCGATATAATGATGATGATGAGTTTATTATGGAATTGTTATTCTTTATTAGGACTACAAAAAAGTCAGCTATTATATATAAACGTCTATAATACACGGACAGCTTTCTATAACCATTTTAATGTATAAAAAAAAATGTTAGTAATGATATAGAGTTTGGAAAACTATTTAGACGAATACAATAGTAATATTTTTTATTTTTTATTAATCGTTCCATATTGATACCGCATTACTTTCTATATTGTACCCGTGAGAATTTGGAGCGGATCGGCATTTAGATATGTACCTATGTATATAGATTTAGTATTTAATATAAAATCACACGTGGTAGGGGTTAAACAGGAAGTATCTAATACTAATTAGGACAAAAAATATATAATAAATCTAAGGCATGGTCTCTTAGTTTTGTATTTTTACAATAAAAGGACAAACAAGCATACGGCTCGCCTGATTGTAAGTGACTACCACCGGCAACACCAGAAGCATATCGGATGTGTTACCGGTCTTTTAAAAAGGAATATGCTCTTTTATTGAAGGTTCCGATATGTATCAAACTTCATTTAAATTTATTTAGCCATTTCGACATAATTAGTAAAAAATACCCAAACAATTTCATAAATGTCTAAATTTAAAACAAAAGGCCTTCTACACAAAAATTCTAAATGAAACTGACAACAATTCCCATAATATTTAAAAACATTTTTAAATTTAAAAAAAAACTGATTCTATTAGGTTGTTCCATTTTGTCATATATAGATATACATTTTAAAATCATATAAACTTTTTTGTCTTTAAGAAAAAACATTAATAAATTTTAATATAAATAGATACATTATTGGTTTTGTAACCAGCGCTTTGTAAATTGTACTGCGATCTATTTTAGGCCAACAGATCACTATCACCTCTCATTGAAGTAGAAATAATTGATCCTTACCACGAGATGATACCCTCCACTTTCAATAGATAGTAATAATTCAACCAATTCGATCAATTCTATACCAAGTGGTTTAGGTTACTTTTGTTACAACATTGTATAAATATTTCATATTATATTTGTTATCGTATTATCAATATATTCATAAAATTATAAATATGAAAATTTGTAATAAATTTTTGTACACAGTTATATACTTTTGGAAGGAAAAAAAAACATTTACATAGAGTTTACATACAGTTATACTTACACAGTTTAAAAGGTTGTCGCATAAAAAAATAGCGACAGATAAAACTAGTATTTGATGAAATACATACTTTTTAAAAATCACAGTTGCAACCTTTTGATAGTATGCATTAACCTTGGATTAACATAGAATTTAACTATTAATAAGTTAATTGAAAGCTCAACACGAATACAATATGTATAAAGGGAATATCAAATAGTCGTCTGCAGTGAGAGATACGCAGAGCGATTGCAAATTAAATTACACCGCCAATTAGTGCGATCGTATAGCAGTATCCAATTCATTTGATTTTGTCTATCCATCGATATAAAGGCATACGAATCGTTACTACTCGTAGTTTATCCATTCATTATTCATTGATGTTGGAGTAGGCCTTTCCAATAGACTGCGTCAATGAACAATCTTAGTCCATCTAGTGGAGCTTCATCCAGTGGCGTTGATTTGTACTGTGGTTGCCTTTAAATTCTGTCTTACCCATTATTATCATCATAATTTTAACCATTCAGACTTCTTAAAATTAAATATCTTCCATAGACTGCCTGAAAGTAGAGTCCTGAGCTACCTATTTTTATTTACTCCATCTAACAGATTTAAGGTCATTACTCTATCTAATTGGAGGAAACTCTATACTGCATTTGCCATCTTTATTTGATTTGGGCGCATTCCATGTATTAAAATTTCAATGATTATCCTAAAATATCTGTCATCTTTGCAGAAAAAAACAGTAATATGACCACCACTTTTCATCCTTAGAATATCCAAAAAGGCGAATAAAGTTTAAAAGCACTTTACACCATCGTAAGAAATGGAAAACTCGAAATGAAACCGTATATCATGTCACCTACTATTACTCTTAATAGTACCTATAACCAGTGATAGATTAATGGATTTTTTATGGCTTTTACTTTGTACCATATTCTTTAAACTGTATCACCATAATACTTATAGCTAATTATATTATTGTTAATCTTAAATGAAGTTTCACTATCTAGATTTAAATACTGTTGCTCCATTATACTTTTACAAAGTACTAAGTACACTTGAACCCAACTGTGAGGTAAAGTTTGTTCGCTCTTTTCCACAAACTTGGTGCCATGGGAACAATTTGAAAAGAATATTACGATGTTAATATTTTACGTCTGAACATTATATCTTATGTAGGATAGACTATATAAAGGAAACCCGCTGCTTTAATTGAACTTTTTAATTTAACTCAATTATGCAACATATACTTTTATTTCAATATTTACGCTATTTCAGGCTGTTTATCACTGTAAATTATTAATATCTGTTACCCAGATTTTACCTATTTTCTAGATTTAATTGCTAATTCCTGAATGTGATTTAAATTTTAGGATATTTTAGGTATCGAAATTCTTTATCCCTTTAGATGTCCAAATAATATTATTCTATATGATGTTTTTATATTTAGTTAGCGGAAGGCAGTACAGTGAAGGGATCTGTTCGTTACCTTTAACTTGTTCACACAAATTGCGTCAAGCAGATGTGCTTACATGGCTATGTTTCCAATTGAAGGGAGACACTGTAGTTATAGGGTACAGAAACATTACATCTTAATGCTCAGAAATAGCAACTCATAAGCATTATCAGAAAGTTTTCTGTGATGTAAGTGCATGGTGCTATTCATTTTTATAAGCGATAGTTATTTTTTTCTTTCAGGTGATCCACCAGTTTGCTTCTAAATTACATTAAAATACCTAGGTAGTTAATTTTAGTTTCTGTTTTTTTATCATCATCATCATCATCATATTAGCCTTTAACTGTTCATCGCTGAACATAAACTTTTTGGAATTGCCTTATAATTTACAATTCTTTCGTGTTAAATTCGATTTAAAATCTCAAATAACCAATTTCATTTTAGAATTATTATTTATTGACATTTATGGTAGGGTACTCTTAAAAATGTTAGGAAAGGAATTGTTAGCAATGGGGTCTAACTGCCCCGTTGTAAACAATATACCCTGTCAGGTCGATTTACACGCGGTTCCCTGGAAACCGTTGTGGTTATTTCTTGTAAAATTCGTCTAACTGACCTGCTTTTATCCTCACCTATCATCTCTCACTGGTACCCCGCCAGCGTATACCGATAGCGCGGGTGGGGTTACAATTCCATTTTCACCTATTAATGAAAAATAACTCATAAAAAATAACTAGTATCGATAAAGAGACGAGTCAAGATATTAGTATTCATATAAACATCGGTTAGTATATCTAGTCTATTAAACTCTCCCTGAAGTAACGTTGTAAGGTGTAAGCGTTATTTCTTATCTTACCATTATTGTTTGTAAATATTATTATTAATAAGCAAATATTGCTAATTATTACATTGTACAATTGTATTACAAATGTTAAGCAATATTTACTTAGATGTGTATGTGTTTTGATGTCTTATTTATTACATGTTACAATGTAATTATTTTAGAGTAGCTACCGTTTGCGATATCACGTTTCTTTTCATTCTCCTGAGATTTGTAAAGAACGCTTTTTAAGTTGATATCTACGCCCACTAGGCTTCTAGGAAATCTTATCTAACTTAAACAAAGATTACGTTCACTGAAAAATACCTCTACATTCTACGTGACTTCATACAATGGAAGAGCAAGGTCAAACACTATACCATAAATCGCTAGAACGATTTTAATAAAATATACATTATTTTTTACTTGGACCAATAGTTATTTAAGTATTAAGTTATTTTCTTCATTAGAAAATTTTGATAAAATCTATTTAGTCATTTCCGTAATAAGATAACAAACAGCAATAGCAATTTCGTTATTATAGTAAATATTTTTATAAATTCTTAAAGACTATAATGAAATCCTATTGATCCTATAAAGACTTAAATATTTTAATCAATGTTGTTGATTGTATTTTATCAAATTGTAATCTAATGTTGCAATGACGATATAATAAGGAAATTAAAAACAAAATATTAATTCTACTATAAATGTAAATATTATCTTCAGATAATATTTAAATATCTGGTACTCAATAAAATTTTAAATCCTAAATGATATTGAATAAGTTTATTACACATATATTTTTTATTCCCATACACGTGGCTGAAACTGCGTTTACAGCTAGTAGTATAATTGATGGGTAAAATTAATTCAATCTAATATCACTTTAGTTTATTGTCAAAAGCGTAATTGTAATTGTTTAAGATATATGACATAATCAGGCCACTTGCTAACAGATACTGATACACTCAAAGGATTGCGGTGTCCGTCAGTTTCAGACAGAGCTACATTGCAACAACAATTAAAGTAACGATGCCCTATTATACATCAGAGAATCCTCAGATAGCACTATGCACAGCTTACAGCTCACTAAGCTATCACCACACTAAACTGAAGTAACGCAATAAACACCTCAACTTTGTACTTAAAAATACATTTCAAAACACATAATTAACTGTACGAAATTAATTACGACCTTCCGCTTTATGCTTTTAAATTATATTTTTTAGAACATTTTCGGGGTAACCCAAAATAAATTAGATTCAGAAGTACTCGTACACTCCAAAAGTTATACTTTATACGAGTTATTTTACAATACATATTTAAAATGCTTTTTAACTTTTCTTTTTACCTGCGCAAAGGAGTTCAATTAAACTCGTCAATTTTAAATTTTTATTCTAAATTGTTTCGTAATGATTGTTAAGGGTGGTTGTTATCCAGTATTGTTACATTATTCTGATCTAATTATAAGCACAAAGTCTTTGTCCTATTGTTACAATTGAGAAATCATAAGATATGTCTGATATTTCAGTTTAATTGTATATGGATATATACAATATACCATATTAATGAACATTTATAAATATGTTTTCTTTGTTTTAACTTAGAGAAAAGGATATTTTTTCCGGATAAGAAAATATGGGCCCAATTTTGTGGTAAAACAAAGTGTATAATTTAATAGGTACATCTGTTAGTAACATTATATAAGATTATTTTCCATAAAAACAACCAATTTCAAGTATGGCAAAGCCACTTATTTTGATTTAATAACTAAAATACTGAACCGATTTTGATAAAATTTCTATAGTACCAATCTATACGTATGGTATATCCTTAGAGATAATAAAATAATTTTCCAAATGGGTTAACAGTTGACGAAGTTATAAGTGAATAAATATAAAAAAAATATTACCGAATTAAGAATCTCCTTTTTAAAATCGATTAAAAAGAGATTTTGCTACTTCTTATATAAAATTATATATATATATTATATGGTATGGTGTATTAAAAGGGCATCCTAAATCTGTGCATTTGTATATACCTACGTAGTAATTAGAATTTATCCTTTTTTATAGACATAGATTACGTTTTAAGTGAAATTCATCCATTTTGATAATTATTTTTGTAAGAGTTTACTCCCACATTAATTCGATTTTAATTTTGTTACTATTAAAGTCGACTCTATATAATGAATAAGTTAAGGCAATGATGATTGAGAATTGTATCCATGCTTTTAGAGTTGTTCTCCACCAACGTGCTAATACAATTATGTTTTAAGAAGGAGGCAATTAAAATATTCTTCGGCGTTTTAAATTAATCCTGAATCTGACTAATCATTCTTAATCTTATCATTCTTATCATGAACATGAAATATTGAATTATACACGAATTAAGAGATAATGACGGTTTTAACGGTTCTTGTCTCAAATTATTATGTAGCTACCTCCTACCAAAAGAAATGTAGTACTTTCGAATTAAGTCTATAAATGTTAAGAATAACTGTTGACCATAATTTTGTTTGCATATAATTATTATATATTTATTATATAATTACCATCTACTAAATATTTTTTTAAATTGTAGTTTACATAAAGAATTTGTCCAAAGTTGTTGTTCCCGTTATGTGTCTACCTTCGAGGATTGCATTCCTGCTTTCGGTTTGACAGGGAAGATGAGGCAAAAAATTACGACTATTTAGCACGGAGCTACAAGGCTTTAGTCCTCAGGAATGATCATAAAAAAGAGATTCCTGTCATAGGCGTCACAGTATACTCTGAAATATCGGTGGCACTATAAGCTATAAGCGACATTTTTTAGATTATAAAAAAAATAAAAACATTGGATTTTAAGCAAACCTTTTAAAATATTTTTCTATTAAATAAATAAATTCCTGGTGTGCCGGTCACTATCTCTTCATCAATTCACCCCTTTTTTAAAATGCTATCCTTCTTCCTACCCTCATTTTTTTTTATTAATTACAACGTTGCAATTTTAGCCAATTACTTCTATAGAATGTCTCCAATTGTGATGAGTTTACTAAGAGTAACTTTTTCAAACAGTTATGTGTTAATCACGAAAAAGTATGGAAATGAGACGAAGCCGGTTTTTATTCAGTATAATAAAAAAAGCCACAGATTTTGTCTCGTAAATTAGGATAAAACTACCTCCTATATAAATCCAAAATATTGTCAGTATGTGTACCAAATTTCATTTAAATCCATTTAACGATTCTTCTACTAACTACTAAGTACTAGTAAGACACATTCAAACAACTATGCTTATTTTCATATTTATAATATTAGTGAGATAAATTTATAGACACCCATATTATATGAACAATCAAATCTACTACTTCTACAAAACAATTGAAAGTCAATGCTAGCTATTTTTAAAATTTGTTTAAAAAATATCTATATAAATATTTAGATTTCTCCATTCTGACTTTGAAAAATATTCTAAAACAACAAACACTAGAATTCTCACAGATAATAGTTCACCTGGATTTTAAAATTTAGGTATTTTTAGATTAATTGATAGATACAATATATACTAAAATAACTTTATTTTCAATAGATTTTAGAAAATAGGGATTCTCAATTTTGAATTGAAAATAATTCAATGTATATCACTTTTCTGTAATATATTTTTGAAGCGAATATAATAAATAGATTAGTTTTACATTTAGATAAAATGTCCTTCTACAAAAGATTCAATGGGAAATATTTAATTGTTATTTTCTTTCTTTATTTTAATCGGAACGACTATTTCTCATAAGGTATTTAGATGTATTTTCGGACACAAATTCAATTTGTTAGTAAGTGAAATAAACTTGTTAGTTTCTTTGTTATAATAGTTTCTATTTTAAAAGTATACTAACAATTTACTTGTAGATAAAATTAGAAAATAAAATTAATATTCACTAAACATATAAAAGACAATTATTGAGGTCACGCTATTGTAATATTATTTTAAAATTTATTCCCTAAAAATATACTTGGTACTCCGGAAGTCTAATAATATGTGATCGACACGATAATTTTTTGTATTCCCTGTTGAGAAAAGCAAGCAAATCGACCTAATGGAAAGTAATAATCGTCGCCAATATGTACTGTGCTACAAATAGCACCTCCCTTGAGTTTACCCTAATGAAATGTATACGCAAGCTTTTGTAGTTTGAGGCAAAACGAGTAAGACAATAGTAGGTACACCCAGACCTGGAAAGTAAATGAACTTCTTTTAGAGTATTTGAATCATTCGCAAGAAAATTAATTATCCTTAAACATTAATCCTCTCTGCTTTTTGTTCCAGGTAAGATAAATGAAACTATACCTACCTAGAGACGACAGTTAATAAAGTTGTAAGTTCGTTTATATATCTATCTATAAATATATACCATTTCATTTTTAATGGTACAATGTAAACACGAGTATGTATAAGAAAAAACGTTTTGAAAATTACAAAATTAACATGTGTTCGATTTGGATATAACGTTATACTTAAACAAGTTTGAAATAAAAATAAAACTGTTACTTACAAATAATCTTCAATTAACTTCAAACGAAGAAAAAAAATCTCAATTCGATTATATGTTTGTTACCTCATATTTTCATCACTTATACTCGTGTACTAATTTAGAAAATTTCTTTTTTTTTATATAAAAAGATATACTTTCAGGTTAGTTCTGTAAAAATTTTATCAAAATCGGTTCTGTAGTTTAGTTTTTAAATAAATATAAGTTTTTTTTATACCACTGAGGTGGCAAACAAGCATACGGTCCACCTGATGGTTAAGTGGTTACCGTAGCCTAAGAACACCTGCAATACCAGAGGTATTAAGCGTGCGTTGCCGACCCTGAAGAAACTTCTTTACCCCCTTTTGAAGAACCCCATGCTATAGTCTCTAGGGAAAACCTCGGCAGGGAGCTCATTCCACAACCTGAGTGTTCGTGGGACTTAACATTTCTGAAACCGCGAGGTACACGACCATTGAGGCTGTAGGACATGAGGATGAACTTCCTGTCGATGGCAAGCCGTACGATGGTAGGAAGTGGCTGTGGGTATCATATTGTACAATTCCTCTGAGCACAATCCCTTGTACAAGCGGTAGAACACGCAGAGTGATGAATTACCTGAACAAACTCTTGGTGTGTGAGTATCCTGTGCACTTTGTTCTATTAATCTAATATCACCTTAAAACAAAATATACGATTATAGCCTCTTATCTGTTTAAATGTAGAAATAAAATCTTCTACTATTTAGCCACAGTATCAGGAATATCACTTATTCTTGATATTCATTCCCGTATCGTGCGTCATTAATCCTAGAGGACACATTTTTACGCCCACGTTGATATACTTTACTATTCTATCTTCAAAAGGATTCTTCATCAAGTATTGTAAATCTTTCTACCCACGATCGTGTTGGTTATTCATTCAAAATAAAACATAAATAACATAATAAAATGTAACTGATAACGCCGAACGCAATCATTCAATAAAGATAACAATCATTCAAACTTTAGTGTGAAGATCGAGATGTTTTCATTGTAAGTGTTATTCGACAGCTGACAACTGTATAATGCAATGATTCAAGACACGATGTATCGGATAAATTCCAATCCTGATTTGATTCGCAGAATCGGCACGTTTAACGTTTTAAGAGAAGAAATGACAATTTCAAAAATATAATTATTATATCGAGAAGCAAATATAATTGATGCGATTGAATGACATTCAATACTTCTATTTCTATGAAGCAATTATTATTGAATGTTTCCTTTATCGTATTTTCAAGCTCAGATTTCTAAACTCAGAATAACTGAAATAATTAAATTGGTATTAAATACGATTTTAATGCGAGATATATTTTCAGCTAAACACCAGGCTTTATGCAAGTTTGACAATAATATTATTTCCCAGTTCATAATCAATTACGAAAGCAAACAGCGAGACTTTCATTAACGCTGTATATAAAGTTTAAATGGGTTCATTTTGTAAGCAATAACAACCAAAAGTTTATAACAAGAGAAACCTACTACAAGATACAAGATTAAAATTAAAGTTCTAATTGAGTCGCGTTACCTGGTTACTTTTATCCTCTAGAAGTCACATACTTATCGCGAAAAAGGTAAACGACTAAAAACGAATTACTTTAATAACTGTAATTACTTCTATACTGTTTATCTTTTTTCTTGACTCACGTCACTTGACTTTTTTATCACACAATTTTTATTGTGTTTGTAATAACAACTGATCCCCAAATATTACCATCACTAGGTATCCATTGTAAAGAACTTTTTTTTATAATTCTAAGTCAATCTATATCCGTACTGAGAATTTTTATTTAAGTCTTATCTTGTATAAATTGAACATTATTTTTTACGCGTGGTAAAGATACATTAATTGAGTTGGGATACAATATCTAATGATGATAATCATCTCGAATACAACGTATATATCAGTTTCTATGACCATTGATTGAATTGTTTCCAAAAGGTAACAATCAAACTTACTTTCACATTGGTATGAAAATAGGAATTACTATGAAGCAGTCTTTTTCGCCGTGTGTGTCCCGACATAGATTGAGCCACCTCTTCCTTTCCGTGGGTGTCGTAAGAGGCGACTAAGTGGAAACGAGGGATGGGCAGCAGCGTCCTTTTTAAAATATCTTTAAAAACTTAACTTTGGTTGCCAATCCGCCTGCTAAGCGTGGCAACTGGCAAAACTCCCCTTATTGGGAATGCTTATGTCCAGCAGTGGACATTTAACGGCTGAAACAATAATAAGTGTTTTTCAGTAGGACATAAGTTTATAGATTCTTCTTATGTAACAGAATATTCATACAATATATATATAGAATAAGGATAGAAGGCACACTTCGCCTAAATTTCAATTCGACTTCCTAATACGTGAAACAGATGTCGCTAAAAGTTTTGAAAGTCGATTGACAAAAACAGCATTACGGGCGATATCTTCAAATTGGTTTGGATTGAAACAGAAAGGGTTTGCTATAAATAAATAACTTTTATAGCAAAAAATACGACACGCTTGCTTACAAAAGTTAACTTATATATGCACCTCGTGGCCCAGTGGCGCTCTATCTCGAATTATAGATTTTTTTTTTTTTTTTATTTTTTATTTCAAAGGCCGTGCAATAAAATTTAGTGGACATTAAATATTTTTGTGTATAAATTAAAATTTTCGACTCTCTGAAGTTAGGAAAAACCGATGGCGATAGTCTTATCTTTTGCCAAGTTCAATTCTAATATAATCGGTAAAATGTGATTTTGTCCATCAAAATAACATAATTCCCAATACAACAATAATGGAAATTGCGGGACAATTTTTCCATTCCCAATTCGCAAAATAACAATAATATAAATTAGATATATACAGATAGCTTTTTAAAATTATTCTTAGAATATGACAGCACACAGCACGAAGAAATATAAGTTATGTCCATTTATGTACGAGTAATTAATGCGAATTTTTTTTTCTAAAACTTTCATGTTCTATTAAAATGGTACTTAAAACTGCTTAATATAAAAATATGTTATATAATTACTCCCATCCAAAAGATTTCTCATATTGTAATTGTATTGTAAAAATCTTTATTGTACATAAGTCAGATTAAATACTAGTAAATGATCTAGTATACAATGGCGGACTTATCCCATAAAGGGATCTCTTACAGTCAACCTTTGAGAAGCTGAAAGAAAACTGTAGAATGTATAAGGGTAATAACCGTACAATTAAAGATAAACTAAATAATACCCAGTAAAAAAAAAATTGAATATATAACACAATAAAAACAGCTCTATATACCTACATATGTAAATAATAAAAGTAAATTAATAATAATATAACATTAATAAATAAAAACTTATACACATACACATACATATATACACATATACACACATACATATACATATACATATACATATATATATATATATATACATATATATACATACATACACATACATATATACACTCCTACATACACATACATGTATACATAATAAATACATATATTCACAATTGGCTCAATGAAGAGGGATTTTCAAAATAAAATTTTATGATACCTGCTTTAAAAGATTTCAGCGACTGTGCCATCTTTAAGTTATTAGGAAGTGAATTCCAGAGACGTGCAGCATGTACAGTAAATGACATGGCATAGCTTTGAGTATTAAAACAAGGCAAATCTATAATGAAGTCATTACTGCATCTCAGGCGAACATCAATTTCGCGAAATTTGAATCTTTCCTGAAGGTAATGTGGACATGTTGGATTAAAAAGGATATTGAAAAGAAGAGTAAGAATGTGGACATTTCTCCGTAGCCTGATAGGAAGCCATTTGAGTTGACTGCGATAACTAGATATGTGGTCATACTTTCGAAGGTTATAGATGTATCTAATACATTGATTTTGCAGTCGCTCAAGTTTATCAAGAAGCTCCTGTGTGGGATCTAGGTAGGCAACATCAGCATAGTCTAGAAGAGGAAGAAGAAGAGATTGAGCCAGTAAAAGTCTAGTTCCTAAAGGGAGGAAGTTCTGCAGGCGCTTTAAGGAATGTAGTGATGCGTGGATTTTTCGACTTACTTCACCTATATGAGGACCCCATGACAGTGTCTGGTCTATAACAATTCCCAAATTTTTAACAGTAGTGGAATATGGGATTATTTTTCCGTCATAAATAACGTTGGGAACTGTTAAATACCGAAGTTTAGCAATAAAATGAGAACTACCCATAATGACCGCTTGAGATTTATCTGCGTTAACTAAAAGCCCAAAATCCTTCGTCCACTTAGCAATTATGTTCAAATCATTATTAATTACATCTACAGCATTAGTAAGGTTGTAGATGGGAGCAGCAGTATATAATTGCATGTCGTCTGCATACAAATGAAATGAAGAGAGGAGAGCAGACGTAATTCCGTTGATGAAAATTGAGAAAAGTACAGGCGAAAGAACTCCACCCTGAGGGACACCTGCATTAATCGCGCACCAGTCAGAACAACAGTCATCCACACGTACCAATTGGCGCCGGCCAGAATATGATCGGAACCATGCCAGAGCCAATGATGAGAATTAAATTTGGAGAGAATGCCGAGAAGTACATCAAAGTCCACAGTATTAAAAGCACTGGTAAAATCAAGTAGCACTAATATTAAAATATTCTTTTTGTCAATATTAAGTCGAATATCCTCAGTAATTTTTACCAGTGCAGTAACCGTGCTATGACCGGTACGAAAACCAGACTGATACTGACTCAAGAGATCATTACGATAAAGATATTTAGTAAGGCGTCGATGAACAAAATGTTCCAATACCTTTGAAAGTACGGGAAGGATTGAGATAGGTCGGTATTCCGAGAAAGTAGACGGATTGGATTTTTTAGGGAGAGGAATAACATGCGCCAGTTTCCAATGTGGGAAAAGTACCAGTAGAAAGAGAAAAGTTTATAATGACGGCTAATATATGTGCTATAAGATCCTTGATAGGATCCAACATATCCAGACTGATATTATCATTGCCCACTGCCTTAGATTTGATAGAATAAGATTTCTCATAATGACCGTTCTTTAAAAACAAGCTTATAAAGTCATTATACCTAATGAAAATAAGTATCTTCGTTACTAATTATAGCGTTTTCGTAATTATTATGTTGGTATATTTATACTAATATCTTGTAAATTAGTTGAAACCCACATTGCTTTGTTTCCAAGATGCTAAACCACAGTGTTTCGTCTAGGTACAAACTTTGTATCTAATATAGTAATTAATTATATAATTCTAGGTATATAGAAACTTAAAACTAGGTTAGTAAATATAAGCGACTGAATAGTATCTACTCTTATAATGACCATTTTTTTTTATCAGATTTGACCAGTGAAGGGTGATAGATGAGAATGAAAACAGGCCAGTTAGCCCATCATGATGAATTCATCAGGAATTAACCATGATAGTTTCCAGGGGGAACCGCGAGGAGGTCGACCTGGTTGGGTATATATAATGACCATTAAAAAAGATAACGATCATCAAACATCTATTTATTTAAAATTGTAACAATTGCATACGACGCTACCGTTTTTATCATTTCAATTTTCATTCAAACGTTATTGTTACAATAAAATGCATCAGAATTTGGTATTAGATTTTATTTTCATATTTCTATCATCATTGTCTGAAAGCATGTATATGTTTGTATAGTAGAGTTTTTACACAGACGATAACTACATTTCGTGACATTCATGCTACTACTCTACAGTATAATAAAAAAAAAATATATTGTATTTAAAAAGCAATGACAAAAATAAAAACAAAAAACGGAAATAATTTATTAAATATTGTCTTAATATTATTTGTGTCACGTATGGTATAATATACTATGACCTGCTCACGACTGATGACCTTTCCTCGATTTTAATAAATGTCAATTTGGCATTCATGTTCATTTATTAAAATTGAGGAAAGATCAAACATCCAAAGAAAGGACATCTTCTTAAGTAAATATTGAAAATTTTACGATCGGAGAATAAATATTATTCCTAATATTATTTTCAATTACTCTTAGGAAAAAAAACATTATTCATTTTTCAGAGTAATTGAAAATGCATTCTTGCTGATAGCTCTAACTGATATTAAAAAAATACAAATTCGAGGCCGATCTAATGCTTAATTTTTCAATCAATACATATAAACACGTACAAATAACTGGGTTAAATTGAATTAAAGTTAATCCCACTCAGCTATTGAAGTTTGATATGGAAGTAAATATAGAGCAAATGTTACCTGTATAATACAAGTATATTTGATATAAACAGACTGTATAATATTACACATGACATATCTATTTTAATCAGACCAATATACGTATCCGAGTTGAAACTTAACCTATTAATTGTAACTGTTGTCACATAAACCGATTTCAAAAGGAAGGAGGGTCTCAATTCAACTGAATTGTGTGTGTGTGTTACACAATATGTTTACTAATCTTGAACCGATATGATTATCCGTTTTTTATCAAAAGGGTTTTGGTACTTCCGTTTTTGTACTTGTATATTTCTATAGCACTTCTTTGCATTTGTCACGTACATATTGAGTCCAATATGTATGTGTTAAAAAAGTTTCGCTACTTTATAAAAGGATATTTAAACATAGGTCAGAGTATTAATTTAAACTAAACACTGTCCACAATATAACATAATACATACACTACATACACACGTCTACAATATAATACATCCGTACTTATATGGAATGAAGTGACGTCATAGATATTCTTGAATTAACAGATTGTTGTTGCGGAAACTAACATTTAGCACCTAAAAACTCTAATATGATACTTGCCGTAAATTTTGTCGTGACATTGTAAGTTATTTTTTGCATAAATTACTTTGAAACACTTATGGTCCAAGCTCCACTAGTAGACTTAATTAACGAGGTTAAGAAAGATCACGTTTTCGATGGATTACCACATAGTGGCTATACCATATTTAATAGGTATAGAATATCCATTGTCCACTGTGTTTCAAAGGGCACGTAAAGCTGTGTAACCTGATTATTAACATTAGATCAAATGAGAATATTCGGAGTATTTTGCAAGTATTATGTGCGACTACTTGCCCGTATAAATATTTCACTATATATAGAGCCAATATATTGGCTCAGTCTTTTAAAAAAATAGGCACTTTTGCAGTACATTTAAACGTTGAATATTTTTAATGTATTTTAAAATCATTTTATTACAATTAAAATATGTGTTTACATTGTCTTTAAACTAATTCTTTTTTTATTTTAAAAATAGTATATACTATAAAAATAGTATAATATAATATATAACAGTTTTATTAATAACAAAATAAATTATATTATTAAAAATGCTGTTATGAGGTCAACTTGAAAATTATATATATATACTACTAGCACTTTTAAATCGTAATAAAATAAATCCACTACAGCGTTCGGAAAATTGTTATGCTGAGAAGAACCCTCAAGAACCTTAAAAGTTACTCTTTTATATCTCTGTTAACTTTATGTCATCATCATATCAACCGTCAACTGTCCACTGTTGAACTTAGTCAGACTTTGGTGAAGGTTCAGGAAGGGCGTTGCTGCCCATTTATCAACTATTAAATTCCTTTAGTCGCCTTTTACAACACCATGGAAATGAAGGGGAGTCAATTCTACGCCGGGACCACACGACAAACGTTATATGTATTTATTTAAATGTACTATGTCTAAAATTATAATAAAAAAAACCTGTGCATGATAGACTAACATCATACACATTTATCACGCAAGTAATCGTTTAATATGTAATAAATAGGCTTTGTTAAATAAGTCTTGAACATTGAATCAATAAAAAAAACAAAGACAGTATCGAAAACTCATAGAATTGCACACACTCTCAGCGACAGCTCTCTATGTCGAAGCTGTTTTGATGCTGAAGAAACGACTACTCACGTAATCCTGGAATGTGAAGCTGTGGCCCATCAACATTTAGAAATCCTCGGAACGGTGAGGTCGCTCCTTGAGGCCTGTGAAGATCTCAGGAAGCTTCTGTGCTTTTGGGCGGAGCTGGGTTGGCTGTATTGGCTACGTCTCATACGCACAAAGGCTCAAATGAAAGGCTTAGCGCGGAAAAGAGAGTGCAATTTACATTACATTACACATTCAACGACTCAAAGACTATCCTGGGGTCTAGTAATTTAGCTATAAACCAATATCAGTATTAATACCACAGATAAATCCAGATAAAGATCTTTAATTTTTTTAGAATTCAACATAAAATACTGCTTTTTATTAACGAAAGAAGGAAAGATGATATCTAATAAATATAAAGCAAGAATTTAGATTCTTGCTTTATATTAAACGTTAGCGTTTAAAAAGCTATCACATTATTTTTTCTGCGTGGTTTGGGATGGATCACATGGGCTCAACTGTGTGAATTGAACTGAACACCCTGAACAGATCATGCTACGACATTAGCTGGTAGATATTAATTATATATGAATTATTACAAAATAATTATAATCATTTTTACAAGAATAAATAGTTAAAACGTCAAAATTTGTGCATTATTCTTTTTTAAACCACGTCTTTATTTATATGATTTGGCTAATAATGGTACGATAAAATGCTATCCTACAATAAAAAGTAGCCTATCTTCTTCTCCATTTCAAATATAACTTGTACCTACATATATGTATTAAATTTAAATTCGTATTTTTATAATATTAGCCAGGATTAATAACGGTGGTCTAATAAATATTATATTTGTTTATAATCTAAGTATTTTCTCTTGTCGGGGCAACAACAATGGGGGTATAATACTTAAATAGTATCTATTATATTATCTGTGCTTATATCTACTTTTAGACAATATATAACAAAAGAAAACGAAATAAGTAGAAGGTTAAGAAATAATATGCATATATTATTTCTCAAGTTACCAATATTTTTACGTGCTACATACATACATACGACCTTGACATCAAATTTTAATTCGACATAAAAATCATGGAAGTATTAAAAAAACTATAGCCTGCGCTCCACTCAGCACACCGAGGTCAGGGAACAATAAATGATATGCCCATTTAAATCATTGTTGCTGATTTGTTCAATCGTGTACGTAGACGCGCTGAGTTCACACCGCGCTTCGTGAGGTTTATTTACTTATAAAAACGTTGGAAATCCGGTTTCTCAAATACTATGATTCCGCGTGCACATTCAATCGTTTGCAAACTTTTACAAATGCGTTGTCAGGAGACTTTGGATATCCCCATTACTAAATGGATCATTGCTGGATCCACAGTACTGGGGCTCGGCAGCTCGTAAGCCGGCTCTCAGCTCATAATGTGGGCAATGTGGTCGCGCTGACCGCTTAGTCACGGATCATACCCCGAACGTCGCGCAACGCACTATCTGTGATATTAATGGTATTACCTGAACGTTGTGATAAATATGTGATATTAAACTATGGGCTTCATAAACGCTGTTTCCTTTACTGTGTTTAAAAAGTGTCCTAATTTCAAGTTCAAGAGGAGAACCTGCACGAAGAACAGGTTGAAATATTTTTATCGATGTAAATAAATAATACAGAGCACGTTTGTCAACTACGATCTGGATTACATTTTTGTAGCCTTACATGAATCGTCTCATATATCGTGTTTATTATCACTGATAAGGGAGTATGTCAGTGCCTAGTATTTAAAGCGTTGTCGAGATATTTCATTTGTAATCTGTTTTTTCTTGTGTATCTTATTTTGTAAACGTCTTGATATCTCTATGAAATAAGTTGTTTAAAGATAAAATATTATAAAATCTAATAAATGAATAAAAAATACCATTATTTCAAAAAAATATTTATGAGGTATACGAGAAATTGCTACGTATTTTTTTGTCGTTTGTACATCTTTCTTTCTTTCAAATTCCATGTCAAGATTTTCTTTAACACTATTTTCGGAAACAGCTCAATCGATTTCAATAAAATTTAAAAACGTGAATTATTTGCTTCGACTTGAGAGACACAACAATTTTTATCATAAGAAGAAAAAATAAACATGGCTAGTGGCGGTAGAGGCAAAACAATTTTTTCAGGGTCGACTAGTACCTAATATAAACAAATAAAATTGTCACAAAGTTTAATTTTGTTTTTATAACTTTTATCTATTATTAATACACACAAGTATTTTAAGACTACTACTTACTGACAGACTAAGTACTTACTATGTAACTTATTTTCTAAATTATATTCTTTAATAAAGTAATAGTACTTTAAAACAAAGTTGAGATATTTTAATACTTCATAACTAATATATATCTATACTAGACTATATTATTTAATATTTTTTATCATATCAGATACTTAAAATTATTATAATTATTAAAGATATTACGTCACGAAAATTATTGATCACTTATATAATAATTTTAAATTTCAAATAATTTAATAATCCGTGATTCAATGTTAAAATACAATCTTTGTGCACATAAATGAGATTTCTAGTTCGATTTTCGATCGGAAAAATTTAGAAAATATCATTGTGCCCTCAAATATTATCATCTGATTTCTTTTAACACCAAAATAGATATTCTGTTATCAGAAACCAGTTTGAGGACCAAGGAGATTAAAAAACATACTTTATGCAAATCGTAATAGGATTCACTTCGTATAACCCGCCGATGAAACAGTAAGTCCTATCTCAGCGCAAAATGCCTATTGAACTTGGTAGATTATACAAAATTAATTCTATTATGAATCAAGTAAAGCAGGTTTTTAACCCCCAAAAATCCAAGATTTGATCTGATTTTGTTTCAATTATTATTAATTAGTCTTTTATATAAATGTGATAATTATACTCGTAGTAGATAGACAAAAAGATATTTAATAAAAAAATTGCCAGATGTTAGATGCTACGAAGGTATATCACGACATAGTTATTGTTAGTATTGATTTTGCTGGCAAAACGTCCGTGAACTTTCAACTAGTAATGGAATTGATTAACACGTATCTTTTATAATTCAAGCCCCATGCGAGTTCCCGTAGACAAATCACATTCATTATTTATTTCTGGTAATAAACTGAGTTAACACTACAACCTAAGTATTTATTGCTGTTTGTCTTTGATTGCTTAAATAATTCGTAAATTTAAAAAAATAATTAACTTAAGTCTTAGGAGAGATTTTGCCTCCCTTTGCGTGTTTTACCGCTTGTACAACGGATTGTGCTCAGAGGAATTATTCAATATGGTGCCCATGGCCACTTTCTACCATCGAACGACTCACTATCGACAGGGAAATTACCCTGTCGATGGTGAGCCAGCCATGTATCATATCATTCAATGGTCGCGTACAACGCGGTTTCAGAGATGTTTTCTCCCAAGAACACTTAGGTTATGGAATGAGCTCCCTGCCGAGGTTTTCCCAAGAGACTACAACAGATGGTGTAAAGAGGTTTCTTCGAGGTAGGCAACGTGCGCGTAATACCCCTGGTATTGTAGGCGTTAATAGACTACGGTAACTGCTTACCATCAGGTGGGCCGTATGCTTGTTTGCCACGTCAGTGGTATAAAAAAAGAGTGACTACACCACTTCGCCACGATCAGCCAACTGACCCGACTTCATTTACACCTACTATCCTTCACTGATATTCTACCAAAGCAAACCAGTTTCACCTATGAAGAATGATAGGTAAAAATGAAACAGGGTCTACCGTGAAATTATTTCTGAAATTTCGGGGCCGAAGTTTAAAAATATCAAGAATGTTAAAATATCATTGCTTTGGACTTTTACGGTAGGATTGATAACGAACAAAATGTTAAGCTCCATTTATTGGGCCGAATTCGGTATAAACAAAAACACAAAATTGCGTCCGAAAATTCGAAATTTCATTTCATGGCAGACCCCCTTGTTAGTTAATCTGCACAGCACAGGCAAGGTTACCGATCAATTTCATTTATTTAAAACGTGACATTAATGGGTTATGAATGGAATGAGTATTGACAAAACTTTTAACAATTAAATCTATATGCAGCTGGCTAGTAAACTCATAATGGGTAGTTTATTAGTAAAGTGTCGATATTGATTTCGAAAATTTTTTGCTCGATCAAGCATAGCATCCTTGACTTCATCTTACGTGACAATTGTTGCGATTGAATAGATACAAACGTACCTAAAAATTTACATTGAATTTCAAATAAATGCTTTGTAAATTACGCAATAGGAATTTTAAATGTATTAATTCATACTCCAACAAATATTTTTACAATACATCATTGTATATTCATAATATTGTGTTTGTTGTGTTAGTTTACATTGCACAATTGATTGTAGGCATCTATATAATTGTCTCTTAGAATTATATAGAATGTAGGTACTGAGCATGCTCATTGAATGTATTTAAATTCAAATTATTGGAATGTGTTTTTAATTGGAAGTAGTTAGAAATACGTCATTGTAACTAAGACCGGAACATGTTAGTAAACCACGATGAAAAGTAGCAAAATTTTTCTACATGCTTAATTTCATGACGATTTACGAACCTATAAAAATGTCAAGAAGTAAAAATTTACTCTCACATCAGTAATAATAGTAAATATTCCCTTAAAAATAAATAAGTCCACCGCTATACCATTCAGTAACTTGATCGTTTCTTTCTTTCTCTTTTTTTTGTGTACAATGTCTTATCACAAAAAAGTTAAAGTTGCAATAGACTGGTGCTCCATAGATGTTTAAACAACTTTCTTGAAAAGTGTTTTATATCTAAACGAAATAAAAATTATGTCATTAAAAACAAAAAAAAATTAAAAGTAGTAATTTGTATTAAATTTAATTGTAATAATTTAAATAAATAATCTATAGATTACGAATAAATATTATTACAAAGACTAAACAATATTTACTCATTTAAAAAAGAGTTTTATATAAACACTGTTTAAATAAACAGTGTTTTAAATATTTTTTGTTGTAAAACCGTTAAGGTTTCAAAACAAACAAACCAAAAAGTAACAAGCACATTAATACCCCTTTTGTGTATATCTTTTTTAATCATTTACTACACAGTCAGATGTAATATACAATAATAATGTACTATAATTAGATACTAGCTATGCATATTAACTGTTCGTGGCTTGGGGTAACCACAAGGTGTGACAGCGGGCCGCATCACTGCTCTCTGGTCTGTGTTAGAAATATCAACTTTATTCTCTACATTTTAGATCTTAGAATAAAAAAAAATATTGTCACAGTACATTAGCACTATTAAGTAATCTGTGACATTACTCTGGCAGTAATAACGAACTAGACACAAAGTTGTATACGGTTTTGTTATTTTGTGAAACTGATACTTGAACAGACCTTAGACGTTAAAATTAAATATGAATATTCCGTTTCCTCGATTGAATATGTATTGTATACTTGGATGTTCCTCCTAATGTATAATTCCTATAGATACCAGATCATACCACATTATTTTATAGCCTTTCAATACACATTATTTGACTACATGTGATTTTCTAATTTCCGATTATAGTTACATCTTTCAAAATAAATAGTTTAATTATTTGATTTGGTTGAAAAAAATATCTTATAACATAATTTTACTTTTATATTTTTGTAATGTGTATTAGTGGTTGTATTTATTGTTTCTTTCAAAAACAATAAATACAACCACTAATACACCGTTAAATATCTACATATATTTTTTTTCCTGTTACAAATTGTGACCGTTCACGAAATTCATACAATTCTGGTGCTAATTTTGTCCCAATGTCTTTATTATGATATTTGATATTTTATAGTCACGAATTTTACAATGTCCTTATAACATAACATTATGTTATTATGTATAAAGACACGATCTTGTATGAGTATGCCAAATTTCATGACAATCAGTTGAATTTTTGAGACATCAAGAGATAAAGAAATATATTCACTCATATTCGTATAATATTATTCATATAATATTAATAATATTTAATATTGAGATATTTCTAAAAAAAAACATATTTTGCCAATTGAAATATCAAAACTGACTGCAATATTTATAATCACAGATAACAATAATACTTATGAGATACTACTAAATAAGTAGGTAATATAATCAGTAAATAGACAAAGATTTTAGTACTAATATTGTGTTTGAGTTGTAGAATAAATAATTCTTTTTCTTAAATACGCCTTTTACCTTTATCGGGATAATACAACGTTTATATCTAAAGAATAAAGAATTTCCTTTGACTAAACAGAAAGCACAATAGTTAGGTATATCAGTATTTATTTGACTGAATAATAGGTATAACCGCCAAAACCTAGATTAAGAATGTATCTACCGAATACAGAGCCAACGAAAAAATTTCTCGTTATATTTGTTATATTCTATTGTCAATCTTGTACACGTGTCCGATCGGTCGCCGACAACATCACAAAATAAATAAATACGGTGGCAACACGATTGATTTCGCTTGTTGCTGGCAGGAATATACCAACTACTTAATCTCTATCCGCCTCAGTTCACCTATAATTTTCACATATATGTTATGCGATACCTTCTCCAGTTCCGAAATGATTTTGATTAATAATACCTTGAAAGTATTTATAATAAACCTTAAATATTTTTTATGAATTTCAGATTATGTTTCATAAAATAAAACTAAACTCTTTTGATTTCAAAAATCATCAAATTTGATAGATATAGATTTAGCAAATGTATGTATCATATATTTAATAAAACGTTTAGAAAAAAAATATTCGGAATATTGAATAATTTCCTCCTTTTTTTGAAAGTGAATAATAAAAATTTATTTCAAAAATGTTATTTTTCTATTATGATATGTAAATAAATAAATAACTATACACATACATATACACTTCGTATATTTTTTGATGTACTTACAATGTATATAACGTTTGAAGGATCATGTCCTTGAAAAACCATTGTATCTACCTGTGTACTTATTAAAAAAAATATTAAACGAGCAAAACCATCTCTGTTTACGCCGACGAAAAATGAGTTGGCCCAATTAGGTTGTTCCAGAAAATAATTTGTTTCATCTTTTCTTGCGTTTATTATTATATTCATTTCTCTCGTCATTTTGTTATGAGAGCCTAAATTCAAATTTAAAATTATTTTTTTAAGTGAAATAAGGATAATCATGTTATTTTATAATTAACTTATAATATTAACATTTTCGTAAATAACTACACTGTCTATTTATTTATATAATTTATACAATTTATGAAATTAACTATATTTATATTGCAAGTATCCTATATAGAACTACTTGGATGCTGTTTCCATAGTTGTGTTTCTGAAAGTCGAACTTAAAATCTAGAGTATTTATCTTAATTTACTTTCATATTCTACGTGTAAGAAGTCGCGATCAAAAGTTAGCGTCTACTTGATAAATATAGAATCACTTTTTACATTATAAAAACCAAAATAAATATTTTATTTCTTACTACATGTATTATACCTAAACACGATATAATTTGGATAATGAAATTCTTAAATTTATTAAGTAAACTAGTCTGAAAATATAACTCCATGAGTGTCACAGTTTCACTGTGTATTCTAGTGCTAACCATGTATGTATAATATATATAATCGACGATTAACACTTTCCGTCATAGGGGCCATCAGATTGCTTGCTCTTGAAGTTTAATAAAAAAAAACTCCCAATTTGGTTAAGAGACGAGTACACTATTTAGTACTTGCATAGTATTTTTAGATACGTTTTAATGAAAAAATGTTTATGGTATATTTATGAGCGTGGAGCAAATAACTTCTTTCACATAGTTTAGAATTTCTACCTACCCACATTCATAAAGTTATTTGCAAACCTGAAGTTTTAAAGTTTTATATTATAAACAAATCTGAAAATAAACAAAAACTAATGTACTTACATGGTTTTTGTAATTATAGCTAATTATTCAGATAACAGACATCTCTTAGAGCCACTCCAGGTAATCCCAGTTTGATTTCTGCATAACTAGCTCCAATTTGGTAGCAATCAAATCAGAATGTCGCTGTTTAGTTGATAAATAAACGCTCACAATTACGCTATCCATACAGCGATATTTACTACCATTGAGTCCAATGTTAGTACGAGAAATACCAGTGCAAAACGTAGTCCCATATGGTTTCATAACGTGCCGTATGGGTTACTGTCATTAAGCCGCTACGTATAGGTACCTACCTACATATGCTGCTATTATGCTTTCTATGTACAATAACGCAGGTATAATTAGAGTTTCATGTGTAGATATTAAAGTATATATTCCACCAGAGCAGATGTTTCTTATCTACCTACACAGAGATTAATAGGTAGGTAGATCCAGTTTCACATGTTGATTATGAAATGTTAGGTATACACGAGCTCGCTCCCAAAGGTCCTTTATAATAGGAATTTCGTTTCATTACAAAGTCGAATTAAATCACGAAATTTAACCTGCAATTCTTTAAATCATCAATGCAATTAGAAATGTACTTAAGTGAGTTTGTTTATTACTTCTTGGAACAGCTCAACGGCTTAAGCAATCGTTATAAAAGTATATACTTGAGAAGAAGACAGATTTCAGCTACTTTTTATCTCCATCAATCAATCAACATTATCTTGGCCTGCGGACGACGTCGCTGAAAAAAAAAATTAGTATATTTATGTACATTATTATTATTATTACTTGTAATTGTAATTAGTTATGTCGACTTTACTTACGTTTTAAATTTCGAGATACCCCTACTAGATTCGAATTCAATAGGAACCCTTATTCATGAGTACGGTTAACGGCTGAGTCATCGAAAATATTACAATCTCCCATATTAGTAACAACAATCTGATGCTACAAAAGAGATAGTATAAAATTAAAAATAAAAAGAAATTTAGGTACTTATTGAAAACCCCAACCAAATATTATGTCAATTAAGACCTTTAATTTTATTAACACTTATGAAATAAACAATTGTGATACCAAGACAAAAGATCAAAAATTCCATTCCAATTTTAGAAATAGCCTTTTGCTAATCTATATTATTTTACGACTATTAATATTAAATATACATATATGTATGTAAACTCACTATGTTCCAAAGTAACAGTAACGAAAACTAAGTACTTTTTTAGAAATGTACATTAAATTTTAAAACAGTTTACCAGGGATTTTTATTGATTTCTTCCTTCCGTTCAGTAGATGTACATCTTTATTAGGGAACATTTGGTGAATAATGGCCTACAATCACTTAGATGATAACTGTGACTGGCCCCAGTAGATCACCCATTGGGTTCCACATATAATATAGAAGGACTTACAATGTGTTAAATAATTTAAAATGAGTAACTGTCATTATGACATAATTAATATTGGACTAACAACACTATTAATAGCAAATAGAATTTAAGAATTATTATTGTCAAAATCGGTACAGAATTATATAAAAGACATACATGTAAAATAAATACAAGCAAATTGTAAATTTCGACTGTTTAAACTTGTTTACAAAAAAGTAGGAATTGGCTCCAAAATAAAAAATCTAAATCGCAACATACACTCAAAAAACGACAGTAGTTCCGATTTTACTCTTGGTATATCCAAGAGTAAAATCGGAACTACTATATATGTATAAAAATAATATACTGATAGAAAATAAAATCGTCTATAAAACTATAATATTGTCTATAAGTTTATTTATTTATTTTATTTATTTATTCATAGTAAAACCAGGGCTACACTAGAACAAAAAGATACAGTTTAGGATCACAAAATAAGCCACTAATAGGTTTTCACAAGAAGCAACAATATAGATACAAGGCGCTGTACACAAAGCAACAAAAAAAGGAGTTAGCAAAAACAAATACGAACAAACAAGAGGAATGAAAACAAAAAAAAATATTTATATAACTTTTTGTTGCACCTTGTGGTTATATTACCCTGTCCCTATGTATTGGTGTAATCAAATATTTTGTATATTAATTTTTATTTTTCTAAGTCTTCAATTCTCAACCATAAAATATAATATATATACCCCATAATAAACATCTGCTCATCCAACAACATAATCAATCTCATCCTCTATTGATGGATTCATTATATATATTTAAAATATTAAATACAGATATGAGCTTGTTTTTTTTTTTTATTTCTAAATTAATAAAATGCTCAGAATTTTCGTAAATAGTACTTTGTACTTCATAATATTATCTTATTCAACAATAATAGCAATATGTTAAATAACTAAATACAGAATACATATTCATAATGCTTCATTCTTTACTTAATTTGCGTCATACCTATATTGAATTATATTGGAACTTAAACCACGTATCGCGTCATCGTACAGAACATAAATATAGTCTCTGCAGTTATGTTAGCTATCCGGTTTATTTATCATCTTCAAAAGAGGAAGAGGCATTATATATATTTTTTTTTCTTTATAGTCTTATTGTTATAAAATATTATAAAGCAGTATTTATGCTAACGATTTCTGTCTGTGATGTCATTATCTTCTGAATAAATTTATTGATATTATATACCTAAATACAATATATTTCTATACAAATATATTTTTCTTTGCGAAAAAAAAACAGCGATTTATTATGACAAACCATGACAAGATATTTGTAAATACATTAGACTGAAAATCCTTATTTAAATTTAAAACGCGTATTTACAAATAAATTTTGTTTCGCAGCAAGAAATTTTTTTCTCCGCAAAAAACCTGCGGCTTCTTTCACCGTAAAAATAATATAGAACCCTATCTATTTCGAATAGAATTATCAAAATTAGTTTAGAATTTGGTAATGTAATCATTTAACATAGTCTCAAATAAAATACAAACGTATTGAGAATCTCCTTCTTTTGAAAGTCGCTTGAAAAGTAATAAAAACGTACCTACATATAAAGCTTCGCCTGTGTGAAACCGTTATCTCCCATTCTAATAAAGGTTTGAATTTGAAAAGCACCGAGGAAACAAATTGGTTATCTAAATTATCTATATTAAATGGCCGACTTATTGATATAGTTCCTTTTTATTCCAAAATCGTATGGAAAGATTAAATTATTATTAATAAAAAAATTATGAAAATTTTGTTGATACGTCTTAGTTAAAAGGTTTTTTTTTTTGTATAATTTGAAATGGCAAACAAGCTTATAGCCCATCTGATAGAAAGTGATAACTATAAACAGGAGTATCATTTAATTCTCAGAAGACCTTCATACGTTGCTATTTCTGAGAACTAAGATATTATGCCTCCGTATCCTATAATTTCACTACCATTTTCGGTAGAGTGAAGAATAATTCAATCAAAATATAGATAAGTACAAGACGACTTGAAAAAACTTCCTGGAGTGTCCTGGTTCATTCATGTAAAAGATACATGACTGCTTATTTTAAAAATAAGCTTTCTAAACAAAAAACGTCATAAAATTTTTACCTATGACACGTTTTTAAAACTTATGTTTATTTATTAACAACATCTATGTAATACGGGAATTACTTTCGTATGAAGTTAGATCAGTCGTAAATATTTACTATGAATTATGCACAATAATTTAGAGTAGAGAGAGGTTGTGCCTTGAAAACCTATTTCTGTAAGTCGCTTATAAAAGACTTGAATGTCAAGTCTAAACAAATCTAGTAGCCTTGTCTGTAGCGCAGGTGCGACTTACTCGCGGATCTACGACGCAACTGTTGTAAATGTTCTGACTGGTTCCCCCACGCTATAACGTCCCGCCTGGCTGCCGTTGTAATGCCAATGTCATTTAAAAAAAATATATTGACTTATCAATTACATAAGGTCATCGCTAGATCAATTGATTTTTATGAAGCTTTGATGCACTTCTATTACTGGGTTATTTTTTTTACTGTTATCCCGATTTCTATAATTTAAAAATTATTTAAAACGAACAATCATGGTTATATTTTATCTTGCAGAAGGTAACTGTTTGTATATCGCCTTGATCTTCAAAGCCAAAAAAGATAAACCGAAATTTTATAGTTTAGTTTAGTATTGCATTTTTTGCTGTATGAAAGTACCTTGAATTCTGGTGAAGAATATACGAGTAGTTACCTCCTACTAATGATCTTCCAAATAGTAATTAATTAGGTTTACTGTAGTTCAAATAATTAATATGATCTCTTGTAACTAATCTAGTAAGATCATTCAATGACTGACAAAGAACAAAGTATTTTTTGTATGGTTGTTACACCATGTTTATAGTTATAATAATGTTTATGGCCAGACAATGCCATTGCAGCTCAGCGGGGCGCGATGCGAAAACCGGTTCTGCGACTGTTTCGCGTCAAGGAATCATTCAGAAGCGGAACTAATACTTGATTTATACGTAATACGAGTAATAATAGTATTATATGATCACGTTAGTTATTAAATTCTCTGCCTAATAATAAACTAGTAATATTTCTTAATAAAAACATTATCTTCCTACCCTTATCCCAATTATTATTTGGGGTAGGTGTAATATGTTTTTTATTCATATTACAAAAAGATTTGGCACATAGTTTCACGACCGAACGGTGTAACTTTACTAATATGAAAGTATATTTGTTTGTTAATACTTGGCACCAATGATCATTAAACTTGGCATAGATACCTACACGTAGAATTTAAAATAAAGAAAAACATAAGGTACTTGTTATCTAGGCCCTCTAAGAATATCATGGTCGCACGTATGAAGTCACGGGTAAAACATCTACTAATTTAATTGTACTTTACAAAAAAACGACTTCACTTGTGGAATAACCAGTTATTTTGATTTAAAAATTAAACTACTAAACCGATTTTGATAAAATTTCTATGAGTACAGTCTGTAAGTATATCCTTTCAGTTAAAAGAATAATTTTCTAAATCGGTTTTCAACTGCGAGAGTTATGAGGTAACAAGCATAAAAAAATACAACCGAATTGATAATCTCCTTCTTTTAGAAGTCGGTTGAAATATAAACAATTTCTTTTTTTATCTAGTAATACTGAAAATCATTTGACCGTTAAATTTCTACAAAAAAAAATACTCTATGGTCAAGCTTACCGTTCATCAGATGTTAAGCGGTTATGATACTAAACGACTGCAAAATGAGGGGCTTCACGCGCGAATGTTGACCATGAACTCCCTTGAATATTACTTTTATGCAGTAAACATTTTATGACCGCGGTGTTCGAATGTTGTTTACTCCTACATAATTTAAATAAAAAAAATACGTTAAATTATTTTATATATATATATATATATATATATAGATATATATATATTAAAATTATTGGTATAAATTCATATTTATAATATTATATTTAAAAATATGTAACATCGAATGATAAAAATTTAACAATACAATACAATCATTAATAATATAGTTATTAGTACGAGCCTAATGACTTATATTTTTTCCATCTACACTTATGTGTCTATACTTTATATTTTATATATACGATCGCGATCTTCATTAAACTTCGAAGAAAAATCTGGAATATATGAATACAAACAAATTAGTATGACGTAAATAATTCTGATAATTATATAGAGAACAGGCGAAATCAACGAATAAATATTTCAATCAAGATTTAAGATAATGTGGCATAAGGGTTATTTAAGGAATAAGTAACAAATATATTCCCACAACGAGCCCATCCGGTTTGGTTCCTCCCTTTTTATTATTCTGATGGACAGATTCCTCTGTAAAGAAAATATTGTGGAATTCGTGTTTGTATGAATGAAACTAAATCTACACTCGACTACATAAAATATATTTGTTTTAGGTTTTGACTTCTCAATATCACAAATTATAGTATACAGTTTGAAGTAATCGGATTAACATATCGAAATAATTTAGCCGTTTATAATAATATTTATTTCATTTATTTTTTTTTACAAGGTTCACATTAAAACGTTTAAGTTACAGAACAAAATCCAATTTTGTGGAAAACTAGCGCTTGTATTATGTATCCTAAGAAAGTGTGTCACAGTTTTTTCATCTAATATCTACTGTACAAATACTTACCTACCTTTATTCTGCAATTGCATTTCATTGTAATCTTTTTGTACAATTAAGTTTAAACAAACAAAAAATAAATATTTCCTATATAAATTTTGCAACAGTTAAATATATATTTTGGAAATTATATTTCGAAATTTGCCTTACCTACTATTTATGTTTTATATTGGCAATATTTAAAATGTCAAACGTCAATATACATACAAGTGACTAAAGCTGTATAATGAAATAGTACATTAAGTTTTAAAAATATTCCCTCAAAATATGGAACAAAGCATTGGAGCATACCTATTGAGTATATTTTCCCGGGTCCACAGCAAGTATTGTTTACGTCATCAGAATTTATAATGAACAGAGAAATTTGTAGTCGTTGGTTGTATAATGGGAATCCATGAAATTTAAAACAGTTAGATTAAATTTCGAGATTATAAATATTGGATAGGTAACGAAAACGTCCTGACATACATATACAAATGAATAGTTTTTTGTTTCACATTTAGGTTATCATAAAATATCGGATTTACTTATATACTAACTTTTATTGACTTATTGTCATCCTACATACGAAGCTCTCTTAATCACAATTAGTTTTTTCTATAAATTACGTATTTTTATTTAGGTATTTATATAAATAGTATATCTATTGCAAATTAAAGAGAATTAATAAATATAGAAAAATATTTAAAAATTATACACAGAAATTATGTTAATGCCATAGTTTCATTAGTATCAGGGCATAAAAATTAAATACATTTTGTATGAACTCGTGCGTCAAAATGACCTCGAGTGTCAGAGAACACTCTGACGTCTACACGTTAATGATATCAGATTTCTCACGGCACAGGAACAACTATTTTACATTGTTATTTATATATACTGTAGTTTCATCAGTAGAAAAATTGATAAGTATTAAATAGTTTTATTAAATTATAAATTTAATAAAACTTTTATATAAAAATGTTATAATTTCTATGCTATAAATATATAATATCAGATCCATATTACGTAAATTTTGAAAAGAATTATGTAAAATAGAATAACAAACAGAATGGGAATTAAACCATGATGATAAGTTGTAAATATTGTAATGATGTCTATATATATATAAAAGATGATGCCAAGTAACTGACTGACTGATAAATATATAAACAAACAGTCGAAACCTATAAACCTGAATCTATAGATTCTTGAAGTTTTACAGATAGGTTCCTTATATAGCGGAGGTGAATAACAAGGAAGAAATTTTGAAAATTCAATATGTAAAAGGCGTAAAATGGGGCTTAAAAATTTGTGTGGAAAATCTTTAGTTTAGAAATTAAAGTCGTAAATTTTTAGATTTAAACACTTTAAGGGAGTAAAATAGGGTATAAGGGTATGGTGATTTAAATGAAAACTTTTACATATATATTATATATACATATATGTTGTAATTATTTATATTTATAATAAGTTTACTATTGTAATCTTTTGGAGGAAACAATAAAGAGTATCTATATATAAGTTTTTTTTAGTTAGAAAGGCTATGTTCTATATTTAGTTTTTTATTAATAAAATATAACATAAGGGTTTCAATATAACCGAACTCCATGTGGGCGAAGTCAAAGGCAACTATAATTCATAAGACCGAGACAGAAAACTGATTCCCACAAGGAATCAATTGCCACACGCGAACTTAAGAATTTTAAATATCTTAATCTTAATAATTCTAGTAACCTCTACCAACTTATACCCTAAAACGAAATCAAAAACTAGGATATAGAAATAAACTTATTTATATTTATACATGTAATTATAAAGCTATTTATATCCGATAACTGGAAAGAAGTTGAAGTATCATTTATAGAAGTTATTGAAAGTTTAGGTTCACAAAAAGAGTTTAAAAAAAGCTATACTACACTTCGATTAGATATGAATTTGACTATCACGAATAGAAGTTATTGAAAGGTTAAGTTTACAAAAATAATATTCCAAAAAAGTCTACTATTAAATCCGCCTTTTGTATTATACACTTATTTGGTCAACAAATTTATATAAATCATTACAGCTTATAGAGCAAAGTCGCAGTGTGTATCTACACATTTAAACGCTCAGATACTCGTACATTGATACGGTTTTCCCGGATATGTGTGATGTGAACATAAGGGGTATCGGACGGTATGTTACTTCCGGCACTGGAAATGCCAATGCTGAAAATAGCCAAATACTGATGGTTTTTCTATAATAACATTTTTGTTATATAACTCAGAAGCCAGCTAAAAGATTCCCAATAAACCTGAAAGCGAAAAATGCGATACAAAGAAAAAAATAATGTATCTTTGTATATACTACACAAACAGAATAAATAACATACATTCTTTCAAATCACCGTAACACTCCTACATCATGCATATAGCATGTTGTAGGAGTGTGTAAAAAAGTGTAGTAGGAACATATCTTGTACGTACATTTTTCACTTGTATTTTGCAATTTAAATTATTCATGATTTATGTATAGATAATTATAGACCAAGATCGCCGGACCTTCAAACCTACGTAATTTTATTAAAGTTAAGAATTTTTTTATGGACGTATACGAAAAAGTGAAGCGTCAGTTATTAAGAGAGATAACATCTAGGAACGGTAAAAAAGCAGTGCTTAACTACGTTAAAATCTAGGTTTTTATTAATTCCAGTACTGTTTCATTAAAAGCACATATTTATTATTAGATATTTCCCACGATCCTTATCTTTAGTATATAATTGAGGCAACTTATTAACTTCATAGTATTAAAGCAGAATTTATATAGATAGATACCCATATAAATTACGTACCCCCCTAGGTACCTGACCAGTTGGCAAAGATCTCAAAGAAACTTTTTATATTTAATTAATTTTTTACACAGAATTTTGTATTGTGTTATTCAGTTGGATATTAAGATATATGCTATCACTAAAATATTTCCTAATATAATAATAACTAAAATATTGACACAAAATATTCAAAAAACCATTAAGTATTTACTTAATGTATTTTTTTTCTAATTTTTATATATCTTTAATATTTTTTCTAACCAAAGTTTATTTGCAAGATGTTAGTAATAACATCAATTTTGCTGGTATTGAAATAATAATTATTAGATTGTTTATATATACTTATGATGCGATGACGTATTAAATGGGTATCAACATCATTTCAGACCAATATTACACAAATAATAAAAATACATTGGTGTTTTGTCATCTCCCAAAGGAAATAAAAATGCGGATGTAATCACGTAGATATAACAACCAACAAGCAAACATAGAAAATAATACAGGAAAAACTAATAATGGCTGACATGTCAATGTGATATGACAATACAACCCCAACCCAATGTTATCGAATTCAATAAGTCGTGATCAACCCCTGTTACCCCTACTTTTATATCAGTACACGTCTGTAAACAGTATAATAAATAGTTGGTCTATGTTTCGTTAGGCACATAGCCCGGTCTATTATGCCGGAAGCTGAGAATACACGGAGACCGTGGCTAGCATTTAATCAGGGTATAATCTTAGAATTAATAAGGATGATGCAGCAAATAACAGGATACGTGGAATATTTAAGCACTGGGACTCTTACCTCAAAATTTTCTCACGAATATTATATACTAGCAATCTTATAACCAGCAAATTTCCCTATAAATTTAACATACAAAACATTTGAAACAAGACAGTATGGTACATGGATTATCTGCTGGCAAAATTATAATCATATTCTTTTTGAAGAACAAACATCACCTTTAGTTATTTAATTCTTCTTCTTCTTCTAATTGCTTATATGATGAATCTGTAACATTCAATTTCAATAACATTCGTACCCAAAATCCAAACATGAATAAATTATAGATAAGAGAAAAAAGGAATTAAATATTAGATCTTTACTATAGATAACAAAATTAATTAAAGTGTGTGTTAAATTACCTAAACGCTGTATTTATTTCAGTCTTAGAATCAGATTTAATAATATAGATGATGTTACTTTACAAATAAAAAATTACAATGATCGTTCTTATGACCTTTTGTTCAATGATAACATCTATGTCAAAAGGTCATATCCCCATATCCATAAAAAAACAAATGACATATGAATTTTTAATAAAAATTTATACTTATCTAAAACCAATAATAATATTCCTAATAGCAATAAACCCGATTTCGAAGTGTCATTCTCTAAATCTAAAATTTTATTTTAGCGACAGATTAGGATAATGACATTTCAAAATCGGCCCCATTAGAAACTCATCATCTATTTTTGTACATCGTGTCAATTGTCGCGTACCACGGACTTCCTTTTAAAATTTATATTTTAGTGCCTTTGTATTTTTTAAACGACCTCCAGAAAAAAGGAGTTTTCAATTCGCTTGTATTTTTTTACGTCTACGGTCTCTTTACTAATTCCGAACCAATTTTGATAATTCTGTTTGCTATTGATAGGATTCTCTCCGGTGTTAATACTGTAATAATTTTATCACGGCTGAAGTTGCTGTTTCTTTTTTACCGAGTCTATTTATTAATTATACTAGATAAAAATATCATCTGTTGTTAACAGACGCGGTTATATTTTTTGCGTGTAAGAATGTTACGGGATATTTTTGCGAAATCTGGCCAGTTTTTAATATTAGTGATCCTTTTTCTCATACACGTCCTTGGGATGTATAATTAATTTACTCACATGTTGTTAGATTTATTTTCATTGTAACAAATGAAGATCATAGTAAACAATAATATACCATAACAATGCGATTTGTTCTCCGGCTAACATGAAATGGAACCACACAAGTAGGTACGTCTTTTGATGCAATGTCTATAGCCATATACCTCTTTGGATATATAAAAGACTTGTGTCCCATGACTCAGTGATCTAGGATATGAAGTATCCTATATGTTAATTTAGGATATCTTTATACCAATGCAAAAAAACTAACTTGAATCGTAAACGTACATCGATTTATTATTTATATTATTTGTTTACCAATGAACAATATGATACTTCATAAAAGTATTGGATTTAAATAATTTTTTTCATTTGGAATCGTGTTTCTCCAGTTTTTTGCTTTTTAAACAAAAACGATACCTTCGATTGTCACGAAATATGAGAACAACATTGAAACAGACCCTATCGATTGCAAAAAGGTTTGTAAAATCGGTTTAAAATTGACAACGTAATTGTAAGGTAGCGAAAAAATTTTGATAAATTGAAAACCTCTTTATTTCTGAATTTATTTTTAAGCGCAGTACTGTACTTTATAAACAATTACTCTTGTATAAAAATAGATTACAAACTTAATATTCCCATGATTTTATTTTATCTATAATTAAACTGTTACTATGTATTTTGACAATCATTAATTTATTCATTATGTTTATTAAAATTAAATACAAGGTCTCGTCGTACTTCTATTACCTACGGCTGTATACCGCCCACACGGGACAAAAAGGCATAATTATGCGAGGGATACAGTTAATGCTTTATAAATTGGTGTTATTATAGATGATACATGCATTTGTTTATTTATCATCATGCATCAGAAACAATTTAAAAATCAAACATACATAAAAAAAAACATAGTAAGCTAGATAAAAATGAAACAGACTGGATATTTTTATTTTTAGCTACACAGTAACTACTGTAAGAATTATATTAAATCACAGATATCACCATCTAGCAAATATATAACAGAAAAAAAAAGTTAGGTTCTTTTATAAAGAAATTTCTCTATAATTAGCGAAGGAAACAGTTATAAAAAATAATAATTGCTCCAGGCGATATTATAATTTACTGCAGAACAACACGATATCCTATGATTTTATCCTCGCGATATAATAAGGGAGAAAATTTAATGGAGACATTTTTAATTTACCGCAACGAAGTCGTAAGCGTGCACGTATAGTTAAAGGCGTCTCTACACATATTGCGTCCATATCGTGACAGAAAAATCGTACGATAGCGTTTCGTATTATGGTAAATTAAAAAAATAAACAATAGGTTTTTCATTTTATCTGCATACACAGTAAACACAATCTTCTTAAAATTTTCATTTATTGTGTATATACCACATTCATTTTTTGTTATCGTCTTAATTACATAATATCAAATATTAATGTGATCGTGTGGTTCCGGTATAGAATAGGCCATCCCTTCCTTTCCTATGGGTGTCGTTAGAGCCGAGGAAGGGCGAGGGGTGGGCAACGGCAAAAAAGGGTTAAAGCATCTCTGAAGCCTGTCTGCGCTTGCCAATCCGCCTGCCAAACATGGCAACTACGGGCAAAACACCCCAAAGGGTGGCTTATGTTCAACAGTGGCCAGTTAAAGACTGATAAGATGACGATGATGAATTATCAACGATTTTCCACTTAATATCGTGGTTAAATATTTTATTACATACAAGTCGGAAGACTTACGATCGTCTCCATAAATATACTAATCCTTATCAGTAAGTTTATTAGTTGTTATCTACACTCAAAATTACAAGTTATCAAGTCTGTAAGATAAAAACAAAACCTTTAAATACAGTTTTTTATGTCACTGATCAAAAGTGTCACTTGCAGAGGCTACGGGACCGCCTGTCGCCACCCATAGCATTTGAACTCAAAAATTAAATCCAGTCAAAAATGTCTCAACCACGAGAAATTAATGTTATTTATCTTAATTTCTTTGATAAAATTTGTATCTAAGTACAATTAATATTCTAATTGAGTTTTGAAGCTATATTTTCAGTGATAAGTAGAAGAATGATTTTGAAATATGCTTTTTTCATATTTAGAAGCATTTTTTTTAGAAAAATATAATTTACTTTGTAAAATCGGTCTATCTATCTGTATCTTCATACTAAACCATTATAAGATATGAAGAGAAAATTGGGTACTTCTTCTCATCATCATCATTGACGAGTTTAGTCACTATCCAATGTTAAAGGTACACCTTCCCTATAAACTAACATAAAGAATGGTCCTGAGTCCCACACATCTATTGTTACCCTTGAGCTCGTCGCACTATTAACATTGTTACTATTATTTACCGGGAGAAAAGAGATTGTTAGTGATGAGGATCTGACAACTCCATTGCCAGCAATATCAGACCGATCTCCACGCGGTTTCCCCTGGAAACCGTCTTGGTAATTCTTATTAAATTCGTCACGATGAGCCAACTGACCTTCTTTCATCCTCACCTGTCATCATTCAATGGTGCCCCGCCAGCATATACCGGTAGTGCAGACAGGGTTACCGTTCCATTATCACTAATTAAAAACAAAAAAAAAACTATTATTTACCGATATTTTTTGGCGATAATAATAAGTAAGGTTTATTAGAAAAGTTATCTATTAATAGCACAGAAAAACCTAAATTAGTAGATGCGGGCAGATAAGCATTTATACCGTCTCGGTCGATTATGTCCAGGCGCCCGTTGGCACTTATCTTTCAGGCTATATCGGTCACTTCTATTTTAGATTGTATTACACAGTGAAACTCCGAGCACAGCCCTCTCCACAGCTCGCTCACTGCACTTTATGGCTACATTGTCGTCATATGACCACATCAAACGTAATGATTTCAAGTAGTACCTATCTACACTCGGCACGACCTTGCTAATAAAGTTTTTATCCGGAACAGAAAGAAACCAACTCAAACGGTTCAAATTTCAACTTAATACATTAAGTTAAAATTCCAATCCTACTTCGAACTTAATTTACCTAGATTGTAACGTTAAAATTATGTATATTAGGGGACACAAATTCAATTTCGAGTACGCTGTCAGATTAGCTATATTGTTATAACGCATAAGGGATACCATGGTTATCACTTCATCAAATTGGCTGTCAGTTAGTTTACCATTCCGAATAAATAACAAAAAACCAAAAAATATGTGGTTTTGATTTTATATCTAAGTTTTTTCATAACATTATTGATCATCTGATAAAGCCGATTGTAAGTACCTATAAATAAAAACAACCGTATACTTCTTATGTAGGTACTTGTACTATATATATATATAAATAATATATATATAGTACAAGTAATATATACTATATATATAATACTAACTACTTACGTACATAATAATTCTAAAATATTAACATTACCATACGGTGTTACGTTCTCTATTTACACGATAGTGTTTTTATTAAACTTTAATATAAGCAGACATGCTTATGTTAAAGTTTAATAAATAAATAAATAAATTAACAATTATAGTATTTCTAAGACGTGATTAAATAAGCTAACGCCACACGTGCACTTAATTGCACTAGGACTAGACTTTAGCACTTTATCATAATTAATTGCGTACAAGAGTATAATTAAGAAAATAACATTATACACATCTATGCTATAAAAAAAAACAGTAAATAAATAAAGTTCGAAATTTTGTACATGTAATAGAGTTTACACGAAAATTGCTTAGAGAGTCTGGAAATAACCAATGAAACCCAAATAAGAAATTTTAAGAGCTAATTTCAGTCTATCTGTTTATAATCTCATCGCGGCAAGGAAATGAATGAACGAATTCCATTGACATTTTATAAATATCTAGATACCTATTTACCCAACTATAAATAAAACTTCACAAATTCCATACAATATAGAGGTCTTGATAGTCTAGATTATTAATTGAATATTCATGTCTAAAAAAATCCGCCAGATTTTAATACCAAATAAAGACAAATAATTTTACAACAAACAGTAAATTAAAGTTAGTTTATATAGTAAAATGTAATATATTTTATTATTGTTAGGAATATGTAGACATCAAAAATGGTGTGTTGAGACATGAATCATTATAGAATACTGTGTAAGTTTCAGTATATTTTGTAATATACATGGAGCTGTCGTTAGTCTGTAACACGTATGATAAAATATGTTTTCATTATGGCGGTAAATTAACCTGAAGAAGACCTATAATCTAACCTGACATAAATAGCTGTGTTTCAGTTTGAAGGATAGGCAATTAAATTATGAGGTACGGAGAAAACATTAATTAGTTTTCAACAATGGTCTCACTGGATGATCTGTACCCTCCATTTACATCTTTTGATAACACTGACCACTTTCTATCAAGTATTCATATTAATTGCCATTCAGAGTTGTATAAAATATATCCGTAACAGTTAAATGAGAATTTTGTATGATAATGCAAATCTTACATTTTTTATATATCGATGTGTAATAATGAGTAGGTATAACCACATGTTTTCTCCACTTCCTTTCATGTACTTCGATGTTACTTAATAAGCTTCTTGTACATTCATGTTTCACTTCACGATACTCGTAAATTTGGAATATTAATAATTGGACCTCTTTAGGTTTCCGTACCAAAAAAGTACAAAGGAACCCTTATAACGCAACTTTATACCTCCATTTGTTAAGCATTATATTTCAGCAAGTACTAATGCCATCAATTCGCAATTTGGAATAGTTTTACATATTATTGACCTGCACTTA
The DNA here is from genome assembly GCF_026898425.1 of Galleria mellonella. Lineage (NCBI taxonomy): Eukaryota > Metazoa > Arthropoda > Insecta > Lepidoptera > Pyralidae > Galleria > Galleria mellonella. The sequence continues at coordinate 1,920,148 of NW_026442172.1, read as the reverse complement.
TTGCAATAGAAATAATTGAAAAAATGATTTTTTTTTCTATTCTACAGAATCTAAAACAAATATAAAAAATTTCTAAATTGGTCTACTAGTCTAAGGAGGTATCTTATGAACGGCCTTCCTTTGTAAATTAAAACTGTTTTTTCTTTATTTTTATGCTGCGTAATTTTTTATTAGTCGTGATTGAAAATATAAGAAAAAACATTTCCCCGCCAATATCTCCGAAGTTTCTGAAGCAAAAATCTGAAATAATTACAATTTATAAAAGTGTGTGTAAATATTTCAGAAAAAAAATAAAACAACGTTTATAACTAGAATCGTTTTCGAGAAGTTATTAAATATCCTTCGAAAACAAATTTAATTATGCAGTACAGTATTTAATTACAAATATTTTTTATTCGATTATTATTACAAGAAAAATGTTCGGTACAACATACTCTCCCAGGCAACGTTTATTATGTGGTGAAACATGGCACAAAATAAAAATTATACATTGTAGTATCAATAATAATATTAGGTCTGTTTCGTATGAGAAATGCAATAAAGAAGGCTTTTTCATTCTCACCTATCATCCCTCACGGGTTTACTGCTAACAATAGAGCTACTAATTCCCTACTATTTACAGTCCCTTCTCCCCTTTCGCAGGCGGGATTACCATTCCAATATTATTCATTAAAAAAAGCCGGTCAAATGCGAGTCTGACTCGCGCAAAGGAAGTTCCGTACAAAATAATTAAGATAATTTTTTTTCGTGAAATAACTACAAATTTACGGTTTTCGAACTTTTTTCCTTTATTTGTGCTACATGACATTGCTTCTTGCCAAATTTCTTGATTATACGTCAACGGGAAGTACCCTATAGGTAAACCTATAGGGTACTTCCCGTTGACGTCTAAAGATTCTCTTTGCGAATGTTAAAATATGCGATATAATTAGAACATAAACAGCCGTATCTTTTGATTGCGTTAATTTAGAAGTGTGAATTTTTCACTACTTTTAAAGATTATATATTTGAGTATATGATATTAGTTTCGATTTAATACCTCCATGCGTTTTTAAGAAAAAGAATTTTGACAGACAGATGGACGGACGGATGGACATACAACCAAGTGTTCCTATAAGATTTCCGTTTTTTCCTTTGGATGTACGGAACCCTAAAAATGAAATAGAGAATTCAACTGACCGCTTTTTTTTTAAATATCACCAACTTTCTGAGAGTTCGGCCATGATATTACCCGCAACTGAATTACCATCCATTTCTTCCTTATATATTTGCTTGCACACTAGACTATCATTTACCCTGGCATCATTTTAAATTTAATCTCTGAATATATTTACTTATCTCTTACTAAGGTACTGACGTATTTTGTAACGTTATAATACTATCAAATAGGTGCATGATATTTTAAAATAGTAAATTAACAAATAGCTAATTTTTACTAAATTTACAAAAGGATAGAAAAAATAAAATTATTATTTCATACGGATACGGAACAAAACGTATATCACAACCAGAGGGAGACTTTGTACAAAAGTCATTTGCTTGGCTACCTCTGTCCCACTCGTATTGCTACCGTGAAGCAATTGCTGTATTTCGGTTTGGCATTGTAATATGGCAGTGAATTTACAGGGTACAGAAGAATGACACCTTAGTCCTCGGGAATGGCAATGCATGGAGGGTATTATAGTCGAAACAGTATACTCTGTTATGTCCATAGTACTGCTCATGTCTATAGATAACGGTTACCACTTTCCACCAGGTGGGCCGTCAGCTTGTTTGCTATTCTAAGTTGCATAAAAAAACTCTATTTTAGCTACCGGCGATGTTTATAGTCGATGGAACTGTCAACTACCTCGATGATACATGATACCCCGTATCGAAGTGAGTAGTCGTAGTAAGTATAGTAGTAACTATAGCTTATTTGTCATTTTTAAATTTTATTAAAAGATATCGACTTCCCTTTAGCACAGCTTTTAAACATATATTGTATTATCACGAATCAAGAGACATTGTAAAGGTTTGTATGTACCTTTCATCCCACTCACGAGTATAATCGGCCCATTATTAGATCAATTAATGCTTAATTCTGAGAAAAGGAGCTGGGCTAAGCTTACATGTCATTTTCACGATTTGGAATTTTATTAAGCATTCGACCCCTCCAGGACGCGGTTACCATACCCCATAGGAGCCTGAGGCCAAACAATTCCAATCTGAAATACGTTTACGCCATCGTATAAGTAAATGAGAAAAAACAAGATATCATTGCTGGCGTCTTCATTATCTATAAAAACGCGGAACAAATTCCGAATATCTTTTATACCTAATATGGGTATTTTTAATCCAGCAAATGTTGTTCTGCCCCTACTTTCGCCTACTGCGGTCATTTTAGTTTTATTGAGATAAAAACTATATTCTATCTCTCAAATTGAAACAAATAATACATATATGTCTAGAAAATTTCATTAAAATCAGATGAGCGGCTTAGAAGTTTTCTTTTAATAGATGATAATTGAATGGTATATGCTAGCGGGGCATTAGTAGAGGATGATAGGTGAGAATGAAAAGGCAGGTCAGTTAGCCAAAATATATGTAATGAATACACCTTGAATTTAATACGGTAGTTGCCAAGGAAAAAATACGTGAACGTGTATCATTCACCAGAGGAAGACTTTGTACAAATGTCGATTGCTTGGGTACCTCTGTCCCATTCGTGTTTCAACCGTGAAGCAGTTGTGTTTGCATGGCTGTGTTTCAGTTTTAAGGGTGGGATATGGGGGGTATCATGAGCGAAATAGTATACTCTGTTATGTTCATGGTACTGCTCATGTCTATAGGCGACGGTTACCACTTTCCATCAGGAGGGCCGTTAGCTTGTTTGCCGTTCTAAGTTATATAAAGAAATATCATGACACGGGTTATATATGAAGCAAGGTTTTCGAATAATTTGTTACCATAATAAAGGATTTTTATATGAGATTAGCTTTAACCCGCATAATGTCCGCGCGATATCAGTTTCTTTTCCGTTCCCACGAAAACGTTTTTATAATCTAAGGTGTATACCTACATCTGGTAGAGCCCTAGAGGCTATTACTTGCCTCACAGATATTTTAAAAATGACCATCCAATTAAGATTTCTACTTAGTACGCCACTTCAAAGCCGTATCTCAAGATTCACTCAACCGATCCCTACTCGAAGGGTCTACTAGGAAATGACAAATTCGCAGTTTTGGCCGAAAATTCGGGCGTTTCTATTACTAATCTATTACCTGGTACAGAATTCATTGGATTTGATCAAATTTACCATTCGAGCCAATCGAATACCCAGGAAATATTCGAAATTTTATTAGACCGTAAAATTATGCCCACTATGCAACCACTTGAATTCGTAATTTTAGAGTACACTGCAATACATAGCTTATACCTATATTTTGTAGAAATTCATCTAGCCAATACTCGTGATGCATCTGAATTAAAAATGTTCGATTTGGATATCATTACTTAGCAAATTTTGCGATATATTTTCTTTGACCCATTTAAAAGGTTTTGAAATAATACATACAAAAATAAAAAGATATGATCCACAACGTTTAATAAATTAAAATACGCTAAAAACTTTCCACTAAAACTATTTAAGCACGAACTGTGTCCACCAATTTGGGCGTTAGCGCATTCGCGACCGTTTCACACTTGCAGCACCTCCAAGAGTTCTTGCTGGGGACCAAGTGTTCGCTACTCACACACTCGAGGTGGAAATGTGACGAACACAGGCTGCACTTAATTGAGGCGCAACCCTCCATTGTGCGATTGCAGTAAGAACAATCCATTTTTTCAAAACTAGAAAAATAGCTGTAATGTGAAAATATAAAATTCTAAATCGGATTCAATGTACAATATAAGAAACGTGTTTCGGAGAAGTGCTTATAGATTACGGCTGAAATCAATATATACGTAAATAATACCAGTACGTAGGTATTCAAACCTAAAAGAGAATCGTCGAGTTTTGCGTTTTATTCAGAGGTTTTAGTAAAGTGAGGAAAATACGTTTGTAGGAAGAAATATTTTAAATAATAGTAACAATATTATAAAAGAAAAGGTGCAGAAATTTTTCATTGAGTTTATTTTACAATTACAAATTTCTTACCAAGCATCACTTGTAGCCGAAGGTGTGACAAATATTTCTATTTATACCATACATAAAGTACTTTGTAATTATGAACGACTTATATAATGTTTAACAGATTTTACTTTTCTTTCCGTATTTCTTCTATGTAAAAAAAATCTACTTATTATTTACACTAGAAGTCTTATTAAAAAAAATACTAAGAACAACTTACGTAACTTTTGTCCCAAAAAGATTTTTTAATTGTCCAGTTTTTATATCCTTTACTAAAAATTATTTTGAGATGATTGGAATTTTTTATACTTTTTAGATGTTTTTAGCATGACAAAAGAATTTTGACTGAAAAAACTAGTCTAACTTTATTGTTTTGTTTTATTGATTTAAATTATTCTTTTAATTCAAATTTCTTAGAAAAATACAATTTTTTCTTATTATCATGAAAAAGTTTTCACATTCTTTGATCGACAGAAAATTTATGTATACCTATTGTCGACATAGCAGTCCTTAACTACTATCAGAAATGTGTTTGTTTTTTACCTCTTAACGCCTTAACGGCTCAACCAATCGTCATAAAATTTTAAACATAGTTTTTGGCAAAGATTGGCTTTGTGATTTTATAACACAATAAAAAATTATCTTTTCTATAGATATAAGCTACCTTTTAAATTATTTTTAAGAGGAGTACCTTTTCCATTCGTTTTTTGTGGAACCAATTTTGATAGGTAATTCTTTTTGCTGACGATAGGGTTTATTCTCGTGTATATAATTTTGTTACAATTCAAGCCGTTGTCAATTGAAAAATGTTTGAATACTAATTAAATATATACATACTCAATATAGTCCTCTAGATCGACAATACGTATTCTGTTAGAATCTTTGTCCATGTTTGTTGCCTTCGTTCTTTTAAAGTTGATAAATATTTTGTAAACATAGAATGAGAATACCAGGTATTATTCTTAATCTATGCAAGTACTTTTGACTATTCCATAGGTTTACTTTTTTTAATTATTGGACGAAATATAATGCACACTTACCTTATTCAATATGCACTGGTTCCCTATCTATGCTTATATTAGATAGAAATATCTATGCTGAATACTATATCTATAGTTAGATACAAGATAGAACGTCATTATATGAATCTTTATAATAATCTCAGAAGAACCTCAGAATTATACCTCGAAAAATACACGATGTTTGATATTTGTGATTAGATATATATTTTCACTCTTAAATGTAGAAAAGAAAAACAAGGCAAATACAGATAAATGAACATTTTCCGATATACCTACGCGATGCGCATTTGAATTACATGAGCTATCAACATGAAAACAACGAAATTCAGTGAGAAACCATGGTGTACTTTTTCTCCCTACGTAAATAAAGTCTTATTATCGAGAGTACATTGTAGTCTTTATTGCACGCTTCGGTACAAGCTCTTAAATGAACAAGAATTCTAAAATAAAAGGGTAATTTTTCTTGTAACTATTCAATTTATACTTTAACTATCCCTTCAGTAGATAATTAAATATCTGCAAGTATACTAGTTCTAGTTTTCTCAAAATTAATATTATACGTGTAGATATGTGCTGCTATCCACCATATATATTTATTTAAATAGCTAGTAATTTAATGTACTATATTTTATTTAAACATACTATATACATGACCAATATATTAAAAGGCCAATATTTTTGTACTACGAACATTTCTGGATTGCCGTGTTGTCCCGGCATAGAATAGGTCACCCCTTACTTTTCCGTGGGTGTCTTAAGAGGCGACTAAGACAGCTTAATGATCGAGGGATGGGCAGCAGCGTCCCTCTTAAAACATCACCAAAGCCTAACTGCAGTTACCAATCCGTCTGCCTAGCGTGGCAACTATTAGAACCCCTCCCCACCCTTTAGGAGAGGCTTATGTTCAGAAGTGTACAGTAGATGGCTGACATGATGCACGTTTCTTGTGTAATTTGGATTAACAAACAAGTTGATATCATAAAATATCCCATACACTGTGACATTGAAAAAATATTCAGGGCTCCTCTATTTTTACCTTGTATTCCATCATATCATGTAAGAGACCGAATAAATTTTATAGATTGATATAGGTATCGTTGAAATATGTTTGATCGCCGAAGAATCATATGATAGGTAATATGAATAAGTAAATATAGCTGCCGTAAAACACCACTTTATCTAAATGAGAAAATTTTCAAACCTTACAGTATAGGTATCATCATCATCATCTTATCTTTATATCGTATGAGCTTTAACATAAAGTGATTACATTACGCTACGTCTATAGTATGAGTACTTAGCTCAATAGGTAACAATTACTTAGGTTGTTCAACTTTAGAGATCTAATAGTCCGACTTTTTGTGCCTTTGTTACACAGATTTATTACTGATATAAATCTTATTTTGTTCAGACGTAGTGGAGACGGGGGCGGCGCCCGAGTGCTCCGCTCGACACCGGACTGGAGTGACAGCGCTGTTGGCGGCGAACATCTCTGGTCACCCACATCTGTGTCAGGAGATTGCTGTTATGTCGGCGATGCCGAATGTCAGGTTAGTGATCAGAACAAACTTGAATAATAACATAATTAGTATGACACTAATTTATAAAACACGCTTATTTAATAAAATGCCATAAATACTTTTTAAACCAACGCCAAAAAGAGGAGGTTCCCAATTCAATTTAATTTTTTTATGTTACACAATATGTTCTCCAATTTCTATGAAATAAAATAAAAAATTGTTTTTACTGTAAGGGTTTGCTCCGCATCCTTTGCATGCCAGTTTTACGAAAATTGAGGTCGCTGTTATGCAAAATAATATTAAAAATGTTATTGACTCTTAATAATTCTCCCTAAATAGATAACTATCTACGCTAAGAGCTAATTGGATATAACTCCCATACTGTAAATTTCTGTATAAAATAAAGTGATAAAAAGAAAATAAAATTAAAACAGAAGGATATAAATAGAACTACAAAAATTGCTATAAACGGCCTGATGAATTGTTACATTTATAATTCTAAAAATGAAAAGCAATTTGAAAACCGATACAGCTAATCTCCAATGGCGATCCGTCGTCAAACATAATCGCACGAAATAAAATGAACATGAGCACGATCCGCGAATATTAAACATTTGTACTTACGTTGTGACGCAAAAGGAAATATGTCTCATTTATTTCTGTACATTCACAAACAAATGAGATTAATTGCACTGAAATGATCGTCATTATATCAGCCATTCATTGTACAACGCTGAAATTATAGATAATAAAATATAATTATTATTGTCTATGCCATATCTATATGTTCACCATTAAATATCGCATGGTTTATATACCAGCTTGGCATTGCTCAAATAGTTTTATAATTGTGTTGTACATATAGATAAAAATTCAAAGAGTGCTCCATAGCGAGCCCTTAACTAATAACTTTTTTAATTTTTGTACAACTAGCTTACTTTACATACACTGTCCTGTCTTTTATCGTCTCAAAAAAGAATGTACCTGCACTATGTACATTTAAAAAGTAATCAGTCCAATGTTCCATAAGAAGACCACTTCATTTATATTTTCTGTACCTACAATACATACATATATCTTTTGATACGTTTAAATGTAACATTCCATGTACGAGTATACATTTTACACCATACAAGTTCAGTAGCGAATGCGCAAAATAGGTCAATAGAGTCCTCACAATTACCTTTCAACACAATTTCAAGTTGAGCACGGCACCAACGACGATCATCTTGAAATTGGTTTGAATAAAAGTAAAAAACTAGGTTGGAAATATAAAAGTTGGAATAGTTCGATATACCTTTTATTCGGGTCTCTAGTTTTCAAAACTGGGCTAGTAATAGTTAAAGTGTATTAACAATTTACAAAGTAATTCTGGACACTATTTCAAGTCCGAAAATATAGGCATCATCATATTTCCTGTTTCCTAATAATTATTCCAGCAGTTATAATCAGTTATCATGTTATCAATATTCAGTATTTTTAGTATTAGTAGTAATAGGATTTACTACTTTATACATCTCTATATAAAAACAATAAGCCTTAGTTTTACTTATAGGGTTATTTATGACTAACTGATTATCTCGTTTCTGTGTTTAGACATCACAGCAAAGTCTAAATTAAATAATATTGTATTTTTACCGAACTTACATAAATATCCCAAATTCCAACTCCATCGAAAGCCAATAAATACTTATAATTTTTTTTTGTCCACTCACACACTCTACCGTTAAAAGTATAATAAAAAAAAACCTAACTAAATTAGTTTGTATGTAATTAAAAAAACATATTTGTTATATAATTACACTCAAAATAGGCTCTATTTAATATTTACGCATGGAATCAGAAATCTGTACTACAAAAAACGTAGCGCCCTTTCTAGGAATTAAAATGAAGTTGTAGATGGACGTTAGACCTGATACGTATTATCATATTACTAATACGTGTTACTATTAATCATGTGTGAGTGACAGCCTTTGATGTTAAAGATATTTAGTGAGGTTTTATCTGTTTATTTATTTATCCCTAAAATACATAGCAATAGTAGGTACGATTAATTCAGGTTCCGCTGACTGAGTTATCAGTACTAATTTATCATAAATTGTATTCTAAATAATTATAAGTTTCAAACGTCAGCAGAATTTAAGAAAAATATAGGGGCGCCACTTTTTATAATATTTCTTTAAGCACCTGTCAACAGCTAGTAGTTATCTACTTGATTTATAGAAGGAAAACATGGAAAAAATACCTAGTTAGTCATCAATATAACATCACGTCTTGTTAGTAGTTCTTATAAAAATCCCTCCAATTTTCTTGTGTGATTGCCGTATGTTTTCTTGTTACGAGGTCAGTGTCCAATCTGCATAATATTAACTTTGTTCAGATCTTGTAAAATATAACTTACTAACATATAAAATACCATTTATTTGTCTATTGAAATAAAAAGAAAATTAAATATAAGCATGATTAAAATTATTAAATCCGATATAAAGTGTCAGTTAGGTTAGTTATTTATCTAATTTATGTATAGATTTTTGTTTTATAGACTTGACAATTCCGTTGTTTGAAATTAGGCTTAAAACCAAAAGGCTTTAAGAAAGAAGTTCTCAATTCAAATATATTTTTATACATAATATATATTTATATACTTTATATAAGTATATCTATTCATTACACGATGTCTTCGCAAAGCCTTTTAATAAAGTTATACAAATGATACTGCTTTTCTACATTGTTGCTCACATCTTATTTTTATCACTCACAGTTTTTTATGTTTTTCTGTCGTGGCAAATTATTACTTTATTTCAATACTATTATGTGGAACTAAGTCTTTGAATTGATAATCAATTGCAAAGTCATTATATAAATACAGGAATTTAGTAGCAACATGACATTTAGTGGTATCTAGGGATGCAAAATATTTTAACCTTATTATTACTATTACATATACTATAAAAATATTTATTAATAATTATTTTTACAAAAAAATAGTCAAAACAACTTTTTTTATATATGTTTTAATAATAGAACTCAAAAGGTAAACAAGTATATTTAGCAACAATAAATTCTCTTATATTTATTCTCACCAGTCTTTTTGAAGTTTCACTTTATCATTCCCTGCATCATCAGGAAAAGAGGCCCAAGTCCCAGAGATCTAATAAAGTCACAGCAAATCATCAGTGACAAGAGTAACGAGGCATAGACATGAGAAATCGTTAACAATTATGCGACTGTGAAAAACGTAAGAGTATAATAAATTTCCTTGAGATTACAGAGGATTATTTTCGACTGGTGACCCTAACGGACGTTTTCTTAGATGAAAATAACAAACATTAACTCTATTACCCTACTCTAATGAGATACTTTGCAGATAAACGGCCGATTGTAGTATCTTAACAAGTTGTTTATCTTCTTAGTTGAGTACCATTTATTTTTTAATACTTACTAATAAAATAATAATACTTTGTATTATTAATCATAAGGTAGCTACTCGTATATATTTATGATAGTGTATAATCAATCAATACATATTATAAAATCGTAACTGGACGGTGCCTGTACATGGAAGATATATAAGAAAAACTACTATAGTGGTGCTTTATGAACGCCATAGAACACAAAACAATGATATTTAGAATTTTTGTCTGTCTGTTTGTTTGTCTGTACGTTTATGCACGCTAATCTCAGAAACAGCTTAACCGATTTGAATGCAGAAATTTACTAATGCATTGCGGTTTATTCCACTTGACATTTAGTTTTTTTTTATTTCAATTGATTCATAAATAAAAAAGTTTTATTATAATCTAAAGAATCACATATAAAATGCTATAAAATAACCGATCAGTTGCATTAATTGAAACTTTTTTTATTATATGTATTATATTTCGAAAAAAATGTCTACTCATGTAAGAATATATATATATATATATATATATATATATATACATACTCCATAGTTTACCAACGTGTAAATAAGTATATTCTCTAAAATCTTTTAATCACTGTAGTTTTAAATTAATTGAACGTAGGTATTAAAAATCAAATTAAATGCAGCCATTTCAGCCTTATTATCATATAAAACATTTTATGACGACATGAATCTATTCTAAAAACATTACGAATACAGGTTACGCAGTATTTATGCCTTTGTCAATTTACGATTACGCACATAGAGCCTTTAATGGGTTAAATGTCTTAGGGAAAATTTCCAGCCTCATAAAAACAGGAAAATGTTATATTTTAATAGCGCTCTACAACAGCTTTTGTATTATTTTAGCACAAAACAAAATACAACGAAGGGTGTGCTTAAAATTATCTACCTGCTAATTGCATCATAAAAGGTTTAGTTAATTGTGATCTTTATAATTGAGTGCTAATTATTTCAATCATTTTTTAATAAAATTAATTTAAAAAGAAACATTAATATAAATTCATTGTCAAAAAGTTCATTATTGAAAATCAAGTTTGTGTACCCTGTTATATTCGTACTTTCCACGTACGTAGTTTATGATATTTCAAGGTATTCAGAGATAACATTGTATGGGAGATACATCTATTTTTCTTTATACTGAAACTCAAAACTTCGTAAAATATTGTATAATATTGTTTATTTTTTTCTAAATTTAATTATTAGTTTCAATTATGTCAAAAACAACCTATTTTCAAAACCAAAAATAGACTCTGAAGTTAAGAATTATTAGATGAATTACCGATATCTCTGGAATTTTCCAACAGTGTAGAAAATAAATTGAATAATATGTTGAAAATATTTTCTTTGTCGCATGTATTTGTTTTGTTTGCTTAGTATCAAATAAAGACATTTTTTTAATTTTTTGAAATAATGTATCAAATTGTTTATTATCTAAAAATAAATAGACAATAAAACTATAATTAACCAATAGGATAATACGTTAAATCTTTATATATTGAACAATACGAATCCATTCCTTTTATTTTTGGTAACGAGGCTTATCTTGCTCCCTATTTGCAAATATCTTTCATTTCTATCTATCCTGTTATTTGTTCCTTTTGTTATTTGTATAAAAGGGTTCTTTGAATTATATTTTGAAGCGTCAGTAAGTAGGAAAAACCTATTGAATTTCACACAAATATCGGTATACAATTCGGCAGGTGGTAGCGAAGCGACAGGCCAAGAAATTGTAATTTCCTCAACAACCATTAGCAAGCTTCCTGTCCATTGTATGATGATAACAGCCAGTGGCCGTCATAGTTGAATGTAAGATTAATGGCCCGCCTCCATCGTTATTGAACCGGTGTCCAGTCATTTTGCTGTAACAAAAACCTGCACACATCTTTATAACGTCAATTGCTTCCTGTTAATTTCTCTATTCAAACTGTTCCTGTAACGAAATTTTACTATTAATACAATTACTAGTACCACAGGTACTTAATTACTTAGCCATATGTATATATAGTAGTAGAACAACAATATCTCTGACACTAGAAATGTTTTATAATGAAATCGTATTAAAATTATTTTTATAAAAGTAAATTATTTCGACGCGTTCTTAAGTTCCTAACTAACTATTATCAATGGCTTTGCCCACATGATTCAGTATGCAAAATATAACATCTTTTTATAAAGATATATGATAAATATGTTTAAGTTATCAACCAATCTGACAAAGATAAAGGTTCTCAATTCGGTTGTATTTTTTTTTGTATTTATTACCTCATAACTTCGTCAGTTGTAAACCAATTAAATTTTTTGTTTTAATTTGAAACTACATATATACTTATTGGTCCCATAGATCACTTATCAAAATTAGTTCAATAGTTTAGTTTTTACATCAAAATAACTGATTTTGCTACTACTATAACTATTTAACTTGGTATTATTTTGTGTAACAATCTTAATTACAATATAAATTACCACAGTACAGGTACTGTATAAAACTACCTATATAGTAGAGCACAACATTTCAAAATTTACGATGAATCACGTTTACAAGTAAAAATCAGGTAACAATTTATAAAAAATGAATGTATCTTTTATACGAGTACAACAATATGTTGCTGGTGTTGATTGATAACTGTAATCAAAGGCACATGTCAGCGTCAATAAATTTATTTCACAAAACCGCCCCTTTCAAAACATTTTGTTTAAAACGCCTGCCTAATCCATTTTTTGCCGAATGTTAAAGTTTTTTTATTATTACCATAAATGAGTTTTTACCTTAAATATTCATCTTATTTTTCCAACTATGTTTAGACCTTATCTACCTACAAAAAGAAAGAGAGGAAAAGTAATGCGCTTCATTGGTTTAGAAAAACGTTCAAACATTTCTTTTTTTATAAGAGCCATATTTACTTGTAGATACAAGTCTTTAGTTTTGATTGTACATTGCCAATGTCTATGAAAATTATTCTTAATATGAAAAAATACTGCTCGTAATAATGCATTATCGCTGAAGAAAATCCAAAATCCATACAGACGAAATAGCGGAACTTAATCTTACTGATGTAATTAAATTGTAACTGAAATTGGAGAAATTGGAGAAATTTGATACGAGGTGTCTTAATAAGAGTAACAGAAGTCAAAATAATATATTTTTTAGAATTTTTGTTTATCTACCTGTCTATTTTATAAAGCATGAGTCACATAAAAACTACTAAACTAAATTGAATGAGGTTTTTGCCAAATTGTGTATTAAGGTCTAGTTTAAAATACGGTGTATGTTTTATCTTTATACGCCTACTCCCTACATTACCTACCTAGTTACCTACTTCTCCAAAGTCACGCATTCAAAGTTGCAGGCAAAAGCTACTCTTATATTTAAACAAAGGGCTCTGTACATGTGATTCGTAATATATAAGATATATGTGAATTAATATAATGCTCATTATGCTAGGGCAAGTTATTTAACTTACCCAGCATTCAACCTAAAATAATATACTGGGAAATCATTTACAAACAAATATCGTATATTATTATTATAAATGTAACTGGATAATTATATGTACATTTATTCGCTTTCATGAAAACAAATAACGTCACACATGAGAATATATTATATACTATACCTAAGGAACACGATACTTTAAGATTCCTAAATCGGCTTTTATACTTATGGTCAAAGGTGCTTTTCGTCAAAATACCCTTTATGTAAAAGTGCTATTTATATTGAAGTGCCTTTCGTGAAATTGTTTTCAATCTTGAAAACTTTCAGTTATCGTTGTCTCGATAATCATATTTGTATATTAAGGTAAGGAATGTTTTCTTCTGTCGAAAAATATTAGGAAGTCGATCAAAGTGGTACTATTTTTAATGTGCATTATATTTCTGTAACTATCGCTATAGTATATTAAATTAAACAATTTTTTTCGAATTCTAAAATACACTTCCCATTTTGTCCACTTCCAAAAGTTTGTTATTGTTACAGAAGCACGTAAACTTAATAATCTAACATAGCAACGTTATTTGTCTATACCATATACACTTATAATATTTTATAGTAATTGTCTTAAAGATTTCTAGAAAAAGGTGAATATAATTATTAAGTAAAAATAATAAAAATACTTATTTTTATATTTCTCTCATATTCTAAGTATACTTAAAGTCAACAATAAATAATATTCCTAAAAATAAACATAACAGACTTGTCATATAAATGTGTCGTAATAGTATAAGTATTCAATTTTTTGTCTTTTGTAGACCTTTTTAAAATAATGTAAAGATTATAGATCATTTACACATAGTAGATTTGAGTTTCACCTTGTATACTTACACAACACTTATTATGCAAACAGCACTACAGTCAATCTGTACCCGTTGGATACACTGACGTCTGTCTGGATCCGGGGCACGGAAACACCCCGTCTAGACGATAATCGAGTAAGCACAGCTGTACCTACAACATCCTCGCAACAACTTAATACATTTTAAACACCCTATATCCTTGTCATAGATCAGATTACAAACCTTGAATCTTCCTTTTACCAAAACTATTTAATATAGATACTTAACTGAACATGAAATTACATGTAATACAAAGTACCTATTTAACCAAACGTCTCATTATCAAGTCCCTTAAAATAGTTTATAGAACTCAATACAATCAACAAATTTATGGTATGTAGGTATTTCAAGTGAATTTACAAATTAAAAACTGGTCGTTACAACTGTACAATAGTAACAATAGTTAGTGTTTAATCTGTTTTTAATAAACTATTGTATCGAATTTCATTTCGAAACAACTTTATGCTTTTATTCACCACTATATACTATGAAATCATTTAGAATGTTATACACTACTGCATTGTTATAAACTTTTGCCATAAAAAATATACCGTTACACAAATAAATTCGATCGTAATGAAATTGGTACAGTGTAAACAAATACTTTCGAAAAAAAGTAATCATAAAATTGTTTCAGAATTGGTGAAGATATTAACATGAAAAGAAAAGTCGAATTTGGAACCTTCCTTTTTAGAATCTGTTAAAAACTTTTAATATGATTATTTTTAGATAAAAAAAGGGCAGATATATAAATTTGCCAAGGACATCAAGTCATTTTATACAAATATAGTACGTGACTGGATTATTCTATAGTCGGTTACTCGCCACAAGGATCATTGATATGCAACAGAACTGCTATAGACTAGCCTTAAAATCCACAGGATCAAAGCTACTTAAGAAGTTTATACAACAAGATCCTGAAGCGTGTACATAATCCTGTAGAAACTTGATATATTCATACCCTGCTCCTTTCCTGTTAATGAACTAAGTACTAGCTATGTGTTGAATTGCAACCTGTTGCCTTTGAGCAACTTGATAGGGTTAGTGATATTATATTCGAATAGTAGAAGAATTACATTTATACATGTAATTTAATTTTCTAATCCGTCTTATGAGTCTAAGCCCCAGTACGAGTCAATGTTAATAGTTATTTCTGCCGATACTTGTTACTAATATTGTCTAATTAGAAAAAGAAATTATGAAAAAATATTTTTGTTCATGATTCAAATTATATTCTAATTTGCACAGTTACATTACGATATTGGAATAAATTTAAATTTAATTTCGGAGCTTTATAAACGCAATACAATTACAAGTAATCAAATGATTTTTACCATTACCGACTTTTCGACGTGCATCCAATGTATATATCTATTATCATCTTGACAATCACTAACATTTCATTGAAGTGTGAATGATCTGATTGATGGATATGTTTATTTTTAGGAAATTATACAATTTCTAAACAAACAGAAGAAAAAGAACACAACGAATTTCATTAATAGATTTAAAAAAAAAATTATCACTATACTACAATAAATATTTAAATCATCTTCACAAGTTATGAAAAAAAATTAATGATTATTTTTAATATCAATAAATATCTTATCCTAATTTTATTAAATCTACAATCGTTATTTTATGCAAATAATAGTTTTTAGTTCTCTTTTTATACGTCGCAATCTTAAGCGTTATGCTAATGCAGTTATTTAATATATTTGTATTTAATACTAAACAAGAGGTACAACAACTATACGAAACAAAACTATACGACTATACAACTAATACGAAATTGACTACTAACTGCAACTGAACATAAATTACATTACATTACAAATTATGGTGTTTTTATAACAATAAAGGACAAAGCTATCCATGTTTGTGTAACAAATTACCATCCAACTTCTAGACATAATGTTGATAATTTATTTACTGCTGAAAGTGAACATTTTAGCTAATTTGATGTTTGTTTTGTTTCAGAAACACGGATCCCGTATGAAATGCTCGGCATGCAAGATCGTCGCGCACACTGCTTGCATCGATATACTTATGGATCGAGTGCAATTCACTTGCAAGCCCACATTTCGTGACGTGGGCGTGAGACAGTACCGCGAGCAAACTATCACCCACCATCACTGGGTGCACCGGAGGTCAGAAAAGGGCAAGTGCAAGGCTTGCGGGAAGGTGAGAAGCAATATTTAACGTAACACGTACTTGTGTTCAACATATACGTTGATTACATTACTTAGGTAACTAGATAGTACCTGTGCTTTTAAATGTTTATATATTTTTTACTTTCCTTTTTTTATTTAACTGTTTCAATGCAAAACATACTCGTATTTACCTGTTACTAATCCACTAATGCCACATACTTCGCAACGTTTGTTTTACTTGTCAAAAGTCAGACATAATTTACCTAACAATTTTTCACAACTCTTTTTCAGTGTTAATGAGCTCTTATAACCAACTAAATGATTAATTTATCATATAATAAGATTATTTTTACTAAAATTTAGAAATTTTGTAGTAAAACAGTTAACACTTACTTGGGAATTTCGAAACTAAAATATTAGCTTATCGTACCAGTCCTAATTGAGGCATGCAAAACCGCGAGATGTTGTTAGTGGATAATAATAAAACATATTAAAAATCGAAAAGTAATGCAGTCATTGTCAAATTTTAATATGAATCTAGCTAAAATAGGACGGAGCGAACAATTGGATATAACAAGTTACATGGTGTTTAAAAATAATCTAACAAAAACATTTCATTACCTAAATTTATTTATGTTAATGCTATATATAGGACAGGTATTAAAAAATATATTCCAAGCGTAGGTTGGTAATAATGTCGCCTATTATTATCTAGACATCTATGCCGAAAATATACGAGTAAACTAATGGAATAGCTGCTATTAAAGAAAAGACACTTGTGTTACATCAATTATCCTAAAAATACACTACGTTATTTAAATGCGACAGTAAATTCCATAATCGTTTGTAGCATATTTGTTAATTTTAAATTCCATATTCAAATTGCGTAGACAAAATCCAAATAATTTCGTTACGTTTATCATTGTATCTATCGATACGTTATAGCGTAATAATTTTTGCAGTTAAACTCTGATCGTTTTTAAGTTGTGAAACCTCCTTATTCATAATAACGTCAACCCTCTCATAAACTTATTTTAGCTATTGAACTGGTTTGTCTCTTTATTTTACTCTAAATTCTTAATTTGAAAGAAAGTGACAAAACAGTGAAATAGTTAAAATAGATTTGTTTTAGTTTTTTTGAATAAGAAGGAAAGACTGTAGCTGAAACTTCTTTTAATGTAGATCTCCCTTTACGTCAAACGTTTCAATGAAAACATTTTTTTCCATTGGATGCTTCCGCGGTGATATTTATTACACCAAACACTCCAGTGGCTCGCGAATTGAGCAGTAATGAAAACCTCCACTGTATCAGAGAATAAAAAGAAATTCAGGTACGATCCTTAATCTATGTACCGGAGCGATTCAGTCGTTGAAACCATTTTTTCGTATTTTCGACCTGGAATGGAACATTTGCAATTAAATATTTTATAATAATTATTATACTCGTATTTATACAGAATAGAATAGAAGTAATCTTTACCCCGATAGATTTATTTACAACCCTTTTTAAATCGTAAATTTCTTGTTATTGTACTGCTAGGTTCAGGATGTTATTATTTGCTGAGAATAACCCGCAAGAAACTCAACAGTTACTCTTTTCAAATCGTTATGTACTCGTATAACATAATTTTACATTTGCTAGGGTACTGTGATCAAAATTAGAATTAAGTTCTATTTATATGTATGTATTTATAAAATGCATTCTTACATATATTTTATAATACAATACAACCAAACAAATATAACCAAGTAACATTTTTTCATTTCTTTGTTAGTTACAAGTCATTTGGCAGGTAATACGTTACAAACTTTGAATAAGATACTGACAAAACGACTTTCTCAACTTCATTGATTTCTTTTACCCTAAGTTTTTACCATAACCGAGCCACTGGTGTTACTAACTAGTATACTGTCATAAAAATAAGCCATAATGAATATTGTAGTTTGCTTTCGAAGTAATAGTAATAAATTAATACATACATACATATATACGTATCTGTTACGCCAAAAAATTAATAACAATAATAAAAATCAGTAAAAAACGAAATGAAACCCTACGTCAACCCAGCGTAATAATCCGTATATCATCTTCCTACAGAGTGACATGTAACTAACAATAGAACGTCAATAGATAGTTAAAATTAAGATAATCTCTAATAATTAAAGAATCAAGTGTTTATAAATACCGACCTACACGGTCTACTGGGTAAAGTAAAAGATAATGAGAAAAGTTCCCAAAGACCCACCTATGCCCATTAACATTTCAACCGCACGCTGCCTGCGACAAACAAGTACCATTTGTTCAACGCGAGGATGATCAAACTTAAACAATTATTTAGTTCAGTGTGTCGTAGGTGGTGTTTAATTATTTATGTGTTAAATCGAAACTGCAAGCAAGCAAGGAAGAGTAACCATATTACGCTGACCCCTAATAATAATTTAGATAAGGGTAGGAAAATGATTATGATCGAAACTGTAAGCCTCTCAAATAAAGACGGTAAAAATCCTTAAAATTATAAAATTAAAAAAATACTTGAATCATAAAAAATCATTTATAAAATTGAAACTATTATAAATAATTAATCTATACTTATAATAAATCTGTAGAGGTTAATTCTGTACATGAAATATATTTCCAAAATAACTATCAAGGGATGATAAGTGATCGATACTGATGCCAAAAATGCAATCAGTAAAATTGTTGTCTGTCTGTCTATCTGTCTGTTCGTTATAGAAACAAAAACTGCTCGACGGATTTTAACGAAACTTGGTACAATTATTCTTAATACTCCTGGGCAGGTTATAGTATACTTTTCATCACGCTACGATCAATAGGAATAGAGCAGTGAAGGAAAATGTGTCTGTTATATCAAAACCACTGAACCGTGGGGAAGGACATAGGCTACTTATTTTACGAAAAACGACGGAAACGCGGACGAAGTCGCAGGGAACAGCTAGTAATTAATAAATTACCAGATTAATACTAAGAATCTATCGCGTTATTTACAAATGTACTTATGGCCGACTGGCTTGGATGGATTAATTAATTTTTATTTCTGTATAATTAAGCATCCCAATTTTAAAATTTGCTTGTCGTAAATAAGTACATGACAAAATTAATTAGAAATAGAGACATGAGTCGACTAATATGATAATTTTACTTATTTCGTTATTTTTGGTCTAATAAATTACTTAAATATTTGTTTATGTAAACATTATAGTAGTATAGTTAATATATATTTATTGTTAGTCAGTCGTATGTGAAACAGATTTCAGCATCATAAGAGAGTAGCTCGAGTTGCAACAATGGAAAATATTACTCCCTTGAGATTTAATTATGTAGTTCAGTGTTATGCTTTAACGTAGTTTGCATGGATCCAATATTAAACGTATAGTTTTTACCCAATACTTTTACACGGTTATATTATTTCATAAATAGAGAAGAATGGAAGAGGAAAACATATTACGCCGATCCCAAATAATAATTGGGATAAGGGTAGGAAGATGACGATGATGACTATTTCATAAATATAAACATAAAGATATATGAGAACTGTATAGGCACAGTTCCTTAGCCTTTAGTATAAATGGGAAGAAAAAAAAACTATTTGCTAACAATTATTGGCACGATTTTTGACACTCGATGCTTCGGGAGGTATATAAGCTAAAAATAATTGCGTTATCTATGTTTTAATTTTTATTATTGTGTCTGAAATATATTATGATTTTCTATTGATATGTACTTGACCTAAATGTAACAATGTAAGTTTTTTCGTGTACTATAAGCACAGTTATTATTTTAAATAACTATTATATATTAAAAATGGAAAGTAAATGTATTAGAGAATTCAACTGATAGTGAAAGTTGAAATTATGGAATCGACAACAAATGAAAACGCCGCGTTGTGGATAATTAATTGAATAACTGAAGTGCACGCCGGTTGCAAGGTTGTATGTCAGGATAGGTGCTTAACGGATCGATAGGGTATTCACCCTCAAGCTTGTTAAGGGGTAATAGCCAAAAGAGTGGAAAATTACAGCGTATAAATATGGGTTATTAATACTGCTTTATCATTAAATTTAAATTATTATTGATAATAAACTGATCAGTATATTTTATGTTATTATTTAATATTTTTGTACAGATAGATAGATTTAAGTCAAATTATATATATATATATATATATATATATATATATATATATATATAGCACACTTAACAGATATACATTTATTATACATATAATTAGCCACTTACTGACTACTATGATACAGGCCTGCCTAGCGTAGTAATCAGTGTATAATAAATTGGAAAGCATTAATCTTGGATTATATAAAGCTAATTGTCAAATTAACTTTTTTTTTATAAGTGCTCTATATACTTACGTATATGACGTAATATTCTCATTTCTTTTAAAATAATTCACGCCATTTTTAGTATTGTAAGTATCCGAATAAATTACATACAATTAAATTAAAATTTCCGAAATAAGAAAACAGTACAGTGAAAAATATCCACCTTGGATATTTTTCACTGTACTGTTTTCTTACTTAAAATAAATATAATATTTATGTATAAATATAAAGATATCATTAAGTATTATGCAGACAATTAAATGTCATTCATATATTAAATTAAATTGTTATGACACAGTTACTTGGGTTTTTAATAAAACTGCCACCATTTTCAAATGACTTCAAAAAGAAGATTTTAAATTCGACTTAATATATTTTATCAAAAGGATCCTTATTTTTTAAATGATTGCTTTCAAAATCTAAATCTGAATATCCGATGTAAACTTTCTCTGTTGTCGAAATAAATTTAAATGACCGCCATTTTTATTTTCATTGTTATTTGACCGATCGCTTTCAAAATCGATATCTGGGGCTCCGTAGATATTTCAAATATAGATCCGGTGTCAGAATTAATCAAAGTGCCCGCCTTTTTCATTTAAAAATGTTTAAAGTATTTATTTGGATAAGGATTATCAAAATAGCATTAATAATTTAAACTTAAGATAAAATACAATTTAATAAATTTTAAATTTAGTCAATTATAATTAATTTACTCATATTTTCTATTACCATACGTAGGTATGTCTAAAAACTCGCATAAAATTAAAATAGCTTACACTTCCATTAATTATGATACCGATACCTGTTTTAAGTCTGCAAAGATTATGAGATATTAAAAAAAGGGTAAGGAAAATAATTCAAAATGGTTGTCACTTTTAGTGGCATTTCCCATTTATATTTAAAGTATACATGGCTCTACCAACACTGATTTCCAACTTACACCTCAAAATTTTACTAATTTTTGGAGCAATATGAAAGAATTATAAAGTTCTATCTACCACATTCTTTGGAATATTATAATAATAAATAAATAATATAATTAAACATATAAATAAATTTAAATATTGTAAAGAATTAAATACATACTAATAATATTTTAAGATACAATCTTCACCTAATCTATCTATATCTACACCTTAATCTAAAGTAGGTAATAATTTCTAGTCTGGTAACCCATATACTGTATACTCATATCTGGTACGCACACATGTATAAAAAGTTTTAACAGTTTTTTCGAAGTGTTTGTAAGGAGATTCTACATCTATATAATTTTAGGTATTAATATTACGCATTTTTTTTAATTTATTACTTATCTATTGATTGCATTTTGAGAGACCTCTTAAACTAAAAACATCGAATTCTCTATTCTGATCCAAAAAATAAAATAGAAAATATCAATAAAATCGGTTTACTATTGGCTACAGAACTATAAAAATATTCTTAAAGATATTATATATGTATATGGTATATTATATATACAGTCGTATACTATACCTCGAAATTGACTTTTTTGTATTATTAAAAATTATGTGTATTTAAAATATATATATATATATTCGTAAATGTTTTTAAACGTACAACATAACTGTCAATCAATCTACAATAAGTTTATCTTAAGTGTAAATAATAGCAAAAAATAAAGGTTAATAGGAATTATATACTGCATTCCGTGCTTTTATAAACAAATCTGTCACTCGGATAATATCATGAATGAGTTATGTGTAAGACGCACCCTCACAACTGCGAGCTACGGCGTTCGGCGGTCGCTACGGCAGCGTACAAGCTAAGCACGCTCACTGCACGCTCCCGCCCAACGCTCTGTCAAGCTAAAATCATTTGCATTTACCTCACATTTGCCTCGCCTGCGTCACGACACGAACGCTAGAAGCATAAAGCGAAATTAAAACTTCATTTTTAATGACGTGTTAGCATATCATACCGCATAGCTAGCTTGCACGGTTCGCTCGTTTTTAAGTCGTTAAAAAGGGGTTTCTAGGTAACATTATGAATTGCGTTTCATGCAACATTCTTTCATTTAAACTTTAACTTGGAATATTTTTTTTCATAGACATTGTTTAGGTATAATAACATCCATTAATTCAAATATTTGTTTATCATACACTGTTTTGAAATTTTACATAAATGCATATGTACACTAATCTCGGACGGCATATTGCACTATTGTAGCTTGGATATGCTTTTACAGATGATAATAATTGTATTAATAAGTAAAAAAATTCTAATGTTACATTTTTGATTGATTTTATATTCCTATCAATTACCATATCCCTTTATCATCTGTAAATGAACGTAGTATCGTATTTTCATGTTTTATTTTGCATACTTTATGTTTGTATTTTGTGCATGTTGTGTGTTGCATGGTTGTTTTATTGTCACAGTCATTCCGGCGCAGTTGCTGTGGGTCGTGCATATCAAGACAAGAGTCTATAGACAAGCCCTTACGTGTAAACAATGAAATTTCGGACCGCGTGCGTATTACACAATGCCTGTCATGTAGGCAGGTCCTATAATCAGACGTTGCTTATTTCACATGTTAAAAATTGTCTTTAAAAGCTTTTACGACTACAATAAAACCAACCTTGTCCTAACTAGTAATAGGCAAATAAATTCTTCCGCTTACTTATATTATTAATTACTAAATATATAAATAATATGTTTAGTTGTTAGTAATTAATAATATAAGTAATATAATTAATTACTAACAACTAAACATATTTACTTAGTAGTATTACATACTTCTTCACATATATTTTTATACTTTAATTACTGTGATGCACATGAAATACAAATGTATAAACTTATGTTATATATTTAAATTATAAATCAAATTTCTATTTGCCAACAGTCGCTGCAAGCCAAACTATCTTTCAGCTCGAAAGAAATCGTGGCTCTGAGTTGCTCTTGGTGCAAAGATGCTTATCACAACAAAGAAAGTTGCTTCAATCTTCAGCGGATAGGAGAAGAATGCTCATTGGGTATGTACACTAACTAATAATAAACGCTATAACTTTTACATTATTATACATACTAACTATAATTATTTTAAAAATATTAGGTTCACAATCCAACATTATTGTGCCACCATCATGGATTGTGAAGCTGCCAAGGAAGGGAAGTTTCAAATCTTCATTAAGAAAATCGCCGAAAAAAAAAAGTGCATCAAAAAAGAAAAGCAAAGACTCAAAGAATGAGCAGAAAACATTTGTGATAAAGCCAATACCAAGTGTGAACGTGAGACCGGTGTTAGTTTTTATAAATCCCAAGAGTGGAGGAAATCAAGGTGCCAAACTCCTACAGAAATTTCAATGGCTGCTGAATCCTCGACAAGTTTTTGACCTAACTCAAGGAGGACCTGGACCTGGGTAAATATTTCCTGTATATTTTTATGATTGTAAGAATATAACTTGACGACCCATATAATAAAAAATTGCAACTGTAGGCTAATAGAACTAAACGTCACTAAATACATTGATCGATACCTTTCACGCGTTGCCATTCCTATTAATTAACATGTTATGCTTTTGTACACTTGTAATTTTAAAACTATACCCCACTCTAATAATAAATCAAAGTTATTGTATTACTAAAGATGCCATTACTTTTAATGTGTGTGTGGGTAATTGCTTTAGTATTATTTATACAAATGTACTCTTTGTTTAGGAAGAACATAGCAATTAAGTCAGTATAAAATATTTACCTTATATACTGGTAACTACATTCTCTTGATGTACTAACTTAGCTACTCATTTTGAAAATAATTTTGTTGATTTTGTATTTTGTTATTATTCCTACTTTTTTTTATTTTATTAAAGTTAACAAACAGTAATACAATATATAATTATAATAAGATTACATTTAAATTTGATTAATAGTACTACCAACAACGTTAACTACAGATTGCTACTGTAGAAAATAACTAACAAACATGTTTAACTGCAACATTATTCGATAAATATTAAATTCACATAATTTATTCTTACTTAGACACCATATTCTAGTATTATAAATATAGTTTCTGGTTTTAAATACATAGAAAAGAAACATCAATACAATGTGGTGTTAATCCGCCTTATACTTACATTGTAGTAATCTAATTCAATAAATAAATGATATCAAAAATATCTGATATCATTTATTACTATTTGATAAAATATTACCAAATAGTAATTTCGTATGTAGGATCTTAAATTTTCACAACTCTAGACATAAAATATGGAGGATTTACGAGTTGAACGTGTGTACTGCCTTCTTCCTATTGCATCGATGAGAAAATGTTTTATGATCACTTTTCCAATTTGACCGAGCAGTGAACGTTTTCGCCTGTTATTTATTTACATATGCATATAGGATGTAGGTGTTATTTATTTGTTTTATAAAAAAGAAACTGACTGATCAACTTTATTTCCAAAACTGACAGTTGGCACAGGAGTTTTCTGTAGATATTTGTAGCTGAAATACATACATAACCTAATCGGTTCAATAATATTAACTCATATTTTTTTATGGGTAGCTTATAAGTAAGTAAAGTAGGTAGATAGGTATCTAGAAACACAACAATCCAATCTGCATACTTTTACAGATTTAGATAGAAAAGAAAATATCGTTAATTGACCTAGGCAAAAATTATTTTTGTAATATATGCTTAAACAATGGTTTTCAAATTAATAACAATCCTAATAAATTTTCGAGCCCGAAAGACCCCGCTGCACGAATGGCCAGCGTTTTATTTCGTCGTTGTATAATAATAATCTTAGAATTGTCGGGGTAATGGGAATTGATAAAGCCGTCTGAGCCGCGTTTAAGTGCTCTTTAGTGCCAGTGGAGCTCTTTCACATTTTGTTGATCGACTTGATTCAATTGGAACATTCATTTTTTGTTATTAGCCATAAGACTGTTTAAAAAATCTACAACCTATGAGCTTCTAATGTTTTTTTAATTATATGTAGGTACATCTTTATATCTCTTATATTATTAGCAGACTCTTAAAAAAATCTATTATAATTATAATTTTTTATTCGTTATTATCAGTAGTATTGAATTAAAAATATTGTTTTCAGTACAGTAAAGCTGACAATAATAAATTGTCTTTAGCCTACTAGAAAACCCCACTACTGCTATTTACGTAAATATTTTTAGAAACATTTATTGAATGTAACCGTTAATCCCGTCTTAATATAAAGACGCAAGATATGCGTGATATCCGGGCGTAGCACGCCAAGGGGTGCAACCTGCATCATTTCACCGACGTTGTCAAATTAAGAAAAAGTTTATGATACGGGTCACACTTGAAAGGAGCCACGCAAAGCTAATTTTTGTATTCCGACTAGGTTTGCCAACATCTCATACTTGTTATCTGGATCTTACGGAAGACCAGCTTAACAAACTTAAGCATCTTCAAAACGTTTGTATCAGGTTTATTTTCGGTCTTAGAAAATATAATCATATTTCCCAGTTTCGCGCTAAGCTCAAGTGGCTTCCTATTCGTTTTTGCCGAAATACTCACATTCTTTCACTGCTCCACACTGTCCTTTTCAACTCTTCTTCCCCTCACTATCTGAAGGAACTGTTTGAATTGAACTGTTTGAATTCCTACATTCCGTCAATTCTTTTAATCTTAGGTCTTATGAGGCCTCCAACTGAAGACTCTCTAAAATAGATATAATGCTTTACCAGTTTCCATACGAAATATAAAATGTCTGGCTAGTTTTAAAACAAAACTTAAGGAGTATTTGTGTAAGTGTATATATATATATATATATATATATATATATATATATATATATATATATATATATATATATATATATATATATATATATATATATAACATATATATATGAATGTATGTGTGTGTATATATATATATATATATATATATATATAACAATAAGCAGGGATAATATTTATATTATTATATGTATCACATCTCCCATATTTAGAACTACCAGAACATATTTAGAACTTTTCATCGTGCCTCCCACCAAATTGTTTATAATTACTCCTCTCCATCCAAAAGTTGCCTGGAAGAGATCGTTCTTAGCGATAAGGTCGCCCATTGTTTTCTCATTGATTTTGATTGATTGATTATTTCTTGTAATTATTTATATTTATAATAAGTTTACTATTGTAATCTTTTGGAGGAAACAATAAAGAGTATCTATCTATCTCACATGTCACAAGTGAAATTTCTCATGCTACGCCAAAACAATACATCACTCCAAGTATGTCGCTTCACAAAGAGCTACAAATCACTCTAAATGAAATCTCAAATGGTTGCACCATTCGGATTTATTTGTGAGTCACCGACTGCGCTTGGTTAACAGTGATATGAAATCGCATCATACGGCCGACTAGGCCGTACAGAGTGAACGAATAGAGACTTCACAATACTGTGCTCTTATCATAAAAATCATATTTCACGTCCTTTTTAAAAGGCTGGCAGCACACTTGCAATACCGTTGATGTTGTGGGTGATCATGAGCGGCGGTAGTCACTTACCATCAGGTGAGCCGCATGCTCGTTTGCCCCCTGTGATGTAAAAAAATAGCGAATAGTAGCGAGTATGACTCTAGTCATACTCGCTACTATTTGCTATGTGGACAGTTAACCGCTGTAACAACAATAACGATATTAAGTCATTGCGAAGGATCTGCGATTTATCACTTGTGATAACTCAGTAATTAAAAATAGTAATTTCACAAAACGACGATAAATTAAATGTAGAAGTAATTTCCAAGCCTAATTTTGACAAAGAGACAACCCTAACTGCCACAAAATTGACCTCGCATATCGTATCCTTGATTATTACCATAGAATAAAAAGTATCCGA
Organism: Galleria mellonella; assembly: GCF_026898425.1. NCBI lineage: Eukaryota > Metazoa > Arthropoda > Insecta > Lepidoptera > Pyralidae > Galleria > Galleria mellonella. The sequence goes on along the minus strand of NW_026442172.1, from coordinate 1,892,380 downwards.
TGGTATGAAGATCCAATTTATTTCTGAAATAATTTTCATCCAAAATTCTCTAGTTAGTAAAGCGTGACTAACAAACATATACACACAACTTACATTTATTCAGAATAATAGGTAATAAATTGTTTTTGATCAAGTTAGAATGCCAAATTAGCTACATGCTCACCAGGTGAAAAATGGTAACGGTCGCTAATAGACATGAAGAGTACCATATATGTAATATACTGTGACGATCATGATATCCCTCAAGCGTTGTCATACTAAAGGATTATGGTATTATGCCTTTGTACTCTGTAATCTCACACCGTGACCCAGCTTTCAACCGATCACTTTAAATAAAGATTAACTCAACAAAATGTTACAGACTGGAATTATTTCGCAAAGTCCCTAATCTGCGGGTGCTGGCATGTGGCGGTGATGGTACCGTGGGCTGGGTTCTGAGTGTGCTAGATCGTATCGCTGCGAGGCCTGCTGTTGGTGTGCTGCCGTTGGGCACTGGCAATGACCTGGCCAGGGCACTTGGCTGGGGCGGGGTAAGTTACGTTAATAATAATACTATAGTCTGTTTCGATAGTACTTGTTGAAATGATAACCAAGTTTAAAAACAGCCTTTAAATGAAACTGATGTTAAATAAAAAATATCAATCCATTAATAGATTTTTTTTTTATTTATACTACTAATCACATAATAATAGTAATGTACATTTATTGCTATTAAACATCAGTAGATTTTCTTATAGTAAAGTTAATAATTTGTTTGTATAAACAAAAAAAAATCATTAGGTACTATTGAAACGGACTATGTTATTAATACTATGTCTATGTTACTATAACCATTTTTTTATTTCGACAACTGTTAAAGTCTCAAGCCACTGCTTGAGAACGTAACTGATCTTGATTTATAGAATGAGAAATATATATATATATATATATATATATATATATATATATATATATATATATATATATATAAACACTGATATAAAGTGCTTAATACTTCTTTTTGTCTTATACCTACAGTTATATTGCCTATTAAGGACATCATGATAATTACTAGATAATAATACTGCCTACTACAAAATAGACTTTAAAAATACAGTAGTATGAATTGTAGATTTTTAAGCTTTCTACGTGTAAATACCTACATCATTGTTTATTAGTGATACCATAGCTCACAGATATCTAAATATGCGTATAAAGATATTATTAAATCACTTTATATATTACTAGTTTTACGGCTATAACTTTAAAAACATTACAACCACTTCGATTTCAAAATATGTATGCCTTATTATTATTTTGATCTCTAACAAACGACGATAACGACAATAAGTCTATACATTATACTGCCATCTACAATTTAATGAATCAAAGTGATAATATTAAATAAATAAACCCTAAAATCAAATTAAACACTTACGTAATAAAATTGTTGGTCTTATCAAATAAGGTTACCAATAAAATTGATAAAACTTTATTATTATATTAAATATATATTTAATAAAGGTATATAACATAGATAATTTCAATAATTTGTTGTTCGAAGATCTCTTTAAATTAATTAATTAGTATAATTACCTAACTTTGATTCACTGAAATTTAATTAAAATGTAATGAAGTATTTAAAAGAAGCCAAACAAAAACTTGTTTTGATTAATTAATTTAAATATGGTGTTTACTTACGCAGTATCAATAATTTTGAAAAAAAATTACCAATAATATGTGAAACACTCAATAACAGAGTTCCGTAGCCATTTTAAAACATCAACTTTGTTGTTCCAGCATAAGAACTAGGGCTGAGTAATATATGGCAATATCTATATATTTTGGTTAAAGTATTTATATACTGATCCCATAACGATCATCAATGTTCAGGGGAACCCACTATATAGAAATTGAATCGATATACATATTATTTATGCCTAATAAGAACTAACAAAGTAGGGATTTTTTTTTAAATATTTAAGTACCTACTTAGTTAAAAATGAAAGGAAGAAAAAGTTTTTACTCTTTTATTCTACATATCCCGCCATAGAAACATTTCATTAATAAATTAATAAACAACCTTACAACATTAAACTTATTTCGGTTTCGTAATACTTATTCATAATTTATATAACCATGTTAATAACTTGTATAATCTTTGTAACACAGCCACAGTTCTGTTACACATCCTCTTAAAGAGTTATTTTGTGATACCAACTTCATCGTATTTATTATACATACTTGTTCTATAGAATATGCTTATATATATATATATATATTAAGTGGATGTCTTTGAATATATGCAAGGGACATCTTATATTTCGGTTGTCCACAATTGGAACAGTCCCTCTTGACCTCTGACTTCATCAGGCACTTAATAGGGACGAAATAGGTCGCTTCGCTTTAGCGAAATGCAAAGCTTAAATTTTGTGTTGATTCACTTACACTCTCGTGTCAGCGTTTCATACCTATTAAAGAACCCTTATAATTTAATTCAATGTTTGTCAAACTAATACGCGTCTACTCTTTATATAAAACCATGGGTTGTTTTCAAACTTTCTCTAATATTATTTTGATCAGAGGAATATTTCTACCTTAGGAATGCTTTGTACAAAGTTGTCTGCAAGAATAAATATAAAGTCTCCACCCCCTCCCCTCCACACCACGCCCACTGCTGTATTTTTGTTGTACTTATATTGTCATTTAAAGACATAATGTTACTTTTTAATTCTTAACTCCATCGACTACTTAACTGAAATAGATATATTGATTGACGGGTAGGTACAAATCAAATATTTTATGTCCTTCTTCATCACAAAAATTACTTAAACCGTTAAAATACGAAATGTTATATACAAACAAATTTTCACGTTTATAATAATGTAAAAAAGGCAAGAAAGTCGCGAAAATAAAGTCAATATCAAAAGCTCAAATCCGTGAATGAAGTTCAGCTACTTGCCGTGTGACGTAAGACGATTATGCAAATGCCGTGATTTGGTACCTGAAGCTTGATGTAGACACGACAATATGTTTTAACGAGCTCGTAAACAACATTTATTGCCTACATCGCTCATCAAATTTTATTATTCTTCAAAACGACAAACAAACTTGGTATAAGCTTCAATGCCGTCAATGTAGCGCCTTAATGATCTTACTCACAGGAAATTTGTACAGCTTTATAACAATAAAAATAACAATTTACTTATATATACAATAAATCACTTAAATTCCTACCTCAACCCAGTTAGTTCTGCTAGAGCAATTTTATTATTTGTCGTCTCCTCATTGTCTATAAACTTTTTATTCACAGAAACTCGAATAAATTGGTAGATAGTTTTGATTTGACCTCACTTAAATAATGACAAATTATTTTGTTATTATTTCAAAGTAATATTAAGTTATAATTTGACACCAACGGACAATTAAAATAATCTACAATTATTCTAAATTCAAAAAGCTTTTATTGAAATATAACAACTTTAATTAATACACTTAACTATAACCTAATTATTATATATTTTAATTGAAAACATATTACTACTTTTATTACTTTCAGTTGTGTAAGTAATATTGTTAAAATAGTTATTATATGAAAAACAATTAATTTAATTTGTAATCTTAAAATTACTATTGTTTGATTTTCTATTTTTTCTTTTTAATTTGCTCTCAGTTCAGCAACAAACAAAGTAATGATTAATCAAAGAATAAAGTGCTTCTTTTATTTTTATGCAAATAAAAAAAAAACAAATATGACAATCGTTTTGTTCGAGCTCTACAAAATACTTTCAGAAAAATTTACCCCTACCAATGGTTTTACTCTGATGAGAAAATAGAAAATTGAAGCCCTTGCAATTCTTACCAAATTCTATTCTCACTACTTTATCTACGTCAATCAAATAAGACTTTTAATCTGATATAAATGCTTTTGTAAAGAGATTTATGAAATGTATTAAACATTAACAGGGTTATGAAGATGAGCCGATATCGAAGATTCTAGCAAATATCGGTGAAAGCGACACAGTGTTACTAGACCGATGGCAACTTACTGTGGAACCTAACACGGCAACAGCAGGGGAGGACACAAAGAACGCGAAACCAGAATTACCACTCAATGTCGTCAATAACTACTTTTCGTTTGGAGTCGACGCTCATATTGCTCTTGAATTCCACGAAGCAAGAGGTACATACATTTTTTGTGTAATATATTACTGTAAGATATTATTAATAAATATATTTATATTATCTTCATATAAACATATTTATTAGCGCCTAAAAATGTTTTGAAGTTTGCACTTGCAAACGGTTATAGCTGTATATATATGCAAATATATATACAGATAATAAAATCTAAAGGATAAGTAGGCAACCCTGTAAATTGTTTTAGCCTTTGTTACGCTCTCCAAATTTAGGCCGTGGCGCATGTAATGAATGCATTCCAAATTCCTAAGTTATTTTAGTAGTACGTGACTGACAAATATCTTTAGTACAATGGCCTTGCAGGAAACCCTAAAATGCCCTTTTACAATATTGTAAAAGTAAATATATTCAAGAACATTTTGTGTTTGATTGTTTTTCGAGAACATTATGTTCTCTGATAGATATGCCTAAAAACTGCGTATATTTGCAAATACAACGATAAATTGAGATACACATTATAACAAATATTGTTTATGTTTGTTTATAATTAATATGTAAACATACAGTCTATCAGTAATATGGCGTGTAATGTAAACAGAATATTTATTTGGACTATTCTCTTTTCCTTATATAAAACAAAAATCGAAAATTATAAATTCGGACTGATTTTGTCTGAATTTCTGTTAAAAAAATTTTACAATTAAACTACTGGACCGATCTAGATACAATTTTGAAACGAGAAATAGTCTAAATATAAAAGGAAATCAACATAAATGAACTCACTAGAATAAAATCGCGAAAATCTATTTTTTTTATAACAAGCCACTCATAAACAAAATATAAAAAAAGATCATCAATTTCAAACACAATTTATTCAATGAAGATCAATCACAATTGCAAATGAGATACAAACTAAAACTTTTATATCATCATTTTATTTGAATATTAATATATTTTAAAAAACGAAACCCTAAAATTACACAAAGTTTTATAACAAAAATAATGTCTTATCTTTATCCATTATCTACACCTCTATCTTTGTACTAGATTTCTTGTGGGGTAGGCAGTGACATTTAAGTTTCTAAGGTCTAATAAGTTATATAATTAGTATTATAGTTATTTATCAATCGTTTTTATAGGCGATGGTTACCGCTTTTTATCAGGGCGGTCACTTTGTCTGCCGTTTTAAGATGTATCTATATAAAAAATACACTATATAATAAGTAGGCTTGTTTTGTCTTTAAATCAGAGGCACACCCAGAGAAATTCAACTCGCGTATAAGAAATAAACTGTTCTACGGCACGGCCGGTGGTAAAGACCTAATGCAGAGGAAGTGGAAGGGCCTCGCCGAGTTTGTTACCATGGAGTGTGACGGCAAGGACCTCACGCCAGTACTCCGGGAGCACAAAGTTCACGCTATTGTTTTTTTAAACATTCCAAGGTATATTTATTGCATATTATTACTCCCTGGTCGCTTATAGCTACTTTTTACGATCCATTTCGTTAATACCTCTGATGAAACTGTATTAATTTAAGATGGATATTAAACTCAGCTGATTATAAATACGTAATGAATTCTAATTATATTTTTCTTAAAATAACTATTTTATTTCCCTTGGTTATACATTTAATCATACATCCGATATTAAATTTAAAATCTTAAAAAGAGAATTTATTAATTTAATATAATTACACTATGTAAACACCAATAAAATCAATATCAAATCATAAAAAAATATTTTGTTTTACTTTACGCTTGTAATATAATTTTTATTTTTAAATCATTATTAATTATAAGTTTTATTATAACATATTTAACAAAATTATTGCCAATAAAATCTTTCTTTATTTTGCCAGTTGCATACAAAATTGTTATATAAAATATATTTATAAATTTATAAAAAAATTCACAAATGGCTGTGAACTTCACCATTGCATTATTCTTTCACAGCTACGGGGGTGGAACTCACCCCTGGAACAAATCAGGAGGATCATTTGAACCTTCGACTGAAGATGGCCTAATAGAAGTAGTAGGATTAACGACATATCAATTGGTGAGTTATTTTCTCTGTAATAAAGTCATTAAATTTGTAATGAGTGAATCCTTACTAATATTATAAATTTAAGAATGAGTTTGATTGTTTGATTATTTCTTTTTTGCCACTTGTCGTTTATGTTTGGTATACACATACTATATGGGATGGAATAGTATATAGATTACTTTATATTCCAGTTAATAATAGAACATATCCGCGTCACATGGACAAAGTAGTTGCGGGTAGGTTTACCTTTTTAGCCTAAATAAATAAAATAAATACATTAATATTTTATATACATATAACTAATTAATATAACTGATATTAGTTACAAAAATGTAACTTTATAATCATACATTCGAAACTGCATTAATGAACGAACTCTCTGTGTAGTCAACTTCAATTTGCATCTGCTTTATAGTTTGCAACTAGATTGCGCTATCTCTATACAGCACGTGTAATTTATAGTGCAAGAGTTACTATATAAGTTCATACTTATAACATTTTTAATTTAACACTATACATATCAAGTTAATGTATCCTTCCACTATTTCAATTACAATTTTCTTTATTATTTAGTATGTTTTTTATCTTTTAGTAGCTTTTACCAACGACTTCGTTCGCGAGACTGGAATATTTCACTAAATGAGATAAAAAGTAGCCTATATTTTCTCCATTCTATATAGTAAGCATATACTAAATTACATAGTAATTGGTTAAGGCGCTAAGAATAACAAACAAATTCACTTTCATATTTACAATATTAGTAAGGATTTATTGACAATTGTTGATAAGTCCACAATACTCGTATATACGATCTCACCACTATCAACGTCGTCGTATCAATTTGCCCGCAACAATAAACAACAACCCTGGTTTCTAATCTTAAGCTCCTGACAAACTGCATTAATTTGTTGCCAGGTGTAACTCCCATATACAAATAAAAAGGTTATATATTTATATATATAGTTACGTATATGATCTGTTTCAACAAAATTTAATGAAAAGGATATCAAGTTTTGTTAAAATTATCTATTACAGAATCTATTACAGATTAAGCCAATTTTTTATTTTTTCTACTATTACATAAAAGTAAACTGTAATATTATCAGGTAATTATTCGTTTATCCATATTTTCATTAAATTCTATTAAACAAACTCTACATGGACCTAAACACTTATACATATTACAATAATGTATATTATATTTATATATACAAATTATGTGTACTATGAATATTATGTTTCTACCTTGGACATAATTTCTATATTATAATTTGTCGCATTGTAAAATTATGTTCCTACTGTTTTCTGTTCTTGATTTTATCTAGAAGAGATTTCTTCCGTTTAAGAGCGATCATTTCGTTTCACTTTTTTATAGTATATCAGTCGTTATACCTCCTACGATCCTGAACTTATATATATAGTACTAATTATACACAAAATATCAATGATTGAATTGTGTGCTGAACCCCTACCACTGGCAGGTAAAAGCGGTGAGATAAGCCATTACACCGCCAAAATTGTCAAATTAAGGACTATTCTTTTATTAAATACTTTTTAATTTGTCCAGCCGCTACTGCAAGCTGGCGGGCACGGTACCTGTATCACACAATGCAAGACTGCCAAGATTGTCACCACGAAGGTGATACCCATGCAAGTGGACGGCGAGGCATGTAGGCTCGCGCCTTCAATTATTACACTGTCTAGACTCAACCAGGCCACTATGTTGGCTAAAAGGAAACCAGGAAGAACTATAGCACCGTGAGTATATATTGTCAATTGGCAATGTATTGTAAAATAGGGTTAGAGATTATTATTAACATACCTATGTTAGTAAATTAGTGAAGTCAGAAAGACAAGCATTTAAGCTTCTAAGAATATAAACATTTGCCGCTGTCTAAACGTTTACCACTCAGTTCTTCAACATAAGCCAGGACGTCCCATCTATATTTCTTCTCTAAACTCCAACGTTACGAATATGGGACCAAACCCATTATCGTAGTAATTAAAACATTACTCCCCTTCCTTCGGTAGTTGTATAAGAATAAAGTAATTGCTCACGCCCGTAATCCCAGATGGACACAGACAGTCAGAGCTAATTATCCGAGATCAACTTATACTATTTCTTCGAGCTTATCGAATTCAATGTGGCGTGATTAGTAATTAGGTTAGCAGGTTTACCGTCTCCGGAGACTTCATCGAATATATAAAACTAACACAGATTTTGATGTCGACCACCGTCAAACTTTTGACTTCGGATACGTGGTAAAAGACTATGCCACGACGTCAATAAAAATGCTACCATTATATGATATATTTTACTAATAGATACAACCTTACTTGGGCATATTTTTAATTTTCCGTAGCACAACATGATATTGTATGATATTACTCGTATTATCACGATATAATTAGAAAATCAAAATGAATGCAATGTTGTTTCCCTTTGATATTGTAACGGTAAAATCGTACAATACCATGACAGACTACGGTAAATTAAAAAGCAATCTATAAGTTTAACTAAAGGAATTTTTATGATATGTACTTGGCTACAAATATAGGTATTTGACATGACAAATTATAACAACTGTATAATTGTAAAATCATTTCAGCTACCGACTCAGAAATTATTCTAAAAATTCTTTCCTCTGATATATTCCTAATGATATTTTAAACACTACTTAACGATGTGTACTTAAATAGTCACTAATATGTCACCTAAATGTAACCCACACTGAAAACTAAGCTATGCGATACTTTGTTTAGTTTAGCATACGTGTAACTATATGAATTAAATAAAGCTAAACAAATTAAACTATCAGAATACACCCTAAAGACTAAGAATAAACGAAAGATGTAAGGGGAAAAACTGGCAGTTGACATCTGTATAGGCAGTGACTTCTCTTTCTCACTGCATCACAAACAGCGACGGTTAGCTTAGCGGGCATTGTCGGATTACTCAGCTCACATAGTTCAATTAGTTCGCTTAGCTCTCAGTGTGGCTTTTACTTACTTAGGTTCCTAAGTAAATATTTAGTTCACTGAGATAAGTATCTACTTTATACGTTAATGGTGATGAACCGTTGCCTACCAAGTTGCCTACTTTTTGATGATTTGTGTTTTATCAATATTTAATACGTTAACCTGTTTAAAGCAGGTAATTTTCCAACATAGGTACCTACAAAAGGTTTGTTTAATTAATTAGCGATTTATTAACGTATATCATATGAAATACACAACATCAGAATAACTTAAATAAAGAGAATACAAAATTTCGTTAAATCCTGTACACCGTACATTAATTAGGACATTTGTAATTAAGTGTATAGACTATATTTAGCTTTTCATTTCAGTCAAACCACGGTGGACAAGTTGACATTCACAGTGAATCTCATTACCATGGCCGATTACGAAAGGCATCATTATGATAAGGAATTACTCGCCAAAACAGGTAAGCAGCATTATGTAAACATACTTAGTTGTTATGTAGGTGGTATTATCGTCCCTATTTCGAGATTCAGAATGTATTTAGGTAAGTACAACACAGTAATTTTCGAGACCTAAGGACTAAACGCGAAAGTTACAAATTAACTACAACACAACTACAACACAACTACTAACAAAATTATAAAAATACATAAACAATACAATATTGAGATTATTCGAAATATCGCTACGCTACAGTCTGTTTTTAAATAACATATTAATAATCGTGATTATAGGTGTGCACAGCGCAGCTTTTGGGTTTCATTTTTAATTTTATTAAAAGTATTTTTGGAACGTGATATAATTGTCATATTTTTTTTGTCCAATTCTTATATAACCTTTAATAAATATATAACCATAAATAAATATATATAATTAATATATAACCTTCCTAAAGACATCGTATTCCCATACCATTTTTTAATCCTTTCGCCCACAATCGGCATTGGGTGGAATTTTCACCACTCTGTGCTCTTCCTCAAATTATTATAAATACATACCTGTCAAGATTGAATTTAAATTTAATTTCAACAAAATTTTATTCGTATGCTTGGGAGTTTGTATTTAAAAAAAAGTGTAATTATAGATCTTCGATAACATATATTACTTAATATGACTAGATATATTGTATTCCTATAGAATATATTTATACATTTATATATAGGTAATTTTATTAATGCTACAAGAAATTAGTACACACTGCAAATTTGATCAATCATGTGCAGATATACATATATCTTCAATTCAGTAGATTCTATTCGTCAAAGAAGTGTCAGTCAATCAAGTCGTATCATTAATATTAGTAGGTACCCTACTGTACCTACAGATTTCGCCATAATATTGTAGCATAAATTTTCCTGGACTACTGCGGGGCAAAGTAAATTGATTCATACATAAATTAAACGGCAGAGTACCGTAACAACCGTGACACGAACACTCTAATGGACTTTGAGTAAGTATAATAATATATGCCTACTCTTGTATTGATAGAAACATTAATATTTAGGTATTAAGTTTCGCGTCAGTGAACTTGATTAGAATATACTTTACAGTTATATGTAGTAGTTTATATTATAATGTATGAAGAACAAACGAAGTAGCAACATATTATGTCACATAATCTAAAATATTATAGTATTACTACAGTATACCGCAGTGCAATCCCAAAAATTTCATGCCTTATCTTTTGTGTCTTTAATCCTGTACAAAAAAGATCGACATCTTATTTAGCGAAGTCGATCTGTTCGATCGACTTCGCTAAATAAGCCCCTAGGATTTGATCCAAATAAATATATTAATATTTCTGTTAACTCGATAGAAGAAAAAGGCATAATATAAATAAAAGTTCTTTAAAATTCATAAAATATAAACACTTTCTTCCCCTTAAACACCCCTCTGTAACTCCTATATTGAGTATTCGAAAAAAGAACGCATCGCGCTTTATCCATAAGTACAAACGCATTTGTAGTGACAGCCATGGATCACATCGTTTATGTATAACATATCCGGGGCATAGGGGTAATGTCACACCGTTGTAATATGAAGTAAAATATGTGAGTAAGAAATCTGTATGGTGCAACAGTGTAAATTATCTATGGCTCATTAACCATTTTACTCGTACATATATAAACATAAACCCTGAGTGCTGAATAAGGGCAGAGTCTGATTTGTTGCCCAAAAATAAACATAAATTTTATAGCTAATGCCCGTAAATATAAGTGAATACGTTATTAACTGAGATATATTGAAAACTCCATACATTCTAAAGAAAATATAAAATAATTATATCGATTTGTACAGACGATGTAAAAAAGAGAAAAAATATATATATATATATATATTTATATATATATATATATATATATATTTATGTAATGTATGTAATGTATGTATATATATATATATATATATATATATATATATATATATATTCAATATATTCAAATAAAGGGAAGAAAAATTAATGAGAATAAACTGTTTAATTCACTAACTTCATTCTTTACAGCGGAGCGTATTGGGACTCTTGAAGTAAACCCAACAGCTGATTTGGAACAAATGCGCACTCTCATACAGAACGTAATCAAAGAATCTCAAGCATACTCTAATCTCATCGACTGGTGGTTTGTTGACTGTAAGTTATTAAAAAGTTTTCCTTTTGTATTTTCCCTTGGTATTAATAAGTACCTATATAACATACATATAGGACAGTTAAACATCAAGCCAGTATTTATCAGACCTAATTGGAACAATCCAAAACTAGGCTTCTATGTATACTGTTGATTAAAAAACAATAAGTAATTTCAAATTAAATTAACTTAAACTGAATTATTTCAATTATGACTTAACAAACTGTATTCCTCGCCTTTGTAGTAGTGCTCTATATGTTAATTTTGGATGTGGTTTATCTATGTTCAATCCAATCGTATTTCTACCGTGAAGCAGTTGTGTTTGCATGGCTGTGTTTCGGTTTGAAGGGTGGGATATGACGTGACTTTACTAGGTACAGAGGAATAACACGTGAGTCCTCAGGAATGGCAACGCATAGGGGTATTATAGTCGAAACAGTATACTCTGTTATGTCCATGGTACTGCTCGTGTCTATAGGCGACGGTTACCACTTTCCATCAGGTGGGCCGTCAGCTTGTTTGCCATTCTAAGTTGTATAAAAAAAAAAATATTGGGAAAAGACATCAAACTTAAACAATAAATTATTAACAGAAAAACAAAGATATCCAAAGAGATAATATTTTTTATATGTTAATAATTGTTGTATGTAAATATTGTTGTCTCCTTATTACAAATTTTGTAGTATTTAAAGTTAAATAAGTTGCATGTCAAAAATATTAAAACTATGTGATCGCCGACCCAACCCTTACCCAGTAAATATATAACACAACATATTTATGCGCCCAAGCTTTCCATCCTGTTCAAGCCAATGGGGACTTAAAAGATTTGAGTGCTATTTCAGAGAGTTCATAAATAATTCTTATCCTAGTATCGTATGTCTTGTAATACTTTAGTCACTCACATGCCTGTGTGCTATCATCTATGCAGTAAGCAAAACTATTGAGCTGAATAGAGAATAAATATTGTATATGGTTTTACGTTTTTTGTTTTCACTTATCTATACTAATATTATAAAAAGGAATGTTTTGATTTTTTCGTATTTTTGTTTATTTGCAATGAATCAACTCAAAAACTACTCAACCAATTTTAAAACTCTTTCACCTATAAAAAGCATTATCAGCGAGTAATATAGGCTAAGCATAATTTAAAAAAAATTAAAGATCCCTATGAAAATTACAAGAATGTAACTGTGAAAGACGTACCCATAAATATTATTTGGAACGAAGAAGGACATAGGATACTTTTTATTGTAATTAATTAATATATTATGTATATCGTAACACGTAAATGAAATCACAGGTAAAGAGTACTAAACAACAACAACAAATCCTAACAAATATACCCTCTATGCTATTAACTTGTTAAATTACAAAATTTATAAGATTCAAAATGTCTTACAGCCGTCACAGCGGAACGTTTCTTCCGCATCGACAAAGCTCAAGAAAATCTCCACTATCCTACGGATATCGGCCACGAAAACATATATATATTAGACACAGCACCTTTGACACCGGACACTGAGTCGACTGCGCCCCCAGACACCACCGCCACGGCATCGTTCGACCGCACCGGACCGTCCGTGTCGCTGGACACCACTACTGGGCTGTCAGTGTCGCTCGACATATCGCAAAGTGTCGACACGCCCAGTGCTGGAGTATCACTGGACGTTCCCGAATCGCATGCCAGGTAATTTGTTTTCTTATTTATTCATAACTATCAGAAAAGCTTAATAAAACAAACTTTATTACAATACAACATTGAATATTTGAACCGAATCGTAGTATTTCTCCTACGGTAATGAGAGAATACACCCAAACCAGATAACAAAAATGTAGATTACATAAATATGTCAGACTATATTATTTAATAAAAAAAATCTTTATTCTCGGTGTTTATCTAGAGGAAGGAGCTAAGCAGTTCTATTGCTAGCACATTTATCCAATTAATTCACACGGTCCTGGAAACTATGACAGTTAATTTCTAGTGAATTCGTCCCAATAGTCCAACTGACCCCGTCAGTGTATACTGATATTGCAGGCGGAATACCCATACCATTTTCAATCATCGATGTTTGTTTATTTAATAAAACTGTCCATAATGAATGCTTGTTTTAGAAAAATATTTTTGGCAGTTTTATGAATTAATTAGAATTAATAGATACGTAAATTATATATATGAAAACGGGATAAGAGAACATATTATGGTATCACTTCTTTTCCTCTTATAGATACTTCTAAACGTTTTTAACTTCATTTGTATAAGACCTCGTATCCTAGGGCAATCTAAAAATCAGACTTGTACAATAAAATATATTGGTTGGCCTAACAACTAATATAATATTAATGCTTAAATACCAATACTTATTAATTAAAATCCTATATTAAAAACAGATGGCGTCTATCGAACGATCAGTTAATAAAAACTCACTTAGAAACAAGTTAAGATTGTGAATTAATAAACAGTTATTAATTTGATTAAAGTAAAATGGAAGAAGTATTATTAAACATATTTAATGTGTTTATTCCAAATAATTGTCGGGCATTTTATTTTACGCTGTCTATTTAGGTTCCTTTCATTGAAATTGTTTTTATTGCATCTCATACACAATTGCTACGAGATATGTAATATAATAATTTTTGAACAAGACATTAATGTATATTCAATCCATCTATCAAAAGTTGATATTATATATTCAAATATGACATTTACTTTATCCGATATCCATCCATAGTAATACTAGGTACTGTTTAAGGTATAAAGAAACAAAATACCTTGATATCCTTGCATACATATACGAATCAATGCTAGTCTAAAATATTTTTTAAATATAGAATAAATTTTTTCTATAAAAAAAAAAGACATTAATACGAGTAAGTAACGGAGTGATTTAAAAGATATATAAAATTTCAATGATGTTCACTCGTAGCTGTACCTAGGTATTTAGATAAACTAAATCCGATATAAAAGAAGAACCTAAGAACTTACCTATGTCTTTTGCATAGTGCCTGAATGTTTGAGGACTAAGCCATGAATTAAAAGTAGGTAACTGTGTAAGTAGTAATGAAAATTGAATGGAGCATTTCTGAGCTCTCGGGTCCATTTCTCGTTTGTACCACAAAATAATTTATACCCTTCTATTAAGACTAAATATATTCACGAAAATAAACAAAAACTGGTAATATCTTTGAATACATAGTCGGCTAATAAACCAATATTGTAAATAATACTCCATATAGTCTATAACTAGTCTGGCGATAAATACTGTTACATAAAAACTTTTCTTTTTTTTAACTTTTTAATTATTTTGAACTTGGAACACCTTTACTATTTTAAAAACGTCTTTCGATTTCGCGCCATTTCACATATTTTTCGTGTTCATTATCAAATTACAATATGGAACGGGTGTTAAAAAAAATAGGATTGCAGCGATTGCCTTGTATAAAGTGGATATGGAGCCGTCGGTCATATTCCAGACACTTCAAAAGTTTGGTATCAGCCGTATGTTCGTATATCGTACTATCAACAGATACAACAACACTGCCTCTGACGAAGACCAGAAAAGATCGGAGCGGCCGCGTGCTGTTAGAACTACAAAAGCTGTTAATGCTGTTAAAGCCAGAATTCGTCGAAACCCTATTAGGAAACAAAAAATCTTATCGCGAGAAATGAAGATTCCCGCTAGGACTCTGTCGCGTATTATAAAACGAGACCTGAAGCTCGGTGCTTATCCTCGATTTACAGGACATGCCCTCAATCGATCTTTACAATTAAAGAAAGCGGATCGATCAAGACGCCTTCTGTCATAGAAATATTTCAGTATTATTAGCAGCAGTAATTCCAAATCGATACGACATCATAACCTTCAAGAAAAGAGCATATTCCTTTTTAAGAGACCGGCAGCACACCTGCAATGCCGTTGGTGTAATGGGTCATCATAGGTGGTGGTAGTCACTTACCATCAAGTGAGCCACATGCTAGCTTGCACCCTATGCTGTAAAAAAAATCTTCTTTACCGATGAAAAAATTTTTTACGATTGAAGGACACTATAATAAGCAAAATGGTAAAGTGTACGCTCACAGTTCTAAAGAAGCTGGTCAAGTGGTCGGAAAGGTACAACGTGGTCATAATCCTGCGTCAGTGATGGTTTAGTGGGGTGTGTCTTATCAAAGAGTCATAAAAAATTAGTGCAATAAAGAATATATAATAATAAAACTAAATTTTTGTGAAAAAGGAGTGAAAACTTCAGCCAAAGTGTATCAAGATACAATCTTGGATCGTGCTGTAAAACCTCCCAGCAATATACTTTCTAAAAATGTACCGTGGACTTTCCAGTAAGACTGCAGCTAGTCACAAGGCACGAACTACTCAAACCTGGCTTGAAACCAGCGTTCTCGACTTTATAAGACCTGAAGACTGGCCCTCATCTAGCCCAAACCTCAATGACTTCAAATTATGGTCAGTTTTCGAGGGCATGGCCTGCCCTAAGCAACACGGCGACATTGTCTCTTAAAAACCTTTGAGCAAGCAGTGGCGAAATTTTCCTTAGAAACAGTGCGTAAATTTATAGATTCGTAGCCAGACAGATTAAAGGTCTGTATAAAAGCCAAAGGTGGCCATTTCGAATAGAATATTTTGTTATTTTTTGCTGAGTCTTTAATAAATATGTCGGTATATATTTTAGTAATAATACATTACTTAAAAAAATGCATTTTCATTTATAACAGAATGTATGGCTGGATTAGGTATACACGAAACTTAACTCACTGACTGATCTAGAAACTTAAAATGCTCAGGATTTTTTATTATATCCTTAATATTCTTATATAAAGGATAAAGGATCACCCTTTTAGTACTATTAGTCGTCACTAATGAAATCAATCGTTAAAAAGCTTTGGTAACCATGAATCGTCACGATAGGAACACAATTTCCTGTACCTATAAATAATACTGTTATTTAATCCCAACTAAAATTCCGCTTATAAAGAAGATTTTATATATATAGTCGACGTGTCCTATTTAATCAGCTTGTTCCATTGTAAGAATAAAAATAGTAAGTTATCACGTCACAAATATGAAATATATATTAGCTAGCAAATCATAAGTAATTGAAATACTATATAAATTTTCTATTTTAGATATTAATTAAAGTTTTAAAGTTCGTCAACGTCGGGCATTATTAAGCACGTTAAATAGTTCTCAAATTTCTTGGCAAACTTGAAGTTGTTTAAGCAATTTCTGACAGTGATAGAAAGGTCTTCAACAGGTAGAATTGCGTCGGTAGCGTACACTTAATTAGAATTTGAATGTATAGTACGTGTAATCGGATAAAGGTAAAAATTTAACCTAATACTTTAAAATCTCTATTCATATTTGGAGTAGTCCCTTAATAGTTATCTTCTAATAATCGGAATTATAATCTCCGAGCGTTTTCATAGATTTTATTATAACTAAAATATCCAATGTGCAGTCCCATAATCTCAAAAGATATCTTTGATCATTTGATAGTAAAACAATATATATTTTACTAATATGTTTAAATAGATATATGGAACAATTGTCATTTAAATTCAATGATAATTTGATTGAATTGTACTAAAATAATTTTATCATCAACATTATTAATAAAATTGAAGTATTGATCGATTTCCTAATTAATTAAATTAAATTTAACCGTTGCACTATTTTAGTACAGAGCATAAATGAATATAATATTTATAATTTATTTTACTTTCTATCAGTGAATCGGGTCTCGGCAGTCCAGCACGAACATCAGAAGAATTCCTAAGTCCACAGACACCGCCTCCTGTCACACCTGCAGCACCAGCGCCCAAAACCCCTACTCCTAGTACTCCGAAAACAACGTCCCCACAACCTCCTTCCCCAAAAATTATATCAACCTCAATACAGGAATCAAATTCTCCTCCTCTCTGCACGAGTCCGCCGGCTAAAGAGCATCGGCCAACCCACGACTCGATAGCACGATTCAAAACGTAAGTATCTCGCGATTATTAGGTTGTGTTTGCGTTCATAAAATGCTTTGACATTATTAAAAAAATCGCTGTGATTAACAATACTTAATAAACCTTAACAATAGTTAACATGGCGTCATATCAAACGTGACCTTAATATTGCCAAAGCTAACGAGTTCCAAGTGTGTTTTTAAGTCTAAATTCTTATCGCAAAATTAGCCTCTAGCCATGAATTTAGAAATTGCACGCTTACGAGAGACTGGCTCTGTACAGTTAGTGGATACTAAAAATTTATTGACTTACCTTTAGTTAACAGAGTGTGATGATCATTATGTCATTAGGTTCACCGCACACGTATGACCTCTAAAGCACGGCGCACACTTGTCTCGGGATTGAAATCTGCACTCTATTTCTTCTCTCTTCTATTGCATGCAGCATACATGAAAAACTGTTTGGACTTGACCAAGAAGTGTTTGGCTATAGGTGAGATTCACTAACATGTATTGATTAGAAAATAGCTTAATATTTATATTGTTAACGTAGACTACTAGACTTATACATAATATATTAGGCTTATGAAAGTAAGTATCCTTAAGTAAATATAAATAATGGATGTATCTTTTTAATAAGGGTCTAATGTAAAGAAAATATATGTAATTATAACTGCCACTACCAGTCAGCGCAATAAATACATGTCAAGTTGACAGTTCGTTATTGTTACAGGAATTTATTAGAGAAAACATCTGACTCACTTCTCAAGGCTGCTAAAGTCGGCGACCTGAAATTGGTAAGACAATGGATAGTATACAAAATAAATAAGTACTTTGAATAAATTATAATAATCATATTAAAACACTATCCAAAGTAGATATTCAGTATTTTTTTAACATAATTATACTTCCTATACAGTAGATAAGTTATCAAAAAACTAAATATCATCTATCAAGGAATGCTGCTTCTTTTGACATCGATCTTACTTCCCTACTTTTATATCCTTATCTGTTAACCTATTGTTTAAAAAAAGTTTAACTTTATTTAAAAAAATCATAATTAATGAAAATATATATCATCAAAATTTTTACGAAAAATCATCTAACCCGAAATTAAGTATAGTTTGTGCTATCGGTACTAGATATACTTAAATACATTTTTTAAAATATTCTTTATAGAAAATACCTATCTATATTAATTATACTAATGTCTATGTCTTGAGTTAACATTGTATTTTTTTAATACAAATATTTATATTGTGCGTGAAACCCTCAACCATCAGAAGGTGTAACAGTATTTTAAACTGCTAGACCTCATATTTATTAGACGTTGCACATTACTGACACATATATTTATTTAAAGATGAAAGAGCTACACGCAGCAGGATACTCACTCCTGTCCATTGACGCGAGCGGACAGACAGCATTACACATCGCCGCCCGATACGGCAACAAGGAGATTGTCAAATACCTGATAGCGTGTGCTCCAACGGCTATTCTTAACATGCGCGACAATGAGCGAGGACAAACGGCTTTGCATAAAGCTGCTGCACATAAAAGACGAGCGATATGCTGCATGCTGGTGGCTGGTGGAGCATCCTTGACTAGACAGGATCACGCCGGCCTAACCCCGAGACATCTGGCGTTGCGTGCTGAAGACCACGATTTGGCTGCGTACTTAGAAAGTAAGTTCTAAAAGTAGTAGCAAAAGATTAAAAAAGAAAATAGTAGAAATGTCACTCATATACTATCTTTTGTAAATGTGACAACGCTCCCTAAAATGTATCTTCTTTTCTTTGGAGTTCACGTACACTGAGTGTATTGTCACAAATTAATTCACTAACTAAAGTAACTAAATTATAACGCGACGGACGTGCAGCCAGTCGCACGCTTGCAAGCTCTGACGCAAGTTGGTTACGAGCGAAAAAGAAGTGTAATGACTTAAGGGTAATTTTTTCTTCTATGTTAACTTCTAAATATTTAAACAGGTTTAGATACATAAGAATATCATTAGAATCCTTAAATACATCATTTTGATAGGTTTAGATATATTGGAGTATCATTCGAATTCTTACATCATTCTGATTGACTGTAATTATTATTTAAAAAAAATAGTAGTTCGATTTTTAATAAAGCAATCGTTTTTTTTTAATTTGCGAACTAAAATGTACCTGTTGAATTCACGGAAGTGTCAATTCTACCTAAATAATTATCTAATGATATTAGTAAAGATTGAAAACCTATCTCAGGAAAATGTTTACACAACTATGACATTCATACCCGCCGTGAACAAAGGTTATACCAAATTTACGTTACAAATAATTTATAGGGTAAGTGCGTAATACGTACTCATAAGTTCAGGTGATGGACTAGAATTACGATCAGCTCATTCTGCCATATTCGTGGACAGGTGTTACTTCTATATTACTTTGTTAACATTAAATTTTTAGCCATATCGAAAATGAGTTCTTCAATTTATTTATGTTGTTGAATATCTCTACAATTTATAATTTGCTAAATCAACCAGGTTCATTATTTCGAAATTTCATTATACATGGTATGAAAGAACTTAAACCTATATTTACATTATGTAATGTTATATATATATAAACTTATATTCTTTTTCAGGTCAAGAGCATTTCCAATTAGTCTCCGAAGACTTAGAAACTGCTGTTTGAAAATGGGAAATCCAAACGGAGATGGTCAATTTATTAAGACGGTGTCTAGAACGCTGCGAACTATGAGTCTCAAATAATAACGAAATATCATTCAAGACGTTTGAGAACTATTTTTATTATACTCTAACACCAAAGTGATATTTAGATCTTGTGACTATTATAGAAAAAATCAACGTTTCGCTATTTAAATATTTCCATTGAACGAGTTTCATAAATATTGTATTTTGATTCTAAATTAATAGAATAAGGTAATAGATATAATTAAGTCGGTATAAATATTACGGAGTAATAATAAGTATTTTAAAACATCAAAAATATTATTAGATTTTAAAAACAACTGAACGGTATTCCCGATTACATTTTTCTACAGGGCATTTGTGTAACTTAATTATATATATTATAATAATAATAACTTTTAATAAGTTGACCTGATGATTATAACTAAACAATTATTTTTGACGAAAATGGAATGCAATTACTTTTACGATTATGTATTACTACATACTAGATATAAATCAAATAATATCAGTCTACACAGCTTATTGCTCACGTAACTAAATGCCTAAAAATGTCTCAATATGTACTTAATGCTTAATATTTGAGTAATTTATAGCAGAGTTCGAAATACGTAGGTAAGTACTCTATTTTAACATTGATTATTAAATTATTTCTTATTAAACATATAGGTACATAATTTAAATTCTATCTATTAAGGTGTTCGTTTAAATAATTTGGATAAAAACCTGCAAGTTTATAGAACATCGTTCGTACCTTATAAGTAGTAGATCGTCTACAACTGCTTTTCATACAAAAAAAAAAGATATTTTGAATGGTTGTATTTTAAAAATCAAAAAACTTTTACTGCTTTCACAATTAAATATTTGTTTATAAAGAAACTCGTAATTCGTTTAAAGCGTTTTCCTTTACCTACATTATACACACATAATAATTTTATTTTAAGAATGCTGCTACAATATTAAATAATAATAAGTAAATTTTAAATTTTGTTCATTGACAAAAACACCTATGCTATAGAAAATCTAAAGACATATAATTGTTTTTTTTTTTTTATTTTATTTTATAAATACATACGTGACTTACTATATAGGTTAAAACCAATCAGGATACACGTACTCTTCGGAAAACTCCAGTGGCGGATTTACACTTTTGCCGATTGCAGATTTTCTAATAGGCTATTCAATATTTTCCGTCCCTACAGCCCTCTACAATTCGGTAGCTACAATTAACTATCATGTTAAATACCTTTTTTTTTTGTTAATTTTAAAATTTCGCGTTGTTTATACATATTTTTAAATTCACTATCGGGGCTTAACACGATCCTGTCGTGACTACGATTACGTGCAATCCACGTTAAAACGTCAGCAATAAAGAAGCAGGTATGCAAGTACTATTTACCTGCAAAATTTTTCATAGTGTAATTAAAAAATATGTACAATTTTGTTTTATCAATGAAACTATAACTTTTAGCTTCAAATTTGCCACTCCTAAAATGTGCCACCCTAGTTTCCAGCCTATGCAGCCTGCTGGTATATCTGCCACTGGAAAACTGGAAAAATAATTCCACTTAGAACTAACGGTCCTACTTTCCTCTAACTGTGTTTACAAAGTCAGAAAGCAAACTCCACTTAGTAAAAAGTTATGTCGATTCCTACACTCATAAAATCTGTTACGAGGTTTGCAATACACAGAAATTTTATGAAACATGCTCAATTTTTGTCGCTAACTGTACCTATTTTAAACTCGTTTAGCATTTGTTAAATAATATAGATAATGCTCATCAATTTCAAATGTCTTTTTATAATAATAATTATTATTACACTTCACGCTATTTTATAGTCAGCTATAGACTTTAACCGGATCTGCTAAGGGTAGTTAAAATACCATTAACTATTACTTCATTACGTGTAATATATGAATCTTTTTTTTTATTATTTTCACTATGTAGAAAAAATAATTTAATAAGATGTCAATTTGCTAATTGCAAATATTTTTTCAGTCTTCAACGATAAATACTTAGGTAATAGTAGGCTATAAAGAAATAAGTTAAAAACGGTGAATCTTATAAAGCGTATTTGCATTTATTTTAACAACAAATTATCTATTAACAACTGTTGAAATTTCTTCCGTAAAATACAATAAATAAATATTTTTAGGTATTTATAAATTAAGAATACCTTACCAGATCTTAATACAATATAGATGATCATGTAAACATGACTATTTCAGTCATTGATTTCTTTATAATTACTTATCTGAAATAGTGTTCAAGACTTTCATTTTTCAAATAATTATAATTTTTCATTTTACACTTACTATTTAAAGGAAAATTATACCTAACTAAAATAACTATGTTTTCTAATCATACTCATGATATATTACTGCGGATTTAGAAATTTAGTATCTACTATTTCGGCAATAATAGATTATCTATTAGTTTAAGATGAAAGTTAATAATTCTGTGTATGTTTTAGTACTGATATAATCAGTATAATTATAGTATAATGATCTCAGTGTCATCTATTTCTCTAACATAATAAGTTTTATTTGCAACTATACAGTTGGCTTTTAGCCATAAATGCGCTATAATGAACACGCTATATATTTCTAAATATTTCTATTAGAATGCCGTCTTTCCAAATCCTTTTATAATTTAATATTTTTCTATTTATTTTTATAATTCTGTGATGATACCGTAATTCGGTATCATCAGACTTTAGGAAATCACTTTCTTATTAAACTTTTATAACTGAATAACAAGATGTGGTTACATTACGCTAACAATGTTTATAACGATGTGATTCCACCCATGCTGTATATAACGACACATGTTTTAGGGAATTTGTCTGTCAACATAATTTAGTCATAATGCTGCTGAAAATCCCCCATAACAGTAACCCGAACAATTTCATTTTCCGCCCGTGTTTGTTATAAAGTACAAACAGTATTTCGAAATATTTTGTGCGAGTTGTTAGTGTTACTTATACGACTTTAATGCCAATACCTCTACGTATAGATGTACCTAATAGTTTAGTGTTTAACGAATTTACTCGTACTACTCGCTAACAAGCGAACAATGAAAGACAAAGCTGTGAGAATTTTGGTCATAATGTAAAAAGTAAGTTCATTTTTATTGTAAGCGAGAGCGATGTACACCGTTACACTGTCTGTGCGTTTCTTTGTTTGTGATTGTAGATAGAACATTTTAAGATTCGTAATTTATTGTTCTACTTATAGCATAATAAATTGTTGTGTTTGAATACTTTCGCTGTCCAAGTTGTCATAAATGATTTCTGCTGTTGATTATTCTGACGAGTTTGTTGTGTAGACGTTATATAGACGTTATATGCGTACTTGTTGATATAAATTATAGAAAATAATTCAGAAGCCCCTGTAGTTCGAAAAATAATTTCTAAATAATATGTTTTTTTTTTTATTGTCATTGAATAGATATTATTAAATGTCGTTATTACTTAGATATTACCAACATTTCTTATGAGGCCACTATATAGTGTCACAAATTATTTTGATTACCAACATAGTTATCTATAAAATTTATAAATGTCTGCTATTTGGTTTGTTATCGAATAAAATACAATCTAATTCCTACGCCAATTTAATCTTAAATACATTAGTGATACTTTCCTATGAAATATTAATAGTCTTTGTATTATACTGTATTGGAGGCCTTCATTCGTGTAGTGTGTTTTATATATCTCTTATAATAAACATGTAAGTAATTTCGCGACCAAATTCTATCTTAAAGGAGAATGAATATCACTAGGTTAGATTCAAGCACTGATTTACGAATGCTTTTTGATCGAATATTTGGTAGAACTGTAATTACTTATAATAATGTTTAATTTATTTAAATATTTATTAAATCCCTACTAAAACATCCTCTTATGCGCCACGTGCGGTGATCGTAAATTTTATAATAGGTAAATAGATAAATTTACTATTTAGGTGTACCTATTGGATGGTGTGAATAATGCTACCTATAATAAGTTACTATTTACATCAAAAACTGTATGATGTTACATAGGTATTTATTGTTACTCGTATATGTTTCAGTTCTATTGTCCAGAATATATGTAATAATTGATCTGTATATAAAGTTCAACAAACTTTTACAATACCTACTTAGAATTCCTCGTAGTATGCTTATTACGAAGAATTCTTACTATTACCAAGTAAATTTATAGAACGATGACGTTTACAACATTTTTCGTATAAATGTTTATAGCCGACGGTTTTTCACTGGCTGCTTCAGCCACACTCTGTGGAACTCTATGGAAAAGGAACCGGCATTAAACACATAATGTTCTTAGCACACGAATATATTAAATACTTCTGTTGTTCTTCTTCTTTTTAATACAATTTATTGGTAATTTGTCAAAGAATTAAATATGTAAATATATAAGTGTAAAACAAGAAACACAAATTTAATATAGATATTATCTACTGAACAAAAGCAAGTTCACACTTTAGTTCGCTTTTGAGTAAAAAAAAAATTAATTGATTAACATGATACTTATTTTCCACTTTTTTTTGTATTTATTATTATTTCAAGTGTTTACATCAGATACGTTACCTAATATGATTTAAAATGACTATTTTGATACCGTATCACCTCAATAATGAGGCCAATAAGGTATAGCATTCCATTGTTCATTTATTTATAATAATTTGATAACTCATTAGATATTTATAATATGGCCTAATAGTTTAGTTCTTGCGGAGCTTTCATTTGATTGAATAATTGATAAGTTATATATTTTGATATCGATGTGATACTGATTGGTCTCTGCCGATCAGTATTTTATATGTGTAATGAATATTTATTAAAACACATAAAGTATTAGGTACCTAAGTACCTTTTAAAACTTTTTTCACGTTAATTAAAATATTGCATTTTCAATTAAGTAGGTAGATATTTTGGCCAAAACTAAAATAAGTAAGTACGAATTCGATTTTCTTTAGTGCTGCTTGTTAGCGATCTTGTTGCAATTTTGATAGTAGGTAATTAGGTAATATGTATTTTATTACAGTGTACAGATGTGTCTATTATATTTTCATTGTATCTTCCGCTCACCTTTAGGTGCTTATTATTTTATATGGCCAATGTATTCTTGTGACCACTCATATAGATACGCTCCTGAATTTATCATATATGAGTCTTCTTTCTTTTATTCAGAAATTATAATACTTCAAACTTACTTTTTCTTCCAATATTTAAAAATTAAGATTTTACTTGCAAAATCTGAAAAAAAATAGAAACAATAGGAGGGATAACAATATTTTTGAAAAAGGTAGAAAGATAACAGTATTTCATGGATTTAATTTTATTAGTCATACAGATTGCCATATTTATTAAATATATATGCAGATCTATTAATTATTTTATAAGTATTGTGGCCAACACATTTTGTGACAGCCATGATACTTCCTATATTATATAGAAGTATACTTAAGCACTAGATTATTTGTATGAGATATGAGTTGTTACTATTATTATTAGCTAAAAGCGTCTTATACATTTAAGTGTTTTGATTGAATGTGATTACTTAAATAATAAATTGTTAATTTGCTTTATTTTTAAGTGACATTATTTATAGTGCAAAAGTACTGTGGTATCAACTAAACCTAAAAACTAAAATAATAAGTACCTATTATGAATTTGAATTCTGTACAATTGCTGCTTTGAGATTAAAATTATTTTACCTAAGTACTTGTTATTTCTAGTTTCGTGATGTCTATTATGTTATAATAATATTAATGTCAAACAAATTAACTAGAATATGTATATAAATTTTAAGAATTTACTAAGAATATACCTAAATCACTTAAGTAATAAGGTACTTAACCTTGAAATCATAAAAGACACCAATTTTAATATATTATTTGTCTACCTATTTTTCAAGACATATATCTTTTAGTCATTTTGAGGTATAATTTGGATACTTATTTGTCATTAAGTTATATAAAATTAAAATTATTAATTATTCGATTACCTTACTTACTATCCCTTCTTCATTAGACTTTCATTAGATGATAATAACTTAGGTTTATCATCAGTATATGAAAGAGTTATCTAAAAATATAACTAGTCCAGACGTTTGGGTTTTTCTACTAAGAATAGATATAACTAAATGTTTATATGTAGTAAACACAATATGCTACCACGTCTTTTTATCTCCAGCAGGTCATGAGCCAGTTAGGAAAATCAATATACCTACCAGCATTACCAAGCCTTCAGTGAAAAGAAAGAAAAGTTGAAATAAAACTCTATATCAAGCCACCAGGCCCACATAATAATAATATACATATTCTCTATGGGGAAAGTTCTGTATCCGCAAATGGATGTTATGGGTTGCTATGCGAATATCCCTAATAGAAACGTACCTGCTTTATATAAGGAGGTTGTATGTACTAGTTCATTGCAAATACAAAATTCTGTTGAAAAATAGAATGAAAGTGTTTTAAAAATTTCATGCATTGTTCTATTATGGTGAGAGAAGGAGATATGTTAAAACTTGAATATGGTCGTAATGATAATTCATAAATGATGTAGTACATAAACTCCAGAAATATATGATATAAGTATCCCTAATTATTCCTCAAAATAATTAAATATTATGGTAGATTTAAATAATCGTGTCTAAAGTATAATAGGTACTATTTAATCTAAGTGGATAATAGACACTTGTAAATTTAATCCTAAGCACTTATTTTGAACCCTACTGCTTTACGACTACCTTTTATAAATAATAATGTACCTAACTGTAATTTTAATAGAGATTTGAGAGCACTCTTTTCATTGTAAGTACATACTTATTTTTGCACACAATAAAGTCACTATTTTAAATAAAGTTATTTAATGAAGTACACTGAAAGAACAATAAATAAAGTACGAGTTAATTTGCGTTTTATTGCAGATGCAATCGGAGCAATTCTGTAACAATAGCAAGTGCCTACGAAGTAAATTTAGGATAAAATAATATTTTATCCATTTATTGAAACAGCAAGTACCAACGAAATTTCAAAGTAGGCATTTATTTATAAATGAAATTCAGTTACATTACCTATATACATGATGTATAAATATTAACTACAAATAAATTTATCGGAGTTAGTAAAATGCGTTCAATTTGTTTACTATCGGCAACTACAGTCTTATTGATATATTTAAATACATAGATTGGTTTAAGAATAGGTATATTGAAACACAAATGAAAATAAACAAGTCGATGTAATAAAATCACAAAAACTCAACTGAGAAATTTTAACAATTTATGACCGCCACTGTCTTATGTAGCCTACAGTATTCATGAAATTAGACGACTCTAGCAATAATACAAAATATCCATTTATACAATATTACTGGACATTGTGCCCATATTTCGGTTCATACATTAGGTCTATTTATAAAACAGCTCCATTGGCAGTCTGTTAAAAATTTTCATTATCTATTTCTAATACGAAATAAATTTTTTGTTCCCTAAATACACCCACCAAATAGCAATATACATACTTTATTTATAGTTACCTCTAATCATGTATGTATGTAACGGTTTCCAATAAACCACGAGTCTATTGAATATTCAATTTCACAATTGTTTATATCTTTAAACACCATGTATATGGATGAAATAAGTAACCCGCCTTATTCTGATTAAGCTGTTTTCTTGTTTTGTTGACTTTTCCAAAGTTCCGTAGAGTGTAGACTACGAACTTTCGTGTTTTGTTGACTTTTTCAAACTTCTCTATAATTATCAGTCTTCAAAGGTATTAAGTAGGTACCTATTCTTTATCCACGAATATAGAATATTTTGAGGTTATGATTACACACAATGTAATATAATGGATATTAAATATAATTTCATATTTCATATTTTTAATATCCGATCCAGATTTCTTAGCTAAAGTTTTTTTTTTGATGGGTGAAAATGGAATGGTAATCCCACCTGCGCTAACGGGATACGCTGGCGGAGCACCAGTGAAGGGTAATCGATGAGAATGAAAACAAGCCAGTTAGCCCATCATGATAAATTCATAAGAAATTAACCATGATAGTTTCCAGGGTGAACCGCGAGGAGGTCGACCTGGCTGGGTATATTGCTAGCAATGGGATTCTTAGTCTCCATTACTAACAATCCCTTTCCCCCTATTAGCTAAAGTTATTCCAGATTTCTTACAGGGTGATAAAGAGAACTTAGTTTAGACTCACGGTTTTTAGTTTAATTTAAGATTAACATGTTCCTAGGGACTGTTCCTATAAATAATACATAGATACTATTAAATTAATACAACAGCATCTAATATTATAATTTGTCAACGAATGATCTACCTTACCATCGCTTCAATTTTTCTCTATTGATGCTCTGATTATAATTACAATCATAATTAATATATTGTATTGTATATTGTTTGCTTTAACTTGAGTGATAGAATAGTTTTTATCTCAATAAGAAAAAAATTATAACAGTAAATGGCAATAAGAAGTTTCTTAATACATGATAGTGAAATGGTAACCACGCGCTAACGTTATACGCTGGAGGGACACCGACGAGAGATGATAAGTGAGGATGTAAAGGTAGCTCAGTTAACTCGTCATGATGAATATACCTTTAATACCTAGAATTCAGCAAGATGGTTTTCAGGAGATCCACGGGGAGGTCGACCTGACAGGGTATATTACTAGCAATGGGACCGGTAGTACACATTACTAACAATGTCTTCCCCCTAGCGATAAGGGGCAGGTGAAACAACTTTTTTCAAGCCTGTTAATATTACTATAAAATAACTACTAGATATACCTAATTTCATGCGTTTTAAAATCTTTATGATCGTATTAAGTATACAATAAAATAATACCCATTTGCTAAGCTGCCATTAATTCCCACTGACCAAGTAAAAAATCACTCACCCGCCTGAACTACCCGTCATCGTATAATATAGAAGTTATTAATACCTACCTAACTATTCAATATAGGGGGGAAAGGGATTGTTAGTAATGGAGTTTGACAGCCCCATTGCTAGCAATATGCCCTATCAGGTCGACCTCCACGTGGTTCCCCCTGGAAACCATCGTGAACAATTCTTGTTGAATTCGTCACGATGGGCTAACTGACCTACTTCATCCTCATCTATCATCCTTCACTGGTGCCCCGCCGGTGTATACCGATAGCGCGGGTGGGGTTGCCATTCCATTATCATCCATTAAAAAAAAAAACTATTCAATATAATATTTTTTTAGACAGGCTTTTTTAGGCAGAAAATCCTGCAACACTGCAACCTTTCCATGAACTTTTGTGCTCACCCATTTTTAAAGTTCGCTGCTAATTCCTATAAGTGATAGGAATTGTAAGATGTTTTTTGTACTAATGTTTTTTATCTCCTCAGGATATAAAGTGTATTTTCCAAAGAAGAAATATCGCTTACGAAAGAATGAATTTATGTATGTATGCATATCTATAGTATAGATTGTAATCATACTATATTTGACCTGTACGTACTAAGCCTGTAAGTTAGTGCGTACGTAGTTAAAATATTAACATATTTACTTCATTCTTAACAATAACGCTTAGAAAAGACAAAAATGACAATGATAAGTTTTATTGTATTATAGTAGACTTTGGGCGGAGTACAGGAAACAACAAATATTTGAAAATTGTTAATAAAAATCTACTTATACCTAATATTTTAATTCTTACCGCTTGTACAAATGATGGGTATGTACCTATCTGACTTTGTATTAGACCCGCCACAAACTAAAGTTTCATCCCAATCATCTGGACGAGTGGCGGTCTTCCACCGTGCGTTTTTCAAGGCACTTTCTTCCACGCACAACCATTCTTTGGAATCAACTTCCAGCAGCAGTATTTCCGAACCGATACGACAACATAACCTTCAAGAAAAGAGTATATTCCTTTTTAAAAGGCCGGCAGCACACCTGCAATGCCGCTGGTGTTGTGGGTGATCATGGGCGGCGGTAGTCACTTACCATCAGGTGAGCCGCATGCTCGTTTGCCCCCTGTGTTGTAAAAAAAAAAAAAAAAAAAAAATTTGGGCTCTACTAAAATTTGATGAGTAATTGAATACATAAGTGTTTGAAACGATATGTCGTATTTTCAGATTTTTGGTTATAAATATACTCAAATTAAATAAAAGCTAGTAATAAGTAGGTAAAATATTTAGATAATGAGAGCTATATGCTACTACAAAGACTGTCAAAATATTTTTGGACGCCACGTGTTACCAACTATTGTTGCCTGATGTCACTCCTATCTACGTCAATATGGAATTTCACCGACAATTATTGATTTCTTTAATTTTAGAAGAGCACGCAACACCACTGTAGGACACACTAGCTTCGATAGATGATACACAAACAATTTATTCGCTTGTCTAACACACATACCTAACAACAAAAATAAAAATGTGAAAAAAAAACTATGTGATGTAGTGGTTTATAATACCTCAAATAGAATAGATTTTTTATCCTTTAAACCGAAATACAGCCATGCAAACATAACTGCTTCACAGTAGAAACACGAATAGGACAGACAAATAATATTTGTAAGTATGCACGAAATAGGTAACGATTAAGGTGACCAACAAGGTATTTTTTGTCTGCAAGTATTTCATAGGTGAAAAAAAAAAGAAGAAAAAACGATAAAAACTTTATTTTCTTTAAAAAACATATTTTTCTTAGGAGTGGATTTTTTTGCTAAATGAGGATGTTCGTCTAATAATGTAGCTACATCCGAACAACTTTCATTTTGCATATTAAATTTGACTTTTAAGACGGCAGATAATGTTTTTACAGAAAGTTGCGACTTCTCACTGCTCCAATAATCATTCCCTAGTGAAAATACCCTATCAACAGAAGCATTAGTGCCTGGACAACATAAGGGAATTTCTATTAAAACTTTAAAATTTTTATGTGGGATATGTTCTACTCTAAAATGCCGAAAGATTTCTACCTTCTTTACATCTTTTGTCAAGTTCTATAACTGAAATTGTTATAGTTAATAACAATTTCAAACTGCATACACGACGATATCAATAATAATTTCTACCCAATAATCATCAATAATAATCGTACTTACTAATTTTATATTTCGTATCAACACACAGATTATATACATATATATATATATATATATATATATATATATATATATATATGTGTGTGTGTGTATATATATTAATCTAATATTACTTTTTGAAACGTATGATACCTAGGATATTATAAGGATGGTACAACAATATCGCAAATAATATTCACTTTTACAACTCTTTTTATTTTCACCCGTTACGGGCTTATTGGATTGGCTTCACGGATGTTAACACCAACAACGTCACGTGCACGTGTGTATAACACGAATGACTCTACCTACGTTCTAATATTAAACTTACCTTCCGACTACCCGTCATAAAATGTGTCTATCTAACCCTATGTAGATATGTTGTATTCGAGTCAACTTCGAATATACCTAAGTGCATACTAACCTCGTTAGTACATTTATTATTATTTTTTCTCTATAAATATAATTGTTTTTTTTTTTAGTAATTCCTTTCAAATGGAAGAAATTACTGAAAAAAAACAATCGATACTGTTTAATACTAAAATTAAAGTAACTACGTACTAATAATTATTGTGACTACTAAACTCCTACTATTGCCAAATCTGGACTTTGCAAAGCCCCATTATACATATATTGAGATCTAGAACCCATAGGCGATCTTCGGTAGTAAATATTATCTCTAGGTCTCCTTCAAAAGAGAAAGGGATTATTAGTAATGGGAATTAGTGATATCTTTGATTGCTAACAATATACCTGTAAGATCGACCTCCACGCAGTAACTGGAAATTGTCGTGGTTAATTCCTGATAAATTTATCATGATGGACCACATAACCTAATTCTATTACTTATTGGTGCCCCATCAACTTATGCTGATAACGCGTACGAGGTAACTATTCCATTATAACTCATGTAATTTCTAAATTTTAAAGATTGACTTTGGTACTAGTTTTGGCTTGGTAAATAAACAAACAAACTTTTTCATCGCTTAAAAGTTTTACCTTTTTTCAAACTAAACCCCCACTTAACTGAACATGGTAACCGCGACTATCGATATGAACGAGACCATGGACACCAGAGAGTAGACTGTGACACCCATAGTATCACTCATGCGTTGCTATTCATGAAGCCCAAGATATTAAGCTTTTGTACCATGTAATTTCATTGATCTGTCCCTTACGCAATAATTTATTACCTAGCGTAAAATCACAGCTATATAAAAAGTATTAGTAACTACATCTTATGTGTAGATCGTACAACAAGTATGGTAGCTATTACTGGGAACGAATGTTACTCAATCAAACAATATGTCAATCAGTACCTACATAAATCGTAACTTTAGTACAAAGGGAGGCAATTACAAAAACTTCATGAATTCACATAACTTTTATTCATACTACACGCTAATTATGTGTTCATAATTTAAACATTTTTATCATAATCATACACACACACATGTACAAACATTATACAATCGTTACAACACAAAAAGAATATAATAAAAATATTAAATAACGAACTAAAGAAAAATCTTTACATTACAAAAAATACTGGTAAGCATAAATTCTAGATTTATGCAATAATACTAAAAATAATCAACATAACGCAATAAAATGGCTCGCAGTTATTAAACTGGCACTGAAATTTATATAATATTTATATATCAATTTATATTTATACCTCGTGACTGTACCTTTTTGTGACATTTGGACATGGTGAAATCGAATTAACAGTATCATTAATCAGTATGGTATTCCACATCGTATGACGAAATGACACTGAATATATTAGAGTCTGTGCAAACTAGTCACTTTTGTCTGCATGGCACAAAATTGCATTATCGAACAGCCTGTAATAACTTATGCAATGTAAAGCCCAATATCCACTGTAAGTAGGTGTTTAATTTGCAATTTATAAACAATAATTACTACATATTATCTTTATATAATCAAAACGTAAACAAAAAAATATTTTTGGTTACAATTTATAACGTGTACTAAATAAACTCTATTGTTCTATGTTGACTGCCATAAAATATGCCAAGTATTGTCGCTCGTAAGCACAGGTTCTTAATATATATTTCAATTTAACATGTTGAGTAATATAAAATAATTATTAATTCCGCACTATACAATACACAACTGTCGCACTAAATAACTTGGAAACATTTTCAATAATTTAAATTCTATTTATTTACTTAAATATGTCTCTTCAAAACGTAATACTTTTTATTAAGTAACAAAATAACCAACACACATACTCAATATACTGGCAGTGACACTTACTGCTAGAAAATTATTAAACAAAACATTCACTTATAAAATTGTGAATAATGATACAAAGAAAGACACATTAATAAAAAATACACAATACTTTAGTAGGTACCTTTATTGTCGTAGATTTAAAGAAATCTATTCTAACCTCTTACAACAAAAAACATCATAAGGTTCATTTTAATAAAGAACCCTAATTAGCAGTAGTGCCTACTCTAAAACAGAAATATTACATCTAAACACACGAGTGCAATATTTTTTTAATAAACAGGTACCTACTCCGTTTTATTGCTTAGTACGACTATTTAGAAATGAATTAGTGAAATTATAGGCATGGACACACTACCTCAGGCTCCACACACATGGACGAATTATGAATACGAACCATAAGTTACCTAATAACGAAATTAACCTAATAATTAAATCCTTATAATTTTTCAGTGGCCAACAAACTTCTACAGCCGTACTCACAAACTCATACATCGCAAACAAAATCTTTTAAAAACATGAATTTGTCAGAACGAAACGTTATGAAATATCTCTTTTTTTTTTAGTAAGAACGTATATTCATCTTTACCTTATTAGGTAATGGTGTAGGTTTGAAATGCCATTTCTCTAAACTTATCTACAAAATCAAAATTTCAATTTGATACTACAACGAAATAAAATATTTGCATAAAGATTATTTATATTCTATTCTAGACTTGTTTAGAAGCTCTTTTAAATCGTCTTTTTTTTTATTCTACTACTGAGACGGGATATTGTTATCTACTGAGAAGAACCCGCAAGAATTTCAACAGTTACTTTTTTCAAATTACCATTTACAAGATAGTTTTACTTTTATATGGGTACTGTAACGATAATCAGTGTGAAGATTTATTTATGTGTATTATTAAAAAGAAAATAAACAAGCAAACATGAGCAGACCAGTCCCGCACCAACAGCACTCATACAAGAGTATGACAGATGCACCAGCCATCATGGCCCTCAACCATAATTTAGGGAACTCAACGACCCCGCCCATCACGCCAAACCAAAATTAATATATGTTCAAGATGGTCCATAATACAGTAATTTCATGAAATTATCAAATTAGGTTAAGAAATAAATTTAGAGAAATGGCAACTCAAAAACGGCCCCAAACGTAAATAATTACGTACCAAGGTCAAAGTCACAGTAAAATAAACGACCAAAGATTATTGTTAAATATTTAACCCCTTATTAATAAAAACATCAAACGTCTTATAAACCTATTTTAGCTATTGAAGTGTTCTATTCTTTTATTCTAAATTCATAATATGCAAGATAAGGGGGAAGGGATTGTTAGTAATGCGGGCTACCAGTCCCATTGCTAGCAATATACCCTGTTAGGTCGTCCTCCACGCGATTCCCCCTGGAAACCATCGTGCTGAGTTCCAGGTGTATTCATCACGATGGGCTGACTGACCTGCCTTTTTTCATTATTCACCTATCACCCCTTACTGGTGCCCCACCAGCGTATACTGATAGCGCATGCGGGGTTATCACTTTATTCATCATCCATTAAAAAAAATATATATGCAAGGTAATGACAAAATACTCCAGTAGTTAAAATAGATTTGTGGGATGTTGTAATTTTTATAAACAAGAGAGTTATTATTTAATGATAAATCTATTTTATTTTGGATGAAATATAGTCAACGACTGACAGCTAAATTATGATTCAGTTTTTAATGTATTATTATGCTCAGTCATATCTATCATAATTTTATTTTACAATAATTTCACCAACCACGGATATCTAACTTATATTCATAGCAAATTCTTAAGTGGTGCATAATCCTTTCTTAATTAAACTAAATACTACTAAAATCAATTTGATACATTTTTCTTTTATAAATTTTGTATATGTTTTAGTTAATAAATATTGACAAATCAAAAAAATTACCGTAAGGATAAAGATTGAGGATCAAAGTAACAAATGTTTATATACAAAATATTTATTCCTTCCATAAGGACGACTACGAATATGAGTGTTTGAGATTCGACCCATAAAGTCTGCGCCCATAGTGTTGTGTCATGAGACGTAAGAATGCAATAAAGCATGGCACCACCAAAATATTGTATGTAACAATACAACATACGAAATCGCAAGTTAATTTTTACGATTCAACAATTTTCCATGACTGAGCAATGATAAAAATATTAAAATAATTATTGACCCTTTAGTAAATCGATTCCATACTCCATTGGTTTGTATTATCATAATATTAAACCTTTTATATATATTATCGTTACAAGCTAATATCCTTCCCGTTACATACTCATTAGTAGCTGCACCGTGTGGAATCGATCAACGCGGCAACACACGGTGATGCGTGATATGCGTGAAGATATAATGATGCATTGTTCAAGAACTTTTGAGCAATATAAGAACGAAACTTGGATTTTAATTGTAAATTATAAATAGGTTCTAACATTATAAATGTGAAATTCATTGCCTCTTAGGGCATTATTGGTATAAACAATCTTTTTGAATTTTTGCAAAAACGTAGTATTTATTTCTTATTCACCGTCATACGAAGACGCGAAGGCCACTAATATTTTATACTTTCATCGTTATCCTGCATAACGAAAAAACTTATTTACGTTGAATAACATATTTAGTAGAACATACATAATTAAAAAAAAACTTAGATAATTTTTTTTACAAAAGAAGCCTATATAAATTTCTGACAAGCCATATCTATAAGAATTAAATCAATGGTAAATCGGTCGAGGAACTAGTTATAAATGTCTATCAAAAACAACCGACATCCACAACAGAAACCAGAATTAAAACTACATAAGGCTAGCAACAAAAGTACCAACATAAGAAAGCAAAAGGAGTTAACTGGCAAACAAGCCAAACCTCAAATTATAAAAAAAGACCCAGGATATATTGTACAATTTAAATAACTTAATATGACTTTAATAGAAGAATAAAATGAGAGCAATGAAATAATTATCAACTTGCCATTTTGCGAGTTAAAAAAAAGTATCAGTAATTAGATACCTACTTTTATTGCTACATTAAAATTTTTATCAGATTGCTATATTCATAACTTTTCTTATAATCATACAAGTGTCATTTAGTGTTATTTAGATAGACCTCTAGTAGACAGGCTCAATTGAGGAATTTAAAATAGCTCCATTGAGGTTAAGTAACTGACCTCCGACGCAAATGACGGGGTCTTTAATAATGTTCATAATAAACAACATGAATAATTCCTTATTCGTGAAATGTAAATGGAAACAAAAAATAGTATAACATAGCTTGTGGACACAATTTATGCAAATAAATACAGTATTGTCTATAAATACTTGAACATACAATAATCTGTTTTTTTAAGTACCAACCTAACTAAATACATTTATAGATATTGAATATATCACAATTTGTAGATATCTACGTGTGGATAGAAGGACTGTAGACTGTAGAATGGTATGGAAACATGTTGTCTTCAAGAAGATAATATAATTATAAAATATAGATCCAAAAGCAAAAAGTAAACGAACAAAATGTGACACTAATAAGATGCCAAACAAAATATTTATAATACATAAAAAAGGTGCGTCGTGCTCACTAGGTATTTTGTATTTTTTTTTGTGTAATTTACAAATAAAACTGACACTGCCTAATTAAATTTATAAATCAGAGAAAAACCATTTTTAGACTACAGTAACTGCTTACCAACAGGTGGGCCGTATGCTTGTTTGCACCTCAGTGTTATAAAAAAAAAAACTTTGAATTCGATTGCCCTATTTGTTTATTTATAAGAATTTATGTCTTAACATCGTTTGAATAAGGAATTTTACTAAGGAACATAGCAAAATGACATGTCATAAAATACAGTACAACAAATCCACAAAATGTGACTATGTATCGCACTAATCATAAATTTTGGTGATTCTAATGGCCCCAATATCTTAATATGGGAATATCTTAATAATCCTATAAAAAAGATCTGTTTAAATAATAATCGAATGACTAGTATTTAAAAAATCAAAACATGAAAGAAACCACATTGTGGGAATGTGGTTTCTTTCATGTTTTGATTTTGTGTCTGAAAAATTTGTAAAGCATAAGATGTAATGAAAATATAAAAGATAGGAACCAGAACACTGAATACGAATTAAATATTAACTTTATAATATCATATTCGAATTCAAGAAATTAATCTTCACTGCAAATATTTTCGGAATAGTTACCTATTTTAGAATGGCACCTATATGCAAAAAATATTATATATATCACAATATAATAGACATACTTACATAAAACTTATCCCATAAATTATAATAAAGAATATTTTTTTGCATTTAATCTTTTTTTATATAATGTACTTATGTATGGCCTTTAATCACTATCCAGTGAACAATTTAATTTATAGTAGGCTCACTTACATTTAAATATGTTCTAATATAAGTAGGCACCTTTTTTTAAACCGGTTTAATTTGACTAAGTTCCATAATAGGTATATGTTCAGATACGTTATAAGTACACCTTATCCATTTTATTTTCCCAATGATTGCTCATAACAGATAAATTATCTTGTAAAAAACTGTCGTTTTTACAATCCTGCAATGTCTTTTATGAGT
This sequence comes from Galleria mellonella, assembly GCF_026898425.1. NCBI lineage: Eukaryota > Metazoa > Arthropoda > Insecta > Lepidoptera > Pyralidae > Galleria > Galleria mellonella. The sequence goes on along the minus strand of NW_026442172.1, from coordinate 1,853,968 downwards.
AATAAGTGATTGCACATAATGAAGTTATTACATGTCAAAGGAACTAAAGTAAGACAGATTTACATAACTATATTATTTGTATGCATACCATTTATCAAAATTGTGTGTATTTATAAAGCCATTTATATTTAGTATTGTAAAATTTGTATAGACAGGACAATAAATTTTATTCAATAAGTTATATTGTTTATAGTCTAATTGTAGTGATATAAGTCAACCAAATATAAATCTTAGAAATTATTGTACTTTCGAATGATTTAAGTACATTATTTGGATAACACCAACACAAAATAAAACTCACAACACTAGATCACAATGTATTTCGATATATATATATATATATATATATATATATATATATATATATATATATATATATATATATATATATGTGTGTGTGTGTGTGTGTGTGTATATATATATATATATATATATATATATATATATATATATATATATATATATATATATATATATATATATATATATATATATATATCGAAATAGATTGTTTTAAAAAGATGAATAAAATATTACATTATTTTAATGGTATTTACTATTTATTCGATTAGATACAAAATCAGTAAACAACAAAAAATAAAATAAAAAATTCAGTATCTCATTCTATACTATTTGTAATGAGATTTTTTCATTAAAACAATCATCTTAAACAAAATTCGTTAATTTCTTTAAATACTCAATTAAGTATACATTTTAAATACTCAATCAAGTATTCATTTTAATAGGTACTCCTCAAAATTTAGATCTATTTACTCCTTAATTTAATCCTTTGGTAACAAAAGCTAGGTATTAATCATAAATTGTATAAATTTCAAAATATTCTTATCCTTTTTACTTAAAGAAAATCCTTGCTCCTTATCAACATCATACATTCTTTGAGTGCAGGAATATTCCATTAAGTATTTGTGCACTTATCTAGTAACAATGATAATAAAGCTTTATACTACTTTAAATAATGAATCATACAGTCACTGGGATCTTTATCTCTTTATTGACTATATAAAATTTGTGTTTTTTACCGAGAACCCCCCATATTACGGCTATATTTTCAATTACAACATTCAGTGGAATGGTAGCCAATGCTCCACAAATGAACAAGAAAAATTTCAATGGACCAAATCTATGAATGGGGAATGATTTGATAACACCAAAAATGTACATGTAAATATTTACAGCACCTATAAAGCCACACAACAAGTCCAAATAGTGTGGACAAGGAATGGGACAAAGAGCATTTAGTAAGACATTGCTTGTTGAAAGTGGCAATGTTACCCATGAATAACATGATATTGCTAAAAACATTTTATGAACAATAGGTATTTCCTTTGAATGAACTACTAAAAGTATACCTTGGATCCACCTTTTTCGCTGCTGGATGAAATCCCATAATGTGAAGGGAGACTTCTCCCACATCTCACCTTCAACAAAGTTAAAAGTATAACCTTGCATGTAGGCCTTCATTGCGAAGTAACAGTCTTCAGCCACTGATCCATCCAATCCATTATCAAATGATACTTTTTTCTCAGCATTTACCTAAAAAAATTAAAGGTTTCCAAGTTTGTATGGTGTTTAGATGTTTGTTATTCAGTCACACTTGAATACACTTCAAGTGTATTCAAGTGTGATGAAACTTGCTACACATGAAGACTATAATCCAGATTATCAGATAAATATATATAGAAATCCAATAATTTACTGCTAGTGCAACTATTTTCATTAACAAAGAGGGATAAAATAGAAGCTTACTGGTTTAATTTTATACTTTTTAACACAATTATTTTGATCCATTACCATAAATAGAAGCAATAAATCTGCATAGCATTTAGTAAATATGAAATTTGAAGTAAAAGCTTTAAAAAATTTATATATTACATGAAAACGAAAACTTACGCCTTCTGATATTATAGAATAAGACTTCAATATCAAATATCAAAAAAATTATTGATACAGTTGCTATTATTACCTGGGTCACTACATAAGATCCTTTCCAACTAAATAGTGGTTTGTGGAAAATGTAAAACTGAAATCGGAGTTTTCCCATATCATCTGCGACACGGAAGCTATCAGCAAGTGTTGTAAGCCAGTTCACAATACTTTCATTAGCATATGTAATAAGACCTTGGCCAAATTGATGTTGGCCATCCATCACAAAATTCAATATACCACATACAGAGTTCTCAGTCAATAATGTTTCCTCATCTAAATGTACAATCCAGTCTGTCCCAGTCAGTATATTTACATCATCTTCCAAACAGTACTGTAGGGCTCGTGATTTAAATAAAGCACCTGTCTTAGTCTTGTATTCTGATGGCACTACAACTTCCCTTACTCTCCTGTGTTTGGGCAGATTTATTGCTTTATCGGTGACAACCTCAATCATAAAGTTTTCCATCCCCACTCCAAGGCACAAGTTCATATTTCTTGTTACATTGTCTCTTACAAGTTTCGGAAAGTCTCCCCTTGTGACTACTCTGATGCAAATAAAAGGTGCTAGTAATGGTGATCCCTTCAATTTTACTTTTCCAGGGAATGCATTAAAAATTATCAATCCAAAAAAATTACAGAGAACTTGAGGTATTGTCAATAATGTTAAAAGTCTCAGGACATACAATATAATAGTGCCATGTATACCATATGATTCCCAAGGATCAACTATTTCTTTTTCTTTGTCATCTAAGTTCACTGCTCCAGCAAATACGAGGAATAAAAATATAAAACACAAGAATGCAGCACAGTGCAATAAATGTTTTACTCTTCCTCTCAACATTCTGAAATGAAATAGACAGATTAATATAAATATTTAGAAATCTTTTTAGTATTATCAGGCTATTACTTGATATTTATTAGGTTATTACCAACTATAAATTTAGCTTAGAACATATAATTTTAATTTTAAACATGTATAAAAGTTTATTTACTATAAATACATCTAACTCGTATATAAAAATTAAATTATTATATAAAATGGTAAGTAATATCAATTTAATAAAGATAAAAATATATTTTAGACTGTCTCTTTCCTATAACCATTTACCTAAAATATATTTATAAAGATAGAAAGCATTAAACAGAATATGGTAGATAATGGTATAATAATAGATTATTAAATAAAATATTAACTTCAAATACATTTAATTATTATGAAAAACATACTTTTTACCGTCTACCAGTCACAGTTGTGTTGCTAATTAGTACATAAAATTATACTTTTAAAAACTCATCTAAAAGTCTAATTTTATATTATATTTAATATAAATATAATACAAACATCATAAAAGAAATATCAGATTTCATGTAATTTTTAAGTCTTCATCTCGATTTAAAGAGTCAGTTAAAAACAAGTGGATACACAACATTTTTTTAAATGGAACTCAAAGTTCAACATATTGTAGGCAGTAACGCCCCCAATTATTAAATACTAGTACTATAACTACCGAGCTGAATAATTTTATATTTATAAATAAAAAACATTTACCTTGAACTAAAAAAATGATAATTAGTTTTTAATTTTTAAATTCACAGCCAACCAATTTACTAAATCAAAATAACTGAAAATTAAAACAGAGCCATGGTCATAAATTAGTTTAGTTACGGTTATTTAATTAAATATTATAAATAACGATACTTCATTTAAATCGTTAATAAGACTTTAACTTGAATAAAATAAACACACGCCCAGTAAAAATACAAAATCACAAATTGAGAACTTGTCCGAATTGAGCTGACAGTCTTGTCATTTCAAGACATTAAAACAAGTATCCGTATTGATATTACTCTATACTATAACGTTGACAGTGCATTGATTTAGTAACGTAGAAGGAGAATGCATTTACTACGTACCTGCGTTGCCTCAACACAAGAATATATTTTGTAAAATCTGGAACTTTTTAAGAAGGCAGGATACCCTAAGGGCGAATACGGGGCTGACATAGGTGAGAATAAGACTCACACAAGCTTTATGTAATGTCAGCTTATTATTAAGCGACATTTTATTGTGCTCGATGATGCCGCCGTTTTCGTTCTCAGACGGCTATACTCCTTGTATAACCGTCTGAGAATGAAAACGGCGGCATAATGCAGTGGCGATATAGTCATTCGAAACACATAATATTCCTGTGTTTGCTCAGGACGAAGTCACATGCCCTGCTACTATGAAAAAAAATTGATCTGTAAATCTATTAGAGGAAGCTTCTGAGACTTCCTATAAAATATAATATCTGTATGCAGATGATCTGCAGTTATACCGTCACTTTATTCTATCTAAGATAACACAGGCAACTTCAGCTCTTAATGATGATCTACTAGCTATTCTCTCCTGAGCTAAATTATATGGTCTTATCGTCAATCCAAATCTCAAGCTATGATTATCGGTAGTCGAAGACTAATGCGCAAGTTGGAATGATATATGAAGGTACTAAAATGGCATATACTGATAAATCAAAAGACCTAGAAATTATCATGGGTAGTACATTGTCGTGGAACTGTCATATTAATGACATTAGTAGACAAATGTACTTTTCATATCACTCTCTCTTTATGACATCACATTAAATACTTCTAAAATTATCAGTGTTTCTCTACTATATTATCCATATATTATAGAGAATGTCCCGTAAGTAGTGGACCAACGGACTATGGGGAATAGTGACCTATTACCTAACAAAAATACTAAAATTTATTGTCCTAGGTATTATAGTTATTAAGTTATGCTTTATTTTCAAAATGTGGTGAAAATATCATCCATATAAACTAAATATTAAATTTTACCTATTTATTTTTTTTATTGTTGTTTTTTATTCAAGATCGTTAATAATACAAAAAAACAACATCAAAATCCGTTGCATTGTTTTAAAGATCTAAGCGTTGTTTTAAGATAAGGACAGACAGACGGGAAACGAATTTGTTTTATACTATGTAGTGATAATGAAGTGATATATATATTGATTCGTAATTTATGTAAATATATTTGTTGTTTAGTTTCTATTTAGCACTACTGCCCACTTATTAATTCTTAAGCCACTGTGTTAGGTTGCCTGGAAGAAATCTCTTTTAGAGATAAGTTCACCTTTGCTATCTTTGTTTCTAGATTTCTGTTATTACTGTATGTTTCAGTGCAATAAAGAATATATAATATTAGTTATATTTATATTTTTATTATTAATATTATATAAATATAATAAAAAAATTAATAAAGTTTCAATTTAATTCATTGGTGTACGCTATACGGTATACACTGGCGGAGGCCAGCATATACCGTTAGCGCAGGAGGGGTAATCACTTCATTGTCATCCATTTAATAAAACTCATAATATTGTGGTAATTTCTTATTCTGCGTACCAAAGTTTAGTTAAAAAGGTAGGTTTATTGTTTACTTGACTGTTCTAAATTAGGTTTGACGTAAAGGTTTGATTTGACGTATGCATGACGTTTTTGGTTTGGCAGCTGCAGCTGTTTGATGGCGTAGGTAAATGCATTTTGTGGATAAATTTTGTATAATTTATTATTTTTAAACCTTTAGTGCCAGTGATAATTATAATATGTGAAATAATAGTGCAAATTGAAAATTAAAGAAACCCAGTGAAACTTATGTAAAATGCTGAAGCGAACCTCTCAAATCAGTACCCCGAAGAGAAAGTGTCTCAAATAGTAAATAACGGGTCGATAGAAATAATGTCTGTCCCTGATTTGTCTGTCGGATGTCGGTTTGCTGATTATTTTGCAATATGTGGGCTTGATTTTGATTCAGGTTTGGAACCCGACCGACTCTGTGGTAAGTTACATTAAAATAAGTGATTACTATTGATTAAATGTATTCAATCAATATATTGTATGTTCCATTTATAGGTGACAATTTACACGTATCTCCGCTCGATCGCTCCTACAAAGGAAAGATTCTAGCTCACTACCCAGATAACATCTCAAGTAATCCATTTGATGAGCATGCAGTGTGTATGGTAAGTTTTTGATAAAGATCATTATAATTTTTTTTTCTTTGTTTATATCACATATCTTTTAAATGTTTATTTTAATGTAAATAATTAATAAAGTCTCATACTTTACTGTTTTTGATTAAATCAATAGATAAATTCACACCAACAGCTACACTAAGTAAACTATACATTTATTTTTTTTAACAAATAATTTTTCAGCTTTGCCTACCAGCTGGTCTACAATTCAGAACTCAAAAACACTCACTAGAGCCAAAATTTCATAGTTTTGTAGTGACAAGAGAAAATGCTTCCAGATATTATGGATTTAGTCTTATTTTTTATGAAGAAGTCAGAAATGGAAAGATTTGTACAGCAATGCATACATTGCAGGTAAATTTCTTTATGATGATATTAAAAATTATTATATTGAAGAATGCATTTGTGCCATTAGTGTGAATTTTTATTTTAAACATAGTTGTAAAAACTGTTGTCATACGATTAAAATAAATAATTATATAAGAAAAATGAATTATATTTACTCTAACATTGTAATTCTGCCAACATTAATCATAATAAAGATGTTATGTATAAGTCCAGAATATTTGTAAAATTATTTATACACCGGAAATGGGAGGATTTGTTTGGAATTTTTTATAATTTAAGATAATTTTGTACCCATATTTCAATAAATAAATTAAATGATCTATAGGTATAACAATGTTCATTCCATCATTTAAGAGTTTCCATATCAAAGCTAGTAATGTCAGATTAATATGTCATTTTTCTAAAACAATGAAACAGTTTATTTTTAAATACTGATTGTACAAAAAGGGCTTTGCTAACAAATTAAAATATTAATCATGCAAAAAATCTTATAAAGTGTTACTGTATATATATCACTATCACTAAAAAATTGGATTTTGTTAGAAAAAAGTATTTTATAGCTTTCAAATAATATTTACTAAATATGTTAATATAGTATAATTCTTATTTTATATGTACTAAGCAATAAAATGTATGTACTAAAACATTTCTTTATTATTCAACAGGCAATGTATATTACTGAACTGTCTAGTGGGCAGACACCTCCAGGTCACAGAAAAAGTTCTGGCAAAGAAAGTTCTAGGTCGTTACCTAGATCATTCAAACTTACACCACACACGGGCGCTGCACTCACTTATTATGACATAGCCAAAGACAAACTATATGTAGCCAAAAGTATAGCTCTCATATGCCAATATCCTTATGTTAGAGTTGCACAAATGTTCCTAGAAAATTTATTTAGGTAAGTACTTCACTATTAAATCATATCATTCATAATTATAGACATATATATATATATATATATATATTCATAATTATCTGAAACCCTTAAATATTCTTTATATCTATTATCACACCAAGTCCCTTATGAAGAAGACAAAGTTAACTGAGTGAAACAGGCCTTACATACATCAGCACCTGATTTTTTTTATATAATATTTTATATGCTGTGTTATCAATTCTGAATCAGTTTAGGTAATTCATTTTGTAAATGATAGGCTTTAATCCAGTATTGGTCTCATATGAATTTTCTCATAATTAAAACCACTATTTTTTTTTTTGCAAAATAAAATCTTAAATTATTAACTATTATAAAAATAATAATAATTTGAATTTTTTATAATTTATATATATATTGTATTACAACATTTATATCAATGTATGTTGAGTGTATTAATATACTAAAACATCAATGCTATTTTACAGGTCACTACCAAGGCAGCCAGGCCCAGGGCTAAGTCCTGAGTCATATGTCTATAATTTGCTTTATGAAGTCCCAGTGCCACTATCTGGACAAGCATTACGCCTTTATGTGCCACCTTCAGAGCCTCACCTTGATCCTATTCCTGTTGTAAGTATTTATTCATCATTAGTTTTTACCTGTGACACTATCCTTGTAACTAGAATATGTTCACTGACCAGGATAAAAAATTGGCCTATGTCCTTCTCCATTCCTTATACGCATATGTGTATGTTGTTTGTGTAATTATTGTTTATCAGTTAAAGTTTTAAAGAGTAGGAACAAATTGACTTTTACATTTTTAATATTAGTACTGATTATGAAGCCATTTATGCCTAATATGCTAATCTTATTAAAGTATTTATTGTAAAAATTTAATAAAAGATATTGTTTAATCTTTATTGTACATAATTTTCATTGAACTAAAAAAAAAATTGATATTGCATGGTAGACTTATCCCATAGAGGAAATTCTTACAGTCAGCTTTTGAGAAGCTGAAAGAAAAATAGAATATTAATATTGTAACTAATGAATTTAGAATATTATATATAATATAGAACATATATATATGTTCTATATATATATATATATATATATATATATATATATATATATATATATATATAGAGAGAGAGAGAGAGAGAGAGAGAGAGAGAGAGAGATGTTAGAACTAATTAATTTATTATTTGTATCAGGTGATAAGAATGCCAAACCCACCTGAAGAGTTACCATTACTTGATTATCCATTACGCATAATGTTTTCCATGCTTGGCGTTGAATGTGTAGTTCAATTGTTTACATGTGTTCTGCTTGAACACCAAGTGTTACTCAAATCTAGTGGTAAGTAAATCATATTTTACTATATTTATCATCTATGATCTGTTATACATATGTAGTTTGACAACTAGTATTCTGTGTGATTATTGTCACCAACGTTATTTTTGTTATGATTTTAAATGCATTTTTTTATGGTTTACAAGTACCTGGCAGTTAATATGTTTTATATTTCTCCATATATACCGTATTATATTATTCTTTAATTTTAGAGGGATCAGTTAATAAATTATGAGTTACATTAAACTGAAATTATTACTTTCACATATGAATGATAGAGAAAACACTATAAAGACAAAACTAGCTGTTTTTTTTTTAATTTGACGTTTAATATACCTCTTAAATATTTGTGCTTACAGATTACAATAAACTTATGTTGGTAGCAGAATGCATAGTATCTTTGCTACTGCCATTTACATGGGCGCATGTATATGTTCCCATACTGCCAGCACCACTATATCATTTCCTTGACGCTCCTGTTCCGTTTGTCATGGGTGAGTCTATTTAGTAGAACAAAAAGTAATAAGATATGTTCTATCTCGAGCATTATTTTAATATAATTTTTAGCCTCGGTAATAATCTCTCGCCACTTTAGTGGTAACTTGTGTTTCTGTCTCTTTTTAGTGCAAAAAGTTTATTAAATTAAAAAACAAATATATTTTTAAGCCAAAGAAACCTGGAACAACTATCGGATTTTTTATAAAAATGTCTTTTATGATAATATAAAATATCTTTTTACATTTATTTTTTATAACAAAATGTTTATACTTACAAAAAAATCATATAGTCAACCAAAAAATAGCTTATGAATTATCATTGTTTCTCTTTCTCAATGTACTGAGTATGTATAAATAATATGTATATATAATATGTATATATAATAGTACAAGTATTGAAACAATTATAAATCTTTCTGTCCCAGTTGTTAAATAGCTATAGATCAATTACTGGTATGTTTGTGTATGCTATACAAAAAATTATAAATTATATTTCACAGGCCTACACGCGGATAGTGCCGCCGTGAGCGTTGGATCCAACGGCCCCCGGAGTATTGCTCTCGGTTCTGAAGCTGCCCTATGTTTAGTTGATATTGATAAACCTGATATACAATTACCTGAAGAACTACCAATTTTCCCACATCGGACACCTTTCATTGAGGAATTAAATCACATTTTAGATAAACATCAGGTATACCACATTTTTCTTGCATACTTTTTTTGTATTTAAAATATTATTTACGTCAATTTTTTTTTTTTTTGCATCAAAACGAGTTCTATCTGATTAAATGTTTATGTTGTAGTAATAAATAGATACAAATGTTTTTTTAAAGATTCAAAGACCAGAGACTGAACCGACTAAACTTGGTGTACCGCTAAATGGAAATTCTTACAAGCATATGAATGACAGCATGAGTAGCAGCTGTACTTTACCTTCAGGTGAGACATTATTGTTATTTATTTACATGCACTTACATTATTATAATATTATTTATAATTTCATATTACACATTTTATTACATATAGGTTTAATAATTTATTTATTAAGAAATATTCGTGATTCGGAAGTTTTAAACACTTGTTCCAAAAAGTATATTTGAAGTTAAAAAATAATTTTGTACTTTTCGTTATTATAAGAAATTTTTAAGTTTTTTTACCATGCTACTTGGAAAAAGTTATTCAGTTTCATATACAACACTATCACTGGACTTCGACTTGTTATTTATAAATGAAATACGCCAGCAGTGAGGGAGGAAGGAATTGTTAGTAATGAGGACTAGCGGCACCTTTATTAGTAATACACAGGTCGACCTACATGCGGTATACCCTAGAACAGGAGTTCCTAAACTTTTAAGATAACGGAACACCCACCAAATACCTTTTATTTTATGGAACCCCATATCAAACGATTACAAATCAAAAACACTGTAATTTAAATAAAAACAAAGCTTTTATTATAAATATTTAAGAAGTATAACACTATAGTTTCCTTTAATATTTAATGTGAAGAATGAAATTTTTGACACAATCTGTTACACTGTATTTATTTATGATACCCCTGGCAGGTGGGCTACGACGTAAACACTCGTTCCACGACGTGCTGGAGTGGGAAGAAAGTCGGCCGCTAAACGCATCTCCACCCGCCTCTCCTACACGCCGCGCCCCGCTCCGCCTCGACTCATTGCAACGGATCGTTGATATTGTGAAACGCACCGGTACATACTGCATTCAGTCACACCTCTCAGAGAGAAGGGACTAATAGTAATTCGGGCTAACAGCCCTATAGCTAGTAATATATACTATCAGATAAGCCCACACATGGTCTCTTATAAACAAAATGTATTATGGGGGAGTGAATGCGATAAATTCTGTTGGACTCTTACTAGTTTAAACCTCAGTACTCCATCTTATTTAATATATGGCTGAGGCTAAGGTATTGTAGTAGTTATTGACCGAACAAGCGATTAACTTAAGTTTTGGAGGAATCCCTCCCCCTTCCTCCGAAACTCAATATATAGCGAGAGATATACTTGCTACTTGTAATACCGCACCATAATGTATTTCTAAAACTTTCTTTTTACTATTTACTTAAAATTCCTTAGGTGTTAACATCGACGATGTGGACGCTGATACAGTAATGCCAACATTAAAGAAGAAAATACTCAATGATGAAGAACAGTACAATGAAGATATTCGTTTTAATATAGCCATTAGAGAAACCTTCCTTAACAGATTCGTACATATGTTCCTTATGTACGAGAACTTTGTCATAATGCCTGATCAGGTAATTATAAAGTTATTAATAGTATATTGATTATTTCCTTATTAACCCTGCCCGCGTGACCGCGTGTCCATTGGCCAAAAAAAAAGCGCACGACTACATACATAATTACAAGAATTTAAATTAATTGTTTTTAATGTTTGTATGTATTTTCGGAATATAACAAATGAAATTATTTATTCATCAAGTGTATAAGAATCTGATAGAATACTTGTTGTTTACTAAAACAAGAAAATATTATTGAAAATTATACTTACTAGTCACTAAATAGAGAATGCATGAAAAGAATGTGGCAATGTTGGGTAACAATCAAATAGAATTTCGTCGAATTTTCGCAGATTCAACTTCTACTATCACATATATAATACCTTGCTCTTTTTCGTTTTACTTAAGTCTGGCGTAGTACTTTAAACTCTTATATTATTGATTAAACATTTATATTATTGATTTACTGGATTTATAATAATAATAAATATTGATATTCAATTATAAAGATCAAATATTTATAGATGATAATATATGATAATATCTCACCTATATGGTGTATAATTTTCATTTTTAGACTAAGTATCTTAAATCATCAAAAATAAAAAGATACAATTTTATCAAGCGACGGCTTATATAGTTATCTACCAATACGCTTTTCAAAAAAAAATATAATAGTTATTTTACGAAATTCAATCCCAAAAATTTTTAATAAAATCTTTAGTAAATAAAATGTAGTAGGTATTTAATACAAATACAATAATTAGTGTAAAAAAAAAAAATATTTCAAGGTATAATAATAAATTTGTGGTAGTCATAATAGTAGGTAAAATTGAGCGATTTATATACAGTTACAGTTCATAAATCCCTCTGACCGCACCATTAGCGTTAGTGAGTTTTGAGGTTTTGAACTAAAATTTTATTCAAAATATTCCCAGCTACATAAATTGATGTTCATGAAAGAATGAACTTACTAGATTTGATTTTAAATAATTATATTTACTTTTTAATTAACACATGTATCACTGTAAAACTTGCCTTAAATTACCAGCAACTCACAGGCATAAAACTTCAATTCAACAATGATTATGTATCAAATCTAGTCATTTGTGAAAATATGAAAATCGAATATTTTATTAAACTGTGTGGAATTAATTCCACATTTAGAAAAGTGCCAGAAGTATGCAAAAATAATTATGTATTAGTTACCTTTCAATTTCTTGATAAAGACACACAGTAAAATCTATTATATAATAAAATGATCTATAAAATCTATAATAATATTACAGTTATATATTTTTATGTTCACAGGATCGAGATTCTTGGCTTTCGGCCCGCGAATCAATGATAAATTTCGATAAGGCATCTTTCTTATCTGATCAACCCCAGAGGCATAGACCTTTTCTCTCACGGTTTCTCGAAACTCAAATGTTCGCTACGCTTATAGACAACAAGATTATGGCTAATTGGGGTGAATATGATGCCAATTTACAAGTTTTCGAACATCGAATAAAAGCGGTCAGGTATGTATCGCTATATATAACATTAAAGATTTAGTAAATGCGTAGTTTTTAATGCATTAATTTTTATGTTTAATTTAAAGAAATATGAGTCGTTAAAATGTTAAATTATCCGTCATAAAAGTGCACAGTCGCTTTATAAATACTAACTTCATAGGTGAATCAGATAACTAAAAATAGGAATGTGTTTAGATAACAGGCGTTAGACCCGGGTTGAGCACGCATGTTAATTTTGTTTTGTATACTGTCCATACAACCTGCGCTTGATGGGTGTTAAACGCGCGCGTGATTACTCACGCGTTGAACCAACTCGTGTCGAACACCTGCCCTACCATAAACGTACCATAAATATTTAACACAAAAAAGCACGTAAAGGGACATACTGCATCTTGCACGTTTACCACAAGAATATTTAATTTGCAATGAGCGTGGAAAAATGTCACGAGCTTAACGGGTATCTAGCGTCGTCAAAGACGAGTTCGCCCCGAGCTTTCGCTTCGGGAGTAAGGAGAGGTTTGTTGCAGGCGGCGACTGGGCGAGGGTGGGCTAGCGACGCGCGGGTACAGCGTGTGGGCGGGCGGGGCGGGGTGCGGGGGTGGCGCGTGCGCGGGGCTGGGGGCGGCCGAGCTGGAGGTGGGCGCGCCGGGCGAGCGGCTGCCGCACCGCGCGGCGTACTACCGCGCATTCCCCGCGCGGCTGGACGCGGCCGCGCTCGCGCCGCCGCCGGTCTCCGACCGCAGGTGCGTCGAGCCGCCGCCCCGGGACACAGCCGATCCCACAGGGACTCCCCCATTCTCTGATTATGCAGCTGCTTTTTCGTTTCACATGTAGATGGGACTGACACACAAATCTCCCCCCCCATAATTAATAACCATAATTTGCAACCCATAATGTACAACATATATTTGAGTGAAAATGCAATCTCGTGGATAATTAATGTAAATGCATTTCTTACTTTAACATAGGTGTGAAGAATGTTATGTTCTCTCTGTCATGTGCAACTCTAAGTGGAAACTGTCAGATAATTTAGATACTTAGTTCGCGCCAGTGCAATAAACGCAGCTTTAAAATAATTTCAGTACTTCACTAATGTGAACATTCTAATTTATCTTAACGACGGCTTCACGTAAATTGTTCCACGATTCTTCCATGTCCTTTTTAAAATATTTTAAATTCTACTTAAGTCTTTATTGAGATATGTGTCGTGTTCATATTTTTATTTAAAGTAATCCATGTACAGTAATTAAATTCGTTGGTTATTTCCATGTAGAATAAAACATATAATTATTATTAAAGCAGTTGCATTATTGGAGTTAACATTACCAAGCGTTCACGAGCGAGAAAACAGAATGTTTGTTGCTTAGTTTTTGCATAATATTAACATTTAATACGTATATTAAATGGCCTACCAAAAACCCAGACGACCAATTAATACGATAAATATTAAATACAATTGCAACGTCTAGGGAAATATATATATAAATCATAGTAAAATCCGTTTTCTCAGTCGTAATACGCATGCCATTTTGTTGGTATCGGTGTTCACGTCCACATTGTCAAAACACACTGAGTACCAACCGAGATAACATAGTGTAGCTATAACTTTGAGTTTAGTTATACATCTGAAAATAAAGCAACTTTTAATATTAGGTACTAACACTAGTTAAATAAACCTACACGCCTAATATCACTTGTATACTTAATAATTTATTGCAATAAAATGTATAGTACACAACGCGTGACCGGCTTTTTAAGACGTTGCTGGGTGCTCTTTTCGCGCTTTTAAAAAACACTTATACATGTGATAAAGAAATGAATTTGTTAACTCGGTTTACTTAGTATACATACGTTTGTTCATGAATGGATACAGTTTAATAAATTGCCCCGCTTTATGTGATAGCATGCGATTGTATCAGCCTGAAATGTGGTTAGTGATTGTTTATATTATTACATCAAACGGTACTACCATGTAGTGCATAATTTATGTAAGTTTTTATTTGTAGGAACTGTGATTACTACTTTATATACAATTTTGTCTTGAGCATTTAATTCTATTTGTGATGAAACTTAAAAAATTTAAGTAAAAACGTAAAATGTGTAAGTAAAAATGAAAGCCCCGAATTATTTTCATCTAATTTATTAAAATTAACTGCTCTAGACATTCGTGAAAGGTGTATTAAGAATGTACCAAATATTTTTGGTAGCTATTTAGAATCTCATCAATCATTTTATTATTGTATTATTTATTATATTAATTTGTTTATAATAATAACCATAGTAAAAATATGCATAATATGGGAAAGTCTATATCGAATTTACATTTAGTGAATTATTTAATAGAATCTGACCTATTTTTCAGTAATCTCATTTTAATTGTAATACTCAATTTGGACATTATTTGTGAGATACTCTATGTAATCTTAATTTTCTTTTTGTAAAATTTCTCTTCTAATGTGTACCTTGATATTTCTGAAATGGGTACTGGTGATAAGTATTTTCAAATTATATTATGATTTCGTAATGTTATTCGTTGTTTTTAGGTATATAGTCGAAAATAGAACACATTATTTGAGGATGGGGTAGTATTGGGTACTGGTAACTACAATCTAATGATAGTTAGTAATTGTAATAGGAAATTTTATAATATCCTTTTGTTACCTCTATTTTGTATTAACATTAAGATTCTACACAGCAAAAAAAATAAAACAGAAAATATTTTTAAAGTCAATATATTAGATTACATACAACAGCCCAATTGAGAGTCTAAGTGCGGAAATGTCTGGACAAACTAAATATAACAGCATTTTTAATACTGATATTCAGATTTTTTCAAATTTTCAGTTTATTCAGAAGTGTATTTCTTAAAATATAGATGTACCAATTCATTTAAATTGTCATGTTATAATTTTTTTATTGCAAGTAAAAAAATTTGAAGGATTAATTTTTTATTACATATAAATATATACTTACAGAATATTACAAAATAACAACATAATATTATATAACTATGGTAATGAGTTGAGTTCTCGCTTTTATTACCATTACATTTTTTTTATTTTTTATTGCGATAGTGTAGTAGTGCCTTGTAGTTACAAATAAAATTTAAAAGGTCCCTGACGTACTGGAAACTGTTAAATCGATTGCATCGATCTATCCAACATTGTTAAAAATTTTCATGAATAATCACAAAGATCATTTTCGTGTAATGTACTTGTAACAACTAGGAAACACGCGTTAAGTTTAAAGCAATTTAAACTTATTATACCTTTCCGTTTACGACTGGGATCGAAATTGGGAAAATTTATGATAATATAACAAATGTTAACTGTTCTGAGTAATTTAAATTGATTTGTTGCAACTTGCATGTTATTGTAATAAAATAATGCTACTTTTTTTTTAAGTTTACCAGCCCTCGTATAAGGGCCTCGTATAACAGCATCGTAAATAGCAACTCTATTGTTGATTTAATGTTATACTTGTTTATATCAACATTAAATCTTGTTTTCTATTGTGAGTACAAAGTGACGTGTTCGATCATTGCATGAAATTTCATTGCATTAGGAACTTGATTGTTGACACTCGTGCGATAACTAATGACACTCGTGAGTAATGTTGGAACTCATGAATTATTTTCCCAAAAGAATCTTTATTTAATTAACAGCAATTGTTTATGTATTTGACATTTTTATAATCTCGTTTTGTTATTACTATTGTAAATTTATTGTTTTACATTTAGATATCGCCTTCGATTAATATTTTTGGGCATAATATATTCGTAGTTAATATTACATGTTTGTGATAATTTATAACTTTATATGCATGTTTTGTTAACATTGCATGAAATTAATTCGTATTATGGATATAATACAGTATTTATTTTTAGATGTTTTATAAATTCTTTATTAACATTTTATTGATCTATAAAATTGATTTTTGAAATCGTTAGATATTTATTTCAATTTATTAGTAGATAGTTAATTAGAATAGATTCGTTATAAGATTAGATGAACAATATATATAATTACGTTGAAATAATATGTTTACCTTAATTGTTATTATCCGGAGATTTTACGTTAGGATAAAAATATGCAAACAAAATTATACTTGTAATATCCAATAAAGACTTTGAAATGTACAATATTGTATTTTGTATATTAATCCACCTATCCCCTAGTTAGTAAATTTTGCACTTTGTAATAGATGCATACCTAGTACTGTAGTAATGTTGATTTGCAATTGCTTTAGCTTTGTGTGCTTGCTTTTTAATTTTATGTGCATGTGATTTCTCATGAGACTGGTATATAATAGTAAATAATTAAACATTTCAGAACAAACAGTTTAAAACGTATAAAGAACGCGAAATGGCAAGTAAAGGATTGTCCACCCGAATTGTTATTAGGAGATATTAGTAGGAGGTTGTCTACAGAAGTCACGCCTAACGCCATTGCTCAGAATCACAAGACATTTGTCGAGAAACTGCTCAAGGTGTGATTATAAATTTTACATCGTAAGATTAATTTAGTTAATTTAGTTTCATTTCTTATTTAACTTATAATAATATATCTTTTTAGGAGTGTAAAAGTAAAACAAAACGCATGCTCCTGGAAAAGATGGGTACAGAAGAAAGTGACTTAGGTTTTGGTTGTGAAGTGTCAGTAACCGGAGTAGAAGAAAGTACTATGATTGCCTCATTATGCGATTTGCTGGAGAGACTCTGGTCTCATGGGTTACAACATAAAATGGGAAAGTCCGCGTTGTGGATGCACCTCACCAACTACCAAGAGTTAGAACAATGCAGTAATACAACGAAACCAATCGATCCTAATTACCTTACGCCAGGTACGCCTCGACTGTTATACAACTGGAAATTTAAATTTATTTTCTTACTTCAAATAAATTGCCTATAAAGGTTATTAGTTAGTGTCCTTTGACACTATCATTGGTTTGTCTTGGTATAAAGTACATACTTATTATGATGATTGCTCCTAATTTGGTTCATTTATTTCTCAAATGAGATAATTCTTTCAATTACTTTGGATCATGCAGCTTTGGCCTGGTGTGTGTTACGCAAACGTCTGGATTGTAAGTAAACATCTGTTTTAACCATTGTGCAGTTTATAGTAACCCTCATTGTACCTAATTATTATCTACTTAATTAAATATATGCATAAGACGAGTTATGGAATTTATTGAAATAAAATATGTGTGTGATAATATAAACTTTTAGCGATGTGATTATCTCTGCCTACCCCGCAATGCACCTGTGGGAAATCAAATAATTACTTATCATTAAGCACATCATATAATCTGTCAGTATCAATTATAAATATATTTCCGACAATAGATCTATCTTCTGTGGGTGCCGAGGTGGAGGCTCAACAAAGTACCAGTAGTGGTAACAGATCCCGCGACAGTTCTCGCGGTGGTTCCCGTGATAGTTCTCGTGACCGCCTCAGCAATTCTGGAACTTTAGAACGGAAGTCATCTCAGCCACCAAACCCACTGCGGCCACTTCCGGAGAGTCTTACATTTGACATGAGGTACGACTTACAAATTTAAAAGTTTGTTATTTTATATCTGTCTAGCCTTCATCCCCGACTTCTTTCATGCCACCGGGATATTTGTTTTTATACAACTTAGAATGGCAAACAAGATTCCATGACGATAAGTTAAGTCATTAAGGCGCCAAGACGCAAATAAACTCCTTTTTTAATATTACATCACATTTATAATATTATACTCTCTCCCTTATTTATAAACATAAAATTAATCTGTTCTGTAGCTTTTTAACGAGTGTAGCTCAAATCACTGTGTCGTATTTAGTAATTAAAATTATATTGTCTTTAATATAGATATATGATAACTAAATAAATGTATGGTATATGGTTTAATACAATGACTGTAAGATAATTAAATATTATTAAATTTTGAAGTTTTGAAGAAAAATAACGAAAATACTTTCAGAAATGTCCAAGCTATGACAGACATAAAGACTGAGATTGGTTATGCTCGTGCATGGGTGCGGCTGTCCCTTGAGAAGAAATTGCTGTCAAAGCACCTTCGAGAGCTGTTAGCTGATACAACTTTACTGCGTTCTCAATACAAGCGAACGGCTTTCCTGCGCTGCGAGGAAGAGCGGGAACAATTTCTATATCATTTACTGACTTTAAATGCTGTTGATTATTACTGTTTCACCAATACGTATCCGACTACAAGTAAGATCATATCATATTTATATACATAGATATAAATACTAAATAGGATGCGTCAGGTCAACAGTGACCGTATAGCTATTACCTATTTATGCATCTTTTTATGGAATGAGCAGCATTCTCACATAGTGAAATATGTTCAACGTTGCATATATATATATACATCACATAAGTGTAGTCTAAAATACGGTCAACAATAATTTGCTGAGGCCCCTTAACAAAAATCTATAGCTTTTTATTTTCTTTTTATTAAAATTGCTAAAAATATGTTAGAATTATAAAAAAATATGGAATTTGTAAATTATTTTTCGAAAATCAGATGTTCTTACTTATTCATAATAACTTCATCTACATTTTTTTTTTGTGGATAAAAATGGAATGGTAACCCCACCTGCGCTAACGGGATACGCTGGCGGAGCACCAGTGAAGCGTGATTGATGAGAATGAAAACAGGCCAGTTAGCCTACCATGATGAATTCATCAGGAATTAATCATGATAGTTTCCAAGGGGAACCACAAGGAGGTCGACCTGGTTGGGTATATTGCTAGCAATGGGATTTTTTAGTCTCCATTACTAACAATCCCTTTCCCCTCTAATGTATATATTAAATAGCATTAAAATTATAAATATGTATTGTTTTACAGAATTGCCGTATCGCGTTCTGATTGTTCCGTCCCGCAAGGCGAGCCAAACTACAGCTAACTGCTGGATAGCGATATCAGGTGCAAACAGAGAGTCTACGCCCAAAATACCCATACCACGTAACACCAATGAATTTGTTTTCCATGTAAGTAACGACGTATTATCATATCGGCCTTTATCTGTCTATTGTTGTACATAGACCTTCTCCATAAACTACCATAATCAGTCCTAAACCACCTGCATCCACTGATTTCGATGTTTTTTTTAATTTTTTTTTTATACAACTTAGAATGGCAAACAAACTGACGGCCCACCTGATGGAAAGTGGTAACCGTCGCCTATAGACATGAGCAGTACCATGGACATAACAGAGTATACTGTTTCACCCATGATACCCCCCATGCGTTGCCATTCCTGAGGACTCAGGTGTTATTCCTCTGTACCCTGTAAATTCACGCCATATCCCACCCTTCAAACCGAAACACAGCCATGCAAACACAACTGCTTCACGGTTGAAACACGAATGGGACAAAGGTACCCAAACAATCGACTTTTGTACATCAATACTATATATCATACGTAACTCCTTCCGCGTGAATTAGTGTAACATGTTATATTTGTAATATACCTGTTTTAATATCAAATATCATTGTCATTCGTTTTGATTACACGAATAACAATAACCAACATAATATTAACAATAAGGTTTAACGTCTTTTTAGGTGAGAAACACATACCCTTGATCTTTATTGCATAATATTTGTTTCCTAATACTGATATTTCACTATACGTGAAAAACCTTTTTAATTAAACTAGTTATTGTTTTTTTTTTTTTCAGCACAAGAATTTGGGAATATTATCAACATTACGTATAGGACACGATAATTCTGGACTATCACCGAGGTGGTTGCTTGATCAGGTGTATGTACGGAACGAAGTTACAGGACACACTTATACGTAAGTGTAGTCACAACTAATGAACAGAACTTTCATAGTGCATACTACTGCGTAAAAGAATTTATTGTTCAGCTTATGCTGAGTGACACGTGTGTACTCGACATTGATTTTCCGCTAAAATTCGACTACCCTTTGATTACAAAGTAGACAAAATTGGCCTGATGATCATGATCATCTGAAATAAAACAATACCATAATTTTGAATTAACGCTATATTTCAGATTTATTTCACATCTTCTTTTTTTGTACTATCTATAAATATTACACTGTTTAATGTACTTGTAATTAGCGTCACTATAACTAACTTATATCCAATATTAATAAAGGTTTATTTAATTTAAAAATGTAAATTGTAATTTACATAAATACAATAACATATCTCATTATTTTTCCCGGGCGGACTTAATGCTAATTATAATAGTATATCTTAGATTATATAGATAGAGCATCGAGCTTCAAAATCGGGACAACTTTTTGTCAGCTAATTGCCAAATTAGTTGACTCGTTTTTTTATCAGTATTATATACACTTACGCATAAAATGTATCTTGACATATTGTTTAATAAATAAAATTAGTATTTACGCATTAAAACGATGCTGTATTTATAAGACAAAATAATAATAGAAGTTAGAAAGAAATCACTCAACTATTTATCACACAAAATTGTATGAAAAAGTTGGCCCCGTTTTTCTCGAAGCATTTCTATAAAGACACTATCTATATAATCTAAGTGGTATATTAACACTAGTATAGTATATTAAGTATATATAGAATAGTATAGTAAGTATGCTAGGTAACGCGGTGATTTTTCCACTTCTCCATGACGAGTATACTCGTCAATCACAGTTAACTGGTTAAGCTACAGTCGAGATAAATCGTATAACTGCGACTCCTACCTTTAAGCTACAGTCGAGGTAAAGCGTATTACTACGACTCCCGCCTTTAAGCTACAGTCGAGATAAATCGTATTACTACGACTTCCGCCTTTAAGCTACAGTCGAGATAAATCGTATTACTACGACTGCCGCCTTTAAGCTACAGTCGAGATAAATCGTATTACTACGACTCCCGCCTTTAAGTTACAGTCGAGATAAATCGTGATACGACTCCCGCCTTTAATGTATTAGAAAAGAGAACTGCATTCGATTCAGTTTCCCGTGCAACCGGTGGCTGGGCACGGGCGTGGACGACGGGTCGACGGAGCGGCTGCTGCTGGCGGCGCGGCTGCGGTCGGAGCGCTCGCCGCGCACGCCGGGCCGCGCGCCGCCCGCGCCCGCCGCGCCCGCCGCGCCGCCGCCCGCGCCCGCTGCGCACGCGCCGCACACGCCCACCACGCATCTGTCCACCTCCACCATACAACATATGATCGGTTTGTATTTTTTTTTTTTATAAAACTTTTAAGCTAGCTCTACCAGAAGGAGACTTTGTACAAAAGTCGATTGCTTGAGTACCTCTGTCCTATTCGTGTTTCAAACCGTGAAGCAGTTTTGTTTGCATGGCTGTGTTTCGGTTTGAAGGGTGGGATATGGCGTGAATTTATTGGGTACAGAGGAATAATACCTGAGTCCTCAGGAATGGCAACGCAGGGGAGGGGGGTATCATGGGCGAAATAGTATACTCTGTTATGTCCATAGTACTGCTCATGTCTATAGGCGCCGGTTATCACTTTCCATCAGGTGGACCGTCAGCTTGTTTGCCATTCTAAGTTGTATTAAAAAAAAAAAACTTTCAGTTTATTTTCCGCGGCTGAAAATCGGCAGCCTAGTAGCCATATTTAACGTATCTTCGGTCGCGTACCTACTCGAGCGTATAACGCGGATTGTTCACCGAGTATACCGTGTCACATAACGTGCCTCACAAAAGGGAATGGGATTGTTAGTAATGGGGTCTAATTGCTATTGCCCTATTGCTAGCATAACATCCTATCAGGTCGATGTCCACGCGGTGCCCACTAGAAACCATCGTGGCCACTTCTAGTGGAATTCGTGACGGTGGGCTAACTGACCTGCTATCATCCTTACCTATCATCCCTCACGGGTGCCTTGCCAGCGTATACCGATGGCGCAGGCGGGATTACTTTTTCATTATCACACATTAAAAAAAAGTGCCTTACATGGCGTTCCGTCGCGTTACGTCGACGTAATGATCGATCATCCGCGCAATAAACAAACCTTTATTATTCCTCTCAATCTTAAGATCGTCTGGAAGAAATCGCTATTTAAAGATGAGGTCACCTATTGTTGTCTTTTTATCATGCTTCTATGGAATTTAATTTTCTGTTTTTATTTGAATGAATAAATGAATGAGTATACTTTATTTACATTATACAATATAGGAAATAAGCAAGGCAATTTACGAACACAACGATACAATTGTATAAGTACAGTAAGGCGAACTTATTGCTGAGAGCAATCTTTTCAAGACAACCTTAAAGTGATTTTTTTATTATATACTTATATCTTATTAATATATTATTAGGGAACAATAAACAGTTTTCATTCATTTATTTATTCAAAGACAAAAGAAAACAATATTAATTGTCATTTGTATGATAAGACAACAAAAGATTGGGTAATTTATAGTACTAAATTAATTTCTATTGTTAATGTTATTAATTTTACGTTTCTTTTCAACTGCACTTTTTTTGTTTATTTATTAAAAAATTCTTTCGTCAAACGTATATATTAGATGCATAATTTAATGTTTAAAACTAGCAATGTTCACGAGTTCGTTCGTTAATGCATCAAATAAGATTCTATTATCTACGTATTACTTATACTACATATGTGACATGTGACAAACTTGCAGGGTCAATTCGGAGCCTTTTTAATTACAGGTGACTGTGTAAATGCCATAGTCAAATGGCATTATCAGTCCAAAAGAGAAAAAGATGCAAACTCCCTCAGTGTACTGCTGTGCGGTGAAAATGGTTTAGTTAAATGCTTGGAACAAGCTTTCCTTTGTGGATTCAAGTCGGCTCGTCTATTCGGCAAGAATCTCTTCATTTGGGATTACTTTGGTAAGTATTGACCTATATGTACTAAATATTATTTTGCTGATGTTCGTCTCATCAATTCCTTGATGTATAATGTTATATTAATATTAACATACTTAACGCAAACATTAATATATCTTATCTAGAACTCTGAAGTTGCTGGATTTACATAACACTGTAACATGTTGGCAATGTTAATAAAATGAGTTTGTACAGTCGCTTGATGTTACAGCGAAAGCGAAAAATTTGTCTTTTTTTAAGCAATTAAGAATGGCAAACGAGCTGTCGGTTATGATACTAAATACGACATCTATAATAAAGATCCCTCCACTTTTTGTTTTCATTATATCACTTTGTTACCAGCACGGGTGAAGGACGAGTTCAAAATGAGCTTATGCGACGAGCCAAGTCCCCAGAGTAACAAGGGGTGTGGTGTGGCGTACAATTGTAGACAAGACCAGGAGCACAGGTCTATTTGGCGATGCTACTGCCACCTAATGGACGAAATCAGCACCGCTGGCCGTACGCTGGGCAAAGATGGGAAATTTCAACTTTTCATATGTCTTAGCTTACGGTAAGTGCCTATTTACCTACAGAATAAAAAGAGATTTTACCTATAGAATAAAAAGGATAAAAAATACCTTGTATGTTAATCTCAGGTATTTTTTAATGCATGATAATGAAATAATAACCCCGCCGGCGCAAACGGTTTACGCTGGCGGGCCACCAATGAGAATTGATAGATGAGAATGTAAAGGCAAGTTAATAACCCCATCGTGATGAATACACCTGGAATTCAGCACGATGGTTTCCAAGGGAGCCCATAGTCAGTGGAGGTCGACCTGATAGGGCATATCGCTAGCAATGGGACTGGTTGTGTGCATTACTAATAATCCGTTTCCCGCAATACAGGATATTGTCTATTGGTCCGTATATGTACTAGATTCCTTTTAAATTTATTCCGCCGGTTAGATGTAAATGAGCAACAGACATCTAAAAATCTATGGTAACCTACAAAGTATATCTTATTAACGTCGTCTGGTATCCACGACTGCATAACCTGCGCTAACACTGCAATAACTAAATATATTCATTTATATATTATAGATTTATCTGTCTTTCGCATAACCGATATATTGATTATCTAAAATAAACCCGTTATTCCAAATACTACTTGTATATCAAATTATTTGATGGTGGTTGAGTCGTTAAGACCCTAAGAGGTCACATACAAACTCAAACTTACATTTACAATATTTATAAGGAATAATAACACTTTTACTTTATTATTGTTTTCATTTGTTTTTTCTTACAGAGAGCATTGGCTCCATCGAATGCTAGTGCCAATGTCGATGACCCGCGTTACAGTTGAAATGTATGAAGAACAAAGTTTTCTGCGCAAACGCGGTCTCCTTACTTTCCTCAGGCAGATACTGGAGCCACTAGATGAGTTTGACATTGTTTTAGAGAACTCTCTCACTCAAGGCATTTAAATTGTTCTCAGCGTAGAATTAAAGCTCCCTGAAACCAATTTCATTTATTACTGTATTTTGTCATTTTTAAATTAAGAATTTGAAGAAAAAGATAACATTGACGTTTATACGTTTTTTGACTAAAAAACGTAAAGGGTAAAAGTACGGTCATTTGATATCTACGCCTTTTTATCGAATTTTAATATCGAATTTAATTTGCATTTCCTATTTTTAAATAATAATCTTAATGTATTAGATTTATCTTTCAGTGTTAGATTTCAACAGGCGTTTATAACGAATATGATCGTACTTATTTCTTTATTATGTACAGTGATACATGAAATATAAACTTTTATCTTCCATCCTTTATCAATAGTTGTAGTATCGAGTCAAAAAAATATTTAGTACTTAGATTTTATTGAAATGTAATATAAATTAATGGTTAAACCAGATTCATGTGAGAAAGTTCTGTAAATCATTTCCATCCTTTGTAAAATGGTTACAACGCAAAGAATAGTGTATAAGTAATGTGAAATACTCATAGGTACTTATAAGTTACCCAAAACTTATGAAAATGATATTATTTCTTAAGGTCTGATTATTTTGTACTTTTCTTATTATTAAGTTTCAAAGTGATGGTTGTGTTAACTTTACGTATGATGTTGTCTTGCCAGTTAAACCCAAAGATTATTTTTTAGAACGGTGCTTATGTTGAACTTTACCATTTGCCTTTATGGTATTTGTTTTTTTTTATTTCATATATGTTTTTTTGTGAAAATTTGATGAAATATTGCATAAAATATTCCATTAAGATATGTTTAATATTAAAATACTCATTAAAAATTTTGTTCCATTAATAACTGTGTTCGTTATATTTTGCTAAATTAGTGTATAAGGTGTAATGTTGTTGGAATAGAAACCTCATCATAATACATAGATTATAACTTTTATTGCAGATGCAGCTTGTCAAATTTCAATTTATTATTATCTAAATTTAGATACTAAAGAGTATAGACTTATGCCTATAGTACTCTTATGTTCTCTTCTCTCATTCCTTAATTTTTGTATTTTATGTAAAGTATTCAACATATTCGAGACAGCTTATTTAAATATAATTCAATGCGTTTCTCCAATGTATGCTTTAAGTTAAATGGTTATATGTGTAATGGTTATATGTAATAATATTTATTAATTAATATCTGTGTGTTGATACTGCAATATGTTGTATGTCATACATTACTTCGTCATGTATTCGGTACGACTGAAATTCGTGTCACTTATTTTCCTGAAAATGTTTTATCAGTAAAGAATAATAAAAACCCAACGGTAGTTTATATTTATACGCCAAGTCACTTTACGGGTTGACTAGAAAAATTCAAGTACGAACAACCTCTATTCACTAGTGGAAATAGATAAAATTGTAAATTATGTGCATTTTCATAGACACTCATAATAAAAAAAAAAAAACAAATAATTAAGAACAATCTAGTTGGGTAACTACAAAGTGAAATACATGAGTAAATCTGATATAAATATTCTTTTCCTAACATGCGACAAATTGAAGTATCAATAATGATTATTCATAAACTTTTGTTACATTTAATTACTTCAGGCAAAAGTAAATCGCATTGAATTTTGTCTGTGCGACCATAAAACTTATAATACGATTCATTGTAATTTATACAATAATCATGACATTGTCAAAAAAACTTAGATATTAATTTGATGTCACTAACTCTAAGAGGGTATGTGCAATTTCCTTTTTAAGTGTAAATTCCGTACCGTCCTGCATGTTTACAGATTATAATAATTTCAAAATCTTGTTCGACTCAGTAGTTATGTTATGACTTGGAATCTCATAGGTTAAGGACCAGTTTGTCTATCGCTAAGTCGATTGCCATATCAAATTCAACCTGATGCAAATATCTTTAATGTCGAAATGCTATTTTTCTTTGAGGGAAGCCACTTGTATTTACAAATTTATTTGTCCACGGGCGTTGATTTTGTTTATTGTATTTCATAATTATAACACGCTTCACTGATAACCTACTTTATTTTATATGTATATATATATATATATATATATATATATATATATATATATATATATATTAACGAGCTTTGAATAATATATATATGATGACAGTATAGTATAGATATTATTTTTATACTGTCGTCATATAGCCACTTCCACTATTTAAAAGGTTTGAACGATACCTCATTTATTAAAATATCTCAAGCCATTTAGATGATGAATTTATTTTTTATGTCCATACGTCCCTATGTATGTACAGAAACCCAAACAAATATCCTTCGCTTGGCAGTTGGGCAAAAATTAAGAGTGTACGTGATATTAAATTATCGAATATTTACCTACGTTTATCTAAAAAATGCACCTTATTTACCTTAAGAACCTTATTTTATGAAGCTTAATCAAATAATTTTGGCTGTTACAAACGAGAACGAACAAAATGAACGTCTGTGGTTGGTCATAAATTGTACCTTCGCTGGAGCATAATAATAATATAAATATGATAATTATAAAGTAATAAATTTTACGTATTGTTAATTATAGTGCGGAGATCTTACTGAATACATAAATTGTATGATATACATTACTTACATTTTAATTTGCGACAAATGGAATTGTGATCCTAAGGTTTTAAAAATAACTTACATATATCGTTGAAAAATATTGTATACTACTTCGTATAACATTTATGCTACTATAAATACTGTATACGTTAGTAAATATACTGTGGTATTCGTAATGCCTTGATTACGGTTGATCCCACCCGTATCAATACACAATATTTAATCGTATAGAGTTAAAGTAAGTTAGTATAAAGAGTTTAGTGTGTACTGCATTCTTTATTTATTAATCTGCTCCAGTGAATGTGTTTTATTTTTTTAATGTAGTCTTTGTGCCAAAAACCAAACTTTGTAAAATAGTTTGGATATTTTAAAAATAATAATACATCATAAGAAAAATACGTTGTTCATATTTAGGTTATCATTACTTAATACTTTTAATTTCTAGCCATTCCTTTAAAATATTAACAAAAGAATCATAAATAAGTAATAAACTAAAATCTCTAACGGAGCTGGAGCCATATAGTTTCGACAAAGTGACAGTGGTGCCATCTAGTTAATTGATCAGTTCATATATTTTATTTTGTTTCAACGCGGACTGTTAAAATTGTGAAAACTGAACACGAATCACTGTCTATATCTCACAGGTGTTTAGAGGCTTTCGTTAAAATTAGTAGTTTCTTATTTGGGTACAATACGTTCCGTACCTATTATCACTATACGAACTTGTTTAAAGCAGCGTTAGTAGAATTTCATCAATATTAACAAGTTACAATGTGAGTAGAAAAAAAAATACCGAAATCGTATTACCTACGTTTTGTATGATACTATTTGGTTATTTGTTTTGTTACGATTATATTCCAGGTGCAGTATGATGTCAACGTATCGGAGTGTTACCCATGTATCAATATCTATTTGTATAACTGTTTCTGTCTTTCTATCAAATATGATAATTTTGTAAAACTCTTGTTACTAATCTTATAATTGTATATGATTGTCACCATTTATATACTTTGATAGTGCCTACTGTGCTATCACTAACTTAATAGTATAAAAACTTACACTTTACCCTTTGGCTACCCCAGAGACCAGATCAAAGATCACTGTACCTTTGATACCATATTATTTACACCCTTTGTTTCTCTTACAAACTTAATGATAAACAAAATCGTTGGTAATATTGTCTTCCGAGTCATTAAAGTTAATATTAATTTTATAAAATACTTGACCAAAGATTCCTTAAAAAATTGTCATTCATTGCAGACTACAATAAAAATGTCCATTAAAATTATCTGTAGTATGTTCTGTGTTTTTTTTTATATACTTACAGACAGCAAAAGTTGTGAGTTGTACTCACAACTTTTGCTGTCTGATGTACCTGATAGACAAAAAATTTTAATTTAAAATTGCCGGCTAACTCTGTTGATGGAATACCGATAACAAACCAAAGAAAATCGAGTCACGATGATAAGATAGTCCCTGCCATTTTGAATTCTATCCATGTATTATCTTTTCACTCAGCAGTCACTTCCAGACAACCTTTAGGTAAAAACGAAAAACTAAATACGGTAGCTATTTAGCGCAAGAAGTATATTTTATTTAAAATTGTATAGGTACCTTTTATCTTTTGCGCCAATAGTATACGCTGGCGGGGCACTAGTGAGGGATGATAGGTGATGATAAAAAGGCAGGTCAGTTAGCCCATCGTGATGAATTACTTAAAATTGAACATGATTCTTTCCAGGGGGAACCACGAGGAGGTCGATCGGACCCACCCTAGATTGCTAGTAATGGGCCTACTAATCCCCATTACTAACAATTCCTACCTCCCTATACCTTGTATCTGGATTTAGTAAGGATGGTAAATACATCGCTAATATAGAGCGAAGACTGAATATTGGAAATAGAATAAATGAAGTAATGAAGAAGCGATTTGGCAGCCACAATTTAAACCAACAGGCGCTGTTGGCCATATACAATTCAATAGTCATCCCTTATGCATTGTACGATAATGAGAGTTGGATATATAAAAAAGATAATGTAAGTTCAATAAATGCGTGTTATGATCAGATACACCGTGTTCTTTCTGAACGGGGAACCAATAATCTGTGGAACCGGCCTGCATAGTCGAGACGAGTTATGATGTCGCCGGATCATTATGATCTTAGATTATAGACCGATTGAAGGAAAAAGAGAACACTAGTAATGGCCTAGTGGCATACCGGAATATTTGTTAGCAAATTATATCCTGTCAGACTATCTATCTCCATCGACCTCCTTTGGTAATCATTGTTATTAATTCCTGGGGAATTTATCACAATGGCCAAACTGAATAGACCTGACAGATTCCCACTAAAGAGTAAAGAAAACGCCTGCATAAGTTTAATATAAGATATCTACGCCATGCCCATTGCGCAGTTTTAATCATAGATGACACGCACCATTTAAGATACCTTTCTTTGTTTACCATCTACCGTACCTAAAAAAGTTAGTTATTGCAATTTAATATTTCCGTAGCTACATAGTGTGTATCCGAACGTAAATATGTACAATGCGAAACGTTTTGTTATTTCATTTCTAGTTTTCAACTTATAGCAATATGGCTATATAATTAGTGTAAGTTTTAATATAATAAGTGCATGAACCAAAATTATATAAATGTGAATTATATTTTTATATTCACTAATTTATGTACGAACAGCTGTATACTTTTCAATACACGTATATATTCATAATTATTGTGTGATGAGGTGAGATTACTAAACGCTTTTCTAAACAAAACACCGCGAAATTCAATAGTTTTTGTTATTATTGATTTTTTATTTTTTTATAATGGCTTTTATGTAATTATTTTATACGGATAAAAATATGGTTTAACATATTTTTTTTATTTTTTGTGTCTGATTATTTGTAATTTTATTATTTTTGATTTACTAAAATAAAACTTTTGATTCATTTTTAATAGATGGCGCTATGTTGCTTGTTGTGTGCGGTCGTTCGACCGACAGATATTCGGCAAGTAAGATGGCGGCGATTAATGTGAAAGGCGAAACGTTGTCTTATTTCTACTTGTAAATAAAGAAATCGGTACATTTGATGATTTTACTGTTGCACAAATGCAGATATATTAATGTAAAAGTGAAATTTATACAGTGAACAGTTGTGTATGTTGTAAAATTGAAGTGGCTTTATTTCACAATAGACAAAACCCGTCGCAGCGAGCACCGAAGGAGTCGAGGCCATATTTATGATGTTATCTGTCGTGTGAGCGTCCTCCGAAACCACATTGATGAATGTTTTGTTGAAAACTAAAGCGATGGTATGTTTTGTAGCCTATATACGCACTATAAATTAACTGTTCAAACAAAAAAGATTCTGTATTCTTCCATCGCACCTTGACGCTTCCATGGCGAAGCGGCGGTATTTTTATTTCAATAACATTGTTCGACGAATCATTAATATTACTCTTTGCAGTGATATTGTTATTAGTCTTTCATAGTTTGTTCATAATTTACATAGTAATAATTATAATTTGATATAAACACTTATTGGATATCTAATAGAACCAGTATTAAAATCAAACAGTTGATTGTTATTGAGTGGATTAAAATAGTTTTGTTTTCTTTTTCAGGAGTGTATTTTACGACTAAGAATTTACTAATAAACTCAAGATGACAATCAGTGCATAAGTTCAGTGGTAATAACACATTTAGTGGCTATGGATGAAAGTGTGGATTTCAATTGACATATAAATACATTGATACCAAACAAAACATCACGGAGGTGGTAATGGATCCAGTAGGACCATGGTCAGCATATGCTTCATACAATCGGTTAGCAGGGGTACAGGCTGGTGCTGCAAGTGGAGACTTTCATCACCACCTAGCCAGTGGTGGTACAGGACTAGGCAGCCAGTCTGTGCCATCTACAACAAGCCAGTTGCTACTACAAGCGGCACATACTACGGCTTCATTGGCAGGGCAACTTGGCTCATCAACAGCATCCCCTTTTAATCCTGGGGGATTTCTTTCTCCACCTGCCGTTGGCTATGATGCAGTGTTCTCGCCACTTTTTCACCATGCAAATCCTAAACCTGCACATTATAGCTCTTCTCTTCAGGCCCAACATAGACAAGTAATAGCTCAAGCCGTTGCTTCAAAACAGTCATCAGTAGAAACAGAACTATCTTCATTACGAGAAAACTATTCTCATCAAACATTAGCTGCACAAGGAACATCATTTTTTGATCAATCGTCAACACCAGGAAGTACAGCCAGTTTAAGTTGGCAAGGAAATAATCAACTTCCAAGTCCATTTGGAATATTGCCTCATGAGAGTGTTGTGCCATCTTCGCCAAGTCCAGCTACAACGAAGGCATCTGCAACATATGAGAATTTTAATGCACATTTTGCTGCAGCACAAACACTCAACAATCATATCAACTCACAAATTTCAAGTACTGGTAAACAAACAAATAGGTCTGGATCACCAGCAACAGCATCAAAACCAGCATCTTCTACATCATCATCAACATTTTTTCAATCTCCTTCATCTTTTGGAAATCAGACTGATAACTCATATAGTGCAAGCAGTGCAAAGAGTGGTCAACTTTCATCTCAGCAGGATTATGCTGGAAGTAAGTCTTATTCAAGTTCTGCAAGTTCAACTTCTCATTCCCAACAATCGTGTATTGTGTCAACTCCACCTGTAACCTCTTCCTCTACACCACCAAGCAAAGATTATCGTTCAACCACTAACACAACCTCCCGACCTTCACCTTCCATTTACAATTCCCAATCACCTAAAAATACCAGCACTGAAAAATCTTCACGGCAGTCTTCAAATAGTAGTAGTAGTAGTTTTGTATCGCCCACATCAAAACCACCTCAAGTGCAAACGAAAGCTCAGAGTAAAATTTATCCTGAACTAAATAATGAACAAAGAAAAAGTTGTGACTCTAATGATAAATTGCAACCTCAGTCCTCGCCTATAAGTTATTCAATTATGGATGCCCCAGGAAGATTAAGCTACAGTAGTAGCAGTATTAATTCCTCTAAATCAAATCGTATTGGAAGTACCCAATATTCTTCCTCCCAGGGTTCAAGTTTTAGACATTATCAAAGTGGAAATAATGTTGAATCTGATTATCATGTTCGAGCAAAAAGTAGTTCTAGTACTGATACTGGTTATTCCAGTAGCAGTTCTCAAAATGGGCCTGATTGTAGTGTGGTTATAGCTAGAAGACAGAGTCCTTCACATGCCCCGCCACAAACCTCTCCTATTGGACATGGTTCTAGTCCTGCTTACCCCATGTACCATAGTCCTATGAATTCTATAAACTCCCCACAGCAACATGGTGATCATTTCAATAAAATCAATAATTCTGCACCCAGATCACCCTTGGATGCTTCAATAGCACGCCCTCCTTCACAAAATAGCCAGGTAGCTTATCCTTCTGTTATAACTAGAGCTTTAGGTATTGATCAGAGTAAAACATATTCTGAAAATAGATTTGAACGTACACAAAGCCAGTCTTCCAGTCAAAGTTGTTGGGAAAACGAAAGACAGTCGTCTAGGAAATTTTCTAATACCAGTAGTAACAATAATACTTATAATAATAATACTTTAGCTGAAAGCAACAGTCATAGTGAAGAAACTTCACAAACTCCAACCCACAGAACTTTGTCAGAGAAACATCAAAACTATTTTGATGGTAATAATGTAGCTTTACAAGATCTATCCAGTTGCAGAGGTGACCCCATGACTATAGTAAAAAACTTGCAAAGTTTACAGCAAAGTTGTCAATTACAAGATACAAAATCAAGTAAAAATCAAACCCCAATATCAACTCCTTCAGCATCTAGTAAAACTGTAACTCGAAGAAAGAGTACTGAAAAACCTGTCTCTCATACAAATATGAATGAAATATCAAATGCAGTAATGGCAGATTATCTAGCTAATAGAATTCCGCCACCGGCACATAGTTCAACTAGTAATCAACAACAAAATGGTAGTTATTTTGATTTTGAAAGATGGAACCTTCCACCTCCTCCACCTAAAATGTTTCCTGGCACTTCTGCTTTTGGATCCCAAGCTCCACTACATGCAACAAATTTTGCTAATCAACACCAAGCACTAGCCATGCCACATGGCCACGCATTAACATATTTCCCGCCCTTTCACCTAGGTCCCCATCCTGATTTCCAATCTTCTGTGGAGTTAACACCATTGTCATCTTTTAGCGAGACTCCACCTTCGGCTTCCTCATCATCTTTTTCTACGCCTGAAACTCGTGAAGAGGAACAGCCTAAGGTGGTAGTACCTAATATAGAGGAAGAACTTGGTTTCCTTGCAGAACAACGGGCAAATACTGCATCATCGGTAGCACCTACTTCACAGCAGCCGAATCTAAACAGCACTTCACAAGACGCTACTACAAAAATTATGGAAAAAAAATTCAATGTCCCAGTCACGGGCCCCGGTTCAGGTTTCATGGCTTCTTACTTGAAATTTTTGCAAGGGGAGCGGGATACATCTCCTCCGCCGGCCGGTCGAGGCGCCAGAAAATCGACATGGTCGAGAACTACTACTAACAGTAATACAAATAACAAGGGGTACACACAAAATGATCATACTAAAAGTCAGTGCGATGCCAATGCCACTCAGCAGAGCGCTAACGGCGCAATGACGTCACCTAATGTAATAAACACAGGGATGTCACTGAGTAATCCAGCTATGAGCTCTTCAACAAATATGAGCACAGCAGGCTTATTAGGTGCTAACCAGATTCATGGAACGTCGACAAATTTGCTCAGCTCACAAACGAAAGGTGTTGAATTGGACGACCCTCGTTATTATAATTTGAATAAAGATAGAAAACGTAAATATGATGGGAGTGAGGAGTCTGCTTACGATGCAGACGAAGAAGCGAGAAGGTTGAATAAGCCAGTGCTCAATGTGCCTAGTACGCCTTTAAATGACAAAAGTAAGAAGGGTCGGACGACGATGAATAAGCCGACGCCTTCAGCAGTAGTGGCGCCTCAGCCGGCCGCGCCTAAGAAGCCACGACCGCCTGCGCCGCCGCCCGTGGCGACGCTTCAGGCAGCGCCACATCAGCAATACTATTACCAACAACAGCCCGACGAAGGTGCGTTCAATTTATTAGATTTCCATTTAAGAAGTAGAGCGCGATGGTGAAGAGCTAGCCCTGAAGCTTGTATGACAGGAGCAAGCTAACTGCCATTAAGGCAGAATATTGTGAAAACTTGTTACATTTTAACTGTGATAATGTAAATTTTATTAGATGAAATCTATGATTATTGAAATGTAAATATTCTCTATAAAAGAAATGTGATGTACCTATCTTGTAGAGGTTGATATTTTAGGGTTAGCCTGTAACAAGATTTCACTTGCATTGTTGTTAATGACACATAATTAGTGCCATTTTATTGTAAATTGTAGAAATTGTGACTCTTGTCATACTCGCTACTGAAGGGGTGCTACCATTAATAATTCCAAAATCGTGGTATATTTTTTTATGGAGTCAATACCAGTGGGTTTCTGTTGTATATATAACATAGTGTATTGTATTTTACAGTATTGAGTTTAGGTGGTACTTACTATAGTGTATGCATATTCTTTAGCTGAAAATGATTTTATATTATAAGGAGAAAATGATTTGCATAATAAATTGACAGCTATAAGTAAGTGCAAGATTATGTAATAAATGGCCATGCCCTGACATAAGTTTTTTGTATTTCTATTTAATTGTTATTTGTTTATGCACAATTCTCAATATTTTATGTAAATACTTTTGTATAATAGGAGGAGACATAAAATAAACACGAGTATATTACTGATAATGTGTTAAATAATTTTAATTTGTAATTATTCCTGGTAGCACCCTTCACTTCGCCAAAATAGGGATAACATGTACATTGTAATTGTAAGTAATGTTTGTATTTTTTTTTAATGAATTATTATGAACTATATTGTTTGTCTACGTAACACCTGTGTCATGTGTACATGTTATCACGACAGTGACTTGTTCGTCACTTGGCTTCCCTTCCTCACCGCTCCTCAAACCTTAATATTTGAATAATTAAACAATAAATCAAGCATTGAATATATCTAAGCAACAGGTAATCAATTTTATTTTGTTATTTTATTTTTATTGTAATTTTTTTCTCGTTTGTGATTACAATATTTATTTTAGCTACAACACATGGGGCTAATCTAGGATATGGGCTCGGGTACGGTGCTCAAGAAAGTGACAACAACGGGGATAGAAAATTACATCATATCAAATCTCACCAGCAGATTTCCAATACAGGGCAGCTTGAAAATACTAGGCCAATAGAAGAAATGCCTTATCAGGTAATATGACAATGAACTTTATTATTCTGTAAGATGTTTTTATTATTTAAAATGACCTTCTATTATGTAAAAGAAGGAATTTTTATTTATTTATTTGAACTTCAATGCACAATTATATAAGTACATATGGCGTTCTCTACCAGTCAACTATACGGTAAGCAGAAAATTAACTACTAAAATATGTATAAATGTTGTTACTACGTATTACATACATATATTATATATATGTGTGTGTGCGTGCGTGCGTGTGTGTGCGTGCGTGTGTGTGTGTGTGTGTGTGTGTGTGTGTGTGTGTGTGTGTGTGCGTGTGTGTGTGTGTGTGTGTGTGTGTGTGTGTGTGTGTGTGTGTGTGTGTGTGTGTGTGTGTGTGTGTGTGTGTGTGTGTTTCCACCGTGAAGCAGTTTTGTTTGCATGGCTGTGTTTCGGTTTGAAGGGTGGGATATGGCGTGAATTTACTGGGTACAGAGGAATAACACCTGAGTCCTCAGGAATGGCAACGCATAGGGGGTATCATGGGCAAAACAGTATACTCTGTTATGTCCATGGTACTGCTCATGTCTATAGGCGACGGTTATCACTTTCCATCAGGTGGGCCGTCAGCTTGTTTGCCATTCTAAGTTGTATAAAAAAAAATTACTGGGTACAGAGGAATAACACCTGATTCCTGAGGAATGGCAACGCATGGGGGCTATCATGGGTGAAACAGTATACTCTGTTATGCCCATGGTACTGTTCATGTCTATAGGCGACGGTTACTACTTTCCATCACGTGGGCCGTCAGCTTGTTTGCCATTCTCAGTTGCATAAATATATATATTCCACAAGATTTTTGGTTTATTTATTTATTTAATTGGATTACAACCCATATTGTGTTAGTACAAGACTTAGAAAACTGTATAAATAAAAAAACAGTGTTTATTAATTCATATATTTCTAGCCTCTTCAGCTACACTGATCCCGTAACAGTGCAAATCATTCCAGTACCTCTGGAGTAGACAGTCTGATTTCTTTACAATTTTCTTTAGGATGCTGTTGATTCGCGCTTGCTTTCGCGGATCCTATGATATGTTTATGATCAGTTATCATTATTATTGATTTTAAGAAAATTCATCTTACTATGTTTAAATTTCAGTCCGGTGAATTTGTTGCGATAAAAACTGAACTGAATGAGATGTGGCCTTCTATTTGGAGGGTAGATGGTAAAACGTTGCTGCAAAAGTATGAACCATTCGAGGAAAATGGAAAAGTATTGTATCGAAATATTTCCACTGTAAGTTAAATAGTAATAGACTAATAGTAGTTGCATTGACTTTCGTTTGAGTATTAATGGAATTATATTAATTTTCAGTATGCGGCATGGAATCCGGAAAATAAAAAACTGTATACTCAAGTACCAGTAAAAGTTCGGTCACAGTCCCATTTGGAGACAATAGTAGAGTTAGTTAGAAGCGAATTGCCATTTGATGATTGTAATTTTATAGAGAAGAGAATGCTGGAAACTCAAATGTATCAAGAAAATTTTGAAGTCTATATACAGACTTTAATATCTCATGCGTTGGATCCGAATTTCTTAACGGAAATATTTCAAGAGCAAGGTAAGTTCTTTATTTTCTTACAAATATAATAAAGTTGTAATTAGGCGATGTTTGTATATGGGAAATGTTTAAGAAAAATTGAAGTGAGGGATATTAATAAAGTACCTGTCTGTATGTTTGTTCTGGTATCACGCAAAAACTACTGCACTAAATTGAATGCGGTTTACACAACAAATATAACTATACTTCTGAAGATTTAACTTAAAAGCTTATATATGTCTGTAAAAACTATTTACCTTGATATGCTGTTTAAAAGTGGTCTATTTCTTTGGTTATTTTATTTCTGAAATCTACATGTACGAAGTAACGGAAAAAGCTAGCTTTATATATGTTTAGTAAGGTATCACCCAAAAGAGTGTAATCACCACCTGGTGAAGGACCACAAGTTGGCAAGTTAGTCCATTTTTATACACATTTACCACTTTATTTATAAAAACGTCAAATTTCTCATAAACCTGTTTAGGATATTGAACTATTTTGCCTCTTTTTCTTAAACAAAGTATTGGTGCCTTATTTGTTAACCGATTTCAAAAAGAAGAATGTTCTCAATTCGGTTGTAATTTTTTTGTTTGTTACCTCATAACTCTGTCAGTTCTAAATCGATTTGGAATATATTTTTTAGCTGAAAGGATATATTTAAAGATTGGTCTCTTCTCAGAAATTTTATCAAAATCGGTTTATTAGTTCAGTTTTTAGATAAAAATAACTGGTTTTGTCACAATTGAAGTCTGTTTTTTATAGGACATAATCATTAATTAATTATTTGATTTATACAAAATAAAATCATAATATTTAGCTAGTTTAGACATTACGAACGACTTATATCCTTTATTCATAGAAACTTAACTTCCTACAAATCTGTTTTAACTATTAAAGTGTTTTGTCATATTTTTTCAAATTGAGAATTTAACGCAAAAGAAAGAGACAAAACACTTCAATTTCAAAGCTGAACGTGTTTATCAGATTTGACGTTTTTATGAATAAGGAGAATAAGTGTTTAAAGGTATTGGCAATCTGGAAGTGTTAATTGACTTTCGGTTCTAGAGCGGTAAAATTTAAATTTGGTCGCATATTTTACATTGGTTGCTAAGCCAGTTTTGGTTATTTTTTTTTTATTTTTTGGAAATTTATTAGAACAAAGTGTATTGGGTACATGCTCTAAAACATACATACAATATGTATCTACCAACACGAGTAGGCTAAGAGGATCGTTCGCCAAGTGTATAATAAAAAAATGTATCGTGGTGTTGCTTATCTTTCGCTTGAGCGAAAGATCGGCGCACGGATCGTACTAGTCCGCCATTCGAATAACCTATCTTCAGCATAAAACAAATTGTATGCAACTTGACATTTTGGAGTTCCATTGCGGAAGATCGGTGATCAAAATTCAGTCTAACGTAACTCTAGCCTATTGCAGTCTCTCTTACAAAGTCTTCTCTGATGATATTGCAGACGAATATTTCTTATCGAATGTGAAAACGGTGGACGAAGTGACGGAGAGGATGCGCGGGCGCGTGTCGAGCGGCGCGGGCGGCACGGGTGGTGCTGCGGGCGCGGGGGGCGCGGGCGCGGCGGCTGGTGCGCGGGCGCTGGACGCGGCGGTGGGCACGTGGCCCGGACTCAGCGTGGCGGCGGGCGCCGGCGTGTGCCGCGCCTGCTCGCGAGCCGCCGTCGCGCGCCTGCTGCTCTACGGCCAGCCCTACAACCCCGCCACGCTGGAGCCCGTCCAGCCCGATGCGAGGCTCGCTTACGAGAAAGTGAGTACTCGTCTCTGTCCTAGCTAAACTTATCACGCAGCGCTATCTAATGAAGAGGAATTCTGATAATCGGATTAGCGCTTCTATTACTAGTAAGCCGATCTCCTTGCGGTCGCCAAAACTATCGTAATTCATTCCTAATGAATTTACATCACAATGAACTATCTAACCTGAATTCATCCTCAACTATCATTCCTCACTGGTGCTGTGGAGTACCAGTAAAGATTGATAGTTGCTATTAGCGCAGGATTATCATTCGTTTATCGTTCATTGGCAGAGTCATACGCCAGCGCCATCTACAACAAAACTTAACGGAGCACGTACTGTGGTTTAATATTTGGAGTATAATTTGTAACTTTGTACCTATGCCACGGTAGAACTCTTGTAGCCCGACGCTATACGACACTCGTATATCGTCGTCGATATCGTAGCTGTGTGATAGATATGAAGCAGTTGTGTTTTCGTGGCTGTGATTCGGTTTGAAGGGTGGGATATGGCGTGAATTTACAGGGTACAGTGGAATAACACCTGAGTCCTCAAGAATGGCAACGCATGGGTGGGGGGGGGGGGGGGGGGATCATGGGTGAAACAATATACTCTGTTATGTCCATGGCACTGCTCATGTCTATAGGCGACGGTTACCACTTTCTATCAGGTGAGTCGTCAGCTTGTTTGCCATTCTAAGTTGTATAAAAAAAAGTCAAAATTTTTAACCAGTCAAAAGTACTATTGACTAGCAAAATCAGTCAAATGTACTTATGACCGTATGCTTTACTCAATAATACTTTTGACTAAAATAACAGTTAAAAGTACCTAACCTAAACTAACCGCAAATTTGCAGTCAAAAGTACTAATAACCAATAATTTTCAGTCAAAATCACTTTTGGCCAACCTGTTCAGTCAAAAGTACTTTTGACTGGTTAAGAGTTTTGACTGCAACAGATATACTTATCGCATAGCGCCATTTAATTCCAAACTGTATACAGCTTGTATCAGGGTACTAGACAATTGTACTATATCGCACAAATGTACAATCCCACCACACTACTACTACTCGTGTGATATTGCTGTCTGGCTTCTACATGGCCGGATTCTTTATATATGAAGACCTATTAAATGACTTATTGCTAAAACAGCCTTTGACTCATAGCGTTTTGCAAAAATAAATCCCCCTCTCACATTCTCTGTACCTCCATATAACTTTGAATTCAATTATATGGATTATTCGCTTTACCACACAGATTGTACGTTTTCCTTTGCAGGGCTCTGCCCACCCTCTTCCTATCTCCTTGTCACAACTTGGTTATTTATTAGGGAAGTTAAGTATTAAAAAAATCCTTGGAATTTTATCTATTTGTAATAAATAACTCCTTTAACTTGATTTTATTTCAGGAATTTCTCGTATGCGGGACATGTTGCGGTCGTGTACAATTATATTCAAGAATATCACATCAGAAGTATCTAATGTATGCTGAATGTAGTAAACGAGTGGCTGAGAAGAGAATGCAAAACCCCAATAAAGATACTACTGTAATACTAAATGAATTATTAGCAGATGAAGTATGGTTGTCCCAGGTAAAAAATGTTTATATTGATGCCGATACACGCAAACTAATTAAAACAAAATTTTACTACTTTTTTTGTGAATTAACTATTAATTTACGATTTTGCCCTTTACTTGTGCTACATGATACTGTTTCTTGCCAAATTTCATGATTCTAGGTCAACGAGAAATACCTTATAGGTTTTGATTCCTTTTGCGAATGACAAATATGCGATATAAATGGCACATAAACGACCGTATCTTTTGATTGCATTGATTTAGAAGCTTGAGTTTCTCACTGTTTTAAGAAATTGCAGATTTGAGTATATGATATCAATTTTAACTTGATACTTCCATGCGTTCTTAAGAAAAAGAGTCTTGACAAACAGACGGACAGACAACGAAGTGATCCTATAGTTTCCATTTTTCCTTTGGAAGTATGGAACCCTAGTTATCTTCATTATTGTTTATATTACATAATGTGCTAAAATGTTGGTGTCGGTCTCATCACACAGTGTGACTTTCATTTTGTATCAGACATCATTTAGTGTCTGAAAACAAATGAATAGATACTTTTATTTGTATTATACATACATTACACATGCACGGATAAAAGAATATAGGCAATAGATATACTTGTATAAGTACATAAAGCAGTCTGAAAATAATCTTTTCAAGATAATCTTGGGGTAAAAATTTCACTCACTACAATTCTTATAGAAAACCCACCAAATAACAGTCACCTGCGCTATGCTATAACTATAATAGGCAGAATATGACAAAAAATAAGTAAAATTTTATTAATCCAGGAAATTTTCAAGGAAAGTTTCATGTCCTTAATTTGTGGAACTATTCATTTATAGTGAGTAATTGACATTGTTTGTCTGTCTGTCGACAGCTGTTCCGTGATGTTCGTCACTCGTGGGCGGAGGCAGAAGCGTGGGAACGTAAGTTACGCCAGCAACCGGCCAGGCATCTCGTATAACCCGCACCAGTAGATGTGCGACGCTATATTTACGGACTACTTTTTAATTTGATTTTGATACCTGTGAAATACGTGCTGTATGTATGTAATTCTTTTTGTATCTTAGTATACTTTGTACTAGCATTTAAAAATAAAATATCAGGGGGCAGGATCTATTAGCTATAGGCACACATCACATTTCTATTAGATATTATTTTTTATATATAATTTTTGTCATCGAATTTTATTGGCTGTTACTTAGTATCAGTTATTTATGTCGATACTCCGGTGCCATTTATATACTATTTCGTGAAAAATATAGCCTTGGCCAAAATTAACTACTACCTTAGAAATTTACAATTAACTTAAAAATTCTTACGGTTGGAGGGGGGAAAAACCATGTTTTTAAAATACTTTTAATGCTAAAATTACATTAATATTTCGTATCGAAACCTTTACCTTTAATTACAGAATTTATTCTTTTGGGTAAAGAGGAAATTAAATTGTTACATTCTTCTAGAGTTATGGCATTCCACTTCTGTATAAAAAATTTAAGTTTGGAAG
Source organism: Galleria mellonella (assembly GCF_026898425.1). NCBI lineage: Eukaryota > Metazoa > Arthropoda > Insecta > Lepidoptera > Pyralidae > Galleria > Galleria mellonella. Next base: position 1,811,446 of record NW_026442172.1, on the reverse strand, counting down.
TAATCAAATGTTCCTTTATCTTGTGCAAGATTTACGGTCGATTTTTAAAATCGACCACAAATGTTCAATAGGGTTAAGACCCGGTTACTGAGGTGGCCAACATAAAAGCTTTATACTATTTTTCTCAAACCAACTCATAGTGGTTCTGGATTAATGGCATGGGGCATTGTCCTGTTGGAAAAGGAGGCCATCTATGTTCGTATTACCGAACATCATAACATCATATCAATATCATAATAAGGGTAACAGCGCTATTTCCAGCACCTCGGTATATTTTTTCGAATCCATTCGGCCTTCACACACGACCATTTTTCCAATTCCTGAGACAGAGATGCAGCCCCAGACAATAACACTGCTTCCACCATGTTTTACAGTTAGCGCCACACACTCCAGTATGAATTCTTCGCCAACTCTGTTTTTCACGTAGGTGGCATTTGCAGTACCAAATACCTGAAATTTAATAACATAATAAGATTTTTGAAAATACGCTTGTTATTTAATGATTAACTTCAATATATTCCAAACGTCTTTAATTAATGTTAAATCATTTAAATGACATACCTTAAAATTGGATTCATCCGACGAAACGATATTCGCCCAATCTTCCTCGGTGTATGTTAATGTTCTAAACACCACTGTAAACCTAACTTCTCAGACAACCATGACTCCTTCTTTACCTTGCAACCCTTGAGTTCAGCATCCTGTAGCCTTCTTCTAGCAGTTCTAGCAGAAATATTTTGATTTTAGGGTGGCAAATAATTTTGGCCAAGGCTGTATAATGTACATTGTATGGGTCATAGTAACATTTTTTGTTGTTCCTTGTTTTATGTGCTTAGAGTAACATCAAATGTTCTATGATTTGAAAAAATAAGTATGCCAGGTCTGATTGATTTTTAAGAAATGTCTTGGAAACAACAGCCAAAATTAATAAAAATATTTCAAACATAATAAATACAAAGTAATAATAGTGGGGAGCAATATAATTAAATTAGAAAGCCTTAGTTATGTCGTAATAAAAATTCGAGTATAATATTTTCGATATTGTGATGAAACTATTCCACTATTATTTTTATTGTAAATAACTATGATATTATTGTGCAATGCCTAATGGTGTTTTCTTTTGAAATTGATAACATTGTAAATGTAGCATTATTATATTAAACGATTTTATAGATATTTTGTATTAGCAATGATCTTTTATTTGTGACTATGACCATGTACAGAATTGTATAGAAATAAATAAATTGCGAGGCAAATAGTTCCTTTTTGACTTAGTCAAGTTTTTCTTCAGGGCCAATATTTATTAAATATGAGGAGAGTAATTACTAAAATGCTTAACAAAACCATTTATTTAATATTTTCTTATATTGTTCATGTTCACTTTGGTGATTATTTCCCCATAGTTTTATAAGAAGCAACTAATATTGTGTACGTACAAGTTTTTCAGTAATTGCCACAATATGGATTAAAATATATGTTAAGAACGCCTATTACAGAAACAAATAGGTACCTGTATTAACCTATTTCATGAATAGATTGCATTTGCCTTTTCATAAGGAATTATAATACTTATCACTATAACTAGTTTCTGCTAAAACTGCATTATTTCATCGGTCGGATTAAAAATAAATATGATACTTTAAATGGCAAACAATTATTTCATTGATTTTTTTGTTAAAAAAAAGTTAATACAAGTAAGAGACGTTATTTGCTTCCTATGACTTTTTATGTATATTTTTCTTCGGTCCGTAAAATTAGTGTTACAAAATACCGAGACAATTGATGGACATATTAAATTTCACATTCCTGCAGATATGAATCTTGTCCCGTCTCATGAAAATGATAATTCCTTAGTATTGTATATACTAAGACTATATTTGCCCTTATAAAGCGAACAAAATGTAACGATGTTATATTTCTACTATGGAAATAAGTACAGTACGAGAAGATATTTTGTATAATTGCTTTAGGTTGTATAGGTTAACATTACTACATCGTATAGTTTATAATCCTAAGTAGTCATGTAGCATTGTAAAAAATAACAGGTTCTATCTGGTAATTAAAGTTGAAGAAAACTTTATTTATTTTGTTCAGATTGGACAGGACTTGGTCGAATTCGTTTGACACAATTTTTTATTGTAAGACATCTTAATAAATGGCAATTTCATTGACTATAATCTTTCATTAATTATTCAAATGAAAACCCTAATGACACAGATTGGTTACGGCATAGAGTCGTCGTATTTAGACTGCGTATTACCAAGTATTATACATTATATTTTGGAATATTGCATACATAATATTATAAATATTAAACGCGTTACAGTACAATACGTGCATCATTGCACCATGTTTCAAATTGGGGTTGCGATAAGACTAAGATATATCAATGTCTTCGTTGTACGATATGAAAGCTTTGGTGGTAGTAAGTTCTTTTTTTGAAGTCGATTGAAAATATTTTGAAACATTACAAATAAAACGAGTAACTTTGTATAGAATACTTATAATTTGCTTGCACACAGCCTCTATTGAGAACAATGTTAAGAAATAGTGAGGAAGCCTGACCGAAACAATAACAGAAAATTTTCAGCGACTTATTACGTACTCAAAATACAATAAAGCCGCACAGTCATTATTTATTTTTAATTATAATATAATAAAGGTAAATTTACCTTACTGGTTTCAATGTAATATTAAAATAATACTTAAACTGTAACAGTAATTATATAATGACGAAAGCTATGTTATATAGTTTGAGAAATAAAGTATATAATATTTAAACGCATATAATTACAATTGAAATCAACTGCATTAAAAGAATGAGATTAGAAAGGTCCCAGAAAACAGTTTTGTGTGCACACATCTCCTGTACTTAAATTATCACGAGGACGAGGCACGCACGAGGTACTAGCGACATACGGCGGCCCCACCGGCCCGCTCCACATACCGCCTCACTTAGTCACTAGTGTGACCATAACCTATACAAGAATCTAGAATTACGTAACTTATAATAATTGCATATATCATACATCTAAATCCAAGTAACTTATTTTTTATTCAGTTTCATGTTTTAATATTTTACTTTTTTTTTATTGTTTTTCTTTTATTATTATTTTTATACCATAATCTCTGTTTGTTACCACAGCGCGTTGTTGCCGGTGAAATCTGCCTTCCACGAATGATTTTGTCCACCACTGAGTTATTTATATGACGAAGTGGCCAATGATGCGGCGCATCGTCTAATGTCACAAAGTCTATTCGACGTTCTCTGGCTTGCGATTATAATGTTGAGGGCGTGGCGGTCGTGCAGCCCCACGGGAACCGCCGCGGGGCCCTCCCCTGCCACGGCCTTTAAAGCCTCCTTGATAACTCTGACTGTTATCATTATATCTGTCACGTCCACCACCATTCTCGTTATGCTGGTGTGAATCAACTGTATCGCCATTTCCATAGTATCCATCTTCTCCGCCACGGTTATGATATCCATCCTTTCCGTGTCTGTTTTGATAGCCATCATACTGCCGGTTTTGGTAGCCCTCCTTATTAGGCCTACTCTGATATTCGCCACCGTGTCTACCGCGATATCCATCGCCGCCCTGTCTATTTGGAAAACCACCACGTCCACGGTGGCCATTCGGTGTCCCGCGACTTCCACGTCCATAGCGCCTGAATCTATTCTGGCCATCACCCTGACCCTGTGCCTTGCGTTCTGCAACATCCTCATTCTCAGGACTTCGGCTCTCTTTCCATTCATCATCATTTCTTTCCTCTACAGGTGTAACCTGTTGTCGTTCTTCATGTTGGTTAACAGGTTGCCGCTCTGCCTGCACAGTCTGACTTTGTGGTTGAAGTTTAGGATGAGGTTGTGGTTGTGCCTGCGAAGGCTGTGGTATTCCTGGTTGCGTCGTAGGGTGAGACGGCGGTTGTGCGGCTACATGTTGTGGATGTGGTGGGTGTGCCTGTGGCATAGGGCCTGGAAGTTGGACACCAGCAGCATTTGGTGGAAAACCAGGATGCTCAGGATGTGGGGCAAAATGGGGCTGTGGTGGTAATGGCATGGCAGCAGAGTCTGGAACACGTGCTCCTGGTAGTTGTACAAAATGTTGATTGGTAAAGGTTTGGGTTGGGATAGGTGCTGGTGGTGATGGTTGGTTTGGAATTGGTGGTGGTTGGGGTGTACCAATAGGGCTATCAATCTCAGATTCTTGTAAGAAGAAGAAATTCTGTGACCCTATTACTTCTGTTATGGGCCTTTGTTGTGGATACTGTTGAGAAAAGTAAGCATGCTCAACTTCTTGCAGAGTAATTGGGGGAAGTGGACGTAGAGGATATGCTGGAGCTGGAACAACAGCAGGTGCTGGGGGCACTGGATGTGCTCCAGCTGGGGGATAAGCTGGCACTGGTTCTGCTTCTGGCTCATTTTCTACCACCTCTTGAGTCTCCTCAGAAGTAGAAATAAAATTTTCTTCAGATTCCACAACAACATTTTCAACTGTCTTGTCAAAGTATCCACACTCATGGACTGTGGTAACAATTTCTTTGATACGTGCATATGTTGTTCCAATCACTTCTTTTGGTTTACCATCAATAACAGCATACAAATGTTCAGCAGCTTTTGTAACTTGAATATGAAATCCAGGCAATCCTTCTTCATTTACTTCATGTTTTGGTGTGACTTCAGGATACCTAAATAACAATAATACAAAAAGGATTTAGTTCTAAACTAAGTAGAATTTGTACAATAAGTAACGGGTGGCCCAAAAGTCCTTAGAAATGTAAAATTTGAATTAAACGAAAACGTCGCGCGTGAGCGGTGCAGGGGAAGCGGGGGCAGTAACTTCGGTTTCTGGGAATTTAGTCGCGATGGAGCGTTTCACCGGAGCGGATCGTGCGTTTTGTGTGCGCGAGTTTTATCAAAACAACAATTCGGCAACCGTTGCGAGGCGTAAATTTCGAGAACACAAAGGTTTACACAACTTTGATGATACCCCAGCTCTCCAAACGATTAAGAATTGGGTTGCTAAGTTCGAGGAGACCGGTTCGACGTTAGATAAAGCGCGGTTGGGTCGCCCAAGGACATCACGTACGGAACAAAACATCGACACAGTGGCACAATCTATTCGTGAAAATCCTACACAGTCAACTCGTAAGCGTTCCAGTGCATTAAACGTATCCAGGACATCGTTACAACGGATTTTGAAGAAAGATTTACTTATGTACCCTTACAAAATTCAGTTGGTGCAAGAATTAAAAGAAACTGATGCTATTCAGAGAGTGAATTATGCTAATGAAATGTTTAATCGGTTTACTTCGTTCAATAACATAATGTTCTCTGATGAGGCACACTTCCACATTAACGAACATGTTAGTAAACAAAATTGCCGCTATTGGAGCCCGATTAATCCAAAACTTAAGCACCAGAAGCCCTTACATAGCCCTAAAGTTACAGTTTGGGCCGCTATGTCAGCCCATGGCATCATAGGGCCTTACTTTTTTGAGGACGGCAGAGGGCGTGCTGTTACTGTTACTTCGGAGCGATATGTGACCATGATCGAGGAGTTGTTCACACAAAAATTGCAAAACTTTCCAGGCTTTAATGCCCGAACATGGTTTCAATAGGATGGAACAACTTCCCACACCTCCAATACTGCTATGCCCGTTATCCGTCAACTTTTTCCAAACAAAGTTATCTCTAAGAGAGGAGACATTTCCTGGCCACCACGTAGCCCGGATCTGACTCCAATGGATTTTTTTTTTGGGGCTACCTTAAGGCTAAAGTGTACGACTCTAACCCGCGGTCAATTAATGACCTAAAAGAAAACATCCGCAGAGAAATGGCAAGCATTTCAGCAGTGACGTGCCGCGCAGTCATCGACAATTTCAGAAGGCGTTTGCAAGAGTGCCGTGACTGTAACGGATTACATTTGGATGACGTTATTTACAAAAAATAATTCCCGTTTTTCTAGCTATATTTACAAATAAAAATATTATTCATAGTGTAATTAGTTTTATTTAATTAATTTTTTTCATTACTAAGGACTTATGGGCCACCCTGTATTAGAAATGTAGTGGACGCATTTTTGCTTTGTGTAATATGTAGGGTAAGAATGAAATAATTTGTAGTACTTAAAACTAAGATTTAACAGGTGAATGTGTCGTGTTAGTATGAAGAGCTTAAAATTTTCTTTACGTTTTTTTGGTAACAATGTTCAATTTTGGTGGTATAGTTCACTCCTTTAAAATAGTGTGTGAAAACAACAAGACCAATACAAATGTATTTATTGTTTAGGGTTTAAACCTGACACTAACAAAAACTGAGTAGTATATATATTTAATTGCTACATCATTATGGAGTAAAAAAAACACAATAATACCACCATAAAAGCGTTTATAACTTTAGTTAACTGAAGTGTAGCAACGTTAAAACTACCTGTCAATTTTTAAAAACAATTTACCAATTTTCAATATTTCTGACTGATTATTTCAAAAGTTTTCTAATAATTAACTAACATGTTACTTATGAAATAATATTTTTATTAAGCTGTCACTGAAAATTTGGATATTAATATTAAAAATTTATTTGAAAAATTCCAAAGGATAATATGACGTAGATGCAAAGTTATTAATAATGGATTTATATGCTATATATTCTGTGATTAACATTTTAGTTCGCTAGTAGAACACTTTAAATAATTCGAAGCATTGGAAAATGTTCATCAGTTTTTGATAATCGACAGACTATTGCGACAAAACAAAATTGCCAAATTTTGGTAATCTGAAGTATAAGCGCAGATAATAGTTATGGATTACTATCATCATGATATCAAAATTATCACTTTAATTTGCAAATATATAATTAATACTTACAAATCATCCAATATTTTTAGATCTTCCTCAGTAAGTTTCGCTGCGCCATTAGATCCATTCAAGAAATCTTCTCTGGCTTCATTATTACCCATTTGCATAAGGCAATCCAGAATCAATAGTACTTCTCGAATTTTGTTGGTCTCAGCTGCATAACGGACCCATGCATCCTGTATATTACAAATGTAAAATATAATTATGTATCAACAATTAAAATAGGATATAATAGAATGTACATTAATATACTATACGAGGTCTGTCCGGAAAGTTCGTATAAAAGTGTTCTGGAATGCGAGAAAGAGGAGTGGGGAGGCCAGGTAAGCGCAGGACCCCTTCCTTATGTCCCTAACAATGCTTCAGTTCTGGTCTGACCGCCGTGCGGTGCGAACTGGCTTGTCACGCCATCTGTGAAGTTACCTCTTAACGAAACCCCGTCGGCATGGAGCCCGCTTCCGTTGAAGAGCAGCGCGTCGTAATCAAGTTTCTCTCGAAACTCGGCAAGAATGGCCGTGAAAGCAAAGAGTGGAAGACATCCGGGGAACCACGAACAAAAAAATCAAGAAAATCCCGCTCAAATGTCAAGACAATGTTGATTGTTTTTTTCGATGTTCGGGGGATTGTCCATCAAGAATTCGTCCCTCCAGGCCAGACAGTTGATGGAAAATTCTACGTCGATGTGCTCAGACGCCTCAAAGCTCGTGTGGCACGAGTTCGTCCAGAATTGGCGCGAGAGGGGCGTTGGATTCTTCACCACGACAATGCCCCTGCCCACACCTCTCTTGTTGTCCGTGAGTTTTTGAGTAAAAATTCCATTACGGTGACCGAACACCCCCCCTATTCGCCGGATTTGGCCCCGTGTGACTTCTTCTTGTTCCCAAAACCAAATTGGTACTTCGGGGGCGGCATTTGGGGGACATAAATGAGATAAAAAAAGCTACGACGGGGCAGCTGAGAAACCTACAACCAGAGGACTTTCAAGGAGCCTTCTCACAGTGGAAACGGCGTTGGCACAAGTGCATTATGTCACAGGGGGAGTACTTTGAAGGGGATAAAATTGATTTACCTGAATAATTGTAAAATAAAATTTTTAAAAAACTTTTATACGTACTTTCCGGACAAACCTCGTATACATATTCTTTATTGCACTTGAAATAAAGATACAGCGATTAATTTACCAACTTGTTAGGAAGGGTGGCCTTATGTCTAAAAGATATCTCCTTCAGTTAACCCAATGCAATTAGAGAGAAAATAATTAGCGGGTAATCAATCCACTACAGGAAAAAAAGGTTTACAAGATAAATAGAATACAAATAAAATAAACATACACAAATTGTAAATAAATAAATAAATATATATATATATATAAACAACACATATAGTACGTATAGTAAACATATATAGTAGTGAGTGCATAGAATTTAGTATTATTAGTTAAAAGGTGGAATTTCAATCTTTTCTTGAAGGAAGTAATGGAAGGACTAACCTTTATGTTAATGTTAAAATGAGAAGGTTTTTCCAAAAAAATGGGTCTTACAAGTAGGGAGTTCTAATATTTTGGATTCGAAACAGGGAGCAGAGCTGGCTATATTGTACATATAAATAGGGGGTTGGTACAAGTCATCTGCATAGATAATCCAGTTTCATTTGTATTTCTGTTGCCAAACAGATATGCTTGTATGGCAGCATATAATTTGGTTTTAATGGTCAAAAAGGCAGATAATTGCATTTTAGCTAAAATTCCACAATTATTACTATGGAATGTTTTTAATGTAATTTTTACAATAAAATAAAAAAGCTGTATTTAAATATCAAAAACTATAGCAGAATTAACATTTAAACAAATCATAATATGTATGTAATGATGTTAGTAATATATCTAGATTTATAACCAACAATTATATAAATGCTGTTTACATAAAATTGATAGCCCTTCATGGTATTTAATAACCTATAAAGGTTGAAATATTAATTTTTACATCCACTCTTGAGAATTTTGAGTGCTATTTTATATATATATTTTTTTTAATTTTGTTTGTAACTTTGTAAACATAGATTTTGAAAATAGGAAAACCAATTATTTTATCGATTTTCTTACTGTCAATGACAATTTATAGATGCACTATCAAGATATAATATACACCAAGTAACCCTTAGGAACATACCTGTGACCATTGCATCTAATTTGCCACAGTACTTTTTATATGATTCAGATAGACATAAAAGTCCTAGTCTATTATTTTGCCTTTTGTTGATCTCATATTTTAAATGTGTTTTAAATGAATATGTAATTCATCAACTTTTGTATGGGTTTACCTATTTGTACTTAAGGTATAGGTTAAACACAAATTTTGGATTAAATGAAAATATACCTTCTTTGCTTGTTTCTTGGCTTCACGTTCAGCAGCTGTTGCAATTGTTGCAACCTGCTTGGACATATCCCTTGCAAACTCCAATGTCTGCGCCACTTCATCATACTTCGCAACTGCTACCTTCTGGTCACTATTCAGCTCTTTTCCAGCCTTTTGCAAGTCACGGTATGATGTCAGCTTACTCTAAAAATAGGAAAGGTACATATTTATAAGATTTGATACAATTTGTGGTTTTTAATATTTTTTTTAATCTACCACAGAATTTGAAAAGATTTTAATATCATTACAATCTTCCAACTATAACTAAAAGAGATCTATGAAAACAACAGAAAATTATCTGAGATAAAAATTGAATTTTCATATAATAATTAAAATTTATGGTGTATGTAACTCTTATTGGACTAATTTTAACAATAATGTATCACTTTAGCTGTAGTGTAGTACATTCAGTTAGACTTCAGTGCAAGCCATTTAAAACTATAGATAGAAATACATTTTTATTGAGTATTTCTAAAAAAAAAAAAAAATAGAAAAAGAATTATAAAAACAATTGTTCACTTAAAAAGATTACATCTAAACACCTTATTACTATCCAATACAAAATATGCTAAAAGTATAATTAAAAATATATGCAGTGATATTGCCACTTTTGGGCATGTACCCTTCAAAATTAATATGGAACTTTTATGGAATATGGAAATTTAGATGTAGTATTTTTAATGTTCTTTTATGCCACTGTATTAATCTTCTGAATATTCTCAGTCTCAATTTCATATGATGTTTATTAACTACCATGTTCTACAATCATCATTCACCATTAAAAACTTAGAACTTAAATGGTAGCATGTAATTTCTGGTGGAGAAGGGTGTGCTAGTAATACGGACTATCAGTACCATTTCTAGCAATTTACCCTGTCAGGTTGACCTCCATGTGGTCTCCTCTAGTAACCATCATCCTGAATTCCAGGTGTATTTATCTTATTTATTCAATGGGCTAACTATCCTACCTTTTCATTCTCACCTATCATCTCTCACTAGTGCCCCACCAGCATATACCGTTAGCATAGGTGGGTTTACTATTCCATTATCATCAATTAAAAAAAAGTATTTAGTTTCTAAGGAGTTTTCTTCTACAAATGCTTGAGTTATGGAAAAAGCTCGCCATTTATTATTATTATATTTAGGCATTTAGATTTATTTTAGGATTGCATGTGATATCCTTAGTAGTAGGTGTCCATTGGCTTGTAATTTTATTTAAGTAGTAATACAGTTTAAATTGTTTGTCAGTTTAAAAGGAATTAATTATATTTAATAATAACTCATATTTATTATTACCTACTAAGCACATATTTAAAATACAATATTCCTCATTGGTTATGTGGTTCTGGCATAGAATAGGCTACCCCTTCATATCCCGTGAGTGTTGTAAGAGCTAAGGGTAGGTAAGGGGTGGGCAGCAGCATCCCTCTTAAAACTTCTCTAAAGCCTAACTGGGATTGCCAATCCGCCTGCCAAGCATGGCAATTACTGGTAAAACCCCCTAAGAGAGAGGCTTATGTTCAGCAGAATTCAGAGATGGTGATCTTTAATAGATCAAGTGTTTATGGACCACCCTTATGACACTTAAGAAGATATGTATTACATTTTAAATGGAATTCTAAATAATTTAAGTAGGTTAAGTATCAAATTGGTTAAATATGTTAATTATAAATTTAATTAAGAGCCATGTTACTAAATATAACTCTTAAAAAATTATAACTGGAGTTAATTTTAGAATTAGATAGTATACATTTTAGAACAACCAATTACTATTGATTACAAAAAAATTAGGTTCTGTATACTCTAGCTTATTTTTTTTAAATTGTAATCTTATAAAAAAGTTAACTTCAGAAGTGAGTATTAGACAACTGAGCATATTTATTAATATATTGTGAGTACAGTTGCTATATTTTATTAACTAGTTTGTCTACATTCTGTGTACCAGCTTAGGAAATACACATTATAAAGATTAAGATTACAATAGAATAAATAGTTTTGTACAAAGACAATCATTTATTTATAATATCTATACATACAAAAAAATACTGACTTATATAGAATTATCTAGGTATGTACTCTAATAAATGTGAAATTAAAAAACGTAGTCTGTCTATTGACCAAATCAACTTTACTTGTATATAACTAACTGCTAATAAACAAACATATTAAAAAATAATAGAAACAATAACCGTTCTGCATGACGATCTAGCCAAAGAGAAGTTGCGGGCATTCTGCTGGCCCACGAATATCAAGCTTCTATTCAGCATTGTTTACAAGGCTTTTATAGTGCATTACAGGAAAGCAGAGAACTAGTTGAAATACTGGGACCATCTCTGATATTAATGGTCTAATTTTCAAAATTTTATTTGTATAGTTATAGAATAGTTCGTTATAGTTAAAAAAAAAAAACAATCAGTTCTTAGGTAGTTAGTCAGTACATAATAATAAAATTATAAATAAGTAAGCTCTACACAATTAGTAGTTTCTATTTTATTTTAAACCAGCTTTATATGAAGTAATTATTGTTCAGGCTGTTTTTATAGTACAGCACCATTTAAAAAATTATATATCAAACAAATCATTGTATTATCCATAGCAAATATCTCCTAAACCATGGTTTCGTAAAATAATTAAATGACAGACGACATTAGAAATTTGGGCGTCACGGTTTTGTATAGTCAACATTGGTTGAGCACATGTGTGAAAATGGCGTCAACCGTCCGCACTACACAAACTATTCTATTTACATGCCAAGTGCATTTTTAAATAACTTAAAAATGTGTAATATTAGTAAAGTATTAATTGTATAAATGCATTAGAAACTATTAATCACAATTATTCGCAAACTCTAGGAAAAACTATTGACGGTGTTAGAAATTGTACGTACCTTTCTTTTCTCCAAATTCCGGATTTTATGTTCAATAATAGTCATAATCTGTCGTATGGGTGAATTATCCGAAGCCTCCGAAGAGGCTGGCTTTTCGGATTTTGCATTCGCAGCTGAAGGCATCCTTCACAGGCAACAACTTTTCCTGGATTGGGTATTGTATTGTGGTGGTGTTGAAAAGAATAGAGATAGATTTTTTATCTATCTTCACAATCCAAGCAAAGGAACTGTCATCAAACGAACAACGCAAGCATTTATTTTTAATGTTGGCACTCCATAACTACTAAATGCTTAAGCGAGTTGATTTAAAACATAGATAAAGAATAGTTTATGTCGAAAGAAGACAGTAGGGTTGATTCTGGTCATTTATCAAAACCTATAAAATTTTCATTCTAAAGGTAAATATGAACATAGTTTCTAACAGAATTAAGTCTAAATTATTATAAATTTATTTTATGATGATTCATTAAATAGTAATTTCTCGAAACTATCGAATAAATATATCAAGTTAAGAGATAAGTTTAAGGAAACGGCTCCTCAGATTTTAACCCATTGGCGAAATTACCTGTCAATTTTCAAAATATTTCTGATTACTAAAAAGTGCTTTTAACGAAATAAAATGTACGCTGACCTCAAGTAAAAATGAATGACCTTGAAATGTGCATTGATTGTTGATAGCCTTATGAATAAAAGTTACAGTAAATGTAAATAACAATTTGGTGATTAATAATTATAGGCTCAATAAATATTAGGGCTAATTCTAAAACGCTATTTCTCCAAACTTATCTCTAAAATTGAAGTTGCAATTTGATATTACAGTTAAATATTTATTCTAAGGGCCAGTATGAATTAAATTTCTGATAAATTTAAGTCTGTAAAATAGTAATTTTGTTTAGAGAAATAGAGACTTAGAATATATCCTATATTATTTTCATAATATTTAACGGGTTTATTTACTGCATTCTACTTTAGATAATGTAAACGATGTTAAGTTAGGTAGGCAGGTTAGGTAACCGTAGATTACGAACAGCTCTTAATTTTTTTAAGAGTTGCAGTGTCTGTGGTTTTCTTGCCATTATAGAACAAATACCTCTTATAGTTATGCAATTTGATAAATTCTATGCAACCATTTATACTGAACGTTTAACCATTTAACCATATATATAGATTTTTATTTAAAATATTGATAAAGATAAACACTGTAAAATCATTGCTTTCTAGTGCAAAATCTCAAAACTCAGGTAAAATATTTGTAAACATAATGTGACTGCTTATGTTTAAGCCAATAAATATAATTATATGACAGGTATTGTCTATTAATTATTCTATCTTATAGTCTCGTCAGCCACAACCATAACGATCCTATCTATAAATCCGTTTACTAATTGTCCAGAAAATGCGCGAACAACCTAATTTCCTTTACTACAACAGATATGTTTTTTATTCTTTATGTTGTATATATATGATTTCATAGATATTACAAAATTTTTTTTAGAATATTACGTTTATCGTTATTAATTGAAACTTCTATATTTTCCTATAGGAAAATTTAAATACGTTTAATTTTTAAAATAAATATAAAACTATCATTTTGTTTAATTTTTGTTACTTTTAATTATATTCGATTCTTTGATAGTTCTAGTGATAATATTTCATAACAATGTTTTGTAAAACGAGAGTGAGTATTGTTTGTTTTGTAAATATAACCTAACATTGTACTAGTCGAAGCGGTAAAACATTTTTTAACGTTTTTCATACGTAGGTACCTACGTTTGTGTTCAGAAAAAAATATCTTTTTATGTTTATGTTCTTGAGTTCTAATAATCTTATTTGAATGCAAGAACATGGTATTAGGTAGTTATGGGCCTATTTTTGATCCTATATCTTTTTAATATAATTCTTTAGATTATATTTATTATTATTATGTCAGTCGTTAACTGTCCCCTGTTGCATATAAGCTTTCCCTATAAGGGGAGTTTTGCCAGTAGTTGCCATGCTTGACAAGCGGGTTGGCAACTGCAGTTTTTTAATGGGTGAAAATGGAATGGTAACTCTGCCCGCGCTATCGGTATACACCGATGAGGCGCCAGTGGAAGATAATAGGTGAGAATGAAAGCAAGTCAGTTGGCCCACCATGATGAATTCCACAAGAATTAAACATTATGGTTTCCACGAGGAACTGCGTAGAGGTCGACCTAAGAGGGTATATTACTAGCAATGGGGCTATTAGACCCCATTAATAACAATCCCTTTCACCCCTGGCAACCGCAGTTAGGCTTTTAAAGGTAATTTTAAGAGGGATGCTATTGCCCATCCCTCACCCTCCCTTAGTCACCTCTTATGGTACCCATGGGGCACACATGGTATTTTAGATTATAGATATATCACCAAAATGTGTCTGTATAAACATAACCAAAATAATATGAACCCATTTTAATATTCTTGTATGTATAGAAATACCAGAACATACCTAAATTAAAAAAAAAATGCTTAAGACTATAATTCTTAAAGGAATAATCATAGACAACATATTTTTTATAATTTTATGATAATGATGTAATTTTAATATCAGTGCGTATTAATCATTTCCAATGATCTAATTTATAAAAAAGCTAAAATAAGTTGTTGAAAGTGTCTTTTGTTTAAACAATTTAGGTTAACTGTTCTTTGTCTTTAATGTTTAAATAATTAATATGTTGTCCAATGCAATTGGTAACTTATAGCAGTAATATGGATTCTATAGATCAAAAAGTATTAAAGATTATTTGTAGAGAACATTATATATTTTTTATTTTATGTTTCTATATAAAGGACTTGTTTTAACAGCTATGTCTAGCAATAACATTTTGCATTTATTTATTAATTTAAATTTATAGTTGTGAAAAATTTACCATTTTTTATTTAAAATAAACATTAATTAAATCAAATTTAAAAGAAAAGAAACCATTGAAATTGGATTTATTTATTTTTTCATAACAATTTTGTAAACAATTTATGAAAATTACAAAATTTTAATATTAAATGTAAAAACAAGTTTAATAATTAATATTTTCATTTAAAGTTTATATACTAATAGCTATCAGATTATTTGTCATTCCATGTTAAAAAATGTTAATCTGTAAGTACTATTTATGAAACAAATAAGATAAGATGCATATGTTTGAATTCTATACAATGTTTTTTTAATGTGACTATATAAAAATCTGTTTTTATTATTTATAGAAACAATATACTGTGTATATTATTTTTAACATTATATAAATTATACCTATTATTTGCAGATATCCAGTTTCACCAATCAATTACTGAAACTTCAAAATAATAATCTACACACAACTACAATAAGAAATGATAGTCAAAAAACTGAAAAAAGTATGTTCCAATTATAATAAAAAAATACTTAACATGCTTTGACATACCAAAGATAAATTATTAAGTAATATTTTTTTTGCAGCAATAAATCAAGTAACCTTACTGGGTAGAGTGGGTGCTGATCCTCAAAAGCGAGGTTCTGAAGAGCATCCAGTTGTGAATTTTCCTCTGGCTACTCATTTCAGTTACAAATATGAGTCAGGAGATATATTACAGCGCACTGATTGGCACAGGATTAGCATTTTTAAACCAGCTCTTCGTGATACTGTTTATAAGTATTTAAAAAAAGGGCAAAGAGTGTATGTAACTGGTAAATTGTCCTATGGTGAAGTAAAACTTGATGATGGGCAAGTTAGAACGGCATCTACAGTTGTTGCTGATGATGTTATATTTTTTCAAGGACAACCATCAGAAAATTAAGTAGATATCTACATATTTTGTTATTCAACTTCAGAAGTATGAGACCCATGAGCCAAGAAATTCAATTCAATCTTTAATTTGGTACTAATACAGTTCAAAAGTTATAATAATTATGAAGCCCCAATCATCTAATAATCTTGAGAGAAGTTGAATCTCGTTTAGTTTTACACAAGATGTATGAAGTTCTCAGTTACTTTGATCTGACTTTGCAATTTTTATTTGGTAATGATTGCAATTAAATATACTGATCAAATTATCAAAAATGTCATACAAATTTGGTATTTATTAGCGTTTTTGAGTATAACTAAATTCTTATGGCAGGAGTCTTTAACTCATTGGTCGATCCCGAGGAAGAACGCTTGTTATCTGATATGTAAATTAGTCTATAAGCATAATGTTATGTATCTAATATGCATGTGATAAATAAAAGCCAGTAGTTTTTCAATATGTTTTTTTATAGTATATTGAGTATTTACCTACTTCTATTATTTTAAACCTGTCTATCACATAATAAAGGACTTAAAATTTTTATCAGCTTTTGTATACGTTCTACTTAAAATTAATCACGATTTCAATGATTAACTCTTTTAATTTTAGAATTTTGTTTTGGAACAAAAATAAATATATATTTTTTTTTATAATTACTACCCATAGGAATAGTATAACATACTTATTAACGACTAGCGGCCCGTCCCGGCGTCGCACGGGTAGACAATTTTAACATTTCTCTTCACTGCTCGGCTCCTATTGACCGTAGCGTGATGAAAAGTATACTATAACCTGCCCAGGAGTATGAAGAATAATTGTACCAAGTTTCGTTAATATCCGTCATGTAGTTTCTGTTTCTATAACGAACAAACAGACAGACAGACAAAAATTTTACTAATTGCATTTTTGCCATCAGTGTCGATCACTAATCAGCCCCTGAAAGTTATTTTGGAAATATATTTCATGTACAGAATTTACCTCTATAGATTTATTATAAGTATAGATAATATAATTTTATTTCTTGTCATTCAAAATATATTTTAAGTTTTGGTTTAATTTATATATAACTATTATGGTTGTATATATAATGGCCTGTTGCCTTTGTCGATTTCTTATATCGATACTATCGATGACATGCCATTGCCACTTATTGGCAACTTATAAAGAATTGAAGTTAGAATTGACGTATTTCGTCATAGTCGTAGAATACTGACGGATCTTTATATGTAATATTTGTTAGATCCGTCAGTATACTACGACTTTGACGATTTGTTATTATTTTAATTTGAATACTTGTCGCTTCAGAGTGTTATTTTAAATGCGATAATTTTCTCTGTCGATTCATATACAATATGTTTGTTATGGTTCTAAATATTTAAATAAGTGAAAAGTTTCAAGCGTATTTACACGTAAAACATGAAATATATGATACAGCACACTTAATTTTAACTACATTCACTTAAAATTAATTCCACTTCAAAATATGAAAATAATTAGAAATTATTTTTTTTCATACTCACGCAAAATCAGCTTCGAGCATATATTATATTGTGCAAATTTTGCCAATTCCGCAGTGGAATCGTATATAACTGGATAAACAAATTATTAAACATCTTTAAATATAGTAAAAATGAATGTAAACATATTGTAACAAATTGGCTATTAAAACAAACCTATAACGATACGGAAAAAGTAATAGAAGTAATAAAATTATAATAGTGTATAACAGCGTTATCTACGCTTAAGTACATAATTAATTAAAACAATAGAAAAGGAAGGGTATAATAAAACAAAATAAAACATATATGATATTTTTATTTGTAATTCGAATACAACATATACCTAATATAACACATACACACACACGCACACACACACACACACACACACACACACACACACACACACACACACACACACACACACACACACACACACACACACACACGCACACACACACACACACACACACACACACACACACACGCACACACACGCGCACGTACACGCACACGCACACGCACGCACGCGCGCTTGCACACATACACACACACACACACACACACACACACACACACACACACACACACACACACACACACACACACACACACACAGCGCGCGCGCGCGCTCGCACCTCTTTGTTCTAATATTAAATTATATTTATTTTTACTCCACGCAACTACCTTTTACTTTGAATTGTCAATACTTTATTATGGGGGGGCACCTGGTGTCTAAGATACAAGTTACGACTTAGTTTAGGCTCCAGATCTCCCACAAATTATGATACTTTTATTTTGTATAAAGTAAAATGTAATATTATTATACATTGTAATTTGTGGAGATGAATAAACTAATTTTTATTTTATATTTTTTTATTTTTTAAATACAATAATATCCTATCGTCTGTCTCGCTCTAACATACAGGTTATTATATTTTCAATCTTTTACATTGCCAGTCTATATACTTCATAATTGTCATTATTTCACCTATTCATTGGCTTACTGTTGATTATAGGTCCGACGGCTTTAGGGAGGGAAGGAATTATTAGTAATGGGGACAAGCAGCTTCATTGCTAGCAATATATCTAATCGGGTAGATCGCTATTGTCCCCTCTACAAATCATCGTGGTTTATTCTCTATGAACCTATAAGAACCTAATATACCTTTACCGGAGGGAAAGGGATTGTTAGTTATGGGGTATAACTGTCCCATTGCTAGCAATACACCCTATCAGGTCGACCTCCACGTGGTTCCCCCTGGAAACCATCGTGGTAAATTTTAGTGCAATTCGTCATGATTGGCTAACTGACCTGCTTTCATTGTCACCTATCATCCCTCACTGGTGCCCTACCAGCGTATACCGTTAGTGCAGGCAGGGTTACTATTTCATTATCATCCATTAAAAAAATATACCTTTACCTGGAATTAAACATGGTGGTTTTCAGAGGAGAGGGGCCGTGAGAATATCGATCTGGCAGGGTATATTGCTAGCAATAGAGTTGCTAGTCCCCATTACTAACCATCTCATCTTGGAGGGGGGGATTGTTACTAATGTAAAGTAAATAAACTATACATTGTAATTTAGCTCAATAAACTAATTATTATTATTATTATTAATGTCGGCTACCAGTCCCATTGCTAGCAATATACCCTGTCAGGTCGACCCCCACGTGATCCCCCTGGAAACCATCGTGCTAAATTCCAGGTATATTCATGACGATGGGCTAATTGACCTGCCTTTTCATTCTCACATATTCCTCAATGGTGACCCGCCATCGTATAGGTAGCGCAGGTGGAGTTGTGATTCTATTATCACCCATTTAAAAAAAACCCTAATCGTCTTCCTCACTGATTAGTTTTTATCATCTACCATTGTTCCCCGTTACCACGCCAGCGTATACCGATAGAGCGGGTGGGATTATCATTTCATTTTCACTCCAAAAAAAACATTCAATTTTCTTAAAAAAGAATTTACTACTATTACTTTCTACACTATTTACAAAATAATTGCAATCATAATTTTCTTACATATATTTTTATTTTATAATTACTGAGCTATTCGATAATAGATGGTGCTTATAGTTCTTTGAGTGGGTTATTCGTGCTATTGTAGGATTGAATTGATTAATCTTTGGAATTCACAATTTTTTATGATAGTTTTAAATAAATATGTTTTCAAAATCTATTATCCTCTCAACTGTGTCATGCAAAATGGTGGAAAATCCATATCTGTGGCGTCCCGTGAGCGGACTTAAGACAGACTAGGTATTTTTAGCGTATAGGTTTAAAAAACCTGATTTTTCCGAAATCTAATTGGAATTATACAAAATTAAAATTAGATTTATATTCCAATTAGATTCCTTATGTAATTTCTTACACTACACTCGAATTGCATTGCAACTGTTCTACGAGAAATAAAATGGGGTCACCTATAAATTACTTTTTATTATTTAATTATTAAAAAACTAAGACCTTGCTGGATGTAAAATTATATATTTTTTGTACAGTATTATATATTTGATAAAATAAAAATAAAATGGCTTATGTTCCAATACATTTTTTTATACAGCACTTGTTTATAAACATGGACCAAAAAAGGTCCTTCTTCAATTGACACTTAAGTGGGTATACTATTTTATTATTTTACGTACAATCTTGGCGTCAGGGACAAGAGGTGGTTTGTTTATAATAATTTAAGCTTATCACCAAGCTAGTTTAGACAAAATAGTATATATGACATTATTATGTATATGTCTACTCAGCGGACGCGACGCAGTTAAGAGGATATAGTAAATTTATTATCGTTCATCCTCTTGACATGTTCGAATCACTGCAGTAAATTCTGGTTACATCTACATTCTACATCATGTTAGTCATAAAAGGTGTAAACAATATATACCAACAATGGGCTTTAAATTATATTTTATATTTATCCAGCATCCAAGGTAAGCTATTCAATAACAGATGGCGCCTTTAATCTTGAGCAGCGTAGTAAGGTAGAAATTTTTAAAAATTTTGTTAATACCGGACCCCTTACATACTTTCAATATTAACATTTTCTAAATATTAATACGGTAACCGCTTACTATCAGGTGGGTTGTATGCTTGTTTGCCATCTGTGTTTTAAAAAAAATCAAATACTACTTTACGTTAAATACTTTTTCACAATTTTCACGATTTTGTTTGATACCTATAATTATTACTATTAGGTATCAACCATAAAACCAAAGGTCAGCTTGGAAGCTGACCTTTGGTTTTATGGTTGATATCAGATGGATCTGTTTTGTACGTTAATTCAGTTCGTATCGGAAAAAAGTATCATCATCTGAGATTTTATTAAGAAATTTAAGGTGGAGCCTTAAATTTACAGGAAAGTAATATAGCAGTATGGGGGGAGGGGGGAAGGGATTGTTAGTAATAGCAGTATGCTTATTTGTCATCACTGTGCAAGAAACTGAAAGAAAGGGTCAATCTTCTCTCATGGGAGTTCGTAACAGGTCTACGAGGAACAAGGAACTTAAAGAAGGTCAAGGCAGGTACGAGGTAATATGTAAATGAGTTAGATAAACATAAATAACATCTTTTTCATTTATTTTAAGTTATAATAAATCAGCCACAATATTTTTTTGTGAAACTTCATAATTATATTGTGTACATGTTGGAAGAGTTGGCATGCATTTGCCAAATAGAAATAATTGTAAAAATACAAACTCAGTTGTAATAGTACTTACATATACTAGGTACTTTGATAAAGCTCCTCTTTGTTTTACAAATCATACATACACTCTCTTTACAGTCTGTTCTTTTTAACCTATCTTATACTAATATTTACAAAACTATATTTAACTCTCTATGACATTTACCTACATTGATAAAAGAGATCACAGAAAATTGTAGCTGGAAATCTTTGAGTAAAAACCCTAGCATACTCGAGATGTCTACCACTTTTTGTTTTTATCACAGTGGACATTTTTTATTTCAAGGCATTTAAGGTACCTAATAAGATTTTTTTTTTATTGTCTTTTAGATCATATATTACTGAATATTTTACTCAGTTATAATTTATTTTAAAACTTTTATAGCTGCCATAAATAACGCATTTTTGAAATTATGTGGTAGGTACATTAAAGATTAAATTTTTCCGCAAGCTACAATTGAAATGGGTTGTAATAAAAAATAATTGGAAGACGATAATTCTATGTATGATATTTCATAACTCTGTTGATTTTTTTCTTATTACTTTTATCTACTATCCGTTTTTAGGTATATATATATATATATAAAAAAAAATATCCATACGTATATAGCTAATTAAATTATAAAATGCATTAACAGGCGCGTAGATTTACGCACACAGATATTTCTTTCGGCAATATATCTAGTTGTAACTGCGAGATCTCGGCAGTCCATTGAATGGTCCATTGCACAAATTTTAAAATAGTCTATATGATTTTAACACACATAAAATCTTCTTTCTTTTGCTAACTATTTAGGTAATTGACACTATTAGATAAAATCACTTGGCACAAAGGCATAATTTTAGGTCCATACCCTGTTTAACTCCAAGACCATATATAATTCGTCAAAGTTCTCTCAGTGTTTGTTTGCGTAATACAGCTTTATTAATAAACATGTTATTTTAGGAAGACTGGAATCCTTTCTGAGAGGAATTTGACTAGAATTTTAGCGGGTGGAGCTCTTTTCACACTATATCAACATAACCGTATCGCACTATAAGTGTTCAAGCATTTTCATTGTTTGTGATCATTGTTCACATTTTTCACTTTTAAGGTTTAGAGCGTAATGATCGCCACTATATTCAGGTTCACGTTTTAGCATCATGTTATCACCTATAAGGACACTGATGCGATGTTTGTCATGTTGCGAAGGAATAGGAGCGGGATCTGATCGCGCACGCTTTCGCCAGGGTTCTGATGCTGCCATGCTAAGGTCAGTAGGCATGTCTTCATCTACTGCTTCTTCTTCACAACGTTCTTCTTTCATCTCAGTTTTTACGGCGGCCTGGGGCACTACTCTCGTGGGGCTCATTTGTTGCCGCAGGAGTGAGATATTTTTAATGTTCTTAAGTTCAGTTGGGTTTCTTAAAAATCTGAGGAAAATAATGAAATGTTACATACGCCAAAATTCTATTTAAAATTAATGTTTAATTAATGTAAAAACAAGCAATTCATACATACTGGTAACAATGTCGTTCGCCTTGTACTTTTCGTAGGATATTGACACGATAGTAATATCTTAATGCTCGCGACATTTTGTCGTAGTTCATTGATAGATGATTTTTCTGAATTCCCCACAGTTTGGCAAGTCCAGCCGGGTCTACAATCTTGAATACACCAGTCTCTCTGTTTTTCCACGCAATGTAGTTTGTATACCTCTGCGTTGGGTCGTTTAATAACTGTTGTAGAAAGTCCCATAATAGGCGACCATCTGAAAAAAAAAATTACAGGTGGTTAGTTTCTTTTTTTATATTTTTCATACATGTGGAAATTGTAATTTGTTTTTAAACAACAAACTTACTTGTATTTGATTCTGGCATGTCGTTTGGAAAGAATTCTCTGTGTTGAGTACGGTAATGCGAATGTTGTACTGGAAGATTTTGTGGCGCTGGACTCGCCAGAGGAGTTTCTTTAGGAGATCGAGGCGGATGCCCGAATTGTGCTTCTTCGTCAGAATCAGAATGATTGCTTCCAGAACTAGCTGCTTGAGCCTGTGCAGGTACCGATGGGGCGTATGTAGGTCCATAGTTAACTCCGTCTCCACGTTGTGGACTTCCTGAACTATCTACTGATGGTGCTGGACTTAATGTTACTGAGTTTGGTTGGGCAGCAGCTACAGCAGCGCTATGAAAGTGATGGAAACCGTCGACAGCCCAAGTTGGTGTTGGTGGATGTGAGTGCGGTGATGGCGGATAAGGAGCAGCGCGCGCTGTTGGCGTTACCGGTGAAGATGGCACTCTTCCTAGAAGTGCTGCATCACGCACCAACATTTGTAAAACATTGTGCAAGACATCACCAGCACCAGGACAACGCTCTCCTAAGTCAGTTTTGGTCAATAAGCATAAAGCTTTTCCTGCAAAAGATGAAAGTAAGGGTAAACAAGAAAACTTCATGAGAGATGTGATGTACTCATTAAAGCTTAGACTGCAAGCCTCCCGCTCTTGGTCACTCCCTCTGGGTGACGTTCGGGTGGTTGATCGTGTGAGTGACATTGTGTATATATATATATATATATATATATATATATATATATATATATATATATATATATATATATATATATATATAATTCATTGCTAATAATATGTATAACTTACCATTCATTTGAAATAAATCCATATCAAAATTTGGCAAGTCAAATTCTCTTTCACACCATTTCAAGAAGATAGCTACATCATCTCTGGACCATAGTCTTGGTTCTGGCGGAAGGCTGGCTGGTAGTTGTGCCTTTGTATCGCCAAGAGGCGAGGGAGGCGGTGGCGCCCATGGCAATGGATACCGCCACAACAGTTCCGTTGGACTAAATGGCAGCGGTAATCGCTCCATACTTGGCCCCGACGGCAATTGCAAACTAACGACTTTCATCACGATTACCTGTAATTAAAAAATATTTATATATAGTTATAGTATTACAAGTAAAAGTTTGATTGTTAAACTAATCCAATGCTAAAGTGCGTATTAAAATCATCAAAATTATCAAACCTATTAAAATAATTTATACCAAAGAAGCTTATCTCCAAACGAAGATGGAACTCTAAAAATAATAAATTCGACCTTGAAGGATGTCAGCGCTAAGTGAAATTGAAATCAATTCCTTTTGTTTATATAAATTTTATTACCTATCATTCTAAACGAGAAAAGATACGAGTAAAATTATTCTTTAATATTTGTTGTAAAAAGTATCCCTGATTCTTGTTGAAACCCAATTTATTTAGGTATATAAACTTGTTAAAAACAATGAGCTAAAACACATACATTTGAAAGCTTTATCTACTCCGTGATAGGGGGCGCTCATCGTAGTTTTCTAGAAGTTATTTGTTCTAAAGATTACTTATTCTACACTATTTAATATGTCAACATTTATATAAGACGCTTCCTAATTGTTTTGTTTTCCGGTGCTTTTATTTTGTAATGCACACTTGATGAAATAATGTTTAAACGTTTTGAAAATATAATTTTATATTTACTATAATATTAAGTAGGAATTTATGTAGTTTTATTGGACTACTATGTTTGTTTTTTAATTTATGTAATTTATTGTCTTAAGACACTTCTTTGATGATGACTATAATAAATAGATTTAAACTAAAACTTTTTAATCGTTTCAAGCTACATCAAAAATGCGGATGTTCTTATATCATATATTTTTTTTCTTATTTTGTATGTTATGCGATACTTTTGCCAATTTTATTTTTTCAATAGATATACATGTCTAATTTTGTTACCGTTGAATGTTATGTTTTTTTTTTGCGACACTTGATATGGAATACTGATAAATATTTCCTCAATAAGCGGTATTGTTACTGACAAAAATAGTTTTTTTTTATTTTTGTATATGTAAATATATACGTTAGTACTCGTATATTTTGCAGCTGGTAAAGTGATTACATTTGTAATTTTGGTGTTCGAATAAGAGGGTTGAAATTTCTTTCTGATAATAATCTCATTAATATGTTACTTTCTTGGTATTGACTTTAAAAATTTGGTAGTATTCAACGTATTTTGTTTTAAAATTATCCACATATAATATGTCATAGCATGAACTCCTCAATCCTCACATCCGTCCTTAGTATTTAAGTTATCTCGGTTCGATAACCCAGGTTTTATATCAGTGGGTTTTTACGATACCTAATAATAAGCAAGTTTCAAGAGATAATTTCAGGTTAGTGTTGTAATGTTAAATTTTTGTGCTGATAGCTAATAGGCGAGGGACTAATCGATCTTTATTATTATTATCATCAGATTTCAATGCTTATAGGGTCGTTTCTTGTATGCCCCCTTGTTTTGCACTATGTTAATAAATTTAGGGTAGTCACCAGCTGATTCCGATTTTCGGTAGGATTACAACGAGATTGTTCCAAATCTGTCGTATAATAATATTACTTATATTTTTATCAATAACGTTTCAGCTTTTATCTAAATGAAATTTCTATTTTACTTTATTAATTCCATTAACAACGCCGGAATATTTAACTGTATACTGTTTCATTATTGTTTGTAAATTAACCACATGTTTATTTACAAATTTTTCGTAATCAAATTATGTATTAATATAAAATTTGGTATTTTTTATTATAGATTGAGTACTTTCATACAATATAAGAATTTAAGTTGTCTAATCATAACTAAGTAGGTTATACCTATAATAATTTAATATAACTTAAAATAATTGTTCTTGAGTGACATCGGCATAAATTATTTTGCTAATGAAATCATACATAGACTGCTATTGAGTGCTGCCGGATCTGAATACCATATCGTTAGGTACTATGTACAGTCGCCTTATCGGGCGCGGTCGGAAATGCGTGAGTCGCGATAGCGCGGTTTGCGATAAGCACCGCTACTTACCGGCTGAGCTGATCCGGAACTGGTTGCGACGTCAAAATCCTATAAATACGGAAATCGGGAATTTCAGCACATGTACATCGTCACAACACTAGTAGCACAAAATCCAGTGTTCACAGAGTACCAGGCACACGCGTAGCAGCGGCGGTCCCTCCAAACGTGTCGTGTTACGGCACGCCGTAAACCAGCAGCGTATCTGAGGGATCTAGCTCGCAGACAAGCGTCGCGGGTAGCTCTCCGACGCGGACTGATGATGATGCGGTAGCGGTGCGGGCGGACGGACGCGCGCCCGCCGCGCCGGCTCCCCCCGCCCCTCCCCTCGCACTGCTTCACATATTGCCGAGATAAAACTTTGGAAGCCAGACCAAGACCCATTTTTAAATAAAAATATGGCGCGAGTAATATTTCCGCAAAATGTCAGGGGTGTTGACGAACTAAGCCCTCCACAGTTGCAAAATAAGTTTAATAATAAATAGATATCTTTATAGGTACAACGAATGGGGAGTAGGCACTTACTTGAACGTGCTTGCTTAGGGCACGCGGAAGTGCTAGTTGTATGAGATTACGTCAGCGCGCCAGTTTTTAATAACTCGCAATATTTCCTTGTTTGCAGAGTAATTGCGGGTGCGACATGACTTGTTTTTTATTATTATATCTATCTTACCTAGCCTACCTATCTTATTTATGTAATTTATGGATGTGCTTCATTATCATATTTATTTTTTAATGCATATTTAAAAAATGTGACTAGAAATAGGAGATACGAAGGCAAGTTAATTTCATTAGAAAATTGCTTGCAAATCTATCCTCCAAGTCTCGGCAATACAAAACAAGAAAGGAAATGTCTGAGTAGCTGGACGATGCAGTTTCCTGGAGAACTGCAGAGTGAGACAATATTATTGCTAACCGGTTTGAGCTGAGCTCATTTGTTTCATCTTTGTGAGCATATGTATGGACTACAAGTTACGTTGGGTATTAATGACTATCATGTTTGTACTGTCATGTATCTCATCACCGTTTCTTTTAGGTTATACCTTCCAATCTCTTCCAACATATTTTAGAAAATATGTCTCGTAGATACAATATGGCAATAGACAACAATACAACTTGGTCTAATAATATTCATTATAGGCATTGTCTAGCTATCTGCTAGTTATTAGTGTTAATATTCATATGTCTGTATATTCAAGATGGATTATTGTTAATTGCAACAGTTTATGGTGTTTATGATCATTGAATTGATATCGATCGATGAATCACAAGCAGTGGATGACTAGTTATATAGCTAATGTTTAGTTTAAATCCTGGAGCAGACGAAAGTCAGAAGCCAATGTTTTAGATGTGTTGGCGTATACGTGTAGGTTGAGATTATCTTGTGTGCCCTGGCCGCCGTCCCACTACCGGTTCGAGACAGAAATATTCGGCAGCCAAGACGGAAGTGGCCTCGGAATCTTTACCTGTTGCTCCCTTCGCCCGCCCCGCGCTCCCATGTCTCATTCCGTCTCGTTTTCACGTTCGGTGGGCGCTCATAGTTGGTACGGTGGCGACACGCAGGCGTTTGTCGTGGAGTTATGTGCAGTAATTTGGAGAATAAAAGACTATGATGTTCGTCCATACGTGACCGTGACCGCAGAACTTGCCGCTACTTTCTTTGTCGACACTTTGATGTTATGCGTTTAATGTAATTCAAATAAACACTTGTCTGTTATTTTCGTACCGCCTTTTTAGATTGTTGTAGTCGCAAATTCTTTTAATTCAACGAGCAGTTACCTAATTGTTTAATTGTAAAGCGATGTGTATGTGACCTATAAATATAATAAATAATGTTATTTTAATATATATGTATTTTGACATATTAATGACATAATATAGTAGTATTAATTTTGAATCTTCAATTTGAATGAAATTGAATGCATTTGTCCGGTATGCATATATACCTATTCAAAACTAGGTAGGTACTTGATTATTATTTAGAGATGACGATGGTGGCTCGGTTGGAATGCGACGAATGGCCGGACTCGAATCTGAACACATGCGGAAGTGCTCGAAATAAGTTCATTGCGTGAGCATATACTTTTGGCCCTCACGGGATCATTATGATTAGTCACCTGTGAATTATCCTTTTATTATTTATTTAATCTTTAATATATTTTGAATTTTCAATAAATGCAGTATTTATAGTAGAATTAATATCACAATATTACGCATCAGTCAATCACAGCCAATAGCTACTAATAAAGGTATTATAAATGAAGTGTGTATTACCCATTAAAATTGAATATTTATTTAAAATATTGACATATAAGATATATCCTAATAACAGTTAATATAATAAAAGTATGTTTAGAATATACCTACGTTCCTAGGTAATTTATAAAGAAAACTATCCAGATACCACTATGATATTAACTATGATTGTGTTCCACAAAAAAAAACCCGACTTCAATTGTGGCGAAGCCAGTGTGATAATATTTATATGGGACTATTTTGTAAATATATCCTTTCAGATAAAAAAAAGAAGTTTCTAAATCGGTTTAGAACTGACGGAATTATGAGTTAGAAGAAAAAAGAGTAGAATATTATATAAATAAAATAGATGAGTAGATTTTGAATGTGTTTTCATTCAAAATGAATAATTGAACTTGAAAGTTGAATATTGGAACTTTAAAGTTTTAAATTCTAAAACAAAGCTTATGCTTAAATTTTTAATAACTTAAAGCAGATGTAATAATAAGGAATGAAGCATTACCAGCCTTAATGGCTTTGTACATTGAAAAAGTTAGAAAGTCTGGATATTGGAAAGAATATATCTTAAGTCAGGTGACTTAAGCGGAGAATAGATCATAGAACAATATTTCTAGATTGATAGGAAGCCATTTGAATTAGGATCGATACAATGCTGTACGATAATACCTATGTGTTTGCGCAAATTATAAATAAACGGGATACCATTATTGAGAAGACGTTCCACGATTTGTGAATTTTCAAATGTTTTTTCTTATTCCTGGTTGTGTTTTCTTGCTTTTGATGTTTTTATTAAAAAAAAAGAACAAAAATTGTAGCTTTGGCACTTGTAAAAGAAAATAAAATTATAAAATTATTTCAGTTTTTTAGATTGGTATTTCCTGTAGATACTAAATAGAGTAATATTATTGGGCAATCTACGTTATCAAATGAATTTTATTGCGAAAACTTTATAGGAAATTAAAGCCATGGCATAGTTTAAGGCGGAAATTAATACACGCTCAAAGAGGAAATTAGGAAACAGGCTGGAGATGCCGGACGTGGGGGTTAGGGAATAGGGAGAGACGTGTAAATTAGGGTTGACGAGTTTTCTCTGTAATAAATAATATTATGGCGTGGTATTCAGTTATTAATAACTTAAAACATAAAAACGTCACGATGTTCGTTCACACTACCATTCGATTACCCTTTAATTGATTTTAATGAAGTATTGTAATATACATTTGTATATTGTTAGGATTGTTTTTATTCCGATCAAAAAAGAAATGAATCCGGTGCAAAACAATGTTTGCCGGTTCAGCTATTTATATGTAATAACAATTTAAGTAGACACTTCATTGGTACAACCTAGGAACTGGCAATAAGAAAGTGCGCGTGCAACAACCTATATTGAACCTTATTCCATAGAATGCAAACCTATATTGCCAACCAACGCTACTAGTGATCGTACTGCACAAATATGTCATCATAACTATTCTAGTAAATAAAAGAGAATATTGGTATGCGAATAACAATGATTAACGATGGGAAAAGCGTTGCTAATATGCCGGAAGACTAACGGATGCCGACGCATTTTAAATTGCAATCATATGGAAATGGCAACGCTTCCTGTACACTGACCCGGATTAAGCGCATTTCTTATTACCATCAGAGTCGTGATTGCGTATTGAATCAATGTAATTGCTAAATAAATAGCTAATTGCAATTTGTAAGTAAAAGTAAATTCAAATCTAAACTAATATTATAAAGTTGTAAAGGTTCATTTTAAAAAATTCATTCATATATAGAATTTATTTTATATATTTATTTTATTCAAGAACTACGAAGCCGGAACTGGTCATAGATTCATGATAAAACAAATAATTTTTAAGGATAGATTTTTTTACTTTAAAATTTATTTTAAAAGAAATTCTTACTAATATTATTAATGTGAACATGAGATTGTCAGCTCTTGGTGCTTTACCAGCGACTTTGTTCATGTAACCAGAATATATTGATCGGCTGGTTAATTGATTAATTAAATTCTCAAAACTGTATTTACACCAACTTTTATGGCGATTGGGTGAGCCGTTCAGTTATCAATAGGTAACAAAGAAATTACTTTTTACAATCTGGGTGTTATAGTTTGGTGCAAGTGATATCACTAAGACTGTAGAAAAAGTTATTATACCATTCCATTGTGCGTTTAATGTTTATTTATTTACATTAATAAATGAAATGAAATAAATTTATTGCATAAAAATGTATTACAATATACTTGCAGATAATATAAGATTTTTATACATTTTGGCATCAAGATTACATTATACCGCTAATATGAATTCAACAGATAATTTTCCCTTTATTGTAACCGTTTCCATATACCTGGCTATAAAGATGCCATACAGTAACAGAAGAAAACAAATGCTAATTTTAAACGAGAAAATTATCATAATAATAAGAAAATAATAAATTATCATGTTATATCAACTATAGGTCTGTAAGTTTGGAAATAACTTCTGTTTGCATAAAATTATTTAAATTTAGCATTTAAAAGTACTTTAATCTCTACTAAAATTATAAATATGGAAGTTGGTTTGTTTGTTTATTTTTTCGCTTTAGGTGAACGACATAGACTACTATATATCTCGATCGATTAACAAATCACGCGAACCAAGTCGCGGGTAAAAACTAGTTGTATATAGACATTGTCTTATCCTCAGATGAATTATTATCTGTGTATCTGGTTCTATCGGCCAGTTCTGTAGATAGATAATCATGTCATGTGCTTGTAGACAGACATATTACGTAACTATAGCAACTTTATTAATCTGGGTAGGTAGTCGAATTTCCAAAATATTTCAACGTTTGCAATACGCAACAATAACCTACGAATGTTGCAACGTCTCGACGCACTTCCGAGCGGTTGCTCACAAACCGCGACCCCGATTCCACTGTTGTTCTCGTGTTACATAATCAGGTGGCAGTCAAAACTAGGCAATGATGTCACACCGAAAAATTGCGCCACTTAGCTGCCTTAGCAGGCACTGTTGTGTTATTGAGAAATCACTCTATAAGGGGTGTACGATGAATTACTAACAGTGCAATTATAGGTAACTAACTGTAACTATGATCTATTACGGTATTGTCAAAAGTAGCTCTTTATACTGTGCTTGTACGATAAAAAGCGTATTATAAGGAAAAAATTTACAGAGCATTCGACCATTACTGTTAAGATTTACATCAAGCAAATACTTAGCATTATCGATTCTTATATACATATAACTTAGTAGTTGTATTCACACAAATTAATAATAACACATAAAATTCAAGTTTAAAGAAAAGTAATAGCTGAGTTTCTCGCTTGTTCTTTTTAGCTGAAATTGCATTCCATATGGGCGGCAGAATCTAAAAATGGCTATTCAAAAATGCTTTAATTTTAGTTTACTTCAATAAAAATCTTTTTTTTTTTAATATATTATACTTTCCCGATTATTTAATGTAATCGTATTTACTAAAAGCAATTAGATAAAGATTTTTAAGAATATTCTTTCTTGGTTCGACTGCCATACTATAAGCAAGTTAGCTCATAGGATTTAAATTTAAATATTTTGTTGTTTGTATGTGCATTGTTTTTTAGTTTAAACCTTTTATATCTTATTTTGTTTACTTATTATTCATTTAGTATACATTCTATTTTATGAAAGCAATATTGTAATACTTATTTAATTTAATTAAATTCAATTTGAAATTTTATATTTATTTCTAGACATATTTTCTGATTAATTACGTCCATCTGTATATAGAAACTAAATAAACTAATTACAAATTTAACATAAACATTTTAAAATAGTTCAATTAGCTACTTCAATTCAGTATTAAATGACAATGTATTTCTATTTACGACCTTTTCAATCTTAAAGTAGGTATTTATGTAGTGATTATGGTTGGCAAAGAAATCGTTCACTTCCGTCGACCTCAGCCGATGGCAACTAAAGCAAAGTGCTTCCACTTGCGGTCACGCAATGGATAAGATGCTACTAACTCTTAGATAAACAGGTTTTAAAATTGTGAGTGTGCTCCTATAGCATACTGCTATAGCCAGATATTTTTAGTAAGATCGGTAAATGGGTCTATTGAAACGCCATTTCCTTTAAAACTAAAATATCATAGTGCCTAAATACATAACTTATATGTGTGGTTATTTGTAACATGCTAATGTTTTCGTATTTTAAAATGATCCCATTAACATAGATTTTGCGAATAAACTTATATATATATATATACCTACCCACATACATTATATTTATAGTGAAACCAATGTTCTGCAGATAGACAATTAATCCACGAATTTAACTAGTAACCCTCTGGGCTAGATTCTGTACGCACAAGTGTCACATGACAAAGCGACCCCTCCGTTTGTTGAGATCGACGTGATCAAAAAACCGGGTTGGGAATCTATATTGAAGAGGGTACACAATCGTACACCCTGTTTTGTTAGTTTCATTCGCATATTCATTTATATATTATACCTACTATTTATAATATTAATAGATAGATACTCTGTAATGTTTTTTCCTAAATATAAAACGGTCTTCTTTATGCTTATTTATAAATGAAATTTATAAATTTATTTAGGTAGTTAGTCTATTATCTAACTGCAGGACAATCTCTTCTTCGAAGTTACAAGCAGGTAATTCCCTAAACTACATTTTTTAAATTATCTAGTTCTAAAATTGTCTACGTAATTTTCAATAATCACATTTATGTAGTATATACCTACTTATTATAATACTGATAATTTTGCGAAATTTTTGTTTTATAGACCATTATTAACTAAATTTATAATAACTTTGATTTCAATCTTTAAGAAATTTATTTTAATATGGTCCTTAGAGTAAAGATTACGCTATTTATTAAACTGTAATTTTAATTTTAGAGAGATTTGATTTTGACGAGGAATGGCACCTCAGAATCGACATCACTATAACCTTATAATCTTTTCACGTAAGCGATTTATAATTTGATCTAAGTTACCTACCTACTTATAAACACTAAAATTATCTTGTAATTTGTACTAAATGTTTTAATAATAAAAATAATTCATGTTAGTATGTATTCCAATGTTTAATAAATGTCGCCAAAAAATGTGTAGACTTATGTGTTTGGCAATTTACTGGTAGTATAGAGAATTCACGTGTCTATCGTTACTCAGTAGCTATTAAACATTGTGTGACATATTATTGTGTAATAAAAAATGTATCGTCTGGGGGCTCACTTGGTGTGTCCCAATCGGGCCATGTGCGCGCGCTCCCACGCGGAGTAGGCGCACAAGTGTGCGCCAGCGCCACACAAAATACATACTACCAACTCGAATCATTACTTCCCATGTGTGAGTAAGCTACTACTTCCTGGTACAACGCGAGAGACGCTTTATTTAAATTCTTCCTTTGTGTGCGTACGCAATATTATTTATATTCAGCTACCTCTACTCGCGGCTGTGGATGGTACACGAATATTATTACTTTAATGACAAGTGTGTGTGTATCGAGTCTCTTTAATCTCTATTGTACTTCCTGATTATATGTCAGTGTGTGTGAGCCACTTGTTCGAATGCTAGGGCGGCTTTATCTCAGTGAGGGACGGAGTGCAGCGTCCGATTACTTTAGGGAAGAATAATATTTCATCGATAACTTGAGTATATTTTTCTCGCGTCGTATTCTTCGGCTATTTACGAGTAATATTTAATTTCTTATCGTCGTCAGATTCTTGAGTTAGACCTTTACATAGGTTATATCCATTTATGGATACACAAACAAGAAATAACATTTAGCCAGTTAGATTACCACAAACCAAACAAAGAACTTATGTTTACATTCTCATTGGAAACAGGAAGCATAAAGTTCGTTGTAACATGTCTCGAGCGCTTACGGTTCTTGGTATGAAACAATACCGGTTCCGCTATATTTGCAAAACTGTAGCAGTTTCAGGAAGTGACCACACTTGATTGATTTGTCGTATGTACAACTTCCATGAGAATAATAAGTACATTAAATTTAATAGATATTAATAATTATATTATTTCAAACAGAAATATACTTAAATACGAATATACCATGTATCACCAGATGATGAAACTGTGGTTATATTTTCTACTCCTTTGTTCCTCATGTCAATCCCTATAATTTGAAATTATCAAAGTAATATAAGTTAATAATCTATACTTTATTGTACACAAACATAGTGATAAAATATCTATTCTGGTTTGAAACAGTAAGTAGATACGTACTATTAAAAATATTGAATTTTATTTATCGATATCGATAACTTTAATATAGTTCTGCATTAAAATCTCCATGAGGCCGCAAGTGGACAGATGCGCCTCACAGCAAGCAGTTTGCACAATTCGGAAGGGTCCCATTTCAATCCGGGAGGGAACCATGAATTTTCACTGCTAAAACCCTTGTCGCCCACATCTGTCGTATATATTTGGTGTATAAGATACAACGTCATTAATTGATTTTATGAAGTAATGGCAAAGGGTTAGAACAAATTTGAAAACCTAATATACAGGCATTACTACCTAAACACAAAATTTGAACTAGTTAGTACAATTTTATTATATTATGCAGCACGTTAATACCGGCCATATATACCAGCTAGGGGGAAAGGGATTTTTAGTAACAGTGATGTAACAACTTCATTGCAAACAATATACTCCATCACGTCGACCTCCACGCAGTTCCCCCTGAAAACTATCTTGGTTAATTCTTGTAGAATTTATCACGACGATGTAATTGACCTGCTTTCTTTTTCACCTATCTTTTCTTACTGGTGTCTCGCCAGCACACAGCGATAGCGCCAGCGAGGGTACCATTACATTTTCACGCATTAAACATACTCGTATACCGGCTACTATTTATTAATCGCTTTGATCAGTTTGTATAGTTTGAACTGTAAGAATAAATTGTATGAAGTACATAGCTCATGATAATTAGATAGGCTAATTAGCATGAGCAGATTTGTGGTCCGGTCAGTTGTTTGTTTACATTATTAACTTCTATTGAAATTTTACGATAGATTTTTGTATTAAAATTTACATTATTACAACGTACATTGTACCTCAATATCTACGTATTTTCAAACGACTTCAAAAAGAAGGAGGTTGTCAATTCCGTTGTATTGAATTTTATGTTTGTTGCCTCGTAACTCCATCAGTTGTAAACAGTTTGGTCCCATAGAAATATTACCAAAATCGGTTCAGTAATTTAGTTGTTAAATCAAAATAACTGGTTTTGGCGCAATTGAAGTTGGTTTTTTTGTGTAAAAAATTTAATAGAATTATAAGTTAGTAACTTAAGATCAAGTGTATAATATGTGCTTAAGTAAATTTCCTGTTGTAGTCGGTAAAGGGAGTAGTTGAAGTTGTTACATACGTACACATTATACATACGAAATTAATAACATTGTATCGTAGTTTTAGTATACGATAGTTTTTTGAATCCTATAGTTGTTAAAATATTATTACTTAAAAAGCGATAGCGACATTGAAGACTGTAACCGAGACAGAATTTGACTACAAAATCGTAACAGGGATAGATCAGAGAGCCTACCATGAAATGTTTTCCGGAATATCGGAGCCAAACGAAACCAAATTTGATGTTAAAATTACATAATACATGCCGTTTGGAAATATTAAAAATGTTAAAATATCGTTCCTTTGGACTTTTATGATAGGATGTATGACGAACAAAATGTTAAACTCCTTTTATTAATCCAATTTTGGTATAAACAAAAACATGAAATTGAGTCCGAAATTTCGGAATTTCATCTCATGGTAGACCCGCTGATACAAATTGCTCAATTAAGTATATTGTGTTATTTCGTGGATATCACATTTTACAAGTTTATTTTAATGTTTAGGCTCCTAGATATAATATAGTCGCTTTAAAAATTTTATACGGATTTTCTTAAATGTAATTGTTAAGTCCTGTCCGTCTATTTAATTATTATTATATTATATAGGTATATCCAGATTCAATGTCTATTTAATATGTTTACCTCCATAAATATTTCACCCGAGGCTCTTCAACTCACCTTGCATCGACGACCGTGAGAAGATGTACTACGTTTAACCCTTCATTATAGGATCTCACAGGTGTAAATATTATCTTGTTGGGGCCCCGCCTTCCGACCCTTGCAACAGGTAGTAGGTAATCTTCAATGCTTACGGAATACATTTCTGGAAGTATTTTCTAATAATACATTTGCAGGTACATATTACAGAACAGGAGTTCTAATTTTTAAAATTTGTCCTACTACTATATTTTTATTCCATCTTTTCTTCAATTATGTACATACTTTGCTAACAAGCCCAAGAGTGGATAGTAGAAAATAAATGGTTTGAAAATATAAACAAAAATACGATAGATAAGCAACCTTTTGCTTACATATCTACACAATTTTTATCTATAAAATACATTGTCATTTCCTTTATAGATAGTACTATGGTATGTACCTATATTCAATAGATATCATTGTGTAGCTTAAGCAACACGTCGATTTAATTTTGCCAAAACGATCATGTTTAAATTTTAATACCAATCTTTTTTTGTTTATTTTTTAACAATCTTACTAATTTCATGTAATATTTTTAACAGTCATAAAGTACCTATAAATTGCAACGTAATATCACTTCGTCTATGGTTTAAATTTTGTATGTATATTAATCATTGTAAACTTAACTGGCTTAGAGTCTTTGGTATTGCGCAGTCTAAATTAGACCTAGTTAACTCATAACTGAATTGCTACATGATGAATACTACAATAAAATTAGTAGGTTACCTTTAGACCTTCTAAATGTGTGATACAATATAATTAATCAGTCCAAAACTATTTTGAACAGGAACTAGCTAGTTGTAAGGTAAGTATCTAAACAATTAAATAAAAATCAGTAGCGTTAACGAGTCGCCAAGGGATAGAACAAAAGCAAGAACTGATTTATTACCCATTATATGAAATAATGGCCCTTTCCGGTTAGCGTTATCAGTAATAATTGATTTTCCTTGGAAGTCGTTAGTATCTACTGTTTTGTAGATGTCAATAATTAATAATTCATTTATCACATTTTAAATAAAGATAACATTTAAACATTTTAATAATAATTAAGATTTTGTTTCACAAAAAAGGCTATAATTGGAGCAAAATTATTATTTTTTATTTAAAAACTAAATTAATGAATCAAATTTGATTAAAATTCTATGCGACTAATTTGTGGGTATATATTTTCAGATAAAAATAAATTCAAGATCCAAATTGGTTTATAAATGACGGAGTTATAAGGCAATGAACAAAAGAAAATACTGTCGAATTAAGAACCTCGTTATTTTTGAAATCGTTTGAAAACAATGATGTAAATTGTATGTATTTTTTAATAGGTATAAATGAAGTGACAACCTTGCCAGCGCTATTTGTATACGCTAGAGGGGTATCAGTGATAGATGATAGGTCTGTGAAGATGAAAGCAGGCCAGCTAGTCCATCGTGATGAATTCAATAAAAGTTAATCACGATGGTTTCCAGGGGGAACTGCGTGGAGGTCGACCTGATAAAGTATATTTTTTTTATACAACTTAG
The DNA here is from genome assembly GCF_026898425.1 of Galleria mellonella. Classification (NCBI taxonomy): domain Eukaryota; kingdom Metazoa; phylum Arthropoda; class Insecta; order Lepidoptera; family Pyralidae; genus Galleria; species Galleria mellonella. Next base: position 1,773,563 of record NW_026442172.1, on the reverse strand, counting down.
AATGGCAAACAAACTAACGGCTCATATGATGGAAAGTGGTAACCGTCGCCTATAGATATGAGCAGTACCATGGACATAACAGAGTATATTGTTTCGCCCATAATACCCCCCATGCGTTGCCATTCCTGAGGACTCAGGTGTTATTCCTCTGTACTCTGTAAATTCACGCCATATCCCATCCTTCAAATCGAAACACAGCCATGCAAACAAAACTGCTTCACGGTAGAAATACGAATGGGACAGAGGTACCCAAGCAATCGACTTTTGTACAAAGTCTCCCTTTGATTTGATTGCTAGCAATGGAGTTGTTAGACCCATTACCAATAATCTCTTCTCCTCAATTATATTGTATGTTGTTCACGTTGGTTTTTTGATGTAGGATGTAGCATATTTCCTAAACTTTGTCTCAAGTATAAGGAAGTCTTTGTCAGCCTAAAATAATATGGAATTGGGAATATTATGATAGAAGTACGTGGAATTCTGTTATTTCTCACCACTTCAAAAAACGATAATGTTATTACAATCGTCATCTTTATCATCATCATCTTATGAGCCTTTAACTATCAATTGCTTAATATAAGCTTCCCTCTTAGGGGTTTGCCAGTAGCTACCACGCTTGACAGACGAATTGGCAACCGCAGTTAGGCTTTAGAGAGATGTTTTAAGAGAGACGCTGCTGCCCATCTCTCGTTCTCCCTTTGTCGCCTCTTACGATACCCACGAGAAAGGAAAGGATAGCTTATTCTATGGCAGGACCACACGGATTATTTACAATAGATACAGTTAAAATATTTTAATAAATAAGGTGTTATTTTGCGAAGTCCATATAACTAGTTAGTATATAATTAATATACTAATTAGTCATATGGACATTATTATTATTATTATATAATTTGTGGTAGTCGCAAGAAATTAATTTTAGTTGAGATTTACAATGGCGAATGTAATGAATACGCATCGTATCACCCGTGAAACCTCAGCTTTGTTTAAAGTGTGAAAGGGTTCACTCATTAGGAAGATTGCTAGGGCGCGGAGTGAAACCAAACATTGTGTTTTGTGCAACGTGGTCTTTGTCACATTGTCTCTGCCTGCGTAGGAAGATACTGTTGCCAACACTGCGGCCTATTTGTATGCAGCAAGTTTCATATTTTTTCCTATAAAAGAAATGAGGGTTTCACCTAAAGAAGTGCTCTCGGAGTTAAACTTAGCGAGAAACAAATCTCATACCATTACTTAAATTACTTCACATACTAGAAAGTACTAAGCTCTTAATTTTATTTGCATATAGCGCTGTCATAACATGAATTTTTAGTTTATTTGTTAGTTTGTATCTTATGTCATAAACTAAGTTGAGCGATAATTGTTACATGTACATATGTATATGTATTTTATGAGCCTTCCCATGTAAATAACTCGGTAACAATATACTCGAAATATGAGGTATTAAACATTTTAAGAAGATAATTTTCTATAAGTTTTCTTTTTTTGTACATCAGGTCTTGCAGATACTTCAATTTATTTTAGGCAATTTACTTGATTATGATGGTCGTTACCTTTTGGTGTAGACCACAAATGCATTTGTTTAATTATATTTGTGATATCTATTTTAGTACGCATATATTTTTATGATCTCTGAAAAAAATATTCTGTATAAAAAAAAACAGAATACATCTGCTCAGTTATATTCTGATTTTTTTTAGATGAATATTGCAGATTTTTTACACTTTATTTCGCTATATGTCTGTATTGCTTTGAAGATTTATATTTTGAATTGTAACAGGATATAACTAAATATTTATAAGAATAAGAAACCATATATCACTGTAGAGATAGTATATTATTTAAATATATAGATTTAATTAATTAGTACTTTATTCATTGGTTTCCAAGAACAATAGTTACAAAGTGACTGTACTTCCGTGGTTTTTGTCCAATTCTTCTTGAAATGTCGCCCGGAATTTCAACCGATGTATTATTTTAAATTGCTAGACTCAAGTGTATTGTTTTAAGTTACAGTATGTATAACAGATGTCGATTGTCTGGTTCAGTATCATATCAGCTATCTCATCTACTTTATATTTTACTCGACAAAAAGTATATTTTTTAATATCATGTCATTTGTATAGAATATTTGTTCAACTATAGCTATATGTACAGTCTTTAATTAAATCATTGTAATATAGTCTGTTCATTACTATCTATAACATATTGTCGAATACAATCTGTAGGTATAAATGCTTTGAGATTTGGTCATGTTTTAATTTTGCACAAGCCGAGTGTCTGGCGTCGATATTTAAGTGGAGTCAAAGTCTCGAACCAAGTTAAGATGGCATCAAGCAGGAAGTAGAGTAGGAAAACGTTCGAGCGTCACTCAAGGTCGACTACGCCGAACAGCGAGCTCCTTCCACCACGTATGCCATTACGCGGTATGTCGCTTCGCATCAACTATCTATTGTTTTTCGATTCGAAACGTTTTGGTTAATCTGAAAACATGTTTAGAATAGACATGGTCGTTGCCTACTTATAAATTTTACTTCCTGAATATATTATTTTGAAACTATGTATATACTTACTATTTTGCTTTGTAATATGCAAAATATCCTAAGATTTTTTTTGGGTTTCAAATATATTTACGTAGGTAGGCTAGACGGTGTAATTTTGCCACGATTTGTTGTGCCTACTTATTCTAAGATTTAATTTTAAATACTGTCTTTACTTAGTACTTTTTGTATAAATTGATGAAAAGAAAGCAAATATAATAAATAGACCCGTGTATTAACTTCATTATGAGGCTTGCCATAATAAATTTTTTCTAAAGTTTAACTTTACACATCTGATCTCGAAGATATGATTTTTTATTCGGTTATTTTTTGCAATGATCAATTACAAAGTCCAGCCCACTTATGAAGCGTACTTTGCATTACGTGTATTATAGGATCCCGTCGCGGATATTTGCGCTATTAATAACATAGTTCGAATAATAAGCATGCAATCCGCATACTTATTTCATTCAACTGCAGGTAACGTCTTGGGGATCAACAATAGACCCGAATTTCGTCCAGCTAAAATATTAACTTTCGCACAATAGGAAACATTATATTTCCAAGTATAGAGCACTTCTTCACTTCCGAACAATAGATTGAATGGAAAACGAAGTGGTAAACAGTGATTCCTTTGCAGAAAGAAGTTTCGTTATATGTGGCCATAGAGCTTTTTGTGTCAGATACACCAAGTTTTCACTTATTGTGTACAACTTGGATCTATGTTATATTCATATTGATTATCTATTCATATTGATTAAATTTATATATTATTTAATTTGTTTATATATTAGAATATTGTGCATTGAGGAATAATATTATTTATACTTTTTATGATCATACCTAATCAACAGGTACTGATATGAGTCAATTAAATGACTGCAGTAAACTATCTTTGTTTTACGTTTTTAGCAGCAACGTGACTTTAGTTTTTGAATATGGAATGCAAGATACTTATCCAGTATAGTTTCTACAAAAAGAGTTAAAATTATCCTTATATTATAGCTGTAATAGCATTCCTCAAATTTGCAAAAATAGGTAGCATGTTGTGGATGTTTAATGTTATCAGTACTTCGAACAAGTTCCGTTTACAAATGACATTTTCTTTATCTTGATCTTCAGTCGAATTGTTTCTGAGATAATTTTATACTTATCTATGTTTCATATTAGATTTTTCATACCTACTCAAAAGTCCCTTTACGTACACAAACACAAAATTTTATAATAGTAAATACATTACCGTGTGGCCTCGGCGAAAAGTGGGTTACTTCTTTCTTTCCAGTGAGTATCGTAGGAGGCAACAGAGGAGGATAGGAAGCAGCGTCCCTTTTAAAACATTAACAAAACCGAACTGCAGTGCTAACCCGCCTGCCAAACGTGACGACTACTGGAAAAACATCCCCGTACAGTTTACGACAGTAGAGGACAGTTTACGGCTGATATAATAATACATTAAAATATAACAAATACATTGTATTGTACATTGAATTAAAATTGAAAGCAAAAATTAATATCAGACCATCAGCAGTGAGTACTATCTATTAGATTAGATAGATAAAAAAAAAATTAACTAGTTTTATCCGTGACTTTGGCTGCGTAACCGGAACATGTCCACTGACCAGGTTAAAAAGTAGCCTATCTTTTTCAATCCCTTATAATAAGTTTATATCAAATTTCATGGCGATTGGTTAAACCGTTAAGACGCTAAGAGGTAACAAACAAACTTACTTTACACTATTTATAATATTAGTAAGGATGTCGGCTTTACTTCTATTCATAAAGGCTGGTGTCATACCTATATAGGTATACCTACTACCTACATTATATAACAGTCAAGTTATCTATAAAAAATCATGAATTATATACCTAGTTATTTACTATAATAATAGAAAAAATAATTTCTACGAGGTTACTCTCTAATAATGGATATTCATAGAAAGGGCAAATAAAGACTTAATAGGATATGAAACGTTCACTTCATAGAATCAGGAAAGATGTAAGGAAATAAAAGATTCGAGGTCTTTATTTGAATTATCCGTAGAAACACAAAGGATTGGTACGGGTGAAATAGCTTCTTTAAGCTCTCGAATATTATTTTCTCTTAGACGCCGGCGTTTTCATATTAGTTCTGGTATCTATTATTCTTTACGTTCAGTTTTAAGGCCAATATATATTACGTAAATTTTACCAACTAGTACTGTTTTCATTGCACTTTTAAGGATTTAATACACTGATAAATTTTTAGTCGGTTGTGGGTTCAATTACTGCAGTTTGGATAGTTTATATGTGTTCTCTCGCTCAATTTTTAATTGAATTTATTGACTTACAAGTATAAGTTGATAACTTCTTATTTTATAGTTAGGTATCTGTTTTATCAATAAATGTAATTAAGCAGAAAGATAGAACAGTTTAATATTTAAATTAATGGGTTAATAAACTATTTATTGTACCTGGATTTCATTTAGTTTCTATATCTATGAAGAATGAGTAAGCACATACATTATAATTACTTATATTTATTTGCAGCTAATAACATACCATTGACTTCTTACACGATATTAACACTTATTTAATTGTTTGATTTTATATTCCAAAGCTTCGCGCAACGATTAAAAATATGTACTGTTTCTTGTTAATATATTTTCGATATAGGTTTGTAATCATCAAAATGAAAATATTATTTGTGTTGGATTTATAATCTACATATCATATACAATTTAATATTAAAGACGAATGTGCCCAATACTATTAGGACAATTTTTTTATGGTTTATTATATTTTTTTTTTTGATGACGTTACTTCACATTGTCATCCTCTTATATTTTTTGGCTTTGACGCTAAATTTCAATTAAATCACTTCAATAAATTAGCTATGAATAAGACAACAAGTTGCCGGTGATCCCGGCATAGAATAGGCCACCTTTCTTTCCTGTGGGTGTCGTAAGAAGTGACTAAGGTTTTACCTTAATGGTCGAGGAATGGGCAGTAGCGTCTCACTTAAAACATTTACCTTAATGGTCGAGGAATGGGCAGTAGCGTCCCACTTAAAACATCTTCAACAGCTAACTATGGTTACCAACCCGCCTGCCAAGCATGGCAACTACTGGCAAAATCTCCCAATAGAGGGGGACCTGTGTTCTGCAGTGGACTATTAATGGCTGATATGGTGTATAGTAACAAATAGACACACATGTACATTGTACAACCCATTTTGTAATTGGTTTCATAATGAAATATAATTACTTAATCATAACCTGGACCGTTAAAACATAAATACGACGATGATCAGATAAAACCATAAGTGCCTCTGCGTTCTCTTGCCGACGTATTGTCTGCTCGCTCCATCACATCCCAAAGGATTTGATCGTTATAATTCCGGCGAGCATTTCCATAAAAATTATTCCCGATTGTTATCTACGTGAACAGGTCGGATTTTTTTCTTAAATGCATCATTTATTATCTTTAAGGGCACAAAAAATGTTTGGGTCTTTAAAGCGCCGCGGTGTCCCTTCTAGGAAGCGCGCTTGGATTTATTTGACACTCATCTGTGAGATATAGAGCGGGCACGCCAGTAGACAAGGTGGTTCGACGAATCCGATTCCGTTCTTGTGGCCAGCGGGCCGTGTGGACAATAAGGTGTGAATGTACATTTTTACAGGTTTCGCATAGTGCGATTGTAGATATGGCGCCAATAAAGATATTGTTGCTGATATCTGATAACACTGTTTCGGCATATTGGTTGATTTGGCATTTGTTTTGTCGTGATGAATTGCATAAAATAAGAAAAAATTAGTACATAATCAGTAAGTTGATTAGTCGTTTCTTATTATGTTATCAATATTAATAACAGTGTGGTGTGGTTAATAACAGTATTGCGAAAATAATTATATATTTTATTTTATTTTTATTTAGTTTGTCAGATTTCAAAGTTATTCATTTACATATGAAAGAATCTCTTGGCAATAAAAGTATGTATATTTTACAGTGTTGTTATTTAGGTATATCTAAAGTTTAATTATACCCCATTAGCTGACGTTGATTTCTTTCTTTCTCTTACATCATGATCATCATCAATTGATTACTGGAATATTTTTATTATAAGAAAAGTACCTATTATTGCTAGCAAAAACTTACTTCTTTGTTAACACAAAATATATTGTAAAAGGGTTAATTTTATATGGATTTTATAAGTGAGCATTTCTATAGAGCTGTTTAAATTTTTACGAACTAGAAAATAAGAATCAAGCTTATCTTTTTATGAGTATTTTTTATCGGTCACGCTTTAAGGCTGTATTGATAATAACAAATATTGTTCAGGATACCGTACATAACTGTATTCTTTATCTAGGATTACTTTTCTTGCAGGTATAAACATGATTGAAAGGGTTTCGTGCGGTAATCCTCCATTTTTCGCTGAGCATGAGCATAAAGTATCGTTGAGCATGATGCCGGCCCTGATAATATTATCAGTTTACGGGTGCTTAACGTATAACCGTCGTGCAATTTCCCACAGAGCCTTAAAAGCAAATACCTTCCTTTGAATCAAGACACAATAGCAGGGCAAGAGTCAGGTAAAGCGTTTCGCGCCGCGGGGTTTCATCGTTGAAGTTTTATATTTCCGCTTCTTTGTCGAGAGTTTGGGCCCAATTAATAATTTCTCTGGATGACCGAAGTCATTGTTAATGCACCCCTCCACACTCCTCCACTATACAAACGGTGAAGATTGATGAACTTCTTGCAATTGTCACATTTTTACGTTTATAGACTGCGTTTTTCGCTGTTCTGAATGGCGTTAGGAGTTATTCTTTGTCACTTCAGGTTTGGCCAAAACATTTAGTGTATTGTTGATGTCATATTAGTATCAGTTCTTTATACACTACAATGTAATAGATAAACGTAGAACGCGTCTGATGATAAACGGTTACCGTAGCTTATAAGCTTATATATTTTTGCAACATAATCCTTCTTAGATGAAGTAGAAATGAATCAATTGATAGAATCGATATCGCTAGCAAGTTCTTGAAACAGAATGGGATAACGACACATGTTGTCTTGTTTTATCTCATGTGAGTGCTGATTGAAATCCGTCTATGAGTACTCGTAGATTCGTTTGTAAGGTACAAAGGAATCTACGAGTCTAAGGGGCAGAAGAGTCACGTGCATGTTGTCGACCCTTAAGAATCTTTAATAAATTTTTTTGAGAAACCTTATACTAATATAAGAATACATACAGAACTAGTGATTGTATATGTGTACAAGTGTAAATAAAGAGTTTCTGGCGTTTAGATAAGGTGTTATAATTACATATTTTTGTGTTTATTTATATTACAAATTCACGTTTTGCGTTTGACGTCAATAGTCGATTCACTATAATAGATAATGTCACTAGATATAATGGTTATTAATGTTGTTGCTCATTTGAAGCGATTTAAAAAATAGATTACGGTTGTTAATAGAAGTATTTCTGATGGAATGAATTGCAGTATGTCTTTAGGGAGTATGATCCTTTTTATGCCACTGATTGTTTGATTATAATTATTTTGTTTAATTCCGGTACTATTAGTATCTGTTTGACTGATAACACTTGAAGATTGACCAACAGAAGTTCCATGACCTTCCATATTAACTATCAATTTACGAAACAAACTACAAAAAAATGAACGCGTAACACAAGGCTCTGAGCAGCGATCTAATAATTTGCCTGAAAATGCTCGTTTAGAGGTGAATCACGTGTCGCAGAACGTGCGTGGATGAAGTGGCAGTCAATATAATTTTCTTATTTCAACAATTTCTTTTCCACATACAATTTGGGAGCGATTGTTTGTTTTTTTTTATTCTTTATTTATTTTGCTACATTGATTCCACTTATTTACTTTTATTTTTCTTTCTACTGTTTTTTGTGTACAAGTAAATACAAAGACAAGTAGTTTAATCTATTTATCTTTGTATTTACTTATTAAATTTTTCTTTTCTCAATGTCCTCTACCAAAGGTTGTTTGAAAGAGATTGCTTAGCGATAAGCCCGCCTTTTATATCATTTCTCGTTAAAATTAACTATATATATATATACTTTTTTATAAATTATTATTCATTAGTAGGCAACGAGGCTCATATTAATCGATTAAATTTGATGACGATGTTTTTAAATTAGTGGATGTAGGCAATATCGGTACAGGAACCTAATATATGTCTATACATATTATATGTCTATACATATTATATGTCTATAGATATTCTAATATCTATGATATTGGAATATCTATACATATATTGGATTCCTCTGGACATTGATGTTGAAAATAAAAGGCAAGACCTATTTTGATATCGTCCATACCAGTCCATATCATATATTCAGTTAGATTTTGTTTTTCATTTTGATATAATAAATTGATGTACAATGAATCCGTTATTGGGTCAATATATAGATATTATAACATGTAAGTGCCTATTGTAATATATTATCCACCTTTAATAAGAAGAGAAGGAATGATAGTTTTTTATACAAATATTATAAAGAGGAAAATTTTGATTGTTTGTTTGTAATGGTATCAAAAACTACTTAACCGAGTTTAAAAAAAATTTTTTTTTAATTCTTTTAAAATATAATATTATCAGCAAGTAACATAGACTATATATTATTGTCGAAAATTGTATCAATATGTTCATTTGATCGATATCAAATGAACATATTGATACAATTTTAAATTTTTTTGTTCCAACATCGGGGAATATATATATATATCGGGGAAAATAGTATGTAATTATTTTTAAGCATACTACATATTGAATTTAGAATACATTAGGTAAATTATTACAAGATAATTATAATGATTATCTACTTATAAGTAGAAATGATATCAAACGAAAATGACTTCTATTTTTTAATTATAACACTGCCAAAGAATAGTATTACTAATACTTATACCATTACTAGACTTTGTTTAAATTAAACTGTGACGCGAATAAATTTTGAAATGCAATCCATTTCAGATAAATACAAATATTATTTTAGGCTGCGGTAGTGTAATATGCATATAAATAAATAAACTTTCTTCTGACAGTAATCACAAGTTCATCAACACAAGATTTTGTTCATGAACTTGACTAAGCATTTAAGGAGCCGTACTCACGAATACAAAGATAAGTAGATAAGTTTTATCTATAACAGTAATATGTGGATGCATAATTAATGTGTAGGTACTATTAGGTATTATTTAGATATCGAAGATATTATAAAGGAAAACTATCATTTTTCTTTACACTAAGTAGTATCTATTAATGACATATTGGTCTAATTTTTATGTCGCAATTGCTTATTTATTCATTTTTAGTGCTCTGTGTATATTTTGTTGCAACCAATTTTTTATTTGTATTAAAAGATCTAAGGGAAAAGGTTACTTTTTCAGGGAGAAAACATTAATTGTTTTGATGTTTGAATTTTTTTCTTTTTCAGACACATTAGTGACATGCGATAAAATTCAATAAGAAATCAAAGTAATCATCATCAGTAGGAGCAAACCATTCAATAAGGATTTTTATATTAACTGTGAGGTAAGTACTTTTACGTATTTAGCGGTATTATGTAGGTACTATTGATATATTATTAAGTCAAGGTTACAATTTTGACAGGTACGATTATAAAAAAATCGGCGTTTAGCTTCTTAACAGCTCATCTCGTGGCATGTTACTATAGATCAGAGAATACGCTGTGCCACACTTGCCACCTCTCTTGCTAGTCATGTACAATAGGGTTACAAAATTGAGAGCTGTTAATCATATTTTTGGTGACTTCATTATATTCCTTTTTTGATAATAAATCATTTTATACATTATCGAAAATATGTATATAATAATAGTTTATTTATTTATCTCACAACTTTTTTGAATACAATAAAACATTTAATATAATACCATAGATACATCAAAGTTGTAGAGAACTGGTGCCTGAACTGGTATATGTAATATATTTATAAAATAGTCTGTTATTAAATGTAAAAATAATATAATTTTCGATAAAATTCATTTTATCTTTTTGTCTATAAAGATAATGTCAAATCGTAATTATATACAAGGAGCTTTATAATTACTTTCCTGTGTGTAGTCACGTGTAAATAATAAATCTTTTAAAAACATTATTATCAACTGATAATTTCAAATTTCATAAAATTTAATATAATTTTTAAGTCGACATGTGTACAGAAAAATTATGTAATAAATTATTTAATAAACATAAACGTGCAAAGATTATGATATCTACTTTAAAATATATCTTCATATTAGCAATTTTCTAAATTAGACTTGCTTCTTTGTGATATGAAAATATTTCTATACATTTTTTAATCTATTACATTATAATATAAAATACACATGACTTACACTATATCTCCTATTTATAATCTCATCATATGCAATATATATCTGATTAGATAAGTAATAAATGAATTTGTTAAATGAAAGACATGTTATTACTGCCATATATATGAAAGAAAGAGATAGCAATGACTCAGGTATTGTTTCTTCTTATGTGCATTATAATAAAACAATCAACTGATAGATTTGTTTGCTACTTCTTGATTGGAAGACCCTTAGGCCTTCCTATCTATCATTCAATTAACCTTCTTAAGGAAGGAAGAGGATCAATTTAACACATACAAATATATATATATATATATTTGTATTTAACACATACATTATATATATATATATATATATATATATATATATATATATATATATATATATATATATATATATATATATATGTTACTGTAAATGTCCGTATATTTGCAAAATTTAGGATTACTAACGTGGATTGGTAAGGATTTAAAAAAAGATCATTTTTGGAGCTTTCAACAAACCAAACCTAATGTAACCTATCTTTTTGACTACGAGTACAAACACCACGCACTAAATATGTCAAAATGTTATGTCTGTTACTATAAAAACCCGAATTACGGAAATTTATTTTTTTCTATATTTACATCAAAAACAAGGTAAAAGTCAAAGTATATATTAAAGGAATAAGATTTTAAATTATAACTTTACTTTGTCTTTCTGTTCGTCGACTTGTCTGCGCATTGCGCCTTGTTATTTCCTGTTCGCGAAATTAAATTCAAATGTATGCATACTTTTTGTTGACCAGTTTACGACTGGTGTTCGGCCAACGTTATCCGTGTATTATATGTACTCATCGTCTTATGGTATCATACAAATAATATTACAGATTTTCTACGTGAGTATAATATACTATAATTATTATCAACGTAAATAGGTACGAGTATGTGTGTGTTTCCTGCTTATTTAACTGGTTATACTGTCACGTCCGAAATTCCATATTTATATTACTTCGCATATTAACTGACATATCAAATAGGTCATGGTTGTTATTGTATGCGTAAGCACCATTGTAGATATATAAAATAAGATACATTTAGGAGTAGATAAGTATTATAATATAGAGTCATAATTCTTTTAGAGTATGTCTAAAATATTTTTCCTCTGCAATGAATACAGGAGTGTTTATTTGTTTTCAAATGAAACAAAAACAGGTTCGATAAATGTTTCCATTGCTATCTGTACTATAAAATTATACTGTACCTATAAAATTATACTTAGGAACTGTTTATAAAATAATCTCAGGTATATGCTTACCTATGATTAATTAGGGATATATTATTGTGTCGTTAGCATGCAGAATCAATGAATTAACTTATTTTTATTAGCTAAGAACAAGGTAGTCCAATGTTTGGGTATTAGCGTACCTCAAATTTAGATGACATCACACTCTATATCTATATTAGGATTTCAAATAAGTGGATATTAGAATGTCACAAGTAACTCGACTTGAAGTTTTTGACAGTGTATAACCGCCATAATTATTTTATACTGTCGTTATCTATTTTAATTTCTAAGAAGAATCTAATGAAGTTATTTTTTATAAAAATCCAGCAAATCCGTTTAGATTACTTTACGTCAAATATCTGGACATACATATATACCTATATATACCCAAACTACTACACTTCTTTCTTCGATAGAAGAGCAATTATCAATGTAATCGTTCTAACTGTTTCATAAAGTGATACGTAATGAACAGACAAATTGCTGTCCGATTTATGATGTCACAATTTGAAACGATTATAATTACTTTGATATTTCTACATTAATCTAATAAAATGGTGCAATACTACTATGAATATACTTAAATGTGTGATACATAAATTATTCGTAGTTTTATCTTTTGACTAGTGTAGTGTAGGTTTGTACGAGTAGGCACTTATCAGTTAATGATATTCTATTAAATTGTTAATAATTTTTCGTAGGTAATTATTATTATGGATTAAGAGATCAAGCATTACAAGTAGATAATTATAATATACTTTTTATTTTATGGTGTTGTCGGAAACATGCATTTGTCATAACTGTATATGGTATACAAAAGATAAAGCTAACGTTTTTCTGTTGGATTACGATGGCGAATCAGTCATTTGTAAAATGAAGCACAAATGGAAAAAATCAAATTATTTTAAACTTTATATTTAAAATGTTAACAATCTGCATCAGTATAAATACATTATCATATATTCAGCTTTATCTAGGTTACTACTAAGTCTATGGTTATTACGTAATTTATGTGGTTGAACACAATGAGAATTGATAAAGCTTTTTATATGCCAAGTGGAGGCATGAAAATCCGTAACTGAACTATCTTTATCTTTGACATTTCGCTGATAAGCTTTTATTTATCATTCCTAACGAGATTTGGACTGGGTTTTCCAAAATCCTTTATTGATATCATATATAATACATGTTATAATATATCCATTAATCTGTTTCAAAATAATGTAATTATGGTATTAAGCAATTGATAACAATACTGTTTTTGTGCATACCATTAATTCATTTTTATTTTAGTTGAGGAATTTTGTTTAGTGACTGAAGCCATGTTGCTGCAAGTAATTCGAAAGATTCAAAAATCATTTTTACCAATATTCGTAGCAGAAACTTACTTATACCTAATTCATTAATAGATTTGCTGAATATACTTTTTCTGTTAAACTTTGTATTTTCTATATACCCAATAAGTCATTATCGTCCCCCTACTGGTTACAATACGGGTCTCTCCCTAAAAGAGGAGAATATATATTTTTTACATTTTGTTAATTTATGTATGTTAGTTTATCTATAATAAATATCTCTTAAGGGATTTTTTTTTAATAAAAATATTGTTTGAATGTTGTTAACTCTTTACGTCTTCGCGATGTTCCGCAACCCCTTTGTGTAAGCCTCTAGGTTTGGGGACCCACGAGAAGTCCATTAGATGTAGTAGGTACTATGTAGACGAAAGTACCTAGCTGGTCCACCAGTCCGCGACAATTTACGGTGAGCGAGGCTTCCACCCCGCTTGTTAAGTGTCACCCACGTCTAGCGGTCCCACTTACACTCTACTTGTATTTATAATTGCACTTTTGACGCATCGACCGATGCAGTTATCTGAACTAGAATGTAGTGATTATTGTTGTATGACATGTTCCTGAAATCATCCAAGTATGCTACATACTACCTACACGTATTTCTGAATTTTATTATGAATCTTCTGTTTATTTCTCATTACTTTGCGTCAGCACCATACGTTAAATCTATTGGCACATAATACATTTATTAAAATAATATATAAATAAAAAGTAGTGAGTGAAATTGGTGATTTTAACAAAAAAGGCAAAACAATAATAAAATTGTAATGCAAACGCTTACAACATGTTGGTGTTACATGGTGATGTTGTGGAGAGAATCCCGTGATAGGTAATATTGTTTAAAATATAATTAATATGGGTACTCTTAGACTAAATACTATGATTTAAAAAAAAATGTTTAAATAATATGAATTTAATTTTATCTTTTCTATAAGAATGAATTCGATATGGGGGTATAGGGTATACTTATACCTTATACGTTTTATAAGTAGGTATACAACATGTCGACAGTTAAGTTTCCTTTTTTTTACCTCCCCACTCCTACTTTTATCCGTATGGTAAAAATGAAAATGTTTGTTCTGTTCATACGTGTCGGGTTTTGTAATAATTTAAGATTTGTAAAATTTAAAATGGAACAACACGAAAGAATCTTTTCTCTTGAATCAAATTCAAAATTAATTCGGGAGGAATTAAAATAAACATTGTGAATTTACATATTTTATTATACAAAAAATGTTTGAAGTATTAGGTGTTGATTTAAAAATATATGTATAAACCGATGCCCGCCTTGTGAAATAAAATAAATCAATGATTATTGCGTTAATTTGTTTTCTTTTTTCGTGCCTTCAGCAATTAGCACACATGTCAGCAGATGTAATTCGGTGTCAGCGTTCACCGTTTGCGAATGTGACAGTGTTTTTCTATGTGCATTTGTTTGAGCGTGGCGCCGACGACGGAGCGGGCGCGTCTCGTATCCGGGTCATGCGCGTCACGTAACGGGCTCGGCGATAACGGGGAGGCCCGGGCTAGGTCGCGCAGCGGGATGAGCATGCGGAAGCGGGACCATGCCGCGCGACTAGCCTACGGTTGCAATCCAGGTGCGCGTTGGGCTTCTGTCACTATGAGTTTATATATCAAGAACTATACTCACTTTGCTTTCATGTGTATCATGAGAACATCGATTACTGTCTGTGTTTCGTCTGTAAACATAAGAGTGAAATGACTCATCTTCGAATGTGTACATTCGCAAACTATTGCAAAAATTGCTGGCCCAATTTCGACTTTATTACAAGAAACTGGTTATGTAAACTACTATATCATATGCATAGATGATGACCTGATTGCAACAAATATACATATATCTATGCATATAACAAATATGCACAGATATATGTATATTTGTTACATATACCTTGATATTTATACCAGTCAATCATAATCAAGTTGTAGATAAAACTTCAAGTGATAATTCTTCATTTTAATTTATACTAACGGCGCATTTTGGTTTTACACGGTTTATTTTAATAAAATACAGTTTACAGAAAGAATTTTTAAAGTCAGTTATGTAGCTTTTGACTTTGTCCAATACAAACAAACAATCAAATCTGTTCTCTATAGAATATTAATATAGACATTATTTACCTCATAATATAGAATATACCTTGTCGTTTAGTATCATCAAAGAAAGATTGAAATAATTATTGCTCAACGCAATACATATTAAAACATTTGTATTGAAGAATATTGTCCACAGTCATAAATCTATAAAATAATTATGAAATTGCCGAAATACTATGTCAAGTAAAAAGAAAATTACTTAAGTATGTATTTAATTACAATTCGACAAACAAGCGCTACTGTTGTTATTGTTATCTAAAAACATAACAAAATTGATTAGGTATTTATTAGCTATTTTTAAATGTTCCATTCACAAATTGTTTTTTTTTTGTAACTAATAAAATACTCAGATATATTGAATTTTATAGATGCTCAGAAACTTGTGGCTTTCATAATAGGTTTATCATAATTATTAGTGTCTTTTTAAAGAAATGTTCTATTAATGAAATTGGACATGACGCATACATGCATTTTTAGGCCGAAATGACATCAAACTATATGACATTTTAAATACCCATAGATTTAGTATTATACTAGGAAACTGACAGTTTATTATTCCATTTTAATATATTCTATTTACTTTAATAATATTTATTAATTATTGCATTTTTTTTTAAATAAAAATGATTCAGTAATTCTGAAAATATTTCGTCATTAAAATTTACAAATAATGCAGGTATCTGATGTTACACTCATATATATTATTATCGTATAAAGACTCTTAATATTTTTACTCTAGCTAATCCAGAAAACTGAACAACTACTTCGCTTATGAAACTGAAATGAAATTGTTAGGTATAGACATGCACAATTACTAAGAAGGGTTTTTGAAATTACCAACAGAAACGGCAGGTAATGGTATGAAAATGTGATGGTAACCTTGCCTATGCTATTGATATATGTTGGATGGATACCAGTGAAGATGATAGGTGAGTATGAGGTCAGGTCAATTAGTATGAATTCACTAGGTTCAATAGGATTGAAATTATGGTTTCCAGGTGGGACCACATGACAGTTAACCTGATGCGGGTATGTAATTAGTAATGGGAACGTTAAACCCCATCACTAACAATTCTATGTATACTTAATATGTTTTGATTGTTTATGAATAAATACTTTTATCGAGAATCCAGAGGTGCGGTCTAGGCGATCGATGATTGTACAATAATAGAGTTGTAAATGTTTAGACAGTTGCAAGAAACGAACCAGAATTCCACAAAATAAAATATGTGGTTACTATTAAAATCTGTTGGTATTCAAACTACATTTATAAATGTTGTATTATATGTAGTACTTAATACAGTAACCTTTTCTACACTCAAATTCACACAAAATTATATTCTATAATGAAGTCGATTTACCTAAGTGTAAATTATCTTTTGTAATATCTGTCTATTGTTCAGTATGTTTTTGTAAACACTACAAAAGCTGGTCTTAGTGTTTTTGACGATGCAGCGCCCCCCTGAGGAATTACAAAATGTTCTCAATATTTGCTGTTCCTATTTGAAAGCACCAAATGTCTATTTTATGAGAACTATGAAAGAGAAGTATTGAAGTAACTCTAAAATTTAGAGTAAACTTTAATGTTTAGCGCTTATTGTTTGAAATTAATACCTAACATTTACAACATTAAAAAATGCATAATCTTATCTTCTTTATAATCGTATGACACGGAGGCTTAACTATAAAATATAAACGCTTAGGTGATATCTGTGTTTTATCACTCATCATCGGAATTAATCTCTTGTTCTCTATATTTATTTTATTGGTATTGCAATAATATCTTTTGTTTCTTAATTAGGTAATTACCATTAGATGTTAAGATACAGTAGAAAATATTTTAAGAATTATCGTTAGGACTAAAAATTTAAGAATTTAGATGTTTTTTAGGTAACGCACATACACAAGTTGTTTTTTTTAACGAAATTCACGGTTCACGGTTGGCGGCGCCAGTTGCGACGGCGCAAGCGCAGCGCGAGGCGAAGAAAGCAAGTTCAGTGCCACGGCCGCGCGGTGCGACAACCTTGTCTGGTTACATCGTCGCATTTGTAACGACATAATATCACTTTTTCTACTGCCAAAATTATGCTACTTAATTTATTTACAAATTTATTTATGGTAATTATTTGTAATTAAGCTTAACGTAAGCCTTTACGAAAACAGCATACTGATATATCTACTATTTAATAGTATGCATACCATTACCTTTAAATATTTTACTGTCCTTTATAGGCTCATTATTTTGCGTAAACACGGTCTCTTATAAGTTCAATTTCGATCGAGTCTTCTTATTATTACAAAAAAATGAATGTATTTCCTATAATTGACATATTTTCATGAAGATTTCAGCTTAACTGATTATTATGTAAATAAATTTTAAATATTTTAACAAGAAGTAGGTAAAAAGTAAACAGAAACAGGCTTTATTGCATTGTGTTTGTGAATTGAGTAGATAAACAACGGAAATGATTGTATATTTCATGTTAAACGATTGCGTGTTGATGAATTTCATGAGTTGGTTAATCGAAACTGTGCTGTAATAGCAATATTAGCAATCGTTGTCGTAATATCTTAATTATGATTCTGTCATTCGCATATAAGGACGTAGGTACTTTATTAACTGACTCCCGTTCCTGTGGGAATTTCGGACTCTCAAAATAGATGTCTTCACATTACAAGAAATCTATATAGGTACCTGCTAATGTTCAGCGTAAGTGGGTCAATTAGCAGAATCGTGGATAATGATTGAGCGAAAGGATTTTGCTTTTTATAGAACTAGCTATAATTATTATAGTATCTAGTGTGTGATTTATTCGTATACTTACATACGAGCACATACTACATTTTATTCCAATTAGATCAGCCTAAACAGCTAAAAGCGTGAGTAACAAGTATTGAAGATCTTTACAAACCTTTATAATTGTAGTATTAGTAGGAAGTACCTAGGATATAAATTGATGTGTCCTATAATAAAGGAGCTCATAATCCGATATAAACATTGCAAATGTTGCAGTGCAGTTATGTTGGGAACCAAAGCTGGGGCAGTGCACCGTTGCTTGTCGGAATGTCCATGGATCCGGTTCAAATACCATATAAAGTATATATCGTACATCATCCCGTTACATTATAAAGAAATATGATAAATATATGGATAAAGACAGATTGACGAAAAATATTGAACATCGTGATTTTTATATTAGACATTAAACAGTTTAGAACTTATTATCTTGTACTGGTATAACAACAATATACAATAGTAAGGTTATTCGGAAAGCGACCTTTTTCAGTCAAATTTTAGAAACCTGGCAAAAACCTGCAAAATTTGACGAATATAAGATTAAAAAAAGAATAGTGACTTTAACTGTTACAAAATTAATACTCTCCAGTATAGAATTCAATTTTTAAGAGAAATGTGATATATATTCATTAATTGCTAGATACGTTTTATTTTCTTCTGTATTTCTGAAGATTTTAGTCTCTTATTTCTAATAATCATCAGTGTAGTGTTCAATTGGGACAAGGAAATATGAGCTTATACATATGTAACATGAAAAAGTCTATCCTCAACTTTACGATCATAATGTTTTTAAGTCGTAACATATGTCTGTATTATATCTAATGTACTTACTTATAAAAGTATTTAGATACTGATAAATGGTATGAAAATAGCTTAATATCTTTTAGATTATGATTGTTTTGACAAACCTTAAAATTGATATATTATTATCTTATAAAATATAATGTACGATACATTATGTAAAAATACAGATATGAAATTTTGTAAAGAAATTTGAATGTTACTGAATTACGTTTTGAATAGATGGAGGGATTTTTTATTAAATTTTCTTATATAATCAGATTATAATACATAAAGTTTTATGATAATACATTTAACAAAAACATGGAATAGAGTTAGTAAATAATAATTTAATACGAAGTTAATCAAGTAGGCAGGTTCATATCTATATAGGCACAAAATATTTTGCATGGCATTTGAAATTTGATCATAAGTGCTTTTTGCCAGAGCATGTGTGCACTAAAGACAGCAAAATGATATCTAAGAAACAGATAACATTGCAATTTAATATACACAGCATAATGTGAGGTCTACAGAACAAAATCGAAATCATTATCATCTGTGTAGTAGAGTGTTTTATCGTTGAAACTAAATATTTTTATAAAATTTACGATCTTGCTAACACAGAAATTTTGATTATCCTTGGCTTAAAACGCACCCAAATAGCTAAGTGATATACCTATATTGAGTTCTATAAAAAGATTAAAATTATTAGTATGGTATTACGTAAATGTTCTATATCTAAACTTTATTACATTTATCTATACTAATAATATAAAGAGAAAGAATTTGATTTTATGTGTGCTTGTTTGTTTGTAATGGATAAAAGTATTCACCCATATTAAGAAAATGTTTCGTCTATAGATGTAATATTATCAGCGAGTAACATCAAATATAGGTATATAGGTATACTATCAAAATTTTAGATATCCTTACGGAAATTACAATAATATAACCTATAGTATCAAAAATTCGCCTTCTAATGATATAAAATACTAATTTAACTTTTTATTTGCTTATGCAAAGCTGGAACTCATCTCTAGTTATTTATAAAAAAAAATTATTACCACAATAAATACTTGACAACATTCGAGTCAAAGTTGATTCATAAAATATGTACAATAGTATGTTTGATGGAAGAATATGAAATTAGTTGGTAGCGAGACCTTCAATACTAATGTTTATTTATTAAACGTTGAATTTCAAATCACCTTTGAGGAGACAGACACCCACTTATTGCGTAAGGCTGAATCACAGTCCAGAAATGCAGCAACTCAGAGTCAGCCATCATACGTGAATCAGCGCAACCGGAAACAGCGCCATGTTGGCTCGCAGCCGCCATGTTTATCGTTGCTCCGGAAGTTGCGCGCGCGCTAACCGTCTTTAGATTCCAGTAGATATTAATTACGGCTTCACTTGTGAAATTTCTTATCTATCTTAGAAATCTTAATGTATCACAGCCTGCAAATGTATTTTTATGTACATTAATATATATGTAATCAACAAGTTATCAATATTGCTCACAAGTATACAAATCAAGTTATATCTACTAATAAGTTAATTTCCTGAGATATATTAATATATGTACCACTATTATCAACATTTTTGAATCAATAAGATATCTGTTTTGATTGTTATTTATAAATTCATTATCTTATTCAATCTGCTTAATTGTTAATATTGATGATAAGTGTATGCGTACAAATATAAAATCGATAAAATTATCAATATTATTTGTTAAAATGACACTAACTTATGTGTAACGTTGAAAGTCATAGTGTTACGGATTTAAATGGAGTGAAGCGGAATAGTCGGAAATATCGAGCGACTATTTCGGTAGCCGACGTTTTTCCGTTTCAGAGACGCTCGAGTTAATCATACACTTGACGACGGAGATGGTATTTATAGAGAAAATTGCTTTGCGACGTATTTTTGTCTAGTTTGTGGGTTTGGTATGTTCACTACATATCCAGACTATTATTTACAAAAACAGGCGCGAGGTGTCAAATCGATTATTATTTATAGACTTTTAGTATTTGTAGTAAATACTCGTAAACTTTTATTTTTTACTAACTTTTGTCTGCAATGCAAGCACGTGGATTTTGGAAGTAGGTTACCAATTTTAATAGATGATGCATCAAGATTAAATATATATCAAACTTTGAGTTAGACCTTCAGAAATACAACGGTGAAAGCCGCTTCCAATTTGGTGCGGTTGTTTTAGTGTGATGTCAGCAATTGTATAATATTCTTGCTCTTGTACATACATCGTCTAGTTTATATATATATAACATTTTTTTCAATAATTAACAAACATTATGTGATTTTTATTAAAAATATTTCAATATATACATAAAGATTTATTATGATCTGCATGGATAGCTAAATGGAGTTTCATTTTCAATAGGAATTATTTACACAATTTTAATACGGATACAAAATCTAATAGATAACAAAATAAATATTAAACAAAGACAGGATACAATTAGTACCAAATGGAGATACACGAATGGATTTCAGTGGCACGGCGGAACACGTCAGTAATTTGCATATAAATACATCGTGCGAATTACTTTGACAATAATCGTGACCG
The DNA here is from genome assembly GCF_026898425.1 of Galleria mellonella. Classification (NCBI taxonomy): domain Eukaryota; kingdom Metazoa; phylum Arthropoda; class Insecta; order Lepidoptera; family Pyralidae; genus Galleria; species Galleria mellonella. The sequence continues at coordinate 1,751,762 of NW_026442172.1, read as the reverse complement.
CGCGAGGAGGCATTTGGTTTTGTATAGTACTACTTATAAGGGGAACTGACTCAAGTGACACATACATAAACGGCCAAATATAACGTCATCGTAAACATAACAGGAGGAATCGATTTTAATTTTGACAAACTTACTATGATAATATTAACTAACGCTGTGAGAATAGGTCAATGAATGTAATTTGAGAACTGCTGACCTTAGTGGTATAGGCATAGCATGGTATGCCATTAAGATGGTTGCGGGTTCAATCCTCATTTAATAAGAAAAATGTTTTATGGGTGCTTCTGTATAAATATACTTTTTTTTTTATAAAAAAATATAATATATTTATTTATAGAAAATAGGAAATAAATATATATATAAGAAACAAAAAAAAAAACTCCCCAATTAAGCAATACTTGTACGTACTAGAGTGGCCAATACATCTTATGAAGATGATTATTTTTTATGCATATAAATTAGTTCATGTACTGATGACCCCTAATGAAGCATTGCTTATTAGGGTTTTTTTTTTGTATAATTTAGGACCACTACTACAGGAACAGTACTGTGGTGTGGAGGTACGTATCCAAGTTGACGACATTTGTACAAAGTTTTTCTTTGATAGACCGATTCCCATTAAAGTAGACAGAAAGAAAACATTGCCAAATGCTCCGATTTTCAACTAAACATCTTTCGCTTCCTACACATTCATCAGTCTATTCGTACTAGCTCGTTCGTTACGAAGGGTCTAAATATACCTAAGAAATGAGATTTCCTATGTCGTCATAACCATAAATTCCATTACCTACCTGAATATATTAAGAACGAAATCGTAAACAGGTTAATAAAATAAAGGCCTAATTTTATGAGATATAAATATATTTAGATGAGTTTTAATGACATCTTAACGATTTTCAGTCCCTGATCTGATCACGAGAACTTAATTTAAATATCTAATGACTTTTAATGGATTTAATGAAACATTTGTGTGCATCTGATTGCAGAAAATTGAAGAAAAAATTTAAATAGAACCTAATTATTGTCAAAAGTATTTAAAAATAACATCATAGCAACAAATATTAAGATGTGATTTTTTTTTATTTATATATTGACAATTGTACTTATACAAATACTTAGGATATTTTTTTATGTTAAAAGAAATAAGTAAAACAATATAAAATTATAAAAAAAATATATAGGCTTGAACACTTATGAAAATAATCAAATAATTACAGATGGAGGTGCTCGCACTTTTGACGAGAGGGTGCGCAAGCGCACGCAGGCTTTAAAGGAATGCGGTCGGACCGCCGGAGGGGCAGGGGGAGGTGTGCGGCGGGAGGTTGTGAGGGACAAAGGCTCGGGAACCAGTTCAGCTTCCTGTACGTGTCGGATGTCCTGCGGCTTCCTGGCCCCTCTCGGCCGCGCTCAGCCACGCAACGGGTTACCAACAGGGTTGTGCAAAAGAGAATGTCCTGCGGGTAACGCATTTGAATAAATTATTAACCAATTTATAAAGCTTCCACGAAAATATTTTATTGCGATATTATCGTAAATTACTTCGATTATTTGAATAAAGATTTCTTTACTTTTTCTTTTATTTATTTTTTTAAATTGCATTGTAATATTATGTTATTACGTAAATCAACAAGCAAATATATGTGCATGTTAATTCAAGTTATAATTCTTTAGTTAAATAGTATCCTTAATCTGTATACACTAGTGAAGGATGATAAGTGACGATAGGGTTAGGTCAAGTAGCTCGTTATGACGAATTTATCGGGAATTAAGCCTGTCATTTAAGCAGGTCTACTTGATAGAGTAAGTATAAATATTGTTACCTAATATTCCTTTACTAACAATTCATTTCCCCATTCAAACCTTATAGTAGGTTGAGTCATCAGAAATATAAAGTAAATTATATTGTTTTACATGACATTAGTAATTTGACGTTGGTGGGTTATTGTACTCTATAAGGTACCATTGGAAACCGTCATGGTTAATTTCTCTCGAATTTTCCACGATGGATCAATTAACCTGACCTGCTAGTGCCACCAGCGAATACCAATAGTATAGGCAGGGTTACAATTCAATTTTTATACCATTAATAAAAAAAATATTTTGGTAACCCTAAGGCGAACAGTGAGACCACAGGACACGCACGATTGAGGACACTCTTGGGTTGTTTTTGTTGGACTGCGGTCACCGTAACATAACACGAGATCTTGGCTTGGGGTATATACACTTGTCATGTTTACAAGATCCTATCTACTCTATAACCCTACACCATATTATTAAAAGAGTAAGGTGCTGCATTTTTATTAGTTAACTATTTTAGTACAAATTCTCTACAAATTATTTAAAGCTATCAATTTGTATAAAATTTTAATAGTATATATTTTTTTTATATTACTCGCAATCTTACCTATAAATGCAAAACATTATAAAGTTTTTTATGAATTACTTAATCACATATAAAACGCTTGAAATGAGTTGAATGATTGACACGTAATACCATAGATTGATATAGGATATATGTTTCTTATTATAATTCAAGTAAGTAAAGCAAAATTCTGGAAATGGATGATGGTCTACGATATATTAGCTTAGCATGATAATTTTATCGTTTCGTTTTGTGATTCCACACAATGATACAAAAAACAATTAGTTAATGTATAAAAAATTTAGTATGCAACCACAAAACAATTATGACCTCGTGATGATTTCATAAGAGAATGAAGTCGCGGGCGTGCTGTACATATATCAAACTTCTTTCATACTAGTCATTGCTCGCGGTATGGCGGCGTAAAATTTGTATTATCTGTTCGCGCGAATGCGCGAATTTCGAGAAATCCCTTTTCACTGCTCGTTTACATTAGGTAAGAAATATGCAAGCTTTAAGATTTAGTTTTGCAAAAGTAAGACAAATTGGTATAACAACAACGTATATAAGCGATAAGAATTATTAGAATTGGTTCAAAAGTAGGGATCGTATCACTAAAAAATTCAGTCGAGGTGAGAACCTTCTCATTTATTAAGATTCGTACGAACCGGTTATTACCGATCCCATTTGAATTTCGAAAAATTCCTTTGTAGTGTTCATCCACATTAAGTAAGAAAATTTTTCAGGAGACACGACAGTGCCCTGCCAAACTGAGCACAACCGTACCATCCCTTTCTTATTTCGTATGTTTTATAGTTTACGAATTATCGCTACACAAAGTTTGTTAATTTTGTCACCGATACACTTACCGATCATAAAAAATTTAAGTGAAAATTTTGATGATCGGTAAGTATTTCGTCAAATTGTCAAGTGATTATAATGGTTATAGAAATAAAGAAGTCTAATATTGATACGGTCACTATAAATGTTTATAGATTAGACAAAATAAATTCTACATTTAATCAATTACTAATCAATAAATTAAAATTAATATATAGATAAGTAATTGATTAGTTAACAATTTATAACAAAGTTGTTGAGTTAGTGCTTTCATAGACACTAAATACAATAACTGACTTGGTTTTAAATGAGATCTTACAACTTTTTATAGTGAAAAGATTTTGTGGCGAGACTTGGCATTTTTTAGAATAGGATTTCATTCATGGAATTTAAAATTTCACGTTTCTGTGTGTAGGTCAGTCTGTCAAAATTAGACTGTTAACAGGTATAAATTTAAAATAATTTATCTGAGTTGTATTTCTACTTAGATGAATACTAAGACTTTGTATGATGGTATCTATATTGTATAAAATACATAGAGTATCTTATATAATATCCTCATCTACTAATGAGAATTTTAATAATAAGAAGTACTACATTAGCATGTTGTAAATGTTGTAATTCCCAGTATGTAAATCAACAGGTAGCTTAAGTAACAATGAACAAGTTAATAGACTATTTTTCTTGATAACAATCTAATAGAATAAAGAAAATCCATTGATCTCTGTTTGATAAATATTTTATTTCTTATAAATTAGAATTACATGATAAGTGTGTTTTATTTATATAAATGTTAAAGATAATCATTAAATTATTAATTCGACAGGCAGTCTTAACGTGTTAATTTTTAGAAATGATGGTTCAAAGGGGGTGAAATGGGCTGGATTGTATAATGATATAATGATACAATACGTAAATTAATAATTTAAGATATGTTACAATTGTAACATATCTTAAATTATTAATTTACGTATAAAAATTCTGACAAGTCAAGTCACAAGTAATACAAACTTTAGATAGGATTACAATCTACTTGTCGTTCAACTTTATCTTAATTGAACCATTTATTTTAACAAATTTCGGGTTTATTGGCTATTTTTCATTTGGATAACGATTTACCCCTCTGCTCTCCTCGATTACCTGCCTCTCTTTCTGCGGTCTACGTAACGTTAAAACAATGCACTTCCTCATCTTCGTTCATTTTCCACTCACAAGGTTATTGCCAAGGTCTATGCTTTCTATCGCACACCGACTCAAATAAGGCGGATTCCGTTCAATGCATTGCATTCAGTCTTTCGACAATGTACAACGTAAACTGATGGGTGGATGAAGCATGACATTTTTCATAGGAATTCTTTTATGACGTAGATGACCATTAAAGAAAAAATATCCGAAATTCCTACGTATACTTAGATTTTTTAATATGTGGGCATGTAATGGTAACCTTCTCTACATTATTAGTATATGCTGGCAGGGCACCAGTGAGAAATGATAGGTAAGAATAAAAGCAGGTCAGTTAGCCCATTGTGATGAATTCCATGAGAATTAACTGCGGTGGTTTTCAAGGGGAACAGCGTGGAGATTGACCTGATAGAGTATATTGTTAGCAATGGGGTTGCTAATCTCCATTATTAACAATCTTTTTTTCCCCCTGTTTTGTTTAGTTTTGGATGCCAAATGCACGTATAGGTGCCTATAACAAATTACATAACGACTTTAAAAGACCATGACACCAATCAATTTCTTAGAATTTAAATGTATCATATCTACTAGAATTCTATGTTTTTCTTAATTTAGTGATATCTCTAGATTATCAATGATATCTATAGTTAATGTATATTTAATTATAATCGTGATCTTGTGATTTCCTTTTGAGATAGGATTAATTATTTTACCTGATAGGGATAGACTTAAAATTGTTATATTTTGTATATTCCCTTTATTAAAAGTAAATATATATAAAAATTTAATTTTGTTGATTTATTATCGGAATGCTCAATAAGCTTAAGATTGATTAACTTATTTAAATCATTTAATTTGCACAATCTTTTTTTAGAACCCACTAGGGTCGCAGGAAATTCTGCCACTTGTATAGATAATGTTTTTTGTAATTGTGAAGTAAAGGTGAAAATGAATTTCGACTGTCTTGGATCTGATCATTACGGACAAAAAGTTATAATTCAAACTAAGGGATCCAAAGGGACTCAAACAATTACATGCAGACAAATAACACAAAAGAATTTGGCACGTTTTAAAAATAAAATTGAACATAAAATATCTAGTGTCATAGTACCTCAATATGACCCGGACATTGTATGTGAACATATTTTTAATTTAATTGAACATGAAGCTAGCAGTGAATTTAAAACAAAAACATTTTCAACTAGTGTAAAATCAAAGTTTTGTGACTGGGCCACGTTTGGTATTTATAAGTCTAGGGCTAATCTTTACGAACTTTACGAAAAACGAAGCTATATATCCGATCCCTTATTTCATGAACATGTAAAATCTTATTCGAAAATATTTAAAAAGGTTTGTCATACAGCTAAGTCTCTCTATTTAGGTAAAATAATAACTAAATCTAAAGATAAAATAAAAGCCACTTGGAAAGTAATAAATAGCGAAACTGGAAAAGTTAATTTTCAAAATAGCAAAATAGCTTTAAATATTAATAACAAATTGGTAAATTCCGACACAGAGGTCGCGCATACATTCGAATCTTATTTTACTAATATTCCATTAATTACGACACAGGCTCTAAAGTCTTCCCCGTCTGCTGCTGAAACTTTACTAACAGACAATGTTAGCAAGTCATCAGCTGTATTTAACTTTAGACATACATCATCAGTAGAAATAATGAAAATATTCAAACAGCTTAATAATAAAAAAACAGAGGATCTATGGGGTATATCTGTTAAAATACTGGATAGTATAATGGAAATTATTGCGCCCTCTCTTGCTTTTATTTTCAATAAATGTATAGATGAAGGTAAATTTCCTAACATAATGAAAATTAGTAAAATCATACCGCTTTTTAAATCTGGAGATAGGAGTGACCCAATAAATTATAGACCTATATCCATACTCCCAGCACTCAGTAAAATTTTTGAAAAAATAATCCTTATGCAACTTGTCAGTTATTTCAATTTAAATAATTTAATCCACAATAGTCAATTCGGTTTTTCCAAAGGTCGTTCAACTACAGACGCAGGTGCAGAGTTGCTTAGACACGTATTTGCTGCATGGGAAACTAAAATGGATGTGATAGGTGTTTTTTGTGACCTTTCTAAGGCTTTTGATTGCGTTGATCATAATACATTGCTAAAAAAACTTGCTTTTTATGGCGTCAAAGACAATGCTTTAAATTTAATAAAATCTTATCTATCTGATAGAATACAGAAAGTGAAGATTAGCAACGCTACGTCTGACGGGTCACTTGTGCAAATGGGTGTACCTCAAGGATCTATTCTCGGTCCATTTTTATTCCTAGTTTACATTAATGATCTCCCATATGCCATGCAGGATAGATGCGGCATAGTATTGTTTGCAGACGATACTTCATTGATTTTTAAAGTTAATAGAATGACTAATAATTATGACGATGTAAATAGTGCTTTGCGGCGTCTCCTGCACTGGTTTACAACTAACAATCTTATGTTAAACGCTAAAAAAACAAAATGTGTTAATTTCTCTCTGTCTAAAAGTTTTAATACTAATTGCAATATTAAATTAAATGACGAATTTCTCGAATTTATAGAATCTACTGTCTTTCTAGGAATCACACTAGATAATAAAACACAATGGGGTGCACAAATTCAAAGCCTTGCAGCGAAACTAAGTTCAGCAGCTTTTGCCGTGCGTAAAGTTAGACAGTACACTGATACTGATACTGCTAGATTAGTCTATTTTAGTTATTTTCATAGTTTACTCTCTTATGGAATATTACTATGGGGAAAAGCGGCAGATATTAAGAATATATTCATATTACAAAAACGTGCCGTTCGAGCGATTTACTGTATGAAGAGTCGTGACTCATTAAGAGAGAAATTCAAAGAGGCAAATATTCTCACCGTTGCTTCTCAATTTATATATTCAAATATCCTATATGTTCATAAAAATCTTGACTTATTTCCAAAAAACAGCAATATTCATAATATTAATACTAGATTTAAAGACAAACTTGCTGTCCCCAAGTATCGTTTAGAAAAAGTTAATAGGTCTTTTATGGGAATAGGTATAAAAATTTACAATAAGATACCAAAGGATATGTTGGAATTACCCTTAAATAAATTCAAAACATCTGTTAAATCATATTTACTGAGCAAAGCCTATTACTCACTAAACGATTACTTGAATGACGGGTGTGCATGGCAATAGTTGTTCATGCACTGAATTTTCATTTAATGTTAGACATAGACACCTATATAAATATACATTGTAAATAAACTGGCTTTAAAAAAAAAAAAAAGTAATTCAATTGAGTTTCTTGCCAGTTCTTCTCAATTGGATCTATATACCGAACTGGACGGTAGGGAAAATATAAAATTATAATGTAAAAATTTGACGTTCATAAGCGGCTAAAATGTCCTACATGAATAAATGATTTTTGAATTTGAATTTGAATTTGAATTTGAAAAGACAACAAGTTAATTAAAATCAATCATTCATTTGGACTTTCATCCGACTACACATTTTGTTTTTGCGTCGAAGATTAGAAAAAGAAAAGTTTAATTATTCGCACTCAGGATTACAAATAGACAAGTAATATATGTATTATATTTGTCGATAATGTTTTTATTCATGTGTCTATAATTTATTTAACTACGTACGAAGTAAAAAGTTTATGAGATGAACGTGTGCGTTTACACTACATGAATCAGGTTAACTCTAGGTAAACACTTATCTCAGGTAGATGTTTAATTATCTGGTCACTATGCAAGAAACAAATGGCGTCCGGAACATCCGCGATTGCATCACGCAAGCCGAGAAAAACACAACTGGAGGAAAATTAATGCAATTGCAGCCGGATACTGCGGTTCACACGTTTAAATAATTAAATCTAACGTGATTTTACTACTTGTAAAAGGTGTAAATTAAAATTAAAAGGGTTCAAGTTGTTGCTTAATTTTAAGATACGCAAAGAACCTATTACCGATGTTAGGCTTAATCTATTTATTTAATCTATTTAAGGTATCTAATGTCCATGGTGTTGTTTAAGTTTCTATGATAGGGTTATCATTTTTTATCAGAAGAGCCATCATTTGGTATGGAATTCCAAGTAGCTTGTATGAAAATAATGACTTTTAGTTTAAAAGGAAAATAGATAGCCGTCAATGTAATTATTGATGCAACTAAAATATTAAATATGTATAATCCTAGAATATAATGTAGGCAGGTATAATGCCTTTTGGAAAATATGAAGTGAATTTAAAGCGAATGTATGTATCTATGTATGTATAGTATGAGATAAAAATTGCAAAATTTAAACTTCGAGAAACACTGATAAGTGTTTAGTGCGCTTCCTGTGTTCACAGGATATAAACAGGTTCGAGTAATTGCTTAGAACTGGTTATCCAGGACATCATCATGCAGTTACTTAGGTAGGTACACCACGTGAACATAAATTGAGCAAAAGTTGTGATGTAGCAGCACATAATATTGAAACATTGTAGCAAACATTATTAGATGTATCATAGTGTAAACTTTAGACTATAGGATTTCTTTATAGCAGAAAGTTCTTAAAACTCTAATGTTATTTAAATTCTAAAGAACTTCCTTCTATAAGACATTTATTAGAAACCAGACAAAGCAAAATGTCCTAAATTGTCATGCAGTCGTTCGAGACATGCCAAGTTTTGCCAAGACGTTCTATCGCTTATTGTTCCTTATATTGTTTTCATATTTTATATCAGTAAAAAGAAACAGCAACACAAGTACCATATTTCTTTATAAGGTTTCATGAAACCAAATGAATTTTTCTGACTTCTAAACTGAACGAATTGACTTAAAATTCATATACTCGTACATATAATACTGCGACCCAAATTTAGTGAGAGTTAACTAACAAAAGAATCTATTTATGGGATGTGCCCCTTTTGTATGAAATGGAGATCGAAAAATAAATTTGTACCTGTACTTTTAGGGTGTTGATTGACAGTCTTTTACAGATGAATATACATTATATTTGTATGTAAAAATCTTTATAAGGGGATCATCTTATTTTCAAATTTAAAATATTTTATTTTTTACTTTGATAATTAGAAAAGAAAATATATTATAAATATATTTATTTTCAGTATAAAGTACCTATCTATAAATCACTATACCTCTGATGATTTGAAATATGACTAGTGAACGATTACGAGGGTCAAACTGAAAGTCCTTAGAAAATAAAAAAAACTGATTAAATTAGCAAGTTTTACCTTTATTTTATATTTTTAAAATAGTGTCCATTCACGTCAAAATATCGCTGCATCCGATAGAACCACTGAGAAAAGCACTGCCCACTCGTCCTTAGGAATCTCTTCGACGGCCTTCTGAAACGTGGCCACAACTTCCTCGGCGTCCATAAAATGTTTTTTTTGAAGTCTTTCTTTTATTTTTCGGAATAAATAAAAATCGCAAGGTGCGAGGTCGGGGCTATAAGGCGGATGACCCAGTAGTTCTACGTCTGAGGTCACCAAATAATCGATCGTTTGCCTGGCGGTGTGCGACGAAGCATTGTTGTGGTGAAGGAGAATCCTACTGCCAGGTCGTTTCTCACGCACTTTTTCCAAAACACGTGGCAAACAATTGTTACTGTACCACTCTGCAGTAACTGTTTTTCGATCCTCTAAAACAAGTGTCGCGTAATGACCTGTACTTCCAAAGAACGAGGCCACCGTCTTTTTTTCCACGCTTCGATCTCTCTTCACTTTAGTTGGCAACTTCTCGGAAGGAAATACCCACTAAGCTGACTGTCTTTTAGTTTCGGGATCATAACAGTAAATCCAGCTTTCGTCTGCCGTAACTATGTCAAACACAAAATTTAAGTCACCTCCGTTAAATCTTTCATGCATTTCACGGCACCAATCAACACGGCGGAGTTTTTGAGCCTCGGTCGAATTATGAGGTATCCACCGAGCACCACTGATCGCCAAATGTTCATGGAAAATTTTGTGCACTTCACTCATACCAATCTCTAACCATGCCCGGATTTGCTGATAGGTCACTCTTTTGTCAGTCTCTATCATACGCCGCACAACACTGATGTTATCTTTAGTCATCGCCGTAGAAGGCCGTCCCTCACGCACATCATCGATGAGATTAGTGCGACCACGTTTAAACTCATTAAACCAATTGTAAACAGTGGCATGAGACAGGGCTTCATCGTGAAAGGCCAATCGTAGTCTATCATAACTTTCTTGTAGACTTAGATGATATCGAAAGTCATAAAAAATCATCGCACAAAAATTTTCTTGTGTTAAGTTCATGATAACGTTGCACAGACTATTTTCAATCTGCCGCCAAACCGTAAAACAAGTGACAAACGAATAAATTACGAGTATATACTCAGTATTAATCGTAAAGAGTTCCATTTTCGAAATTTTAATATTTTTTTTTTATTATATTGCTTTCAATTAGCCAGTTCTAAAAATTTTCAGTGTAGCCCTCGCATCAGCATATGGTTTTATTAATAAGATTTTACGGTAATTTTGTTTTCTATATTGGCGATGGTTTTCACTTTCCACCAGTTTGCTCATTACTTTGTTTTGTCATTATCAATTTACACAGAATTATGCAAATTAAACAAAAAATTGAATACAATAATTCTTAGAGATATTTAATATTAAGATATGACAAACCTTAATTACCTTATGTTTTTAAAAGGATTATAACTAAATGGCAATCCAAACAGCGTTATAGATATATTCTGTCGGAGTGTAAGTGAGAGATGATAGGAGAGGATAGAAACAGATCTGTTAAGAATTCATCAATAATCAATCTGATAGGGCACTGATTACTATTTGTAAGTTTTTTTAATGGATGAAGATAGAAAGGTGTTCCTACTTATGCTAATTGTATACGCGTATACAATAGCGGGGTACCAGTTCAGTGTAAAATGATGAGAATGGAGGTAAGTTAAGTACCTAACCTACCTCCATTCTCATCATTCCTGAATTTGCAAATTCTATATAAATTAACCACGATAATTTCTGTGAAAACCGTGCGTAGGTCGACCTGACAGGGTATACTGCTAGATTTGAGGACTGATATTCCCATTGCTAATATCTTCCTCTCCACATTCTGTAAATTACCCTATGTCGAGCTCTATTATTGGTCGAGTTCATTGTCGCGGAGTTTCCCAAGATGGGGCCGATGTGAAATACCAGCGGCTCAGAAAGTGGAGTGCTTGCCTCTTGCGCCCACGCAGCCGGAACGGGTGAGAGTGAGCTGATGTTATTGAACGGATGGATTTTTTACTTTAATCATCCTTACTAATATTATAAATGTAAAGTGAGTTTGTTTGTTTGTTACCTTATAGCGCCTTAAGGGCTTAACCAATTGTATGAAATTTGGTATACACGTATTATAATATGTAATAGGTTACTTTTTATCCCAGTCAGTAAACATGTCAGTGAGCTCGTCGTGACGAATCGAATAATAATTAACCACGACGGTTTCCAGGGGGACTGCGTGGAGGTTGACTTGATAGGGTATATTGCTAGCAATGTGGCTGTTAGACCGATCCCTTCCCTATCCTTTCCCCCTAATATAGATATTAGGTAGTTACAAAATTTAGTAGGATTTTTTTTTCTGATTAGCTAGGATATTTTTATTAAAAATTGATATTATTACCTACGCTATACTATGAAGTAATAATAACAATGTATATTATTTTTAGTTTTAATATTGAATAATGCTTGCCTGTTGCTTATTTTACAAAAATCAAAACTGAAAAATATAATGGTTCCTGTTAATAGACTATTAGTTAATAATTTATATACTAACTTGATTGTAGAAATACATTAAGTATCAAGTCTGTTTTTTATATATACTGTGCCAAAGTTTAAACTATTATTAAAATTTATTACTAATAAAACAATACAAACATTGATTCCAAGGGTTTTCAAGATAAACGCTACCAGACAGACGTCAATGACTTCGATTTATACATACCGTATACTTATAATATAGGTAGCATCCATCTTAAAATATCATCAAAGCCTAACTGTGATTACCAACCCGTCTGCCAAGTGTGCAACTACTGGCTAACCCCCCATATGGTAGAGGCCTAGCACAGCAGTGGACAGTTAACGGCTGATATGATATATATTATACATATACATAGATACTTAACTAAGAGGAATTATGCATATCCATTATTTTATTATTATCAATTTTGGAAAGATTGTCTAAAATTATTTAGACTTCAATCTTATGTTTCGATGTATTAAAATACATTACTCATTCATAGTAAATTGATGATTAATAATCATTACCTAAACAAATTTGAATGAAAATTCATACACAAATATTTGTGACTACATCCTGGTTATATATTTTTTTACTTCTTTTTATTAAAGATCATGACAAGTAAAATCGTAGAATACAGCTAATGGGTATTAATAAAATTGTTTCTACGTCCATACTTACACACTTCAATTTATGTGACAAATAAAAAATTGATTGTTAGTTTCAATAAACATAAGTGGAGTAGTAGACTGATACTTGTATATAAATTAAAACCATTAAAAGCAAGATCAACAATTGGTCACGCGTGTTGCGCTTAGAAACCCGGGGGCGTCGACTGCCGCTCACGCAATGCCACTGTCACTCTCTTCTGTCGAGTCTCAGAGGAAAACAATGTGATTTCTTGTTTACATTTACAAAAACACATCATCATACACTGCGACATACAAATGCAATAAGAACTGTAATTATAAAGCATGTATATCTAGGTATATTTGATTGATATAGGTACAGCTTAATATTTTTTTCTACACTGATCTAAAAATACTCGTAATAGGTACGCGTGGAACAGCTAATATAATGTTTTATGTGTGTAGAAGGTAATATTTAATTATTATTTTTTTAAATAAATAAAACTTTTTTAAGCTTCCTCCTATGCAAAGGTTATTATTGACAGCTTCACGATTTCCAATTACCGAAGGCAGGTATTATTTTTCAATTTTCAAAATTAAAGTGCAAAAGAATTCATAAGAATTTCAATGCATTGAATTAGAATTTGAAGTTAATTCATGCCTCTGTTTATTATTTCGCAAGTTTCATTATCTATGCAAGTAATATTGCAAGTGCATTATTCACAAATATGTTCATTAATAGTGTGTTGAACTGTTGTAGTTAACACATATTGACCTGTGATACTTAGGTAATCTAAATTATATTTACAAAATATATTGCAAAATCTCTTTCATTAGAAAACTATATATCTACATTTATCTTTACTATACAATGTAGCAATATTACCTATAATGTGTAAATTATTAGATTTTAATAGCGATGTAACCGTTATAACAGTAACTCTAGACAATCAGTCTTTGTAACATTTATTTATTATTTTATTCAGCGAATAAAGTATTTTATTGACTAATTGAATCTATAAAATCTTGTTCTATAAATAGCGAATGCAGACAACGAATATACAGAGGTATAACCAGTAGATATCTATCTAATAAAAATGTACTACTATAATCTATAATATAGATTATAATCCCTGAAGGGGTAGTCAGAGGCATTTGTTGACTGCTGTCATTGTGGTTAATTTTCGACGTCCAGACTCTTATTTTCCCGAGAAAATTAATCCAAGTTTGTACAGAGAGCTTATCATAAAATAATAATCTATTATTTTTATCGGCGATTTCCATCACCAAGTACCTATTTCTTTTTCTGAATTGACCCGGGTCTAGGAGTTTTGTGTTGCGCCCCCAGATGTTCATTAGCTGATTCCTCGTAATATAGGGTATTTTAATTTGAATACTAGACAACTGGTGTGATTCTGTGGCATTTATAAATCAGATAAAGAATTATTGAATTGAAAAATATAGGCACTTTTTCAATCTAATTGAAATAATAATAAGCACGATGTGTAGGACAACAGCGATATATCGATCATCCACCTCGTTGACATGACAGCGCCGCCTCTGATAAACGTTATCAACGTCCGCGACCAGCTGTCCCGGAAACGCGCAAATATCGCAATGAGCTGATGACGTCATTCTATAGCGTATTGTGTATTTTATATCTGTATAGTCACTAACTAAACTTCGTGGGGAGAAGGAATTTTCAGTAATGGGGACCAACAGCTCCATTGCTAGAAATATATAAGGTTGACTTACTCGCCGGGGAGGTGAAAAGGTATTGTTAGCAATGCGGATTACCAACCTCATTACTAGTAATATATCCTGTCAGGTTGACGTGGTCCCCCCTGGAATCCATCGTGCTGAGTTTCTGGTATATTTATCACGACGGGCTAACTGATCTGCCTTTTCATCTCACCTATCATCCCTCACTGGTACCCCGCTAGCGTATACTGTTAGCGCAAGCAGGGTTACCATTCCATTGTCATCTATTAAAGAAAAACTCACCATTCGCCATGGAAACCATTAGGTTTAGCCTTGATGTTTTTATTACGATCAGCCAACTGACCTGCTGCAACATGAGTAAAGTCAATATAAATAATTACAAAATAGATTTTGTTTCGCAATAAGCAGGATTTTATTTGACAAATAAAAATACTAACCCCGTTATTTACAAAGACTAAAACCAATAAACCTATTTTAACTATTACACTAATTTGTCACTTTCTTTTAAATTAGGAATTTAGCATTAAAGAAAGACACAAAACAGTTCAATAGCTAAAATGGGTTTTTGAGAGGTTTGACGTTTCTATGAATAAGAGGCTAATAATCTTGTGATATAATAAAGTAAATAATTTCTGCAACATTAAAATATCCACAAGAATAAAAAAATTGGCTCTGTGTGGTAGTGCCTCAGTTACCTACCTCATTGCCCATACAATATCCAAACTTCTAGATTAATGGATAAGTCGACTAGCCGCTTAGATAATACTTGTGTGTAATAGCACCCTGATTGGCCCCCGGTCCAGGGTCGCGACTCGGATTGAAATGAAGTTTTTAGAGTCGATGACCCTGTATTTTTGAATTTTAATATTCTCGGTCGCCCCGGCCGCCGTGCCGTCTCATATCCTAGGCACGTGTTAACGTACACGTGATTGGGATATCAGACAGGGTCAGTCAGTGTTCTGCTCAACGGTGTATTGGGAAGTAGGAATTGTTAGCAACGGGGACTAGTAGCCCCATTGATTGAGCAGTATATTCTGTCAGGTAGATGAGAAACTACCATGAGGTGAATTCATCACGACTAGTAGCTGACCTACCTTCATCCTCATTTATCATTCTTTACTAGTTACTCGTATCTCACTAGTTCCTCAGTTAGTATCCCGCTAGTGCATAACCTATAGCAGGGAAAAAAGTCGGGGGGAAAAGGGATTGTTAGTAATGGGGTCTAATAGCCCCATTCCTAGCAATGTACTCTATTAGGTCGACCTTCACGCGGTTCCCTTTGGAGACTATCGTGGTTAATTACAAATGAATTCGTCAAGATGCTTCATCCTCACCTATCACCCTCACTGGTGCCCAACCAGCATATACCGATAGCGCAGACGGAGTCACAATTTCATTTTCACCCTTAAAAAAAGAAAATAAAACCTATACAATAGGCGTAGAATTGGAGATTAGAAAAGGGGGTTTTATTTTCCCAAAGGTCGGGTTAATGACATTGTTAAATACCAAGGCTAACAGTTTGAACACAGACTATCGCAATTGTATGCTCTAATCCATAAAGAATAAGGGCGAGGGAAGTCCATATAGGTATTATCTTAGCATTGGTGTTGTAAATTAGATATTATTTTTCTTTATATACCTGGTACGAGTATTACAATATTTACAAAATTAGTAAGTACTAAGTTTAAGGCACGTTCTCATATTAATAAGGCGAATAATATATGAATATTTGTTCGTAGGTAGGTATGTACCTATTCACTGCAATATTTATGTAACTGATTATTAACCTGATATTACCACACTACTGGGTGAGAATTTATATTTGCAATACGTTTCCTTTACAATTGTGTAATACCCTAGGAGTTCTCATGGTGCGAAATTCGTATGCGCGTATTTATTGCAAATCTGTGCTTTTGGAACGATTTGTCTCGAAAATACATCATTTAATTAATATTAATAACATCGTAATTCTGTGTAGTTTGAAAATAATAAACTTTCTGCTGTATATTTTGAGTAAACCTGATTAATTCGAGGCAGGCTTGTGGCTACGCTTGCCACTTTGGATACCAATAGGTTCAGTGGAATATAAGCAAATAAGCTTTAGTGTGTTCACTATACTGCCAATGTTTGTCTCTGACTATTCAGATATTTAGAGGATATCCTTTGGGACATCCTCTCTAATAATCACTAAAATAAGAATTCATACAATTCGACAAATATTGTAAGTAATAATAAAATTATTTAAAAGAGCAACACGCAAGTTTCTTACTCGTTCTTCTTGTGATGAGACAGCTTTCCGAACGAGCGGTAGATTAAAAAAAAATGTAATGACTATTCAAAAGTGCTTCAATGTAAGTTTATTTGAATAAATGATTTTCTATTCTATTCTATTCTATTCTATTCTATTGTGATTAGGGCTTGTAAATATTCGAAAAAAATTATCGATTATTCGGTTTTTTTTCAGGATAGCATTCGAGTATTGATATTAGTAACAAAATAACAAGTTTATTCCTTTATGCTTTTTAATAGAGAATTTTCTAGATACTTTCTCATAGAGGGGAGCTCAATTAACATGTTCGAAAATAAACAGGAGAGTTTAAGTGTGTTCTGGTAAATAAGATCTAGTTAACGGTTGTATAAATAGAAAAGTATAGTGGAAGCAGTGAAAAATGAGCCTTTAAAATTCCCAAAGATGATTGTGTTTGCGAAGTTATAAAAAAAATATATAGTGGTGGAATGAAGGCATTGGACGTATCAAATTAGTTATGTGTTAAGAGTACACTATCCTAAGGTAAATTATTAATTGAAGAGACCCAAATAATTCTATTGTGGAGCCTCCTCCTTGGACTTAACTAAAATCTCCTCGTAACATAAGAAGTAACCAGAAACTAGCACTAGAGATCCAATATTGGCTCTAAAACACACATAGTGAGGAACATCTTTGTAGGTAGATGTTTATTCCGAAATAACATATATTAATACTGAAAGCATACCTCCATTTATTTTTCCGAAGACTGAAAACCAATGACACAGTGGAATGCAAAAAGCATCATTCTGCTTCATCATCATCATCATTTCAGCCATTACCCGTCCACTGCTGGGCATACACCTCCCCCATAGACGAAATATAAGGAAAAATATAAAGAAATCATTCTGCTTATTTAGTTTGTAATCTTCATAACGTTGTAAGAAAGAAATCGCTTCGTACATAATGAATTTTATTAAGTGTATTTTTTACTTTATTAATAAAAAATATTGATATAAAATTATTCGAATAGCTCTGATTTACTATTCAAATGGTAATTTTTAAAGTAATATTCGAATATTTGCATGCAAATACTAAATGTCTTTATTTCATATATGTATATACTCATATAGTCATGTTACAATCTGTCCAAGAAATTTATACTATAGATTAATTCTTAATATTAAAATATAATGTATACTTACAGAGTTATTAAAAATAAATTGATTAGGTATATTTCCTGCCTTTCACTTTTGAATTTGTTATTTTAATATTTTATTTATAATACAAAAGAAACCAGTCATGTGCGAGTTGGGCTTGCGCAACGAAGGTTCCGTACAAAATCATCAAGTTTATTTTTTTTTGTGAAATTACTGCAAATTTTACGGTTTATGGATTTTTTTCTTTACTTGTGCTACATGTCATTGCTTCTTACTAAATTTCATGATTCTAGGTCAATGGAACGTACCCTTTAAATTTTGATTCCCTTTGCGAATGTCAAAACATGCGATATAAATGGACCATAAATGGCTGTATCTTTTAATCGCGTCGATTTAGAAGCTTAATTTTTTTACTGCTTTAAGAAATTACAGACCTGAATATATGATATTAGTTTTAACTGGATACCTCCACGCGTTCCTAAGAAAAAGGAACAACGAAGTGATCCTATAAGGGTTCCGTTTTTTCCTTTGTAGGTACGGAACCCTAAAAATGAATAATATTACTTTTAAATATTTTGGAATCAGATCATCGAATAAGTAGATAGGTAATAATTAGTAGATTGTTAATCTAATGTCTGCAATAATACCTAAGTAATATTTATCTCAATAATATCTATATTAATAATAATAAATCCAGTGCTAATTGGACAATTATATATCATACAAGTCCATCTAAGCCTAAACCAGTCTAAAATGAAAAAATTTACTGAAAATTCCACAATGTAGGTATACCTACTTTAAAATATAATGGATTCGGATATAAGTAAGTAATTAATACGTCATGTTTACAATAACCATGCAGGTCATCAGTGCTTAATTGCATAAGAATAGTACAGCACGTGTATAGACGCGGAAACTAACATACAAAGTCGAATGTTTATTGCTGACTTCTATAAAGGCGACATAAAGTAAATATTTATGTATGTATGCCATATTATCAACTATTGTTACATTCTGAAAGGTTATTATAAATGAGTATCTATATAATGTGGGCACATGACGTTATTACTATATTGAAGTCGTGTTACTATGTATGACCAAAATATATCAATTGGGGGGAAAGTGATTGTTAGTAATAGAGACTAAGAATCCCATTGCTAACAATATAGCCAACCAGGTCGACCTCCTCGCGGTTCCCCCTGGAAAACTAATTAATTTTAATTAGTTTTCCAGGGGGTAACTTAATTAATTCCTGATGAATTTATCATGATGGGCCAACTGGCCTGTTTTCATTCTCATCAATCGCCCTTTCACTGGTGCTCCGCCAGCGTATCCCGTTAGCGCAGGCGGGGTAGCCATTTCATTTTCACTCATAAAAAAAAAAATCAGTTGAATATCATCGTACTGAATATGTAGGTATAGATTTTTTTGGATGATAATGGGTTGGTAAACTCGCCTGCACTAACGGTATACGCTGGCGGGGCACCGAGGGATGATAGGCGTGAACGAAAAGGCAGATCAGTTAGCACATAGTTATGAATACACTAAAAATTCAGCACGATGGTATCCAGGGGGGATCATGTGGAAGTCGACCTAGTTAGGTATATTGTTAGCAATGGAACTGATAGTCCGCAGTACTAATCCCCCTCTTCCATAGGTACAGATTATCTACAACAACTTGTCACGCCTCTTCAAAATCCAAAGAATTAAAAAATATGCGAGTAAATTATTTATAAGGTTTCGACCAAAAAATATAATACCCCTTAGCCGGACCGCTACTGAAAACATTTATTTCCTCACAAACACAAATAAAACACCAATGCCTGTATACAATCACACATATTGAAGTAAAACTTGGAGCATCGTGCCATATTAACGTCGACAATCTATAGCAATATAATTTGCCGATTTCATAACAAACTGACTATGACTTTATTTATCGCAGAAGACAATTAAGTTCTATAATTATGTTATATGTTTTTAATGTTGTTATTTTTACTCGTAATGTACTATCATAGTATTGGGTTATGTTGATATTTTATTGTTTTTATTAACGCCACTGAGACAGATGTGGCGTATAACTGTTATTTAGGAATTATTGGTCTATTTAAATAGACATATTAATAATATTTACAAAACCAAATCAGTATTCATTGTTTTATATTTGTTTGTAGATACTTTTGTAAGCATAAACAAAGCTCTATACATATATTATTATATAAAACAACTACGCAGTAAACAGATTGTTCTAGTTGTTGGAGCTAGATTACAGTAACCATACGAGTATGATATGAATATGTCATCTCAAAACGGAAGGGTGAATGGTAGTCGCGGTCAATTGGACCAATTGTCACAGCGCGAAAAGAAATCTAGTCTATTGTGCGGGCCTATAATACAAATGGTACAGATACGATCAAAATCATTGAGGTAGGAGAGTAATATAATAGAAGAGCACACTCGGAAAGACATATCAATATTTACGAATAGATTTTGTTCCACAAAAAAAGAAATTCCGAACTCAATTGATATTTCATCACCATTTCAAACGTGTTATGTTGATTTAAAAACTAAACTGATGAATCGATTTGATAAAATTTCTATGAGACCTGGATATCTGAAAGTATATACTTTCAGATAAAAACTCTAAAATGGTTTATAAATGACAGAGTTCTGAGATAGTAAATATAAATAAAACATAATCGAATTAAAATGCTTCTCCTATTTTAGAAGTCGGTTGAAACTATCTAAAAGAACAATGTAATAAAACTTCCTGCAAATCTGCTTAGATAAAAAAAGTTTTAAAATTTATCTTAGTCGTACGAAGTATTATATAGTAGAAGTCATAAATTTACATAATTATATTTTTTTACTATAAATGTGACATTGCAGATTTTTCTTTTTATATAATTGTTTTTCTTATATAATTGTAAATTTGTATACCTCGATAGATGGGGTTGATAATAGAGGACTTATATTGTTTTACCATCCATTGTTACCTATGCATCACAAAATAAATAAATAAAACTATATTTATAGAATATACTTATAAATAACTTTCCTAACTTGAAACTAGCTGTTATTTGTATAGGAGGACTTTGCGGAATGTATCTCAAAAATCGTTCCTGAGGGAAATTTCTTTATTCGTCATAAAAAGAACCCTATATTATATTTAAAAATTCATATTTTTGACCCAAGCGGATTGTATCATGTATTGGAAGATCAATAATTTCGTGAAGTCTTACTCTGTATGTATTTTATATTGAGTAGGTATTTGTTACTATAAAACTTAAGTATAATATTGTATATTAGGACTTCAGGACACAACTATAGTAAATCCGTACAATCCCAGTTGTAAGCATTCCATTAAACAGCGGCGGCCTTCATTTGCTAATGACCGAAACAAATATCTTATGGGAAATAATTTTCAGCCGTACAGTTGACAGTGGACATTTAAAAATGACTTCCTGTTGTGTTCTCATTCATTTAATTAGTTAATTTTAGTCGGTCATCTTGAGAATGATGAATAGGGAGTATTAATTTCATTATTTAAATAGCGTATGTTAAATACCATGTGTGTTAAAATACTTTATTTTAGTTTCAATGAAGACTTAGATGATTCTTGCAACTTGATCCGCATGTAATGTTTGATAACGTCACGTTTGTATATTTTAGCAGGCTTAAATTTATTGATTAATTTTATTTAGAGATGATTTTATTATGATAAATTATGAGAATGATATTAATGAGATCAATTCACATCCAATATTTAGACGTCAAATAGATGGTGTTGTTGGTGGTGATGATGGATCGAGGTGATTTCAAATTAATCCTAAATCGATTGCGTCAAAAGACAGATTATCTCTCTATAAAATATTATTCAAGTACTTCCAGTTTAGCTTAAAACATGAACATCGCCCGTCGTGGAAGAAATTACTAGTCTTAAGATATTAAAATGTATCTCTGGTGCGTGATCACTTCAATGATCATGGTCATAGATCACAAATCTATTCTTTGATGGCAAAGTGATTTTATCTGCACATCATCGAGCAATGCCTAGATGGCCATGATGTCTCTACGGAATATTAAAATGTTAGACTCTTGCTTTACTTGTTTTTTTTTTGTAAATAATTTTCAAAATAACTATACATGAAAATATAATAATCATAGAGACAGGTAGACTGATTTTCAAGTTTATTTTTATTTGTAAGGATATATTAAATTTACAGAACCTGTACCATTCAATATTATCCATGATATTATACAACTTTCAATTGTATTATTTAATTATTTAGGTTATTTTAGTACTTTTAGTAAGTACGCGTATGAATAATGCGATTATCTTGTCTTCGTGAATCATATAATGTAGGCAGGCTTTTAAGATATTCACATAATATTTAATTCCAAGTAATTATAGCTAAAATGGTTATTTATATATGTACATTATTACAAATAATTTAGGGCCTTGCATTTAATTTACAATTTACACGGAAATTACGATAAAAAGTATATTAAATTTTGATTGGTTGAGAATGCTACTAGCATTAATTTCGCCTTTTGTACCAAATTTTTATTGGGTCAATAAAGTGATTTAAATAAATAAACTAAATTTGCTTTATTGGCCGTTTAAACTCTAAATAACATGGAATTAGTGAAACATGGTTACATAAAGTTTACCCTAACTAATATTATAAATATGAAAGTGACTTTATAACTTACCTTTAACGTTTTAATGTTTCAACGTACTCGTATCAATCAAATTTGACATATGGGTAACTTATATCTTGGTCAAACGAACGAAGTCATGGGCACATCTAGTTTGTAATATAGTTTTGTTGCGTCATTTGACAGATAAATATTGGCGAGGATTGAGCAGATGTTCCGAGGCGTTGATGGCGAGTTAGTTGAGTAGAAAGCGGAAGGGTGGCTGCGTGTTCAATTGGCACAATTGGCAGTAATTGTGGACGGCATGTCCGGGCGCATCGCGACCCCGGCCGGCTGCCGCCATGCCACAGAATATCGCTCAGAACAGTGGCAAAACTCTGTACAAGTAAGAGAAACATTAACAAATAATTTTCATTATTATACAGTTACCAAGCTGACACCTACTAAATAATGTCAATAAAATTGAACAATTCGTCATAAGTAGCAGTCGAATTAAAAATAATGAAAGGAATAATAAGTCTTAATTAAATATTATAGGTAAATTAGATAGGAAAATGAGATGTTATCAAACGGTTGAAGTGCATATATATATCGTCTCATATGTGCAATAGGCAATATGTACTATGTATTTTTAGTAATATTTACAAGAAAGTGGTGTTATCATTATATTTAGTGAAACATTAGTCGGTAAACTTTTAAAAATTTTGAGTAAAAAAATTTAAAAATGTAATCGTAATTTCACATAAATAAAAGTTAAATAATGCCTACATATATATCTAAATCCACCTTATGGGGGAGGCCTATATTCAGCAGTTGACATTTAACAGCTAATATAATGATGATGATGATGAATACCTATATAGATTTTATAGTAGTTATTTATGTAGAAAATTATTAGCCTAGATTTTTTCAAATTACTTGTAAGAGGTATATAATATGTATGTTTAGTTCTTCAAAAAGTGTAATGAGTTCTTCTTTAAATTCTTGTGGAACATTCTGCTTTAGATTACAAATATGCTGTGGCCAGGCGTTATACGAATGTCTCTCACTGTACACAATAGTATCTAATAGGTATTTCCAACTGTATTGTCGCTCGTCATGTTCGCTTGCAATTTGTAAGTTAAATAGGCTTGCACTAATTGTTTCTTATAAATGGACTATAATATAAATAAATTATTAATTGGCTACAATATTTTAATCATTAATTTTATAATGAGTATAAATATACACATATTTTTTTATTTATATTATTTTTTTTCCTTAGGGGCCGCCCTAGACGGTCGTATGTCGACAAAATAGGCGATGTACTGAAGAAGGGCCAAATTAAAATTATCCGTAACCGGCGAGCGTGTGAAAAGATTGATGAATGTGGAAGAAGCAAAAGGGATTTGTTTTGAATCGAAGCATTTGGCGTTCCTTTGTTTCTACCTACCCTAATGGGAGACAGGCGTGACAGATATGTATGTATGTATGTATGTTTTTTACTTCGTCATTAAAGTAATTTATTAAATAGATTATGCCCTTGCAGGACAATATAAGATAGTTACGCGTATTGCTGATGACTTGATAGTTACTTTACAAGCGACTACTGTAATAATAGTCATTTGTATAGTAAGAAACAATAACGATTTTTTGAGAATTTTCTATCCATATAAAGTAATTACTGTTACAAAAAAGTTATAAGTTACTGAGCAGTTTATATCTATACCTAAACGATCCTCTAAACACATAAATATTACATAACCCTATTTTTGAGTCTACATTTTACATTTGAAGTTGACACAGTAGGCTTTTGGTCATTGTGATAACTAATTTAATTTTAATGTTTAACGGTGATAGGTTATATAACTTACATTACAAGTAGATTAAAAACAAATAAGGACAATTTATTATTTATTGTAAAAACAATTGTCTTCGTTTTCAATAATGCATGTGGCAGTCACGAGTGGTGCGCACGCGCAGCGCAGGGCAACGCGGAAGTCGCACACACTTCCGCGTGCCGCCATCTTGGCTAACACCTCATGAGATTCGCTTCTGATCTTGCTCCTACACGTATCACTGACTGTATCGCTAATTAAGCCTCCTTAGAGCGTATAAGAATCACGTACGTCAAGCTTATTTCAAAATAACTGAATATTATGACTGTGTCTTTCTCATTTAAAAGAGAAACAGTTAAATTTTAAACGCCTCTGCCATTCGTTTATTATCTGAATAAGATAATCTTCGAATTTACAATGCTACAGATATAAGCGAAATGATGTTTATAGCGGAAATTTTTAATGCACCTGCAATCATTTGGCAGCGCAACTTCGCGTTTAGTCGTAAAAATGTTGCAAAATTCTTAAATTCATAGCAATTGGCGACATGTAGTGCAGTGCATTGTTATGAGGAATAGGTAATGCACAAACATGTGAACCAAACGAGTACAGTCACCCTTCTTTCTAATTACGGAATAGCGTGGTGGAACAAAAAGAGATGGCCCACTTTCAGGACCGGTCGCGCGAGATCGGGTGCGCACCGTTGCGTAGGTATATTACGTGCTAAAAGATGGGGGTTATACCTACAGCCAGCGCGTTGCTTGATTCAACTAACGGAATATTTACACTCATGTGAATTTTCTCGTCCTGATAGCGTTTTTGTTCATTATTTTCCGATTTTGTAATGTCTGCGATGTTTTGTGCAATTTAAACGTCACACATCAAGTTATTACTTACAGTAACTTAAGTATAACGTTTTAATTCTTTTTTATATAACTAATTAAGATTGTAGTAATGGAAATGCATGTTTTCGTGTAAAACAGCAATTTTTTTTAAATTAATAAAGGTAATAAAATTTTACAAAGTATACATATATAAAATTTATTAAAGAGCATCACGGGAGAAAAAAGAAAAAGTAACAATCATCAAAATCAGTTCAGAATTGGCCATAAAGGTATACATGTAACATAAGATCATCACCAATTAGTGTTTGTGGGGGGAATTTGAAATTTTTTTAAGGACGAGGTTGATGGATATCAGAGGGTTATGTTACTCTCTTTGTTCCGTATAAAAATGGGGATGAAGTGCAGCAAGTTGCCTCCTCTAGGATTATTGATGTTACATGCTTTTTGTACTCACAGGCTAAGATGAGACTGGCGTAACATATACCTAGATATCATTTTAAATTAAGTAAGCAATATATCATGTCAACTAAATAATAGATAGTATGTACCTATTTCATATCTTCACGCAACAATTAATACGAGTATGTGAAATATATTTTTTATTGTTGAACAATTGTAGATACTATATTACAATTAATTATAAAAAAATTGTTCATATAAAGCTATCTGTTATGCTATTTTAAATTAAAAAATAACATGGAAAAGTGTATACTCATTAAATAAAAATAAAAAATAAAATTATTGTTAAGATCATTTGTTAACATAGGTACTTTCACTTTGAGTTTGTAATGTTTCAATAAGTATTTTACGTTCATTTGGATAAAATTTTGTTGACCTACACTTGTGCAACTAGATTACTTTATAATGCTTAATGTTAAGCAATTACTTAGGTAACATTATGGTTCCGAATAAGATTAGAACATCCTGCTTTATGGACAAAATCAGTAATCATAGTTTTTCAATTATATTCGTCTATTATTTATATTAGATTCGTCTATTTTTGTATTACAGATCTAACATCTGAATAATGTTAATTTGTATTTAACGATTCATACAAATTTTTTAAAAGGTTTATTTTAATGTTGATTCTGTGACTAATTTTATTAAAATGGGAATTTGGTTTTGGTATTGGATTGTTTAATGGTTATATTTGTTTTAGGTTTAAACGCTTCTAATGTTCTTTACAATTTAAGAAGTTTGGTTTTCTTCGTATATTTTCATTGAGTACTTTTAATAATTTACGTTACACCATTTTTTCAACAGACAAGCAAACAAACAGATCATAACACCATATATTTTTATTACTTCTATTAATTTCAGCACATTGGATATATAATTGTTCAATAAAATTGGTAACATTATTTTCGCATATCCAACTCCGTTGCCGGCTGACGGTTCACTGGAAACTTCGCTTCACTGTTCCACAATAATTGTGTAACATTAAATGATATACAACGTTATCGATAAGTATGAGGTAACCGAGGTCACGACCTGCGACTGCGCTCCCGCTCCACAAGGATTTTGAAGCGTTGCGGCTCAGCAACACCGCAACCTGGTACCTACGTAATCCCGCCGCAACAGCACTTCCTGAAAGGTGGCGCAAGCGCGCGAATGTCGGCCGAGCATTTCGCGCCACTTTCGTAATTCGTTGCGTGGTGCGACCGGCCGCCTTGCCGGGCCCGCAGGAAGTAAAAGTTCGAAGGTAAGAAAGTAGGTCTCCACTTTAATTGGCAACGCGCCTGCATATTGATACATAGGTGATATTTATATAGGTCGTGGACACCTGCAACACTACTCGGCAGAGGGGGGACAATTTGTAAATATAAATATATAATACATTAATATTAAATTTTGTCTAAATTTTGATAGATATCAAAAAAGAAGTATTAATACAAATTTATATGCTTTGTGTTACATTTATATACTCATTACTGACATGAGTATACCAATTAATAGCAAAAGATTGCGATTTCGTCTTAAAACGTCAGTGCTTTGTCTCCATTTATTATGGTCAGTTGCCGGCTATATTGCAGTACTAATAGGCATGTACCAGTCTTATGAAATTTGATTTGAGCATTCAGCCCCTAGGTTTTTTACTGTTTAGTCTCTCTGTTACTAATTAAATGCATCAGATTATTGATATATCTGCGAACAATGTGATTGAAGTATCGAACCATGCGTTTGCATGAGGCAAATTGAAGACAGACTGCATATTCTCTCTTTGTATTTTATGCTGTTTTACTACAAAAATATTTGTGTAATGAGCTACTTATAGTATCCTTAAAAGGCGGCTCCACTGCCACATATCAAAGGTATCAATCCATCAAAGGCGGACAGGTTATAACAGGACAGGCGTAGGAAAATGGAAAAGGCAATCATCTGATCCAGGTGTATCCTTATCAGAAAACTATATTATATAAGATAAAATATCACAAGGAAGATATTGTATAGAGATATGAAATCTACCTTAGTCCTGTTCTCCTCAGGAACGGCAATGTATAAGTAGGTACTATAGACAAAACAATGTTTTCTGTGTTGTTAATGGGGCGGTTTAAGTCTATATAGGTAAGAGTTATCTACTCGTATTTAAACTTATAAAAGAAGTTTATGCTTTTCTGGGTGTTTCACTTTAGTGTCATAGCTTTAGATCGAATTCACGATGAAGACGTTACTTATCTTTCAGTAATGTGTAGACAATATCAGTATCTTTACTGTTTTTCTGTTCGTGATATAGGGCCCACTAGTAATACATATGTATGTGTTACGTTTTTTCTTTGTATGACATAATGTGCCTAAGTGGTATGGGCAAGGCGCTTCGCGGGTGCAAGCGCCGCTGACCCAATCCACTGCTCTATGACGTAACGCCGCAAGCGCCACGAACTAGGCCGAGAAGCCGTGAGCCTGCGATACGAGATGCGCCGAAACTAATCGTTTGCGCAACCCACGAATGCTCGTGACCGACCGCCTTGTTTTGACCAATTAATTTTATTCGTTGTAATATGTCACGCTGTGCTTGATTTTTTCTTTAAATGATGCGAAGTAAAATATTTTTGCAATATCATAAGTTAAATGTGAAAATAACTCGTCTATACTTTATTATTTGTCTACTACGGTGTTTGGATATTTCAATGTTTGATTTCAATCTTAAACGATTGAGCGGATATGAATTAAATTTTGTATAAGAAAAGACTATTTATTATAACCTAGTTTATAAGTAAAGTAACACATAGGTAAGCTTCTTACACAATTCAACTAATCCCAAATTATATAAAAAGGTACCTATTTAATGTTACTAGTAAGGGAAAACATTTTTAATATTTATTTAATTCTTTATTGTACACATTATTAGGGGATGAATTAAATTATATGTATCTATTATTAAACGGTCAGTAATATTAGTTCATTTTTGTTTTCCCTCATTTCAACTAGGTACCTATTTGAAGCTGTCGGAATTATTATTTATAATTTAAATTAACCAGCATAATTATCACACTAGCTGAATAAATAATTTTACTACATATTTTGCAATTATTTCCTTGCTGTGCATAATCTTTAGGTTTTATGTACGGAATGAAATAAGCATATGGCCTTCTCTACATTATATAAAATAAGTATGCCGATTTAAATGATAACTGGGAGAGCCGATAGGATGTCAAGATGTAATAGAAGAAATGTAAGTATTTAATCAGTGAGGCTTTTTTTACTACCTGCTTAACCCACATGTCAGATAGAGTATACGAATATTATTATAACATTAATCCAAAAACTAGCCCAAGCGTTGAGAACTGGCGAAATTGCCGTAAAATCTGACGCAACGTGGGGCAGGAAGTCGGCGGTGCCGGTGGCGAACGTGGCTGAAGAAATTGGGCGGCATAGTAGTCTATGCAATTGAGGAAGTCAAGCTATCTGATGAGCTTGCGACAGAGTCTTGCGCCGGCGGTCGCTTGCAAAACTTTATACGAGAAGATTCCAACACATAACGAACTTTCAATCATAAGTGTAATAATTATTATTAAGTATAATTTCAAACTTTCAAAAGCGACTTTGCTCGCTAGACTGGGATATATTAATAGACTAGGATAAAAGTACCCTATGCCAAATACTATACTTGTATAAATAAATATTATTATAATTTGGTATCTATTTGCAATATTAATTTTTTGTTGTTAATTTTGTACATTATTTCCGTACTGTTTTACGATTTAGTTCTACTAGTAGAACCGAACAGACTGAAAATTCCATTCTGTTCTACTAGTAGAACAAAACGAACTAAAAATCATGTACTTTGCAGAGATCAGATTATATCTCTTTTCAACAAATTGGTGCTGTGTACGTCATGTTCTTCAAAATCATTCGCTTTTTGTTTAATGTTAAAATATTTTTGTAATTAGGTGTAGAATTTAGCAGTAAATAAATTATTTCTTTTTTTCTTCCAAATATTACCAACATGTGTGGCAAATTTCACAACCACTTATTGAGCCGTAAATGCGTTAAGAGGTAACGAACAAACAAATTTATTTTTTATTTATAGTATTTGAAAGAACTAGCTACTGTGACTCTGTAATTATGAATTGTTGATTCTTCACTTTTGTAAAATATTTCTGATGTATATTATTGTCTATATTTAATATTGTTGTTTTTGTTAATTTAGTACTTTCAACAATTACAAAA
Organism: Galleria mellonella; assembly: GCF_026898425.1. Classification (NCBI taxonomy): domain Eukaryota; kingdom Metazoa; phylum Arthropoda; class Insecta; order Lepidoptera; family Pyralidae; genus Galleria; species Galleria mellonella. The sequence goes on along the minus strand of NW_026442172.1, from coordinate 1,721,854 downwards.
AACAATTACAAATAATTATATAAGATTGCTAATTAATTCATCGGAATTTTCTGAATAATATTCACCTATAAGTTTTAGAGCTTTGATCTGTTAATTTTGATTAAGAATTTGAATACATTTTGTAATTCAATAGTAATCATAAGTACAGAACATCTAATAGTGGGTATGTACACGTATCATAATTTAGTTACGTGTTGGAAACCATTTTGTACTTAGCTTCAAAAGGGCCTTGCGATGGGAGAGCGGAGAAAATCTCGGATGGCAATAAAGTTAAGTAAATTGCTTAATAAAACCTATATTTATCATTTATATATTAACTTATTTATTTGTTCTTTATTGATCACATTACGGAAAAAAGCTTTGTACAAATGTTAGCAACTAACTTAATGAATGAATATTTTCTAGGTTTATCTATTACTGTTTGTACACGTAAAATAATTAGCTGTTAATTTACAACACCAATTGATAAGGGATAAAACTCATCTATAAGGTATCGTTATAAGAATAAATACTAGGGATTGCGTTGAAACTGTCCGTAATATTATAGAGCTGTATAATTTCATGATCATAAGTTTTATATTTATTAGATAATAATAATATATAAACTAATTTAGATATCTCTAAATAACATTAATTACAATTGATAAATCAGGTCTCTTTCTCTTGTATCAATTTATATGGGCGTTGCAATGTATTGGTGGTTTTTATATACGAGTATGTATATAGCTGATGGTTATCACCAGTAATTATAATTTCCCATCAAGTGTGCCGTCTGCTTATTTGTTAGTTTAAAGTTATATAAAAAAACATTTTATATCTTGAATTTAGATTTTTTTAGTTTTGCCAGTTCAGTTATGTTTAAAGTGCTTGTAAGATTAGACTAAATATGATTTATGTACAAAAATATAAAATATGTATTAGGTATCTAGTACAATTATCATTTTGCAAATTCAAACAAGTTTCATCCTGTTGTACTTATTTTAGTTTTGCACTATTTCATTACGTATCTAGTACATTTTGTGGCTAAAATAGATCGCATGTAATGTAGACAGAACGAAATTATGATATATACATAGCTCTAGTGCTAATGAAGAAATTGCAATGTTTTGGTAACAGAGGAAACTTGCATTTTGAAACACCGGAGTTACGGCTCCGATTGGTTAGCAATGCGTATTTCGATTTAGGTAACAGTCACTTTAAACTTTCTAATGGAATTTCGTGTTCCATGATGAAATTTTATTAGGGAATAATTTTGCATATAGTAAAGTAGTGCATACTGTCCAATCAAGATGTATCGTGTCTTCCCTGATCTAATTGCTATATAGATTTTTATTTACTCAAAAAACGATCAGTATTAATGAGTTCATTAAATATTGTGCATAATTTAAGTTTAATTGTTATATTTTTACTAATAGATTCCAATTCAAATCGTAAAATAGAAATGACAAAATATTTTTTTAGATTTCATTAAATAATAAATTAATATGTATTTGCACCTTAATAGAAGGAAATTAAACTTAACATAGCCATTGTTTTGATATTATTATCTATATGTTAACCTTAATGCCTTGAAATGAAACAGCAAATATAGTAATAATAGCTAGGTATGCTCCAAGCAAAATAATTAAGTGGAAAATCTGAAAATTTGCGTAACTACAGAACTAAGAAGCCTGTAGAGTAGCGAAAAGGAAACTTAGTTTGACATCAAAAAGCCGGAAACCGGAACCGTGGCAAGGGGTTACTGCGGAGACGCTTCATTCCGGCGGAACGGAGGCGCCAGGAAGGTGGGTAGATAAATAAAACGACGCCATATTGGCCGGACGGCAATCGATAAATCCGTTCGGTTTTGCATGTACGTTACTTATGACTTCCGTCTCCTGTTTACTTCCCGAGTTTCAGTCGGGAACTGCTAACAAACAAACGCTGACATCCATTATGGTTCTTGAATTAGTGGTGCAGGTATAATGGATTATACTTACCTATTATTTGTTACCTTGTACATTTGCTTTCTCTATGTCCAAGAATACACCTTTGATATCATGTTCACGTTATATAAACATGTCATCTAATCACTTAATAACAATTGAAATTAAGTTGAAATTCGCCGCATGAGCCCGGCATAGAATAGACCATCCATTCCTTTCTCGTGGGTGTCTAAAGAAATGACTAAGGGAACTTAAGGAATGGCCAGCAACGTCCCTCTTGAAACATCATCAAGGACTAACTGCAGTTGCCATCTCGTCTACCAAGCGTGGCAACTACTGGCAAAAGGCAAATAGAGGGAAGCCTGTGTTCAGCAGTGGGCAATTAACAGCTAATATGGTATAGTGTGGTAATTATTCAAATTTGATTTAAATAATATTTCTAAAATGTTAAATAATTTCAATCAACAAACCACTGTTTCGGAAAAAATATGCCAAAAAATCTAATTAATGTTACTACAATAATTTAATTATTAATGTCCACATTAGAAGTTGCCTAGTTGTATTCTGTATTTTGTTTCTTGTTATGAATATGTCTTCTATATCTACATTTATAAATTACGTCCTTTGATTATGACTTCAAAACAGGTATCTATATAATTTTTTTTCAATTAAGTATAATTGCAATTCCTTTTGCTCTTTTCATGAAATTGAAAACTTTATTTTTCACTAGCGACTAGTTTCGCACTATAGGCGTATTAAGAGGGGAACCTAGCACGTGTTGGGTGGACGATTCCTACCCCAGAATTGTGTAAAGGTTACCCTAGAATAAGGAGCAAGGTTTTTAGCTATTTATTTATAAACACATGTCTGAGAGTGCATTTTTTAAAGGACCAAGTCCTTCTTGGAAAATAAAATAAATTTGCCAATGCTTCGCTCGGGTTTTTAGAATAAAATATAGCCATCACCCGTCAATGATACAGTTTTATCTCTATATCTCTCTATCGAGATATAATTTATATAACAAATCAAATCTCTCTTCTTTCTAATATTAGTTTAGATTAAGGGTACAAAATATATTTTTATGTAGAAAATTTAGTACCTACATATTTATAACAAGAAATAAACATATACAATATAAGACAGGATTAGGCTATTAGACCTTTTGTTAAATGTGACTGGCTCCTAATAATGTCGCTTCCTATGTTTGTTAACTGAACCGGCACAGTTCAGTAATTCCTATTAGATCCGGCGATGGATTATCAGGAACAGTAGTATTCTACTTATATTTATAAATGTGAAAATATGTATTGATGTTTAGATATTATGACAGATTGGATGTTTGTTACTTAGTTACGCTTAAACGGCTGAATAGATTTAAATTCAATTTGGTATGTAGATAGATGGATCGTGCTTACTTTAATACATCTACATACTCATACATACTCTAGGTCCTTTGTTTTATTCATTTTTATAATTCATGTGTACAGTTTGATTCCGGATAGTTATCCTAATTTAAAAAGTTTATGTTTATTAAATGTGTAGTGCAAATAAAGGATTTCCTCTCTTTAATTTGCCAAAATTTAGAGGTAAAATTAGAATTTAAAGAAATTATAAAATCCATGACAGAGTGATATTCACTGATTCATGGTATATAAAAATGTTGAATTATATCCTGTTCTCAGCATAAAGGATATTTATCTATTAAATAAGTGATTACAAATTCTCGACTCCAGGTTCAGCTGTATTAGGAGATAATTTATGATTAATAAGGAGTCTATATGGCATATTAATTTGGCGAAATTCCAAATTATAATTTTTATTAATAGCATTATTGTTCTTTAATAATTTATGTAATGTATGACTTTAGTACCAATGTATAACCATTATAATAAAAGTAATATTACAATTTTAAGCAGCTACCTAAATAAAAAGAAGAATTTGTTTAATTACTATATGTAAATTGATTTTATAAATATAAACAACACGAACGTTCACAAATATTGTAATATCGGAACGATTCTTTTATTTTTATAAATTAAAAAACTTGACGGTAAAGTTTTAGTGCTGTATGTTTTGTACGAGGAAGGAAACACGTTGATATTTGGCGTCGCACGCGTGACCGGTTTTGCAAGTGTTATTCCGCAAACGAGATGACTCTGGGCTGGACTTTCCGATCACATATTATTTAAACACGTTGTTTTTGCTCATGTATGGAGGACCAACCGCTTTTTACCGATGGACAGTGCTGAAGGTCACACGGAACTTTGTCTAGCCCGACGAGAATTTTTTGTTTCGATTTGCGAAGGAAGTAATAAAAACTTGCTTCGCCAAACGTGTATTTATACCTATGTGTAAGATGAGGCTCGTATTTAAATACTGCTAAGATCGCACAGATTTTATCAATTTCTATCATATAAGGATAGAGATTTTTCTCCGTTTTATTGATATTTATCTCTTCAATTCTTATAAATTAGGTAAACTAATTTATTTGTCTTTTAAACCTAAAATGGTTTTCAGTAAATAGGCAAGTACATATATTTACATTTGTCATTTCCTGTTATTGCTCATGCTATTCCATAATTAAATGTAAATTATCTGACTTCTTGAGTAGGTAGTTAATTGTAATTGAAATCTCATCTGATATTAAACTTTGGTTACATATTATTTCCTATAGTATGATTTGTTATATTCTTGAATATTGTTTGTAGATAATAAAATACCATTAACATATTAATTCTATAAAGTTAGCCTTTAAATATTTCAGTAAGTAACTATAGTCAACGCATTTCAACGTCGACGTATTCCCATCTTTACCTTCATTAATATGCAGATACAGCTGTTATGAATATTTATGTTCGCTGAGAGTAGCTTCAACGACTGCTCCAGAGGTCAATGTCAGCTGAATAATACCACCATTATATTTAGAACCTTCATATAACATTTTACTTCCCTTTCTCTCGTCTTGTATACGGCGTATAAAAGGAAGTTAGAGGGTTCAAATTAAATTGGTAATAGTTACAAACTGCCGGTTCCGCTTGGTGATTAAGTATAACTACGAACAAGAAAAGTTACCATATCAGTAAAGATTGTGTTTCAGTGTCAATGTCTGTTCAAATGTGTACAATGTAAATAGGAAACGATGTTATGTGCTAATACGTAACGTACTATGACGGTAGAACGTGACGAAATTTATCTAACATCAATCTTTAAAGATAACTACCTAAGTTCTTTTACAACTTGATTTAATAATTTTTTTTTTTTACATAATATGTCCTTTTTCAGATTTTTTAACAAAACTTTATCACAATTCCTTCTTTACTTCTATTTACGATTGGAGATGGATAACGTATAGATACTATATGGTCGAATTTCTGATTAGCTAGAAATAGGAAAGTAGTAAATATCGCTTGTGTTATTACAGCCGTGTGGTCCCGGTATAGAATGGGCCACCACTTCCTTTGCCATGGATGTTGTAAGAGGCGATTAAAAAAATTAATGATCGAGGGATAGGCAGCAGCGCACTTCTTAGAACGTCAGCAAAATCTAATTGCGGTTGCCAACCCGTCTGCCAAGCAACTACTGGCAAAAATCCCTAAGGCGTAGGCGGAGGTCTGTGTTCAGTAGTGGACAGTTAACGGCTGATATGATGATGATGAATTGTCGCTTGTAGATATAGACATAAATTGTTGGCGGTAATAGTGACCCTCATATATTCTCCTCAGTTGCTTCACTATATAAGCATAATAAAAAATAATAAAAAAAAAAACTCTTTTCGCTATACTCTGGTAAAAATATTTATGATGATGGCACTTTTACAGTTTGCTTCTAATAAAGCGAATACACCATAATCAGGTGCGAGCTTTACTTTTTTTTAATGGATGATAATGTAATGGTAAATCCGCCCGCGCTATCGGTATACACTGGCAGGGCATTAGTGAGAGATGATAAGTAAGGATGAAAAGGCAGCTCAGTTAGCCCATCGTGACGAATTCAACAATAAATTAGTTACGATGGTTTCCAGGGGGAACCACGTGGAGGTCTACCTGATGTGGTATATTGATAGTAATGGGGAGTAACCTCTCCATTACTAACAATCTCTTCCCCCCTCCACGAGCTTTACTTACACGCCAAGTGTCTCCAATGTAAATATATATAACATATAACGACCTTCAAAATACCAACAATATATTATTAACTGTAAGTATGTAATAGTAAATCGTGTGCGTTAAAAGAATTTTAAAATGCAATTTTGGAGCTAAATGTACTAAATTAAAACGAGATTTTATATAGCATGAGTAAGTAGCTATGTTTCTGTTTTTTTGAGTTTCTGCTGCCAAGCAGCTGTGCTTACATTGTTGTGTTTCATTGTAATGTATCCTTCATAGCATGAGATGGAACGTGAAGTAACAAAATAAGGGATTTTTTTATGGATGATAATAGAATGATAACCTCGCCTGCGCTAACGGTATACGCTGGCGGGGCACCAGGGGAAGATAGCTGAGGCGGGTTATTTAGCCCATCGTGATAAATACACCTGGAATTCAGTAGAATGGTTTCCAGGGGGATCTCGTGGAGTTCGACCTGACAGGGTATATTGCTAGCAATGGGACTGGTTGTCCGCATTAATCCGCATCCGTGACCCTCCAACAAGATAAGGTTGTATAATTCCTTAGTCTTCACGAATGACAACGCATGAACGGTATTCATATTATTCATGTATATAGGTGAGAAATACTACTTTTCAGACTGACTTGTTTGTTAAATAGCATATTTCTGTGATGAGCCATAGCCTATCATTTGAATTTCTTTTAAACCCGTTTATCCGTTAAAGCGTGTTTAAGTGACTAATATCTAAAATATTTATAAGATTAATATTTGGTTTTGTTTAATTAGATATGTACCTATACCTATATCTAATTTAGTTACTTTGAATAAACCTAAGTTACTACTTAGGTTTAATTATTTACTGTTTAGTAACTTATTTTATTTTATTATTAACTGTTTGTTTTTAAGAATATATAGAACAGGTTTGCACGCAACAAACGTGATCAGTTTGCCTATTTGCTTAATTGTGGCGCCTAAACAGCTGAAATAATTTCAATCGAAATTTGTTATGGAGATACCATGCATATCAATAAAGGAATATTCTTAATTTTTACATTGTAGTATAAAAGATATCATAATAATATATATGCGCAAGAGTTGTTAGGAAAGTAAATCGCAAGGGGCATGTGCGCATAGCGTGACAAGCTCGTCCAATTGGTCGAGATTGCGCGTTTCCGTCGCGTCGCTTCCGCCGATAACAACAAGACCGGTGCAAGCGCCGCCGGATCCGACTTACGACAGCGGTCAACGGACTTGTTGGACGTACCTATATACTAGATGTTAGAGGTACATTTAATCGAGGTGGGATATCCGTATATGTAACTGATAAATATCCGAAAAGATACAAAAATCATAGGTTTCATTCTTTAAAAGTATCAAACCTCAAATTATGTAGACGAAACTATATTTAAAATTAGAGATCCTACCATGAAATTTTTCCGAAATTGCGGGGCCGATCAAAACACAAATTTGATATTAAAATCACATAATAAGACTTGTTTAAAATGATTATAAATTATAAAAGTATTAAAAATGATAATGTGGATCTTTTGGACTTTTATGATAGCATTTGTAATAAATAAAAAGCTAAACTTCATTTACTTTGCAGATTTTAGAATAAATGAAAGTGCGTAATTTCGGAATTTCATTTCATGGTAGACCCCCAGGGCTGTATGGTGTGTCTGGATACAAAATACCTCTATTGATGTAAAGTAACTCTGCGAGTTTCGATTCAAAATTAACTTTTGTGGAGGTGGAACGTAGCCTATTGTTTTTCTCGAAATCCAAGGCTCCCGGGTACCATTTATCTTGGGCCCCTGGTGCTACGAATTAAGACAAATCTCTCTGTTGGGATATTCGTAGGATTCGTTTTCAATTAATGAAGATAAAATAGTGCATCCACGTATGTTAACGGTATACAATGGCGGAGCACTAGTAAAATGAAGAAGAGGATGTAATTATGACAAATTTACTAGATGTAATAACAAAGATAGTTTTCAGGGGGACTGGGTGGAGCCCGATTAAGAAAATGGTACTAATAATCTCTTTAGTGTTCGTGGGATGTTATAACCCGAAGTTGATCGTTGTCAAAATTGTCATCTTATAGGCATGCATACTTATCCTAACTCGAGCGTCCTGTCACTTGGTATGATTATACGGTATCAAGTTTATTTTATTGTATTGAAGTATAATATATTTGTATTTTATTCAATTGTATTCTTACTCCGTCCTCACACGGTCAATTTTTGTATCAAACGTTATCCAATAAACATTGCAGAATGTCAGCGAATTGGAGCGGGGTTATTTTAACTGTCCTGTTGTGCAATTACAAACAGATATCAGGTTCATAATGTAACCATACGATTTATCAGGCGCGTATTTATAAATAAAACGTTATCTTTCATAGGTACATTAGTTTTGATACAAAAAAAAATTGCCTGTAACACTATGTCTTTTTTATCAATTTTATTTATTAATGTGTAATGCTTGATGTCTGTAAACAGATTCTGTATTCTTTTTTGACTTCTCACTTTTTCTCAGGGAGTTAGGTATTATTTGTTTCAACATCCACATTGGGTTATATATCAAATCAATAACAAAGAAACAAAGGTATATACATAAATGCTTGGTTATTGCAATAGGAGTCACTGTGATGTATATACATTGTATGAGTAGGAACCAAACATGAAATTGTGTCAACAACAGTAGTAATACAAAGAGCTCTTTATACTGTGGTAGAAGTCTAAGATTTACATGATCAGCTTACAAATAAAATCTTAGGAGGGATCATGTGTTGGAATCGAGTATTCCATTGACAATGATGCAATCTGATTAATAAAAATATAAAATTGACAGACACAACGTACAGCCAGCTGGTCATAGAATATGTAAAGTATGTTATATAGTTATGTAAAGTTTATTATATAACCTACACGAGGATTTATTATTTTAATGTTCGCCCAACGTCCCTCATATAAGGGTCACCCTACTTAAAGGAAATAGCTGAGAGTGTCGAGGTGCGCGCGAGTAGATCAGAGCGGAAGTGTCGACCGTTCCCACGGACATTCATCCGTTAGTTCACCTCGTCCCCCCTCTCTTACCGCCTCAGCCCTCTTAGAATCCTCACGCTCTTTTCACCTCGGTTGGAAAGTCCTCCGACGTACCGAACAGGTCTATAGATATCCAGATTATTGGTATCATTATCTGACTATGGTTAAATCGACTAAATACACACGTACATATTAGTTGCATCTTTTATTGTATTTGTTTATGATAAATATAGAAATTAATAATAGGTACTAAGAAGTACGTAGAAAAGTTGGTTTATCTTTGAAACAAATTTCTTTCAGACAACTTACAATTAGAACCTATACGTAATTGGTAAAAGTTAATCATGACATTGACATTAAAATAAAGTATGACGTACCTATCTACCGCATACTTACATAAGGTAGGTGTGTCCAAATTCAATCTGAGTCATATTTTTATTTTTTCTATCCTTCATGATGAAGATTAGATAAATACTTATATTGTTTTTTTTTTTTTTCATAGTGACAAAGCCTTTTAATCCAGAGTAATTGTTAATTTATACTCCAAAAATTGGGGTAGTCAACAATTTCATATTTATATCTGTAGGTGACGGTTACCGTTTTCAATCAGGTGGCCTACCGATTTGATTGCCAGTTAATTTGAATAAAAAAAAAAATTACTGTGTTTTCGAATATAAAATAATATATGAAAAAATGCTTCCTCTGTCGGGTATTGTATAAATTGCAACAATTACTTAAGAATTAATGGCACGCGGTATTCCCTAATACTAATTTCAGAGAGAAAAGATGTTAAACCAAATAAAATTAAAATTAATTAATAACTCTGAAGAATATGAAATAATCATGATTATTCCTGCAATAAAAATATTGTAATTAGTGGTTATGTAAATACATATGTAAATATTACAAGCGTAGTGTGGGGCGACCCCCTGCGAGATGGAGTGACATTATCGAAACTACTGCAGAGAAGAATCTTTGCAGGCGAACGGATCAATCTCTGGATGCGCACGGATCAAGATCTAAACTTTTTACTTTCATTCATTTCTTTCTTTTAATTTTTTTATTTAGAGGCTCCTTGGATTGTATACTGTTACAGCTCCACGTTACGAACTTCTTGATGCTTTAGACAGAAATAAATAATACTTTTTTGGGAAGTACTAATTACCTGCTTACTTTGTGTTATTACAAAAATAATCTTAAGCGAGATAAATGTGTACAGTGAAATACTTAGGACATTTTTCATATACATGTTAAGTTATGAGTAAGATTCCAAGGCTGCTAAATCTATATTATTTTATTAAAATCAAGAGTTTTTCCATGAATAACACGATACTAGGTTTGTTCTTAATTACCTGATTTCTTAATCAATTACATATGCTGCCTATAAATTTTTTAAGACACCCTCAGTTTATTCTTTCTTATTATATTTTTTTTATACAACTTAGAATGGCAAACAAGCTGACGGCCCACCTGATGGAAACTAGTAACCGTCGCCTAAAGACATGAGCAGTACCATGGACATAACAGAGTATATTGTTTAACCCGTGATACCCCCCATGCGTTGCCATTCCTGAGAACTCAGGTGTTATTCCTCTGTACCTTGTAAATTCACGCCACATCCCACCCTTCGAACCAAACACAGCCATGCAAACACAACTGCTTCACAGTTGAAACACGAATGGGACAGAGGTGCCCAAGCAAATCTGTTATGTAATATGTTATGTTATATTATATTATAATATGTTATTGTACTCATGCTTTCATGAATGAGCTTATTGGAAGACTATAAGGCTCACCCAGTGGATGTAATAAATAAATAAATAAATTATAGTAAACAGCTTTAGCAGCTAAAGCGTTTCGGTTATTATTACTTTAATTATAACATGTTACGACATTCGAAGTCGTAACATATTATAATTGAAATAGTATAATTGATGAATGATAAAAAAATATAGTATACGTGTTCTTACTATTGATTACCTTTTTTAGTATTTCACTATATTTATACCCGTTAAAAATGAATCAAATCCTTTTTCGAGTTTGATAATTCCGACAAGTATCACGAGTAACACGTTTAAAACGAGTCTTATGAACATGAATACCCATTTATGTTAATTAAACGTGAAAACATTAAAAAAATATATATTTATTTCTGACAATGAATGTTTAAATTGTAAATGTAGGGAGAAAATTAATTAAACCATGAAACATGTTACTAATATTCAAAGTACTCGAATTTTGTATTCGAGTATCATGTATTAGAGTTTCGTATATTGAGTATTCGAATACCTGAGTATTCATTCGAGCCAACTTGACTCAGCACATCACTAGTTCTTACAATTAAGAAACCAAATTTTGTTTATATGCCCACATGTCGTAATCGTGGTTGTAACGCAAATCGCGTATTGAATCAATGTCGTTGTTTAGAAATTAGGCATGTGGTAGCGTCACAGTCGCGGTGGGTCCTGATCTCATTGTTTAGTCTACTAAACGCCCCTGACCAAATAAATTTTAACAAATCTCACTATAACTTTAACTTTGCTATTATTCGCACAAATGTACCTATGGAGGTTTCTTGTTACCTCAACACAATATGTAGATAAGGTAAAAATTTAAGTAGGTAGGTATTTAATATAAGGGAGAAGGGATTTTCATTAATGAAGCTAGTCGACGTTATTACTACCTAAACACAAAACTTGTTAGTATAATTTAATTATATTATGCAGTACGCTAATACCGGCCAGGGGATTTGGATTTTTAATAATGGGGATGTAGCACACTATACATTCAATCAGGTTGTCTCGTTCTCGTATGAAACTATTAATTTTTAATGAATTTATCAGGATGGGCCAACTGCTTAATCTATCATCTCTTACTGATGACACACCTGCGGATATCGATACCGCAGGCTGGATTACTATTTTATTATATTATAACCGTATACATTTTATAACGTGCGATAATAAATAAACCTAGGTATTACATACATAGCGTTTAAATATTTTATTGATAATTAAATTAATAATGATTGACAGCGCATATGCTACCATCACATCATCACCTATTTATTGGCGCGAAGTGAAATTTTATAATACTTGTATTTCAGATAATAAATTGAAAAGTACTTTGAGTCCAGTGGGCGATAAGTGAAGTACAAACGTGAATCGAGGTGCTCGTGATACGGACCGGATCTCCGGATGGTGGGCTCAACGGAAGCGCGCAAGACTTCCGCTCCTACGGGAGCCGACGCCGCCGTCACGCGTCGCCGCCGCCTTGGAACTCTTCTACCTACCCGACTTTCACGACAATACTCATTGACACGATTATAATATCAGCAATTTTATAAATATTAATAATACTTACTGCATTATGCATAATGAATATTTTAACATTCACCTTTAAAATATAGAAAACCTGTTTTATCTATTGATAAGTAAAAAGTCTAAGTTTCATATTTCAATACAAAAAATACATTTAGAATTATGCCTTGCTTGTTCATTATATATCAATTAAGGCGTGAGTTTAGTCGAATCTTTGTCATAATCATATTCGTCGTTAACTGTCTAACTCTGTTGAACATAGGCTTCCCCCTATTGGGAGGTTTTGCTAATAATTGCCATGCTTTGCAGGCAGATTGGCAACAACAGTTAGGCTTCGATGATTTTTTAAGAGAGACATTTCTTGATTATTAAGTTCCCTTAGTCACCTAAGAAAAGGCAGGGGCGGCCTATTCTATGCCGGGACCATACTTACTAAAAATAAGAATATAAACTTTAATCAAATTTGTAGGAATATTTCGTCACGTTAAATTACAAATGCCAGAGGTTGATTACAAATATATTTGTGGTTTGGGTAAAGTACTCGCATTATTTATAATACAAACTCAAATCACAGGTTCTCCCGTTTGTTTTATAACTGTCAAAAATGTTGGCAAGATTTCTATAACAACAATTAACATTATTTTTTGTTTAGTTTTAATGTGTAATTTTTATAACAAACAGTGAAATGTTGAGTGTTATATGGCATCATCAACGACACAACTTTCAGGGGAAGAGACTCACAAAACTCTTTTCCGCCAGATTTTCATATGCTATGTAATCTACGAAAAAAGATTGAACCCTGAACAGGTAAGCAGAATATTGAAACAATCAACCAACGAAAATTATTAACATAAATATTATTTTTTCCTTAAGAGGAGGGTTTACTCTATAATTTCCATTGTAGCTAGGTAGCTCGGTATAGATTTTCATTTGAAGGTTTTCTTATTTCTCATTAGTGTATTGTGCTTTGTTTCCATTGTTGCGTATGTTTTGCCCCTTATGACATTCTAAGGATAATAAAAGATAATACCAAGAAGATTTCACAGAAAAATCCAGCGAAACCGAAGCCAAAACATTGTATACAAATCACGTGGTATCCGGAACAATTATACTTTGAAATTAAAGAAAAGCCAATTACAAATAAACTGTGGTTCGTACTGTTTATTAATTCTGCGTAATAAATATGTAAATAGCAGAAGCATTAATTATCATTATTTATCATCATGTACTTACCGTATTATTGTGAAGATGTTATAAAACTATGTAATGATATATATTGTGTGATATAAAATTAGTAATCACGATGACCTGTCACCCGACTTTTTGTTATTTTCCTATATACTCGTTTTTAAAACTCCAGAATATTATTATTCTTTAAACGTTTATTTCAGTTGATTAATATCTATAAAATAAAATAAATAGAGTAGTGTCTAGGTTATATTTATATTATGAATGGGAAAATTTGTGAGGACGGATGGATGTTTGTAATTATTTCATGTAAAAAATACTGAACGAATTGAATGTAGTACACAGGTAGGTTACAACATGTCTTAGCATATAGGATACTTTTATTATTAATTATTTAGTTAGATATTAATACATGTGGGCGAGGCCGTAGGCTAATTACCAATAAAGATTAATGTAAATGGACAAATAACTATACCGAGATAATTCTTAAGTAAGATTTGTTTGTCAGTTTGATTGTTACCTCTTATTGCTTTAATGGCTCCAAAAAGTAGTACATAGTAATGTATCTACTTTTCTATTTATACTATTATAGCTGTTTTTTATTTCCATAGATAGATAGATTTTTTATCAAATGTATGCAAAAATCTAGACGGTTTTTGAGAAAAAATGGGTTGACAATTTTTAATTGTTATTTCAACGTTTAAAATAAACGTATTTTAAGACTTAATAATAGAGAAGATAAGACATTATATCGTCGGAAAAAGTTGCTGTAATTAAATGTCTCATTATTCCTATAAGAAAGTAAACAAAAGCGTACCGCGCAAACTATATCGCTAATACAGTTACCTAGTTCTAAATAAGTTTATCAATTTACTAAGTTACGTACGAGGACTTTCAATATCAGCGAATTGTTTTACAATATATTGTATATATATTTTATGAATAAACGGGTGAGTCACTTATTATCTTCACCTGTATCTATAACTTTTAAAATATATCTATGAACCTATATGCTCGTACATATCTTATAAATGTCGAGGAAAGTTACGTGGTTAAGACATCATAAGACAGGTTAGGTATTGCTTTCATATTGTGACGATTTGTGTTGTGTGTTTTTGCGGAGCAATATCACTTGAACTTGAAATATTATACAGAAATAGTCTTCTCTCGAGTTTTCTTAGTGACCTTATAAATAATGATTTTAATACCTATTCAAAGTAATTGACTAATAGTAGGTTTATCGTTGTAATTTTATATGTTACCAGCTTTTACCTGTGACTTCGTCCAAGTGATGTTAATTTTCTAGATTATTCTAGTAAGTTCTTATTACTTTTATAAGTAATCTAAGTTCAAATCCAACCCAAATGCTTTGCATAAGCCAAATTTCAAGGTAATTGGTTGAACTGTTGGAGTGTCAAGAGAACAAACAAACTCATTTTCACATTTACATTATAAATAAAGATTCTAGGTTATAATAGTTACCGGTTACGATTAAAATACTAAGATGACCAACTATCCACCGGAATCATAGGCAGGAAGATCCGGAGCCAATATGTATTTCCGCTTTCCGATTCCGACATCAAATAGGAAGTCCGCTGTAGTTTCCGTTTGTGAATAGACTGCCTAGACTGTGCTTTTAACTGTACCTATCTAAATGATTATAGTTACAGCAGTTTATGTTATATAGTAACCTTCGTTTTCGAAATGCTCGTCGCAAAACATGTTATGTTTAAATGTATTTTAGTAGAAGTTGTTGTACCATATAAATAAGCAACAATAATTTGTACATGTTATAATACATATATTACAACAACATGTTTATATGTATATTACAGGAGTTACATATACAGATTTTTTTATACAACTTAGAATGGCAAATAAGCTGACGGCACACCTGATGGAAAGTAGTAACCGTCTCCTATAGACATGAGCAGTACCATGGACATAACAGAGTATACTGCTTCGCCCTTGGTACCCTCCATGCGTTGCCATTCCTGAGGACTCAGGAATTATTCCTATGTACCCTGTAAATTCACGCCATATCCTACTATTCAAACCGAAACACAACCATGCAAACACAACTGCTTTACGATAGAAACACGAATGGGACAGAGGTGCCCAAGCAAATTACTTTTGGTACTGGTGTACTGTACTTAGCGAAAAAATAATAAATTATAAATAGATAGATACTTTTTATTGTTCTCTCTAAAATATTACAGATTTGACAATAATGATAATAAATTCTTTTCTGTATTGCTGCTACAAAGAGTATTTATACAGAATGTGCATATACAAAAGGCGGCCTTATCGCTAAAAACAATCTCTTTGTCTGTACAACCTATTATTGATACGTATTAACATTAAGACAATCTTGTTAAAGCTTGGAAGTAGATAATTATTTTATTTTTATTTCAGATCTCTCGCCAATTAGAGAGAATAAAAGTCTGGTCTAGTATATAAAAACTGTTTAGACTTATTGGTCCTGAAAACGAATCGAAAAATACTTTTTGACTAACACGAAACTTTAATATTGTAGGATATGGAACAATGGTCCACGTTGTTGTAAATTATGGCACGACACAGCACGTAACGGTGCTAGTTGGCTTTGCTCACCCCGCCCGCCAAGCCCCTGGTCTTGTTGCTAAAATGTCTATCCGAGTTACTCCACGAGGAGTCCTCCATACCTGTTGCATTCGCGCGACTTCAGTTAGCTGCATCTAACCGTTATATGCGAGACCATATAATTGGACATTTTGTAGTACCAGTAAGAGTGAAATTTCTCAACTATACCCCGCCACCTGTAGATGAGGACGGATGAGCAGTCATTAAAATGCAAATATACATATAAAATGTGTTGTTTTTTGCTAGCAGACTGTTTTTTTTTTTCTGTAGTAATTATACTTGACCTTACGATAACCTACGTTATCGCTACAAAAGTAAATACAAGCGACTGTTTGTGACTTCCCTTTTTCCGGATTACATTTAATTAAAATAACAAATATGTAGTATAGGAAAAACACATTGATTACTCGGTCTATGAACTATGATAGGCAAACAAGAAAACAAACAACCTACCTAATGAATATTATGAAACAACATTAATCATCGTAATCTAGTATTTAAAAATAGTCTTTATTCACCAATATGTGAAATGGAACTGGGTTCGTTGTACAATATTATTAAAGTTTTTCAATAAAATTTATATAAATTTATCTACAAGTGATTTATAATTTCGATTATTTCAATCTAATAAACTAGGGGTATTCCAGTTAATCGATTTCAAAGTCATATCAAACAATAATTAAGTTTTAATATGTATTTTTTTATTATGTACCTGAAGAGTTTTACGTACGTTTAGACAATACGATATAAAAAATATGAGCTTTTTTATATCACAAAGGTGGCAAACAAGCATACAGCCCGTCTGATGGTAAACGATCACTGTAGCCAAAAAATATATAAGAGCTATAAAATTAATGGATTAAATAATATCTATTTACCCAATTAATACATAATACCATTTCTAAATCGGTAATTAGAGCCGTGAAGAATAATTCGGATAACCAAATATTCAGACATAATCGAGATTCTACTTTAGTAAAAATTTAAATTTAAAAACAAATTTTATTTTAATATTGATGATTCAGAAATTTTTATAACCATTTATTGTCATTATTTATATAATCAATTCTATTATTTATGATATTTCTCGTAGTTAAATAGTAAAGTTGAATCATGCATGCTTGAGACATTGTCAACATTAATCATTTCCTATGGATGTAAGATAGATAATATAATATTATAAGTTTAATATTGTGACGTTAAAAACATTTCATTATATATTTGATTTTTATTGTATTTTAATAGGGTTTATGAATGTTTACACTAATGACCCAGTGTCGATACCTACACCAATAATATACACATTAAATGGCCAGAATCATCGCAAATAAAACAATAACATAATATCTATAAAAGCGTGTAAAACGTCATTTTCTTCGTTTGATATTGAATCTATCTTTTAGTTATTCGTAATTACATATTATTATGAAAACTTTAAAAATAGACCGCAATTTTTCATTTCTATATCTTAAGTTGTAAAAATTTAAAAAGATGTTAACAAACCTCTGCAAGTACTGTTTCTGCCTAATTATTTAACCTGTTCTGCAACACAATAGATACAATCTCGTTAGTAGCCAACAAAATTCATTCCTCAATTTCTGATAAATCATTGAAATTCATTTGTTACTTGAAAAGCACTAAGTGAAATAAGAAGTAAATAAATAAAAAGTCCACATTGAAACTATAGAAAAAATATAATTATTAATATAATTTATTATTATTTAAATATAATGACGTCACTGACAATTTATTCTGAATCGGAAAAATCGTCTCTTGGAATAGTAATCGAGACGGAACGCCATTGTCGTTGTGTGAGCGCATGTGTTATATTAGTCCTAATAATCTTGTTGATGACTCACTGTCTTTGTCCTCAGGCCTGAGGGTAAATGATGCAACCGACTTTGATGGATAACACGTGAAATAATTTCGAAATAATAATTTGTTAATTAATTTTAATTTTAGAAATCTTGTTTTTCATTCCTTTATAGCTATAACCTGTTTAAATAGAATTTAATGAAAATGTAAACAAACATGTAATTGAAACGACCTTCTCATGTTCAATAATAGTATAAATCAAAAATCGATTGAATGTTTTGTTTTATTACAAATTTTATTTAAACTGTGTTTCTGTGATAATTTTGATAAAATTTTGTTACTTTTTCATTAGATTCTACTGAAACAGACAATAGATTTTTTTTTATTTTATAAAGAGATACTGAAAAAATAAAATCATATTATGCATCCTGACATAAACTATAATAATTCAATTTAATTCAATTTATTTATTGCATTCTACAATATTACTATAAAAGATGTTAGTAATTGATATAGTACATTGTAGATTCTGTCCGACACAGCAATTAGAAGCGAGGAGGGCGTCGATCCTTAAATTTTCATAAAGATTTCAATAATTAAATAACTATAATTTTTATTACATAGTAACATTATCATATCAGCCGTTAACTATTCTTTACCAAACACAGACCTACTAGAGGGATCTATTGGGGAGTTGACACAGTAGTTGCCACGTTTGGCATGCAAACATGATGATGTTTGAAGTTTTAAGAGCAACGCTGCTGCCCATCATCCCTTGATCATTATGTTCCCTTAGTTTCCTTTTGTTCTCTTACGACACCTATGGGAAAAGAAGGGGTTATATAATATAATGAAATAAATAATTTTCTATTGTCAAAGGTATTGTAGAGAATACGTGTATCTAGCAAATAAAACATTATTCTCCGTCTATCTATCTATCTCTCTCTAATCTTTTCTTCAGTTAGTTAATCTAATAGGTAGTTACAATAAATTCCATAGGTGTTTCACTTATGCTGTTTAAATAACGTTGATTGTCGCTGCTGTTAACGTCTGCATAGTAGTCGCCGCAATGTTCGAGAAATAGATTTTACGAGTGCGTGCGCCGCGATATTTACGTATGTTTACACTTTAGACGATTTTATAGGCACAACGACACCATCCCATGTACCGTATCATTATATAAGGACCACTCAGCGTCCCTCTATGTTATTAGTGCATGCCCCTGTTTAATTTTATATTTTTAAAACGCGGCGTAACCGTTGTGAAACATATTAAATACAACTATAATTATCGTTCGTCTTCCTGTAAAAGCTCTTATTTTCATTTTGTAGTCTCTTATGTATGGCGAGATTTTTTAAAATATTTATCAAATCAAGAGTACGTCTATAATTTTAATGGTAAAGAAAATATTGTAAACATTATATTCGATTAATGTTTAAATAAAAAATAAAAATAAAATTTTGAAAAAATTCGACCTACAAGTTATATATTTATTACCATATTATTTACATAGGAAATAGATAATTTCGAGTAATAGAGTAAATTTCTCTAAACTGTAGTATTTAATGAAGTCATCGTATGACAGTTTCAGATAATTGTATATTTTTGTGATGATTAAGTATTTTCAGCAAAGCACCTGTATGAGTATACAATGAAAGACGAAGTGGGTAATGGTTGTGTTATGACAAAATATGGACATAATAATAATATAGGTAGGATGCCTTAGTGACAGCTCATTGCTGAGAATAAAGTCTTGAAAATAAGACATCATTAGTTTTAAAGTGTACTAGTTAGTATAGTTAATCCTTGTTCAATATTTCAGGGAAACAGTCGAAATACTGCAAATCTATAAATTCTGTCCATTATAATAAAACTATTTCAATATGATAAATAGATATATAAAATAAAAAATTACTAGTCGTGAGTTATGATTTTACTTGAATGAACTATGATAAAAATGTCCTTCTCGTATACATTATTTCAGTATATAATGTCATTTAAATCTGTACAGCTTTTTTTTTAAAAAAGAAACTATCAAACAAACAAACATTTTTA
Source organism: Galleria mellonella (assembly GCF_026898425.1). Lineage (NCBI taxonomy): Eukaryota > Metazoa > Arthropoda > Insecta > Lepidoptera > Pyralidae > Galleria > Galleria mellonella. Next base: position 1,701,775 of record NW_026442172.1, on the reverse strand, counting down.
CAAGAAGAGTGTGACACAGTCAAACATGTATGTATATAAAAATATAGTAGCAAACATCATTAAATGGCATAGTAATAACAAGTGACAATGTACGAATGTACCCAGTTAACATGAGATATTTCGGCTTCATTGCGTATAGATATTATACAGTCTCATTATCGCCTTATTCAAATATTATTATCTCATATGATATTACATAAAAGCGGAATGCAATAATGAATATTCAAGTATGAGCATTGTTGAAATTATCGGCGCTATTTAGTAGATTTCAGCAACAGTAGGTATCGTAGATATTATGTTGTGGTGGCCGCTGATCAAAACGGACAATCAGTCGCTCCAACGGCTTCCGGGTGTTGATTGACTCTGATTGATATTGATTCCTCTCGTTGTTGTTGTGGCGACCACTCCCTAGCTTCGCTTCGGCAGTTATATGGCTGTTTCTAGAGAGAGAGAGAGAGTTCGTGCAATGTTATTATTATTTATTCTTTATTGTATAATAAAATTGGTACAAATAACAAGCTTAATGCCGCATGGAATTTTTTAGCGGATAATCATTAAAGGAAAATTAATTACTAATATTTTTATATATTTCTTGTAAGATATCTCATTAGGTAAGTTTGAGGATACAGAGTTCTGGTTTTAATAAATAATTATTTTTACACAGTTTAGTATGTTTCCTATCTTGTATTATATAATTCTATGACGATAAAAATTTTGTAATTTATAGTTTTTTTTTTTGTTTAGTGCTGTTTAACCGTTATTATCAAACTATCGACAGTGATGTATTTTGAGAGCAGACATGTAAATATTACATTGATTTTTAATCCCTTGTACCGAATTTTAATAAAATTGTTGGTGTCAGTTATGAGAATGTCAGTATGAGTTCGTTTACCTAGTATCACTCACTACCAATCGGAATGCTCCAATAATTTAGTGGAATGACGATACCTAATTACCAGTCGTGTTTTTGTGGCTTTGTTCCATCGAATTATTACAGAGGCAGGAGAAATAAAACACATTGAGCCTCTTAAAGATTCTTTTATTGTTTATATAGTAGATATGAAAGTTATTAGGTATAATACTGGAGCAATCACTGAGAATATTCCTCTACAATGGAACCTATGTATAAAATTATGTTTCTTAACCTTTTTTTCGTGAGTTGATAAAGGAATTGGGACGTTTTGATGGCCTTTTATCTGCGATTATTTTTAATTACCGACATACAGCTCTATCACAAATAACGTTCAAAGGTATAATGAAGAGCTTTTCCTTCCTTATTAATAACAGAACGTCTTTAACAATTTAATTTCACCGTTGCCTGTGATGTTCTATTCGTAACACAAATTATCGACCGGGTTTGATCCCACGCCCAAAATAAAATATCATATTTCCTGTCAGGCGAGCAAGCTTCAGCGTTCGAGTGACTTTTTTCATTGCTTTTTTTCAGTTCTTCGTTTTTTAAGGAACTGAGCCGCACATGTTTGTTCAACATCGCGTCTTGTAGTTAGGTTTTTTCGGCATCTGGTTGCACTAATGCGGTATACGATTTAACATTGCAGCTGTAAATTTCGTATTATTGTTGGCTCTTTGCCATATTTTACCTGTACGTGTCAATGTATTGAGTTGGTTTGATAAATAATTTGATTTGTGTTGTGGTATAATAATTATTTTATTATTATTTTTAATGATTTATTATAATGCATCTTTTTATCGCCTCTACTATATTAAAAAAATAGATATGCAACATAGAATGGCAAACAAGGTGACAGCCAACCTGATAGAAAGTAGTAACTGTCACCTATAGACATGAACAGTACTATGGACATAACAGAGTACACATAATACCACTCATGCGTTGCATTCCTGGGGACTAATGTGTTATGCCTCTGTACCTGTTGTAAATAGCAGGATGCAGTAATAAAACATATCTGTATTTATGTATTTTAATAATAAGTTTAGTGAAAAAATACGAGACATGTCTTATAGAAATCTGACACAGAACAAGCTTCAAAATAATACATTGTTCTAAAAAACCTCAGTGTCAACAGCCAGTATTAAAACTTCAACAGTACCCTCTAATTTCACTGTCATAATTATTCTCTTTAAATCAAAACACAGCCATTTCACGGGAGAAACGAAATGAAGAGGTACCAAAGCAAATGACTTTGTACTATATCTCTTTTTGGAATAAGTTCAGAATTGGCAATAATCTTATATTTTTTATGAAATATCTATTAGGTATAACGAAATTTTATGATCATGTAGTGATATTTTGTCTGTTGCTAGTGATGTCGAATATTACTATCAGTATCAAACTACTCCTAATGAAATAATTGATATATTTTAAAAACATTATGTGTATGAAACTGAGCATTGTTTCATTATAACTATCTCGAATAAATATATAGGTAGGCGCGCTATGTTAGATCTTTAGAGATTAAGGTCAAATTGTAATCATAAGCATCGTTTGAAGAGAGCATTCTTTAGTCTCTTAGAAAAAATATGAATTGAACAATGACAAAAAAAGCGACTTGTTTATAATTATGATGAAATGTTATATATTACTTTTTTTTTTTTTTTGGAAAATGTTAAACTAATACATTTAACACTCAGAGCGTAAAAATCTATAGAATGAATCGTTTTTGTGTATAATTAAAATTACGTTATAATCATTATCATATCAGCCGTGGACTGTCTACTGTTGAATATAGGCCTCTCCCAATTGGGATTTTGCTAGTACTTGCCACGTTTGGCAGGCGAATTGGCAACTGCAGTTAGACTTTGGTGATGTTTTAAGAGGGCCGCTGTTGCTTATCCCTTGACAATTAGTCGTCTCTTATGATACCCAAGGAAAAGGAAGGGTGGCTCATTCTATGCCGGGAACACATGGCGAGTCTTCATTACACCTACATTATAATGTACTATCATGATCCTTACTCAATATTTGTAAATGTGAAAGTAAGATTTACTGGACTTCGGATTTTCTGGAAGAGAACTCTTTTCGAGTTAGGCTCGCCTTTGTATACGAGTATATGCTTACATCTGTTATATTTTTTTTGTGTATTACTAGTGTATACAATAAAGTATATATAAATAAATAGGTTTCTTTTTTTGTTATTTCTTGGCACCTTAACGGCTTAACAAATTATCCCAAAATTTGGTATATACGTACTATAGAATGTACATTATATTATTCGACGTATTTCGGTTTCATGGATGAACTAGGTATCAATAAAATATAAACTCAACCTAAATTTTGACAAAATTCTGAGATGTTAAACTATTTATTTATTTATACTTTTGCATACATTAAAATATGTCTACAGGGCGGACTTAATGTTCTGATATATATATATATATATATATATATATATATATATATATATATATATATATATATATATATATATATATATATATATATATATATATATATATATAAGCCTAATACAATAAATACAGTCGCGTTAAGAATACAGTATATTCTGTGATATTCATTGTTCTTATCATATCATTAGGTGACAGTATTTTAAACAGGTAAGCCGTCAGTTTATTTGCCATTCTATTGTAAAAATAAAATATTAGAGTAGCTAATAATAACGTACCAGACTGAGCTGATAACGAAGTCTCTGTGAAACAAATTTTACCTAGATTTGCGGAGTCCCATGAGTTTTTCCGCTCACTATATCTGTTCCCGTAAGTTGGCCAACGTGTATTACAGGTGTTGTGCGGCTTCTCACGCCGGTTCCGCGCGGCTTGCATAACGGCGCGCGCGCACGTAACGCGCCGTAACACCGCGCATTATGCATGTAGGGCGCGTGCGCGACTAGCACTAGTTCGTCTGCACGCTACCACATATCGGGCTTTGTCATATAACTCGAGACTATTTTAGGTTATTTTTGTATTTTGTTGAAATTTTTTTGTAACTAGTTTTTGTTATAATTAATTGTAAGCCGCGACTTTGCCCACATTAATTAGGATAAAATGTATCCTTTATGTTAATGCAATATTTGACTCGTATGTGTATCAAAAGTATCTACGTATAATACTATAAATATATATTATCAATGTTGTTCAACCTTTTTTCTAATATTTGATGTCGACACATCATGTTTGTTGATTGATGCCCACTTATAATAAAACAAAAAGTAAATTTTTTCAGAGTCCTCTTTCAAACTTATATTACCTACTCTACGAAATTATTGTACGTATAGTCCTTCATGAAATAATTTCAGTTATTATAAATATTTTTTATACACTCTTATGAGATGAGTATATTTCTTTAAAGTAGTTTAATTTAAAATATGTTAAGAAATGAGAATAAAATAATGTAGAAAATTGGAAATGAAGTACTTACTTCTTGGATTTGGATCAATAAAACTATTTATATTATTTTATTTTATTAAACTGAGTATTTATGTGGTATGTTTTGAAATAAAAACAGTATGTCATATTTGCCATAAACTTGTTTATCGATTATAAATCAAAATGTCAAGGCCAACATAAAAACCTAAAATTAAAAGATCAAATCCCGTTTTCCATTAAGCGGAACCAGTTTCTTATTTAAAATCATCACGCCACTATCAAACAAGGAAGAAAGAAGGCCAAAAAAACATTATGTCAACTTGAATTAGGTTAGCTAAAAGTAAGAGATAAAGAGACAATCCTGCCACTTGCTATTTAGCCAGGATTATTATGTGAATCAGCGTTTGCTGTTCATGCAGCATTTACAAGTCTTAAATTTGGTTTCAATAGAAAAAATAAACTATCGAAAAAAATACATAAAATGCCTACTGATAATAAAAAAATACCTCTAATCGACATACGAAACTGACTGTTTTGCAGTCTTTGTTAAATTCAGAATTATTTAATAAATTTGTCTGTCTTCCATCGACTCCGATTATGGTTTCTAAGGTTCTACTGAATCATAAAAATATTTTTTTTCGTAACCCATTACATGCATTTATTTAAGCACTTTCAATACAATATGTTTTATAAAATTAAGTACAAAACTTAAATTTGCTGTAGAGAACACAATTTGCGTAGTCTCACATATATGTATGCCAAATTATCTAACACTGATTAATTTTAATCATTCACATCATTATAACGTTTTGCAATTCAGAACTGCCACATAAATCTAGAGTATTCTAGAGTAACAAACGTATTGTACAATACATATGTGAATTAATTGAATCTACCTTACTACATAATACAGTTGCGACACAATTATGCAATTAATAAACGTGAGTGCGTTCATACGCACATGTTACATAATCTAAAAATATTTGTAATTTGAATCTTTTTAGTGTAGCAATACAATTTAAATATTCTTACTTGTATAATTACTAGCAGTATTATTATTATTTCAGCCGTTAACTGTCCACTGCTGAACATAAGCCTTCCCCATAAGGGGAGTTTTGGCAGTAGTTGTCACGTTTGACAGGCTGGTTGATAACCGCAGTTAGGCTTTTAGAGATGTTTTAAGAGGGACGCTGCTGCCCATCCCTCGTCTTTCCTTAGTCGACTCTTACGACACCCACGGGAAAGGAAAGGGTGGTCTATTCTGTCCCGAACCACACAGCCATTATTAGCAGTAGCTGGTAATTAATTCTAGTAATTAATTAAAAATTAAGTCTAGAAAGACATCATATGTGTGACAGTGGTATGTTACCTGACCAGGATGAAAAGTACCCTATATACTTTACAATCTCATATAGTACGTAAATACTAAATTACTCAGTGATTATTTCAGCCGTTAAGGAGGTAAGAGGTGAGGAGGAACAAACAAACTCACTTGCACACTTATAATATTAGTTACTCGTACCTAAGAATTAATATATCTTCCAAATAAGCAATTAAAATCCTACTTTTAGGCGCATGTTTTTCCCAATAACAGCATAATAATAAGATTTTCTGAACATTTCTTATTCGGTACATTTGACTGTATTCTGAAATAGCATTCAGCTAGTGTCCACGTTTAAGTAGGTTGTAGGCGATATTATGGACTGTATATTGATATATATGATGTAATCAAACAATGGGTTTAAAAGGAAAATAACTATAATACAAAAAACTACGAAAGACAGACTACGACAGCAAAAAGCAAAAGTGACAATTGGTGGAAACAAAAGTAATAATAATAATAATAATAATAGTACTTGCACAAACACAACCAGGTAGCCAAAATACTCCATCAAGAGCTAGCTCTGAAGTACGGCCTCGCGAATGAGAGGTTGCCGTACTATAAGTACGAGCCCCAGCCGGTCCTCGAAAGCGACAGCGTAAGGCTACCGATCCATCATCACGGACAGGACCGTTCTTGCGAACAAACCTGATATCGTGGTGATGGATCGGGCACTCTCGAGGGTGTTTTTGGTGGATGTCACCATACCGCATGACGAGAACCTCGTGAAAGCCGAAACCGAGAAGAAGAGAAAATATCTCGATCTGGCTCACGAGGTGACCGAAATGTGGGGGGTGACATCTACCGAAATCATCCCAATCGTTATGTCGGTGAACGGTCTTATCCCAACCAGTCTGGAACAACATCTCAGACGGTTGGGATTCCGAGGCGGCTCACTCCCAGGAAAGATGCAGAAAGCGGTGCTCTTAAATTCTGCCCGCATTGTACGCCGGTTTCTCTCCCTGGGGCCCTGAACCCCGGCCGACTGTGCTTCTGCCGGGGGTTAGTTGCCATCTCCTCTCCTTAAGAGGGGAGATGAGAATTTTAGTGAAATTTAAAAAATAATAATAAAAATAAAATCTTTAAAAATAACTAAGGAGTTCGCAACACAGGTAGTATTAACTAGATGTCTATAATTGTTATTATTTTTTAGTCGTCAGGATTACATGAGAGGCGAATAACTACTTTAAAACCATGATTCTTAAAATGGGCTCGAACATCTGCAATATTATATACAGGCGATTTAAATGATCAGCATTAATGATAATTGATGACAATCTAAAGCTGTCTATCTTTGCCAGCGCGCTATTGTGTTGACACCACAAATCCTATAATGTTACAGAAAACGGCTGCGCACGAGACAAGATCGTTTTCCTCTGATATGTCGAAATATCGCATCCATCAACAAAATATCAAATTCCGCAACTGGAATCGAATGCATACCCATTCTACGGAAGCGGTAGGCGCCAGCTGCCGAGCAAGTATCAAGTTGCAAAGTGATAATAAAGGATTTCTTAATAAGAAAAACCTTATGCCAAACCTGAGTAATGCTCAAAATGTTTTCATGCTAAATCGGTTTCAGACAGTAAGATCTTGTAATCGACACCGATACGCGAGTTGAATGATCTCATTGAAATGTACTATTGCTGATCTTCATACTTAGTCATATGGTCGACTTGCTCTTTATGTAGATATTTTTTCGATAGATTAGTCACCCAGTGGTTTAAATATTATCAGATCGATATTAAAATTGTAAATTGATAATTTGTCTTCATAATACGGTTGCGTTGAAGTCACATTGATAACAACTATTAATCCTTGACGAGTATGGTTGGTATTTCATAATGATATAAATTGTATTTTGAGGTGCGCATAGCTAGTTGAGAACTAAATAGACTGGATCAAAGATTTCGGCTTAGGGATGGATTCTTTTATAATAATTATATTTAGAAAATGTAAAATCCAGAATACTAAAATTGAGAATTTCCACGTTTTGAGGTTGGTGGAATACAAATGTGACAGTCCTTGCAATGAATGTGGTATAACAGTCTATTGGAGATAAACCACAGTATGAAGTCTTTACACTATGATGCTACGATGAGCGACGAAATGAATAATAAAAAAAAAAACCCAGCTTTTTACGATTATAATTATCATAATTAATACGATTATAAATCAATAAGTGTAGTACATATACTACACTTATTGATTTATAATTGTACTGTCTACTGTAATGTAAATATAAAAAGTATCTTACGAGTATATCACAAGTTTATATACATATATATTACTTAACCTATCTGTTTATCACATTTCATTTAAATTCGATCAAATTCATAATAATTATCCAGAATTGTACACAGCATTTTTTTTTAATTCATTAACTATTCTATTTTTCCAAGAGACAAAGTTTTGCCCAGAATTGCGAGAAAATATCCAATCTGGCAACGCTTTATGGCATTAAGGGTCAGGTTACACCACTTGTAGAGGCAGCAACCGCGCTCCGACGGCTGATGCCGCTCCGATACGCGGATTATTCTCGTGTTACGTATACACGTTTGAATGAAAGCTAATGGCATTGCACTTTATTGCCACTTTGTATATCGGTAAAATAAAAGGAACGATCCAATATTAAAATCTTATACAGATATTTCAGTATGATATTTATTTTCAAAAGTAAAATGAAACCATAATACTCGTTTAAGTATGTACTTACCTGATTTTATTTAAGGAGGATATTAATGTAATTATTAAATTATTAAGAAAAAATAGATAACGCTTCTATATGAAAATAATTTATTGATCAACTTTAGTAGCTTGTCAATTATTTATTTTGTAAAGACTCATATTATTTATATTTCAAATAATATTTAATACAACTAGTTGATTGTGTTTTTATCGTAGTCCAGTTACGGTTTATATGTCTATAGCAAACCATAGTTGAGCTATACTACTATATTATAATAATACAACCGCAGTTGATTCTGTATTTTATTTTCAGGATAATGCCGTCAAAAGTTAAGCGCGGAAGTCCCTGACCGGATACGAATCCGAGGGAAGCACGGATAGAAGGGAGAAAGAGGGGAAATGTGGAGACAGGATATCCGACGATGTCCTCGCACTTCCGGCCTTTTACTTCCGCCATGTTACTGACTCGATTTTCTCAGTTAAGCTCGTGCGATGGGACCAAAATAACTGTAAATCTATGTTCATTATTGTAGCTGGATTTTCGTGAACAAGTTATTTAAATACTATATAAATTGCTTGCATTATTGTCGTTTTTGAAACGATTTATAAATAAAGGAGTTTCTTAATTCATTCATTTTTTATGGTCAATTGCATCTCTAATTTTGAACCAATTTTATTAATTATTAAGAAAGGAATAAAAAAAAAATAATCAAGTGAACTTAGATATAAGCATTTTTGAATTGCATTCTTCTGGGAATAGTCATTACTCTCTTTGCAGTTTTACTTTACCACAAAATGATTCTATATTAATTTAATAGAGAATTAGCCTTTACCCGCGATTTCGCGTGGCTTGTTTGCCATTCTACATTGCATAAAAAAATAATGTATCTACGATGCATAGTAGTAAATAGCTGTGTTTTGTTATCATGTTAATATTTTTTGTATTGACCATCCTTATAATAAATGTAGGTCTTTATTAATTTTTTAGTATATTTTCCTCTGCAAGAAAAAATAACAGAAAAAATAAATAAAAACTATGGAAGAATCTGAGCCATTCCACTGTTGGGCTTTGTTCTCCATTACGGAAAGGTATAGGTAGGTACCTATCTGAATGCCTTACTATTATCCATTCATGCATTATTCGTACTCTATTATAAAAAGTAGTCTGAGGATACAGTCTCTGGCGCGCTCTAAATAAGCAGTGATGTGTAAGTAAATACTCAGTATGGTCTCCCGGAGTGCAGAGAAAATTAATTGTGGGGGCTTCTTCTTTCATTTGTAAATAATATTTTTGTAGTTAACTAAACTATCTTTTTTCTATTTTGTATTGTCTCTTTAGTTTTGTATTTGCTGTGCTTAGTTACGTTAATTCTATTAAAATAGCCCGTTTCAATAGAATTAACGTTACTAAATTTTGTTAAAATTATCAGCAGACTGTTTTATGGTGGGGTCAAATTATTTGTTTGCATGATTATATTTATTTAATATATCCTGGTCTACAGACAAAGCCACGTGCAAAACTAGCACTATATAAAACGAAATTAATATTCAGAAACTGGAATTTAATTTATGTGAATCGAATAGTCGCTATATATTAAAGAATAATATATGTAAACATTCCTAGACAAATAAGACAAAAAAATATCTGTCTGTTGGTCTTAATGGCTTCCTGTACAATAATGGATGCCCATCTTTTTTTGCTTATAGTTATGCTATTTATATCTCATTTATGGATAAGCAGATTAAGTTAAATTGGATACTAGGTACTGGCGTCATATTTAGTACCATTTATTGCTTTATTATTATGTCGTAAAGATATAAAGTGCTCAATTAAAATGTTTCCACATTAAATAAACGGATGGTTCGATGCAACGAAGTAGGTACCTACAAGACTGCGGGAGAGCGGCCGATATTAATATTACGTACATTTACGTTCAGGGTTTCTCAAATTGTGTGAATCTCAAAGTTTAAGACGAAATTGATGTATTTATTGTCAGCTATTTAATTAATGGTCTTGGATATATTTAAAAATTGTTTCAAAATAATTTTAGTGTAAATTCGTTAGTTCATGCAAACTTATCATAATTGTAATTCAGCTATACACTGAGCAAAAATATCATAGCTTCCTCTCTTAGACTGCCATTAGTAACGACTCTATGTGACCTGAAGTTCATTGACTTTTTATATGTTAAAAGACAACTCTATACGCACCCCTTAAGTTATAAACAGTTTCTTTTAATTGTAGGGTATTTGAAATTTTTCATGTTCATGATATTAATAATTTATATTTATTTCGAATCTTTTAAATTTTTTATTAATTGTTTCCATTTCTGAATTTTTAACATGTGTTAGTTCGCAGAATTATGAGTCTGAATTAGAATAAAAATTATGTATACTAAATTTTATTTAAGTCTATTAGACGTTTAAACGTGATTGAGTAACAAATTAAAAAAAATATCTTAATGTTAAATACTAAGTCCAAAAGGAAGTTTATCGCAGGCTATTTTTTATGTGTTACATGACGTATTTATGCTAAGTGATTGGGCTTTACTGAATACATTATTTAGACTTTTCAATCGACTTTAAAAGGAGGTTCTCAATTCGGTTATATTTTATTTTAATGTTTGTTACCTCAGAATTTTGTTGTATATAAATAGATTTGGAAAATTGTTTTTTCTATTGAAAAGATTTACTTTCAGATTGGCTCAATAGAAATTTTATCAAAACTGTTTCAATTCAGATAAAATATTAAAATTAACTGGTTTTGCCACGATTGAAGTCAATGTTTTTGTGGAACAAAATTTTAAATTATGATCATTGACTGTTTACCTATTTATGTATGTTACTTTTGGAAAAAAATATGCCTAAATTATTAACTTATTTATTTAAATTCAAGGATTTGTAATTAAAAATAAAAGAAAAGCCTTTATATGGGTAAAAATATAAATTCCGAGTATTTAATATTTTTTTCTTATAAAATATTTTAAAAGAGAAAATTCGAAAAGTATTGCCGGAAATTCCAAGAGATGAATTATATAGATAAAAATGAATATATAAAATTGGTATACATATTTGTGTGTATATTATCATTTTTATCATTATCTTCATCCTTCTAGGCCTTTAATTTATATCATTATTATGTATACATAAATTACGAAAATTGTTAGATAGTTTATCTTAAATTACAATATAGATAAAAGAATGTAGGTACCTAAAATTCACATAAAGTTTAAGTATTGAATAATATTGTTAATAATACGTGTAGATTCTCTGCCGCATTGCTCAGGAAGACATTTAGTGGCATATTTACAGGGTATTACTGGATTGCTTACACTGTAGTGTAATATGTCCACACGTGCGTCGTCTATCAAGACAAGTGCACTGACATACAACGGTTCAGTTCTTGGAATCGGGTTAATTTTGTGCGTGACGTCACCGTCGGCACGGACTCTGCGCTTCCTTGTTTGATGTTGACTCTTCGCTTTGTGTACATCCGCATCTACTTCCCAGATAGTACAGAATGTGTTGTTTGTAAAGTATATGCGGATATTTACAATAATATAAACAAATTAATTTGACCTAGAGAAAATTATTCGATTATAATTTATTATCGAATAATTTATATGCACTAACGATTCATATTTTACACTGTACTACCTGCGTATATTGATGTCTAGTGGTATCACATTAGAAATTATAAGTGATGTATATTACTTAAAATCAATACGATACTACACGTAAATATATTACAGACATAAATAAAATTTATGAAGTGGGAGGTTTTCTTTCATTTACCTTTGTAATAAGTACGTAAATCCTTTGAATTTTTAAGAGGAATTTAAATTATTATTTTCACATTACGTACTTTACGTCACTTTACGTATAGGTTTTGTTCGGATGTATACTTAAGATTAAAAATATTGTTCTAGATTATACTTACAAAATCTGTTCAATTAAGTATTTTAGTTTGTGGGTAATTCTAAGCTTTATAAAAAACTTTTTATGATTTCTAATCGCAAATAAGTTAACAGCACAGCAGGATAATAATGACAGAAATGACAAAATACACTATCATGTCGGGACTCCAAAAGTGTCTTTCTTGAGAACTAAGTTGTTATGCCTTCGTACGGTGTTTTTTTTTTATACAACTTAGAATGGCAAACAAGCTAACGGCCCACCTGATTGAAAGTGGCAACCGTCGCCTATAGACATAGAAGTAACATAACAGAGTCTGTTTCGTCCATATCCTGCCATTCCTGAGGACTCAGGTGTTATTCCTCTGTAAAATTCACGATTTCAATGATTTTATTGCAATATCACTCCAAATGGAAACACAGCTTTGAATAAAACTATAACTGTTTAGTGATAGAAACATAAGTACAACAGAGCTACCTATGCTATGATGAAGACGATTTTGTAAATCGTCTCCATAAATAATAAATATATACTAAGATAAAAATAATAATATAGATCACGAAAATTAAGTACCCATCTATGTTTAATATACAAACATTAACGATCAATAAGTCAGGAAAAGATGCATAGTTAACTCTGAGATGCACATAAAAAGTATAATAAACATAACCAGTTTACTCATAAATTAGCGTGGTGACGTTAATACAAAATAAACAATTTTTTGTACTTATTGAAATTAGATATTTAACATTTTAAAATTTGAGAACACGGTAGTTTTAATCAATTAATCTCTCATAAATGCAAGACAATCGAGAAATCAAAATGGGTACTGATATCTAACGAGAGAAACGCAAAAATACAGGGGAGAGAGGAATTATTAGTACCTACTGGGAATTTATGGCTCCCTTGCTGCCAATATTATAACGACCTCGATGCGGTTTCCTCATGAAACCATCGTAGTTTTTCCTGATGAATTAATTACGATGGGTCTACAGTCTTGACTTTCATCCTTTCATCGTCATCTATCATCCTTTACTGATATTTCGCCAATGTACACAAACAGTGCAGGCGGGGTTACCATTTTATTTTAATCCTGTTAAAAAACGCACAAATAAAAAAATATTCTAGAAATTCCATCAAGTGTCAATAATTCATTATGAATAGTAAATGTCCTAAATTTTGCATATACAGAGCAGCGTATAAAATAATATTTAGGTATACCTACCTAGTAGAAAGTTTACGACAGATGTCACTATTGGGGTGCAACACAGCGGGTGATTTAGTGTTCAATGAAAATGCGACACGTTCATTATTTGACCATTATTTGCATTGTTCTCTTTTATACCCTTTGATGTTACTCGATTCTAGTAGCATAAGCCTACGGCAATTCGATGTATTTATTATTATTACTATAATAAACAATTATTTATTTATTTTATTACTTTAATAAACAACATTCATAAATACATTTCGAGTATTCGTATGTCTTTACTTTTACTTTTTAAGACGAATTTTTACTTCTTGGCAATTCAATTTCAAAAATTAGTGATAAATCTAACCAAAAAAATTAAAAGCCTCGGCTAACTCAGATTGGAAACACATGACATCGCTGAACATCAAAATAAATTAAAAAACAATCACCAGATCATTTGAGTAAACAGAAAAAGTTTTAAGCCTCGCTGCAACCGAGACATTTGCCCCAAAAACAATCATCTTACTCTAGTAAAATTTATGTCAACGCACTGAAAGTTTTGTTAATGTTTATATAGTGAAATCTGTGGCAGAGTAAACGCAAACGTTCACGTTTTTGTAACGAACATGGAGAGATGCTTAGCGTGGGAAAGCTTACAGAGGTCAGGTGGCATAACATGTGGTGCACTCCCGTTTAGGGTGTTTAAAAATAATATTCAACAAAATACAAACTACAAACGAAGGTGACGGCAGAGATTGGAGGGAACTTCGCGGGGGAGATATGATGCGTCTACATGCGTTTATCTCGAGCCCGCCGGTGGTCTATAAACAATAACAGAACATTATTTATCTTAGCTATGAGCGTTTACGACTGAACACTGAGCACGTATAACTTTCTGTGGCGTTAATTAAATAACCACGTTATAACATTAAAACCTTACCTCGCCCTTAGGTATCTATGTAGGCGAGTGTAGTTAGTTGGCTTTGAGGTATAAACTTTATAAGTTAATTCTTATAATCTTTTTTGATTTTTATGTGTATTTAAGAATTTAAAAACAACATAAGTATGTTGTGTTTTATAACTTCAGATATTATATAATGTGGCCAATTTTATTCATTCTATTTATTATTACTTATATACATACTTTAATGTATAAAGTAGATTCTGAAATGTATTTGAAAACTTGAATACAGAATAAGTCTTTTCACATGATGTACTGGGAAGAATGTCCTTTCTTATAAAAAGTAAATCTGAGTACCGCCCAGAATTGGCTTCTGTACGTCACATGAGCCCGTGGGATTGCAGCGATAATGGGCAAAAATTTGCAACGTGGGTGTCCGGCGCGCGCACGTATTATGCAGCATTTTTTATTATCTTCTAAATGTGCTTATCGAAGCGTAATAGAATATCTTTTATGAATGACTCAAATAACGTATAAACATTAGTGACGCGTTGCTTGCTGTTTGAAGTTAAGCTTGCTTCCAAATTTCCTATTGTAAATAAAATATATATTACCTATGTAAGATTTAAAATAGGCGAAAAAAAGCATCATTACATATAATACAAATAATAATAACATAATAGGTAACAGTGACCGTTTACCATCAGACAGGCTGTATGCTTGTTTGCCACCTTTGTGGTATAAAAAAATCTTAATTTTGAAATTTCCTTCTTTCATTGGTAAGTTATTCCTACCTATATGTGTATATTGTGTAGGGGTGGAAATTACCAGGAATGGTGTCTAGACGACCGATTGTTAGCAATAATGGTGAGTCGGGTCAATCTCATTGCAATCTACCCTGGAAATCATCGCAATTAATTCTTCATGAATACACAATACGTTAACTGTCCTGGCTTCATCTATATATATCATCCCTTACTGGTACTTCGCTAGCGTGTATCAATAGCGTAGACAAAGTTATCATTCTATTTTTGTTAATTAAAAAATATAATTGATGTTTTAAATTTACTTTTAATTATATACATACCTAAACTAATATGGAAAAGTTCATTTTCTAAATTTGCATAATTAGATATCGAGGCCTCAGGTGGCAACAGTGTGCTTTATTTATCTATTATCTATTAATTTTCTTTTATAAATACTTGGGTAACTGAAATTAAAAAACGTTCTAGGTACGATTCTCATTTTCTACAATTTTTTTAATTTCATCTTCACTATCTTAGTTCCAATAAGAATGTATTAATAATGGATACATTTAAAAAAAAGATTTGCTTTATTTATGATTGGCATATTATGAAGGTTATCTATAGACAGTATATGATAGTAAATTATAATTTAATTTTATTATAAAGAATATTGTGACTAGTTTGAGATCGTACGGAAACAAATTGTACCTATAAAGACCCCGCCTACACTTAACATGCCTCCCGACACCACTCGCCCACTCACAACACTTGAATCACTATCATTTCCTACATTGCGCTATACGATTACGCATTACCGACAGCCATGGACAACACCAACATTGTTTATTCATTTCTCGCTCATTACAACAGTTATTATACAAATGCAATAATGCAAATTATTCTTAGGTAAGGAAAACGCCTCTGTTCTGTTGTTGTTTTCAGATCATTTCAGAATTAAAAAGCCAAAAAACATGACGCATACAGTCAACAGATCTTCTTTTTTCATTAGTGATGTCTCCATTCGCTAGATACATGCTTTATTTTTACAAATATATTTTTCATTCCAATACATATTTGGAATCTTACGTGAATACTTCACCAGTTCTGAAACGATTTCAATATTTTTGTTATTTTTGCATTTTAAAATTGACTTTTAAAAAAATATTGAAATCAGTTCTTGTGTTGATGGGAATGGGCACCACGAGAATGGGCTAGCCACTACATTATATACGGTTTATGGCGCGCGCTTGCTTACAAATAAGTTTGTCAACTTTGAGACTGTTCCTGAAACGTGTTTTCTTTATCCTATAACCGTGGATCCCCCAAACGTAGCGTAAAAAGCACTTAGTGCATATTGTCTCTCTATTTGATCAAGATGGTACGGCACTTGTCGTGTTGTAATAAAAAAAAATCATATAAATATTCTTTTAATAGACTAAAACAAACACTAATAATATTTTTAATTTTATATTACATATTTTTGTTAATTACTTTCATGTGGAAAGAGATCAATCTATCTATCGCTAGTGTGCAAAATTTGCTTAAATGGGAGATATCGATTTGGTATTATTCATAAATATTCACGATTTATAGTGTCGATAAAGTCGTGAGCACTGCTAGTCTGAATTATGTTTATCCAAATTTTAACATCAACAAACTGCAGTAGGTCAAGTTCATGCAATGTCAGTGTCAAAGTCAATGGACATTAAACTCTGCATCTGACCTCACTAAAGTTACCATCTGGTTTTATCTTTTATTGTTTTAATAATTGTGCTCGCGATTTTTAAGAGGTGTTTTGCAGACAAAATTTATGAATAAATTTCGTAAACTGATTAAAACAGTTTTGCAACATCTTATAGATTTTGTTACAAATCAATGTGAAGCAGTTGTGTTCATTTGGCTGTGTTTCGGCTTTAGGACTGAGATATGATAATGAAATTACAGGGTACAGAGGCATAACACCTTAGAAATGGCAACACCTCATGTGTTGGGTATCATGGGCGATTCAGTATAATCTGTTCATGTCTATAGACGATGGTTACTACTTTTCATCGAGTGGGCCGTCAGTTTGTTTACCATTCTAAGTTGCATAAAAAATTACTTGAATGTAACTGAAACTACTAATATCTGCAATCGCAAAATTAACCTCTGGCATTTACTTTGGACGAGAAATATTATACATATTGATTGGCCGGCATAAAATGAAGTATGTCCTTCTTCAACGAGAAATATGATAAAATTGTAAAACCTGTTATTATTAGATTAATTTCCATACAGTTTTTTTTTTTTTACTCTAAAAACTATCAGTAGCTATATCAGCTATTACTTGTACTGTGATACAATGCACTGAATACATAAGTAGGTATTATAGATTTTTCGATATAGGATTATATTTGGCTATATCGCGTTAGCTTGTAGGTATCTAAGTCCCGGAAAATCCAGAAACTTGTTGAATAATTATGATAATTATTTTTTTACATTTAAAATATATTTAGCTCCAGTGGCTGATCTAGAAGCTTCGATTCTTAATAATCCAGTCAGTGTCAAAAATTACAATACGAATGTCGTCTTCTGTACACAATAGTTCTTATTTTGATTTTTTTTTATTTTGCCTTAAATAAATAAAACAGTACGTTATTATTTATAATCAATATTGAAATTTTGGGGTAAAAAGGAGTTATATTTCGTATGTCTGACACCAGAGCTTCTACATGGATGGATTAATATTAATTCAGTTGTTACGGTGTTAAAATATAATAATTAAAGTTTTTATTCAAATATTTGTTTTATTCCTTTCTACCTATCTATTTCGTAATAGATTTAGATATAGTAAGCTAGTATATATAATAACACCTTCAGAACGAACAAGGTCACGAAAATAGATGTACCGAAAGTCAAACGTTCACTATGATGTTATCATTCTAAAACACCTTTACTTCCCTGAAAAAACATGGTCTTGTCATGTTAACTGTTCACTGCTGAACATAGGCCTTTCCCTTAGGAGGTTTTGCTAGTAATTGTCACGCTGGGCAGGCAGCTTGGCAACCGTAGTTAGGCTTTGGTGATGTTTTAAGAGGGACGCTGCTATCCATCCCTCGATCATTAAATTCCCTTATTCGTCTCTTATGACAACCGCGGGACTCTTACTACAACAAAAGGAAGGGATGGCTTATTCTATGCTGAGACCACACGGCTATTTGTATA
Source organism: Galleria mellonella (assembly GCF_026898425.1). NCBI lineage: Eukaryota > Metazoa > Arthropoda > Insecta > Lepidoptera > Pyralidae > Galleria > Galleria mellonella. The sequence goes on along the minus strand of NW_026442172.1, from coordinate 1,683,443 downwards.
CTTTGTATATACATACCGTTCTTGGTATACTTTGAATAATATATACATTATTCAAAACCTACATGTTAACAGTACAAATATATACAATGATTATTGAGGAAATTGAAGCTGGAGGAGTATAAAAAAATTGACTCTCTGTGTAATCGCAAAAAACTTGACTAGCAACTCGCTTGTTTTTTTTTGTGATATTTATTGATAAATAGTAATAGGTAATCATTGAATTTCGTGAGGCGATGTCTGGGTACAATAGGAACACTGTATAATGTGTAGGACACTTCCCGGTTCAACGTTCGTCATTGAGATCGCTTTGCTAAACGGTCACTGGACGCATATTACCTAATATAGGAAGACGAACGACGCTTCTCTATTGCAATATTGTTAAGCTTGATTTGTAATATACGAGTTTGACATATTCATTTGGTAGATTAGTTTTAGATAGCAGTATAAGTACATAGTAGGTATGCAAAAAATGAGCAGATATTTTGCAAATCAAACTATCCTATTGTGTATACTACTGTGTATACAGCGTAATCATTTTAGTACTATTACTTATACTATGTTACAAGTATAATAAACTAAAAGGTAACTAACTCGTGTATACCTTTTGAAAATGATTCTTACTGAATACTTGATTATCAATAATTGGTCAAGTAGCCATTATAATATAAGGCTACTATTATAATGAATGACTAAAATTCAAAGTTCTATTTACTTCGCTGTGATGATGACACAACCATTTACTGTCCACTGCTGAATATAGGCCATCCTTTGCTTTACTATAGTCGGGATAAATTAAATAGGAAACATAGAGACCAAGCTATAGATTTTTTTTTATACAACTTAGAATGGCAAACAAGCTGACAGCCCACCTGATGGAAAGTGGTAACCGTCGCCTACAGACATGAGCATTACCATGGACATAACAGAGTATACTGTTTCACCCATGATACTCCCCATGCGTTGTCATTCCTGGGGACTCAGGTGTTATTCCTCTGTACCCTGTAAATTCACGCCATATCCCACCCTTCAAACCGAAACACAGCCATGCAAACACAACTGCATCACGGTAGAAACACGAATGGGACAGAGGTACCCGAGCAATCGACTTTTGTACAAAGTCTCCTTCTGGTATTTATTCACAGGTCAATTATGTGACAGTATTATTCTGTTAATTTTGCTTTTATCCATGAGAATATTGGTAAGAGGATTGATGATGTTGAGAATAATTAGGTAGGTACCTCTTTATGTTTTAGGATTCTTTTTATGAAAACTTTGTTACAGTTATTTACTATAATAAAAATTATGCAAAACTAATGAAATTAATTTGCAAATTTTAATGCTTATTTTCTTAATTTATATTGAATTTCAATAGAAATGTAACTTTTTCTTGTTTCTTTTGCAATTTGTATACCCGATTTTTTCATTATAACACAACATCTAATATATAAAATTCTCGTGTCACGGTGTTTGTTACCAAACTCCTCCGAAATGGCTTTACCGATTTTCATGAAAGTTTGTGTGCATATTCGGTAGGTCTGAGAATCGGCCAACATCTATTTTTATACCCCTCAATGATAAGGGTGACCCACCCCTAAAATTTTTTTCTTTATTTTTTGACAAAAATTTTTATTTTTATTTTAATATGATTTAGCATTGAAAAATACATACAACTTCAAATTTTCACCCTTTTACGATCAACCCCTGTTTTTTAATCGCGATTTTTATATTTCGCAATAAGTGGTAAAACAACGTTTACGGGGTCAGCTAGTGTGACTATATTATTCTGAGAGGATAGAGAAACAATATGGTATATGAATATGATCAACCAAAAAGAGAATTATATATACTCTCTACGGTTGACCGCACTATGCCGGCTGACTAAATGCTTTTTAATGCTACGTTTGAAGGATTCGAGGATGAAGGAAACACCACATTTTTACGGTACGTTTCACGTATGAGTTGGCAAATTTGGTACGCGAACGCGAGCTGTCTACCGTGTATGGATGCAGTCGTTGATCTATCCTCGTCGTGCGATATCGAAAATGGGAAGGTAGAATGAGGGAATTAAATTCTTGTGACTACTCCCCATAGAATAGGTGGTAAAAGACACTGAAGGAAGCTACATCTCTTGAATTGTAGAATTATAAAATAAATTAAATCCGTTGTTAAATTCTTAAAATATTTCCTATCTAATTCACTTTCGGTAATTTTCCATTTATGTTTAATTACAAACTGACAGTTGAAATGCCTGTCACACATGAATAACTGCGATCAATTATTTTTTTTCACCTCTCCAATCGGAGCAAGTTAAGTGATTTACTACGTCATACCCTTGAGAACTAACAATCTTCCGGAAAAGTCCCGTGTAGTTGATACCTACACTCCATTCAAAACTTTGAACGTCATTTATAACAATACGCTCGCGGTTTAATGTAACGGGTATATACCAATTTACTATCCTACTAAGTTGGTACAATTAATCAGTCAATCAATAATTTATTTGCATATACACAGGTACTTATAGATATTCTTATTTTATACTCGTAAAACGTTATGTTTTGTTTTGTTTACAAATATTATTACATAATGTTAATTACAATAATATGGATAGGTTTATTAATGAATTAAATTCAATAAGATTATACTAAATGCACAATTATAATAAAAAATAATCTATTTACAAGCGTGACTTTAAAATGATGGATCTGTCACGAAAGTGTCCGAATTCCGCGCAATTTGAATTTAAACTCTATTACAGGCAATTGTTTTAAGTTACCTGGTACTTTGTTGTCTATTTGTTTGTTTGTTGGTAAACTGATATACAATTAAAAACACAAATAGATAGAGATTAATTTTCATTTTCGTTGCCCTTCACACATGTTTTGTATCCTTAGAAATCCTTTGTTTTTTTTTAATTGGTCAGATTAATATGGTATAAGAGAATTAATGATATTGAAAATATACATCCCATTAAGAAGAAGCTTATTGCTTATTAAATGTTAACTCTAATAAATAAATATGCATTTATTTATAAAATAATTTAATAACTGTAAATTTAATTTATTTAATATTTGTAGGTGCAATAAGGCGATTTTTAAACATACGCCTTTGTAAAACTGTTCTTGCAAATAAGCCAATGATTTATCTTAACTACAGCCATATCCGGTTGCTGATTTCATTACATATTCTTTATAAACATAATTTCATAAAAAAATTTATTAATAAGAATACTTATGTATTTAAATTATGATAAAATTGTTAAATTAACAGAAGCAAAGGCTTTGTCTGTGTTAATATTAAATTTTTAGCTTTTAAAAGAATTCTTTTAATTCAAATTGTGTTCTACAAAAAAAAACCGACTTTAATTTTGGCCAAATCAGTTATTTTGATTAACAATTAAACTATTGACTAGATTTTTATAAAATTTCTATGAGATAAATCAGTAATTATATCCTTTCAATTAAAAAAAAAGAATTCATTAAATACATAAAAAATACAACCGAATTGTGAATCTCCTTTTTGAAGTCGGTTGAAAAGTGCTATACGCTGTATATAACAATATATAACAATGTTTGTGAATAAGATTATGTATAATGTAGATAGGCAGTTTTACGATATACTCTAGAGTTGGTACAACTGTTATCTGAGATTTCAGCTATCTATTAAAAACGGTGAAACTAAACCTCTACAGATATGAAGACGCTACGAGTTAATTAATATATTTTTTATTTAATAAGCCAATAGCAAATACATAACTATTAACAATATTTCTAACGTTAAATTTAATGAGTCATTCTATCTATATAATAAAATCTATCTATTTTTGTTTATTAGTTGTTTATCATAATTAAAATGAAAATGCGAGCTATACCAGGTCAAGAGCAAAGTTCTTATAGCCCGTAAGCCTTGATAAACAGTAAGTGGAGATTTATTATTTCCGGAAAGTTACCCAGCTACCAAAATTTATCGAATTACTTGATTATATTGATGAGAATCTGTATTCGATAGGAAATACTCATAGCTTCTCAAATATCTTTTAAAATTAAGTAAATTTTATTTATTTATTTAATCTTCAATGTGCAATAAAAATATATTTATGTTTCCCATTTATTTTGGATGATTAAATATTTACTCTTTGTCATTTTACTGCCGTGAAGTAACAATCTGTACTTTTTTTAAATAGATAACAATGGAATGTGGTAACATCGCGTTGTTGTTATAGTTTCTAGGGATGACAATGTAGAAGTCGACCTGATGTGGTATATTTATTGCTAGCAATAGGGCTATTAGACCTCATTACAAAGAATTTAAGAAAAAAAGATTAATGCTCTCGAGATGTGGTGCTGGCGAAGGATGCTGAGAATTACCTGGACAGTAAAGCGCACAAATATATCTATCCTGACGCAACTCCGCATAAAAGATAGGCTCTCGACAGTCTGCTATCGGAGGATTCTTGGATACTTCGGTCATGTTGCTCGACGACAGTCCGAAAATCTGGACAAACTAATGGTTGTAGGCAAGATAGAGGGAAAAAGACCACGCGGACGATCGCCTAGTCGATGGTCGGACCAAGTGACCGCCTTTACGGGACTGTCAATTGCAGCTGCCCTGCGAGAAGCTGAAGACCGTGCAAAATGGAATAACATCCTAAGAGAGGCAACTGACACATTTCAAGGACACGACCTACAGTAACGAAGAGGACGAAGAGAAAGAGACTAAGAATTTCTTCCGCCTCTAATCCGTGCTTTGTTCTATTGAAGTTGTACATATTATGTATTATATATATTCTGTTTGTAGTAGATATTCTTCTTTATAAATTTTAATCATTTGGACGACAATAGTAGTAATAAATGACATATAACTACGTTCCAATCTGAAATTTTTAATTTTTTTTATTATAAACAAACTTATTATAATAAGTTTAAGATGATTACGAACTTATTATCTTTTGTTCAAAACCAGTAACAAAGTAAAAAATAGAGATAAGTTAGATACGTCCCAGTATTAAGTGAATATACAAGTTCTATAACTATTATTCCGCGCCTTCAAGCATGATATTCCGGATTGTTTACATTATAAATAACATCATCATAATGTTCTTTGAGCCGCCGCCGCCGGTGCGGTGCGACGCGGAAGCGACAAATGATGCCTGCTTACGACACTGATACATTGGGTCAAGAGCAACCGGTTATCATCATCCATCACCGATGCTGTCCCTGACGGAAACTTACTTTATTTTCATCATGAACTAACCTTAAGCGGAATTAGTATGTAATACTCTTATAGGTAACTACCTATTGCTTCAACTTTAATGCCCAATATAATGCAACCTTTCTACACGGCCGCACAGCAAAATAAATTCCAATTACATCAGATTATGCAAGCAGTCTCAAGAGCCATGTAATGGGTTGTAGATCGTGGAGAAAGCACGTCGCGGCCTTGGCAGTGAAGCGCGCGCAGCCGGCCGCATCGTCGCGCAACGCAACGATCGTACGCCTCCACTGCGGCGCCCGCATCGGCGACGCTCCCGTTTACCTATAAGCATTGCCAGATAGAATTTTTTATTTCTCCCCAAAATGTTTAACACGATTAACACGATTTTCTTGACTTTTATCCAATCATGTACTTTTGTCCATTGCATTTTATCACTACTAGCGATGATGAGACAAAAACCCTTCCTCTTTATTGACTTCAGCTTTATTTTACTATTTACCTTCAATGGTATGTATTTATAATATGGTTTAAAAGTACCAAAGCTTTCAATAAAGCATTTCAATTTTCTCCAAGATTTTTCTCCATTATAATATTCTTCTAAATTTCTTGAACATTTTTCACTACTTCAAGTACATATAAAACATATTTAACCTAAGTTTGCGAAAAAAATATCTAATCTGGCAACACAGCTACTACTCACGCCCTCCCTTAATAATTGGCGTAAGTTTTCACAAATACGCAATACTTTCGTTGTCAATGAACTTGGAAAGCGGGGATGCTCTGTCATTGTTATTAGATATCTAAGAATGCACTCTCGCTAGCGTAACACACGCTTGAATGGAAATCAACACGCGATTGCACAATTCATCTGGTTGTTTAAGATAAAACTGTTCAAGAAAAAAATGATTACGTTAAATTTGATGTCTATATCTTCTCTTTATTATAGAGAGAAATATATTAACGGTTAAACACTAATATCTGGCTGATTTTTATAAAATTGTTTTGCACATTTCTTTTATTATCTATATCTTTTTTATGTTACCACAGATTATAACAATATATTTAAATAAAATATGATTTCTATTTTATTAAAATATATTGTTGATATTGAAACTTTATATTTTAATTTCATCGTACAGTTTTGAAATTAATTTAGAATTACGATTATGTTCATTTTAGTAGATACTTGCGGTTTAGTTATTTTTTTTATAGACTAAACATTAACTGACATGTTTGATGAGTGTTAATGCATTTGATGGATATTTTGTAAAGTACGTGTAATAATGTAATAATTTTAAAGTTTTATTTACTTATATTGCTCAAATACCTATTTAATTAATTATGTTAATACGTAACTTTAATACCAGTGCTCTCATTAATTGAGCAAATACAAATTTTGTCACATGCTTCACTATCATAAACTCGGATATTATCTCTTAGAATTTATGTAGTTAACATTAACATGCTTGTGCAAACTAACGTCAGTAAACAATACGCCTTATCTTATTCTTAAAACTATTGTGATATTACAGATTCAGTTTTCCTTATAAATTTAAGTCATAATAAATAGATTAAGTAGTTTAATGTTTCGGGTGGGAAGACGAGGATGTGACCTGGTGGGAAAGTGTGGGCGTTTGGATAACGCGTTTTACACTCCAATGGTCACGAAAACTGCCTGCACTATGGAACATAGATATGAGTAGAGTGTCATTTATAAAAAAAGTATTACTGAAATGTAAATATTAAATCATACTTGGGGTTACTGGAGAAGTATGATAGGTAGAGTAAGAAGATAGATAGGATCCCCTTCCAAAAACATTTATAAGTAAGTATAACTATTCTCGTGCTTTTATAATTTTATAAAGTAACTGTAACTCGTGACTTTATCCGTGTGAATTAGGATAAACGGTAATCTATATGTCAACTCAGAAAGCAGTATATTTAGCTCAGGATCCAAATTTAATTCAGATAAGTTCAGGCATTATGTATTAATAAGCATCTAATGATTCAAATAGATTTATAAATTCTACTAAACAAAGTTATTGACCTTATTAAAGTATTTAACATACTAATGATATTAATTAAGAATGAAGTTTGTTAAGGTCGGAAGTGACCTCGAATAGTATTGGAATTTCTTTTATTCCTACTTTAAATTACGTTTTAAAAGATTTATTTTTAATCTATCGAAGTAAAATATATATTCTGTGTATGTAGATACTACCTCTAATATAAATTTTTACTATCATCTAAAAATAAATACCTTTATAAATGTTACCCCTGATATGTTTTTATCTTTAATATAAATAGATACTAGATATGTGTTTTATGTATAAATAGCTGAATGTAGTGTATAGACAATATACACAATGATGTTTAAAGTAAATTGAACTTGTTAAAAAAAGGTCTCTATTTCAATCAATATTCTTTATGTAATTGTACACTACTCTTCCACTAGTTAAATAAGAATACGTTTTATTTTTAAGTCGTAAAATTTTTGTATTAAATTAAATTATCTATTCTGTGGATGTCTATAGCCAAATCACGGCATATTATAAGAAAATACTCGGGAACCGCGCTCCATTGGAGTTGTCGTTACGCCGTGCCGCCGCCATGCCGGGCCCTTCGATGCCGTTCAACCATTGACCATCTGACATTTTGTGATGGTGTACCGATCACCTACTTAGTATCTTGATACAAATTAATCACTAATCATTATGTATTATTATTATACTTGTCATTAGATAATTGCATTGGTTTTACAAAAAGGATATATTAAAGTTTTTTCAGGGTAGCAACGCGCACGTGACACCTCTAGTGTTGCAGGCGTCCATAGGCTATAACCGATTATCATCAGACAGGCTGTATGCTTGTTTACCACCTTTGTGGTATAAAAAAGAAGTTTGTTTATCATGATAAATTAATTGATAAATTTAAAGTGGTTCATCCTTAACCGAATGTAATGTCACCTGTATTGTCACGGCAAAGTGATGTAAAGTCAAATAACTGATTGTTCAGGGGCGGTGGAGGCAGTCACCAGAAATTGCGAGTACTGAGCAGAGGAAGTGAACGGACGCGACCTTGACATTTCCCGCGACGCGAACGTAAGCCGGCAGCCGGCATCAACACTAGGAAGTACAGCACTAGTTGTTCATAGGGTTACCACGCAGGTCAACTGGGAGAGATAATTCGGGAACACCTATATAATGTGAATGTAAGCCAACGGCACTTAAAATCATTATTATAAAAAAATTTAACATAAAAATAATTAAAACCATTAAATGGGAAATATAACTATAGATCTTTGAATTACTAAAAAAAATTAAAATTAAAAACCTATAATAGTGAAAAGTTGTAAACAAGTATCTCTTAAGTAATCTGAATTAACGGTTATACCCTAAGATAAAGGTACTCGTATAAATTTATATGATTCTCTAGTAGGACCTAAATATGACTGTTAGTATAAAAAAACTACTATGATATCCCCAGCTTAGATAATTTAAAGATTTGATTCTATAATGTAGTTAAAAAAAATATATAATTCTAATTATTACTTCGTCACAACAGAGTCTGTGCTGAATAAAAACAACATGCGATCAGTTTAAGCTTATATTTAATCATATTTTTTACAGCAGTTTTCTAATACTTATAATATTTATTATAATGTAAGTAATGTTATTAACATTACTTGTATTAAAAAAAAAAATAAAGTAAAATTCTTAATAATTATTCGCAATTGGTTTTCTGATGGAGACCCTACAATAGCAAGGTGGCTCTTTTATGCTGCCTCACTGCAGATACGAATGTGATGTCCGCCTTTCCAAGGCTGAGAAAAATACCTAATATGAACTTATTTTTATACGTCTATGCATTTATTAATCTTGATTGTAACATTCCTGAAATATTATATATAAATCATTGATAAAATCGTTTGGGAAAGGATATACGTAATATGATTTAAATCCAAAAAATATATTTATTTTGTATATTATTGTAATACCTAGTTAATATTAACGTAATATTTAATTTAAAAAGTGGTGCTTTTAATAATTTTTATTAATATTTTGTCTACTAACTACGTTTTGTTTTCTTCGTCGTATTGTAATGTATACTATTACATATTTATTATTTAAGTATTTCAATATAAAATATGTTGTATGTTGTTGCATCTGCCGTTAACTGTCCACTGCTGAACATAGCCTCTCCTATAAGGGAGGCCAGCGTATCCCGTTAGCGCAGGCGGGGGTACCATACCATTTTCACCTATAAGGGATGTTTTACCTAAAAGGGAAATTTTCACCTATAAGGGAGGTTTTGATGTTTTAAAAGGGACGCTGCTGCCCATCCCTCCACCATAAGCTCCTTTAGTCGCCTACGACATCCACGGGAAAGGAATGGGTGGTCTGTTCCATGCCTGTATAAAATACAGCCGATATAAAATATATATATGTCTTTTATCTTTCTGAGTTAGGTAAATAAAAACTAGAAATCAATATATATTAATATTTGAATTACCTGTAACTTGTACCACGAAAAAAATCCTTTTAGATGTCAATTTTTGAATTTAAAATTGCCATCTGAATTCAACATTCTTACCATTTGTATCTAGGTAGTAGCTATTGTAAATAAGTACCTACCAACATTAATATGCACCAACATTATGCCTATTGAATCAATAAACACAGCGCATGATGTCTCAATAAACGAACAAAAAGTCAATAAGATGTCTCCGTGATTCCCCTCGGTGCGTTGGAGCAGATCGGGAACAATGTGCCCGCAGACCACAAGCACTTCAAATGTTTTACAGAAAAAAAAAACAAAACAACGCTACTCATCAGAAAGCCCTTTGATAGTTCGTCTCGCTCGACGTCTAGCACAAGCTGATTGAAAGACTTGGCCGCTTGCATTCAAATTTCTATTCACATTATCTAAATAAATATAAATAAAATTGATTTACAGATCGATTTATTTGCCAGAACATTGTTTTTTACAGATATTGATTTATTGCGAAGTACAAATGTTCGCTTTATAGTCTAAAGCATGCAAATTCATTATTGGTTATGTACAAGTTATTATACTTAACATTACATCAATTATTCATACGATTAAAAATAATAAAATCATAATAGTATTTTAAAAAAATAATCAATAAAAATAATTTAGATTCAATTCAATGTCAGTGATATTTAATAATAAAGTACAAATTATGTCATTCTGTAAATAATGTAATAATTATGTAAGTGTTAATATTTTCCAAAAAACAATAACGTTTATCGACATTCAGTAATAATAATTCATTAATTGTTTCAAATTTAGTTTGAATGTTTCTATTTGCATTTGTGCATCGTTCATCCGATTCAGTATAGAAAACTTTATTCACTCACATGAAAATTTGTGACATACTATTATCAACATACAATAGAGGGCGCGTGAGTCATTGCAATTTACATTGCAACGCATATCGGACAATATTCGTAATAATACATAATGTAAATACCTATATGGGTATAACATCTAACAAGAAGTCGTAGATTGTCCTCTGCGAGTTCAGGCTTGGCAACGAGCTTCTGATACCCGTTGTATTTCAAGCGTTGTCAGAAAGTTTTAGGAGTAAGGAAAGGATTGTTATTATTGCGGGTTAGCAATATACCAGTCTCATTGCTAGCAATATACCATTTATCCACCATCATACCATCATACCACGTGGTCCTCCTTGGAAACCATCATACTGAATTCAGGTATATTCATCACGATGGGCTATCTGACCTGCCTTTTTCACCTCTCATCCTTCACTATTGACCCGCTAGAATAAACCGTTAGCGCAGGTGGGGTTACTATTCCACTATCATCTATTAAAAAAAAACACTGTAAGGATGTCGTGGTATCTAGCAATAATATTTTTACTTTTATACAGGGCTTTTTTATAGATGACATAGAACGCTATACTTATAAAAAATGTCTATATAGGAATATATATATCAGAGATATATGCTTGTTTGTATTTTGTTATTAAAATTAAGTAAAAAAGATTAAGAACAACAAAATGCTTTCTTACTGTACTGGGTTGACTGGAAGAGATCTCTGTCAGATATATACAACATTTATAAATTGATTATTTTATATGTAACTTACAAGTGCAATAAAGAATATATATATATACATACCTACCTACCTGTATCGCAATAAAATTAAAATATCGTTGTAGGCGCTTAACTGCAGTATGCTTTATATTGATAGTGAACATGTTTCTGTATTATAAAGGAACTTGATGAGATACCTAATTTGGAATTTCAAAGACATTGGCTGCATGTCAACTAACTAGACTCATGCTTTATTACATGTCAGTACTGACTAGAATAAAATATAGATACCTAATGTAATGTTTGGTAAGCATTCAGGCAATATCGTGGGAACTAGGTATAGGTTCAAAAATGTCTACCTATAACACATTATTAGTGGGATTCAAAAATACCTAATGGCCGAGAGCATATAAGAGAACCATGTATTTTTTGACTGAATCACTGTAGATATAAGTAATAGCATAAGAATAAATAAATATGTATATTTTTTCAGGGCGGTTATTCTTTGCCTTTTGTCTCGAACTAACTTTTCTGACTCAAAAATGACCGTTTAAACAAAGAACATTCTACGTTCGGTGCATACCTACATGTATATATATTTACGCATGTGTTTATGTACAATGACAACTAAGGACTATATTTATGAAGTATTCATAGGCAATGTGTAATATACTAAGTTCAAAAGTGAAGGGAAGATAGCGAACGAATTTTCAAATTTATATTAGATATTATTATTAGATATCTTAGTAATTATTATTTATTAGATGAATAATTTAGACTACATTAAATATAATAAAGTCCTAAACGTCCGGTGGTACTTGCTGTTTCTGTTACCCAGCGGCTACATGCCTTTGTGAGTTTAAAGTATGATGAGAGTGAAGTACTGAAATTAAAGATATAGAGGCTGAAGATTTTGTTGCATTACAAAAAGTACAATGTAACCATGCAGCACTGAGAGAATTATGCTCTAGAAGCAGAAGTTTTTTTTTTTTATTGGATGAAAATGGACTGGTAACCCCGCCTGCGCCAATGGGATACGCTGGCGGGGCACCAGTGAAGGGTAATAGATGAGAATGAAAACAGGCCAGTTAGCCCATCATGATAATTTCATCAGAAATTAACCATGATAGTTTCCAGGGGGAACCGCGAGGAGGTCGACCTGGTTGGGTATATTGCTAGCAATAGGATTCTCAGTTTCCATTACTAAAAATCCCTTTCTCCCCAAGCAGAAGTATTAAAATTTTTGCTGTATATCACAACGTCTATCACACAGCCAATGTAAGTTTCTAACTTTCAGATCTATATAACCACCAAGGGACAAGATATTACTGACTATATTCAGACTAAGAACAATCTTACTTTGTAGAGGGCGCGATAAGAGTCAGGTCATAACGCATTTCCAAGCGTTTGTGGCCCGAGCCACTATTGGGTGGTATAGTCTTTTTCAAAAGAATTTAATGAAAATATAAATTAACGAAAAATTAATAATAAACCTGACCTAAAGACAGTTTACTGGTGTCCATTAGAAGTACAAATAAAAATCTATCAATTGATTGAATCTTTAGATATGTTTTAGATAGCGTTTCTGTGATAATTTCAATAAATATTTGATTAAATTCTGTTAAAACGAACTATGTTATCTACCTTCATGAAGGAAAACTTAGTAGAAGGCAGTAATGTACTGTCGCTATCAGAGTAGGCTGCTATCACTCTATATTTGTAGAGTTCCTAAAATGAGTAGGTGAATAACAATCAAAACCTCAATAATGACAATACAGTAGGAATACGATTACATACGATTTGTAGCATGTGGTGCTGTCATTGTTTATAGGAAACTGTTACCGCGTTCCATATTGGGGACCCATTAATTTATTTGTCATTCCATAATTACTTATTTAAATTTAGACAAAGCGTAGATCTAAGTAAGTTAGTAAATTATATACAAATATGTTATTCTTTATCGTATATGAAAATAAAATAATCAATTACATAATTATAATCTAAAAGCGAACTTACCTACTCATTTACAGATAAGTTCAGTGTATTTCAACTTACATGTAACGCCATCTAGTGTTGAGCGGCTAAACTCATTATAAATACAAATTACAAAATATGAAATTGATTTTTTTTTATGTTTAATAATAATAATTGACAATAGGTAATGTTAGCTATACAATACTACAGAATAAGACTAATTTATTTTCATTGAGGAAATCTGTGTCACACTAGTCATCATATTGCTTTATATTAAACGATATCCCGGGTTCGATTCTCCATTAGACCAATTTTGATGTCGTGCTTTTCTAAGTAGCTCTAGCATGCCTATTTCGGGTGTCTCTCCAGAGGTTCGTTTCATGATTTCTCAAAGTGCAAGCAATTGTTTTGATTTATAGTATTTTGCTTAAATATCTAATTACTAAAAACAAGTATTTTATTTATGAACGCAATACAGACACGTGTGTACATTGACTTCATATAATATGAAGTGGAAAAATAACGCAAGAAATAACATGTAATCAACGTCTTATTATTCGAGGAAAATGTGTGACCGGAAGCGATTACGATAAAATTCCGAGTAACAATTGCTATAAACAGATTTTTCACATAGCGCGTACGTGATGATACGTAAATTCGACGGTCAATGTTGCCATGTGTAATCGGAACATAAAACTTTTGTAGTTTGTGAACGCTTTGACCGCCAAATATCGTCGTTTGTATTCCATGCGATTGCCGCAAGCGCGCATCGAACTTGCTACTTACGTCCACCTGTCTACTAACTGGGTAAACTTATGTCATTTTGTTTGGAATATAAAATACCCAATGGATATTGAAGGATGGAGTGCCTGATTATATCTTTCTTTGTTATAAAAAAAATGATCTCGCTCAAAAATAAGCATAAATCAATCAGAGCCGTTTTTTTTTTTAATTGCTGAAGTCACAAAAAGGTAAACAGCCCTCCTGATGGTAAGCGGTTTGCGGTACATATCGTCATAGTCGTAGAATACTGACGGATCTGACAAAGTTTACATATAAAGATCCGTCAGTATTCTACGACTATGACGATATAGATTAGTAAAGGACTAACACAATGTAATATTTTTTTATTAATAAAAATCATAATAGCCGACGTTTGCCACATAGGCAAAAAGATTCATTTATTATCTGGGTACATCTTTTCAGATTCATGTAGGTATTACGTGTGTCGTAAAACTAAAAACCAAGTCTTTTTGTAATATGGACAAAATCATATTACGCCGACCCTAAATTATTGGGATAAGAGTAAGAAGATGATGATTACGTGATAGGTATTCCTTAAAATAATAGGTGCATTATAATGTAAGCATAACCAAAATATCTAAAATAAGAGAATTGAACTCCACTTTTCCACCAACCATCTATATAAATATGAATCTATGACACATGAATATCTGAAACATAAAATTTCGTAAACTGATGAATTGATTTTTTTCGAATTTTGAACCTGGCATTATATAAGGGACGCTATCAAGATGTTATCTACGGGTACCAGATTGGATAAAATCCACTCTGATCTTAAAACGGTTAAAATCAAGGTTGGACATTATTTTTATTGGCACAAGTTACAATTCGAATAAACTGTCACGTAACTATCATTCATTCCAATTAAAAGTAATATGCAATTAATACAATTTATATGGTGTCCTACCGTCATGATCATCATACATATACCCACCTAATATAGTTGTACGATCTTAGTGTCGGAAATCATTTAATATGTTTATAGGAAAAAATAATTAATCACATCCTGCCATGTTATACTTAAGCAGGCAATAGACTTACATATGTAATTTATATTGATTTTAATTAGATAGCTAATTTTTATATTTTATATTTGTTGATACTGTTTGATGAACTGAGGGTGACTAAATTAAATGGTATAGCTATAGCTGTACCACTTAATTTGACCATTTATTTAAATAAATAGGATATATCCATTTATATTGTCATATTTTTATTATTAGTCTGGTATAGCTATAGCTATACCACTTAATTTGACCACTTATTTAAAAAAAATAGAATATATCCATTTTTTATTTTCAATGGATTTGCATATTGGTTTTGACTTGGTCTTGATATACCTAATGAAAAGTGATGGCAAGACTTAAATGAATGAATAAATATTCCACGTCTACTTGAAGAATCCAAGTTTCTATCTCTATGAAAATACAGAAGCAGGAAGTGTTGCACTCCTTGAAAGTTCGAATCAGGAAGGATGACGTAAACCTAGCCCTAGTTAAGACGTAACCCTAATTTTCGTTGTGCCATCTAGTGATAAAATGACTTTCATTGATGTTTTAAAATCTATATTTATGATATTTGTCATTATTTTTATTATATTACAAATATTATCATTGTTATTATTTATATAATACAGACTGACGGACTATTCGATGGAAAGTAGTAAACATCGCTTAATAGGCTCTAACGTCTAGGGATTAAACCTGTATTCGTAAAAACATAAGACATCGTGTATACCTACTTTTATGTTACTATGTAATCTCAAAATATTTTTTTTTTGTCTAACGACATTGCGTTTATTTGATTTACAATTTTAGATGCATCAATTATTTCCTAATACTTTGAACTATGTCTGCCTATTGTTTTGTAACACATTACACATACAGTCCATACAAGGATGTGGATACATTCAAGACATTCCAACTGAATTAATTTGAATGTTTGAGTTTGAGTCCTGTCCGCGTTGTTCTAAGTGATTTGTTGCTTTATTTTAATAAAACATTACGTGTGCTTCTATCCACTTGAAATATATAATGCTATAGAATATTATACTTTATTTTAAATTAAAATAAGGTTGTAATTAAAATTCTTCAGACACGACCAATTAGAGCACCAAATATGTAGTAGGTGCCGATAGTTTTTGGTTTGGCGCTATTGTTTAGCTCTTCTTTTTATTAAGGTATTGAACGTTGGTAAGGTATTGAAAGTAATGAATCTATTATTTCAATACCGTACTTACGTGTTTAAATACCGTAATTATTATAAGTTCACTTGTGTTTGAAATTATATACAAATATTTATCTAATTTACTATCAAATATCTATATAAACTTTTATATTTATAATAGATATGAGCATTATAGAATTATACACATGCCTTTTTTGAGGTTAGTCATAATTAATGATAGATACAAGTACAATTAATTATAACAAGAAACTTATTATAGGCTAGTATAGTATTATATTATCTGTGCTATAGGCCTCTAATGTAGAAAAAACTTAATCACTTTAGGTATTTTTCATGACTAATAAAATACATATTTTTCAGTTCTATATTGAAAATCTTGAATATAGTAAATACTTTATATCAGCTTTTCATCGCTTTAGAGAATCAATTCTTGTTATCTCACACATTATTATTTGATTCTTACGAGTATCTATTAATTTTAACAGTTTTCAGCTCAGTGATGGCCAAACAGTTTTCTGTACTTATACAATTGTATCGTTGTGTTTGTAAATTGTCTTGCTTATTTCCTATATTATATAATGCAAATAAAGTATACTCATTCATCCATAATTTTATATTAATTCCTTTATATTAATATAATTATTTAATATAAATGTTCGATTAATTAAGAGTAAAATAAAATACGTGTATTGACTATATAATATACAAGTAATGTTCCTGATGAAAATAATCGTTAAACAGGGGTAAACAGATATTTTTGCACTTAAGTTGTATCCACATTTCATCAGTTACATAGTGATCATGATTCTTGCAACAGGGTTGAAATATCGGCGTACTGTAAGTAAATTACCGTGGTAGAATGTATCAGTTTATTATTTTATTCACCTAATATATTATCTCAGCACGAGTCATATTTATAAGTTTGTATAGGTACAGTATTTATTATATAGTATCTAGTAATAACATCATCTTACTAAACTTATGAAATATATGATGTTGGAAGAAGGAATTGTTAGTAATGGAGACTAATGAGCATGGGGCAGCAATAGCGTTAACAATGTTTTTTTTTTTATACAACTTAGAATGACAAACAAGCTGACGGCCCACCTGATGGAAAGTGGCAACCGTTGCCTATAGATATGAGCAGTTCCATGGACATAACAGAGTATACTGTTTCGCCCGTGATACTCCCCATGCATTGCCATTCCTGAGGACTCAGATGTTATTCCTCTGTACCCAGTAAATTCACGCCATATCCCACCCTTCAAACCGAAACACAGCCATGCAAACACAAATGCTTCTCGGTTGTAACACGAATGGGACAGAGGTACCCAAGCAATCGACTTTTGTACAAAGTCTCCCTCTGGTAATGTACTCATACAAATGGACTTCCACGTTCTTTTCCTATAAAACCATAATGATTTTTGAATTTATCATAATGAGCCAACACATGTCAACAGTCTTACTTCATCCTCACCTTTCAGTGAATACGCACTGGCGAATCACCATGAATATTGATAGCGCAGTTGGTTATTACTATTACATTATCATCAATAAAAAAATCTATATCATGCGAGTGATCAAAGTGAACGACCCTCTAATCAAGAAAAGCCTATTACCTAATAGCGGGGAAATCCGTCTTGGCACTCTTGGTACATTATTGATATTACAATGACACCCATACGTAATATAAGGCGGTAGTAGTTAATTTTACTAAAAACATGTACAATGACAGTATATTCTGTATTTTATATAACGACTATATTATTCATAGGTATAATTCAAATCATATTGACCCAGGTCGTCTTAAACGTAGACGCGGCTGAATTTGTTTAATTAAGTAACTAAAAATGTAATGTAATGCAAGTCCATGCTCACCTTATGAACTCATTACAACAATAGTAGCTAGTCATATTTTTATATATTTATTTAGTAGCATATCATAAATAATAATAATCATCATCAATTTATGTTATTTAAGTATACATTAGTTATTGTGTATAGATATATATTAATAGCTGTTATATTCTTTACCTATCCTAATAATGAAGTACCGCGTTCGTGATTCACTGTTCATCCCAAAGATTGACTGGTAGAGAATGCTACTAGCAATAGGTCCGCCTTTTGTGCCATATTTTATTTTGCTCAATAAAGTAATTAATTTAAATGAATAAAATATTATAAAGAAAATATCAGGCACATAGATACGAATTTTATTGGGAATTCTAATTTAAATGTAAATTTTGAAAAACTAAATACAATTGTTTAATGAAATGTGATATAATGAAGGCGTAAAAAGTTTGACAAAACCTTTCCTTGGTAAAAGAAGCAAATAAATATATTAATAGACTTGTTAACGCTATCGCATACATGAATAGAACTAGAGAGCAACTTTCGACAACTTCTTTTTTAATGTATTTTCCGATAGATTCGTTTGCTCTTTAGTGTCATCTTCATGCATATCTATACTAATATTATAAAGAGAAAATATTTACTTATTTGTTTGTAATGGATAAATTCAAATACTACTCATCCGATTTTATAATTTTTTTCAGTTATATTATTAGCTACATATTATTAGTAAATAACATAGAATATATTATTTTCGAGAATTCTACTAATTCATGTATCGAGGATTGTACAAAGGAGTTTGTATTTGTACTTATTTGTATCTCTTGACTGTATGGTGAAATATATTCACAGGCATGTTTTAATATCAATTAGCTCAGATTAAAATTTCAAAGTATCAACAAGATATAAACTCACGACTACTTATTTTTTTATCCAGTTATATATTACTCTTACTATCACTTATAAAGTTTATTATTCTTTCTCGTTTACACATGTTTTTTGAAGAAAGAAGTCAATGGCATTTTATGTATATATAAAATATACAATGGACAAAGGGTTTTCCCGTCTCCCTATTGTTGCGGACTTGGCAATCCTTTCCGTGAATGTAGGTACAATACAATTAAATTACCATACTTAGTGAATGCGGGAACATCGCCAACAGGAACTAAACGCTTTTACTGCATACTAATGGCATATATATAATATAATACGTCGTCTTGGACAGTAAAACTGATACCGCTTTTTAAGAGTTATCAAAAGCTTCTATAGGTGACACAAAAGTTTATTTATGCCTGTAATTATTATTTCTACTAAGAAGTCTCAGTTCAATCATAACAAAATTAGTATGAATCCAAAATTAGGCAAAATACCATGTAACATATAATAAAGTTTAGTCTAATTGTAAATCTTTTCGATTTCGATGTTATTTAAAAAATGAAAGATTTTCTGATAAGAGAGAACCTACCAGGAGGTACAGAAAGTTTATGAAAATGTACCTAAAGAATATGTAAACACAAATATATTAAGCACAAACAAGATCTCGGATTTTTTGACATTTTTTGAAAGAAAAATCTTTAAAAGTAACGTGTCGATTTATCACAGGCATTATGGGTTTTCTTTTTTTTTTCTTAAATATACTATTGTTTTATGCAACTTAGAATGGTAAACAAGCTGACAGTACATCTGATAGAAAGTGGTATCTCTTGCTTATAAACATGACATTCCCATTTTCATACCGAAATAATGATTTTTTGATGGTAAAGTATATGTATCATGTAGACGTGAATACACTTCCCTATCACATTAATAATTTAGAATACAGAAGAATACGAGTACACTATTACTTAATTGGCAGGGTCAATGACTTTTCCATATTGTAGTCCCCAAGTTAGAATTGATCAGTTTTGTTCTGTTATGCTTTGTTGCGCCTGCTATTCGTTAATGATATGCGCCTCTTTCATGGAATACCGGCAGGTACCTCATCAATATGACAATGACAAAAAAAATAACGATTGTTAACAAGTACTCGAGAAGTGTCAACATGAATAGTTTCGCACCATTCTCGCTAGTTGGGGAGTCCGCGACTTTACCGGAATACAAAGACAGGCGGCTCCTTATGCAAGGCGACGCGTATGCGCGGTCAGCGACTCCTATTTAGGGTTGTCACTTGTAATTAAGAAAACAAAATTAAAAACAATGTAATTTTAGTTAAAGTAAAATAATAGAGTAATAATTGTTATCTTATCTATGAATACGAAGCATGAATATATAATGTTTATCTAACGTATAATTTCCTGATCGGTCTTACCAATGAGCTTAAATTAAATATTTATTGATTTCTCCAACAAAATCCGTAAAATTTCAGTAGAAGGTTTTATTGTTTTCTATATTCTAGGTATATATATTGTTTTTAAATGGATCGATCGATAACCCTGTCCTATCCCCGCTTAGCTACCATCTGCCTCCAGGCCACGTGCGCCCATGCGCCTGCGCATACTTACGGGGAAAATTGACATTTCCACAAACCAGCCGGAACTTTTAACGTTCATGAAATATTATAGCCCAATTATAGAAGGTAGAAAATATATTAATATAGTTGTTATACAATATATTAATATATAACTCACGTTAATCTCGGAAACTGCTCAGCTGATTTTAATGAAATTTGGCAAATATGTATGTTTTAATCTTAGATTATATAGATAGAGCATCGAGTCTGAAAAACGGGTCAACTTTTTGTCAGCTAATTGTCAAATTAGCTTAATTGTTTTTATCAATGTTCTATATTTACGCACATAATGTCCGAGTATCTTGACAAATCTATTTTTAATTATTTAATAAATAAAATGAGTTTTTACGCATTAAAATGACGTAAAAATTATAAAATAAAATAAATATAGAAGATATAAAGGAAGCAGTCATAACTATTTATCACACAAATTTGTATGAAAAAGTTAACCGCTTTTCTCGAAGCATTTGGAGACACTATCTATATAATCTAAGGTTTTAACTTAAATAATAGGGTACACATAATTTTCCATAAGAAAAAATATCTCCATTAGATGGTGAAAAGCGGGAAATCAGTATTTATCCAGTCAGCTAGTTCACTGTAAATATATATAAAATTTGTAATCTTTATTATTTTGTTACTTAATCATACGTATCAACGGATTTGAATTAAATTAGAGCGATATACAACTACTTATAGTATAAAACTACTATTACATATTAGTTTTTACTTATAGTATTCTTATTAATATTATAAATATGAAACTCTGTTTGTTTTTATGCTAACTTTTAACGCCTTAACGACATAACCAATCATCAAATTGCCCTACATGTAGTACTTGGGATGGAAAAAGACAGACTACTTTTTATCACGGTCAATTAACATATTCTGATCCGATCACGGGGATGAAATCACGGACAAAAAAGTTATTAAACTTTTTTCTCCGTGATTTCATCCCCGTGAAATTTACTTTTTCTTTTTCACAAGATATTTGTATTTGTGTTGATATAATTAATACAGAATTATAAATGCAATTACTAAACATAATTTGTTTGTTAAAAAAAAGTAAAAAGTAAAAAATATCCCTCCGTAGCTCCGTCCCTACATGTCTTCACGTTTGTCGTCGGCTGTTGTTAGTATCCGTTTATTTTGGCATTAACATTTCGTACACTAAACACATCATATTATATTCATATAATTTAATATTACGCGATACAAAAGAAGTTAGCGTGCAATTTTTATTTCGTCACATTCAAAAACATCCATGTTAAGACACGCAAGGCCTGACGCCGGCACGGACGCCGGTGTTTGCCGTCTGCATTGGGTAACAGTGGGAGACGCAATAAACGCTTGATGTAACCACAGCTACCGCAACCTCTCCGCTGATGCAATACCCTGGTCCTACCATCGGCGTCGTGCTGCTAGTCCGCTTTACGCGGAAATTATTCCGATTACGTGATCGTTTTTGATTTACCTAGTTCCTTCGAATTGTCTTTAACGCGGTTATTACTCAAAAAGTTACCTTTTCCATCCAAGTTACCTGACTTAGTTCTTATTGTTCCGTGCTTCACTTCTTCTATTACATACCCTTAGTACAGGTGGATGCACCAGGGCTTTACATCAACCTGCACTCTATTTTTGTCCACAAAAAATATATTTCCTCTATATGGGCAGCGGTAGTCATTTACCATCAGGTGAGCCGCATGCTTGTTTGCCCTCTGTGTTGTAAATATATAAACATATATACATATATGTGAGGAAAGACTCGTATCACGTCGTGAAACGTTAATGGGTCGTTATGGAAATAATATTTATGGTAATTTTATTGTAAAAAAACATTATACACATAAGTAATGCAAAAAAGGATATAAATACCCTATTTTTTTGCAGTGGGGTTTATTATCCAATAAAAATATTATGAAACAAAAGTTACTAAAATACTAAATCGGACTCAGCGTTCCCGGATTCAATTTAAAATGCTGAGAGCACGCCATTACTTCTTGCAATTCCCAAAGCGTTATAGTTCATCCATGGTGATAGTCATTATTTTATAAACAAATCACACATGTTGACATAATCGTACATCCATATTGGGAAAAAATACATTGTTTTGTGTGTCCCCGAACAATAGTTAACAGTAAAGTTTCGCTTCTTATTCCGTTCGGATACGGACGCGAAGGTGGGAGCGGGGTTTAGGCTGTAAATACCATACATTGTAATTCAGATTGGATGTCGAAACGCACGAGTCGGTATGCGGCAATGCGGATGCTTTGGCTTGCCATGTACTCCTCAAACTTTACTAAACTTTTGTTATACAGTCGCACCTATATACATAAGTATATATAAGTTTATATATATATATATATATATATATATATATATATATATATATATATATATATATATATATATATATATATATATATAAGTTGTATAAAGTAATATTTAATGTGTGTAAAACAAAATTTATGATAATTCAAAATAAAGATTCACAATGATGAAAACTAAAGTGATTGAACTTTTAATTTTATTTAAGATTTGTAATACATTGCTTATATATTATAAATTTATAAAAACTACCTATATAAGTACCTAAATATATAATTTATGTTTAATATACCTAATACAATAATAATATAATACATAGTACATACTATACATAAATATTAGTAGGTAAAGGCGTACTGTGTAAATGAAAATATACTTTTGTCCTAGTTGCACAACTTTTGATCAAAAAAGAGCTTTAAAGCTAAGTCGAATAGAAGTTTCCCTCCTGAAGAGTTCATTAAATAAAAATATCCAGTGTTAATGAAATAATATAGTTTCTAAGAAGAGCTATCGCGCCTTCTTCCGCGTCTCCACCCACTTTATTAATCAGTAAACGTCTCGCGGCCAATAAAAGTGCCGCATTTATAAACGAGCCGTATAAAACACATAAATTTATTCTAAAAGAATGGCGATTCCTGTCTAACATCACAGAAACGAATTTCAAAGGCCTGTCGTTTTTCATTAAGTCCATAAACTCAGGTGTTTATGGGATATTGTCATTTTTGCGTTTTGTTTTTTGTCTATCGACCCTTTTCTTAACATGTTTATAGGTTAACATAATGCTTACTATAATATGTTTCAATTAGATATAAGTATGAACATATAATAATTTAATTAAGTACTTAAAACAACAGGGATTTCAATTGTTTTTCTACTTAAATATATTTTTTTTTAATTGAATCGTAGATAGGTTGATAATTGATAATTATTTCTATGTATATGTATCTCTTACATTATAATATACCAACATAATTTTTGTGTATCAATCAATATCGGTACGATTAGACGAGTATTAATACACTGCTGTTATATAGGTATATACATCAAAGAGATTGTCAGCAAAATAAAAACATACAGGTATATTTAAAGGTCGATAATGCAATGAGAACTTCAGTGTTGTCGTTAGTGTATTTGGGCTGCATTAATCAGTTACTATCAGGTGAATCGCGCGCTTGTTAATCGACCATTCTCCGAAAAAATCATTGCAAGTTACAACTTCATTATCATCATCATATCAGAGATTATCATTACTCTGTTGAAGATAGGCCTCTCCCAAAGATAGCCATAAGGAATGATCTTGACCCACCTGCATCCACTGATTCCCTGCAATGGATTTCAGGTCGTCATTCTATCTAGTGACGGATAGTTTTATACTGCGATTGCCCGTACACGATTGCGACCCAAGAAACTTTCTTCCTTATCGTTTGTCAGTTTTTCGAGCTATGTGACCAGCCTATTGCCACTTTAGCCTGTTTAACCTTCGGGCTATATCGATAATGGTTTTTTTTTCGGATAATCTCATTTCGAATTCTGTCACGCAAACTCCAACCATAACTCTCATTATAAAGTAACTCTTCATAGGAGAGGGGGAAGGAATTGTTAGTTATGCGGACTACCAGTCTCATTGCTAGCAATATAATGCTCACTGGTGTCCCGCCAGCGTATACCG
Source organism: Galleria mellonella (assembly GCF_026898425.1). Lineage (NCBI taxonomy): Eukaryota > Metazoa > Arthropoda > Insecta > Lepidoptera > Pyralidae > Galleria > Galleria mellonella. Next base: position 1,658,830 of record NW_026442172.1, on the reverse strand, counting down.
TTAGCGCTGGTGGGGTGACCATTCCATTATCATCCATTAAAAAAACTCTCTTCTAGCTAGCAATATACTCAACCAGGTCGACCTCGTCGTGGATCGCCCTGGAAACTATCATGGTTAATTCCTGATGAATTCATCATGATCAGCTAACTGGCCTGTTTTCATTCTCATCAATCACCCTTCACTGGTGCTCCGCCAGCGTATCCCGTTAGCGTAGGCGGGGTTACCATTCCATTTTCATCCACCAAAAAAATTTTAAGTGTCTTTAACTGTCCACTGCTGAAGCCTCCCCCTTAGTTTTAAGAAAGGGACGCTGATGCCCATCCTTCGTCCTCCCTTAGTCGCTTCCGACGACACCCACGGGAAAGGAAGGGGTGACCTATTCTATGTTGGAACCACAAGGCGAGCCTTACTGTACATATATTTTAATACAAGTTACTGCTTAATTCAGAATTAAACTAGAGAGAGACTTTGTACAAAAGTCGTTTGCTTGAGTACCTCTGTCGTATTCGTGTGTCTACCGTGAAGCAGTTGTGTTTGCATGGCTGTATTTCGGTTTGAAGGTATGAAGGCGTTGATATGGCAGCGAATTTATAGGGTACAGAGGTATAATACCTTAGTCTTCAGGAATGGCAATGCATGGGGGGTATCATAGTAGAAACTGTACTCTGTTTTGTCTATGGTACTGTTAATGTCTATAGGTAACGGTTACCACTTTTCAGAAGATGGGCCGTCAGCTTGTTTGTCATTCTTAGTTGAATAAAAATAAGTTATTATGCACTGTAGATATTAATTGACCTATCTAATAACAATAAGGATGTAGTAGTAGTATATAAAGTATGTCTATTTACGTTAAATAAGTATGAAGTTTAATAATAAAAAAAAATATAAATAGTTACCTAATGTATAAATATATGTATAAAAGTATGTATTACTTAGATATGTAATAGCAGCTTTTTATATTTATTTTTATAACATTACAATAAAAATCTTCATTGAATCAAACTTTATAACGTTGACTATTCATAGTGTAAAATTCGCATGTGACGGCGTCTCTTTTAGTATCAACACATATCATATTTATAAATTGTTCCAAGCAATTCTGTTTTGAATCGACGATTTTACAAAAGTGCCATGTCTTTAGTTTTTGTATCAAAAAATCAAAACAAAATATGAGATCTTTTATTCGAATACAAACGACTGCCGAACTTCTACCGTAACTTTTGTAACATGCCGACAAACAAAAAAGTTCTTTGGGTACATTTATTGTCAACAATGTTAAAAGAAACTTGTTTTTTCTCCAAGTATTTTTGTTTGAATGCCATTTATTTTATAAAAATCGGATTACAGATCAAATAAACGATTTTGATCAATGGTACGTTTACGTACCTACTTCGTATTTTGAAGGCAGAAGTGTGCGAACTAGAATATTTTGATTGCACTTTTATTGTGTAGGTCGGAATAATGATAGAATCATCGGAATTATCTGTAAAAAATTTTTGTATACACATAAGATCTTGTTTGACTTATTAATACATTTGATATACATATGATTGTCTATTTTAATAAAATTAAACTGAAAAGGTAACCCAACTTTTCTTGCGCTATCAATATACCTTGGCGAGTTGTCAGTGACAGTTGATAGGTAACAATAACAATTGGCGCAATTCGTGACATCGAAAATTAAACACGATGATTTCCAGAACCAACAGTTTGAAGCAGTGGCAGAATAACTTGGGAATAGTTTGCTTAGGGAATCGCGTGGAGGTTGGCATGATATGTTTTATTACTAGCAATAGGGCTATTAAATCCTTAATATTAACATTCCCTTTCTCTCTGGTAAGTAAATACTACTACTTGTATTCAGATTTGAATTCAGATTTGCGATATCTATAACATCATTAGGTAATATGGGCGGTAACGTATTAAGTGGGGGTAAGGATTGTTAGTATTTGGGAGGTTAGTCCCCATTGCTATCAATATACCCCATCAGGTCGATTTCCACGCAGTTCCCCCTGGAAACTATCGTGACTAATTTATCGTTAAATTCGTCACGATGGGCTAACTGACCTGCCTTTTCATCCTCACCTCACGTATTAAGCGATACTGTATAATAGACAGTGGCGGCCTTAAGGGGTGGGGAACAGGACAATCGCCCAGGGCTTCGCTCCTGCGGGGCCTCGCGTAACAACCCAAGCAAATTTTAAACAACCAGTGAGTAACATTTTGTCTAGAGGCAAGTTGCAAAAACTTCTCGATTTAGGCATTTTAATCACGAATATACAAAATTACCAACACTAAAATATACAAATAAAAAAAATTGTAAAAAAAAAATGTGAAATAAGACATAGCTTTTTTAATCAATGGAAAATTTTACATTAATTTGATATATATTAGTTAATTAACCAGACCTAGTTCATCACACGCGCATCACATACTTTTCACGAAGGACAAAGGGCCTCGCAAAGACCTGCCGCCCGGAGCTTCGTAATGGGCAAGGCCGCCGCTGATAATAGATGTGATATCCATAATATGACTAGATATATATTTTATTATCTTAAAAGTAACAGAGGTATATAGGCTCTAACCATGATGTTGTGTACATATATATATACTATAATTAGGTACCAAGCACTAACATCGTGTGGGCCGTCAGCTTTATTACCATTCTAAGATATATGGGTATTGCGTTGAGCAAAAATTAGATAATTTCGAAGCTTTTTGTAACCCCATAAACTTGAATGTTGTCTTAACTCTGAACAGGTTGTGAGAAAATAACTTTATTATATTATAAGCATACATATTACTTGTAGGTATAATATATCTATGTAGTAGGTAAAGAAATAGTGTAGTTTTAAAGGAAGGAAAGAGTAATAGGTATAAAATATTATTATAAAGATGTTCTAAGACATAAAATATACGTAACTGACAAAACCCCGGTTATAATATTTTTACGTTCTTATTACATTAAGAAGGTAAAAATTATTCTTTATTTATATATTAAAATTATTATTTATTTAAAAAATGGTCTTTATTAAAAATATTTATAATTTACTAATAATACTTTATTTCGCAAAATGCTAAACAAGCATTCATTATTATTGATATTGAACGTACATACATTTTCTGTAGGCAATATTTTACCGAAATCAACATTAAACCGAAATATAATCAAAAATTGAGCAACAGCTGGTCAAAAAAGAAAATTTAATATCATTAGTACAGGTCGAAAACTATATAATAATAAATAAAATAACAAAGTCACTTATTCAGGTACAAAACATAACAATATTAATGACAACTTTATATATTAAAATAATACCTAATTTATAATTATATAAACAAATCGACATCATAACCGTCAAGAAAAGAATATATTCCTTTTTAAAAGGCTGGCAGCACACCTGCAATGCTGTTGATAATGTGGGTGATCATGGGCGGCGGTATCATCAGGTGAGCCGCATACTCGTTTGCTTCCTGTGTTGTAAAAAAAAAAAGACTTGGAGAGCGTTGTTTTATCATTTAAGCAAAATAATAATCAATAGAGTTGTGTACTTATCTAATCATTATAAACTAAATAGTGATACTACGTATTCATTTTTAAAATTATAAATGTTTTAAGTTATAAAATATATAGAACTTAAAATTATCAAGCATCAATGATTATCGCCATCTAGCGATCGGTAGAATCAAACTACTTTTTAAACGATTAAATTATTACTTCATTAAAAACTTTATCCGAAAATCAATATTAAGCAATTATAGATATTAAAACAAAGTATTCTTTACAAATTCATTTACCTTGTATTAATATCTATAAAGTAACCATATTAAAATTGATGATTATTACTATCGCTATTGAATAGAAGATGGCAGTGTAAAACATTTTCTGAAATGTATCATTGTGTTAAAATGAGGTAGGTATATAATCTTTTAAGATTTTTTTTTTATGCGTGAAAATGGAATAGTAATCCCACCTGCGCTAACGGGATACGCTTGCGGAGCACCAGCGAAGGGTGATCGATGAGAATGAAAACAAGCCAGTTAGCCCATCATGATGAATTCATCAGGAATTAACCATGATAGTTTCCAGGGGTACCACGAGGAGGTCGACCTGGTTCGGTATATTGCTAGCAATGGGATTTTTAGTTTCCATTACTAACAATCCCTTTCTCCCCCCAATCTTTTAAGATTTTGATTGATGATTGGTTTTGGATTTTTAAGTTTTTTTTTTTTATTTATTTAATTACATTGTGCTTAATTTTCAAGACAAATTGGTCAGGCAAATTCACAGATGAACTATCCTGCTTTGAGTAAAATCAAGTAAACATGCCTATATATGTGTATCTAAGTCGTACTAATATAATTTAAGATTGTGATCCACAAAAAAAAAACCGACGTCAATCGTGGCAACATTAAATATTTTGGTTTAAAAATCCTATTATTTTTATTTAAATACCTACCACACTCATGCATATATTTGCACGCTCACACAGGCCCACATGATGAGAAGTTAAATTAAAATAGATGATAATGGGATGGCAGTCCCGCCTGCGTTAACGGTATACCACGGGGCACCAGTGAGGAATAGGTGAGAATTAAAATGCAGATCATTTGGCGTGTTAGATATTTATTTTAAATTATATTAATTTTTTTAAACATCTTAAAATGTGTATCTACATTTATTAATAAAAATCAGACTACTTTAAATATAAATATTATACTTTAAATACTTTACTTTATATATAAATATTATACTTTATATACTTTAAATATAAATGTTATTATACCAAATTTGGTAATAAATTATTCTTGTAATGTATATAGAACACTAATTTATATTTTAATTAATTTTATAATTATTTATTGTCATGATACTTGAATAAAAAGTAATGAAATTGTAGAACACGTGACTTGCTGACTTGTTCACTCGAATTTGGACCTGTAGATATAAAAGATTATTCTAAATTTGCTAAAAACGAATAATAATTTAGCATCTGACATTTCAAAATTAAATAAAAAAAGGAAACTTATTTAGTGTCGACCCATTTAATTATATATCTGTGCAACTGCTTCTGTACATAAACTGTCAAGTTTGTTAGTGTCAAAATTATTAACTGTCAAATAGATTCGATCAAATCATTTGAACCAAACAGATGAAGCGTTTATTTAATTTAATTCGAATATACATCAATAAATAAATGTACCAAAACTGGATATTACCGAAGGATAAGATGCAAACTACTATCAAAGAATTACTTGACGCATTGGGGTAACTATCACTTTAAATAATATGGCATCTACATTTTAGTTTTTATTGTTTTGGTAGATGAAATTCAACAAAACTTTATATATTACAGATGTAATTTGGAAGCAGACACGGTTTTAGACTATATTCAAAATGATTCTAACTACGGTAATAGTAATCTTTCATCTAAACAAGTAAATGAGTATGCACAGAGGTTGGCACTTAAAGCGTCTAACGCCAAGACATTTCTCAAGAAATATGAAGACTTAAAAAGCCGCAAGTGAGTGTGATTGATGTTATACTTATCTAATGAGATCTCCAGTTACTTACATTTTTGGGGAAATATATTTGTTTATATATTGTACTGCAAGAGGCTCAAAATAATATAGCATATTCTAATGAATAATTGTGTAACATCTATAATCCCTCTACTACTAATGTTACTCACAATTTATAATGAACTCCATAAATAGTCATGTGGCTATGATAAAATATACACAATTGTGATGATAAAAAATACTGTGTGACTTTATACAATGCCCTTAATATTATACAGATTATAAGCAACATTTTCCAAATACAACTCTCTTGTGCTGGTATCTCGATTAATAAATTTTCCTTAAAATACAGCAAAAATTAAATTTGAGACTAAAACTTTAAACATAATATTTGTAGACACAAAATAAGAATATATTTCTGTTTGGGACAGTAACAAACATTAGTTGGATCATATGGATTTGCCTTCATGAATTAGGCTAGAGCATCCTATGTATTAATTCAAAATATTTATGTATCATGATGTACCATATATGTATTAATTTTCATTCCGATCCATTCAACTGAATAAATATGATCAAGTAACTAACATTTAGATGTTAAATATGGTAATGGATGTTTAGACATATAAACAGTTTCACAAACATTCATATATATATATATATATAGTTTGAGTTGAAAGTAGAATTGTTCTAGTCTAATACTATTTATAAATTATTGCAATGTACATTATATGCAATATATAATAATTTTTAATTTTATTTTCAGCATTGACAATTTGTCTGATATAATATTATTATTTTACAAGTTGGTCTATGATGAAAAGAAATCAAAATTTTTTAAGCCAAAAGTTGCTCCAAAACCAATTTTGGGTGACAGCAAACATCAGATTACTAAAGAAGATGTTCCTCAGGTATTATAAATATTTATACACATATGTTTTAAAATAAAATAATTATAGTATTTTGTTTCCCATAAAGGGAACAGTTGACAAATGTTATCTGGAATTCATAAAAATATAATTTCAGATCAAAGACAAATTGTTGAAAGCTGTAGATGAAAGCAAGAAACTTGTCATGAAGTCATTTGAAGAAAAAGAATCCAAACTACGACCTAATTGGTATAGCAGTTTGGACCTTCCCAATTGGCAGAAGGACCATCCGGCTATGTCATGGGACTTTCCTAAAGAGCCTTTACCTATCAATGCTTCTTTGGGTATGTTTCAGCTATTAGTTTGTTGTCTGATTTACTTACAATGTAACCCTTTATTTTATAGCAGTTGATGGCTGGTTGACACTCAGCCCCTTGGTTGCAACAACATCCAGTGTGATGTGGTGGTGGTGGGTGGTATAGCAATATCTATATATTTCAGTTAGAGTATCTATATATATTGGTTCAATAAAGGAAATATTAACAGTCTGTTACTTTTAACATAAAATTCAAAAAATTCAAAATTCAAAAATCATTTATTCATGTAGGACATTTTTCTTAAATATGAACGTCAAATTTTTTACACACAAATTATAATTTTATATTTTGCGCGCAAATAGTTTCCGTCCGAGTATATATATATATATATATATATTGAGAAGAACTGGCAAGAAACTCAAAATTGAATTACTTTTTTTATATAATAATTTTTAATTTTATTTACAATTTGTATATTATATATACAAGTTGGTCTATGTGAAACATTAAATGAAAATTCAGTGGGTGAACAACTATTGAAGATGTTCCATGTTTTAAAATAAAATAATTATAGTATTTTGTTTCAAAAGTAATTGACAAATGTTATCTGAGTAATATAATTTGATCAAAGACAAATTGTTGAAAGCTGTAACAGACTTAAAATACCCCCATATACCTAGTGCCCACAGTTGATTGTTCTCCTCATTCATTAGAAATGGGGTCTAACAGCTCCATTGCTAGCAATATATTGGAGTTCGATGTGATACCTGGTTCCCTTTGGAAACCATCATGGTTAGTTCTTGTAAAATTCATCACAGGTTAACTAACCTGCTTTCATCCTTACCTATCATTTTCCATTTGCGCAGCTAGGCTTACCTCAGTGTCTGAACTTGAGCAACTTGAACAAACTATTAATGGGTAAAAGCTAATACATATATACATAATCCATATATAAATATATATATATATTTATATAAAAATTGCATTTGTAGAATGGTGTCTGTTTAATAATAATTTTTCTGTTGCTTTAGCTGGGGTTCCAATAGTTTCTCAAGAAAATATAATCATAGATGAGTTGCTGTATGTATTTACTGGAATTCCTGGCAATTATATTATCCATCAAACAGTGAAAGATACCTTTGACCCTCGTACATTCATCATATCTGACGACCTAGATGACGCCTTGAAGCAAATAGTTCAACAAATGCTTCCATTGGCATCTAATTATTCGATAGTGAGGAGATTTATTGAACACTGCAATATGTGGTCTGGTCAAGTACTACATGCATTAGTTGCTGCTATTGAAATCCTGCTAAAAGACTATTATGTAAGTTCTGAATTATTATTAATTTAACTTATACTAACATGCTGTCTCGGTAAGTCAGTCTGTCTGTTTCTGTTATGGTCAGCTGACATACTATGTATGTGGTTAAACCAATAACAGTGATAAATAAAGGTATTTATTAATAAATAGTAAAAATTGCTTTCAAATTTAAATAAATGACAATACTTTTGTCTCCTGCCTCTGGATGTTGCAAGGACTAATGGGCAATTGTGACTCATATATTTTTAACTTACCAGTATAAAAAATATGTATTATTTGTTAATTTTGATGATCTAAAAAATAGAAAAACAAATAATAAGGTACATATTTTCTTTAATTTCAGACAATGATAGCCCAACTGGAAACTGAGCACATGTCTGGGAATCTAACATTGCAAAAATTATGGTATTTTGTCTTGCCTACTATGCATACTATGCAAGTTCTTGCCGCAATTGTCACTAATATTGGAAAGGTATTTATTTATATGTTTACTCTTTAATCCTTTTTTCCATTAATGACATTTTAGATTTTATTTATCTACATTTATTATGTTTGTGTTGTTTTCTTTCCCATTCAGTATTCCATTTATTTTTTCGCTAATTATAAGAATAAATTTAATCTCTACTGCTGTAAGTGTATGTTCATGTACAGGAAATATGATTTTTTTTTTATCCTGTAATCGTACCTGTTACAGAGTGAACTCCGTGGAGGCGCTGTTTTAACAGTGCTTCACGATAAAACAAACACACTGATGGGTGACGCCAGAGCCCAAGAGATATCATTATTCTTAACCGAGCGTTCATGCCGACCTTACCTTTCCATACTGGATCAATGGATACATAAAGGCACTATTGTAGATCCCTTTCAAGTAAGTATTATGGCTGTTAAATGAACTCGAGTTTTTAATGTGTAACCTTATAATTTTAATATTTTTATACATATACATATTATATATGGATGTGGATGATAGCAAACAAGTTATTGGCCATCTGATGGAAATAGTAAACAAGGGTCACTTTTTGCAAGCCATTTCTCTAAATATATCTTTTAGTCTAATATTTTAATTTGATAATTTCGCCAAATTGCTTTGTTATGGACCATAATAAACTAAATTTATAATAATTTTGACTTAAATCTCTTAGAAATTTATTTCATATCGGTACTTAAAATAAAGATTTCACTATGATATCAAATTGAAATTATAATTTTAAAGTTAGTTTTAGAGCAGTGGCGCCACAGAATCAATTGTCTATAGATATGAAAAACCATAGACTTCATATAATATATTGATCACTATAATTCCCTCTTATGCATAGCCATACTTAACAATTAAGATATTACATTTTTGGAGGTGTAAGATAAGAAAGTTATTGGAAAACAGCCATGTAAGCACATTTGATTCTTGATAGAAACACAATTCAGAAAGAGATACTCAAAGATGATTTTTGTGCAATCTCCCTCTGATAATAATATTCAAGTTGAAAGTGGGTTATTAATATTATGATTTCAATAACCTAAATTGAATTATTTGAAACTTGTATAACTATGCTGAATTTATTTTATTTATACTCAGGAGTTCATGATTGAAGATAATGAACTAATTAATAAGGAAGAATTACCAGTAGATTATTCAGCTGATTACTGGGAGAAACGTTATTGCATCCAAAGAGATAGAGTGCCCAAATTTCTAGACAAATTCACTGACATTATCCTCCGAACTGGAAAATATTTGAATGTCATCAGTCAGTGCGGTATGTATCTATTTAATTGTACTACATTGTAAATCACAGTGACCCTCAAAATTTTGACGTAAATTTTGAAACATCTAACCATCTATTTTGAAATCTGTAGTAATTTATAACCTACTAGCTAACCTGTGCCTAGTTTTCGTTTTAATTTTAAATTATCTATATATTAAACAGTTCAACCAAATACAAACTATAAATAAAAAAATATGCGTGATAATAAATTTATACATTGTAAATAGATTATATTGCTATTAATTTTTGGATTTAATATTTGTATCTAAATATCTATTTCATATTTGGAATGTGTTAATATCAGTTGTATATTTTCCCGTTTGATATATGGTAACAAGAGTGTGTAGTGTCACTCCCTTGTAAAATTATTCAAAGTCTATATTTTTGGCTACATAAAATAGTAGAACAGTTATTTCTGACTTCTTTCATTAAAATATGAAAGCTCAGCATATATACATGAACTCTACACATTGTCAAGGTATAAGATGGAGGTGTTAATCAAATGATATTTACATTGAGGCTAATTTTTAAAAGTTACATGACATGTCATATTTATTTAATAGCTATATTTTATAATGTACACATCTGACCAAAAATAAAAAGTGCAATTTTATTAACCACATCCCCTAGTCAGAATCAGTTTTTTTTATTCTATTCATAATAAAATGTCTACAATAGTTTCTGAGATGAGTCTATATAGACTGACAGGAAATGAAGAGAGAACTGTATACTACATTATTAATTTACAGGTAAAGCAATCATGAAAACGAACACAGAAGAAATTAAATATTCATTGAGAGAACAAAACTATGGTGCCATAATACAAAAAGCTTATGCATATGCCAGTAAATCTTTACTAGAACTATTGTTGAAGGAATATGACTTAATGGGTAGACTCAAGTCAGTCAAGAATTACTTTCTTATGAGTCAGGGTGATTTCATTGTACAGTTCATGGATGCTACTGAGCAAGAACTCTCAAAGAAGATTGATGACATCATACCCTCCAAGCTGGAATCACTTTTGGGTCTTTGTTTAAGGTATTAATATATATTAAAAGGTTATAATAAATGTTACAATCCTTTGGCTAGCGCTATATTTCTTCGTATCTTTAGTCGTATTAATACCTACCAATGCGAAAAACTAAACGCGGACCTTCGGCGTGTCATAAAATTTAATCCAGTGTTTCCGATTTTCTGTCGTCAGTAGATTGGCGCGTTCACGACCTAACAGACGCCGGCCTTCACCGGATTTTTGCGCAGCGTGACCGACAGTAGTAATTTTTCGTATTGGTGTTCCGTCGTCAAAAATAGATGTTCGAAGATCAGTCTAATATTGCACTAGTCTTAAGGATATTATGATTCTAATATGTAATGAGCATAGGTCTCCTTTTTGTTCTAGCTCTTTATTGTGGTCCTGTGTGAATCTCTTCCACTGCTTACATGTCAACTGTATTATGTGAATTCTTACCAGAAATATATTATAGCTGTTTTGTTGCTAAAGATTAGCATATAAAATAGTTGTTTTGTCTATATCTGTATATAAACTAAAAACAAATATGCTCACGACTATAATCACTTTTAGAGTAGTCAGAGACATTGTATCTCTTTATTTTATATTTTATTTATATCATAATATTAATTTATTTAAATGATAATAAACTATAATTCCAGGTTGTCAGCAGCTAGTCATGATCCGTACAATGAAGACATGAGAGTAGAACTTCTGCCATATGATCTCCAATTTCAGATGTTCAAGATTTTATCTATAGAAACAGAAGAAGAAAAAGGTGAGTGAAAAATTATTGATATTTATATCAATAATTTTTTTCTTATTTATAAGCAAATTATGTCATAAAGTTGACCAGATGGTGATACACATTTTCACACGCAACCTCATTCATGTAACATGTTGATGGACTGGGATAAATAGTAGGTTCTGTCATAAGGATAATAAGTGTATAACCTTTGCTAACCAAATTTCATGACAAGTGGTCAAGGTGTAAAAGTACTTTTTAACATACTCACTTTCATACTCATAATATTAGTAAGTGTTAACAATAAGTTACACCACAGAGTAGATCAAGGAATTCGTGTTTCTTGTTACGTTACTTGTAAAAAACAATGAAAAATTCTTTTTGTGTTAGTTCTGTGAGAACAGTTTTTGTATATTGTAAATCATTCTATACATGTTTAATCCAAGAGACTGTACTAACCTGACATATAATGAAATAGATGATGATAAATATGTATGATTTTACAGAATACAAACAAAACAAAGATTGCCCACCTCTGACTGGTATAGAGACATTTTCATTTGGTATGGAAGTGAAGTGGCCAGTCTCACTGATACTGAACCATAAGGCGATTGCTTGCTACCAGATGATATTCAGACACCTATTCTATTGTAAACATGTGGAAAGACTGCTTTGCAGGTAAACCATGTTATATGAAAATTTATTAATATGTTTGGTTTTATTATTATACTCAAACATATATTAATGATTAAATTAAATAAGAAAATAAAAATATCATAAACTACCGTAAAAAGTTAATTCTATTTGAAAGTTTGCACATCTGTAATAAGCTCCCTAAAGACTATTGTCTTTTTACTTTATTGTCTTTAGGGAGCTAATTAAAAGAGGTAGTTATGATTTACCATATTAAAAACAACCTTCAATAAGTTCCAATAATGTGTTTGTCGTATGTGCATGTCGTGTCGTGCAGTGTGGTCCCGGCATAGAATGGGCCGCCGCCCTTCCTTTCCCATGGATCTCATAAGACGCGACTAAGGAAATTTAATGGTCGAGAAATGAGTAGCAGCGCCCCTCTTAAGGCACTATAACCCTTAAAAGGTCATTTTATAAAAAGTTATTACTAGATTAGGGCAACAGTAAAAAATCTAAAAAAAAAGAAAAAATTAAAATTAGATTTTTAAAGTACAATCTGTGTATTTAAAATTAATTTATTTGTACTGTAAGTAACATAAATTTAATAAAGAAAAATTGACGATCATTTTCTAAAAAACTAAATCCTGCCAAAACCTATAAACAGATTATCAAAATTCATACACGAAATTATAACAAATACGTTTTACTTTAATCTGTGTGTTTAATTTTAAATTTAGTCAAAATTTTGATGCGAAAATATAACTTTATATAAATTATATGTCGAAAAGTTAAAGAGGAAATCTACGCGGGACTTGTGCGGCAGTCTGCCGCTGGCATTCAGAGAGAGGTCCCGTGTCGCAAAATGCAAACTATTTAATATTTAGTTACTGAAATGCCCGATTTTGGTCTCTTTAATATATTGTCACATTTCTTTACAGTATTGACATATTTTATAGTGTATCATCTTTATAAATCTGCCAATAATATATTTATTATGAATACAGCGTTTAACTAAGTGTCATCAGTTACCAGTATTTAATCTGTTATGTGGGTATTTATAATGTTAGCCGTTAACTGTTCACTGTTGATCATGGATCTCTCCATAAGGGGGGTTTTGCCAATAGTTACCATGTTTGGCATGCGGATTGGTAACCGCAGTTAGGCTTTGGAGATGTTTTAAGAGTGATGATGCTGCCTTGCCTTGTTTTAGTCGCCTCTTACGACACCCACGGGAAAGGAATGTGTGGCCTATTCTATGCCGGGATCACACGGACTATGGATATTATTATACTGATATTATATTTAAAATATATTAAATATATAGAAAATTATATTTAAAATATGTAAAAAATATTATATTAATAGATAATTAATGCCATTGGCGTATTTAAGATTATTTTCCTTAAGGAACCTGCAGGTCTACTCTTGAATCTAATATCATTATCAATCCAATCTATTGCTAATGGTGTTTTTATACTGTACACATGACACAACAATTAGGAATTAGGTTATAATTGAGATTGGTTTATAATAGTGAGCATTGGCAAGTTATATGCATTTATCAAAACAACATGGAACCATTATGTCACTTGCAATTATGGAATTGCAATACTAGCTATTGCAATTCGGGAGTGCCAATCATCTTGATTTCAATATTGTAACCCATCAGATCCCTTAAAAAAGATGCATGTGTACTCTCAGACATATATTTGTGAAGCTTTGTTTGAATTCTAGGGTTATCCTCTCTCCTCCTTAATACATCTATAATTATTGGCATTGACCTATATTTTTTTTTATGTAACTTGTATTATTTTTTATTTATAATTATCGCCACGTATAGACATGAACAGGTACCATTGGACACTGTATGTGTTATACTTAGATTATAAAGATAATGTCCCCATACAAATGCTTCGCTAAAATCAGGCCACATTGTATAATAATGCTGCGTGAATAGTTGCATGAGAAAAAGTATATTGTAAGGTAAAACTAAAAAATAAAAATTTTACAAGATTCTTTAAATATATTTGAGAGAATCAGATAAATAGTTCACAATGATTCATAATGATGCTTATTTGTACTAAATATTTTTATTTAAATTTTAATATACATATAAATTTGTTTTGTAAACATTTGTTTTTGTTTTTAAATAATTGAAAATGACTGCATATTGTATATTAATTTGTAAACAGTACATACATTTGTTTATTTACATTATAACAGAAAATTAGTTTCTAATTCTAATTTAAAAATCATCTTAATTTGAGAAATTTTTAATCTGATTACGTGCAACACTGAAAACAAATGTGTTTGTTTTTATTTAAAAAAAAGTATCAGCCAATTTAAAGTTTGGTTGGCTAAAAGTTGTCCTGTTTTTGCACTTGATGCTCTATCTATATTATCTAAAGTGTTATGAACAGCGCCCCATGGTACTATTTATAATATCGCCAATTGTATTATGTCATGCATGGTACTCCTCGTGCGTGGTCTTCCTGAGTATGTTATGCCTCTGTATTCAGTAATTTCACTATCGTCTCCCACTCTTTGAGATTCACAATACATTGATGAATATATTTTAAACAAATTATCAAATCTCCGATTGCAGGGTGTGGTTGTACAATAAAGTTGTTAAACGTTTTTCTGAGGCACGTCTCTATGCGGATGCGTTTGCTCTACGTCAACGAATGCTCAGCTGCATACAACACCTGCAATACTACATGTGTGTTGAAGTCATTGAACCATCCTGGTGCCAGCTTATACATAGTCTTGATAAGGTAAATACCACTTTATAATGTTATATATATATATATTTCTTACAGCTCTTAGACTATACTCTTTATTGTTTCCTCCAAATGATTATAGTAGTACTTAAACTTATTATAAATATAAAGTATTCCAGAATAGATTACACGGCAAAATCAATGGACAGCCATATCGCTAAAAGCGATATTATAACTGTGTGGCTGAAAGTAGACAATAATTTAGAATCGTTAAAGAATTTGTTTCATTTTAAACATATTATTTGTACATTATTAAAAAACAATAGAAATATACGAATATGATCAGAAAATTAATAAAATTAATATACTAAAGAATTTTTAATTAGACATTTTGTTACAATTTTTTGTTACCTTTGTTATGTCACATGCTATCAATGTGGTAAACAAGTGAAAATAATTTGTTTGATACTGGTAGCTATTTTATTAGGTATATTAAATATGTTTTCGTCTCAGATTTATTGTCAAAATTTATATATATTTGCGATAAAAGATAAACTGGACAGATTTATTTAGAAAATAAAATTTTTTGTTCAACCATCTGAACTAATATTATAAAGATGAAAGATTTGATATTTTTGTATGTAATGGATAAACTCAAAAAATGCTTAATTGATTTTAAAAAATATTTTACGTATAGAGAGCTATATTAACAGCGAGTAACATGTACTATATTGTACAAAAAAAAAAAAAAAATAGAGATTAGTTTTTAAATTTATAAAAAAGAAATATAATATCATTATTTTTTTTGTCTTTATCATTTATCTAACCAAGTTTACTAAACATGAGCCTCCCCTATTATTGAAAGTAGCAACGCTAGGTTAAGTGATATTTTCCACATATAAACTAGCATGTTTTATTTTAATAATTACTTCTATTTCATAGATATATTTTTATTACGTACAATAATTTTGACAACGAGCCCCCATGCACTCTTTTCTTGTATAGGTAATTACTAAAACAGGGATTTTTAAATCTACGATATAAATAATTTTAAATAACCTTAAATCTCTTTTCACATTCATAATAATAGAAGAATACGAAATAACATTGGAGTTATGTACAATATGTGTCGCCCGAGTCCCATTCGAATCCGCTCACCGTGAAAGCGGCTACTTACACCCCTAGGGAGAACATCCCTCCTTAACGGGGTTGTTCGGGGTACGCACTTTTCTGATCCCGACGATCCAATTACTTTGGCAAATGCTGAACATTTGTCACTCACACAACCACACCGTATACTCTGTCTCCGCCGGCGGGGACGAAGATCTCCAACATACCGTTCACGCATAATCAGGTATACACATGAGTGCAATCCACCGACTTCTCCCCCCTCGATTCAAACCGATCTTCCGTCCCTTGTCGGGGGTCGAAGTACGGTGATCTAAGCGGAGGTCCAGGGGAAAGGGATTGTTAGTAATGTGATCTACCAGTTCTATTGCTAGCAGTATACCCTATCAGGTTGACCTCCACGTGGTTCTCCTTGGAAACCATCGTGTTGAATTCCAGGTGTATTTATCACGATGTGCTAACTGTGACCTGCCTCTTTATTCTTATATATCATCCCTCACTGGTGCCCCGTAAGCGTATACCGTTAGCGGAAGCGGGGCTACTATTATATTATCATCCATTAAAAAAAAATGTCGAGGTCCGAGCCGCTCTGGTACCCTTGGGCAAACGCCGCAGTCCATCGGTAAGAGTCGGTACTTTGTCGCTCCCCTCTAGCGGGCTTGAAGTGCCATCCGCACTCGCCCTTGCATACGCGCCCGGTGAAGCTGTCTAGACCATCTGAGTCCAACAGTAATTACAGCTCGAAAAAAAATTACAAAACGTACATTAGATTAATGAGGAAGAGATTCTAATTTTTCTAGCACTTTTTCTAGTAGATTTTGGAGTTTGGAAATTTTTGTCTCACAATGACATAATTTATTCTTTATTTCGTCAAGTTCTAAAACTTCTGTCTTAGCACTAATTACAATTTTAGCGTTTTTCACAATACTTTTATCAAATGTGTAATTCTTTAAGTATTCGAAGTGATTGTGACCCTCAATATCCTCATTGTTGTGCGACTGTGTGTATGACTTTTGTGTAGTTTTAGGTATCACTATTTTGTACTCTTGATTTGGTATCACAATAATGCGATGTTCAGGCAAAAAATGTGGAAAAAGTGTTATGCGTTTTGCTAAAGTTTCTATATATGATGTTATAAACTTTAAAATAATGGATCTTTGAATATATGTTGGCAGCCATTTCCATAATTTACTTGTCCATGCAGCATTGCCTATAAGTACACTCTCAAAATGTGATATTAATTTGATTCGAGATATGTGACCAACTAGTTCTGCGTCAGCTCTAATTGCTTGTGTATCATTGACTGCTAGACCATTAAGTAAGTTAAATAGCACAATAGGAATCATAAAAACAAATAGAATAAATATAATATAACTTGTTACGGGGAATGTACCGAACTTAATTGAACCTGCATCTAATTCCCCTGTTAACATAATGATGGTTTTAAACAGTGATCTTCCTGGGTCCACGAATAAGTCTTCCTCCTCGTCTTCTTCTTTTTTAGTACAATTAGGATTTGGAGCATTTTTGTCATCATTGATTTCTTGTCTAAATAATGTGTAGAAACTAAGCGCAAAGGCAATTATTAAAATACAATACCAAAGGAGAAATTTGAAGAAGTTCCATGAAACAGTTCTCAACATTACAATATTTGTTGATAATGTCGGAAATTGACCAATTAAAAGAACTAATTCTGCAGATGATAATAAAATAGCTACAGCTGATAATTGTTGCTTTGTTGATTCTGGTGCAGAATCATAACATACGATCCACGAAGTTACAATTATTAATGCTATTTCCATCCAATTTTCAGTATTCTGCAAGTACCTTATAGGCGCAACTAATAGTTGGCACAACTCTCTAATAATTAAGAATATTAATCCAAAGATAACACCGGTATGAGTAAAAACATTAAATGTTTGAATAGAATTTGGCTCCTTATATTCTATTCCATAACCTAATATAATGTAAAGAATCAGACAGAACCATAACAGAGAATATAATGTAATATTTGCGTAGAAAAGAAAACTTATTCTTTGCCATTTTAAATATAGAAAACTGGTAATCACCGGATGCTTTAATAGGGGTCTCAACTCTTCGTTTCGAGTCATATACAAAATAGCATCTGTTTCTGGAGCTAAAATAGCATCATATTCTGTCACGTTATCTATTAAACGCTCTTTAGTTAAATCTTTCTTCAGTGTATTAACGTTTGAATATACTAGAAAGCTATAATTTATCTGTACTTCATAGTCATCATCAGTGAGGCGTCCGCCGTTTGTTGTAAGACATTCATCTAAGTATGTTTCTATCGTTTTAGCATGGATATCACCCAATGGTGGTTCATTATAAATATTGCGTATACCTATGCATGCTTCTTTGCGCAATAACATCAATACAGTGTCATTATCGCCCATTCGAGCAGCATAATGTAGAGCTGTATTTTGTTTTTTATCAATATGATCAATATTCGTACAGTATTTTTGATGATTAAGTAAAATTTGTAAACAACGTTTATGATTTGTTTCAGAGTTTTCGGAATAGCTTTGCATCCCTTTTATAGTTAATGTGACAAGTGATTCATCATTTATAGGGTCAAGTAATGTATTATCGTTTTCAGTGAACATTTCGACTATGTTATAAAATCCTTTTTGACAAGCAATAGCTATAGGTCGATATATAATATCCGAACAATTAGCATTAGGGTCTGCCCCAGAAAGCAATAGAGTCTCTACAGCTTTATCAAACCCCTTTTCTGTGGCTTGCTGTAACATTGTTTTGTTACTGTTTGTATATTCCAATGCCCCTTGATGTTCACCTTTCTCCACAAGCTTTATAAAGTCACGAACAAATTTGTCTTCTTCGCCATTATTGAGATATGAAAACAATTTGTCATTGTCAACAACATCAGAAAAACTAAACTGTGGAAAGTGTGTAAACAAGTGTGGAAAAGCTTCTTTTAAAAAATCCCGTGCTGTTTTGTCATCCGCATTTTTGTAAGTATCGAGATCAATAGGATCCTTAGAGTAAGTAAAAATTAGGTTTATAACTTTCTCTAATTTTTGTTTTGCTGCGCATGATACTGGCGTGTTATTTTTTAAGTCTGGTGCATTTGCATTACATCCAGCTTTAAGAAGCATTTCTATCATATCCTCATAAATAGGTGTTTCTGAGCATCGATCGGGGTGATATTTTATATTTTCTATTTGCTTAATTGCCATTAACAATGGAGTGTTTCCTTTCCACTTAATATTCACATCTATTCTAGCATCTTCTAGCAGAAGTTTCAGAGCTTCTTTGTTACCATTATCAATTGCAAAGTGGATTGGAGTGCTACCGGTTATATTATATGTGTTAATTTGTACTCGATGTTGTAACAGAAGCTTTACAAAATCTATTTTTTTTGGATCGGATACAGCCATTTCAAGACAAGTTTTATAGTCCGGATATGGATAAGAATATTCAAGGTCAACATTGTTAATGAGTTTTTTGAAGGTTTCAATATCATTTTTTTGCAACGCTGATCTGAGTGTACTACTGTGGGACGGCTGGTCCTTCCTATTCTTATTCCGAATCATGTCTCATACAATACTGGCATCAATCTGGAAATAAGTACATACCATTACCTTATATTCCATCAAAATAATCTATTATAATTACTACAATATTTTATCATATTTTTATTTTTTATGTCATTTATTGTCTAGTAGAGACAAAACTCTATTTGTCAATAGATGACTTTAGAAAAGCAAAGATCCTATTCTTTCGGGGATAATTTCTTAAATAGTGGGAGTATGAACTATGAAGTCACTTTGTGTCATAAGATCAAATAACCTGACACCATGCCTAATAACAGGACCAGAACACCAACAGTTTTGCTTAGCATTAAAATCATCCACCAATACAATTTTAGTATATATAACTACATATAACTTATTACTATAAATTTATATATAATATTAGGTCCATACATATGAAATTAGCGTTTTGTCTTGCTGACCACTTTGATCTAAAATATCTTCTCTTTGGTTAAGAATTTCAAATTCAAATTTATAAATTCATTTAGCTAGTACATTTGAGTTTTGAAAACATTTGTTTGAAAACATTCGAATTCATTTGTTTTTTCCTTATTATTTTTTTCCTTGGCGTCGCTTATTACCGCACAATGGAAAACATGAAATATCGGCATATTTACGAGTACGAGTTCTACCGTGGCACCAGTGCTGCAGAAACATCTCGAAGGATTAATTATGTGTATGGCGCTGGTGTCGCAAAAGAAAGCACGGTACGTTTTTGGTTACAACGTTTTCGTTCTGGATATTTCGATCTTCAGAACCAACTCCGTGGACAGGCGGAGACCAAAGTGGAAAATGAAGAATAAAAGGCTATTGTGGAAGCGGATGCATCACAAAGCACTTCAGGGATAGCTGCAGGCTTTGGGGTAAGTGATAAAACTGTATTAATCCACTTGAAGTAAATCGGGAAAGTAAAAAAAAACTTGAATGATAGGTACCTCATGAATGGACTGAACTTGTAAACACGCGTCGCCTGCTGTGTTACTTTGCTCAACCGACACAATAATGAAGGGATTTTAAATCGAGTCATTTCTTGTTTTTTTTTTTTTTTTTATAAAACTTAGAATGGCAAACAAGCTGACGGCCCACCTGATGGAAAGTGGTAACCGTCGCCTATAGACATGAGCAGTACCATGGACGTAACAGAGTATACTGTTTCGCCCATGATATCATCCCCCATGCGTTGCCATTCCTGAGGACTCAGGTGTTATTCCTCTGTACCCAGTAAATTCACGCCATATCCCACCCTTCAAACCGAAACACAACCATGCAAACACAACTGCTTCACGGTTGAAACACGAATGGGACAGAGGTATCCAAGCAATCGACTTTTGTACAAAGTCTCCCTCTGGTATCTTATCTGGTATCTGGTCTTGTGATGAAGACTGAATACTGTACGATAATCAGAAGCGCTCGTCGCAATGTCTGAACCCTGGAGACCCAGCTAAATCCTGCCCTAAACGAAAATTGACTCAGAAAAAGTTACTTCTGAGTGTTTGATGAACAAGCGCCGGTGTCCTTCACTACAGCTTTCTAACATCTAACCAAACGATTACGGCAGATATCTATTGTCAGCAACTGCAAACCATGAAGGAAGAACTAGCTGCTAAACAACCAAGATTGGTCAATCGCTCTAGGCCACTGCTGATTCACGACAACAAGACCACACACTGTACAACAAACAACCACTAAGTTAGATAAGCTACAACTGGAATGTTTGCGACATCCACCATACTCCTCGGACCAACAGATTACCATTTGTTCCGGAATTTTGGATAACTTCTTACAAGGAAAAAAATTCAACTCCGATGCAGCAATCCAAACCGTCTTCAAAGAGTTTATTGATTCTCGCCCCCATAGTTTTTTTTTTTTTAGTTAAAGGATCAATGAGATGACAAAAATGCATAGATAACAACTGTGCATACTTTGATTAATTAAATATATTTAATACAAAACAATTGACTTGTTATTTCTCCCGTACAAAACACTAATTTCATATGTAAGGACCTAATCTATATATATAAACATTAATGCCACTTTTCGTTGTAATTTTATAACTCAAGAACGGGCTCACTTATCCAAATCAAATGTTTAGGCTTTGTTCGGACTGTTTAGTAGATGGTTTATGTGAAGTTTGCACAAAATCGGTCGAGCGATTCTTCATTTATCACATTTTTTGTAACAAATGAATTCAATAAATGGCGGATCATTTTGTTAATAGGGATTTTTGTGTCAAATTCAAACTTTTTTTAAGATGCGGATTGCGCTGTCAAATTGAAACTTTTTTCAGTGTTGACAGTTTAATCTAAGATCTTTCCCATTCAAATATTTTCTTGATATAGCTGTATTGTATTATGCAACACTTAAGTGACGACTTAGTGATATTATGAATGTGAAAGTGAGTTTCTTTGTATATTTATTACAGCCTAACAAATCACTATGTAATTTAATATACACATACTATATGAGATGGATATTGATATAGGCTACTTTTTATCTCAAGTAGTAAATGTATTCTGGTCACGCAGAAGTCGCGGATAAAAGCTAGTATTGTATTATTGCCCTTTGTTAAGAGATACTTATAAATTCAGCTATGGCCTCTGTCGCGTTCGTGCTATTGCTCCCGTGCCGGGGCTGGATTTGCGATTTGTAAAGCATTAATCGCTGATCCGGCGTGAAGTAATGCTTCGCTCTATTAAGCACACCGAGTTTTTTGGATGCCAGCTTCACCTTATCTTCGAGGTGGCCACGGAACTGTACGTCACTAGAGATGTCGACACCAAGGATTCCAATGCTTTTAGAGATGTTAAGAGACGTGCCTTGGAACTGTGGGGCCACAGCAAATGGGGTTTTCTTAGCGGTGAACGCGCAAGCTTGTGTCTTAGAGGGGTTAAATTGGACCAAGTTTTGTCGTCCCCAATCAGAGACTCCAGTTAGTGTTCTCTCGATTTCAGACTCAAGCTGTTCACGATTGTTCTCCACGATGGAACGGGAGACATTGGTACGACCCGTATAAATTTGCAATCAATTGTATAGTCATACAATTATTTATTTCTATTTATTTAGTGTCTGTGTTTTGTGGATCTTATTGTGCTTGTTTATTTAAATGAAACAGATGCGCCCGAACTTTCTGCTTGCTATTCCACTTATCGTTCAAAAATGTAACAGATCGTATTACGGTTATACAGTATCCGCAAAGTGTATATGATGGTATTCGAAGATCTATCACTCAAACTATCTTTGTGACAAAGATCGAATGCTAGGATGTTTTAGAATTAACTAAAATTCGAGTGTTACGAAATAACTATCAAGGTTACCTTGTTTTGGGTGCTAGTTGCTGACCTGGTAGCATGTTCATAGGTTTCAAAAGTTAGATTCGATAGATAACTAGATTTTATCCGCAACTTTGTCCTCTTGACTTGGATATTATACAGATTAACCGGGATAAGAGTAGCTTATATTCTTCTCCATTTTTTAACATGTATACAAAATTTCATGGCAATTATTTGAGCAGTTGAGGCATCAAGAGGTAACAAACAAGCTCACTTTCATATTTATAATATTATTGAGGATAAAATGCTGGTTGTTTTTATTATACTTTAGTATGTAACTCGATATGAGAGTAGTTTGTTTTTATAAATCGTAAAGAACGAACCTTATTTTAAAATTTTTGATTAATTAATTAATAAATTAATTTTATCTATTTATTTATTTCAAGTAAACAGTTACATAGACAGTACATATTCTTAGTGCCACGAAACTGCTTTGCAGTTTTTCTGCAGCTTTGCGCTCTTGTACATACAGCTTTATAAACAATTATGATTTATCCTAATTCTATATACTAAATTTATATCTTTATACATACATACATATACACACATATGCATATATACACATCCACACATACATATACCAATGTGTACTCATACCAGTAACAACATTTGCCATCCACTTGCTTGTATTTTAGATAGTGTGTGCTGTCCTCAGTTATCACTATACATTATGGACAACCAAATCACCATCACCATCCAAATTAAATCTAATACTGGTCTATATTTTTTTTATACTTTTAAAATATTTTACTGTGACATTATTTAATAATAGTATGTTTCTCGGTAATACATTATAGTATTTTGGAACTAAATATTTTCTTGTTCTTTATGAGTAATAATTTTTTTATATTTATCTTTGTTATAGTGTTCCATTAAAAGTAATAGTTTATTTTTATCCTTTACGGACAACAATTGACATATCTTAAATAACTCTGTATACCCGCTTCGTTTACATCTTTGCTTCTTATTTTTATCAACTAAAATTTCCATAAACTTTATCTGCATATCTTTTATTTGGTTCAAGCGGATGTCAAAAGTACAACCTTAACTACCCAATCCATACGATATAATGACATCTACAAGTGTATAATATATATATATATATATATACATATAATGTTTTCTTGTTTTTTTTTTTGATGGGTGAAATCGTATGGTAACCCCGCCTGTGCTAACGGGATACGCGGCTGAGCACCAGTGAAGGGTGATAGATGAGAATGAAAACAGGTCAGTTAGCCCATCATGATGAATTCATCAGGAATTAACCATGATAGTTTCCAGGAAGAACCGCGAGGAGGTCGACCTGGTTGGATATATTGCTAGCAATGGGATTCTCAGTCTCCATTACTAACAATCCCTTTCCCCCCAATGTTTTCTTGTTAACAGCAAAGCTTAACTGACGGAATTTTGATAATATTGATCTTAATTTAGAGCATATATTGCTCACATGCAATCCCCATCACAAGTTTTCATTTATGTTACACCAAGGTGCTTATAGTGAGGTACAAATTCTATAACAGAACAGTCACAGCTGACACTCCCAACATGTAAACAATTATAACTATGACCAACAATACTAAAATTATAACCTTTTAATTTGAGGTATGGAGAACGAAAATGCATAAATTTAGTTTTATCTATATTTATAATAATTCCATTGTCGTGTGCCCAAAGTAATAACGTTTGTTAAATCAGTTTGAATATTATGTTGTATGTCTGTAGGGTCATTACCAGCATATAATAAGCATGTATCGTCTGCATACAAACACATTTTACATTTTTTCACTACGTTACACAATCTATTAACGTGCATAATATATCCAATTGGTCCATACATCGATCCAGTTGGAACGCCATAGAGGATATTATACTCGTCTTCCGAAACACCAAATAAAGGCGTTTTTAACTTCCTTTGACTCAAATATGATTTTAATCATTTATTCCTAGGGCCACTTATTCCACATTCTGACATGGCCTGTAACAACTGTTCGTGATTTAAAGTATCGAAAACCTTCTTAAAAATCAATAAATATAATTACAACATTTTGTTTTTTATTAAGACTATTGTTTACAAAATCTGTAAATTCATTAAGAGTTGATGCCGTACTGCGATATTGCCTGAAACCATGTTGCACAACTGACAATATAGCATTATTTTCTAAAAAGTTAGTAATTTGTGTTACAATCTTTTCCGTTATTTTATTAATTATAGAAAGGATAGCGAATAGGTCTATAGTTTGTGTATTCATAATCACTACCATGTTTATACAACGGCCTTATTAACGCTCTTTTTAATTGTTCTGAACTTTGAGATATACTTATATTAATAAAATGAGCTATAACTTGGCTTATTTGTTTCTTGATACATTTAATATCAGACATTCTAATCTTATCCACACCCGGAGATTTGTTAGGGCTTATTTTATCTATTATTTTTTCTACTTCGTATGTAGTTACCTTCTCATACCTCATGGACATATTGCATTTCTCCACATACATACTCCTATATAAAAGTTTATTATTACAATTATGTATTTATATTATGTATTTCATTTGTAAATGATTTTGAAAAATTTGAACTTATTAACTGTCTCTTTTTCCCCCCAGGTACTTTTTAATAACATTGGCTATTTTTCCCTTTTTTCTCTCCATTTATATTTTCCCAAAACTTTCTTACATCATTTTTGCATTTTTTCAATTCATTTTGTCTGTATACATTAAATGCTTTATTTATACATTTATTTACTTTATTTCTATATTTAGTGTATTCTAATTTATAAGTTACAATTTTAGGATTATTTTTTGCTTTTCGATATAAACAATCTCTTCTGTCTAACACTTTTAATAATTTATTATCTATCTATGGTTGCCTTAATTTGATATTCACAACTGGCATAGATTTCACTAAACAATGTATTTAATTTGTGGTATAATAACAATGGGCACTCATTTTGAAAATTTGAATCTATATGTATTTTTCAATGATAAATCATATTTAAATAACATTAAAAATTTTTGGCAAAAAAATAAAAAAAAAATTTAGGGGTGGGTCACTCTTATCATTGAGGAGTATAAAAAATAGATGTTGGCCGATTCTCAGACTTACCGAATATGCACACAAAATTTCATGAAAATCGGTAAAGCCGTTTCGGAGGAGTTTGGTAACAAACACCGTGACACGAGAATTATATATATTAGATTTAGTTTTAGTTTGCCCTGAATATATTCTCCATATTTTCTTTTGATAGCATTGGCCGTAAAATTGAATTTGTTTTTCACATATACCAATATACCTCCACCTCTTCTCGTCTCTCTTGTACTCCAATACATGTCATATTCTGGTAATGTATACATGGATAATTCATTTTGTGTTGTTGATTTCAGATATATATACTAAATTTATTTATATATACTAAAAACTGCTTGAATATTTTTCTTAACCTTATATTTAAGTATATTAATATTTAAATACCTATTTTGTCCATTTATATATGAGCTCCAGTTTTCAACATCTGTATATTTTATACATTTTATTTTAGTTGTTATATTCGTCGGTGGCGTAAATGTTATAGTATAAATGTAAGCACAAGTTTACAAATATTATTAGATTAATATGTACTTTATTGACATAATTTTTATTATGACCTTCCAATTTATGAAAGAGTATATTTCCGTTAATTATCCATATGTATTTATATATATATCCTTTAATTCATTTTTTCCATTTCCATATATTCATTTTTTACCGTTTTGTCTTAGTTAAATGTTAATTGATATAAATTCGTTTATCATTTTGATTGCCATAGATATCTCAGTTAAATGCCATTTTTGTTTTTTATTTTCCAACCACTTATCTCTTTGTGTTCGTAATGCCAAAGTTAATATAATTGCTCGGGATTTATGTTGGTCAGATTTTTTACACCTACCCGCCTTGCATCCACAATGTTTTCTGTGGATAAGTTTAACGTATTTGTCAATTTATTCACCAGTAATGTAATGTTTTCGTCTTCTAATTGTTCAAGTCCCAAAATTTAAACATCCTTTTCGCTGTTTTTTTTTTTTGTTAAATTGATGTAATCCGTTCTTTTGAAGCTTGGTTGCACTTTTCTAAATAAATATTTCTTAGTTCTAACGAGTTAATTTTTTTTTCTCCATTTTATTATTGATTTATATCAGTTGTTGGTACTTCTCGGCATAAAAATATACTGATTCTAATAGTCTGTTAATAGTTTTTCTGCATACTAAAAGTATGCAGATAACTATTAACTACTAATTACGTAAAGAATTTGTAGTTTTTCATTTATTTCCCTACTTCCAGTACTTTCTTAGCTAATGTTTTTTGAGGGTCGATGTTAATTTTGGGAGAACTAACCGGTGAACTTTTGGACTTCGCACTGGTCTTTTTAACATTTTATAATATTACTAAATATATCTTATATACTACAAAATACACTATTCGAAATAATTATTATAGTAGTGGCAATTAATAGCTTATTACACGTGGAATCTGCGCAAGCGCTGACGCGAACTAATTTTATGTAGTCTATAGTGTCCTATGCAAGAGCCTCTATATTTTTTATTATAAGCTAAGATTACTGTTGTTGAAAAAATATTGAAAAAAACATATGCATGTCTTTATTTATTATAAAAATTGAATTTTATAAAATATAAACTAAAAAATGTCTGAATTTTTCGCAAATTGTTGTGCTTGATTGGGTGTTCATACAGTATTTACCCATGTTATCATAACTGATGCATTATCTGATTCTGCATGAATATATGTAATAATAATAATCGATAACATGATAGTTATATATATATATATATATACGAAATATTACCCATAGGAATATAGCTCTAAAAAATGAATACGCACCCATCTGAAAAAGACAATACAAAGTCGTTGTTGGCACAAATTTTTTCACAAGCACGGAAATGCTTTACGCACACTTAGATAACTGGGATTATCACAACGTTAAATATTGCGGTGTACGCGCGCACTCCTCGAGCTTTGATATTCATAATGAAGCGATGTGCTCGTGCGTCACTACGAGAGACGACTGTCAATAATCTTGCCTTATCAAGCTTTCATTTTTTTCATGAATTATAATAGAATGGTAACCCTGCCTGCGCTATCGGTATACACTAGCGGGGCACCAGTGAGGGATCATTGGTGAAGGTGAAAAGGCAGGTCAGTTAGCCTATCGTGACGAATTCAACGATAAATTAGTCACGATGGTTTCCAGGGGGCACCGCAATGAGGTCGACCTGATAAGGTATATTGATAGCAATGGAGACTAACCTCCCCAGTATTAACAATGCCTTCCTTTCTGAAGCTTTCATTGTAAATGTTAGATATCACTAGAGTTTTAGATATCATTTTTACATAATAGGTATTATTGTTTGTATTATTCGTGTAATAGGTCTGCGTTGTAGGGTTTTTTAATGGATGATAATGAAATGATAGCTCTAGTATTATTTTTACAGTAATATCTTGCTAAATGTTAAGAAATTTATTAATATAGTTATTCGAGTATAATCTACCACTGCGATAACAAACTTTTTTTGCAACAGATATTCTAAAGGACTATATTTTACATACATTATAGTTTCTTTTAGTAAGTTCCGTATTTGTAGTATACTCTGTAGTAATTTCTGCAATTTCTACATTTTAAAGAGTTTTTCGTTAAATAGATGTTCGCTATATAGAGTTTACGCTGTATTTATTTATGTAATATATTAATATGGGGGGATGAAGGGATTGTTAGTAATGGAGACTGAGAATCCCATTGCTAGCAATATATCCAACCAGGTCGACCTATTCGCGGTTCTCCCTGGAAACTATCATGATAAATTCCTGATGAATTCATCATGATGGGCTAACTGGCCTGTTTTCATTCTCATCTATCACCCTTCACTGGTGCTCCGCAAGCGTATACCGTTAGCGCAGGCGGGGTTACCATACCATTTTCACCCATCAAACAAAAAATATTAATATTATTATAAGTACTTAGATGTATGATATTTATATGTTTATTTGTATGATTTTTTTGATAATTCCATGAACACGAGCGTTTCTTTTTATACTCCTTACGCCAAATAGCTATCGTCTTTTACTTTTCTCCTCTACCCAAAAGTTGTCTAAGGGAGATTGTTTTAGCGATAAAAATCGTCTATTTTATCTATATTGTGCATATATGTTATTTTTTTTTTTGTATTATTCTTTAAGTGATGCAATAAAGAGTAAATAAAAAATAAAACATTATAAGTGGATATACTCTCACATATAATCGTTTGTATTATGCAAAGCCGCTACCATACATATAAGGTTAGGTGGATAAAAAATCAATACGAAATTCTTAATTCTATATTTCAAAGAATAGGGAAAGCAGACAATGTTTGTCGTCACCGTTTACGTTTGTTGTTGTTGCATCTGCCGTTAACTGTCCACTGCTGAATATAGCCTCCCCCATAAGGGGGGGGGGGGGGTTATCAGTAGATGCCACGCTTGGCAAGCGGGTTGGCAATCGCAGTTCAGCTTTGGTGATGTTTTAAGAGGGAAGCTGCGGTCCATACCTCTATCATAGCTCCCTTAGTAGTCTCTTACGACACACACGATAAAGAAA
This sequence comes from Galleria mellonella, assembly GCF_026898425.1. Lineage (NCBI taxonomy): Eukaryota > Metazoa > Arthropoda > Insecta > Lepidoptera > Pyralidae > Galleria > Galleria mellonella. Next base: position 1,629,269 of record NW_026442172.1, on the reverse strand, counting down.
ATGGTCACCTATTCTATACCGGGATCTATACGGCTATATATGTATAATATTAGATAAAATAAAACTCTACATACCCGTCGTCTACATTTTTAATAATATTCATTATATTGAAATGGCAAATAAATTGATGGCTCACATGATCGAATGTGATAATGACGATTATCATTTCCGATCCTAAAGTTATGAACATTAAGAACATCACAGAACTGCGATTATCCTGTGATAAAATTAAATGAAATTTCAAGTTAGGAAAGGAGGTTTTCTCAATTGACTAGAGTCTATGTTCTGCTCCCAGTCTCAAGATAATTGTTTATTGATTGCCTCGTAATCCTAACATAAGAATCAGTTAATTGGAGTGATTATTTATTTGTTTCTTCGTTCATTAGTCTGTTTATTTACTAAATCCCAAGATGACTATGGCGATATAGTTCGCCTAGTGCTAGAGTCCAATGCGCTTATGTTTGCTCATTTTTTTTATGCAACTTTAATTGGCAAATAAGCTGACGGCCCACTTGATATAAAGTGGTAACCTGTCGCCCATAGATATGAACAGTACCCACATTGTTGCATAAAAAAGTTGCATAAAAAATAATGTGAGCAAAAGAATAAATAAATAAATACAATATATTTGCAGGTCAACAACGTGGATGAAGTGCTCGAGCGGCACAATGACTTTTTGGAGTCGTGTCTCGGCGACTGCATGCTGACAAGTCCTCAGTTACTGAAAGCCGTCACCACACTATGTCTTGTCTGCGTACAGTTCTGCACTTTCATACAGGTATATTTAATTACTTATGGTCTACAATTTTACTCTAATCTCTAAGTATTTCTGCAGTTTGACTGTCTATTTGTAACGTAAATGTAATTGTGGAGTTAAATTACACGTATAAGAATAAAAAGCTACAATATAGAATCAGTTACATTTAGACTGAAAGAACATTTCAAAACAACGCGCAATATTTTTTCATTAAACGTCATTTATACAAGTGTCAATACCTACATATTTCATTATAAATGCATCCGTTTTCATATACCTATTTCTGTTTTTGTTGAGCTATACTAGTTTATATTCAACAAAACAGCGCATAAAATGTATTGCTAATGCGGTTGAGTAACGAAATAATGATTGTAAAGTGCATAAAAATTAAACAAGCGGACATAGAATAAGGTATCTCTTAGTTACTTTATCTAATACCACCTTAATATGTAATTGTAGAAAATGGTGTGAAATGACCCACCCTTTCCTGGCAAGACTGGCATCTTCTGCCTTACCTGTCAACTATTAAACAAAATAAACTATTTTGAATGTAACTTTTAGTAATTAATCTAGCTAGCTGGTGGTGGTATGTGGGTGCTTCATTTTAACCTTATTTAGTTATTTATGTATCCTACTCCATATTTAGTCATATTTGAGGTCAAATAATATTTTGATTTGTATATTATGATGCATTATGAGTATGTATATATTGCTTATGTTATGCGATGTATCAAATACCTTTTTTATGATTTTTAACAATCATTTCTTTTGTATTTTCTTTTAACGCTACCAATCACGTTAATTGGCAAAAGGAGATGCACAAGTACTTCGTGGACGCAGAGCTTAACAGTATGCTTGGATCAGCGTATGACAATACAGACTATAGTGAGGTATTAAAATAAAACAACTGACGTAAACACTAGTGCACTCGAGTAAATAACTATATTTAAATCACAGCACTGAAATATAAATCATGATATGTAAACTAGGCTTTATCGCTGTAGTGGATACTTTGAAAATTTGAACCAATAACAATATGAGTTTAACGCGTTCTGTTTTCTGATTAGTTGTTTTTTCGCGGTTCATCAGTACCTACAATGTAAAGTTATGTTTACATTGCGTATTTAGAGCTATGCCATTATATTGTGAAATAATGCTTCCATGTAGTATTTGTGATAGAAGAAAAATATTAATGCTTTTCGTACAATTCTTTCATGACTTTTCTGTTTCTAGAATTCTATGGTGAGTATTGTTTTATTGCTTCTTTAATACACTATATAGTTATTATTTTCATCGATAAATAATTATGACCATTACAGAAAAGGTATCTTGAAAATATTTCTGTCAACAAAAATTCATATTCAATTATCTTTTGTTATTATGTTACTGCTGTAACTAATAGATAGATACATACTTTTTATTGCTTCCTCTAAAAGATTACAGTAGTACACTTATTATAAATAGATACAAACAATTTCAAGAAATCTTTACACTGAAAAAGTCCTTCTAGGCAACCTTTAGATTGAGAATGTATTATATTCCACTATCTCTTTATCACTCTCATACACGTACACACATATACAAACATTTGTATCATAAATGTATGTTATATTAATATAATATTTCAATCGAGTATTTATTTTTCATGTTATTAATAATATTCTGTTTTTATTAATATTCATCGCTTTTATGCGTTCAATTCTTTTGTCATATGATACGTTTTCTGAGGTATGTAACAGTCTTATATGACAATGAAGACTGCTTACTACACTCTTATTACACAGATGTTAGAATTTAATTTTCAATAAATAATTGTTTACGCCGTGTGGTCCCGTCATTGAATGGGCGACCCCTTCCTTTCTAATGGGTGTCATAAGAGACGACTAAGGGCACTTAATGGTCGAAGGACGTGTAGCAGCGTTCCTCCTAAAACATCACTTAAGCCTTTCTTCGGTTGCCAACCCCCCTGCTAAGCGTGGCAACTACTGTCAAAACTCCCCTTATGAGGAAGGTTTATGATCACTAGTAGACAATTAACAGCTGATGTAATAAATAAAAAATAATAATTGTTTGTTTATTTATAATCGAAAATTTTCGTTCTAAGTGTTAATAATTCTATAATCCTCAGTATAGAAATTTGTTATTTTTATTTGTATATCTTATCTTTAGTATATTAATATAACTATATATATATAGTCATGGTATGATAACATTTTTACTATGTTGCCATAAAGTACGGAAATTGCTAGTTCGTATACAACTGTCAATATTTACGGATCTTCCTGAACGTCAAAAACAGCACCGTACCAGGCTGCTAGTTAGAATCTATTTATATCCATTTATCATTATCTTGTAAAATTCAAATTTTGTTTGAAAAAGCCAACGGCAAACTTCGCGACATAACTACTTTTAAAATAAGGCTTTACAATAAAATAAAGGAGATGTGTCTTTTGTGAATTATGAATTGTGAATTATTGTGCCTTTTTATATAAATTAATCGTGTCCCCGTATTATGTTATAAACAGACTACCGGCTGTTGTGGATCCACAACGAGCGGATCGGCAGACTCGTTTTCCCGTTCCGTTTCCCGATACGGTCTGCGTTTCACTGCCGCGTTGCTTTCCGTGCTTGCAATAATCGAGAGGATGGCCCGCGACAACAACACCAATAAGCTATTGAACATATCTGCCAGGTATGTGACACTCCTTATCTGTAGTATCTGGTAATCTGCGTTTATATTTTATTTACACTTTTGCACACATTAAAATATGTCTACAGGTCGGACTTATAGTCTGATTAGCATTCTCTACCAGTCAACCGTTACACTAAACAGAGATCCATTAATCAAATAAATCAATTTATAAATTTATATTGCGCATTGTGTAAAGCATCAACTGAGGTAGTGTTCCTAATATGGATAGTGTAATTGCTATTAGTCATCTAGTGATATATTGTGATTTTATAGATGCCACGAAAAGGATTGTTAGTGATAGGGACGTGGAACTTCATTGTGAGCAATATTGACCTTTTTTTTACTTAGAATGACAAACAAGCTGACGGCTGATAAGGATGAAAGCAGGTCAGTTAGTCCATTCTGACGAATTCAACTAGAATTAGCCACGATGATTTCCAGGGGGAATCACGTGGAGGTCGACCTGATAGGGTATATTGATAGTAATGGGGCTAATTGACCCTATTACTAACAATCTTTTTCCCTCCAAAATCATACATTATAAGGTACGAATGTAAAAGCTTGGGCAGTCGAGGTAAACAACGAGGGATTTAGTATCTGAAACACCTCAGAGGTTGTCAGGTCTGCAGATCTAATATTTTAAGAAAGTTATACTTCATAAATGTTTTTGTAAGTGGAAGGAACACAATCTACCTATAAACTAAATTTTATTTTTAGACTGAACTTCAACACATACTACGTGAAACAACTTGAAAAATTCTGTGCGGACGACAAGCTGATGGATAGCGATAAGAAGGCTAGCGCCTCCTAGCGGCGGCCGGCGCGTTCGCGCACTAAACTCGTCACCTCAGTGTGAACACCTTTATACACATCAAACTCCGTGCAATGACAGATTCATGTGTGAACATCAATTTTTATAAAAATGACAATCTGTGCATTTCGTAATATACAGATGTTTACCATGTAATGGTTTGCCATATTCTATTCGCCAGCTACCAAGCAATATTATCATAAATTCGTAGTTATGTAGAAATAACAACCAAAAATCACTGGTTAAACTAAACAAATATGTGTACCATAGTGTTTAAACTCTTTACTAATGTATTCAGTCACAAAATGATATTTTCTTATGAAAATAATGCAAATTTGTCACATAAAGTAATACTTACATAGTTTTAAATATATATAGTGCATAATTAATGTAAGTATTGGATTTAAAATAATATTGTTCAGGATAATACTCGTATAACTTGTACGCCACACTGTGATCACTATTAAAAAAATCTCAGAAGTACAAATTATACTATTAACAATTATAATTAATATCGTATATTGGTAAACAATGTGCACAATGTCATTATGTTAGTCACTTAAATTAACCATAACTCCACTAGTTAATTACAATATTATTAATAGATTACATAAAGAGCAAATAAACTACAAGTATTTTTGATATAAAAATCTCAATAATTAAATTAAATTATTTTAAATATCCATTTAAAACTGTTTGTAGGTGATTGTGGTTTCATGAGTCAGTGATTCGTCACAAATAATTTGCCATATTTTTCAGTTACTCGCCCCACGCATGCATTTGGTCATATACGTATTAATCGCAGCTTGTCATATAGGCTCGTCACGAAAAGAGATCTATTCTTTAATGAAGAAAATAAGACCAAACCTTCTTTTTACGGTTATGGTCTTCTTCCTCATTTACTCATTTTTTTTTTTATAAAATTTTATGAGGAAATTTTTTAACCCAAAATTTTCACTCATAAAACTCGAAAATTCACATGACAACATGTAATTTTTCAAAAGTTTTCTTTTATACAAACCTCCGGACATTATTAGCACAACAAAAAATAAATATTTATTTATATAATACTTTATTGCACCAAGTAAAAACAAAATAACAAATACAGTAAATATTAATGCGAAGTGATACAAAAGGCGGCGAAATAGCCGAATAAGTGCAGCCTACGTACATTAGGAAATAGATTTTTATTTATATAGTTTTAAAAAATGAGATTTTTATCTTGTTTTTTAAATACTATAAATTTAAATACAAGTCTGTTATAGATGTGGATTGGAATCGGATATCAATAGCGTTTGTGTCAAACTGCGATTGTGCTGAAATACGTTTATGGCAGACTGGGATTATCACAAAAATAGGTTCGTGATATGGGACGCGTAATTCATATTTTTTATATCAGTATTGGTGCATTATCATGACATTAATTATTTTAGTTGATCGGTGTTATTTTTGTAAAACGTTCTTCTATGTGTTCTTTGAATAGACGCGAGTAAAATAATTCTAACATCAAGTTTCGTCATTCGCAATTATAAAAATAATATATACTATAACGATATAGACTTTGCGGTTTATCACTAAATAAATAAAATTAAAAGGATTATCGTATGTGTTCAAAATACGATTTCTATCATAGAGTGTAGAATTGGTAGTGACATAAAGACATTATAAATTAGGATATGAAATTAGTTCCGAAGTATTATATATGAAGGTGAGTCGTAATGGGAGTTACACCAAAACCAACTGTATGAAAAGATCAAAAAATATTTTGCAATTATACTCTATGGGGAAAGATATTCAAATTCATAAATACTATCACTGGGTTTCATTTGTATACACCCATTATGACTGACCCTGTATAGTTTTAGTGTGATTGATGTAGGTATGCGAAGTACACGTTTCAAATGGAATTAGTCATTGTATGTGAATTCAATTTTAGTCTAGATTAAATTTTACATTTGTTGTAAAAGGCTGTGCTTATTAGCCTAATGTTTTAGTGATTTAATCTAGTATTTCTCTCATAGTACACGTTGTTGACCTGTGCCATTTTTACAATTTGGTATTTCTGATACGGTTACTCGAAAAATCTCAATTATTATAAGTTGTCCCACCTAATTGTTAAATTTCTCCTCAGAAATTATGTTGTTCTCAATTTACCTGCTGTTAATAAGCTGGCAAAGATTTCTAGATCATACAGCCTGTTTTTGATGGTATTATATATTGTTAAAAAGTTGAATGCTTTCAAGCCTTTTCTGTAAGTACTATATTTTTAGGATAAAATAATGTGTGTTTATTTCAATAATGTCACAAATATGCAACATATAAACATGGGATCATTGTTATTTATTGTAATCATGCAATGCAAAAATAAGTGGAATATATATTCAGATCATTATATGTATGAATTGAAATATTAAAGGATGTGATGTTAAAAGATAATTACAGGCCATTGTATAGGAAATAAGAATAAATATCAAAGTAGAATCGACATTATCTTGAAATCAATAATAATTACAATCAATTTAAATTCAAACAACAGATACCGCAAGTAGTGAAAGCGTTCGTCTCACTCACTCATATGTATCGCGTCATAACGAAAAATAATTTGTTAAATGCAAATCAATTTGTGGTACCCCTCGATAGGGAATATTGGTACATTTTAGTAACAATGCCACATTTACAAAAGAAACTATGTGACTGTCACTTCTACCCAATCTGTATTATCGTAGAAGGAAGATACTGTTTTATTCATTGTGTAATAATTCCCCCACGTATTGCCTTTATTAATTAATGATAATTTACACAAAATTATAATCGGCTTGATAACTTCAATTGTACTTTATTCACTTAATAATACTATATTTTATTATTTGATATATTGTTGCCAATCACATATCGTTGCAAGTATTTAAACAATATTAAATCTTAGTAAGCTGGTTGTAAATACCATCGTTATTTTTTATTTCAATAAAATATTAATAAACTACGTGTAACCGCTTTTTATTCGGCACAACTTTGTATAGTTTTTCTGTTATTTGCTAGGAAACAACTTAATCTAAGAAACACTAAAGTTTAATTCTCTTTTGCAAAATTATAAAGTATATAAATGAATAATGTATATTCTATTATTATAGTTAAATATACCCAGTTTTCCAAAAGATATTTTCAAGAATTGAGGCAAGAAATTTGAGAACAGATGACGATTATAATAAAAAAAGTTTTCTTGTCAAGATATTGAACGAGCTCTATGACTGATTCTTGATACGACAATGATGTCGATGACTTATAGCCGCCTTCCAATGCCTATCACGAATTAAGCGCCTAATGGAACGTGAGAGCAATAAATACATACACCTATTTGCTAGTGCTTTTGATATATATAAGTAGGTAGGCTTGGTTTTTTAATGTATGATAATGTAATAGTAACCCCGCCTGCGCTAACGGTATATACTGGCGGAGTAACAGTTAGGAATAATAGGTGAGAATGAAACGGCAGGCCAGTTAACCCGTTGTGATGAATACTCCTGGAATCCAGCACGATAGTTTCCAAGGACGGGGACACGTGGTGGTTGACCTTTTTGATATTGCTAGTAATGGGACTGGTTTTTTTAATGGGTAATAATGGAATGATAAAACCGCCTGCGCTTTCGGTATACACTGGCAGGGTACCAGTGAGAGGTGGAAGGTGAGAATGAAAACTCCGCTTACGTTGTGTGTCTGTGGGGTTTTATCACTGAAGGGCTAGACCAACTTTAATGAATTTGATAAAAAATCTTTAGGAGTGAAAACTTTTCTAATTAAAACATTAAGTTTTTAATTTTTTGTTACCAATAAAAGACATTTCTGAAAATAGTACTGCTAAGCTTGGTGAAAAACTGGCCCCGATGTGGCCAATTTAATCAAGAAAATAAGAACGGTAGTGGGAGAATGTTTTAGTTCCTCGTTTTCCACGCTGTTCAGTCATGTGAATTTACAAAAAAAAAAACAAACTTAGGTAAGTACATGCCTATAATATGGTTAAATATAAGTTTTATTACATATCTAAGAATTTCAATTGGTTACTAGAACTTAGGTAAGTACTGATTTATCATAATTTCAGTCTTTATCTGTCCACTGCTGAACATAAGCCTCCACCTTGAGGAGTTTTGCCAGTAGTTGCCACGCTTGGCAGGCGTATCCATCCCTCGCCTTTCCTAAGTCACCTCTTACGACACCCACGGAAAAAGAAGGGGTGGCCCATTTTATGCCGGAATTACACGGACAAAGTACTGACTTAGACTATGATCAAATATACATAAGTTTTAGTAAGAGTTTTGTTTATTTACCACAATAAGCATACAAAATTATTATAAAAATTTCTATGTAACCAAAGTGGCCGACATAGCCCAAAGGATAAGCAACCTGAACTAGAAATGACCTGCGGGTCTACCATGAAATGAATTTCCGAAATTTTGGACTCAATTTCGTGTTTTTGTTTATACCAAAATTGGACTAATAAATTGAGTTTAACATTTCGTTCGTCATACATCCTATCATAAAAGTCAAAAGGAACAATATTTTAACATTTTTAATATTTCCAAACGGCATCTATTATGTAATTTTAACATCAAATTTTTGTTTCGTTTGGCTCCGAAATTTCGGAAAACATTTCATGGTAGGCCCTCTGGTCACATAGCTTGAAGAATCGACAACCGATGGAGAAAAAAGGTTTTTGAGTGGCGATACTGTACAGGTAAACATAGTATAGGACGACCCCCACTAGTTGGAGTGACGACTTCAATCCATTGCAGGGAGTCAGTGGGTGCTGGTGGCTCGGAACCGTTCCTTATGTCAGTCTATGGGGAAGGGTTATATTCAGCAGTAGACGGATGGTGGCTGAGATGATATTTATCTGTATACTGCGGCTTTTCTTACGTCAGTCAGGATAATTTTTATCCTATATACATTCTAGGATATACATAGTATATGTGTTAATCATGGCTATGGTGTAACTGTGTACCTACCATTCAAATAAATTCCATGTTCAGACAGCACTACGGGCAGCATAACACTAGTCTTTAGGAATGTTAACATATAAGGGTAACATAGGTATCACAATGCATTCTGTGATGTCCATAGTTCATGTCCATAGGCGACGGTTACTATTTTTCATCATGTGTGACGTCGACATCTTTGCTATTCTAACTTTAAAAAAATTTGGTCTATATACTACTACGTAGTGGCACGTCGGAATTCATTTTTGAAAGTAATACTCAATTCTGATTATAATTCAACTATGACTACAAAAATTCATGCGGTGGCAAAACAAATGACAATTATTTTTTAAAAAGAAAATATATTACAACATAAGGATAGGTATTAACTACGTAGTGATTACTTTCTATGACTTATGTGATTATTTCATAGACTGTAAACATAGAATCTATGTGAATATATTATAAAATTTAGTTTGGAATTTAAAGTAGAATTAAATATTCCACAAAGAGGCAATTTTGGGAAATGAGAGCTTATTAATAGTGTAAATGTAAATCGATTAATAAATCCACAAACAATTTATATTAGTTTAATAAAAATAAATGCTTATGACAATGTAACATATTTAATAATTTAGCATTATAATAACGTATTAAGATCTTCAAAGACAAATCTTTTTAATACCTAATTTCTATTAATAATAATAGGTATTTATTGATTAGAATATATTAATAACATGGATGGACTCTTGGATTCCGCATGTATGGTTTATATCTACTAGTAGGTACAACATTTATATAAGTTATTCTTGTCGCAGTTCATATTACTGATTTTTTCCGTAAAAAATACTGAGTCGGAAATAATTTAATATTACTGTTAAAAAAAAAGATTAATATGGACGAGATTCTAATTTATCCAGAACTTTTTCTAATAGGTTTTGGAGGTTTTCAATTTTTCTCTCATATTGAGTAAATATGGCCTTTATTTCGTCAGATTCTGAAACATTTGCCATAGTAGTGATCACAGTTTTTGCATTCTTCACGATACTTCTATCTAGTCTATAATTCCTACAACGTTCTAAGCAACATCTGCCTGTTTCAATATCTTCATCATCGTCATCAAACTTTCCCAAAGGTTCTGGCCTTGGTATCTCTATTCTGTTGTCTTGATTTGGTTTTACAATAATGCGGTATTTAGGCAAAAAATGTGGAAAAAGAGTTATTCGTTTTGCGAAAGGTTTTATGCATAACGTTTTAGGCTTTATTATATGTAAATTTTGTATATCTGTCGGCAACCATGACCAACATCTCCATGGTCTCGCGTAACTGGTTTCGTTCCCTATAAGTACACTCTCAAAATATGATATCAATCTGATTCGAGATATATGGCCAACTAATTCCGCGTCAGCCCTTATTGCTTGAGTATCACTGACTGCTAGACCATTAAGCAAATTAAATAGTACAATAGGAATCATAAAAACAAATACAATAAATATAATATGACTTGTTACGGGGAATGTACCGAACTTAATTGAACCTGCATCAAATTCACCTGTCAACATAACGATGGTTTTAAACAGTGATCTCCCTGGATCCACGAAAAAGTCTTCCTCCTCGTCTTCTTCTTTTCCAGTACAATTAGGGTTTGGAGCTTTTTTGTCATCATCGATTTCTTGTCTAAATAATGTGTAGAAACTAAGTGCAAAGGCAATTATTAAAATACAATACCAAAGGAGAAATTTGAAGAAGTTCCATGAAACAGTTCTCAACATTACAATATTTGTTGATAATGTCGGAAATTGACCAATTAGAAGAACTAATTCTGCAGATGATAATAAAATAGCTACAGCTGATAATTGTTGCTTTGTTGATTCTGGTGCAGAATCGTAACATACGATCCACGTGGTTACAATTATTAATGCTATTTCCATCCAGTTCTCGATGCTCTGCAAATACCTTATTGGTGCAACCAATAGCTGGAACAGTTCCCTTATAACTAAGAGTATTAATCCAATTATGGCACCAATGTGAGTAATTACATTCAACGCTTCAATGGAATTAGGTTGTTTGTGTTCTACTCCATATCCTAATATAATGTAAAGAATCAGACACAACCATAAAAGAGAATAAAAGGTAATATTTGCGTAGAAAAGACAACTTATTCTTTGCCATTTTAAATATAGAAAACTGGTGATAACTGGATGTTTTAGAAGCGGTCTTAATTCTTCGTTTCGTGTCATATATAAAAGAGCGTCTGTTTCTGGAGCTAAAATAGCATCATATTCTTTCACGTTATTATTAGAGTTATCCATTAAAGGTACTTTAGTGAGTTCTGTTTCTAATGAATTATTATTAGGATATACTAGAAAACTGTATTTCATATGTATTTCGTAGTCATCATCACTGGGTCGTTCGCCGTTTGTCGTAACACATTCATTTAAGTATGTTTCTAACGTTTTAGCATTGATATCGGCCAATGGTGGTTCATCAAATAGATTGCGTATACCTATGCATGCTCCTTTGCGTAATAACTCTAATACAGTGTCATTATCACCATTTCGAGCAGCATAATGTAAAGCTGTATTATATTTTATGTCACGATAATTAACATCAATATTATTTTTAGGATGACTGAGTAATAACTCCAAACAACTTTTATAATCTGCTTTGGAGTTTCCTGAATATGATCGCATCCCTTTTATAATTAACTGGATAAGTGATTCATCATTTACAGGATCGAATAGTGTATTATCATTTTCTGTAAACCTTTTAAGTATTTTATAAAATCCATATTGACAAGCAATAGCTATAGGTCGATATGTGTTACCAGAACAAGTGGCATTAGGATCTGCTCCTGATAGTAATAATGTTCCTACAACTTTATCAAGTCCTTTTTCTGTGGCGAGTTGTAGCATAGTATTCATACCATTATTGGCTGCTAGTGCCGGTCGATGTTCATTTTTCTTAACAAGCTTTGAGAAGTCTCGAATAAAATTGTCTTCTTCATGTCTAGACAGAAACGAAAATAATTTATCATTATCAATAGTTTCGACGATTTCTGAAGAAGAATTAAATTTATCCAATAAATGCGGAAAAGCTTCCTTTAAAAAATCACGTGCCGTTTTACCTCTTCTATCTTTGTAACTATCGAGATCAATAGGATCTTTAGAGTAATCCAAAATCAGGGTGATAACTCTCTCTAGACCTTGTTTTGCTGCGGAATAAACTGGTGTTATGCCTTTTAAATCTGGTGAGTTTGCATTGCATCCAGCTTTAAGAAGAAGTTCTACCATATCCTCATAAATATCTAATTCTCGCTCGCGATCGTCCTCGAGATCTTCTATTTTCTTAATGGCTAACAACAAAGCAGTGTTCCCTTTACTTTTAATATTCACATCTATTCTATCATCTTCTAGCAGGAGTTTCAGTGCTTCTATGTTGCCGTTTTCAACTGCAAAATGAATTGGAGCGGCGTTATGAGTTTCATTACATTTGTTCACTTGAACTTGGTGTTGTAACAGAAGTTTTATGAAATCTTGTTTTTTTGGCTCCGAGACTGCTAGTTCAAGGCAAGATTTATAGTCTGGATATTCATAAACATGTTCAAGGTCAACATAGTTGATGAGTTTCTTAAAGGTCACAATATCATTTGTACGCAATGCCGTCCTCAGTTGTACTTGGGGATCACCACCGAATAGTGAACCACCGCGCGACAGTCGATTACTTTTCATTTCGTAATTGTCCCGAGTCATGTCTTAAACCACACTGGCATCTGAAAAAAAGAAAACGCATTTTTATTTACTGATCAATTTTCTGATTGAAATAAATTGTTTTGGTAGTATTGTGTAGTACTCTAAACTTATAATTAAATCTATTATTTAATTGAAATTAATTTGTTGAACGAACATCTGGTAACCGTTTCGTTTATAGCACAATTAAGGCTTTTAGTACAACGATCTACTATGTATACCAAAATGAGATACGTTTAAAAATCTAAAGCCCATTTTAGGTTTCATTAAAAACGCTAATCGATTGTATAAACATGCGTGTGAAATCGACATGATTGGCATCTTTAGTTACCGTTATCTGTTTGTTAATCTTATTGACCGCCGTTCGTTTAGAACGATTTATTTCATCTTTAATTCTACTTATATACTTACACTAGTTTGTTAGGTACCTAAATTTTACGTTTCATATAAAAATCCCAATTCTTGTATGATTTTTAAACAATAAAGAGTTACGCCGTCCATTAAGAGTAATGAAGGGCCAATTATTCCAAATTTCTCCTGACACTATAAAATTAATTCTACACGCGTGCTACAAGCCCTGTTACTTTGTTCTCTAGAATCATGTAATTGGATTCGATTTGCGCTCTCTATTATAGTTTCCTTAACTTTTTTTCTTGTAATTTGCTATAGAAATTTGTGTTTTCTGATTTCATTGTAAGGAACAGAATACCTTTCATATATTTAGGTCCATAGTTTCCAATTTATGGATTTTATTGCAGTATAATTGATGTTTCCAGTATTAATGAACCGAAGCTGTTTCGGCGTGTACTTTTGTTTTAATTTGCATAATGAGCACCCGCATTTTCTACAACATTGCCGTGGTACCGAAACAAATCAAATATTTAGTTTGATCTGTTTCGGTACATAGTACATATACATTGTATTGTTAAGTAAGACGACTCATTTAGATAGGGAGATTTAATGCTTTATTCTTATGAGCTGCTTACATATTTTAATTTCCGTTTTATATAACTCATGATTATAGATACCTGCATATAAATAAGTACTATATACACACAGCTATGGACACTCATTCTCAACGCTTGTCGGATTATCTGAGAAAATATTTGTTTATAGATTTACTATGAATAAACCATGACTAAATATTACCTTGAAGTTTAGTTACTAAATAACCAAAAGACTATTGTAATGTAATAAGCATGCCATGAGTACATAGATGTGTAAAACATTATAAATTATTTTTATTTCCCCTTCCATTAGTGTTATTAGTAGATACAAGTACGATAATATTGTTTATCTGTTTTATAATTGTGTACCAATTTGAACTTCTATTTCTGAATACGATTCTCTATTATTAAGTTTATTGAAATGATAATTAATAGGTTGTACTTTACTAGTTGTTACTAGTGAATGTAAGAATAATGTTTAGTAGATATTGACACAGAAAGACTATCACGACGACTGCAAAATTTTGTATAGTACCTAGTGGTTAGTGAGAGCTAGATACCTATATTTCATTTAACAGTAACAGAAAAGATAATTATAACAATAAAACTAACAGCCGTAATTGTGGTTATGAAACTGGACATCTTTTCTTAAGGAAGTTTGCAGGTTAGTTAAAAAAAAATAATGAAATGTATTCGTTCGTTTGAAAGTTACAATAATACATCATGATATTTATGCCTGACTGTATCATCGTAGCTCCCATCAATACGTACATATGTATATAGAGCGAGAATAGTTTGTAATTTTAGTATACATAAAAACTTCGAATTTACTAGTATAACAAATTCTTAGGTATAATTTTTTTTTTTCAATATTTTTACGATCATTACGATTACGAATTGATCTAAGTGTTACCTATACACATTATTTTTTTAAATCAACTTTGTAGTTTAGAAGCTAAGTTATAGAACTGTAGCAGCTTTCTAGATCATTTCTGTATCATCTTCTTAGACCATGTTAATTTAAGCTTTGATTGTAGTTACAGTAGGTATATGGTTTCTGATGATTGAATGATGCGACTTTATGATTTAGCTACTAGTAGGGTCCGTGTGGTCCCGGTATAGAAAAGGTCATCCCTTTCTTTCCCGTGGGTGTCGGAAGAGACGACTAAAGGAGGGCGAGGGATGGGCAGCAGCGTTCTTCTTAAAACATCTCTAAAACCTAACTGCGGTTGCCAATCCGCCTGCCAAGCGAGGTAACTACCTACGGGCAAAACCCGCCAAGGGGGAGGCTTATGTTCAGCATTAGAATTTAAAATACAAAAATAATAGGTAAATAATATATTTGTGTATAAAAATCGAATTATTCAATTCAATTTGTGTACACTGAGATATTTATCTATTAAGACTATGAAACACAACTTCTCGCGCATCCGATTTTAAATATTTCATGTTGTAACTGTTCATAACAATCACGGCACATATATGTAGGTATGTGCCATACTGGTAGAACAAAGATGCAACCCGACAAAAAATTCAAAAACCAGTAAACCGTTTACACCAAACAATGGAAGTGCTCGCCCATTGGAACGCAATAAAGATACAGTTTACAAAATAGTACTTAATAATATTATAACAGGTTACGCACTAAAATCTTATTTTTTGGTCTTATGTCAGCTAATGATTTAGGTTTTCCGTGCAACTTGGAATAACGGACCTCCTCGCGGTTCCCCCTGGAAACTATCATGGTTAATTCCTGATGAATTCATCATGATGGGCTAACTGGCCTGTTTTCATTCTCATCTATCACCCTTCACTGGCGCTCCGCCAGCGTATCCCGTTAGCGCAGGCGGGGATACCATACCATTTTCACTCATCAAAAAAAAAAAAACTTGGAATAACGAGCAAGCTGACATATATCCTGTCCTGTTGACTAAGATTCTCCTCTCTCTCTCTCTAAGACGTACTCTCCAGACCGAAAAACTACTACTACTACTATCATAAGTACGTATGTACACAGCCATGCAAGTACAAATGTTTGGCAGTAGAAACACGAACACACTGCAAACATTTTTACAAAGCCTCTCTAAAGATTATGTAATAATATCAACATTTAAGATAAAACATTTTAATGTAATACTAGACATTTACTCGTACATTCGCAGTTTTAATACTGATATCTTAAAATATATTATTTAAATGATTTCTATATATTTAGAAGTCGGAAAATTACTTATTGGTAATTTTATATTTAGTCGTATTATTATACGAGTAGAAAATATGGAAACTAATTGAATAATAATTTGTTTTGGTATGGACATGTGATGCGTAGAGACGAAAAGATTAATATGAGATTGACAAGAGAAGAGAGAGCTTGAGAAGGAGTCAATAATGAGATGACTGCAAATAAAGACGAATGAAAAAGAAAAAAATATCATCATACCAACCCCAAACATAAACAGATATAGAAAATGGTGTCTGTATGTGCACCTGTTTATTTTTAATTCAATTATCACATAATATTGCGGTATATTCCAATAATACGCTATAAAATAGGTATAGATATTGGAAATATAATGTAGATTTTGCTTTGCAACAAATAGCTTTTTGCTGCGCCAAGAAAAATGGTAACTTTATATAGACACATATTTAAGATTGTGTTCCACAAAAAAAAAAAAAAACCTCAGCTGTGTTACAATTGAAGTCAGTTGTTTTTTTATCAGATATAGTTTTTAAACCAAAATACAGTTGTTTTGTTTTAAAAACTATATCTGATAATTTATGATTTAAAAACGATATCGAAATTACAAAAATGGGTTAGAGATAGATTATCTTTACTGACGAAGTACTCGCATTAAAACGTTAAATATTATTTTGAATTAGTTCACGTCAGTCATGGAAAAACCAATTATTTTAGTTTAAAAACTAAACTACTGAACAAATTTTGATACAATTTCTATGAGATCAATCTGTATGTTATTTCAGATAAAAAAATTTATATAAATCGGAGACTGACGGAGTTATGAGGTAATAAATATAAAAAAAGAACCGAATTGAGAACCTCCTTCTTTTTGAAGTTGATTGATAAAAAAGTTTTTAATAAGAATATTCAAATATTGTATATCTTTCTTGTATGACGTATTAGCTAAACAGGTGCATATGCAGCCGAAATCCAATTATTTGTAATGTTGGTATATATTAACAATATCAAATTAGTACGTAGAATCATAAAATTGTAAATCAATTTATTAATTTGAAAAATTCGTATGAAGAGTCTTAATAAGAGCAATAGAAGCCAAATCAGTAATTTTAGTATGTCTGCCTGTTCATATTTGTTCATCATATCAACAAGTGTTGCACCAAATTGAATTCGGTTTTGAAAATCGTGCCTCGGAAGGTTTAACTTAAAATGTTTTACTTAGATACGCCATTTAGAAGTAGTCTATGTAATTTATTTTCAAAATAAGCAATAAAATTCACGCGTTTGAAGTAGCGGATAAAAAGCTATTATAAGTAAAAAAAGACATCTTTTAACCTCTCTCTAAAGTAAAATCTATTGACTATAGGTAACATTACAGTAGGTACCGAAGATAACATATACTTATATAGTGTAAAACTATATACATAACTCGTATTATTGTCCACTTACAATAGCCCCTAATAAAATAAATACATACAGTTTGGATGTGTTAAGTAAATTTACAGTCATTTTTTACGAACTTTAGCTGTGAATACCGAGATAAAATATATTGTGCCAATACAAAGATTAGTCAATAAAAATACATGATATATACCTGATTTGTACAGTAGTACTGATTTGTACAATAGTCGTAAGCATATACAATATAGGTGCAATCCACTTCAATGTGACCAATTTTCGATCTAGTAACTAGGTAACTGCTGTGCCATTACGTCGTTCGAATTTTGGTATTTTCCCATAATATAAATAATTCTGTCTTAGCTTAGTTATATAATTTTTATCAAAATCGATGCGTGAATAAATATGCTTTTGTTACAGCTAATTCAGTTACATAGCATATCTGTGGGCGCATCCTCCAAAAATTATTAGACGAATTCCAATCAATGTAAAGTCGATATCTAGCAGCATCACACCAAAATATGCATGATTTCTATTGTATTATATTATATATTGTATTGGTATAGTAAGATATTATAACATCAACTATGTCCGCCACTTCACTTTTCTATATATCAAAATGTAGTGTACTAAATAAAATGTAATGTAAATATTTTTTAAATAAATAGATAATGGTAAGCATGTGTAAACATACCACATCTATACATGAAACTAAATTTCAAAATTCTAGATAGATATATAAATACATACCTGAATAAACCATTGGATAAGGGCGAAGCAGTCATATTGCAAAATAGATTAGCCTCAAAAGTTCATGACATATTATTTGTAAGCTATTGCATTATTGTAAGTAGTTATGTCCTTTGAATCATAACATTACAAATCTTACAACATAGCCGCTCAATCAGCTCTATTGTATTACAATAGGGCCAAATAATAACTTTTTGTCTTGACTTTATTTAGATCTACGATATTAACCTTAGATTTCAACATCGTACTTAGATGGCAATAGGAAAAGTTTCTAAGACGTACCTTGGTATACTTGTTTCTCAGCACTGAAATAAGTATTAAATCCGATAACAGAGTAGGTTTTGGTGATGTTTTAACAGGGATGCTGTTTCCTAAGAGGTGTGGTTCATTCTATGCCGGAACTACACGGAAATTATTGCTTTTTATTAAATATTAATTATGAAATTTGTTATAATATAATACCTTGATAACACTTGTAACGTAATAAAAATGTTTGTTAGAGTTTACTAATTTCTTAATAAGAATATCTTTTCCGATTAATTTATAAGCGAATCCGCCATAATTATATATAACACACATACGTACATTTAGTTTTTTTTTATACAACTTAGAATGGCAAACAAGCATTTAGTTATTCAGGTAAATATAATATACCTATTATATAATCTACCTATAAATTAATTAAATTTTCTAACATTTACTCCCGAGTAAAAATGCCCCAAAAACGTTTCTGAGCCACCAAACACATTTATCTATCAATGATACCAATCTCCTTTTGTACGCGTATGTTTATTTATCTTAGTGTCAGAATGATTTAATCCGTTTGCTACTCATAAAATATAACAATAACACGGCACGGGCCAATATATGTATTTCGAAATCCATTTGTTATATTGAAAATATAAAACCCTTCTTGTTGTTGTCTATGAAAATGGAATTTTTATATTCATTCTATTTTACATAAGTTTTGTATAAATATTTAGTCTGTACTAATATTACAAAGAGGTAAGATTTTATTGTTTGTTTGTTTGTAATGGATAAAACCAAAATCTCCTCAACTAATTTTAAAAATTATTTCACCTATAGAATATTGCATTATTAGCAGGCAACATAGGCTATATATTCATGTTTGAAAATTCTATCTACTCGTGTGAAGTCAGACCAAATCGCTAGCAATAGATATATGAGGCTGAGTGACTTTTGTTTGGCCTTATGTTTTTTTGATTATGTCACATATTTATATCTAGTCAATAAAAATACTAGTGTGTGTTAAATTTATTATTTCAATGCACTAAAATTTTTTTTTTAAGATCATTGACAGAATGTTATCTAAATAGTTCCTAATTCAAGTACTTCTTAAATTAGATACCATAAAAATATTGCCACTTCAATATGAACGGTTATATACAAAAGGTTTATAGGCAAGAACATAAAGAATATGGCCTATTGGTACTCTAATAAAATTCTAATAAAATAAATGATCCTCTATGAACTTAGCAACACAAGCACTCCCGCGAACTCAAGAACAGCTCACAAGTCTACCAACATTCTAAATTATAGTGGAACTTAAATATTTTCTTGATGAATGGTGCCACAAATAATGTAAAAGTGATCTCTAATCGTCTTAGCAATTAGCCACATCCGTTGTTTCTTGTACTTTGTCTGTAATGTTTTAGTTGTGGGTTTATATTATGGGTTTATCTGCACGCTACCGGTACGGGCGCTTCGCCCTAATTGTCGGTCACGCCTCCGAGTCACGGTGAAAATGCTACCAAACTCAATTATAATTGATTGCACAGATTTTTTTTTATCTTAATACTAAACTTTATAACTATGGAATTAGTGAAAGTCTAGTTACTGTAGCTGCAGTCACGTACAATTTAATTGGATAATTATACTATAAACATTTTAATTTTTACTTATATTATTTATTAAATTGTCTTATTAATAATTTGTTTAAATTTCTGGGCTGTTTACTATGTTGTCCACGTTTTCGTCACGAAAAATTAAATGCGCCTCCATATGTTTGCATATATTTTGTCCTCCTATTATAAATCGAAGCGATAAAATCGTATAACACTATCATCTCATCATATTAAATTCTTAGATATTTTATTTTTATCAGTCATTCTAAAAATTTCTATAACGACAAGGCTTTTTTTTAATAGGTGAAAATTAAAGGGTTACCCCGCTTGCGCTATTGGTATACACCGACGGGGCATCTGTGGAAAATGATAGGTGAGAATGAATGCAGGTCAGTTGGCCTACCATGATGATACGACAAGAATTAATCATGATGGTTTCCAGGGGGATACCGCGTGGAGGTCGACTTAACAGAGAATATTGCTAGCAATGAGGCTATTAGACCTCATTACTAATAATATCTTACCCCCAACGACAAGGCTTAAGGATGGGATAAACTTATCTACTGTGTAAGCCGACAACAGACAAGACTCATAATGGGTGCGTTAACTGGACACACGCCGGTAAGGCATATATTATATAAGATGGCTCTGTCTTCGGACAAATTGTACAGATTGTGCAGTGAGGTATCGGAATTCATGGAACACCCGATGCGCAAATGTTGACGTTATTGAATGATTCGTTTGCAAGTATGCGTATGTGTCTACTGGGATTGGCTTATTAGGAACCAGGAGATTATAAATATCTCAAACTGTAGGATATTATAAAGGTAGGATCTATAAAATTATTGTATAATGCAGGGAAAAGCTCTCAACAAGTCGACGTGCAATAGTTTAACTGACCCCATACGCGAATATAAGATAAGATATATAGATATTTTTTCATTTCAGGTACTTTTAAAGTGTAAAATTATTTATATTAGATCATAATATTTTGTTTTTTTCATGACCAAAATTCCAAACTCCAAGATGATTCTATCTTCCGTGTAACGGAACAGATATGTGAACATTTTTTGTGGTTTCTAAATTGAATTTAGTGGTTTATAAATTGAAATCAAATTTGAATGATAAAAAAGATAAGATTGATCTCTATTATGTTGGATATAGTACCTATGTCATATTTATGTGCCCGGATTATAACCATATAAGCATCTCTAAAAATGTCTATAACGAGCTTTAAACTAATTTAACTATTATATATATATATTATATATATATATATATATATATTATATATATATATATATATATATATATATATATATATATATATATATATATATAATATAAAAATTCTGTGTCATAATGTTCGTTCACGCTAAACTCTTCGAAACCGCTCAACCTGTTTTAATAAATTTACCGTCGGATGTAATTGGACGTAAATACCAGTACTAAGCTATAAATAAATCTTCATACAAAAATTTTACGCATGTTTAAGACTCGCAATTATAATCCTTGATGGGGTAGATATAGGAACTCTTAGTGCATTAAATTATGTTTGTTTGCGTGCAGCGCTTGAAATTTTATTAATATGCATAGATAGGATAGGATGGGATTTATTTACATTGATAAAATTTCAAGCTCTATTGTTTTTGGGGAATAAAAAAATGTTCTTAAGACATGTCTAAATAACATTTTTTATTCCTTATTAACATTTTTTTATTAGAAAGACACCAGGACGTCTTTCTAATCAGCAATTTAAATACAGAAATTAATTATTCAATATTAGACAAATATGTCATGTTATACAAATACCATATTTGTCCATATAAAAAATAACTACCTATAAAATTGTGCGTCGGTTACATATACGAGTAGATATAATATGTATACTGTACATTGTGAATAACTCAACAATCATTATTTAAATAAGCACAAACTATCTCGCCCACCTTGAAATGATTCAGAGTAAGATTAAATAAGATTAAGTACAGATATTTTGTTCAGTTTTATCCATTGTAAAAGAGATGAATCGCCGTACCTAGGTAGGTACTGTCAGTTCTATGTTTCTTAGTATATAGTAACTGATGCACTTATTTGGCAAATAATACAAACATGGAATCATACCTATCTACTTATATTTCTAAGTAATTTAATATTACAAACGATGTAATCGTTCGTAATATTAAGTTACTTATCTAAAAAAGTTCTTTCCTTTTTATAATATATTTTTCATCAAATTCTACTTAGTATTAATAATGCTCGTATTATAAACAGAAAAGTTTGTAAAGATGTTTGGATGTTTCTTACTCAATTGCGCTTAAACGGATAAACGGATTTGAAATTTCCTGATGCTCCTCAAATATCGCGCTTAAATTACTATTTAACACACCATGTACCCTCTTCTATAGGCATCCCGTCAGCCGTATCCAATAGCGAGGATGAGATGCCTTAAATACTGTACCGTGAACTATAAAAAAAAAAAACAGATTTGAAAGAAATTTGGCACACAGGTAGGTTATATATTTATTTAACACAGTATACTCCATATACTGATTCAAACGTTCAAAGCCACAGAAAATAGTTGAGATTCAATCGAATAATATTTTATATTTATTAAGTTCATTTTTTTTTCTCTTCAAATAAATAACTAAACTTTACCTACAAATATAAATTAATACCATATCGGAACACTTATTAGCATAAATGTAAAACATGTTTTTGAGATATACCGGCCGCGTTTCGTTAACGGTCAATATCTTGTTATGCTTAGATTCAAACTAACTAGTTTCCCTCAGCGTTCTCTAATTGAGTTAACTACTTACATTTCTAACATTAATTATGTCTGACATGTATATATTATATGTAAAAAAAACCACTGCATTGTGCATGTGTGTGTACTATGTATGCTCTCGAATATTCCATGTTGTAGTTATTTGTGAGGATTAAGATATTTGATCAATCGATCAAAATGATGACCATTTGTGTTTCTGCACAAAACATTCGATATTAATATTGCTTTGTATTGCCAATAGATGTGTATATTACGATCATCCTATCGTATGGACAAAACGTGACTAATAATAAGCTTCGAGAGGAAGAACTTTCCATGCGCGTGCGTTGATGCAGCCGTAGATATGTGGCCAGAATAAGCGTAGTAAATTGGCATTGATGGCAGTGGGCATTGCCACATATCCGGTGCTTGACCAACTAAACACACTGACGGTTGAAAGCCTTCCGTTCCGCACACGACATTTCAATTTGCTATTCGTTTCTACGTACAGTGGGACGATGCTTTTTGTCAACTTTGTGCTTAATATGTTCGACCCGAAAACGAGGATTTTCTCTTCGCTTGACTCCAAACTAAACATTTACGGTCATTACATGATTTTAATGCTTGCTTCGCTTCCACTTACCAATTAAACCGTAACAGCGCTAGACATTATGTGTTAAAAACACTATTATGCTAGTATTTATATTTTAGTATTATGTTCCCCGCGGTTTTACCCACGTGCATCAATGTATAAGTTATCCTGTGTTAAGCAAGGATATAATTTACCCTTGTACCGAATTACATTCAAATTCATTTGCCCGTTTAAGCACGATTGAGTAACATTTGCTTTGCATCCTCATAAAATTTTCTTGTTATAATGAGTAATGATAATCGTAAGGTGAAGTAGGAAGTAGAATACCATTTAACTCCCTCATGTACAAAATCTTAAACATCTAGTAAACCTGTCTTAACTTTTGCAGTGTTGTCTTTTTATTTTTTACTAGCTTTTACCCATGACTTTGTCCGCGTCACCGGAATATGTTTACTAACCAGGATTTGTCCTAGTAGCCTATAACCTTCTCAATACCACATAGTATGTATATACCAAATTTCATATTGATTAGTTAAGTCATTAAGCTCGCAAGATAACAAACAAACACATTCACTATTACATTTATATAATAAGTAAGGATATACCTACAAGGTGAAATCGAAATTGTGAGCAACCTATGAAGGGAGTGTTCTTTAAAAATAACGTTATCCCTTATTTAACAAGATGAATTTAGAGAAATACTGAAAATACTATTTTATTATTTTTATGTAACAGAAGAAGATATATGATAAGTTTTATGTTAATTGATTAAAAAATGTACTGTCTCATACAAACTCCCACCTTTATATTTACATTCTTAGGGGCTGATTTTTGAAAAATCCTTTCTTATTACTCGTGTAAGTTATAAAAGGAACTTACTATCGAAACATGGTTATTCTCAGCTTAGTAGTTATGACTGTGCGTTGGAGAATCAGCAGTCAGGATTCTCAATATAATACAGTATATTTATAATGCCCATCCATTATTAGATGTTGTATATGACTTGTATCTTGTTATGCATTCAAAGGCAATATTAATTATTGATATTAAATTATTGGAAACAAACTAGGTACCTACCTTTATCTATTAAGTACCTATTGGTGAGACCACAACATGAACTAGAGTGATATAAACAGGAAATATATATTTTTGTTTGTTAAAATTGGAATACGCACGAATCGATGAGGTTAATTTCAATGAACTGTATCAAGTGCTTAATAGCCCATAAATATTCGCGCAGCGCGATCGTTTACATCACCCTAAAGTGTGGGTAAGTGCACAAACTCTTGAGTTTCTATTTTGAGGTACTGGAGCGGCGCGATTAACTGTTTTTGCAGTGATTTTGATATTTCTACAAGTAGTTATGCTGAACACTTTCCATCTGTTCCGCACGTTGGACATCCGTTGGATATACTCTACGTTACCTTTTTGCATTGCTTGCAATTGTGTTTCGTATGTTAATTCTGTTTCATTCCTCAGAATATACTTTTTAATATTTTCTATCATAAAGACTTGTTTGGATTTTACTACTAATAAAATAAGACGCCGTTGATAAAGTTAAGCTGGCTACGTGCATGACACAATGTCTTCCATAATGAGGTTTTTGCTTTTGGTTACTTTATATTATGCAGGTGTTTCTTATTACAGTCCGGTAATTGTGGTTTAATAATACCTTCTTAAGTTCCCTCAAGCAATAGTAAAATAACCATTATGGAAAATTTGTTTATTATCATTTGACACTTCCAAATATTGAGTCGTATAACTATATCCATATTATTCAGTGGTAAATAATTGTCGTAAATTATGTTCTTATATGGGATACCGTTCTCCGAGCTCTAATATGGTTACTGGTAATTTATTCGTTAGGTTTGAACACCAATGCAAATCGAAGGTCCATATTCGGCAGCGGTGACGCGTTCGTGGGCGAACTGTCACTATAGCTTACCCATAGATCAACAAATGCAATATTTATATGCGACAATACACTTTATGTGAACGTCGAAATCATACACATTGTAACTGAAATATGAAAAGTATCTTTTCGAACTCTTGCTTTTAATTAGGGAACAATATATGTTTGTAAAAAATAATTACTATGTTACATACCTAGCTTATACGTAACTACCTAATATTTTAGTTCAGTGTTTATGTTGTGACTTGATAGTACTCCATTATATCAATCACAAATTATTATTTAAAAGACTTGCGATATGTTCCACAGTCTTTGTTTAGGGAATTGGATACGTGGAAATTATTTAAGAAAGCTGATAAAACGGGATAAGAGCAATCTTGTTAATACAATAATATTGTAACTAGACGATGTCTGTCTATTGAGGTAGATATTAAAAGAAAAAAATGAATATATAGGATCTTAATATGGACAATAAAATAAACATTAATTATTGATATTTTATTAGGTTCCTGAAAGTCTAACCTTAAATCTGGCGTATGATTTAGTTACGCCATCTGGAAGTGCTCTATTTCTTTATCTATGTAAATTCATGCATTTAATGTAGCTGGCAAAAAGAAAGAAAAAAAAAAGTTTTAAACGTTAAAAACGTTTTATGGTAAAGACAGTGAAACACAGTACAAGTAGGTACTTATTTTAAATAAAATTATGAGATTTAAATGCATATATTTATTTTTAGCAGTTATATAATTGAGTCATAGTGACTTAATACAAATTGAAGACAGATATCTATTACGTGTTTATTTTGAAGTTATTCTATTGTTGTTATAAATTAATTTTATGTGGTTTTAATTCTATTTTAATGTATAATTTCTATCTATGTTTTCGTTGATTGTATTCTGTAACATGAATTGGTAATTTTCGATTGAGGCGGTGGTGATTTGAAGGTACTGTTGATTAACATAATGCTATAATATAAACACATTTTAGCAAATAAATAATTTTCTTCTATTATATAATAAAAAATTCTACTATTGTAGGCATAAATATCACTTATCTGTAGGTAAAGGTGTTCTTCATAAATTGATACGAATATTCAGACATTCCCTATTAGGCTCGTATAATCACCCATATTCAGACATTCCCTATCAGGCTGGTATAGTCATCTAGGTTTACTGAAGCCGCAACAAAAATTAGACTAAAAATAATATATCACATGTGGGCAATTATATCTATATAATTTTATCCAAAATTTTACGCTTTATCTTAACAGTTGTTAAGATATAGCAGTTTCTAGTATTGATAACATTAGTAGTTACCAATGCTATCAATTGGAAATTTGAGTCATGAGTAATAATAAATACTTATTATTGACCTAAATTTATTTTACAATAAATTGTTGATTATATATTTTTATATTCATTGCTGGGGGATTCGAAAGCGACGCATGGAATTTCAAAACGGGCTTACTGATCCAAGTGAAGTTACCTATCACATACATAAAAAGGGTTTTATTTGCACATTCTAACTTGTTATTACGAGTATCACTTATTATATTTTTACAGCCGTTATTTTTTAAGTGTCTATCAAACTGGTAGGAATACCACAGTAAATAATTCATAACTCAACTTCTTTCCCAATATTGGTCTCGACAAGCGTGACAAAATATTAGTAGTATTTCTTATTTGCAGTTTGTACACTGCCTTTGCAATTTAATGAGTTTCCAATGATGGTGTTTAAGACCTTGCACCCGCTTCATACAAAGGTCGTCTAAGGTCATGTCGCGTCTATCAAACTCATTATTCAGCATTTCTTCTTGACAGCCGAAATTTACACTAACTATGCATTTGACAGACAAATCAATTTATTATTTATTTTAACGACCTCCGTAGCGCAGTGGATTGCACCTATATTGTTTTGCGTAACTGAAGGCTCGGGTTAAATTCTCAGTCGCGCCAATTTGAGAAACGAAATTTTCTAAAATGTTTCGCGTCTAGATCGGGTCTCTAATTTTCGTTATCTGATTTTGATTTGCTACGAACTAATAACTAACATCAACACAAAATTAAACTAACGAAACTAGAAGTTTATAATTTGGACGGGCCTTGATTTTATGAGCGAAAGAATTTATACGAATTTTAATTTGAAAATTAAATGGTTACCACACTTGCATTATCATTATACGTTCACGGTATACCAGTGAGCGATGACAGATGAAAATGAAATTACGTCAATTAGCTCGCTGTGACAAATTCTCAAGGAATTTAACCACCATGGTTTCCAGGGAGAAAAGTTAGGGAATCTACCTGACTGCTAGACATTACTATTTATTATTATTCTCTTCCCTCAATCTCAAAAAGACTATGAATTTCCGAAATTCCTGACTATTACGATACTTATTTTTAGATACAAATATATATGTATACACAATATATATAATACATACATATATATTTATTTAAAATTTTGTAGACACGTCGTTAAACTTTTGGTGTGTATCTGTTTAAACTTCCACTATAAGGAAACTTTTAGAAGGCTCTATGGAAATGTTATGAAACGTGTTAAGTGTAGAGAAACCCCGTATGCCGTATGGCCTAACAGATTAGTGAGAGTAATTTGATTAAAGATACAAATTTATTTAGTCCTAAAAATTGGCTGGATAAATAATTTTCTACACAGATATTATTCTTTCGTGTACAATGTTTAAAATTTTGAAATCCATCCGACTTTAAAGACCATTGTTAATTGAAAAGCCTTTATGATGGATGTTTAAAATTTAATTAGGTACGCTACTAACAAAATTTTTATAGTACACTATTAAAATAATCGTTTCCATTAAAAGGTTTGTAGAAAGTTGGTAAACTAACTGTAAAATGGTCACTTAATATGTTAAGTGTAGAACATTAATAATGCATACAAACTGTCTGAATCTTGTCTGAATATTACAATCTCTGTAATCAATCTATATAGTATTATTAATGTTGACAGTTACATAAAACCAGCTATTTAAGCGATACCACTATACCTAACCAGTTTCGTAATGTCTACTTACTCGTAGTTATAGGTATCACGTGATTGCACGTTGCATACCTATACACCTGGTGCAACAAAGTGCATTCGCTTTCTGATGGCTGGTGAACTATCACCGGATGTAATCCTATCCAATTCTATACATTCATGGACTAACAGACGCACACTGTTGTAGAGCACTTAATCAATTATAAGAGGAATGAATACATGTATACACAACATCCGTCGCGGGCTGTAGCTGTACTGTCTCGCAGCCCACATGTCCTACAACTACATCATCATAATAAATGACGTCATTTCGACCTTGTCCAAATCTCAGGGTCTCTTCAATGATGAACTGTTCCGATTTTCAAAGTTTAGGTATACGAGAGATTTGTTTTTATCGATTGTAAAGTACTAATCTACTACCAATAGTAGAATTTTAACTGTAAATACCTGACTGGCATATATTTGTTTAATAGGTATAAGGTTTTGTTAGTAGAAAATTTTCAAGTATTTAGTTTATATATGAATTGTAAAGTTACAATTTACGAGTAAGTAAGTATCTTCGGTTTATAGATTTTTATGAAGTTTGAATTGCGCCACAAAAGAAACGTCTCTACAATTCGCAAATTGTTGCCAATAAAGACGAAAGTTGTTGACTTTCAAGTTGTCTATACCTTATTTATATACGTTTTTTAATAAATTAAATTTCAGAAAATTACATTACTTGCACAGTACCTAAACATTTTACAAAAAGATAATCCTAACTTACAGTCTAAGTGTAAACATAGAAATATCAAATGTCGTACAACAGTTATAAATAATAAAAAAAACAAACCTGTCTGAACAATACAACACAATCACTGAAATTTTTGTTGTCAGTTGTTTCACAGACACTTAGTCACTGGCTATCAAGTATTGGTTCTCATAACGTATTGCGATGTGCGGGCGCACCATTCGGGCTCAATATCATAGTGAGGCGGTGCGCTCGCGCGTCAGTGTGGGAGGCGATCGTCCGCTCGCTGATCCTGAGCTGCTGACCAAACGCAATTAATGACACAACTACTATAATATGTAACATTCATTAATAATGCTACGTACACAACGGGGTCGTCGACGGCGTTCAAGAGAAACAGACAAAATAACAATAAAATCGTTGCTTTGTTTACAGCCAGTCGGTAATGTTTTCAGTACCTACTAAATTTGAAATTACGTTTAAAAAAATTCAGCCATATTGAATTGTGTTTTTTAGCAAATTTGAAAGGCTTTTTGCTGTGGGCGGAGCACTTATTCGTTAATTTGTAGGCGTAACTCCTTGCCACGTCACATCACAAGGCTGTATTAGTCATTGCCTTTGCACCTTTTTTATTCTTGTTGGCAATCGAAACAACAAGCAAGAGCAAGAAAACGGCGACTCTATTGTCGGGCCTCAGCAATGGCGGATGTTTAAATAACAGCAACTATGTCCAGTAGTGTTCCTTTTACGTATTTGTTATCACTCGATTGTTTATAATAATTACGTCCTGTGTGAAATCTGTGTCTTACTGTTACTCCTTTGTTTTTAGGTTGAGAGCATTCCTAGAGCAAACTGTGAGTTGAATGCTTGTAGTTGATTTAGTGATTGGGTATAATTGTGTAATATAGAAATATTTTTTTAATGAATGATGCATTTAAAAAATATAATTTCATCCCAATGGTTTCCAGGGCGGACCACGTGAAGGTCGACCTGCAAACTATTGTGAGAAACATTCGAAGGGAGAATCGCGTGGTGGTCGACCTGATAGGGTGCATTGCTAGCAATGGCGATGTTACACCGCATTACTAACAATTCCTTCCTCCTCAATGAGAAAGGATTGGATGATAAAATGAATGACGAACGAAAGGACGACGAAACAAATATTTAGGTAGCTAATACACTGCGAAAGAGGATGTAAGTACCCAATGAGTCCTCAACTAAATCATGATTAGTTAGACCATGCATCTAGAAGACTCCTCTAGTAGGAGGCTAATGTTCAGCAGTAGACAGTTAAATGCATATATGATGATGATAATGAAACCATAATCTAGCTAGATTCATATTCGCATCCATGTTGATGTTGCGATTTAATTCTTTAGACAATGATTGCCACTTCAACAGGTGCACCGTCCACATGTTTGCCTTTTTATGTTCCGTGAGCGTGATTAAAAAAAATTGATAAATAAAAGGATTGAGGAATCAACAAACCTCAAGGAGTTTATTATTGAAGTTGGCATTTAGTCCTTCTATCCATCTCTTCTTCGATATTGTATCATAATGTACATAACAACTTGTTAATAATGCCATCTAGCTTCATTATTATGTACTTATATCCAGCGCCAGATAGTCGAGGGCATGAATAATCATGACTAAACCCCTGATGGAGATAAAATATCTTTGTGATATAGTAGTCAGAGATATTTTTTTAAGTAGGCAAACTTTTTAAATGCAAATAAAAATGATAGAAAAAATAAACATTCACAGTGACCTAATTTATTTTTTATTTGTACTGGCTTAGTATTCTTTAATATTCTTATTTTCAGTGTTCATAATGAAGTATAGCAATCTGGCAGTTACCTGTCAATTTTCAAAAACAATTGAAGATGTTTCAATGTTTCTGACCAATTACTTAAAAAGTGCTTTATCTCAAAAACGTTAATTTCGCCAAGCCAAAATTATCAACTTTTTAAAGAATTTATTGGTCTCTGAGGTATTTTATTCTTATTTTTTGCTTTTTTAGATTATTCGATAAATACTTTTTAATTACAGTTAGTAATTGATGATGATGATATCAGCCGTTACTGTCCACTGACGAACAAAGGCCTCCCTCTATTGGAGGGTTTTGCCAATAGTCGCCACGCTTGGTAACCACAGTTAGGCTTTAATGTTTTAAGAAAGCCGCTATCTTATACAAGTTAGCTTATGCAGGGTTGTAACTTTAGACCTAAGTTTGCTCCGTTATCCTTTGGGTGCATTATCATTTCAGCAGATATACTCATTTCGGATTCTATAAGACACGGAGAATAGCAATATCAATAGGTCACTGAGCAACTTGGAGTCTTCATAAGTCATCATTAGTAACACGCGCTGATTGAAACCATTTATCTTCATGAAGTAACTGTAGTCACTTGTAGAAAATATTGAGGTTTAATACTAGGTGAATTTGTTGTCGTGGGACAACTATACCTACTTTTATCCTTACCTATCATCTTTCGCTGATATTACGCCATCGTACACCAGTAAGGAGATATATTATCTATTGAAAAAGGTCCGAAAATTAATACATATATTCTAAGAAAGCTAAGCGAGTATTTGTCTATACTTTGTATCACATTTTCAAATTTTAATTGCATCATTACTAATTAAGTTTCCTAATTGGTTTAAATTTTTTGCGGTTTGTTAGTGCTCTAAAAAGTTACATACTGAATACTTGCCAGAATTAACATATTACTTTCACTTTAATTCAAGCGGAAGAAGCCCTGGGTTACTGCTCTTGTAGATAGCAAAATAATTTTCTTTAAAATAATAAACATAATAATAATTGTTAGAGGTACGAAATAAAACCATTATTCAAATATGATTAATCAATCTATATTATTAATTAACAGACTTTTAAATACAATCTTACCATGTGTAACATTCAATTGGTTTCTTTCATTACATAAAGGGAATCATACCTCGGACTATAACAATAAATACATTGTTTTAACATTGCAGTACTAAGTCTATTTGAAGTTAAAATTAAACTAAATAAATCACTAAGTTTTGACGATGACACATAATGACTCAAAATACGAAATATAACGCAGCATAGTATACTATTTAAAATTAATGAGGAACTCTATAAAATAGCCTGGGTAATCTAAAATGTCTTTCGAGTTTGCATTCAAACGCATATTAACATAAATATAAAATATAACCAACCCTGTTTATATCTGAATTATATTCGTAAATGTGTATAATTTTAGAATCGTCTACAATTAATGAACTATAAGACAATCCACAAATACATGAATCGAGTTAATAATATCACTCCATATGAATATTATGTAGCACTGAGTACACTTCAAAGTTAGCCTACCTTATGTGCATCTTACAAATAAGCAATAATGAAATGGTAACTGAAGTTATACAGCATTACATTTGTGCAATAATCCATAAAACAGACCACAAAATAACAATTGGCACTGTTTTGTAATAATGAGTATGTAATAACAAATTACTATCAAATAAGTACTTAACTCCAAACATAAAAGGATCCCCGTAAAAATGTCCTAAATTTTAGGATATACATAGGTATTAAAACAGCTACGCTGTAAACACAGTGCTTGTTTTTTTTTTAAAAAAGTGTAACTACACCAACCATGCATTTGCTTCTAAGTATTCCGCTTTGACTCGAATTTTTGGTTCATTTTTTAATCGATAAATTTACCGGTTCAATAACCATAAATAAACTAACTAATACATAGCAACAGAGAGCTGCAGAAAGTACCATTGTAAAAGCAAATGTATGGGGAGCATGTATTGTAAATATAAAAGCCTAATGCACATAATTTACCTACACTAAAGGAGTATGTACAGAGCTGATGGCTCAATTAACTAATTCACAGACTAGTCCTTCGTTCGACGGCCATCACCACATATGTGTCTCTCGGATCTCACTAATAATTTGTCCGGCACGTTGCAGAGCCTGAAAGAAAACAACATTATTATTACGGATATACTGAAATACAGTGTCAGTAAATAACTACTACACTGAGTAATACCAGACATTATAGATAGGTCTGTAGCAGGATTCAATCTGTAAAACCAAAGCACAAATAGTGCTAGTTAATAACCAATGGAGTCGATTTTGTGGCGCCATTTGTCTAAACATATCTCTCAAGTTAAAATTTCAATTTGATATCACAGCAAATGGATCCTTAGAAAAACACCAATATGAATTAAATTTCTAATAGATCTAAGTCAAAAATATACATTCAGTTTATGGTGGGTCATAAAACTGCAAATTAATTTCGTTTCAAATCAAAATATTAGATTTAGAAAATTCGTGGCCCCGAAACGACTCTAATGTAAGTGAAACATAATATGGAGACTATTTCCTTAGTTTTGTATCATATAATTGACAATATATTATTGCCTTGTGGTTCTGGCATAGAATGTACATACATACATAGCCCCCTCCTTTTCCGTGGGTGTCTTAAGAGGCAACTAAAGGAATTTAATGATCGAAGGGTAGGGAGCAGCGCTCCTCTTAAAAAATCAACCTGCCTGCCAAGCGTGGTAACTACTGGCAAACCCTCCCTTATGGAGGAGACCCCTGTTCAGCAGTGAATAGTTAACGGCTAACATGATGATAATAATAACTGTTTACAAAGTGTTACATCACTGAATAATCTTGTGCAACAAATATATAATATTGCTGTCGCTGTATGTAGCCTTCACCACAATTACCATTCTCAGACAATCAGTTCATTATGTTAATTTAGAAATTTCATAACTCTTAAAATCTTAACTTTGTAGATTTCTATTTAAAAATGTTAATATTTATCATTCTTAATACATAAAATTCAGAAGTTAGACCTTACAATTTATTGTTTGAGCTGACGGTTGTAATATAGTCAAAGAGTAGATCCAACCTACCTTGAGCATGTCCGCGGCTTCCTTTCTTCTCTGTGCGATGTGTTCAGATTCGTTGAGCAAGCTCTCTGCTTGATCTGACTTATACAGGTGTGTCACTAGTTCAGACTGGAGATTGTCCTTGACGTAATTCACCAAAAAGTGCATCACTGCTTTTGGTACCGAATCTTGGATCGACTTGCGCACAATATAGAAGTATGATTTGATCAGTCGCTCTGAAACAGGGCAAAATGTTTGTTTACTTACTACATACAAACTATATTTTATATTATGTTTATTTTTCTTGAAAGCATTGTGCTATCCAAATTAAGCGTAAGCAAATTTGCCAAATATTTGCTATTTAAAGCAAAATATAAGTTATGTAAATTCTGTGTGTGATTTGCTATAAACCATATAACTGTCCACTGTTGTTTTGCTGGATGTTAAGTAATAATTCAAAAAGGTTATTATACTTTTTAGTAAAGTTATTACTTTTTACTTTAACAAAATCAGTAGGCACTTTAAGTGAAAACAGTTATTGCATGACATACATACAAAA
Organism: Galleria mellonella; assembly: GCF_026898425.1. NCBI lineage: Eukaryota > Metazoa > Arthropoda > Insecta > Lepidoptera > Pyralidae > Galleria > Galleria mellonella. Next base: position 1,594,656 of record NW_026442172.1, on the reverse strand, counting down.
ATATAATCTAATTGAGAATATTTTTTTAAATGGTAAAAATTCTACCAAATTCTAATGAATTACAATCGTGAGTAAGCATAATTTATATGTAACTTTGAATACATTCTTGTTTATTACCATAAGCAACTATTTGGCAATATTATTAAATTAGAAAAATCAGTACTCTTATTAAAATTATATTTCTATTACACAAGTATTTAGTTCGTTACAGAAGAATAAAGAAAATGTATAGTGCAATTGTTGAATCGTGCCAATGATGAAGAAAATGAAATGTGAGTGATTATGAAATAACATGCTAAATTAATGACAAAATAGAGAAAACAAAAAGAATTGCACTAATTGCAATATATAAAAATGCAACGGCTTCTTTAAAAATTTGTATGTCACAATACATATATAAAACAGGTTAGTAAATAGTGGATAAAATTTTTTGTTTGTGCATTGTCCGCTAATAAAGGTTAAAAAGTTATTATTATTTATTATATATTGCTCATATTGTGGTAGAAGCCATTGCAAGCAAACAGTTCATGATGGTAGGTGGTCGGAAACCTAACAATAGTAAGCAGATGAGTGAAGCTTCACATCAACGTGTTCAGTATCCTCACCAACTAGGTCACCCATTTGGTTCAAATGCATCATGGTGATGACGTCATTTGTTTTTGAGTAAGCGTTTAGTACTGTTGTGTTCTCACTCCGTCCACCTAGCATCGCAACAGAAAATCAACGTTCAACCATAGTACAAACACAAGTGTCTAAATGTTATATATGAAACATTTTAATTAATATTGACAAAGGCAGCATTATAAGGTGGATTTAAATCAGTTTTTGTAGACTTACACCCTCTTATTCATAAAAACTTCAAACCTCTCATAAACATATTTTAGTTATTGAACTGTTTTATCTTTTTGATGCTAAATTCCTAATTTGAAAGAAAGTGACAAAACAGTGTAATAGTTAAAATAGGTTTATAGAAGGGTTTAGTTTTTATGAATAAGGGGATTAGAAAGTAGAAACAAATGACATTGTAAATAATAAAAAAAAATTTTTTTCGACGACGACGACGAAGCTTTAATGTTTTATTAGCGTCACTTAAACTACAACATTTTTCATAACTCCCCAAAGCCTAGTTGACTATTATTTTTATAATATGGCGATATCTATACATCAATTGGGTCAGGCCCCTTTAGACTCTTAAAGCGGAGAAATTAGTTAGATTGACATAAAAGGATAAAATAAATGAAATAAAAATGGAATCCTTTTTGAAATCTTACAAATTTGCTTTATATATACTAAGGGGAAAACAGCGCGGATTAAAAACGGGCAGTGAAAATTTATCTGGTATTTCCTGAGGACTGCTATGGAATCAAAGGGATAGTAAAAAGAGATAGTATTTTAATAATGGTTGGTATATCTCGCTGCTAGAATAGATATCGGAGATTCGAAATGCGTCTGTGAAATGAGGTGTGTAATGTATCGTCGATAAGGGATAAGTCAATTAGGTGAAATATGTTCGCGCCTAATACATGTTAAAGAACAAACTTATTAATTATAATATAACAATTATAATGGTATATTATGACAACTGTGTAAGCTTACATGAACAATTAGTAGAATTATTTGATAGCTACTACCGAGGTTGCCCTGAATTTATATATATAAAGTGGATTCTTTCGAGAACTTAAACTAAGATTTGTTTGCGACTTCATATATCGAATAGGTGTTTTATTAGAATCTGTGAGCGATCTTAGTATACAACTGAAAAGTGTTCATAATTTAGCTTGCTAAAGTGCGGCAACGTTGCAATTATCTCTTAATTTTCAAAAACAATTTAACAATTTTTAATGTGTCTGAATTATTTTTTAAATAATTCTGTGCTATTGAACTAAAACGTTAATCATGCATTAATCTTCTTATAAAAGTGTCACTAAAAAGCAAAATGCGAAGTAGGTGTAGTATTTAGTGGAAATTATTTTTGAAAATTTGACCTATAATTGCGACGTTGCCACACTTTTTCAAGCCAAAATTATGAACGCTCTTAAGCTCATTAATTCATAAATTCTAATAAAATATGCACAAGTTTATAAGTAAAATTGATAAAATAGGGTAGTTTGTAGATATGTGGTTTAAATCTTGTTGTTTATTTTATTAGATATAAGTAGTATAATAGATAAACAGAATCTTTCTTACCAATAACATCGCAGTCATGCTGTTCTCGATCGGAAAGCTTGCGCGACGTCTGGCTTGGCACCTCCGGTAGCAGGTTAACAGGCTTTTGAGGAGTCAGAACCTTATTCTCTGGAGTGCCGTTCATCTGTGAAGGAATTAATCTATATAAAATTGCATGTTTAGGTACGTACGTAATACTAGTTAATAATCGGCTAATGTTATGGGAGTTTTAGTTAATGTTGGCCTAAGACCGTAAACTTGTATAAATTTAATTTTTCAATAAATCCTATTCAATGGCATTAAACCCCTTTAACAAAAGTTTTTAGTCTTGGACTAACAATCTTGATAGATACTAAGTTAAATAAGAGTTCGGTGGAATGTAAAAGGAATTTTAATATGAATACTGAATGGTTTAAAAGAGTGAAAAGCAAAAGAAATTCTGGCGGGTATGGAACTACATGGATTTGTGACAGCAGATCTATGAGAAAAAACAACAGTTAGTACAATTTAAAAATAAAAAAAATTAACACTATAAATTCTGAAACGCATGATTGTGAAAGTGAAAATACATGTACCAGGTCACTCAGAAAGTATTGCGAGAAAAAGTTTTTATGTAAGCGAGACTGGCCAGTTATAATTTATTTACAAATATTATAACTTATAAGTAAAATAAGGTACTTTCTAAATTTAAATTTCCCTCCACATTTTTTTGCGAGCTAATTAAAATTACCGTGTCTCATTGAAAAATGGATTTGCGTCGAGAACATTTTCGCACTATGATTTTTTACGATTTTAAGTGTCGCCTGAAACCGGACGAATCGTACGATAGACTTCAAATGGCATTCATGGTTGAAGGCCCTTCTAAGGCAACCGTGTATCGTTGGTATAATGCATTTTAACGCGGTCGACTAACTTTGGGGGATGAAGAAAGAAGTGGTCGCCCTTTGACGGCTGTTACGGAAGAAAACATGCTAGCAGTGAAAAATATTATCCAAGACAATAGACAAGTTACATACCAAGAGATTCAGCACATACTGCAAATTGGATCAGGAAGCCTTCACGAGATTCTACACGTTTATCTACGGATGCGGAGGATAGTTTCACGCTAGGTGCCGTACAACCTCACCGATGTTCAGTAGCAGGCAAGGGTGGAATGGTGCCATGATATGATAGACAAATTTGAAGCAGGCTCGTCTCGGCGTGTTTACAACATTGTTAGAAGTGATAAAAGTGCCAGTCAACGGTTTGGGTGTTTTAAATCGAACCAACGCCTACCAAAGTAAAGCGACCTAGAAGCGGGGGGAAGATTTCGTTCGTGAGCTTTTTCAATTTAACTGGCTACTTGGTGTCAATTCCTTTACGAAACCAAAGAAGAATTTATGCTGAATGGTATACTACCAAATGCTAGGCAGAAGTTTTCTCTGTTGTGAGCAACAAGCGACCAAACACAGAGATCCGCGGGCTACTGCTCCACCACGATAATGCGTCCGCCCACACCGCAATCAAAACGAGGGACTTCCTAGACAGCACACGGGTCAAACTCCTGGGCACCCTACTTACAGCCCTGATCTAGCACTGTCTGACTTCTTCTTATTCTAAAAAATTAAAAATCAGCTCAAAGGGATACAATTTTCGTCGCCGGATGATGCGCTCTCAGCGTTCGAGCAGGCTGAAAACGAGGTGTCTGCGGCGGACTGGAAAAAGTGTTTCGAAAACTGGTTTAGACGCATGAAACTTTGTAGTCTGGTGGAGAGTACTTTGAAAAAATGTATGTACTATAAGTAAATATAGGAACTATAGGAACATTTTTTTAGTGTCGCCAAACTTTCTGAGTGTCCCATGTATAAATAACAAGCTTTTGGTATTAAAACACTGTCACCTGTGGAGTGGCTGGAGAATCACTGTTATTGGGAGACTTGTTCTCATGACCATCTGTGATCGCAGCGACATGCTAAAACATAACCATAAACCATGAATTATATGAGTATGAATGTATTGAATTTAATCTAATCCAGACTAGCCGCTAATTGTTATGATCTCTAATAATTACACAATACAGTAAAATGACATTTAATGTTGTCAATATTGATTTTTGAAAATATTGTCATAAAAAATAAATCCAGTTCATTGAATACATTGACATATTAGCGAGTCTCTAACATTTTAAACACCTAACAATAAAATGTATGCACAAAGTCACTTGTGCAAATATTTATTCACGCAAGATTATTTTAAGATATAATATAAAAAAAAAAAACAATATTAATTATTCTTATCTACTTGAACATATATACTTATTGTATATAAACTTCGTAAAACAATTCTTTTTTTTTTGGTAGTCCTGTAAAAATAACCAAACTGAACTTGAAGTGTACCGCTTTACATCATTATAAAGTTTAATAATATAAAAAGTTAATAACTTTATTTTAGACAATAATATTTTTTCTATGTCACTTTACTGTATCGAACTAAAAGTCGACCTTAGTCATTTGCGCCGGCAAGTGACAAATGGTGTATACATATCTTGGATATCCCTGAAATCAACATGATATTGCATAGATTACTATTCATATATCCATAGAAGTTAATATTGTTCATTCTATAGCGTGGTATCGATCTACATGAAAAACTTAAAATTGATTGCCGGCGCCCATGAATCTAATATTAATATCGATCCTGGTCATTTCAGATATAGAAAAAGGTATATTTTATTCACAATATAAATGTAGTGAATATTTTCTGTTATTTACTATTTATAGTTGATATGAAATATTATATTAATATGTATTCAATTCAGCTATAAATAAAAAATAACTGAACGGTAACATGTGATGAGATGCACAATGAGTGTTCTCGTATAGACTGGTTCTTCAATAGTTCTCTAATAATATAATTAAAGAACATTTTTAATGTTCTCTAATTTTAGTGAGTTAAAACTACAAGTACAATGGGATCAATTCCCTTCCAAACTGTCATTATTTAAACTTATCGTTAAACCGATGATTCATGCACTGCAATAAACGTGATTTCTAAAATGAGGTACATCAGACTAAAGAGAGTCCACATATATTAAACTAACCCTCTTATACATAATATTAAATAATCTTATACATAATAATAATTATCACTTTCTATAAACCTATTTTAATTATTACAGTGTATTGCCACTTTGTTTCATAAAAAAATATTTCGAAAGAAAAAAACAAAACAAAACACTTTAATAATTAAAATAAGTTTGTTAGATATTTAACGTTCTTATGAATAAGAGGGTAAATGTTTAAAAGCTATGAATAATGACTGTGTAGTAACTCGATTTAGTAAGATCGATGTAATTAATGACTGTACCATACACAGCACTGGTCCACACAATATCTAGTTTTTATTTTACCTGATTGTATGAGTCCACTACATTTGCCAAGAATACTAGAGTGGACCCTCTTTCGCCCATTTGTTGAAGAAATAGCTACAAACAAGTTCAACAGTTATATATTTTACTAATTGTTTGAAAAAAAAAAGAATATTTTCTACCGCACCCAAAAGCAATAAACCATGTTACTGTTTGTTAATTACATATTTAAAAATATTAGTACTAATAATATTAAACGCATTATCACAGCAGAACAAAATATAAAATATAAATAATATTTATTCATCAAGAATGCAATGATATGAGTTTAAAACTTAATAAGTATATTATGTATATATGTAGATATATATAAAAATATAAAATAGTATAAAACATGCTTACATTATAGAAGGCGCCCACCGTTCCCTATAGACATTATTGTAATCTTAGAAAGCAAATCGGAACATGGCACTGGAATGTATTTATTATTCATATTGCATATAACATGTAATAATGTTATGTTATAGTTAATACATAAATATATTATATTAAATGTTATAAATATAGAAATAGGAATAGTAGGTATATGAAACTTTGATTGAAATATTTTTTATGATACAAATATTTAGTTTAATAACAGGATATAATATCAAATAAATATAACTACCGTCTTTAACGACAGTGTAATATTGCATACACAAGTACTAATTTTTATTGGTTATAGTGCATTCTCAATAAACATATAATGTTTCAGATTAATGAAATTAAATTATGAAATATTCAAGATATTTGTCAATTTAATTTTAATTTTAAGTTGTACATAATCAAAACAACGTTTTTTAAATTAGATTTTACTTATAATTTAAAAAGAAAAATATAAGGATATAACTTTCATAAATTCTTCAATAAGGTAATCAATACTGATTGTAAAATATTCAGTATTTCTATCTTTGACTAGTCAAAAATACATTCAGTATACTTACCTCGAGTTAGTGTCATATTAGACCCGTTCCCACATGCACGGCCTAAATATAAGCAATAAAATATGTACTTTGAATAATGTAGATACCGGTGAGGGGGTGGCGCGTGGTGTCTTCTGTCTGAATATGGGGCTGTTCTCGTCAATCAAGCCGTCTGTACTCTTCAGTAGGCCAGAGACGAGAGCAGCCTCACGGTGGAAGTCCGGATGCTTGGTGTTGATATACGCCAATTCAATAGCGACTAGGTTCTCAACCTGTGAAACGTTTTGTTAAAGAAATCTATAGTCTTATGACCATGATATATAATTATAGATCATTTATTATGTCATACTATTTTCAAAACAATTACTGCTAATCATCTGAAGATGGCACATATATGTATATAACATAAAGGGGTCTTTCCCCTTTTAAAGGGAATTAAAGAGTACATACCATAGAGTTGGTAGCCGGCAGTCTGGTACGGAGTAATTGTGTGACGACGTCTACGATGCGCTGGTGAAGCCGGGGAAATCGCAGCATCTCTTGCTGCACTTCAGTACCGCAGTGTTGCACTATCCGTTGCATTTCTTCGTGGACCTGTACCAAAATATAAGCGAAAGCCGAATAATATAATTATTTATATTATTAATTTTTAATGTATTAAAATATTTTTCTCTAAATTAATCGCATGGCAGTAGTTTTGTTTAAAAATTGAACTGTGCACGAAACTGTTTTAGTTGTACGTTGTAGTTTCACGAAATTAATTCATGCATACATTATGAAATTAAGGATTCACAGCACTACTGATGACATTAATGTAGTGAAATTTATTTTAAGTCACTACTAGTTTGGCAATGTAAATATCGGCTCTAAACAGTGTAAAATATCCAACTAACATACAATAGTTTGAATAAAACAAAATAAAAAAATATTATAAAACATCAACTGTTTAAAATACTATGTACGTATACTAGTTGTATCCCACTGCTTTACTGTGTATTAGGATAATTAACTGTTTATTTTATACCAACTTTAATTTCAGTCATTTAAGTGTAAATTTATCAATATTAGTATGATAAGAAGTCTAATCTATCGAAGTAAGGATCCTTCCTTCCTTTTTAACACAAATGTCCATAAGACAACATGTTCCGAAATTTCACAGGAATGGTGTCCGTAGGTGAAACTGTGGTACACCAATACACCTTATTTCGTCGTTGTGCAATGAAAATTCATCAACTACAAAAAACAGATTCTAAGAATAATCGCGTTGACTATTTTTTTACGTAAAAATATAGCTATATTTTTTACGTAAAGATATAGCTTCTAAATGCTATCAAAAACATTTGTAGGAAGAAAACTTAGCTTACAATTTTTATAAAACTACGTGTAATTAATGAAATTCAACAGCTGTTTATTTGTTTAAACTAAAATTAAAAAATCAACTTAATTAGTTTTCGCGGAGAAAAGTCCAGTAGAATTGGTACTTAGGTACTTATTGACATTTTGTAATTTCGAAAATATGAAAAAAAAATGTTTATATTGTTTAAAACAGGGTACATTATTGTATTTTAAACCAAATGGGGCAAAAAAATTGGTTTCGCCAAATATATTAATGATTTTTTGCTGCACGACGATTTATGCTATAATATTATTTACCAATTCAACGCAGCGTAATGATGGGTCTTCTAATCGCCTAATTTGTCTTTTGACTAGCAATTCAAATGAGACCTCTGGCACGAACAAGGCGGGCCGCGGGCCAGTCGCGTTACGTATCGCCGTCAGTATGTCCATGCGAGTTAAACCTGTGAATACAATGCATATTTTTTTATTTTGCTATTTATTAATTACTGAATGTTTTTTATGGTAATAAACAGTAAATCCATTATTCAAATTTTCTAAGGTTAATTTTCAAGTTTATAATTGTTATAATGAACCAATATTTACATGATACCTACTCATAATTACTATACTTAAGTATTGATTTTTTTATCTCCTAAATTTGTTGATTGAGATGGAATTTCGTTTCTTTTTATGCGAAATCTATTAAGTTATTTTGTATAATAAATTTAAAATATTAAATTCAAATTATTGAACCCTTACTTATATCACATATACATAAAGAACTCCTTTTCATATGAAGCTGTAAGATATTTATACATGATATTTATAAAGATATGGAGATATAAAAATATTGTATTATAATCATGAACTACTTTTTAGTATAAGTTATGAAGCTTCTTACTTTGTTCTAATCTTATAAAAGTGAAAATGAGTTTGATTACTATTAAATTTGGTATACACGTACAGGATGAAGGGCATATTGTTATTATTATATCACCGGTAACTGCCTACTGCTGAACATAGGCCTCGTATAGAGGGGTGTTTTGCCAGTAGTTGCTACGCTTGGCAAGTAAGTTATCAACCACACTTAGGTTTTAATGATTTAAATTAATTTTAAGAGGGGCACTGCTCCCCATATCTTAAGTTCCTTTAGTCGCCTCTTAAGACACCCATGGAAAAGGAAGGGTTGGCCTATTTTATGTCGGAACTATACAGTATGAAAGACATAAGTTACTTGTTATTCTGGTCAGTGAACATATCCCGGTGATACGGACAAAAGCTCATGTACAAGCTAGTTCTGAGTAAAATTGTCTATGGTATTGATATTTATTAACATTTATGTTCATTGGACACTGGATGTCACATTCTTGTTCTATCTCAAGCATACGGCACCAGTAATATGTGTATCGATATATACGTGTATCACTTGTCTATAAAGACCTTACGAATATAGATATTTTGTTTAATATAAATTATGTATACTGACCGACTAAAGGGTGAATTGAGTCCAGAGTACGGCCAAACGTCTCATGAAATATGTAACAAATTCTTGCCCCTCCACACAGTTCGGTGGTTTCTATGTTCCTCGCCGTGCCCTCTATTGTCGAACAGTATGCGCTGGCGAACTTGGTGATAATTTGTAACAAAGTTTGTGACTTGTCTGACACATCGTCTCCATATGAGTTGAGTAAAGATTGGAACTGAGATATCATTACGTTAACACGCACCTAAAATGAAGCAATAGTAACAGTATATATATTTATTAAATATAATTAAAACACAATGCTGATCTCAATAGTTTAGCACTCTACTTCAACTTCCGATGGTCGCGGAATCGATCCCATCTTAATACAATTTTTTGTATTATGAAGTACATGAGTACTTTTCTGAATGTGTCTATGTGTTATATGTATGTATTTAATTATTTTTATCAGTTGTCTAGTATCCCAATACAAGGTCTGCTTGGATTGGGATTTGATAGTGCTGAGTATTGTTCTTGGTATTTATTATTATAATTATAGTAATGTATGCAAAATTCATGAAAAACGATAAAAGTATCGTACTGACGATAGATAAATGATAGATATAAATACATTTCATAGAATATAAAATTAGGCATAAGCTATAAATTAATATTTTTGTTTCTTAAAATTACATGTAAAATAGATAAATATACCATTTTCTTCTTTTAAAAGTATTTCTTATTAAAAGAAGAAAAAACTACTTCCAAACCTACTATACAAAACTAAAATAAATTTTGTACCCAGTCTCGTGTGTTTTTTAAGGTCGTAAAAATCCATTCACATTTAATGGAGTCAGACGACACAAAGTCAGATTTAGAATAAGCTACTTTTTAAATCAATTTCCTTTATAAAAATAAAATCATCTTAGATTCGTAGACTTTACGTGTTTTTATTACTTCTGTCGACGTAAAAATTTACACAGACATGACGTTTTGAATTCGACGTATACTTTTCAGCCGATTTCATTTTTCGTATGTTCTTGCTAATATGCGAATCATCGAACGTTCTTAATATTCTAGTTGTGATCATAAAAGAGTGACTGTACTTATTAACTTCTCTTTATGAGTCATATTATCTACTTTGACAACATAAAACGCATACATTCAATATGTTGGCTTACCGGTTCATTAAACTTTATATGACATTGTGTTTATTTCGCGCAAATCCGCAACTAACTTTCCGATAATGTTATAAAAAAGGAAATTTATAATCAAGCTATAAGGTATATAATTAATAGCTATGCCATGATATTATCTATTTCTTACACATCTAAAAATTGCGTATTAGTATGTATATTGCCTTATTAACTTTATATGGCCTAGTGTAGACATCAACTATAAATCAAACGACAAAGAACATCAAAATATTTGAACTATGACCTGCTAGTAAATATGCAATCATCAGTGTTCTGAAAAAATCATTTCAATAATGCTTCAACTGCGCGATTGAATTGGTAGACCATTGTATATTGATAGTAATAATACGGTCGAAAGCAATTTTGCGATACCATTGTATTCGGGTGTATAACCTTGAACTTTACACAAAGTATTTATATGTATTAATTAATGTACATATACTGATTCCAATATCTTCATATAAGTATCTATTTTACGTAATATTGACAATCAATTCATTATGAAATTAATGCGCTTAATAGATTTGCTCATGTACAATATTCTAGAATAAAATGTGTAGGATGTAATTGAAGAGATTGTGCAAATCTTGTTTGAATTATTTATAAATAAATGGAACGAAATGTGACTTTATGTTGTGTTCCAGGATAATTTTTATAGAAAATATTTTAAATTAATAATACAGATTTCTCGTATAGGTATGCTTTGATTGACAATTTTTGGAATAAAGAGAATATACAAAAAGTCGACTATTAAAAGATACTCATATAATTAAAGAATACATTTACCAGTACATTACTTCTATAAAACTTGTTGGTTACGAATAATTAAAAAGTTTCTAAATAATTATTACCTTCACTTTAATTAATGTGCTCATTAAAAAAAAAAAAAAAACAATTGAAATGTATAAAGCATAAAATTCCTATCATTAAAATAAAAAAAAAAAAATTAAAACAAATTATAGTGTAAGGCGTACCTTTAATTCCGGTAAGCAATCCCTTATATGATGCATAAGCAGTCTATTCAATGTCTTAGCCAAGTATGGAGTACCATTGCGAGTAGCTATAGTTGGATACTTCCTTTGGAGATATGTTGCTTCATCTTTCAGAGCGTCCTGTACATTTAAAATAGAAAACATATAAATATGAGAATGCTGGAATCCTATTTAAATAATGGTACCACTAAAACACTAGGCAGTGCGATTAATGCTTATTAGTACCTTTATACACATTTGTCGATTGGTTCACGATTCGGGTATTGTCGTTCGAAAGTTTCTGCGGATCTACCATGAAATAACATTCCGAAATTTCGGACTCAATTTCGTGTTTTTGTTTATAACAAAACCGGACCAATAAATGTAGTTTAACATTTCGTTCCTCATACATTCTATCATAAAAGTCCAAAGGAACAATATTTTAACACTTAATATTTCCAAACGGCTTGTATTATGTAATTTTAACATGAAATTTGTGTTCCGTTTGGCTCCGAAATTTCGGAAAACATTTCATGATAGGCCCTCTGGTATACCTTTTCGATAATAATTACGCACCCATCATTGCGATACGACACGAAAGAAGAATTAAAAGCGTAGCCCGATGCAGCCCAATCGACGCGTGTGTAGAGGACCTTAGTATTCGATCTGCCGCGCGCTGGGTCAGTCACCCACGTTTCCGATAGACCTAGTACTACAAACACCCGGCTGCAAATGTTGAATATGTTGTCACGTTTTTGTGTCAGAACGTGACAATATCAATCTTTCTTTCTCAATAAAGTTACAAAAAACTCATAATTAATCAGTTTTTGACTATTACAACCTTATTCATTTTATGGTGTCGGCATATGGCACTCTCACATAACGAATCTTAACATACCCCTATTTAATTAAATTCGTTTAATTGTTTGGCATAATTCGTTTAATTGGCTGGCGTAAAATAACCGAACACACATACTGTACATATGTTTACGTGTGGGACCAATTTTTGTTCATTTTAAATTACATTTCTATAATATCTTAGTCCAATGTTTTTAAGTATGACATAATAATTATTTATATTTAATTGATTATAAATTGTCATACTAAAGTGGTATCTTGTATAGCGCTATTTGTGGCTATTAGTGACGGTTACTACCTATGTAACCCTGAGAAAATACCTATCAATATTTAGATATCTATAGTAATGTCCTAGACTGCATTACACACTAAGTCTACATAGGTGCTTCTGCGTCAGATAATATACGATATACTGTATTATCAAATGTAAATCACAATGGAGCGATAAATATAAAATCACACAATTAAGTTCATTGTGAAATATACTATGATAGAAAGATATAGAGATGAAATTACCGAAATAGTTTTCTTATCTATAATGTCTTGTTGAGATCTGTTTACAACGCCAATGATGCCCAGTTTTACAGGGATTACTCGCCCACACAGGATGTCTATGGCATCAGTTCCTGAAATAAATTAATGTTATATTATTGTCGGCAGTATAAAAACGACATGTAAGTGAAATATACTATATGTATCTGTTGTATATATTTAGAACACATTTACAATGTATAAAGTAAATTCCGCGGCGAACGTCTCTTTGCCAATATATTTATGAACTAGTTTATAGAGCCAATTGATGAAAACAAACGGGGTTTTATAACGTCATATTAATGTGCTCTGCTGGACATAGGTCTCTTCCCATAAGAGGTGAATACTAAGCTACTATTAGCATGTTAGTCAGATATCTGATCAGGTAGCGATGTCTGAAGAATACAAAATGTCATAAATCCTTTTCATAAGTAAATTTACTCTACTAATTTTATAAAGAGGAAAGATTTGTTTGTTTATTTTTAATGGATAATCTTAAGAACTACTCAACCGATTTCAAAAATTCTTACATTTATAAAAAACTACATTTTCAGCGAGTACCATAAGTTATATATTATTTTTAAAAATTACATCTGCCCGCATGGAGTCCGGCCGGATTAGTAGTTTTTATATGAAATAGTAAAAATAAAAAAAAATTATTATAAAAATAAATAATTAGCGTTATACGCGTTTTGATTATATTTTTACACTGTTGGTTACTAGTCACAAAGCAAATAGCGGAAGTAACTCATTTATATTTCTAATAGTATGAAATATCTGATGAAAAATGGTAACAATAGTTTAGAATGTAATATTTTTCAAATTAGACGGCAAAGCATTTTAAAACGTTTTGAAATAGTATAAATTGAAATTGTGGCTAATCGTTACGAAACAGTATAATAATTGTTATAATAAAAATGTTATCGCAGTCGATTTGTTTATTTACGTATAATAATATCTAACGGCGTTATCAATGTGTCTCTGCAACATGGCGACGGTGTCAATCAATGTGATAAGTGCGTATTTGATTTAAACGATGTATGAATATAATTTCTTGTAAAAGTACAAGTAATCTAAAATTTTTAATTGGATTACACATATGTAACATAGTAAGTAATTAACCGTATGTTAGTTGTACTTATGGAACTTTAAACAATTATATAATTTCCTATGTAATTAAGGAATAACATTTACAATGGGCTCATTTTTAATTAGTGCACAGCAAGAAGAGAAATTTCCGTGTTGTGATCAACGTTGTATTAATTTTGACTGAGAAAAAATGCACCGACGAATATCATTAATAGCAGCAGACCTTTACAATGAGATGCACATTCCCCCAATTATTAGGAGTACAAATAAGTTTCCGCCGTTTTATTGTGGATGGCGCGGCACGGAGTTTCGGTTAGCTTTCGCAGATGATAACCGGCTTAAAAAATAGTTTCGACATTCAAGACCAACATAACCTATTAATATTATTGATTTGATATTGGTAAAATATAATTTTTATAACTTGAAAATGTCAAAATTTGAGCCAAATAAGCGTCATTTGCGGGAAATATTAATTTACTTCTTTAATTTAAAGAAATCTGCTGCTAAGGCGCATCAATTGCTCGTAGAAGCATATGGTGAGGGTGCTTTGAGTGAGAGAACGTGTCGAGAGTGGTTTCAAAAGTTTAAAAACGGTGATTTCGACGTAGAAGACAAAGATCGCAGTGAAAGGCCAAAAATTTACGAGGATGCAGAATTGGAGGAATTATTGGAGGAGGATTCATCTCAAACACAAAAAGAACTTGCTCTAACATTAGAAGTCACTCAGCAAGCAGTCTCACATCGTTTAAAATCATTAGGAATGATTCATAAACAAGGAAATTGGGTTCCGTACGAATTAAAGCCGAGAGATATTGAACGCCGATTATGCTTAAGTGAAATGCTGCTAGCTAGACATAAAAAAAAGGGTTTTTTACATCGTATCGTAACTGGTGATGAGAAGTGGATACATTATGACAATCCAAAAAGAAAAAAATCATGGGGATTACCTGGCCACGCGTCAACATCAACAGCAAAACCGAATATTCACGGAAAAAAACTTATGCTGTGTATTTGGTGGGATCAGCTAGGTGTAGTGTATTATGAGTTGCTTAATCCGAGCGAAACAATTACTGGAGCCCTCTATCGAACACAATTGATGAGATTGAGCCGAGCTCTGAAAGAAAAACGCCCTCAATACTATTCTAGACACGAAAAAATTATTCTTCTGCATGACAATGCTCGTCCACATGTTGCGGCTCCCGTAAAAAAGTACTTGGAAACACTTGATTGGGAAGTGTTACCCCACCCGCCGTATTCACCAGACATTGCACCGTCCGATTATCACCTGTTTCGGTCCATGGCACATGCTCTGACGACGCAGCGGTTTACATCTTATGAGGATACCAAAAATTGGGTTGATTCGTGGATAGCCTCAAAAGACAAGGAGTTCTTCAGACGTGGAATTCGAATGCTGCCTGAGAGATGGGAAAAAGTGGTTGCAAGTGATGGGCAATATTTTATATAAATCTATATTACCGTTCTTCTATAATAAATATTTAATTTGTGTTAAAAAACGGCGGAAACTTATTTGTACTCCTAATAGTAACGAAAGTATACACATTTATTACCTACTTATGTTTTTATTTTTATGTTTGAAATTGAGAACACCACGCGCTCTAGAGATAGTTATTTACGAGTAGAGATTGTAAGCTATAAGATATTTAATATTTTGAATAAAATACGAGGTTTGTAACAATTTTATCATATTTGAAAACTTATTATCACTACATAGTAAAAAACAAAGTCGCTGTCTGTCCGTCCCTATGTATGCTTTATATCTTTAATATATATACTTTAATATATATAAAGTATATATATCTTTAAAACTACGCAAAGGATTTTGAAGCGGTTTATTTTAATAGAGTGATTCAAGAGGAAGGTTTATATGTATAATATATGCATAATATTGTAGAGAAACACTGACAAATTTAGAGGTTTCTAATGTGATGACGACACATTGTGAACACATTTATTTGCGCTTACATTGCAAATGCTGGCTGAACCCTACAAGATAGATTAAAATAATGTACTACAATAATAATAATCAAACTTCTCGGAATAACATAGGCTATTTTATGTTTTTTTGTAAAAAACCCGTGCGAAGCCGGGGCGGGTTGTTAGTTACTTATAATTGTGCAAAAGATTTGTCAATGATACCATGTTGGAGATTGTTGTAATCTGTAGAATTTATTACAAAATATTGAAAACATAAAGATATGTATTTGACTGCCAACATACCTGCATCCATAAGATCAAGTTTAGTAACTACAGCTAGGGTCCTTCGACCATCAGTATCCACTTCTTTAGCCATTTTAATGGCTTCACTGGTTGCCATATCGGTGTTAGCAGCAGTTACAGCCAGAATAATAGAATTGGGATTGGAAATATATTTAATAATGAGGTTGCGAATCTGGTTCTCAATATCTTCTGGTTGGTCACCTATTGGTATCTGGCAGTAAAGTTAAATAACAGTAAATATTATGAATATACAAAAAAATAAAAAAATAAATATAAATATTAATCTCATGTTTATTTTATTTTTTGTTGATAATCTGTTAATTGCCCGTATTAGTGCAATAAAGTGTTAATTATTAGATAAATTATATTTATTAATTAACTAATCCAGCACACATTGTTTTGCCTCCTACAAACACTTATTAGTTCCATATTTTCTTATTGGGATAAAAAAACGTATTATATATATCAAGTTGAAGCAAACTATATATTTTCAATTTTTCATTAAAATGAGTTGAGCGGTTTCGTACATTAGCGGGAATGAACATAGTAACACGAGATTTTTATATACCTTATTAGATAAAATAGAAAAAATATATCAAAAGAAAGTTTCCATTTGTTTAGCTGACTGTATGAACGCATCGAATGTGAGGAGCGCGGGGGTTTGCCAGTAAGTAGCCTGCCACTTGGTATATCAATCAGGCTATAGATCGTTTCTCGACGTTTAACATTTTGTTTTCGGAAGTTCATTTTCACGTTAATGAACATGTAAATTTGCAAAACTGCCGCTACTAAGCTGCGACGAACACGAATGCCGTGAATGCGAAGATTTTCATTTAGACGACATTATTTTTAAGAGATATATCCCCAAATACTGTACTATGATAATTAATAAACATTTTTTTGTATAGACATCTTATTTTTTAAGTTATCAACTCACAAAATATAAACTTTCTTTTGAAACATTTGTACAATCGTCAAAGACAAACAGAATTATACATTTTATCATCATACCTTTGTAATTCCAGGTAGGTCAACTAGTGTAAGGTTGACAACTGTTGTCGAGTATATTTTGAGACTAATAGGCTCTGGACAGATACCCTTATTGCTACCAGCCATGCGGTCAGTTTCGCGTTCTATTTCTTGTCGTATGGCTTCGAAATCTGTATAGACCTTGTCCTTTGTATGAAGAAATTTACCCCATTCTTCTAAATTTATTGTACCTAAAGCAAAAATATAAATAACATAAATAATTTTATTACAAGTACACCAGTAAGATGTTAGTACATTAAAATAATCGTTAAAAACCTTACACAAGTTATTTCTTCAAGACTAACAAGTGCACCTGATTGATATATTGATTGATAATTGATACCTCTAGTTTTATGATAATGTAATAATAATAATTTTAGAATAATATTATCATATACCAAGTCTAACATATTCATTACATATTGATATTAAAATATTTACAAGGTATTTAGGTAATGGTGGTCAAGCAGAACAACACAGAAAAAATATATTCCATGAATAATACAAACCTTTACTGAATATTGAATGAGACAGCTGAGTAATTGGGTTCCATGTTGTTGCCTCAGTATTCTGATGTCTTAATACTAGCATAGATGTAAATATATTTGATGTATCTGAATGCTACATTTCAATGTGTTACTCAAGAACATAACTCAGTTTATTATAAAAATTTAAACTGCATATGTTTATTAAATTCACATAATTGCAATAGAAATAAAAAAAATCAGCATAAATTTTTAACACAATTATGATTACCTCGACCTGTTTATTATGTACTACTGAAAATAGGTCTCATAAAATAGTTTTGAGCCATTAACACCTTACAACATTTTTTAAGTATTTATTTTTTAAGGGATCACCAAACATTATATTCACTTATTAGATATTGTTATTCAAGAACCTTTCTTCCTCACCTGTAAATTCTTATGATTGCAAAAAAATTATCAAAATCAGCTCAGCATTAGTGAGATAATGCATAATATACATAAATAATAAATTAGTGAATAAATCTCCTTTTGGAAGTAACTTAAAAATTTGGTAATAAAATAATCAAGTATCCTATTAAATAAGAAAACAAAGACATTCCGTGCACATAGATAATATATAAATCGATGAGCTGAAATGTATTTTATACAAATGATAACAGTAGCGGCAGCGAAATGGAGATTAATGTCTTTATTGCAATGGCAATGAATTTCAAATTAACTATTGTTATCTCAATATAACAATCTAGACGGTTCAGGCATAAGGTTGTGAGAAATATTAAATTTACAAAGAGAATAGTTACCACTGATAGTTAGAATTTTCAATAAATTTGCATAGTTGTTTAAGACAGTTTATCTTAGACAGACTTGGATGATATCAACAGCACAACTAAACATAATTGAATGCACATGAAATTATTTTCAAAAGGAAGCAAAGTTATTATTGATTAGAATAAGTCAAGTTATTAGACAACAAATTAAGAGTTACACAGGGACAGTGTTATATGACTCAGCAAAAATTTTGTATTGAGATTTTTCTGATAATGGCGAATATATATATCCCCAGTTTTGCATAAAATGTTAAGTGCAGAAAAGAAATTCCTATCCTGATATATCCATGTACCAGTTTTGAAATATTTTGCAGTTTCGAACATGGCAGACAATTGGAAGTCAAGAATATAAAAAAATGTATTTTTTTTTCATGGAAAGTAAATCAGTGTCAATTAAAGTTCAATTACAGTCAATTAAATAAAATTACACAAATTTTCTCAGATGCATTCAACAATGACCAGAATTACCAAAAACCCATTATGTGAATCATAATATGATTAATTTTTTTATGTTTTTTCTACCAAGAAAATTATACAAGTCTATATAGACTGATTTGAATATTATACTATATATATGCTGGTTTGAAGGTATCTATTAAATTTGGTGGATTATATGAAATGAGACAACAAAATAAAATGAAATATTGTTAAAGATGTTTATGTAGACAAACCTTCTTCTGCTGAACGATGCTCCTTGCTGTCTTTAGGGCTATACACCAATTGCAAGACAAGTGGTCGCCGGGTGACAATGCCCGGTCCTCGAGGCAGGAATGAGCGGCCCACGAGGCTCTCGATCACAGAACTCTTGCCAGAACTCTGCCATAAATGTCAATAAATAATGTTAATAACAATAGTAAAAAGGTGCTTTTTTTAATATTAGCATTTAAACTTACTTAAAAAATAATTTATATTCAAGGAAAACTTATTATAAACATTATTAAATAGTAATTTTCTATGATTGTATTACCCTACCTAAATATTTTTTAAAGATTATAATTAGATTAATGCATCATAAATACCCTATGTCATGTTTTATATTATTAACTGGAATAAAAATAGTATAAGAATCACCAGAATTTCTTTAGTTAGCAATTATTCTACTATAAAAGATTTATTATTATATTATTTATATTCAGTACTTCTGAAATATTCCTTTCAATCTTTATAGAATAAAAATTACTAGCCCAATAATCTATGTATCCATTAGGTACATTATACTATATACAAGTAAAAAAAAAATCTTTTTACAGATACAGCTTTCTTGTGTAGTAATAATAAAAAAATACAACAAAAATATTGTAAATTTCATATGTTAAAGTTAATAACAATTGTTATACACAAGCAACATGTATATAACATATCACTCTCATTAAACAAGTCAAACATTCTGGACCAAATTACATATAAGTCAAACCAGTAATTCTTATAATAAAATAGGAATAAAATTGATATATTATTTAATAACATGTTAAATAAAGTGTCATAAGTCTAACAGCTAGGATAATAAGGCTATGGCACATCCTTATTACATGGCAAACATAAACAGCAGTGTAACTGTGCTGCTCATGTTTATAAATTACAATTATTACTTTAAACAAATAATCTATCATCTCATTTGCCATGCCAAGTAACATAAAAAAAATTAAAAAAAAGATGTGTATTTTTTTTATTCAGGAAATTTTCATAAATTACAAGAGGCGAGTAGGTCATCACAGTATAATTAAAACATTTTTAAAAATACTCTAAAAACTATTGAATGTCATTACTCTTAATTAAATGTTAATTTTAAGTATACTGAATATAAGTATTGAATATAAATTTAAACAAAAGCACATATATATATTTTTCTAGTGCCAGGGACGTGATTATGGACTGGGATAAATGCTCTAATTTAATGGGAATGAGGACAAAGAACTCTGTGACATTTTTACATAACCAATAGTTGAAACAATATTTCTTTAATACTTTCTTACAATATTTCTAATCACTACAATTATAATTATTACTTATGAATAATATTGAAAATCATTCACCTGTGTTCCTAAAACTATTATTTGAGGTAATTGAATGGCATCAGCACCAACTGTATTAAAAACGTCTTGTAATTTATTAATAACTGGTATAAGCGCTTCCATATTTATTGTTGCCAATTACTAACTTGAGAATTTTAGAATCAGTTTTCTGCTGTGCTATTAGGTAAGAAGCACAGTACTGATAATTTTAACAAAATATCAAAACAGAGAAACCAACCGGTAAAAGTCGGCCATATTGATTTTATTTTGGCCGTGCATAGACAAAATAAGTAATAGTATATGCAAAGGTATGTTTTTTTAGTTACGATTCACTTCGTCGTAGACTTTTTTTTTTTTTTTTTTTCATTTATTGTGACTTTGGCGAAAGCCATCAGCCAAAAAGTAACAATTACAAGGTAACAATATAAAATTACAAGACAAATTACAAAAATTATTATAGTTATAAATTAATTATAATATACTAAGAAAGTAAGTTAAGTAGAAAAGTATAAGTTACAATTACATATTTAAATTTCACCAATTGATGAAAAATTTCTTGGTACAAAATGGTATGTTTTAGTAGATCCTGCGCTGAAGTAGGAATATTTTGACATTTTATTAAATCTTGACATTGACAAATAAAAAGTAACCGTTGAAGTGAGAATTTAGGACAAACAAAAAAAAATATGATCCAAATTAGAAAAAATGTTTTGGCAGTATTTACAGATAGAATTATCCAATAAATTAATACGTTGCAAATGTGCAGGAAATTTACAATGACCTATCTGCAATCTACTTAATATAGTATAACCAGACAATTTACAGATTTTGTTAGAATCAAGCCAAGTTTCATTTAGTAAAATGATATCAAAATGCGATGTAAAGTTGTAAATAAAGTTTTTAAATTGAAATATTTTAGACAGAAAGCGTCTTGAGTTTCAATGAACAATATTAATTTCATTTAAAGATGTAATGGTCATGTTGAAAAATTAGATATGAGTATTTCCTTAATTAATTTAGATGAAATTGTATCAGAATTAGTTTGAGCTTTCTTAACTAGCTCAATAACAGTCTTAGTAATTGTGTTGAGTACAATGTCTGAGTTAATGATGTCAATAACTAATGCCCTTTTTTGAGGAGATTTATTTTGCGTTGGGCTGTTAATAGACACAGGGGTATTTGAATTAATTACAGAGTTAACCGATTTTGAAGTCACTGATGCATAAGATGTTTTGCCTAGAATTTTATCTTTGATTTGAGACAATTTCATCGATTTAGTGGGACAGCTATTAGATACTGCTACATGTTGTCCATTACAATTAACACATTTAGGATTGTCTTTGTTGATACAGGATCTATAATCATGGGCACCGGCACATATGGAACAAACTTGCTTACTTCTGCAGGAACTGCTTCCATGACCAAATTTGTAACAAGTGAAGCATTGGAG
Organism: Galleria mellonella; assembly: GCF_026898425.1. Lineage (NCBI taxonomy): Eukaryota > Metazoa > Arthropoda > Insecta > Lepidoptera > Pyralidae > Galleria > Galleria mellonella. The sequence continues at coordinate 1,572,693 of NW_026442172.1, read as the reverse complement.
TAGAGGTCTAATGAATTCACGCACATCCAGCCAAATATGATCATACGTTACGTGATCAGGTCGCTGCGTAGAGAGGAAAGTTACTAAAACTGTAGGAAGAGGATGAAAACTTCCATCTTCTTTCTTTTTTTTGAAACGTTTAACACCGATGATATCTACAGTAGATTTTAAGTTATTTAAGAGATCTTCCTCAGATATTTCAGTAGGAGCTCTTATAACTCCCTGAGATTCCAGCTGATTATTGGGTATCCTAGCCTGAAGTTTATGTTTCTCTAATAAATCTTTATTTAATAAAAATTCGTTAGCCTGTTTCATTGATCGAAAACATATTTTGAATGCAGTAGAACCCATAGTACGAATATAGAATACACCAGGTACAGTCCTCAGAATAGAATTGACTTGCAATAAGTTTACATTGTTGCCCTCAATAGGAGACAACAGGATAAAATATTCATTTTTAGTAGTGTCAGAATATAGGTAATTTTGATCTTTAAACAGTCCTCTTTTTGAGTGAGTAAATTTAATACTCATCTTAGCATCTGGCTCTTCATCAGATATGGAAGTATTTTTTTTTTCTTCTTTTTAACTTGCCTCCGCTTGACTCGCACATATCCTCTAACAACACACGAGGGCTTAAATTGGAGAAATAAGTAAAAGAAACTAGGAGAAGCAACAAATATTAAACAAATAAAATGAATTTAAAATTTCCGCCCTCGCGTTACAAGTTTTCCCGCCTTTTTTTTTCGTCATAGACTATTCTTAATCTACGACGTTCGTTTGCCCAAACGTCGTCAGTAACAGCTCAGAAACCATAAACGGTAAATGTCTTAAATAAATTTGATGACCCATAAAAGAGTAAAAATGCAAAATTATCAAATAAAAATATTTGGTTCAGAGATATGTTTACAGAAATGGCGCTACAGAATCAGTCTCATTGACTTTCAATCAATCATGTGTTATTTAATTTTATCATTAACCTGTAATATTCTTAATCTATGTCTAAATACTTGAAGTTATAACAGTCCGTTCAATCACCAGCAACACAGGCCAAGTAATTTAGTAATATGTCATTCAGTCAGTCAAATTATATTATTTTTAATTCCCCATAATATTCAAAATAGCATTTAAAATAAATTAAAATAAAATACTTTAATATATATTTAATTAAATATATTTTATCAAATCATATAATTATCTGTCCTATAGAAGTTCACAATGATTCAAATTAAGGTGCTTTATCCTTTTAATTACAGGTTATGTATTATCGTACTAAGATGTAAAATAAGATAATTGAGTATTTTCATTTACAGGACACGGTTGATTCAAGACGATTTGAAATAAATTCCAATTCTATACATTTTGGGCCGTGGCATATTTCGTATAATATCAGCTGTATACTACCGAGTGTGTGTTCGACCAAAGTTGTATGTGAGAGAGACGACGATCAATTTTGTCAGTTCTGCATGTAAGTAACTTTGATTGTAGTTACTTATTAATAATGTATTTTTTTTTCACTAATTAAACTGCCTTTTAAGCATATCCATTGACCTCTAACTATACAAAGTTTGGTGGAAAAATTCCAATGTTTTTGATTATACTTAAAATTGATCTACTGTCTTTAAAGTTATAAATTAATATATTAATCGATTTGATTGATTCTAGATATTGCAAAGAACTGACAATACCACATTTTCCTGATATGGTATTTCCTAAGAATATACTTACATTGACACATAAAAGTGGTGCCAGTATAAATTTTAATCCTTTGGATGCACTAAAGCGTGTAGCAAATACAGTGGAAGCTATAGAAGTTGCATGTGCCGAGGCATGGCAGGAGTCTAGGTATGTATTCTTTATTTGATTTTGAAAAACTATGGTTAAGAAAAAGAATGTTAAATTTTATTATTTTTTTTCTCATTTTTTAATGAAGAGCTATTCAACATCATAACCATGGATGGAACCCCATGATACAACTAGTACCTTCTATAATATCTTTGTTTCCTAACAATATAAGCAAGACAGTGCAACTACTAAAAGCTTAATACAGATAGAAACAGAATGTAATATTTAAAAACATTTACATAGGTAAGGAAGGTATATGAACATAATAATGAAAACATTTGGAAACAAATTTTTAATTTGTTAATTTTTGTCTAGACATACTACATACAGGAGTATCCAAAAAAGGGTTTAATGTTGTCAGGGTTCAAGCATATTATATGTATATGAATTTCTTTATTCTACTATAAATTCTAAATGCATTTTAGAATAATTTGCAATGACTATGTGTTTAATCTTTTTTAATATAGTTTTTGGCAGTCGATGTTTTTCTAATTTACAGAGTAAAATGTACTTATTTACTTGTAAACATGAAAAATTACAAATGCAAGCTAAATTATTTATGACTATATGATTTTGACCACTTAATTATAAGAATTAAAATTCATTTTCAGTATAATTGTGTTTTAGTTTATCATGTTACTTAATGCATCATCAATTATGTTGCAAATTTGATAATGATAAATAATAAATATAATTAATTTTTATTGTTTATGTCTCTTATTATAATTGTCAAAACTTCACTCATGAATTTTTTCTGCATTTCTCTGTTTTTATAAATAATTGTTTTTAAGATAACCATTTAAAAATTTTAGGATTATTTGTTAAAAAATAACTACATAATAGGTTCAGCTATTGTAAAAGCTGTAGATAGCTGTTAATTTTAAAATAAAATAATTTTTAAACTACATTTAGTAATTTAAGTTAGAATTATTAGATTATCTTTAATTTGTCAAAGTAATCTTGAAAGTTACTTTTCTTAAAATCCATTAAATTGAACTCATGGCCTTGTTATAAATAATAACATAATGTAATAAATTCTTTTCAATGCTATTAAAAAGAATTTATTACTAATTTAATGTCACATGCACATATAATTAAAGGCAGGATCTTTATTAGAAAGTTACATAAACTCATTACAAGAGTAGTTTTACACAAGAAATTATTTATATCACACTGTTAATTAGGACTTATGCAAAATTTTCTTTTAAGACCAGATGCGGGAAAGAAAAAAAGAACATTTGATTGGACTTTCGCAACTGATTATAAAGGAACATTCACAGATAATATTGTCATTCAAGCTACAGATGAAACTATAAACTATGATATATTAAAACAAAAGGAGCAAATTTTGTTCTACCATGATCTCACACTGTTTGAAGATGAATTGCATGATCATGGAGTTTCCAAGCTTAGCGTCAAGATTGTAAGTAATTTATGAAATATTATAGATAAATTATAATTTTATCTTTAACCATTTATTTCTTTTTATATATTTAGTATTTTTTAAAAATTATCTGTGACTTTAAAGTACATCTTACAAATTCTTTTTATATTGTTCATCCCCCTCCACAAAAGTATACAAATAAAATGCCTGTGCATTTTACTATAAAGTGGTGTGGTCGCATTTTTATAACACTCAGACCTTAAACTATTGACTAGCTGTCAGCTATAGTCAGCTATAGGAGGATAAATTGTTGTTTTTTTCTGATGAGTTATTTAATAAGTTCACTATTGAAAATATTAAAAATACTCATACCATCGTCATATAGAATAAAACATAGAGTATACTAGATTACTTGTTTGAGAATGAATTTCACAGTGCTATAGCATAAGCATGTTTATTATCATATTCTTTCACTGTTTTTGAGCATTAGATGCAATATGGATTGTGTGTAATTATTTTAAATGTATTAACTTAATATTATTTTCATTTCAGAGAGTAATGCCCTCATGTTGGTATTTGCTGTTAAGATATTTTTTGAGAGTGGATGATGTGTTGGTGCGATCAAATGAAACTAGAATGTTTCATATGCTCAACTCAGACTATGTATTGCGAGAATACACAGTAAAAGAATCATTAGCAAAAGACTTGAATGTTAGTATGGTTTTCAAAGTTATACATATTTACCTAAACAAATATTATTATAAATTTTTATACAATAAAGTTTAAATTGACAAGGAAAAAAATTAAAATACTACTGATTTTTTTTTAATTATTAGGCATGTTATTACTGATGTAAACTTTGATTAAATTATTAATAATGTAATCACAAATTTTACTTTATAAAAAAAGTTTAGATATTTGTAATATATGGACAAATTGACATAAGTTCATCAATGATGACTCTTTTTATTTGGCACTGGTATTTTTAGGGTTTACTGTTGTGTTGGTTCCATATTAATATAATTATATAATTTTGACAAAATTGAAGTAGTTTTCTTTTTTGTACAATAAACTTTATTGACTTAATAAAGAACCGTATGAACATGTATCAAGTATTAGGTATAATAAATTATTCAACTTTTTCAGATACCTACAGCTCAAATGAAGGAAGCCGATGACGTTATTCCATTCCTACCTGTGAAAGAGAAAGTTACAGAGAAGTTGATAGTAAATTTTTAAAGAAATTATAAAATAAGATTTAATGATCTCTACAGTTATGAAGTATTGTGTAAAATAAGTAATAATAATAAAATTAATCTTTTATATAAAATTGTGGTCTTAAATTATTGCCTGCAAGTAAAGGTACATCAACCATTATTGCATTTATAGTAGTTGTTTTATTTTTATTATCACCACCATCTTATTTTTGGTAAATCCAATAACTAAATGTTTGAAAAAATAAGTTGTAAAACAATATTTCATTAGAAATCAGTACTTGATCATAGGTATACGTAATAACTAAAAAAAAAAAAAAATAGAGTGACAGAGGGATGAATAGACAAAATGTCGTCATAAGGGTTTCTTTGTACCTTTTTAGTATGGAACCCTAAAACTATCCTTTTTTTTTGTAAATGGGATATAGTTAGAATAATATCTGTGTTTAATAATATAATCCATTCTAGGACTCTTGCAAACAGATAAAAGGGAGAAAATCCGGCCGCCACTCACTACCGAATTAAAACCACTTTGGGAACAATCAATTGAGAAAAATGCATGGAAGTTCCTATTATGGACCTATGTCCCTGTTGAGGGATAAAATTAAAATAGCGTCATCATAAAAAAATATAATTTTGGGATTTTTCTAGAAAGACTTTTTAAATTAATGTAATAAGAACTTCACTTAATTTTTTACTTTTGTAATAAGAACTTCACTTAAGATAGAAGACCTTGATTTGTGAACCTTATAAGATCTTGTTTTTGTTAGCTTTATGGAGGGGAATTTCTGATATTGATTTTGTTAGATTATTATATATATATAGATATTATAGATTATTATAACTAAATAAGTTTGCGACATGTGATTGGTAATTTACAATCAATTGTAGCAATGTAAAAACTACGATATCCTGATATGGTCTCGACAAAACTTTTTATTTTGATTGAGTTCTTAATAATGGTAACATACAAAATTACCATAAGCGTCACAGTGTATTCTGTGATGTCTACGTTTATGTCTATAGGTGACGGTTATCATTTTCAATAATGTGGGTCGTTACCTTGTTGGCCATTTCAACTTGCATTATAAATATTATATTTCTGCAAAAGTTTATGACATCTGTTGTAAGTAGATGCCTTGTAAATGTTCTAGTAATTTACATATTATCATAATATGTATAATATTGATAATAATGATTATATTTATTCTTACATTCATACCTAAATATTTATAATCACCCTTAGTTTATTTCTTTCATAGATATCGCAGATTTAAACGTGACGGTCATTGACGATAAATTGTTGTATGCAGCGGCTACAGACAAATATTATTTTCAAGGGCTAGATAAACGTTGAAAATTTTACAGAAACCAACAAATGAAAATATGTTTTTATTACTATCAACTAGGTATTTAAAAGTCACTTGAAAAGGACAAGGGCAAGGTTATTTATTTATTAGCTTTTATTTTTGTGTGCTCTTATTTTTTTGGAAGTTTATAATTTGACTTAAATTATTAATATTTTATATTGTTATTGTAACTATATTTCGAGATATCGTTATAAATTTTAAACCGACTTAAAAAAAGGAAGGTTATGTGTTGGATTGTATATTTTTATGTATGTCATTTCTCCGTCAATTGTAGACTGTTTTCAATAAATTGTTTTTCAAAAGAGTATACTCTTGAGCTAATCGCATTATTATCAAATCAGGCTCTGACGGTGGAATCCCAGGAAAATCAAAGAAAGCCTTTAAATGTTATATACACATATATGGTGTTTTATATTTTTTCAAAACTTATTTAGATTTTTATATATTAACTATTCACTGAGATACAAGCTTGGCCTAGTTCGATGGCTAGTAGATCTAAATAAATAAAATTTGTAATTAAATAAAGACATTAATATTGTTATATTTGCATCTGGTAGTAATCATTTTATGTTGCAGAGTTATCATCTTATGATGAAAGACACAACAATGATTAGGAGTTAAGGGATAATTCCTTGAATACTATAAGGACGTATAGACTTAGGCTTTTTCAAGCTGATATTTTTTTTCATGGATGATTAGATGGAATAGTAATGTCCGTTTTCGCTATCGGTATACGCTGACGAGACACCAGAGAGAGATGATATAAATTTTTTTTTATACAACTTAGAATGGCAAACAAGCTGATGGCCCACCTGATGGAAAGTGGTAACCGTCGCCTATACACATGAGCAGTACCATGGACATAACCAGAGTATACTGTTTCGCCCATGATACTTTCCATGCGTTGCCATTCCTGAGGACTCAGGTGTTATTCCTCCGTACTAGTGGAAAAATTAAGGGATAAAAAAAATAATCAAAATATTCTGCGATTTTTCAAATGTCTATATCTTTGAAAAAAATTGATCGTATTGGAGTAAAGAAAAAGCAATTTAAAGCTTGGAAGTTTTTAATTTTTTAAATTTAATTTATTGTAAATAATTAATTTAATTAAAATGGATCTTGAAAAAATATTCCAAGTAACACGATTCGCGCAATCTTAATGAACATCAAAGTAAAAATTTTTTTAGAATTTTCTCGGTCTTATTTTTGGTGTACGGATGAAAAATTTTTTCCGATTTGACTACCTTATGGATTAGATAGGTTGTTCATTTAGCTTCAATTTGTATTTTTGGTTTCGATATGACTATTTCTGGCTATCGGACTTTAAAAGAAAATGGATCATTTTCTCTTTGTTTATTCAAAAAAAGCTGTAACTGTTACAAATGTAATGTAAATGTAATGAATACTTAATAAATATTCACATCTCATATTGGCTCTGCGGTACGGAAATCGACTCAAATGTTAAGTTTCGTAAAACGCACTTCCAGGGAATTTCAAGCAAAGATTAAAATTAGCTTATACAACTCCTTAGTCCGAAGTCGGCTAGAGTACTGCAGTGTGGTTTGTAGTCCGTTCTACTCATGTCTATCACAGCGAATAGAAAGTGTACAGCGTGCACCTGGCTTGGTTTGCACAGAATATATCGCACAGATGCCTCTACAACCAGCGTCTTAACTTCTTCACTATGCAGACCCTGTCTGATCGTCGCCGCCTGCATGATTTGGTATTTCTCCATAAGATTACGTATCATGATGTGGACTGAGCTGTTGAATGAAATTAAATATGTAGTTCCTCACAGTATCCCTAGGTATCCTATCAATAAGATTATTTATGTGTCACTGTGCAAAACTAATTTAGGATGGAGTTTTTTTTTATACAACTTAGAATGGCAAGCAAGCTGACGGCTCACCTGATGGAAAGTGGTAACCGTCGCCTATAGACATGAGCAGTACCCCCCCTGCGTTGCCATTCTTGAGGACTCAGGTGTTATTCCTCTGTACCCAGTAAATTCATGCCGTATCCCACCCTTCAAACCGAAACACAGATATGCAAACACAACTGCTTTACGGTTGAAACACGAATGGGACAGAGGTACCCAAGCAAGGTACCCAATGGAGTGCTCCGCTTGCAAGAATATGCAATAAGTATAATCATATATGCGGTTTAGATCCGGATATAGACGTAAGCCATAACTCGTTGGCCGTGTTTCGCGGTAAGGTACTGAAGACAATGTAGGTTTGATGGTATTGCCTAGTCTTGCTTTATATTTGTATTGAATTTTGTAACGAAAAATATGTAATTATAAATTCAGTTTATTATATTAATTATATTATGACATTTATAAGTATGTAAACTGTAATCAACGTTGTGTACGTCTGTTATAGGTATGTATATCAGCATGCTACACAATACCTAATTTGAAATAAATAAATAAAACGTATTATCACTGAAAATAAAAAGTTAAAAATAGAAACTAAAACTCATACTAAAGTAAAATTTGTATACTAACTTATAGTTCTATAATAACAGTTTGATTGGATTTCTAATTGTTGTTCGGGATGTAGTTTAAAAAAATAAACCGACTTCCAAAAAAAAAGTAACATTTAGTTACATTAATGAAATAGAACGAACACGTACACGTATATTCAACCTATATTATTTAAATTAACAAAATTTTACAATTTATATACAGAAAGTAAGGAACAGGTTGGCAAAAACTGAAACAGTGAAAATAGACCATTATTCGGAACTGAAATCCGGTGGAAACTCTGTCTGGAAAATTTAAAAATTATTGCTGTTTTTTTTTTATTTAAAGTCATGTAGTTTATGATATTATGTCATAATATAAAGAAATAATAATATTTTATAGTGAAATACTATGAATTACCAAGAAAAAGCAATGTAATTAAATAAAATTAAATATGTATTTTTAAGTTATGTACGTACCTATATTCCTGTATTCCCATTCTTAAAAAGAGACGATGGCTGTCTACATTCGAATCGTACGCGGGCCGCAGTTGACAATTCTCTGCGGGCCGTACTTTGTCCATCAATGTTCTAGACATTTATCTGAAGGACAAATCGTTTTTTGTATCAATACATAGATATATATGTATACCTATATATATACATATTATTTCATGATAATATATAAAACGATAATTATCTATTATAATTAATTTAAATCAATAGAGAATTGGTCTAAGTATGTAGTGTGTCTCTTCCTTTTACTACTTGCAAAGTATACCAAGTTATTACATAGAGATGGATTTTGCATTATTCATATTTGGTTAGTAACTAATTAATATATTTAGTTGATAATAATAATAAATAAATGGTTATACTTAGATACATACCTAGTTATATTGTGCCTACCAATTAGTTACAATGCACTATTTTAACATGTAATTAGAAATAGGGCTACAAACATAAAGAAGCGGAATATAATACGTAAATTCAAGCCGATTTAGAAAAAAAAGTTAGTTTCCCAACTGTCCTAATCAAAAATCGAATATTGTATTTCATTTATGCAGAGCAACGTATCTATTACTACGATCATCATTAAAATTATAAAACATTCGCTAAGAAAGGCCAATTCTAACCATATTAGACCATATTGGTAATGATGCTGGTTTCAAATCTATTTCTGTACTGCAGTGGCAGGATGTCTTCAATATACAATTGGCGAATACGTTCGAGTGGAAAATCTATTAAGCATGCAACAGGGCATAGGCTGGCCACACTCTTTGACTGTCGTTGAGGGACACCAAGCTCTCATGAAGCTAAGCATTACATTGGAGAACCAACAGTCGTGTGAAGTTACAACTCCGGCTGGTGAAAGATTTAACGTACTACATCCGCCTAACAGCAGGTAAGCAATGCCTATTACTTCTTAACATGAGGTAGGTAGATAATACCTTATGCAGACAAGGGATGTTTTTTCCGCTAAGAAAATTTTCTTTTGCGTCTAATAAATCCGACGAGAGACAATATTTGGAGTAAATGTTAGTTTGTTCATAATGAAAACTCTATAATGGATAATAACGTATAAATACATGTAATGTATGTAATGTGTAATGTACATGTATATGGTTCATAGAAAGGGAAATTTTCTTTACGAAGAAACCGTCCATATTCTCAGACCATAGATATAGTATATCATATTATGCACTGACGCAGTCAATGCAATCAAAAAACGAGACAAAAACAATTATACTAGTGTATGTATTTTGAAAATATATTCATGGATCAGACCTGAATTTATATGGAATTGAAGTTGCAAAAGGAGCAAAAAAAAAAACCACGTATTTGTTATAATAAAATATAATAAACAAATACGTGTTTTTTTTTCGATTTATATGTGTGGACGCTCAGAACTTTAATTGGATTTAATTATATATTTTTTTCTATTAATTCTTGTACAAAATTTTTCATTTAATAAGATAAATTTTTATAGTGTTTTGTACTTACGTGAAAAATATACAGTTTTGTGTTTTTTTGTTATGTATATCTAGGAACATCATATTTTATTTCAACAAACTACATTCACTTAATACTAATCGTACATTAAAATTTAAGAATAAAGTTTTATTTTGTTCAAACTTCCGCCAAAGCAGCTTCTATTATTCAATTTATATACCTTATAATATAAGGCCTTACGCACGATAATGCTATGTAAAAGAAAAAGAAAAGGTTTTTGCATTTTGTACACGAAACGGTAATTTTGGAGAAATTTGTAAAATGCAGTTTATTTGTTGAGATTCTAGCATAATCATATCATAGCTTGATCATACTTTCTTATCTTTATTTTGTACCTATGCCATTATTATTTCTATTTTGTTATTATCACTGTATAATGACAATGAAATAGATTTACTAATAGTGAGTGTAGTGTAAGTATGGGGACTTATTGACATTGACACCATTACTATGGGAGTTGATTAAGGACATTTGTGCAATGATTGAAAGTCAAACAGATGTACCGGTATTAGAAGGGGGGAAATAAAACGACGTAATGACATTTTTAAAATTAAGGTTTCAGTTGAATTGACGCTTACAAAATACTCGTCTCGCCTCGTTGTCGCCAAACAAAGGAAACAAAGGAAGCTTTGCATTTGTGATGTAATAACCTCACAATCTTTGGATACAAATCATGTTTTTATTTGCAACTAGCTTTTGCTCGCGGCTCTGTATGCATGGATTTTGGAAGTACGAAAACTAATAAAATAAATCATTTTTAGCTGGCATATTAAGATAAAACATTACTAGATTTTAAGTTAGGTAAATCTTCAGGAACACTTTATGGAAACTATATCTAATTTGGTGCAGTAGTTTTAGTAGAGACCTATAAGAATTTTAATACGATTGTTGTGCTTTTTAAAATTTTTGGAAAACCGACTCGAGGGGTCTTAATAAGAGAAATGGAAACAGAAGAGCGGTCAATTTACAAATCGTACTTATATTTTTACCTAATTGTCTATACTATCTACTATCATTATTTACTAAGCACTATTATTAAACAACATTCATATATATATATGTATACCCAATAGTTTTGAATATAACCTGTCAGGTTCAGTACTGCAATACTTTATTTTTCTGTAGAAATAGATGGTCCATATGCATAAATTACATATACTGCATCAATAATGAAAAGTTTAGACAGAGCAGTAAACTAAATTATTTAATAGCATAAAAAAGTGCGTGTTGCCAGTGATGACTTATGGAACCGAAACATGGTCCTACATGATTGCCCGTATGCAAAAGCTTCAAATTACTCAGTGGCCTATGGAGAGGGCTATGTTCGGATATTCTTTGCGTGATAGAATCTGAAAAGAGGATATCCGCATTAGACTGAAAGTAACTGACATAGCCCGAAGGATAAGCAAGCTAAAGTGGCAATGGGCTGGTCAAATAGCTCGAAGAACCGACAACCGACGGGGAAGAAAGGTTCTTGACTGGCGACCTCGTACTGCAAACGTAGTGTAGGACTCCCTCCCCCCACTAGAAGGAGTGACGACCTCAAATGCATTGCAGGGAGTCAGCGGATGCAGGTGGCTTATGACAGTTAAGGAGAGGCCTATGTCCAGCAGTGGACGGATAATGGCTGAAATGATGATGATGATAAAAAGCTAGCTAATAGCTATCGCTAAATATTTTTTTATACAAATATCTGGAAACTAGATGTGACAAGGTCACAGTAAATTCGACTCACAACAAGTGTTTGACTGTTATGGTAGTCATATTAATTTTATACAATCCTTATGCAACTTAGGACTCGCACAATAATGATACATTATACGAGGTGTGTTCAAAAAATAACAGGAATTTTTAAATTTCGCGGATTTATAGAGTCCGGATGCCAATTTTTTTATTATATATCAGTATATGCTCCTGAAGTATGATTACTTTGTCCGTGGTAAGCGCTAAGGGCAGATGTGTCAGAGACCAGAACACATGCCACGCAAGTTTTTCGAATGATGTGTTTAAATATAATTTATTTCAAAATTCTTGAATTTTTAACAAAAACAGCGGAGAATGGAAGTGGCTCAGGAGTTACTAAATAAAGTCAACAACGATGCAAAATTACTCAAACGTGTTATTTATTACAATTGACGGAATATAGGTTTACGGATATGACGTCGAAACTAAAGCTCAGTATTATATCTTTGATCCATTTCTTTTGACAAATGAAAATCGCTGAGCTTATAAAACACGTCTAACCTTAGCGATTGTCACAGATAAAGTAAATAATACAGCTGAACATTTTATAATACTTTAGAGGCACATATACCATTATAATAAAAATTATACTAATCAGACTCTCTAAACTCGCGAAATTAAAACCTTTCCGTTAATTTCTGAACACACATCATATATCCGTCAAGCATAAGCCGTGTAGACTAAATTGCAACAAATAGATCACAATATATCGAGATTTACGTACATTTATACTCGTGCCTTACATACATTATGATTTGCTTAATGGAATAGTAACCTCACCTGCGCTGTCACTGTGTATATTAGAAGGGGTACCATTAAGGGATAATAGATGAGGATGAAGTCTGGTCAGTCCCCTCATCGTAATTAAATCAACAAAAATTAACTATGATGGTTTTCAGAAGAAACCGCGTGGTGGTCCAGCTAATAAGGTATATTGTTAGAAATGAGATCATTAATTCCTAATACTATTACTAATAATCCCTCTCACCGTTTATATTGTAATAAAGATTTTGTTTAAGTGGTTTTAGTAATGGAACAAGAGGTTAATATCTTCCGCTTTACGATGTATCGCAATTTTTTTCTACTGGCCACTATTCTGGAATAATGGTAGATGGTACTTATACATAAAAATGGTTTATTTTCAAGGTACGAGAAATGGACTGGCGGTTGTGGTTTGAGAGTGCGGCATGTCGAGGCTTCAGACGAGGGACGTTGGAGACTTACAGCGTTCAAACCGGGTAGGAATATTACAGGATGGAGCGAAATACACGTAGAGGGTAAGTTTTTAATGAACTTCAAGAACGAAAGTTTCTACTGTGCTTATCATACAGCCACACATATATTATTATTTGAATATAAATTAATTAAACATGAATTAATAAGCTTTAAGACATTGACGTCATAATGATAAAATATTCATACAATAAGTAAATAGTTTATTCGTTACTACATTTTATAGAACCGTATTCCAACAAGAATAAAAATAATTTTAATTAAGTAAGCTAAGTAAGTTTTCAAGAGTACATTAAATTTTAATTTCCAATTCAGTTTTCATATACATTTTCGTGACAGGCATTGCCAGAGTTCTTTGTATTATATCCTATATTCAAAATACTCATAATAATTTATCAGTGATTTTAATCAATAAATATAATATCCGTTTACTCGATTATTATTATCGACAACGATCGCAATTAATTATAATGATTATATTAATGTACTTGTATGACTTTATGAAAGGTATGCACATAGGTATGCACGAAGAACTAGCGTGGTGATTCACCACAATTCGCATGTTTGCAAACAGCTGGTTACCTGTTGATGTCTACAATAACACTAAGGCACATTTACGCGTATACATAAAATCGACTCTAAATGATTTCTCTAAAGAAACTTTGGTATTTTAATTTATTACAGATACTTAAAAGAGTAGCTTGGTTATGGTCTTTAGTAGCCTGATTGGATATTAAAAAAATATCTTTGAATTAACTTCTATTAATTTACGTATCTATTTATCTATATACACAGCGCAATTAAGTAGGTAGACTAAATTAACTATCAACCTTACCATCTTTCATCATCTTCTTAGCAGATAACAACATTCCGAACCCAGCAAAAGAGCCATAAAAATAGCGATTTAAAAGAGCTTGTATTATTTTATTGTATTTGAATAAGGAACATTTCTATTCTGTTCTGTGCTTGATACGTTTTGTACTTTCTATCATAAGTGTATTCCAAAAGAAGGATGTTATCAATTGTCCGTATTATATTCCGCTAGCTTTTACCTGCGACCGGGATATGTTTACTGACTGCAATGAATATATCGCGCGCCTATATGCTTTTTCATCTCTTATAGTATGTGTATTTCATATTTCATGCTGATTGGTTAAGCAGTTAAGGCACTATAGGATAACAAAAAAACTCACTTTCACATTTATAATATTAGTATCTAAGGATATTAGTAAGGGTGAGACTATGTTACGCGATTCATCATCATCATTATATTAGCCGTTATCTGTCCACTGCTGAACATAGGCCTCTCCATAGACTGCCATGAGGAACGACCCTGAGCCCCCTGCATCCACTGACTCCCTGCGGAACATTTAAGGTAGTCTCTCCATCTAGTGGTGGTCATCCTACACTAGGTTTTCGTATATGGGGTCACCGCTTAAGAAACTTTCTTCCATGTCGTTTGTGGGGGCTTCGAGCTATGTATTCATCTCATTGCTACTTCAGTTTGCTTATCCTTTGTCGGCCACTTTGGTTCTTTTGCGGATATCCTTATTTCGGATTATATCATGCAAAGAAACTCCAATCGTTGCCCTTTTCATACAGGCAATCGTGTAGGACCTTGTATCGGTTCCATATGTCATCACTCGCAATGCTGAGGTGGACCAGATGCTAGCAACGGAGTTGTTAGATCCCTAATACTAACAATCTCTTCCCTCCCGACTATTCCCTTAGGGATTATAATCGTGGACATATTTAATTATTACACCATATAATAATGTGGTGAATAATATAATAATTTAATTTGAAATGTTATTATATTATATTATATTTCAGAGAATTTATCGTCGTATCCAGCGTCACCGATATCCATTATTGACGGCGAAAAACACAAAGAGATAGAATTGACAACACTCAACAATAATTATTGTCTTGTCACTCAACCATTTTCTGAGAGCTCGCTGGTGTCTGGACACTGTCGTGTGACGATAGATCGGGCTACTAGAGCTATTCAGGGTAACTGGAATGTGCTTCTTGGGATACCTGGTCGGGTATCAGAGATGCACGTAGGACGGCGTGTTGATGTAGAAGGTATAGTTTTATTTTGTTCTATAGCTAAGTATTTTATTACTTTAATCTTATCCTTAATTATGCCATAACTAGCTTCAACCAGACATCGTGATAATTACTTACCTACCTTACTTTCTAATTTTATCGGATTATATTTAATGATATGTCATAAGTACCTACTTATACGTAGATAATTATTAATCATGGATAAAAATCATATTTTCCAAGTATCTGTAAATATATTCCATGTATTTATATGTATAATGATCCCATTTTATATTTATTTATTTAAAAAAACCAGCAGCATTTTACAAATAAAATTAACAAATATTTTATTATAGAGTAGTTCTTTTTTTTAATTAAATTCTAATAACATCTTCATGGATACCTTTATCCCATCCACGTTTCTGACGTGAAATAGTGGGATATGGTAATGAAATTATAGGGTGTAGAGGAATAACACTATAGTCCTCAGAATAGCAACGCAGGGGTATCATGGGTGTCTGTGTCATAAGTAAGTATTGTTCATGTCCATAGGCAACGGTAACTGTTTTATATCCAGTAGATACGTTAATTCGTTTGCCATTTTTAAATTAAAAGAAATTATATAGTAATTTATGGGTGAAATTGTATTTCATTTTTTAAGCGTTATAAAAGAAAATTTACAGGCAATCTGAATTGTTTTGCTACTATGTTACCAGTTTACGTAGTTGATATTGGTTATATGGGAGTCAATCCTATCGGTTGCAAAAACAATTACGAAAATCCGTTCAGAATTTTTATTTTGCAACAATATACTTCGAAATATTTTTGTTTTGCAACAATTAAATTAATTAATTAAGTTGCATAAACAAATTTAAAAACATCTGTTTATATGTAGGTATACTACTACATACAAAAATGTTCTTTGGCATATGTTTTTTATAGGAGTGAGATTTCTTTTCTAGACTTATATATAATATAATAATATATAATATAATAATTTTTATTTCAGACTTTTTGGTCCATTAAATATTTATTAGTAACAATATTCTTAAAAAAAAAAAAAAAAAAAAAAAAAAAAAAAAAACTAATATTAGTAAATTTACATACACAATACACATACACACACATACACACATACAATATATTAAGTAGTATACAGATAATCACCGCTGCACAATTCCATTGGAAATTGCGCAGCAGTGATTAACGTACACACAGTCCAGCCTGCTTGCTATCATACTCAGGATGCTGTTGGTGCTGGCACGTACTCTGCGCACCAGGGATGCACACCTTTTTCGCATCGTGGCATAAAAACAATCTACACGATGCTCAGCGAACATCCCTGACGCGCTGCAGAATCGTGGCAGCCCCATCAACACCCTGAACGCGTTATTATATTGGATACGGAGGTCGCTGTAGGATTTTTGAGTATATACAGCTCACAGGTTGCATGCATAGAAAGATGTGCAATGTGATCTAAATAACGTAATTTTAACTTGTCTAGAGCACCGTGCAAACCTGCGTGCTATCATATTCGCCCTCACCGCCAGCGCCCTCCGCTCCCGTTCAATGTCATCATCATCTTTGAGATCCGAGGCCAATTGATGTCCTAAATATTTAAATTTATACACCCTCTTCAACGCTATACCCTTAAGTTTAATATCTGGAAAGCCTATTGAGTTTTTGCCTCTGCTCTCAAAGACCATGACCACACTTTTCACAGCATTGTATATCAGTCCGTGGCATGCAGCATATGACTCGCAAATAGCCACGAGTTTTTTAAGCCCACATATCGACGCGCTGAGCAGCACCATGTCATCAGCATAACTTATATTATTAACATTAATGCCGTCTATGTGACAGCCGATACGGGTACCACTCAAAGCAACAATCAGATCATTAATATACAGATTAAATAGTACCGGCGAAGACAACCCTCCTTGCCTCACACCACACTCCAAACTGTATGACTGCGACATAGTCCCCGCCCATCGCACGCTATTGAGCTGATTTCCATACCAATATTTGCAGATATTTATGAGCTCTGATGGTAATTGAAAATTTTCGAGCTTTTTCCACAAGATGTCATAAGAAACCAGATCAAAAGCTCTCGACAGGTCGAGGAAGCATGCATGGACTGGCGTTTTTCGATTTGTATAGTATCTAATAGCATGCTTAACACAAAGAACAGCGCTTTCAGTTGACAGTCCAGTTTGAAAGCCAAACTGGTTGTCATGAAGTTTTATATGCTGAGTCAGTCGAGAGTTAAGCATGCTATCAAACACCTTTGAGACAACAGTAGCTAAGGAGATTGGCCTATAATTATTTTTGTCTGTTATATCAGAAATTTTATTCTTAACTACAGGTATCACCACTGTTCTAATCATCTCCTCCGGCATGTACGAGTGACTTATACAAAAGTTAAAGAGCATTGCCAACAGTCTCGCCAAGTGTGGCCCAGCATGTTTTAGATGTTCAATACTGAGACTGTCGTGTCCTGGAGATTTACCTCTACTCATAGATTTTATAATTCGATCTACTTCACTAGCAGTACATCTAATTTCCACCACACGTCCAGTCTCAACATTCAACTCCGCACGCGATGGCCCCAAAGGGGATTTAACAGTAAAATGATCCTTAAAAAGATCAGCTATGTTATCGGCATTACTTACGCCTTCAATAGACACAGGAAGGGCAGACTTTGTACTTAGCTTCCTCGTAGCCTTCCAAAAAGACCGAAAGTCATTATTAGAATGATGTGAAGCTAGAATATCCATCTTTATTTGTTCTTCGTGGTCTTGACACCACTTTAGACGTTTCTTAAAGTATCTTCTAGCCTCACACATATCATTATAGATGGAGCCAACTCTAGGTTTACCATAATCACACCAAACATGAAATTTCTGCCTGGCATTCCTGTGTGCCTCATTAACATGTTTATTCCAACCTATTACAATTTTCTTTTTCTTACGCTTACAATGTGTGTTATTTCTACTAGCTACAGCCGCTCTCTTTAGTACATTTATTATATCATTATACAACTTATCAATGACCTGTCTATGTTGTATAACATTACAAGTCTGATCGGCACAGTTATGGAACTCGGATGGAAACTTAAGAAGTTTGAAATGAGAATGACACTCATTATAATATGAGTCGATTTGTTCTATGCCTCTGTCACCCCACAAAACATTGTTACGTTCACATTTTACTTCTTCTATCTTAGGTGGAACTACGTCTAAATTACACTCAAGAATCAGCGGAAAATAGGATACATAGGATAAAATCAAAATCATTATATTGAGACAAAAAAGGCAGTTGACTCCTAGACTACCGTGTTAGGAGTTCAATTTTATGTGTTTTTCAACCACGTCTTTTTGGCAAAATGTTCAATTTCACTTATTTAAAACGATGTAAATTAATGATACAAACATCATTTCTGTAATATATCGGATATTTTTTTGAAGTATAATAATACTACATACATTTTAATAATATAGTAAATTTATAAAGGTGTACTTATTTATTTCTATAACTTTTCCTATGTTATTACAGCGGAGCGTTTGGATGTCGGATATGTTCATGATACTGCCTCTAAGAAACTTCACCTTTACTGTAATATTCTCCATACTATTAAAAATATTACATTCTGTCGATTTCAAAAAACCGGTGCTGAGGCGGGTTACAATATTATGGATGGAATAAGTGATGGTAGTCACAGGTGAATAATAACATTTATAAAGTTTTCTTTATTTATATGTAATATTTTTTCGTAAAAAAGGATTAGCAATAATTATAACGTTTGTCCTGCAAGTTGGTGGTCGCAAGAATGTTTTAAAATTGGAATGGTGTTACCTGAAGATGGTTCATTGTATTTATTTACATGTCACTAGCACTTTGTATTATGCTTTTTGAAAATGGAATTTTCATCTTTGTATAATGGCGTACCTATTACTGTAAAAGTCCATACGTTGGTAAACCTTAAATTTTACCACCAAATTTTAAGATATACTAACGTGTGTTGATAAGTGTAAGGATTTTATAAAATAGAATTTTTGAGGCTTTCACCAAACCAAACCTAATCTAACCAACCTTTCTAACCATAAATACGAACACCACGCGTTAAACATGTCTAAATATTATATATTTTATGTAAAAACCGAATTATGGTAAATTATAATAATTACTACAAGAAAACTTTTACAACAGTCGTCTGCTTAGGTACCCTATCCCATTTGTGTTTCTGCCAGAAAGCATTTGCAAGGTTGTGTTTTGGTTTAAAAAGTGGGGTATGGCAATGAAATTACTGGGTACAGTGTCATGACACCTTAGTCCTTAAGAATCACAACACATGAAGGATATCATGGGCGATACAGTATGCTCTATTATGCCTATTGTACTGGTCATGGCTATAGGCGATGGTTACATCTTCCATCAGTTAGGCCGTCAGCTTGTTTGTCATTCTAAGTTGTATAAGAAATCTAAGTTTTCGTGGTCAGAAATACCTTTCTGAAGTTAGCTTAGATTTGGTTTGGTATAAGACCAAGAAATCATCTTTTTTTTATAAAATCCTTATATTTACCAACTTAGGTTGGTAAATTCTAAAATGCTCTTGTAAAACCTAAGATTTACTAATATTGGGGATTTTACAGTAACACATCTACTACAACGATATGCTTGCTTATAGTTATTATCGTTATAGAAATATGTATAGAATGTAAGACATATCGACAAAAATTTTGTTAAGCAAACCGAATTTAGTTAAAAAAAGAGGAAGATAATTATTTTATTAGTAGTGTCTCTAAAAGGAAGAACTTAAAAAATAATTAAAACATTCGAGATTATAGAAAATTATCAATTATTTAAAATATTGATCTCAAATACTTTTTTTAATTTACTTTATGATTATTTTTTTTAATTTTTCTTAAAGTTTTATTACATGGTTATCTCATCATCACTTGGTTTAAGCATTAAATATGTTTTTGACTGTATTTTCTATTAGTTACCTTTTACTGGAGAGAGAAGGCGCGATTTATGAGGTAATATTTTTTATTTATATTTACAGTTACTATGGTAATGGTTTTGCTGAAAAACATTGCGGCATAACTTTAGAAAATCCTACACCGGATGATTATACTACGTGGCGTTGTTCAGTAGGAGTAAAACAGTGGGTGGGTACACATACTAAGGATCAGACTCCATTGCAGGCGTTGATTAGTGTACCTCAATTGTCAGGCCGTGAGTTTATTGTTTGTATTTTTTCACATAAAATTATAAAAATCTGTAAATCGCGTTACTTACATATTTTTAACATCTATACTTATTAATTATTAACTGAGTGAAATTGTTGATATCTTTGGTATCTTTTTATCAATGAAATTGATATAAAATATTGCAATGTTAATAGTACAATTTTTTTTTTCAAAAGGAACATGAAAAGTACTTCAAAAAATGTAATCTCGTGTATTAATAGGGCTTACCGATTTCAAGTTAATATGGAAGATTTTCGAATCATGTTTCCAATGGATGCTAATAATCGTGATTTCACTTTGTGTATAAGTAATTATTGCTATATTATATTATTTTAAAATAGCTGATTTATACGACTTTGCCCGCGTAAATCATTATGTATTCTATATTTTAAGTTACAATACCTATACCACAAATGTTCATTTAAATATATTCCGTAGTTTTTGCATAATATACATCCATCTATACTTACAAACTTTAGCATTTATAATAGTAGTAGGGTTTTGGTTTTTACAATGAGTTTTTCATTTTATTAACAGTTTACCTGGTGGTAAGGGACTACCTAACTTTAATTTTGACAAATCAGAACAGAAGATGTTTAGATATCTTCTATATCTTATAAGAATAAAACAATACATATATAATACATATAAAATATGAAATAATAATTTTTATATAAGAAAATTAGAGTCATACTATTATTTAGGTATTACTATATTTGTATTTCACTGTAATTCTATATGTAAAATTTTCAAAATAATATATCAATCGATATTTAAAGTCATAATACAGCGATTAAACTAATACCAAAAGTAAAATTTACAAGTGTCTTGAAAAAGTATATTATTACAATTATTTTTATTATTTTTTAGAAACGACGATCAAACGAAACACTAACTTTGATGGCATTGAGGAACGAGTTATATTTGTACAAGAAAACATGACTTTTTCCATAAGTTGCCAATCCAATATTTCACTCGCATATTGCTGGTTCCAACACCCCAACGGTTCGCAGTTTACACCATTGCCACAACTACCTACAAATAATGAGGATCAGCTATTTTGGTAAGTACATATAAATTATAAAATATTTTATAAAATATATAAGTTCAATATTTATATTGTATGTATATGTTTATGTATTTTGTATATATATATATATATATATATATATATATATATATATATATATATATATATATATATATATATATATATATGTTATATTAAGTAGTTTAATAAGATATATGTATTTGATATTTTAAAGGTTGTCTGTAAGAGATTGCCCTAGCGATAAGACCGCTTTTTGTACCTTTATGTGTATATTTCAATCTATTTTGTATTTATTATGTTACTATATTTCACTTGAATTATTCACTTGTCATTGTATATTTTTGTTTATGGTGTAGTAAAGAGTTAAATATATAAATAAATATTATATATCTATATAATTATAGACATTTATAATAATAATTAAATTTTCTCTATTATCTAAATATTTTTTTAAGTAGATGATAATAAATGGTAATCTCGCCTGAACTATCAACATATACTAGTGGAATACCGGTGAGGGGATGATAGATAAGGATGAAAACAGGTCAATTATTCCATCTTGATGAATTTCACATGAATTAATCAAGATGGTTTCCCGTGGAGGTTGACTTGATAGAGTATATTGCTAGCAACGGAACTGATATGTCTTCGAAAAGAGTAGTCAGAAACATTTGCTCGCTGTTGTTGTGGTGAATGTAATACTAGAGCACATTCTGAGTGTAATAGAATACAGTATAGCAGAGTGCGAGCCTACTAGTGTCAATGGGATTAATTCAGTTTTTATCGGTATTTTCCATCTTCAGAGATTTAGTTAGGTATTTACAAGAAGGAGACTTTGTACAAAAGTCGTTTGCTTGGGCGCCTCTGTCCCATTCGTGTTTGTAATGTGAGGCAGTTGTGTTTGCATGGTTGTGTTTCGGTTTGAAGGGTGGGATATAGCAGTGAATTTACAGGGTACAGAGAAAACGCATGGAGGGTATCATGGGTGAAATAGTATACTCAGTTACTAGTAGTCCATGGTACAGTAGACCATGGTACTGCCCATGTCTATAGGCGACGGTTACCATTTTTCATTAGGTAGGTGGTCAGTTTGTTTGCCATTCTAAGTAGCATAAAAAAAAAATAAAAACCCAAAACGTCTTTAGTACACGCCGGCCAGATTTGAACTTACGACCTTTGCTATCCGTAATTAGTTTGTTATTCATAACGGCCACAACGCTCTCTAAGTAATTGTTGTATTGCTTACAAATAACTCTATATTAAAAAAAAGGATCTATTTCAAATACTTGTAATAGGTATTTTGGTCTTCTAGATAAGTTGCAAGCGAATCCATCGATGGAACCTTTGATCATTCTTATGAACTCGCTAGCGATAAACATTCGTTGTATCATTCTAACTCATGGACTCGCTTGTGATAATGGTTCCATCGACGAATTCGTTTGCCACTTGTCCAGGAGGCCAGTATAGAAAATTTAATAGATATGTATAATAATCGCCCCTTTGATTTCAATACACACTACATATAGTTGCAAATAAGTTTATTTATCAATGTTATATCTATCTTATATCTAATTAAATAATTATAATCCAACGATTAAAGTTAATAACAAATAAAAGATACAAATATATTATATATTACTAGCTGATCCCGCAAACGTTGTTTTGCCATATACATTATTTCTAGAAAATAGTTTTTTTTAGTTCAATCAAAAATAGCTAACACTATAAGTGTGTTAGGATTTAATTATGATTGAAAGAGGAATGAAGCATTGCAGGCAATTAAAGTATACTTATTTAAGTTAATAAATTATTCAAAATAACAAATACATATTAAATTACAATTCTTGATAGCTATCGATACATCGATAATAGTTTTTTTTATATTTCTACTAATAATTATGGCAATTAAAAAATAAACCAAGATTAATCTCTCAGCGCAATGGAGTATACAATATTTTTGGTCAGTGCGTTTTTAGCCAATACAAACAATCTGGATGGTTTCCTCACGCGAGAACATGTCACGTGTAGTTGTCCTTGGGAAAAGCATGGTGTACCCAAATCTACGCCACAGACAATGTTTGGCCTTGTGACTTGTTGATCGTCATTACCAATGCTAATCTAATTGGGAATTGAATGCGTTTGAATTCAATTGGCACATCTGTAGGAATCATAGGGATTCATAGGGTAGGGTAGGGATCATAGGGTAGCAATACATTTTCGCTTCTGAACTTGCCATTCAAAATGCTGGCTTCGATAACGTTTCTAATAAATGTGAAAATTTAATAAAACTAAAAGTCTGCGTATTGACCAAATCAACTTTACTTGTATATAACAAACTGTTAATGAACAAACGAATTCAAAAATACCGACAAACATTCCGCGTGACGATCTAGCCAAAGTGAAGTCCCGGACGTCCCGCTGGCCCATGAACAGCGAGCTCCTATTCAGCATTGTTTACACAGAATAGAATTTGGATCCATGCCGATAAGTAAGCCGTGCAATGGTTCAGATGGTGTTTCAATTTCCGTTAGTTTAATTTTCCTGATGAGCAACACATCCCGACTGGCTTATTTTTAAATTTAAGTGCATGACAATGCGGACACACCTTGTCTAAAATACCAATGACTACTTAATAGCAACTTAAAAGTAATAACAAATTCACTATCAGAATAAAATTAACATGAGAGTTACACTGAAAAGTTAAAGTGATATAATGATGTATAACAGTCACCGCTACGATTGAGACAAATAAAAAACAAAAAAAAATGGACGAAAACTGTAAAGAGAGTAAGAGAAAGGCCGGCTTCGTCCTCATCCCTACTCCGTAATGTAACTGATCGATTGGTACTTGATCAATTATCGACCGGTGAGGGTTGATGATTAATTCAAATTAAGAAATAAGATATAATATAAGCAAATTGTAATTATAAACTATTCATGATAATTATATTTGATTGCCATCTTGAAACCCTATTGCGGAATATAAAAATCGCGCTTAAAAAACAGGGGTTGATCGTAAAAGGGTGAAAATTTAAAGTTGTATGTATTTTTCAATGCTAAATCATATTTAATTAAAAATTTTGTCAAAAAAATATAAAAAAAATTTTTAGTGGTGAGTCACCCTTATCATTGTGGGGTATAAAAAATAGATGTTGGCCGATTCTCAGACTTACCGAATATGGACACAAAATTTCATGAAAATCGGTAATGCCGTTTCGGAGGAGTTTGGTAACAAACACCGTGACACGAGAATTTTATATATTACCATAGACTAGCTGACCCCGTAAACGTTGTTTTACCACTTATTGCGAAATATAAAAATCGCGATTAAAATACAGGGGTTGATCGTAAAACGTAGAAAATTTAAAGTTGTATGTATTTTTCAATGTTAAATCATATTTAAAACACAATTAAAAATGTTGTCAAAAAATATAAAAAAAATTTTTAGATCTACCGAATATGCACACAAAATTTTATGAAAATCGGTAAAGCCGTTTCGGAGGAGTTTGGTAACAAACACCGTGACACGAGAATTTTATATATTAGATAATAAATTTTCTTATCCATCATAACAAAATGTTTGTAGATAAGACAGCAGTAATTAAATTAGGTATCTATTTCTTTCGACAGACGCACTTGGAAAATCATGATAATATTATTAGGATTTTTTTACCATATAGTTAGATCACTATCATGTCGCATAATTAATATACCTACTTACGAATACATTTTAAAAGGTATACAGGAGAGAGTCTTCAGACTGGTGAATGTGGAATTACATTTACGCACGTCAAGAAAGAGGACGCCGGACAGTGGACCTGTCACATGGGCCCTACAACTCACTCGGGTATAGAATTGACAGATCAAGTAACCGTTCGCGTTACTGGTCCACTTGCAGCCAACGTAGTCGAAGTTCCTGCTAATATCGGCGGAGAGGCTACACTGTATTGTCATACGTCAAATGGGAACAAACCTTTGAATTATTGCCGATTCCTATCACCAAGAAACCTAGGTATTACAATAGATTCGAGTGTAACGCAAGAAAAGTAAGTACAAGTCATCATTACTATTTTACCCGTTTATTGACCTTTGCTGGACCGTCTTCCATGAATTCCGGAATTATAGAACGGTCTTAAGCCACCTGTATCAACTATTTCCTCACAACACATTTACGATTTTTATTAAATACATGAAATTGAAATGTTAAATCTGCCTGCGCTATCACTATACAGTGAGGGTTGATAGATGAGAATGAAATCAGGACAGTGTGTCCATAGTGATTAATTCATCTTGATAGAGAAGAGACTACACGCTTGAAATTCAAATTCCCTATCTGTCCCGTGGGAGTTGTAAGATTAAGGGAATTAATGGTCGAGAGATGGGTATCAGCGTCCCTCTTAAAACATCACCGAAGCCTAACTGCGGTTGCTAATCCGCCTATTAAGCATGGCAACTATTGGCAACACCCTCCTTATGGGAGAGGCTTATATCCAGCAGTGGACTTTTTACGGCATTTAAAAATATAAGTTAATTTGAATTTGGCGGAAAGAAGGAAGGGGGATCGTGCAGGTCGAGTTGATATAATCGTGGTACTGTTTGATATACTGTAATATAACTAAGATTGGGTTTTATAATTGTACTGTTAACGTAGCACTCTGTAAATATTGTTTATTGTCAAACACGCTATGACTGAGTTTAAATTTTTGTTTACGTTTCTCGAGATTGAAGGCATACGATTATTTGTATAATTGTCGAGTTACTCCAGTTATTACTAGTTCTTAAGATACAGGTTTAACCTAGATTGGGAGCTGATGGTAATACAATCTTTTAATAGTATAACTTTAAGTAATATGTCTGATCTGTTATTTTTTGGTAATAAATGCATAGTTATTTTTTATTAATAAATGTTATTAATTTTAGTGCAATATTACAACGTTACTACTTTACACCAGAGCGACATCTGGATTATGGAGATTGTTCACTAACGATAAATCCAGTACACGCACAAGACTTAGGAGAATGGACATGTGCAGCTGTTATCAATGAAAGTCAGATGGAGGCTAGAGACGTTATTGTAGTGTACTTTGATAGTAAGTACCTTTTAAATTGATAAATTGTTATAAAAATTAGTAAGAAATAAATCGTACTTTTAAGCGATTTCCAAAACAAGTAGGCTTTCAATTTGTCTGTATTTTTAGGGGTCCGTACCAAAAAGGTAAAAAGGAAGTCTTATGAAGCCCTTTTGTGTGGTTTTTAATAATACAGAAAAAATATAACTTCGATTTTTCTAGGGTGAACTATCGATTTAATGCATTATGATTTATCAAATAAACAATCAATTTTTTTGGTATAAAATATCGATTTTTTGATTAATTGATTTTAGATCGCCATGCCATTCGGTGTATTCATGAATAAAACGGTTTTCTTTGCGAAGCAATATACACTTGTTGTTACTAAGAATTTACTGAAATGTTATCTTAGTACCATAAAGAAAATAATAGTAATAAAATAATTTCTTTTACAGAGTCTGCACCACTCTCCCGAGCAGGTATTATAGGAATGGTCATTGGACTTCTAGTTTTGGTTGGTATTTTGGCCGGATTCGTTGGTTATAAGCGTGGATGGAAAATTCCAAACTTGTCAATAAATTTTCCTGGTCGTAGAAGTGTAGCGAATATGCAAATCCAAGATGACAGGTCATCGGTTACATCGACATCATCATCAACTCAGGATATTGTTCAATTCGATGTTATTAGCCCTGTTGCTCAACCTCGTCCTTAGTCCTCGTTAATGCTTAGGTTTTTCATTTTTTTATTCCATTTTATGAAAACAATTATGAACAATATATAGAAATAAAATTATTAATTATGTACGCATATGTAACTACTGATTAAGAATTATCTAAAATATAGGTCTAATAAAATAAATACATTTAATCTTATTTGTTATGGGCAAATTAAAAATATACTAAACCGATTTTAAAAATTCTTTCACCTATATACAAAACTACATTATTAGCATGAAACGTTGGCTGTGTTTTAATTAAAAAAAAAAAAAAAAAAAACGCCGTGCAAAGCAAGGCTCAGTCAGTAGTTTATTAAATTATATTAGGTTTTTATTTGTGTAAATTGTTATCTATCACGCTTTATAATTTTAGATATTTCAAAGTTACATGCTAGTAAAGGATTCGTTAGTTTATAAAAATAATTTTGTTTAATTCCGCTACAATCAGTATGCGTGCGACTGCTAACATTTGAAGATCAATTGCGGTTATTATTACTAATGGTACCGGATTTAAACAAACTAATTTTAATCAACCAAGCAGTGACATGCATTTCCGCAAAATAACGTCTAGTTTAGTAAAAGGAGTTATTGAATACTTTTATTCATACCATGTGTAATTTCAATACGGTAAAGTTTCCAAATAAAAATATATTTAAAATTAAAGAATATTTTTATTTCATATCACACGTGTATAATTATAAATAAACATTAACTGTACTTTATAAAAAAATACGATATGACATATCCTGCGCGAGTGATGGGAATCGCTCTTGTTATTTCCTATGAAATAAATGTTATATATATTTAAATAGCGGCTCATAGCTCTAATTAGAAATATTATTCCTACACAGAATATTGTTTTTGGAAAAAATCTTCCAAAAAAAAAATTAATAGTTAATTACTATTTTTTCTATCTATACTTTTGTGACATTTACAGGTATTTGTTACCGAACTTTTTAATGTATATTTTAAGTCTCGACACCTCTGATAGCAAAAATTATTAAAAAGCTTAATTATACCAGTTATGCATTATCACAATCACAACAATTGCACTTCATGGCACTTGAGGTAGACTGTTACTACCTATATAATGCTTAATATAAATTAATTATATATTTATTTTTATTGACTGGTAGAAATTCGACGAGTTGTTTGTATCATAGAAATATCATACTATTAAATAGGCACCTATATATCTATAAGATAACGAAACGCTGGAAATTTATTTGAATATCACGACGGACGAAATTAAATGGGTTTATAACCTCTAATTATTCTAGAAATTGTCACATTGGAGAAGAATTTATTGATGGCTTTGACGCAGGTTCGCACGATCTGCTTAATTGCGGGTGGCGCGAGATCGTCCATCAGTTGCTGCCAATTGTCATTCGCGAACTGAAGAGTTGTTTCAGCTGAAAAAAAATATTAGATTCTTTTTTAATTACCCTATGAAAGGAAGACTTGATTTGTACTGTAGGCATGTTTCTTTGTACATATTTCGCGATATTTTTACCAGTTTTTTTTTATTTAATAGGAACATGTTTTTTATTTTTAGATCTTTTTATATGCATGTATCTATTTTTATGGCATAAATTTATGACATGGATTTCTAAAAATAGAAATTCGTTGTAGCTACTTAAGCATTTATTAATGTTAAGTAATTTTCACTCCAAACTTAGTGAAAACCACACTAATCAATTTTTTAAATTATCTATATTAGGAAATAAAATTATCCATATTAAGTACTCACCTAACTGTTTGTTACCGTTGAACAAGTTTTTCAAGTCAAAAGTTGTTTTTTCTATGGTATATTTATAGGTAGGCGTGATTAGTTTAAAGTGTTCTTGACCCTTGGCGTCCTTCACTTGGGTTAATTTACTATTAATTTCAACTTCCACGCCCTCTGAAAATTTAAATGAAATCACCAATATATAAAACGAAACATCAACGAATCACAGAGTAAGTAATCGCTTAGTACATCTTACTACGCAAAAGAACAGAAACTTCAGTTGTGACAGCACATACCGAAAATATTTGAAATTAGAACGAGGAATCGTGTTTGTTTTGCAATTTTAAATTTGTTCCTCAAAGAAAGACAAAGTTACAAAATTAATATGAAATCAATGAAAGTGAATTCTATTAATTGCAAAGAAAATTATATATTTATCATAATAATTATGTATTTAATAATTAATAAAGAAAATTAGAAAATAAAATTGACTCAGAAATGGCAACTCAATCGAAAAGGTACTCGTATTTTTATTTATGAAGGATGACATTCCTAGTTCTCTCGTATTGTATCCTCTCTGAAATAATATAACAATTTGAGCCAATATGATAGAAAAATGAATAGTCCCTATAAAAAGAATACGAAGAATAAGAATGAAAATTGAATGGACAGACATTGTGTACAACATAACAAGCAGACATGCAAAACAGAGACAAAAAAAATAAAAGTTAACTTTAACCTCTTTTGAAGTCACTTTAAAATAATAGAAATGTGTACTATGTTTATGTAGGCCTAAAATAGACCACTTAAAATATTTTTTTTGTAAAACTTACGCGCGGTTACTACAGCGTCTCCGTTTCCTTCGATTGGCAGAATAAGGATACGTCCTTGTACTTCGTACAATGCTGTTAAATTCAAATTTCCTTTGAATGTTAATCTGAATTCCTGATCTACAGTTCCGACGTTGACTCTGAGAAGAAATTAACTTTAATTAGCTGTTGTAATGGATAATAATGAAATGATAACTATCTGCGCTATTGGTATACGTTACTATACTGGTACCCGTGAGGGATAAGTATGAAATTGAACTATTACTTAGTTTGTAACCTAACTATATAGATGAAATTGTTATTCCTGTGTAATACCGATGAATATGACTAATCCTCAGGCGGGCTGTGTTCTTATTTGAGCCCTAGTAACCTGATTTATTGTTTATTATTATTAGAGTACATATTAAGGTGAAAAAGAGAAACATTAGCCAACTTTTACTAATATTATAAATGAGAAGGTGAGCTTTATTTTGTTTTTTAACGTGTTTACATTTTAACGACTCGACTTATTTTTAAGAGAATTTAGTATATTCGTAACATTTGGAATGAAGAAGGACATAGGCTTTTATCCTGATCATGCAGATGAACTTGTGGGAAAATCTAGTATTCAATATAATAATAGGTATAGTGATGTGACCGCAAACTTTAGAGTATTTGCTCTTCCTACCGTCAGGATAGTTGTTTATAGAGAGTTTGTAGTTTCTAACTTCTCAGATTGAGATGATTTGTTAGTAATACTGAGGTACTGTGTAGTTTCTGCGGTAATAATTTTTTAAACAGCGATTCTTTATATGACTGATATAACGATATAACTACTTATGTTTAAGATATTAATGAAAATAAATTAACTTCAAATTGTCAATTCTAGCATTGGCCTTCGATTTAGGTACCTATTATAGGAATAAAAAAAACAATAAATATTTATATTGATTGTTCTATTAGATATAAGTATGCATTGACAACAAACCTTGGATTTCGTACTTCAAAAGATGACATGTTATGGTAGGTACAAGAACTACCCATAGATATGTAGTACTTATAGGTATGAAAAAGACCTCTGCCTACAAGTAGTCCAATGTCCTATGAATATTTTTAACCAAATATTAAAGATTTACCTTCTAGTATAACATTTATAGAACTAGGTATAAATATTTTCCGTGATAGGTAAGTCTTTAACCAAATTTTTGTTTAAATTAAGCGTACATTATTTACTGATTGAATCGCTGTCTATTGCTTAGACAAATTATTGGAACTAATATTGAAATTTTTAAGTATTTGATCATTAATGTTTAATTAGTATTTACCTTCGAATTTGACTGAGACATTGATTGACCAAGATAAGATGTAGTCTATACATCTACTACTATTATGTCCTACTCTATCTAAAATAGTACGTGTAATACAAAATTCATTACGATTGGTACAGTCGTCAAAATGCCAAAAAGTAACAAATAAACACAACATTCACATTTATGTATGTTTTAGCGTAGCTTCGTCCACGTGAATCAGTATATGAAATTTGATTCATAGGTAGGTTATATATAGAATAGTTAGGATATAACTTAGCTATGAACTAAATTTAATTTAATTTTATTCAGCCATTTAGGCGTGAAAGATTCAACATTCATTCGTACATCCTCGCAAACTTTTGCATTGATACTATTATAAACGCTCAAGTTTGTGATATATGCGAGGATATACTCGTATAGATGGATGTTTGTTACTTTTCCAGTAGTAGGATTAAGTAATAATTATCTTATTTTGTTAATATGGTTTATCAGAACAGACTTCATTATTGTATATTTATCATAAATTGTTGCTTATGCCATAGGTAACACAAAAAGATTGATTTATTGACACGAAAGGTAAGATAAATATCTGGTAATCCCAGCCTATACGCGCTACGATAAATCTTAATAAACGATAATCTGATTTATAGGAGCGTGTATGATCAGTAATGAATATATATATATATAATATTTATATCTATATTTATTAAGAAATATTAAATATTCTGAGAATCTGAGATATTTTACTAAGATTCACTTAAATGCAGTAAAAGAAAAAAAAAAATAGATACCAAAGAGGTAATGTAACACAACAACATCATCAACTTTGTTGTTATTAGGATTTATGTATTTAAAACAGTTGTTTATAAGTGTAAAACCATTTCCCGGATAAGTAGCATACTTAACAAAGAGTACCTACTTTTGTAAATAACTGCATGCAAGCACATATTTTTCTAATAATTAACACTTGTTTAGATCATTTACCCATTGTAAAGTTCAAAGTCTTTGTCAATGACGCGTTTAAGTTATCTATGAGTAAAATCTCTAGGTTAGTATCATTATGTTTAGTTCATCACCTATAGACCTACATATTGTTTGTAAGCAAAGATCAGATAATAAAATTCCATATAAATCATGATAAACACAATATGCTACAAATATTTAATTACGTAGGTACTTAAATAGGTATATTGTTCTTACTACTTCAAACGTGCTCTTTTGAACCTAACCTATTTATATAATAGACTGCGATCAAAAGAGTAGATTAAAATGGTAAAAACTTAATATACATATTTACTTGTTGAACTATAATTCTACGATTATACTACTAGGATATTCTCATTAATAGGACACAAGTAGATTTTCCACATCCATCCCGAAAAAATATATCAATTTCAATCGCGGCAAAACCAGTTTTTTTTAATGTTGATTTAAAAATCAAACCATTGAATTGATTTTGACAAAATTTCTAAGATGATTATCTATAAGCAAAGATAACTTGTGCAACATTCCCTAAGGTTGGTCCATTACCTTAAGGTTGTCATGAAAAGATTACTCTCAGCAATAAGACCGCCTTACTGTTCTAATACAATTGTATTGTTGTGTTTGTAAATTGTCTTGCTTATTTCCTATATTGTATAATGCAAATAAAGTATACTCATTCATTCATTCATTCAAAGTTTAATATAAATAAAGAATTTTCAAATCGGTTTATAAATGACAGAGTTTGTAGGTAACAAACATAATAAAAAAGTTTAACCGAATTGAGATCCTCTACCTTTTTTTCAAGTCAGTTGAAGACGTTGAAAGTTTAGTATTATTTAAGATGGACTTTTAGATTAATATTATAAATTTTATTGAATATGGTTACTATTACATATTATGTATTCTATTGCATATTAATAATTTAATGATTTATAGAAGAGTATTTTAAGGCTTATCGATTTCTTTAGGGCAGCGGTAAGCAATGTTTTGCATAAGTAAACGTTGTTTTTCAGTTCCGCCAGTTTTGGGAATCAAGGAAATAAATTTCTCTAAATTGTCCTCAGCCTATTGTTCTAAGTAATACGTTTAAATATTTATTACGCATTTTCACAAAATAAGCCGTCCTAGTTTGAGAATTTGTAGGCTGACTGATTTTTGTTGTAATAAAATTGAAATCAAATCGAATTTATATCGTTACTGTTGTTGTATATCACAGTCTAAGGAGTCTAGTTCTTTATACTGTACTACGGGTACTATACTTTTTGATGTTTATTTCACCTATTTCCAATTTGATAACATCGAAAAGCATGCTGGATGAAAAGAAATATTTGTAGTTTCTATCATTAAGAACAACACTCGTAAATACTTAATAACTTATTGTGGAAATCTACATCACTAAATTATCTATATATTTTTAAATATTAACTGTATATCTTTAAATATTTATTTTTTGCTACACTATTATAGTCAATCCGGCAAACATTGTTTTGCTCGCTACCGCCATCTAACGGGTTATCATTAAATATGTAACCTTAATCAGGTAAAAAAGTAATCTTCATCAGGATAAAATTATCCTTTCTTTCAAGTAGGAAATAACAAAACATTTATAAAATTTCAGCGGTGTAAAAGATTAGCTTAAATGACCATTGTGACATGGGATTTTTATATATTAAGTAGGTATTATAACCATATTTAAATCTATGGATTAAAGAATAAAATTAATCTGCATCACAATAAAATAATGTTTTGATGTGCAATTCATTTAATAGTTGCACATAATACCTAGTCGGTAATATTAATGATCAGTAAGTATACACGGGTTCAGAGTTAAGCTAATTGCTAAAACCTATTAGTTACAGGTAATAATTTATTGAAATACATTGTTGTCATGTTGCGGAATGAATTAACTCTTATTGTTTATACTTAATAGATTCATATCTTAGTACCGGGATGATGAAATTCCAAGGTTATATATTTCCAAGGTTACCTTATTAAAACCTTCAATCTTACCAAAACTGTTACAGCATTAACACAAAAGCAATCAACTTCGATTAAAATAGATTATTTTGGATTGAAGTATTGCGTAACATATCTACCCATAATTATACAGTCGAATGGAAAACCTCTTTTTTAAATTCTTTTGGATATATGAGTACATTATGTATTTATTATCACTAGACTCGATATAGTAGGTTTTTATTTTCTTTTTTTTTAATATGCAACTTAGAATAGCAAACAAGCTGACGGCCCATCTGATGGAAAGTGGTCATCAGTGGTCAGTCACTATAGACATGAACAGTACCATATATAGACATAACAGAGTATAGTGTGTCGCCCATGATACCTTTCACATGTTACCATTCCTGAGGACTAAAATGTTATGCCTCTGCACCCTGTAATTTCATTGTTATATCCCATTCTTCAAATCGAAACATAACACAGGTTAATAGAATTTAGTGAATGCTAGTGTATAATATTATTTATGCTTATATTTATTTATCCATTTAAATAACTTTATTGGCAAAAAAAAATTTACAAAAGGCGGATTTATTGAGA
Source organism: Galleria mellonella (assembly GCF_026898425.1). NCBI lineage: Eukaryota > Metazoa > Arthropoda > Insecta > Lepidoptera > Pyralidae > Galleria > Galleria mellonella. Next base: position 1,537,901 of record NW_026442172.1, on the reverse strand, counting down.
GTAGTATTTTCTAGCAGTCAACCGGTATTGACTAGAGGAACATCCCGGCATCGCACTTTTTTTTTTTTTAAATAAAATACAGTCTACGTTAATCGATAATAATATAGCTTTTTATAGGTGAGAGAATTTCTAAAATGTTAAGTATTTTTTGAGTTTATCCATTATAGACAAAAAAAAATAATAACAAATAATTCTTCTTTCTAAATAGTCCGCTTGACTGGAATATGTAGATACCGACTATTGTCTGTATATCAAATTTTATGCAGATCAGCTGAGCTGTTATGGCGGTAAAAGGTAACAAACAAACTAACAGATTTGATATATTACTCTTTTATGTTCCAAAGAGTCTGATAAAATGAATAAAAAAGTTCACTATAGTTATATTTCTAAGATTAGTAGATATTAGAACTCCTAGAGGATTATAGGGGATCAGAAAAGTGCATTTAATATCTTTTATGCAGGCATTCATTGTAGCTATTGATCGCAACAATTGTGGTATAAAAATTAATATTAAAGTGATACTTACATTAAATCTGTAAGCTTACTTTCACTGAGCCCGTGCATTTCAGCATTAGTAAACTTTAAAAGAAGTCCATTTCCGTCTATTTTGATGTCATTCAATTGCACAGGATCTATTGAAGGCACGTTCAGTTCGGGCACTCCTTTAGTAAAGTATGGGAGACTGGCTTCTATTTGCTCTTTGATGCATTTTGATATTTCTTTGTCATCTATGTGGCATGTTTGAATATATGGAGCTGTTGAATTAAAAAAACATGTTTTAGTAAATTTTAAATGAAGAAGATCTTAAATCGGCAACGCGCGTAATATATTTGGTATTGCAGGCGTTCATAGGCTACGGTAATCGCTTACCATCAGGTGGGCTGTATGCTTGTTTGCCACTTGTGGTATAAAAAAAATTGCTTTTTTCGTTAATAATAAAAATAATACTAATTGTCAATTACACTCATTGCCTGGTTCTCAAATTAGGATATGGTGTTATGAGGAACTAGGCAAAGAACATTTAGCGTTATTCCAGACTCAGGACAATGCAGAAAAGTTTGTTGCCTAAATTGGTGCGACTGGCAATCGAACCTGAGATCACATTTATGCAAAGCACCATGCTCACCATTGCACTACGGAGATCATTGAATTTTTGTGAAAAAAAATTGCAATATTAAGCGATAGCAATACCAATTCTGAATCGATTCTGATAGTTCGACAATGATTTTGTGATGATTGAAGTGCTGTTTTACTAAACAAAAAGTGTTTACATTGCGAAGCAAAATCTATATTGAATACTTGAGGACTCATGATTCTGTGTACAAATTAAAATTTATATATTTTCAATGTATCTAGTGTGTCTACGAAACATTCATAATTTATAGATGTGTTTTGTCATGAATGAAGACATTATTTGTTTATGCGCAGTAAAATGTTTTTGCTATCTTAATCTTTGAAGACAATATATAAAATAACTTGCTAAACTAACAAACATCGTTTTGCTCCGTACTACCACCTATTGGATTCAGCCTATTTCTCAAGTTGGAGTAAATAATACACATTTACAAAATTTCGTAAAAACAGATGAGCGATATCTGAAATTAGCGTGAACAAACAGCGAACGTGTTCCTTAGGTTGGGAAACATTATTTTCATTTTATCAACTTATAAATAAAATCAAGTATAAAATCTAGAGCGTCAAAAGGTTTATAAAAAGAAATGAGCAATAATTGTCATAATTTGTAATACCTCTTATTAAAATATCTATATTGGAACTAGTAAAGAAAGCACATAAGTGGCGTAAGCTGTGGACCAAATAGTACATATATTACTATTTGCTCCACAGCTTACGCCACTTAAACTAAAACTGATAATATATCTTCGTTTTTTTTTTTATAAAGTACCATAATTATTCAACATTCAAGACTCGATCAATTGCAAATTATTTATGTGCCTGACTACGTACTTTAAATTACTTAAAATTCGGTTCACGTACTAACAATGCCGTCGCGATTGTCGTGAGCAAATGTAACGTCAAACGCAATTCAATTAATGAATAGATACCTAGGTATTTCCTACGAATTAATAGCAGTAGTTATTTTATTACTCACACTTTTTGTTACATTTTATGTTAAGTATGTAATGCTAATGAAGCTGTGTTCTGCGATGTTGTATCTATAAATTAAGATAAATATTTAGGTTTGATGATCTAGGATTTTAAATCAGTTAATCTGATTAAACGAAGTCAAATATAATAGATATTTGACTTACGTAACAAATATTTTAATATTTCACTTTACATTATAGTTTCAGCTGTATGTTGCCAATTTGGTATAGATAGTGTATATTTTAAAATACATGCGTGCGAAAAAATTTTAAGCTGTTATGAAAACAAAGTGTCTTTACAAAGGTGTCTTTACAAAGCAGAAAAAAGAAAAAGAAAAGAAGTGAACAAATAAAACATGACAATTGCCTCAAGTTACAAAAAATACTTTGTTTCAAGAAAATTAAAAAGGTAACTACAGAGGTGCGTCATGCACAATATATCTTTTTGTTAGGAAAAGAGAGGAAATATAATAAATGAAGATAATGTAACTCTTTACTTATAAAGAATCTTCAAAAATATTTAATACTTCAAATTATACACCTATTGCTAAAAATTAATATTCAGGTTTCAATATGCTTTTTCTTAATTCTTTAAATTTTTATCAAAAATTGGTTTTTAATTACAAGTTCGTTTGGATGAAGAGTGTGTATTTATGTCATGTATTATTTATATCTATGTCATTCCTCATTCCAAAATCCACGTGTACGCCAAAATTTATGGCAATTGGTTGCCTATTTAAAATGTCAAGAGATAATGCCATGTAATGATGCCATGTCGATACTTATTTACAATGAAACACTAAAACATATTAAAAACAAGAAAAAGGATCAATTATCATCATCAAATTAAAATGGTTTCTAAATGTAAAGTGTTTTAATATATTGCAAGAATTTTTCCGTTATAAAGACGAAACGAATAATGGATTTCAATTGAAAGCTAAATTTTACTTTATTATAATTTTAAAATGTTATGTACTTTTGAAATAAAATCTTATTTATATTTTACAGATTGTGATTATCTTCCACTAAATTTTACCATGTAATTAATTATCTGTAATGATGATTATATATGTAATTTGCAACACCCTAATAGGGTTCATATAGAAGACAATTAATTAATGTATTTAACAACTTTAGTACCTCATTATTCATTAATAAACAAACGCACGATTATATTTAGGATATAAAAATACAAACAATAAAGATACAATTAGGTACATCACAATGATTTACATCTTGATTGTTATTATTGTTGTTTGTTCCTTTTTTGAGAAGGCTGTATTCAGAACAAGATTAACAGGTTACTGTTACTGTTGTAGGAAATTAACTTATTGTTATATTATTACTGTAGGTAGGCTGCTGTAATACATAAAGGCACAATTAAAAGGGCCGGTTTGAACAGATCGTGTTTGGTGACGCGTTTAAAATGCCTTAAAATGAGTAACTCTCTTATATTAAACAAACGGGTTACAAAAAACACATCATCGTTACTTCAGCATGACATGATTTACTAATTTTTACTCGTAACTTCGTCCGCGTAACTGGGACATGTTGATTGATCGAAATAAAAAGTAGTCTACGTTTTCTTTGTTTCAATAACTACATATATCGTATGACGATCAGTAAGCGCATTAACGTGCCAAGAAGTTACAATTAAATAAACACACGCACTTTCATATTTATAATATTAGTAAGAGGTATCATACTTACAAGTTTTAAGTCTAGACCTCGTTAACACTATTAGTATAGAAGACTTACTATTTTCATATTTATTTGTTTATACTTTTGTAGACATTAAAATATGTACATAATGCCTGATGGCATTCTCTACTAGTCAACTGTTACGTTAAATAGAGAGAGTAAAAGGCGATGCATTGATTTTACAAAATTTGTAAATAAATAAATATAATACATTTTAAGAAAAATGAACATACAAACATATAGAATAACGTACTTACAAAAATTATACATGCATAAATCACATACAATACATATATAAATAACTAGACATAATACATATTAATATAATAAATATATAAGTTAGGATTGATTATATAATATAATGGTACATATCTACGTAATTCTTTTAATCAATACAACTTTGCTTTTAATATGCATAGTCGCAGATTTTTACAACGATGATTGGTTCGAGTATGATGATATTTTGACCCTGTTGTAAGAGTCATGGTCATGATGTTGCTGCTGCATGAAATTTAATCAATGAATTAAAATTAAATATAAAGACAACCGTGAAAATTAATCGATGAAGTAACGAACACTTAATTTTTAATAAATAATATTATGACATATCCTATGTTACATATAAATAAATATGGCAGTGAGAGTTGACATAGTAATGAGAATTATTTACTTTTGTGTCTGATTTTTATTCACTTTATGAAAATAATTTAAAATTGAATGTAACCTTGCATAGTTTACACTGGCCGGGTAGCAGCGAGGGATAATAAGCAAAGATATACTCAGGTCAGATCGCCCATTGTCTCTAGATGGACCTGTTAGGATAGATTGCTAGAAATGGGACCGCTAGATCCTACTAACAATCCCTCTCACCATTTTCTATAGATTACCTACTTCACCAAAATTGAGGAATATTTAAATCGAGCTTGAACCTTCAAATTGTATTAAAATCGCAAACATTTTGTGTTTGAGAAAAAAGGCAGATATTTCTCATTGAAATATCGCATATCAGACGTAGTCATACTTAAAACTATAGTCTGTAAAAACTTAATAAAAGTCCCTTATTTAGTATTTAATAATTAGTCATTGCAAAAACACTGTCTACTAGTTCATAATTTTATTGTGCCGTTATAATGATTATCAATTTCAAATTGTACCTAATGATTCCATCGACACAATGATTGTTATTATTTCAATTGTATAGGTACATGGTTAGTTCTACGCCCGTGCTACCACTCTTTGTCTATGTTTAGATCAGGAGGTTATATCATGCAATTGACAACATAATTATGATATTGTCTATTAATATAATAAAAAAGTATATTTTGATACGCAAAAAAGCGACTTCAATCCTGGATTTGTTTCCAGGATATTTGTATATCGAAGAACATTGCATGTTTCGTAGATACATTATATTGAAAATATTCGAATTTAATTCGCAGAGTCACGTGTTTACAAGTAGATGTTGTTTCGCAAATGGGATTTTATATCGTACAGAAAAATAGTAGCATTAAACGTCATAAAGTTAATACAATAAAACTTTATTGATTGCAAAAATATTTGTTAAAATCGGCTCAAAATTAAAGTTGTATTCGCTGTACATATACATACACATTTAAAATATGGAGAACTTTTACTTAAAAACTGATTACAGTTCAAGACCTACGTAATACAGTGATACATATGTTTATCATACATTATTAATAATTGATTAATATTCCACCACTGCGCATAGATTTTTGTTCATAAAAAGAGAATATTAACTAGCTCACTAGCACATGTACTATCGTCTCATATTGGCATCCGGGGACGAAAAGCAATTTTTCATCATCGTTATAATTATGTTTGTAAACCATTGTTTTCTTACCACAGAATAAATTTAATAATACGAGTAGTTTCTTACTGTGTCATCAAACATACAATACGTTACTTTGCATAGATGACGGATATAATTCTTGGTTGTGTATACACTTTGAGATGTATGGACAAAAGGACAAAGAGTGAAACAAAACCTACAGCAGTTACAATTTTGGGACTATAAGGTCATGGCTCACACGGTAGTCGTTGCTGAATTATTCCATTAATATATATATAGATATAAATGGAGTTTTGCTATGATAGTAAGGTAAGGAAAATTAAAAAAAATGGGCCAACTATACTCATATGACGTACAATGTTTTTTTTTTTTTATTGTATCCATGTTATATTTTTATATTTTAATTTATTACTATTAGTTCTGCTTTTTGTATAACTATTCGAGTTTTAATCTTATAGGCCTACTTGTGAATCGGCCCGGCTTTGCACGGGTAGATAGATTTTCGAAAATAATATATAGCTTATGAAACTCACTTATAATATAGCTTTTTAAAGTTATCTATTGTACATACAAACATATCTTTTTAAGCTTATCCATCACAAATAAACAAACGAACAATTAAATCTATTCACTATCTAATTTATTTGTTTATAATAGAGAAGCACCAATACCAATATAAACAAAAACATTTTAAGAGTTATAGTTTTTTAACTCTTGTATAAATAATGTTAATATATATCACAAAAAAACAATATTTTTAATATTACTTTAATTATGAAATTCTTAATTTTTTGTCTATGGAAAGAATATTTAATTGACTTACGTAAAAAACTTTCTTCTCCGAGTGTTTTGCAAAAAACACCAAACAGCACAAAACTGAATATCACCTGCATCGTACGAGTATAGTACTGTTGCTGTATTTTTCGATTAATGAATAAATGAGGAAAACTTTTTGGATGAAGAGCTCAACACCTACTGCGAGGATATGTCGTCTGAGCGACTTATTTATGTTCTTACCGCAAGTCGGTCGTATTATAGATCCTCATCATATTATTATGTTACAAGAGTTCTGTAGACTGTATTATTACTACGGCGTTAATCAGTTTTTTCTTATTTTTCACTGCACGGATCAACGAAGTTGATTATGTTCTCAAGAACTTGTTACATTGTACATATCGACAGACATAACAAAGTAACTAACAATTATAAATCCAATCATTTATAATGATGATTTCATAGCTAATTGGATAGTGATGAGTATTGTAAATGATATAAAATAGTAACATATCACTGCCATGAAATACACTATGACGCTTATAGTTACTTTTCATGTCTATAGGCAATGGTTACCACATTCCAACAGGTGGACTGTCAGTTTGATTGCCATTCCATGTTGTATAAAAAAAAGTATTTTTTACCTAAATGAAATTAGCCATGAATATAATAGATAAGCGGTCATTAATATTTTTGCAAAGTTTTCAATCTACTTCAAAAAGGAGGAGTTTTTCATTTCATTTATATTTTGTTTATGTTTGTTACCTTATGACGTCGTTATGTATAAATTGATTTGGAAAATTATTTTTTATCTGAAAACGTTAGGTTTCAGATTAGTTCCATAGATTTTTTATCAATATTAATTCAGTAGTTTAGTTTTAAATCTGTGTTTTGGTGAAACACAATCTTAAATTATAATTAAGTTAGTTCGACATTTCAAACTGAATAAGAAATTCCATGCTGATGATAGTATGAAGCTTTGTTAGACTATATAGTCTTTAAAAAATACCCACTTTTTTACCAGAGGAAGACTTTGTAACAAAATCGTTTGCTTGGGCACCTTTGTCCCATTCGTGTTTCTACCGTGAAGCAGTGGTGTTTGCATGGCTATGTTTGGGTTTGAAGGGTGGAATATGGCAGTGAATTTACAGGGTACAGAGGAATAACACGAATGGCAACGCATTGGAGGTATAATGGGCGAAACAGTATACTCTGTTATGTCCATGGTACTGCTCATGTCCATAGGCGACGGTTACCATTTTCCATCAGATGGGCCGTCAGGTTATTTGCCATTTTAAGTTGCATAAAAAAACTTAAAATAAAAAACAATTATTTTGTGCCCTGTATAATCTTAAAAGCAATTTTATGCATAATAAAATTAATACAATATTTGTAACGGAAGCATGGATTGTATTATTGTTATATATATAATATTTTATATTACATATATTTATAGTAGTTATAAGTTTTAATACTTTTTATAATTAAGCAAATAAATTTGTAAATCATTTCATTGTACTCATCAATTGACCCCGCGATAAGTCAGGGTTCAGCAGAAACATCGTTTAAAATTGGATTGTCAATGACATTCAGCAAGAGTTCCTATACTTAATCTTATTTCCGCATTAATGTGGAAGTTTAATTTCAGATCAAAACCGGTATTATCAGTGCTTATATTGTTATTCGTGTGTCAAATATTCTTAACATTAATTAATATTTATATGTTTGACATCTGTTGTGTTTAAATCAAAAATATTTTTTTTTGTTTCCTTGCTAATATGATATATAGAAAATAAACTATATAAGGTTCAGTATAAGTTTCGAATTTTTAAATGCCTTTTCTTTAGCTATATAATAAACTATATTATAGAAGGATTACAAAACAAAAGCTAAAACAGATTAGTTAGTAGTTATTACAGCATATTAATGCCATAAACTTTATATGATGCCAGTCGTCTATTTAGATTATACCTTTACTATACTATAGTATAGGTATGCTATACTTTTAACCCTATTTTATAATAAAGTTTCCCGATTTTTCTCATTTGAGGTTGAATTTTCATAAACGACGAAATACATATATATTTATTTTTGCTGAGAAGTTTTAATATTAAAATTTCATTTTTCTTTGAAAATGATGTATATTTTTAGTTTTTTAGAAAAAGGCGCTAAGAATTTAGATCAGGTATATAAAATATAGAAATATGTATTTATTTACTTTTAACCAGACATCTTGTTTTTTATACAAGTTTATACCTTATTTTATCCTTTTTGGTATAGAGTTTCTAAAAAATCCCATCTTAGTGAACATCTACTAGGGAAGTTTGTCGATTGACAGTTGATGCATTTTACGATGTAAAAATTTACGTAATAAACTTTCAAGTTTTACCCCTTAAGGCTGTGCATTAATGAAACAGTTTGAATAAACGATTTTATATTTATAGATTATTATAAGCAACTCTGGACATTGAACAAATAAGTATTTCTAACAAATATTTACCTTATAAGAATTTAATTAATGTAGGTACAACTTTATTGAAATTCTAACTTTGCATAAGTACTTTTTTTACGGTTTTCAAGTTTTGTTTTTATTGAATGTTTAAGAGGAGCGCCGATCGTCAGAACTAATAAGGAAGCTCAATTTTATTTAAATTATATTAACTTATTATTACAAAATAAATAATAAAAGTAAACTGGTTTGATAAATATCTTTTTGCACTCCTATAAAAAGTAGAATTTTAATTGAGACGAAATTAGAACTTCAATGACGGTAGTTTGATGTTGTTTTGAGAATTGAAACGATTGTATTGTATTGTAATTGTGCGGTTTAAAATTATAATTAACAAAATATATGGTTGTTATATTCTTATTAAATATATTATAAACATTATATATAAATAAAAATATATAATATTATAAAAATAAAATTTTACAGGGTACAGCGGCATAATAATCCTTAGGAATGGCAACGTGTATAAGGCGACACAGTATATTCTGACATGTCCATGGTACTATTCAAGTCTATAGACGACAGTTACTATTTTCTATCAGGTTAGTCATCAGCTTGTTTGCCATTCTAAGTTACATTAAAGAAAATAGGTACACATGTTTGGTTACTTGATAAGATTTAAATGGCTAAACAAAGTTCAATAAAATTTTGTAAAATAGTCATATTCTGGATTATAAAAGATAGCATTTGATCTCAATTTATGGTTACAAAAACTAGACATAACTACACCAGAGGGAGACTTTGTACAAAAGTCGATTGCTTGGGTACCTTTGTCCCATTCGTGTTTCAACCGTGAAGCAGTTGTATTTGCATGGCTGTGTTTGCATGTATGTGTGGTGTGAATAATACCTGAGTCCTTAGGAATGGCAATGCATGGGGGGTATCATGGGCAAAACAGTATACTCTGTTATGTCCATGGTACTGCTCATGTCTATAGGCGACGGTTACCACTTTCCATCAGGTGGGCCGTCAGCTTGTTTGTCATTCTAAGTTGTATAAAAAAAAAACATATACCCAGATTTTAAAGAGCAATATTCATTTTAATTAATGTCCAGAAAAAAAGTTATGTACATATGTATTAGGTCTTAAAGCCTAATTATTTTTACTTGTTAACCTTTTCAGTAAATCCGAGACGACAATTGTAATAAAAAATAATAAGTATAATACTATTCTTAATATGTTTCTTTTTTATTTTGATGGCAATAATATCATCGTATCTTTAACTTGTCTTAAATTGCTTTCATTCATACCAAATTTCTGTAAAACATTTATAATTAAAACATATAACAACTCTATATAAATACGTATAAGCTCACAGATATAGGTAGATTATAAATTATTCTAAACAAAAATAGACGGTATGTTTTATCGATATTCCAGTTTTTGGCCGTGTCTTAATCTGTTGATCGGAAAATCTCCATTTCTAACAGGTATTACGTGTATATAAAATTTTATTCAGATTTTATTCAGTCAAGGTGTTAAGAATTAATAAATAATACTTACTTTGTTCTTTTTCTATTAAATTCTATAATGCATTAATTACCCGTGATTTTGTTCGCATGATCAGAAAATGTTGATTGACGTTAATAAAATGCAACTTATAACCTTTTCAATCTCATTTACCTACTTAGGTGTCAAGAGGTTACAAACAAAGAGATTTTGACAATTTTTTTTATACTACTGTGGTAGTAAACAAGCAAAGGGCAATCGGGTAATAACAATGACAAGCATAGTTAACAAGCATATGGTTAACGGTTTCCGTAACCTATGGACGCCTGCAACACCAGGGGTGTCACGCGTGCGTTGACTCCCTTTTTGAAGAGTCTCATTCTGCAGTCTCTACGGAAAACTTCATTTGTTATATTATATTAGTAAGGATTATACAAATATAACCGATTTTTAAGGAAGTTAATGATATCATTCAATAATCCATTGAAAGTCGGAACCCTTCCGCGTTACCTGTTAACTAACCGGTTCTGATTCTTAATCAAGCAAAAATGTACGATAAAATTATTTAAACGAACAAACAGGAAAAAACCAAGAATTTATAAATACAAAATTATTACCAGTTTGAAGCTATTATTAGGTATATGAATGAATAAGAATTCGCATTGAATATGATTTTGTTTTAGCACATCTTTTGTAGTATTAGTAGTAGTTGTAGTATATACATATATAGCACCGTTCCTCTTACAAAATCACCAAAGACACTGCGGTTGCCAAACCACCTGCCAAGCGTGGCAACTACTGGGAAAACGCCTCTTATGGGGTAGGTCTATGTTCGAAAGTTAACGGCCAATATGATGATAAGATCATTTATTCAGCGAAATTATAATGTAAGAACAACTTTTTTTTAAACTTCAATATCGATATGATTGCCAGAAGGTTATCACGTGAGTAACTTTCTGATTAAAGTACTATTATCAAAATTGTTAATGATTTATAAAGCAAACAGTCCTCAACGAATGAATTCGAAATTCCTAAATAATTTTTTCAATTTCCATACAAGTCATGCGGTCTCTCGATTGATTTAGTATAAGAAGTTAAAAAAAATTCAGATTTTTATTATTCTTTTTAAGGAAAATTGTTCAGTTTTATGAATGTTATCATTAGTGTCGATTCTGAAGCGTCCTTTCATTAAACTTATATCCTTTTTTTTTTAATTTGATAGTGTCGCGAAATTATTGCATTATGGAACACCTTAAAGTAAGTTGAAAATTATTTTGACTAAAATCATAAAAATAGTTGTTCAAATTGGTCCTTGGAATAATGATTTTGTTGTGACATCAAATTGAAATTTTAAATTTAGATGTAGGTTTAGAGACAGTCTTCAAAATCGACTACATTGACTTTCGGCTAAGTATATATTGTACCATTAATAGTTTATTTTTTTTTTAAAGCCAATCTATAGATCACTGTCATGACGACAAATTTGCGAGCTGTCAGGTATTGTCCTTTAACTATGTTGCGAATATAATTGCTAGTCGGAAGTAAATGGTTGATTTATTAATCGAGAAAAAAATTACCTGTGAAAAAGTCTACAGGTAGGCTTGCCAGATGCTAAGATTTTTTCCCCAAATGTCAAATATTTTTTCCCCAAAACTTATATATTTTTCGCTACGTTTTGCTAACGTCACAAATGAATGACAATAAAAAAAACACAACTCTATCTGTTTGTATTTTTAGCTTATTTCCTCTTATATCCCCTCTTTTACTCTTATTGTACCTTCTCTTTTGTTACCATCGTTCATATCATATATTTTATTCTATTTATATACTTTTGTATAGTACAAGTACCAAAATTGACGAAAAAAAATAGCTAAATTTCTTCAAGGCCATTTTACTTTTTCCAAAAATATCTTAAAAATTTTGCGAATAGAAAATTTTTTACCCAAATTTGCGAAAAATATACCCAAACTGACAGGTATCTACTTATATTTAACTATCTCTGTGTTCATATCCTGTGCGACATTTATACAAGCCATAAATCACTTCAAAATTGTCTAGTGGTATAATATTTTTACGTCATTTTGTTTAATGTACATTAAATTTAATTTTATTATATTAGATAGGCACATTTTTTTATTATAAGTGTGAGTATTTTGATAAAATTTTTCCTTCATGATTTTAGTAAACTTGTTAGGTAGCCGATTAAGGTATGTTTAAATAGTAATGTTTTGACGTCATATGTTTATTGTACACGTACGTACATTAAATTTCATTTTATTATATTAGATGGGGAGATTGTGGAAAAAGCGAAAGAGGTTTGTTTGAATCGAAGCATTTGGCGTTCCATTGTTTCTGCCTACCCTAATGGGAGACAGGCGTGACAGATATGTATGTATGTATGTATGTATGGGTAGATTTTTTTATTCTAAGTATGAGTATCTTGATGAAAATTTTCCTTTATGATTTTGGTAGGATTGTTAGGTAGCTAAGCTATGTTTAAATACTGACCTTGCTACTATATCATAATTTATTATGCTTACAGTGTATTTATGACGTCTATGTCAACTTAGACGAGGACTGAATTATTCATTACCCGGACTCTTAGTAACACTAAGAGTACTATTGTACGGATTATTTTTATTTACGAGAATCTTTTTGTTGGTAAATAAGAAAAAAGCTTCGCATCATTATTAATCCGTTATTTTATAGCAACCTGTAATTATATTTTCAGATTACGTTTTACATTTAAATGCCGCTACTTATTATAGAAATCATACGAATATCTTGGTATCTGTTCCATCATTGCCCTTGTTTTTTTTTTAACAAAATTTCGATACCAAATTTACATATGAAGACGATCATAATCACTTTTGTTTTGTTTTTTTTTGTCTGTTTCTCAAACAAGTAAAAATGTTTAATTAATAAAAAAATAGTGAGAAGGAGTTATGATATCTTAGTCGGACATAGATTAAACCTCCAAAATTTTCAAATTGAATTATTGAATATTATTTGATTGTTATCATTTGCTTAATGCTCCGGTAAATCTATTACATCAAAGGAATTGATGTATTATTATAACATAAGTGGTCTAGGATTATTTACCATTAGAAGGCACGAACATCACATAAAATTTTAAAGAAATGATGAAAAAAAAAGAAAGTTGAAATAAGTGAGTAGTCAGAAAAAATACATTTAGTAGTTTCAAGTAGTGACTTGACTGACTATGAATAAAAAAGTTACAATATTAAATTTATTAATTTATTTCTTAACACAAACAATTGAGGAACTTACTATCTATAACATGTAGAACATTTTAACAATATTATTTGTAGGAGCTGGTGCCTGTACTAGGTGTTAAACCAGTATTACAAGTTACCAGATATAATATGTATATGTTATATAAAAAAAAATTTACGTCAGGTATAAAAAAATTACCTGGAATTAGTGAGTCGTGGCGCGACTGTCTGTTTCTCCACTTACTTTTTTATAAATCATGTAAGTAATTTTCATACGGGTTTCATTATTATCTAGCTATTTTAGCGGTTTCAAAAAAGAGGTCTAAATTGTGTTGTATTGTTTTATGTTTGTTACTTTATAACTTCGTCAATTGTAAATCTATTTGAAATATTATTCTTTTTATCTGAAAGGATATACTTATAAATTGGTATTATAAAAATTTTATTAAAATGATTTCAGTAGTTTAGTTTTTTTAACAAAATAATTAGTTTTGCTGCAATTGAAATGTTTTGTAATAAATTGCACTAGTGCCAAGTTGGAGCTGGTCATTAATAAGACTATAATTAAAAGAAATGTATACAAATTTCGTTGCCTGCAATTATTGTAATAGTTAACAAAGCTTATCTGCGTTATTATCGCTAAATACAATCAGGCGTGTTCGCGTGCATAAAATAGAGCGTGTCAGAATTGCCGCAGAAAAGTCTCCCTGTGTTGAGGTTTACTGCATATATATATATATATATATGCAGGTATATAGGTGCCCACTAGGTAAACATGTACTTGTTACTTTACTATCCTACTTTTTTATGCAGCTTAGAATGGCAAACAAGCTGACGGCCCATTTGATGGAAAATTGTATTGTAACCGCCGCTTATGATAATGAGCACTTCCATGGACATAAAAGAATATACTGTTTCGCCCATGATACTCTCCATGCGTTGCCATTCCTGAGGACTAAGTTGTTATTCCTCTGTACCCTGTAATTTTACTGCCACTACTTAATATTATAAATGTGATTTAAATAGAGATTAGAAAAGTTTGTAAAGATATTTGTGGTACAATCACGCTTAAATAGCTAAACGAATTTCAATGAAATTTTATATATGGGTAGGTTATACCCTAATTTAACACATATGTAATTAAATAGAAAAGTCCCGACAAACAGTAATATTATAAATACGAAAGTGAGTTCATTTCTGGCTACATAACGCCTTAACAAATCATTATGGTTAAATTTGGTACATACTTTTCTCGAACCATAATCAAGACTTTCCAGTCTAATAAGTCAGTGTTTTAATAAACAACAAACATTAGTTTTGTCAATCACATATATAAAATATACGCTAGCTATATGTATAATAGAGGGATTGGCGGCGAGAAATGAAAACTTCTATCAAGATATATTAAAATAAAACAGACCATCCCTTAACTAATTGCCTTGATATTAAAGAAGCTATTTTTATAATAAGTGCCTAATAAATAACAACCAGCTGGAAAAGTAAGCTGGTAGTATGGAGCGCAGGTGATATAAGTTAATCGCGCACTCTACAAGGACCCAACTTAATAGACTAAACTTTCGAGCATTTTATTGGTATAAAAGCAAACTGTATAGATAGCGAGTCTCATTTATGTACCCTTCTGAAGATTCTGCACCATCATTTGCAACACTGAAGATAAAAAAATAAATGTAAGTACATACTGTAGCCCCTATAGTATTCCCCAGGCGTTTTCACTGAGATGATAATATGAGAGCATCATATTATTTCACTGGCTACCGTAGACCTAAATACAACCACACACTCAACAAAAATAGATACCACAGATCACTTAGAAGAGTAAAATAGATCTTGAACTAAACCCAACAATAAAATTTTCCCAAAGATATTTCCGTGTTTTAGTTTTAGTAGCAATATTTGGAGAAGCGATTATTTATTTAACTACTTAATTATGCATGAAGAGCTTAACTGTTTGCGTTAAATGAGGCATACGGATAGGTAAATTATATTCCGTATTACTTCATCTTTATCTCCAATAATGTCAAATCCCCTGACCAGCGTTGGTATTCTAATATTTTTGAGACACCCGTGTTGTTATAAGCTATAATGAAGGCGTTTTCGTGCTTTAACAAAATCCAAGCAGAGGTAGTCACGAAGCGTCGTTATTTCGCTAGTAACATAATTATTGATGTTCATAAATATTCATAGTTAAGTTTTATAACTAGATATGTAACATTATATAGACATGCGACGGTACGATATATGCATACCATTAGCCGATCGAAAGACATAAAAAAGTACTTACTCACCTAAATGGTATGTTATAGGATTGTGAAGTATATTTACTAATCAAATGCTAAACACTAGCAGTGAAAATGGTCTTAATCAGATTGCAATAGAATTTATTTTAAAATAATGACTTTATATACGTATATATTATAAACTGTAGGTACAAAGTGGCTGCGTATAATAAAATAAAATGTATTTATTCATTGTGTTTGTTTAGGACATACTAGGTAAGGTCTGTTAAAATAGCCTTCCTAAACATTAGAATTAACATTCAAAATAAAGACATTAAATAAAATAACATGTATCTGTTTACTCAAAGTATTCTCTTGGATAAATTATGAAAGCTTTGGACATCTAAACTAACGTCATAAAAGGGAATATTTGATTTTTTTTGTAGCGAAAACGATATATTTAACAGCGATATATTTACCTATGTATATATATCAAGTAATGTTATTTTCTATTTTAGTAGTTGAATAAAAACAAAAAAAAATTGGGAGGCGAGCGATTCTTATTATAAAGAGTCTCAATGTCTGACAAGCTTAATAAGTATTGTTCATGATTACATATACGACTATATGTAGTTACAGTCATCACAATGTTTTTGAAATTCTTTATTACAAATATAAGGATATCTATTTTTTTTTTATAAAAAATGTATATTTGTTTTAGTAGGCATAATTTTCTTTTATTTTTAATCATTTTGTAAAATATATTGGCCCATCGTCGTAACGTACCTTGTTCTGATTTTACAAATAAGATTTCGCTTACTTTGCTTGCTCTCAGAAAGTGATGAATTAGTGAAAATCAAAAATTTACAAAGATGTTCAGGAATTTCTGATTTAGAATCAGCTAATATAGATTAAATAAGATCAATAATCTATTTAGGTGAAACTGGTGTATAAATTTTTCTCTTTATAGCAAATTTATACGACACTCGTAACAATATATTTTGCACACCATCAATAGCATCACAGATTTGACAATGGGTTTAATAAATATAAAAAATTTGTGCGACTATGAATTAATTAATTTTGTAAATGTTCAATGTTTGGTAACGGCACAGATAATATAATACTATACTAGTATAAAGGGCAAAACCTTTGCCACGCCAGTTAGTAACAATATATATTTAATTTTTATTTAATAAATAAATATGTAGGTCGAAAATGATTACACATCTGTTGAAATATAATAGTTACTCCTGCAATGAGTTCATAAACCTTTTTGCATTTTCGTCGTGGAAGTTTGGTTCGCATTCAAGTATTATTATGAAGCTTGGTTTTCAACGAGATAT
This sequence comes from Galleria mellonella, assembly GCF_026898425.1. Lineage (NCBI taxonomy): Eukaryota > Metazoa > Arthropoda > Insecta > Lepidoptera > Pyralidae > Galleria > Galleria mellonella. The sequence goes on along the minus strand of NW_026442172.1, from coordinate 1,520,731 downwards.
AAAGGCTAAAAGCTGTCCCGTAAGTACCGATTGAATAGCTCCAGTGTTGAGAGCTAGCCGTCGGGACGGGCTGAAGCTGAACACATTTTCAGTTATTCGCGAACTGCGCCCGTGAGAGCATGTTCATGGTCGTGCTACGTAACTACCATTGAGTCGTACGAAACTTCGTAACTTTGTTTACTAAATGTGAAATATTTAATTTATTGGATTTAACTGGTTAACAATAATTTGTGATCGTATATCAATATATTTATATGTTATTTTTCTATATATTAGATATTATTTTAAAGTATTGTGATCGAACATTATAGATGTAATAGCAATCGCATGTAGGTACATTGATTATATATTATTTTAGTTTTATGGGATATTCCTTTTGTGGAATGAGATATACATTTAATAAGTGAAAATAATAAGTAAACAAATCATAATTTTTATCAATAAAACGGTAATAGATGCTGATGATGTTAAAAATGAATGACCTAATGCATGTTAGTTCAATGTAAAATATTAATAATTAATAGCAAGGACGAATTTAAATAACAGAAATGTTTGTCTAGACCTTAACCTATATAGCTTAGCCAGGCTTCCTACCTACTTATGTAACTATGCGGCAATGCAGATTGATTTTTCGTGTCTTGTTTAAACTGTCACAATTAAGTCAATTTGGTATGTATATTCAACAATCAATCTTCCTTGTGAATGTGCTTATGTGATTTTTCATCAGCAATCTTCACACACTGTTAACTCTTATTGAATTTAATATTAATTATATAATTTAATAGCAAATAAAAGTTTTAATGACACGTAATACACTCTTGTTAAAAATATAGTATTTATTTTTATAACTAGTTGTGTCCCGCGATTTCACTCACGTGAATAAGTACATAAAGTATTCTGTGCGCTATATTAGGACATAATCTACCCGTGTACTAAATTTCGTTTAAATCCGTTTAGTAGTTTTTGCGTGAAAGAGAAACAAACATCCATCTATTCATTCATCTGTCATTATAAATATTCGCATTTTCATTTTAATAGTAACACTCTGAAGAACACCCTTAGATGAAATTGAAATCGGTAGAAAAGAAACATACCTAGTATCACCCTCAAATTTCCTTTGTCTAGTTATATAGGTAATAAAAATAAACATGTTTTAAAATTAGAATGATCCCCCGTGTTAGGTTGCCTGTTATCTATCGAAGTTAGAGATTTTTTTTTAAAACTGTTAGCAATTTCCTACATACAATTTTGTTGATCTACCACAACTATATTTGGTATTAACGAACTGTATTCCGTGGATTTAATTTACGATTTGTGGTTTATATGTGTAATAAATTTCATTCAACCCATCCAGCTATGTGAGATTGCGTAACGAACATCCATTTATATATTAGTTGGGTAAGTTACTGTTGGGAGCGGTCATTCTACCATGAAGCAGTTGTGTTTGTATGGCTGTGTTTCGCTTTGAAGGGTGGGATATGGCACTGAATTTACAGGCTACAGAGGAATAACACCTGGGGCCTCAGGAATGGCAACGCATGGGTATATCGTGTGTGAAACAGTATATTCTGTTGTCCTTGGTACTGCTCATGTCTATAGGCGATGGTTACCACTTTCCATCAGATGGGTCTTCAGCTTGTTTGTCATTCTAAGTTGCATAAAAAAATACTAAAGCTTACTAAAGTGTGGTAACAACAAAATTATCTGTTAGTTTTCAATATAAATTTTCAGTTATAACTGATTGATTATTTAAAAATTCTTAAACCTTTAATATGTTTTTTACAGTAACTGATAAATTATCTTCCGGTATCGAATATACCATTAAGTCAAATATTTCATATTCAACTAAATCAGTTCCTTTATCTGGGATTATAGTCGTCATCTCAACTAATATTATGAATGTTCAAGTTCGTGTTTGTTTGTCACCCTTTGACACTTTAACGACCTAATAAATAGTCGGAAAATACATACTATACTATACAGGCTACATTTTATCCCGGTCAATCAATTTGTTCCGCTTACGTAGATAATATTGAGGACGCAGTGTTGCGTTACATTTTATAGTAAATACTGTAGAAGAAAATTTAGGAAGTTTACGTGTGTATAAAAATATAAGTATTAAATGCATATTTCTTCCTGAAAACTATTCATGTAAAGTAGGCAGATACTTTGCGTGAAATATTAATAAAATTTCAAGAGTTGCTATGGGCTTTATATGGGGTTGTATTTCATTCTTCTATTGCATAATGTATTATACTTTTTTTCTTACATTATTTTGTGGGGAGAATGGAGTAATAAAACGTTGACACACACACAATTCTTTCTGTGCTTACACACAGGGAGAATTTAATATAAAATTGAAATGAGTGATACGTAGTAGTATAAGATTTTTGTCTGCTCAAATTCTTCAGTGTGTTTAATTGTTTAGGCTTGTTAGGGCTAGCACCTAATTTATTTTTAACAGTATAAAAGTAAAAATATATAGGTGTAGTTATATATGGCTTATTTTGTCAATTAAGATCAATTTATTTGATACTAATGACCCACCCCGGCATCAAACAGATAAAAAGACTTTTTGAAAATCACTACATACTCGTAGTATAAAACAAAGTCGCTGTTGCTGTCTGTCCGTCCCTATGTATGCTTAAATCTTTAAAACTACGCAACGGATTTTGAAGCGGTTTTTTTTAATAGAGTAATTCAAGAGGAAGGTTTATATATATAATAAATTCATAATATTGTAGAGAAACACTGATAATTTTAGAGGTTTCTAATGTGATGTGATGGAATGTGCAACTCGTGCAAAGCAGGGGCGGGTAGCTAGTAATATATAATCTATGTTACTCGCTGGTAATGTTCCTTTCTCTAGGTGAGAATTTTTTTAAAATTAGTTGGATAGTTATTAAGTTCATCCATTGAAATAAATAATTAAATCTTTCCTTTTTATAATATTAGTATAGATATAAAAATTTACTAGTAGATGTATGAGTATCAATTTCTACATACTGCATATATATTGTATCCATACATACGAAACAAGAATACTTGTAGGTATATTTATTTCTGTTTTTTTGGAAAGGAAAAGCAACCTTGTTTACGCTATCGGTATGGGTATGTTGGCGGGGCACCAGTGAGGGATAATAGTTGAGGATAAAAACTGGTCTATTTTCCAGAGTTCCCACGGGAACGGAATGTAACGAATTACGTAAAGGCGAAGCAGCGATAAACAGATGGAAATACTAAAAAGAAAATACTTGTTTTGGTTGAATGACACATACATCAAAGAAAAACTATAGTTATTAAAAATTTACAGTTTTAAATATAGCAGATACGTTTTTATTGATTATCTACCTGTTAAAAAAGAATGTCTTAAATAAAAGGTACTAAATAAGTTAACGCAGGCGAAGTCACGTCAAATTACTTATTGTTAAATTTCATGGTATTATAGTTTGTCTCTGACAATTTATTAATAACGAAAATAAAAAAAGTTTTTCCTAACGGTCACAAGCAAATAAAATAAAAATGTACTAAAAATACTTAACGTGACATTGCAAGATGTCGAGTATACTGTTACAAATAGTAGAGTAAATATAGGAAATATTGAATTACACTATACTTAGAAATGGGAAGTCTTTTTTTACATTAAAGTATATTTTGTTACGTATACATATATTTATAAACTATTTATTATAAGTCGTGTTAGTGCAACATGCAAAAAATTGGCATATTTTTTTTACATATTTATAATTTCTGTAGACATCAACTCACACACACATATATAGGTATATAAATTATAAATATGTAAAAGTAAATTTTTGCATATATTTATAAAAATCCAGACAATTTAAATAAAACCTGATTTTTGACGGTACACATAAACACATACGAGCTATTTTTAGTTAATTAATAAGAACTTCATATTGCGACTTAATCTCAAATTGTAAAATAGTATTCTGTCACGTGTTCGTAATATAAATCATACTAAAACAGTATCCAGTAGAAAGCTTACTAAGCCTCTTTAAAAATGCTACTTCTAAAATACTAATTCTACTATTATTTATCTCTATATATGCTAGTATAACAGATCTTTTAGTAAAATACATAAAGTATTTTAAACCTATTTGCTGCTACGTGTCACGTACTATTTTTTTTAAGTAAATTTAAATTACCATGAATAGATATTATCTATTGGTTGTTTGTTTGTTTAAAATTATAATATGTACTTGTTGTTACATTAAGAGGAAGTCAGAATAAAGTAAAAAGTAATATCTAACTACAGAAAGTTAAACATATTATTTTACAGTCAATTAATACGTCCACCCACATTTACTATTACACTAAACAAATTCTATATATACCTAATGGAAATAGTATATTTTCGTGTGCGTACAAGTATTTTGTATTTCAATGCAAAGTGCTTTAAGCGATAAAATCGACAGTGTTTATTTTTCTTTTCAACACCTCCTTTATTTTATTTTAAAGTTGTAGGTATTAAATCAGGGTTAATGTTGTTAATATTCAAAAATAATATAGTTAATACTCATTTGAATTAGAGCAATTTACGATTATATTTGAGTTAATGTTGTCTATAAGATGTTATTCTATACGTTATGAGATCAAGTATAATCCCATATGAAATACAAAAAGTATAAGTAAGATAATTTCGAATACAGTCTTACAAATCAGTCTGACTGAATAAATATAAAAGAAATTTGAATGTGGGATTCATCATCATCATCATTTCAGCCATAATCCGTCCACTGCTAGACATAAGCCTCTCCCATAGATTGCTATAAAGAACGGTCTTGAGCCACCTGCATCCACTGGCTTCCTGCAGTGCATTTCAGGTCGTCACTCCATTTAGTGGCGGGTCGTCCTACACTGCGTTCACCCATACGCGGTCGCCACTCAAGAACCTTTCTTTCCTATCGGTTGTCGGTTCTTTAAGCAATGTGACCAGTCCATTGCCACTTTACCTTGCTTATCCTTCGGTCTATGTCGGTTATTTTGGTTCTTTTGCGGATATCCTCGTTTCGGATTCTATCACGCAAAGAGACTCCGAGCATAGCCCTTTTCCATAGAATGTGAGATTGGTTTGCACGCCTATAACATCAGAAATGCCATACGTGCGTTGCCATTGTATAATACCGATACAAAAGAACGATACGATAATAAAGAACTTAACGAAAGAAAACATACGAGTTAAGGTAATAGTGCATTAAAATCATACAGTCATGTGTAGTGTGTGTGCGTGTAAGTAATGGAACATTAACGGTTTATTATGCATAGTGAATTATTTCCTATTCAGGGTAGTCTTACATTTAAATTTAAATTTAGATACTAGAATATGTAGCATATTACTCAGTTTTAGGCCACATCAAATCTAATATTCAAAAGTCAGCAGTATCTGGAATACTAAATTTGGACCACGAACCCAGATGGCGTCAAGATAAGCTTTTATCAACAACTTAATCTTGAACATTTTGCCTGCATAGGTAAGTTAGACAGCATTAGTGAACGAAATTACGAGAACGCGTTATTTTGGTCTACACTTAGGTTGGTAAGTGGGATTTCTGATTGGCATATCTACTTTTAACCCTTGTGCGTTTCCATTGGAATTTTGGGTTACAGCCAACGGGACATTGTAATTACAAGTTTTAAGGTTTGCCACTTTGTATTTTTAGGTCCTAGTTAAACAAGGTACTGTCTGTAAACGAGAAAGAAAATTCAGTTTCTAAAAATGGAATAATGTTGTACGTAACAACTTTTGTAATAACATCACATCAACTGTTACCTGTTTACTACTGAACATACGCATCCATTATAGAAGGGTAGTTTTGCTAGTATTTGCCACGGTTGGCAGGCGGGTTAGCAACTGCAGTTAGGCTCTGGTGATATTTTAAGAGAGACGTTACTGCCAGTTCCTCTGCCATTAACTTCTCTTAGCCACTTCTTACGATACCCACGGCAAAGGAAGGGGTGGCCCATTCTATGTACACAGCAAAACTTTTATGTGTAATATGCATACAAAATTTATAATAAAGGCAGCACATTAATCCTTCTTTGCATGATTTTTTTTTTATTAATGAAATATATCAAGGTGATATAATTCATGTTCAAAATTCAAGAAAAAATGGTTAAAGAAATAAATTTGACAGCTATGTTTTGTTTATTGCAATGGATATTAAAAAGGTATCCAAACACGATATATTTGGTCTTTTATATAATTTTTGGCTTCAATGTTAATGTACTTATTGCAATGATATTTACGCCTATATTATTTTGGCTAAGTAATTAATGACGGGCTAGTTTTAATTTACATCTGTATAATATATGTTGTTCATCTATCTTTAGTCCTGGCCCCTTGTGAATGTGAGACAAGGAGCACTAAGTTCAATGGCCTCAACTATTCTTATATACATTTTTTACACACATTTATTTGTATAATTCATTTCATTCTTATATGCCGGTTTCAGAGACTGCTTATTTTTCTCACAAATAGCGCTCACTTTATTTGATCATAATCTACAAGTCCGTGTAAGACTTTCTACAGCGGAAATGAGAGTTAGGCACTCAACAAATTTATTTAATCAACTTGTTTTGTAAACATATACTTGTTCTTTTTTTTATTTTGTTTTAATTGTTATTATTATTAAATCGAAAAACAAATTAGTTTTCCAAATAAGTACCTAATAAAATTAAATTAAAAAAAGTGTTTCTACTTACATGTATAAATTCTTCTAAAATTATTATAGTAGTACAAAATTTTATCATCCCAACCCAATTTCACACCAGTTGCCAGACTTGGTTTTAGTAATTACAATCTAGGTAATTTATTTGCTTTATAAATCTTGTAGGGCTGACTTACTAAATACTTCAAATAATATGTAATTTATATAGCTTATGCAAGACGATGTATGCATGACGATGCAGGACGATGATATCCGACAGACAAATCAAGTTTACAGACCAAAAGTTCCTTTGTTTGCTTCGTCTGTTCAGGCCTTTTTAAGTCTAATAAGAGACACCCCTCAACGGCATACATTTTAGTTTCATTCAATATTTTAATACCTAAAATAATATAAGTACTGTTATGATACACACCATGTGAGAAGTGCGCGTACAGAAGTTTTTAGTGGTACATACTGGACTTACATTGAGTGTAAACCTCGTTGTACTAACGTGCTTGATTCAAATCAACTGTAAATCAAAAGCCTCTCAATAATGTTCTTGGAATTTGATGGCAGAATTAAATTTTCGGAAGAATTGTATTAGCTATTTAGTTTCCTTTATGTGTTTAATGAGTTTTGATAACCCCAATAAAATGCACATGAATATCTTTTACTGAAATGAAGGTTATCTTGCGGAAGTTAGATTAGAATTATTTTGTTTAATTCTGCTACCAGTAGTATGTGCGTGACTGCCAACACTGAAAAATTGACCACTATCATTACTACTAGAATTTCTACAACCGTCCATATCAGCCCTCAATTTTCGAGTGCTATTTCGTCTACGCACGTTTTGCGACACGTGTTTCACCTCTAAACGAATAACCAGCATAACAATAGCGAATATATTATTATTAAATTAAATATATATATATATATAATTTATATTATACATATCTCGTATTAATGTAATGAAAGGTATATATCAAATAAAATTATATGAGGTATCGTTATTATTGCCATGAAATAAGAAAATTGTATGCACAGTAAATTGAAGCCATCTTAATTTTAATAATCTTAATCGAAAGAAAACATTTCATTTTCGTAGATATAATGGTCAAAATATCTTTTATAGACAACCTCTGTGAGTACTCGTAAAAGGAAAAAGAGAATATGACAGTTTTTTATGTATGTTTATTAGGATTTTTATTTTTTTACACTCCACTGCTGAACAAAAGCCTCCCCCATCCTTATGACAGTCTGTCACAAAAAATAGGGCTGTTCCTCATGGCAGTTAACCATTGAAAGGATTTTGCCAGTAGTTGCCACGCTTATCAGGCGGATTTGCAACTGCAGTTTGGTTTTTGGTGATGTTTTAATAGGAACGCTGCTGCTCATCCCACAACCATTATTTTCCCTTAGTCGCCTTTTACAATACCTACGGGAAAGAAATGGGTAACCCATTCTATGCCAGGATCATATGGCACATAGGTATACATCTAATGTAATTTAATGTCATTATTTGATTCATGTTTCTTTGAGAACAATGTATGTATCTATATATGTTTGTATATGATAAATATTTATATAATAGTGCGCCACCTACTCTTTGTCTTTTTCTCAATGTTCTCTACCCAAAGGTTGTCTGATAAGGCCGCCTTTTGTATCACTTCTCATTGTTATCTATTTGTTATCTCTCTTTTTACTTGGTGCAATGAAGTGTAAATAAATAAATAAACAATCTTCAATTTTATTGATAGAATACTATATTAAAAGGATACTAATGTTAATGATCCTGATATCACCATGTATTTATGCTATCAGAACAAATAAGACTGTCTCAATTACGAAGATGACAATATACTAATCATATTAATGGAGTGCACTAAAATACATATTACAATAATGATACACCGTAAAGAATATCTTTTGGCGGACGTGACGGGGAAATAATATAAGAAAAACTTTCTAGCACAGCGTGTGATGCGTTAATGAAACACATGTGATATAGGATGTAGGTAGTAATAGAATCCAAGTAAACCCGAGACTAGACGATCCTCCCTTGATGATGAACTTAATAACAATAATTAATTTAGTATATTAGTGACATATATTGTATTTGAACGGTAGAATTACGTGGTGTCTACTACGTAGGTCAGTCCATTTAGGTAAATTGATTTCTGTGTAAAAGTAATCTCTGTAGATCACTGTATAATTTCTAGTTAATTTGTATTGTATAGAATACATATAATATAAATTTAATTTTGATAAAAATAACTTAGTAACTTCAATAAAGACTTAGGTAGATATTGCACGATGTTGCCAAGCGTTACGTAAATAAAGATTGGTAAAGTTTGAACGCGACGTTCAAGTTCAGATAAAATTCAAAAGTAAAAAACTCGACCCCTTTGTTATAAGACACTAACTATATCTTGTTTCTCCCGCTCGAGTTGGAATAAAAAGTTTCTGTATATTATTCTAGGATATGGTGTACTTTTGTATATTTTATTCAAATCTATTCAGCTGTTTATTTATTTAATCGAATAAGTGACAAATGTATAAGTATCCAAATATGTTTACTATATAGACAATTTTTTGTATCTGTCTGTAGTAATTAGTAGAAATAATAATAGGATAGGAATCGTTGAATTTAGAATATATTGTTTACTAGTCTTTACCTGCGATTCTAGGTGATCGGAATTAAATGTGTATACGTTGATCGAAATAAAAGTAGTTTATATCCCTCTCTATCCCAAAAAGTACGTGTACACCAAACTTCGTTGCTATTGGATGATCTGTTAATGCGTCAAAGGATAATACTTTTTATATTTGTGATATTAGTAAGAATAAGAATACTTTAAATAAAATAATCATTTGGATCAATCCTAAAAAAACATTTTATGTAAGTAGTAGATGCCTGCCCGGCTTCGCACGGTTTACTTTTTCGTATGATTTTTTAAAAATTTTTCCTATTGGTATCTATCCCTTCCTATTTCTATTCTCTATACAAACCTTGTCCTGATAATTAATAATAAACACAATAAAGAGAATTAGTCAAATAGTTGCAGTCATTCTGGAGTTGCGCTTACATACATTCGACATTAAATTTTTATTTAAATAGATTTAGTAATAAATGTAAGTTATGTATAACGAAAAAGGATTTTTAACTTATAATAATATTATAGAATATAATTGATTATAGAATAATACATTTTTAATTTTAGTGTTCTTTTTATTTTTTCCTGTAAGGAACATAGTGTGAAAATAATGAGGCATGAATACGATAAAAAACGCGATTTTACCAGTACCTGCAGTGCGGTACTATAACGCGACACAGTTTTACTTGAACAATGAAATTAGTGGCAAATATATCAGACTTGTAGGCATCTTTCCAAATACTACAGCTTCACAATTATTGGGTTAAGTGCCTATATATACAGTGCTTATATATACTAAGAAGGAATGTTTATTTAACTGCGCAGTGTATAGTGTGTCATACTTAAATTACAAAATTTATGAAAACTTGAAACGATGAAAGGCAAAAATGTTGATATCAAATGAAACAGTCACATTTTTATCCCTATGGCTACAAAAATAATCATAAGAATCATCTCAAATATTTTTTTTGTGAACGTATTATCAGACAAATTATCATTGTCTTCGATGCGATTTTGATGATTGTTATTTAATGTTAAGCGAATGTGTTATTCCGGTATTAGTCTCATATCAAAAAATATTTTTTTAATAAGTACTAATTATATAGTTTCGAACTTCTTACTATAATATTACTACCATACTAATCTACTTATTACTTAATTATTTACAAAAGACTTTTGTAAAGGTATTTTGTGAAAATTATAATTATTGATTAATAAATCTTAAAATACCTACATCAACGCTATCCATTTAGTTCAACGTACGCAGCATGTCTGGAACAAATCCAAATAAGTGAAGTGTAATAAAAACAGAGAAAAAAAATGGTGGAGTTATTTATAACAGTGAAAAGGACCGCGTGACAAAATGTGCAAGAACGTGAAGAATGTTGCGTGGGAGACGGAGACGCTGATGGGGACACCACCAGCGTCGCGGTGGGAACAGTTCTGTCCGAGGGCAGCTCTGTCCCATGTGGGACTCTTTATTGCACTTATGCTATACACTGGTGGTGGAGGATTGGTGAGTATTTTTTTTACTTTAGATCATATTACGCAGCACTAACTAGTCCCAAACAAAATAAAGCTTGTATTATAAAAGCTATTAAGGGTAAAATACAACAGAAAATTTACTAATCCTTACTAATATTATAAATGTGAAAATGAATTTGTTTGATTGTCACTTTATAGTGCTTTAACAGTTTAACCAATCACTATGAAATTTGGTATACTTATTATACGAGATGGAGCATATATGCAAAATATAAAGGAGATATAGGCAAATTTTTATTCCGGTTACGCGGATGATATCACATCATAGTATATTATACATATGACAGTAATTTTGTCTGATTGTCATCTCTTGGCGACTTAACTGATCAATCAATCGTCATGAAATTTAGTATAGCCCTACTATATGGGACGGAGAAAGATAAAGCTATCTATCCCGGTCAATTGACATGTTTCGATTACGTGAACTTAGTATATATGTATGAATATTATCGAAATCATGATAATAATAAATAATGAGTTCATTAATTTTTTAACAATCTATGAATCCAGTAAAGTAGGAATAAAATTATATTTTTTATTTATTAAACTATAATCTGTGTTCCGTAGGTACAAAGAAAAAATTATGTTTATTATTTACTAGTTACGTTTACGACGGCATTGCTTACAAAAGAAAATGAACTGAGAATATAAAAATAACGTAATGTTTTTTACCAAATTGTCTATCATAAAGTGCCTACGAAGCGCAAGAATAGTATTCCTATTGGTATACGGCAGAACGACAAATAATGAAGAAAAAACCCATAAACAAATCAAACCCGACATTCGATAACTTTTCCCAGAAGCGTTAAGCGAAGGAAGACATTTCCTTGACACTTATCGTTGTTGTGAATACAAAATTCAACTTGTCTATATATTTTATGTAACTATTGTTGAACATAGAAAATGTTCTGTAACAGTCTATATATAAGTAGGTACCTATCCTTTTCAGCCACTGTAAAGGGATAATGTTCGACCAATGTGTGGAGAGTTATCAAGATATCCATGATGACGTAGATTAAATAAGACCCATATATTTATATAGGTATATATAAGAAAGATCAGCTCATTTGTATTCAGTATATAGATGAACGAGGTTAAACAATGTTGGTTAAACAATATCAGCTACCCTAAATGTTCACAACATTTGGGGTAGCTGATATTTTCATGTTTGACACACAAATAAGGACCATGAGATTCGATAGCATGCAACTTCAATATAAATTTAAATATTGAATATTTGGGTTTTATAATATTCTAATTCGACTTTCTGACTATTAAAAATATATAATTAGACAGATGCATCTTTTTTTATACTTTTAAGGTGTATGCTGAATAAATACATGGTTTTAAAATATGTTAAGATTTATGTGAATCTATTAAATGACAGAACTCTTATCTATTAACAAACTTAATTTTTCAATACACATTTTTCAAATTATTTAGAAAGTCGAGATATATATCTATTGAGAGAAACGTTTAAAAGATATCTGGAATAAATATTCTTTGAAATTTTAATATTAAAATCTTGTATATACATCTAATTATATTTGTTACTTAACGAATAGAACTATTCACTAAATAGCACATGTACTATAAGACGAAAAGCAGTTTTTATCTGCATATGACATCATATAACTCAACACTTTCTTAAACTAAATTATGATAATATCTCTATATTCGGTATTTTCTATAAGATATAAAGCAAATATGAATTATTATTATAGTAAAAAAGAAATTAAAAGTCAATAAATTCTTCTTCAAATAAGCAAACTGGGCTTTCCTTAATTTTTTCTTCATCAAATATATCGAAGTTAGTAGCATCACCTGGTGAACGAATCTTTGGTATAAAAGGTGGAGGAATGCGACTGTTTAAGAGATTATCCCAGTCAATTTCTCGAAACCATTTATGATTTTTGAAATCTAAAGTACCATCTTTAAGATTTCCGTATCGTCGAGTTGTATCAACTTGAAGAACGTGTGAGACTAAATCTTTTAATTCTGAAGAAAAATGCGATGGACATCGATACTTCCCAGATACAATTTTTTCATAGATTCTCATAGGATCTGAAGCATAAAACGGTGGATGTCCAGCACTCATTTCGAAAAGTAGAATACCAAGAGACCACCAGTCTACAGACATTCCATAACCTTTGCTAAGAATAATTTCAGGTGCTAGATATTCTGGTGTACCGCAGAGAGTCCAAGTTCTTCCTTGGATTAGCTTACAAAATCCGAAATCGGTTAATTTAATATAGCCTGTTCTATCTATTAAAATATTTTCGGGTTTGAGGTCACGATAAACTAACTCGCAAGCATGAAGGTATTCTAAAGCTAGAATAACTTGGGCCCCATAAAATTTTGAAGACGATTCATCAAATTTTCCCATTTTGCGCAAATGGGTAAACATTTCACCTCCAGGAATAAATGGTAAGATATAATATAAATAAACATTATCTTTAAAGAAGTACTTCATGAAAACTACAAAGGGAAAATTAAGTCCGGATAAAATCTTTTTCTCGTAAAAACTGTGTTCAATTTGTTTAAGTTTAACAATTTTTTCTTTTTCTAACATTTTCATAGCATAATATTTTCCACTGTTGGTATGTCTTACTAAATAAACGACTCCAAATGCTCCAGTGCCGAGAATCCTACTTTTTTCAAAGTCACTTAATTTACCGTCGACTTCCGTCTTCTCATTCCAAGATTCTATAAAATCTTGATGAAGTTTACGAAGATACTGTTTATACTGATCTTGTTTAGCATGTGAGTAACCCCCTGGATTAGAGAAATAAGTATGACGCTTGACGTCATCAGCCATTTTTGGTGCACCTTCTACCGAAAGCAGTTTGAATAATTATTCTTTATTTTAAGTATGAGAAAATTTTTTACTTTATTATTTAAGCAAGTACTAAAAATAATGCTTAGTAATATTGAATAAAGCTATAAGAAATCTATAAAGATTAGGACTAGTTGAAAATATCAGATAGATTATTGCAGTCACAAAAGTTAGTTTTAATTAGTCTATGAAGTTTTTATTTAAAAAGTTCTTATAACAAAGAAAAAGTAAAATATAAAGATAATTTGTAATTTTATGAGATAGAGAACTTGGCAATTAATGAGCAATGACTAAAGCAATTCTATGTAAGGCATTTATTGATCCATGAAACTTTATATTCAGTTTGTTATCTAATAGACTGAATACAAAGTTTCATGGATCTCTCGTAGAAAAGTTTATAAACTGAAATAATTCGTAATTAAAAGTTCCTACTTATCTACTCCGTGCAGCTTCACCTGCGCATTTATTATTTGTCATTTCTTAGTACTAATATACATATTCATAGGTCATAGATTAGAAAAGTACTACGGTTTTTATCTCAGATGAAGTATAATATTAATAAGCTACCAACTCGTTTATAAATGATTATTAAACCTACGTTGTTAAATAATAATACATAAATTAAATATTTAAAAAGATTTTATTGTCTTTTGGTGTCATTATTAAGTGTTCAACAACGAATAAATATATGGTTCCTTTTATATATTCGTTTATATTTATAACGTGATTTTGGTATTAATTTTTTCATGTAATATTTAACTTTAGTAGGACATGTCTAAGGTTTCATATACATAACAAAATCATACAGACTATATTCGTTATTTAGAGATATTAAAAGGTGAGTTTGTGAAGAAATTTTAGGAACCACCAGATTTAACTAAAACTCCTGATGATTTTGTCAGAATCAAAACTATTGGTAATGATGCCTATGGTTCTAGTAAGAGATAAGGGTAAATTCACATATCATGCTATGAAAGTTGTAGAAGGCGTAGTAGTTGAGAGGAATCATGTCAAATATTTATTGTTAGAAAAGAAAATTCGTCAGTGTATTCGATTTCCATTTGTTATAACATTAGACATTGCCTTTAAAGATAACGTTTACCTATATTTTATACTTCCTTATATAGTTGGAGGAGAATTATTTACTTGCATTCAAAAGCATGGCAACTTAGCAAATAATTTGGCAAAATTTTATGCCAGTCAAGTAACATTAGCATTAGAGTACTTACATTATTCTCAAATTTTGCATCGGGTTCTAAAGTCGGAGAATATTTTGGTCGATTTAAATGGTTATTTAAAACTCTGTGACTTCGGTTTTTGTAAAATAATGAAGAAAAAAACTTGGACCTCGTGTGGAACATCAGAATATTTAGCGCCATAAGTTATATTGTCAAAGGGCTACTCTTTTGCTGTCGATTGGTGGGCGTTGGGCATATTAATCTTTAAAATGGAGGTCGGACATCCACCTTATTTGCCTCTGACCCTAGTATATATAAGTTATATGAAAAAGTGCTCGATGGTGTATACAAGAGTCCAGATAATATACCACCAGAATGCAAGAGTTTAATAAAAGACTCACTATAAGTTGATCCAAACAAAAGAGTAGGGTCTCTGAAGGGTGGCGTGTACGATATTAAAAGTCACCCGTGGTTTCACTATATTACCTGGCAGTCAGTCAATCAGCGAGTGAAAGCACCATTTATACCCTTATGTCCTTTACAAGTAATTTTCCCGAAATATCGCAACCTAAGATAAAAATAACCTTAATATGCCTCTACGAGCAAGAGTTTGAAGTATTCTAAAGATTATGGTATCTTTATATTGTTTAATATTATTATTAATGTTTAAATAAATTATGATTTTAATAAGACAATGAAAATATCAATTGTAATACATGCGTATACTCTGTAATGTATGATATATATTTATTTTTATAAAAAAGGAAAATTACAGGGATATATTGGAAAATTACATATTCGTTATGGACAGTTTAGCAATTAAAAATAAGACATTGTTTTCGTTTTATTACCTTATAAAATAAAATAAAACAAAACAGACAAAATTATAAAATACAAAAATCAACAATATAATATACAATAAATAATACTAACCACTGAGCTGTATACATATACCATGCACTTTAATAGCGTATTTACTCGTATTAGCATATTATAGTTCAATAACGATTTTATTTTTAGCACGGTACATAAATGTTATTACTGACTTTGTTTACAACAATAGGCAAATTGTCTTCATTTAAAAATCGTATCTTCGCTGTTAATAATAATGTGCTGGTTTGATTTTACTGGTTTAATTAAATATTTGGCCTACTTAGGATACTAGCTCTATCAAGAACCAGTATATAAAGCACTTGAGTACTGAGTTGAGATGTAATATAACCTACTCGTGTACTAAATTTCATCCCAATTTCGTTCAATAGTTTTTGCGTGAAAGACTAAAGAACATTCAACCATCCATCCATCTATCCTTACAAACTTTCGCATTTATAATATTAATAGAATAATTAGCCACTATTATAAATATCTAAAAGTCTTCTTAAAAGAGTTTTAAAATAACGATGTTAATAGAATAAAGAAGATCAGTCATTATTTAATAATAAAAGTATTTAATGAATAGATTTTACCTACGACTACGTTCACATGATCAAGATGATTTCATTGACTGGTATGGAAACTAGCCCATGTCCTTCTCATTCCAAATAGTAAGTATATACCAAATTTTATAGCGGTTAATTAAACCGTTAAAACATAAAAAAATAAACAAACTCCTTTTTAACATAAAATTTGTGAACATGTTATTAAGGACTAATAAGGACATAAACTCTTATTTATTCTAATCAGTCACAAAAATTTATTAAGCATACTAAATATAATATGTATTACTATTTTTATTATCTTCTATCTTACATTAAAATGGAGAGAGAAATACAGAAAAGAGAGTTATATTAAAAATTGTTTGTCTGTTGACTTATTATGTATCTCAGTAATTTCTTTATTCATATATTTTTTTCCGCGATTTTACTTGAAAGAAACTGTAAGTTCAGATAAATTACTATATTCTTGCTATAAGCTAAAGTTTTCACTATTCTCTTTTTTCTTTTCTCTTTTAGTTTTGTGAAATATATATTAAAATTAGCACAGAAACATAGATACTATCCGTAATCTATGAAAAATAATACCTTATGTTTCGAAAAATGTTTGTAAATGTCAATATTGTGACGTCTCTGGTAAGAATTTTGTATACTCGTATAAAACAATATTAATTAAAATGAAGAATAAACTTTACATATCTGTGTGCTTCCATAAAATATTTATGATAACAAGATAATGTCTATAAGTGAATGAAATAGCATTGGTAATGACATTCGATAAGAGGCAATCATCGAAAGCAAATATATATACATACGACTTGCAAATCAATCATAAGCGATATCTAGATGTTTTGAAACAAGATTTTGTCAAGAATTATTCAAATCCGATAATATACTCAAAATCGGTTAATGATTTCGATCTGATCCAAGCATTAGGATGTGGATCATTTGGAACAGTATTTCTTGTTCGTGATAAAGTTACTTTTGTATACTATGCTATGAAAGCAATTGAAAAAAGTAATGTTATAAAAAAGAAATGTCTTAAACAAGTGCTTTTAGAAAAGAGAATTTTACAGAGTGTTAATTTTGCTTTTGTGATTACTCTTGATTTTTGTTGTAAAGATAACTTATATATATATTTTCTGTTGTCATATGAAGGTGGCGGTGAATTATTTGCTTTGATAAGGAAATTAGGGTCTTTGTCAGAATCATTAACACATTTTTATACTGCACAAATTGTTTTGGCATTAGAATATCTTCATCATTGTTCAATAATACATCGAGACGTGAAACCAGAAAATATTCTAATTAATGAATCAGGTTACATAAAATTGGCAGATTTTGGTTTTAGTAAAATTGTAAAATCTCGAACATGGACCATATGTGGTACACCAGAATACTTAGCGCCTGAAATAGTAATGTCTAAAGGTTATTCATATCCTGTAGATTGGTGGGCATTGGGAGTTCTAATATATGAAATGAATGCTGGCTATCCTCCTTTTTATAGTTCAGATACTATGAAATTATATGAGAAAGTATTTGCTGGACAGTTTAAAACACCAGATACAATGACACCCCAATGTAAGTCTTTAGTAAAAGGTTTATTAGAAGTTGATCCAACGAAGCGTCTAGGTTCTCTTAAAACAGGAGTGTATGATATAAAAGGTCATCCATGGTTTAATGACACAAATTGGGATGCAATACTACATCATAAAATGTTACCGCCTTTCATTCCAATTTTTAAAAATCCAGGAGATACCGGGAATTTTAGAAAAGTGGATGATTTTATCTTAAAGAGAGCTGATCAATGTTTATTTGAGAAAGAGTTCGAGAATTTTTAAGTTTAAACATTATTACGTAGACTATAAGTCTTGCATTGTATAAAACAATAATCTAGAATTATCTTTAATAGTATTATGTATATTTATAGGGATATGAATTAAATATATAAAATATAAAGTTGTCCTTTTATAGTGGAATATTATTTATTCAAAAAGTAATGTGTAATGATCTGAAAGAGCAGTAAGTCTCATTTTTTGTTTTTAATTTTAAATACATTACGGTAATTAAATTCTAATTGTTTACTCTTACACAGGTATTTCGTGCCCTGGAATACCCAGCGGAACTGGAGAAACAAGAATATCATCGAGAACGTTTGTTAACAGAGCGATGGAATTTAATTAAGTTCGTATCTGAGTATCATAATAATGGAACTGAAGGGGGCATGGAGAAGCTATTAAGTGATCAGTTAGCTATATATGAGAAGGTGAGTAGAATAATTTATGTTTTTTTTCATCTATTTTTGTCTACTCGTATTAACTGCTATTGGGTATTTACTATTATCGTAGACTGCATAACTTAAATACATTCATAACTTTGAAGAGTTATGAAAATTTTATTTTTTTTATTTTTAAAGTGTGACAATGTTGCAATTATCAATATCAATTTTAAAAAACGTATTAACAGTTTTTAATGTTTCTGAGTTAATTTATTTATTATTTTAAAAAGTCTGAGTTAATTTATTTATTATTTTAAAAATTATTAATTTAAAAAGTTCTTTGGTAGCGAACTAAAATGTTAGTGATGTAATAATGTTCTTATATAGCTGCCACTGAAACTTGAATTCTAATGACAAAAGTGTATTTGAAAAAATTCTGAAGCTAAATAGGAGCCAAATTTTTAAAGATAGATTTGTGTACAACGTACACTATGACTAACGTATTAGTTCATTATAAAATGTTCAATTATTTTTATAATTGGTAAATAATTATGACAATGCCACATTTCGGTAAGCTACGATTAATGCTTGATTGTGTATAAATGCTGATGGTGGATAAAGTTGTAACCGTTACCTATAGATATGAGCAGTACCATGGACATAACAGAGTATACTGTATCCCCCATGATACCTTTCATTTGTTGCCAGTACTGAGGACTAAGGTGTTATGCCTCTGTATCCTGTAATTTCATTGTCATATCCTACCCTTTAAACTGAAACACAACCATACAAACACAACAGCTTCACGGCAGAAGCATGAATGGGACATAGGCACCCAAATAACCAAAACCAAAGTCGTCTTACTTTTGTACAAAGATTTCCTCGGGTATAAATTATATTTTGCCAAGTAAGATAACGAATAGCTTACAGTCCTGAAATCATACTAGAAAAACAAATATATTGTAATTTTCAAGCGGCTTCCAAGATATGCGTGTAATCGATTAAAGTCGATTTTTTCCTTAATAATCGGCAACATGTATTTCCTTGCATTTTTGGGTCCGATTTTTGTGAAGATCGCCATGCCAACTAAAACACGTTCATTTTTTGTGATCACTCCTCTCCTCCTGTATTTGACACCATCCATTTATCTTTTCTTTGGTTCCACACTTAACATACGAATCCTAATTTTTAAAATAAGTGTTTTGTGAAGATATTAGGATTTCTGAATAGTGCATATAATTTTTTTTATATTTTTTAATCAACTTCAAACACAACGAGGATTAAAATGAACTTTTTTTAGTGGATATATTTATATAACATCATTCCATTCTTAATAATCACTTTTCAATTAGAAATTGTTTACTCTTGTTTTTTAAAAATGGCGTTGATATTTTTGCGGAATAAAATAATATTAATTATAAGCGAAATTGTGTTATTATTTTTTTCTTGGTTTTTGCATAACAAATATTTAAAAATATATGTTTTTTAACTTTAAAATGTTTTTTTAAGGTATTAGAAGAAGCGTCTTCGAGTGGACTGGCATTAGAAGTCGAAAATAATTTTCCTGCTGCAGAAGAAAAATGGAGTATATTACAAGCAGTATTCTTTTCATCAACTGTGCTCACCACAATAGGTGTGTAAACATGTAAGCATAGTATATATTACACTAGTTTAATCTATGCACATTTGGTAGGTAATTTTTTCTCTATGTTGTAATTTCATGCCTCTTCTATCAAACAATTAAAATAATTCTATAGGCCTTCTGGTTATTCATCTAAAAATATGAAATAAAATAGTAAATGGTATGTCGTTATCTATATTATTAATATCGAATATTGCAGTAAAATTTTCTTGCAACATACTATTTATAACATTGGCTAAAAAGTCAAATATTTATACACGAATATAATAACCTGCATGAATAATAACAATGACTGTATTCCTACTTATTCACACTAGTAAATACGTATATTTTATTCTCTAAATGTTGAATTAAATTAATACATTGTACGAATTGTCCTTGAGTACCGAATGTATAAATTTAAAAAACGCGGTATTGTAATTCTAAAATATTAATCTCCATCATATAAATAAAGATAGAGATAGATAATATTAATAATAGAATGTTATTTTTTAAGAATATATTTTACTGAATGTTAATAAGAAATTTATTAAATTGACTAACATTTTACATAATTGGCCTAATATGAACGGAAAATGGTTGTTAAATGATGTTGACAGGTAATTAAAATGCTTAAACACGGTCATCCTTTGGCCATATTCTGGATATAATGTTTTTTTAGCTCATAAAAATAAATTACAAAAACTTAAAAAATATACCTAAAAAAAAGCAAGTGCGTGCTAATGTTTCATGAGTATGTGGATTATATATAATTAAATTTAAGGGTTCTTCATGATATTGTATATATGATTACATAGGACTGTTATTCAAAAATTAAACAAGGTTTTTAGTGATATAAAAAGCATCAATGGTTTCATGAATAGTTATAATTGTGTAAAAGTGTATAAGTCTTATAAAATTATTTATATCTTTAATAAAGTTCTTACATCATTTATGAATCGTCTAACTACACAGTTACTGATTTGAACATTTCTGATTAAAATGTTTTTTTTTTAGGTTATGGTAATATAGTACCTGAGACGTTCTGGGGTAGATTATTTTGTATTGCATACGCATTAATTGGAATCCCGTTGACATTAACAGTAATCGCAGACTTGGGTAGAGTCTTTGCAACGGTTGTTTCTATTATTGCAAAACAATTACCCGCTATGCCAAGTAAGTGATTCATAAATATTATATTCTCGAAGCACTTTATTCCGATAATATTTTCGACCTTATTTCCACTCATCGATACTAATTTTGTTTGTTTGTAGAATGTTGCAAACGAGTATCGGAAGCAAATCCAGCGGGACAACGATCTCTTTATGCTCTCGGCGCAGTAGGATTTCTATTCGTGTATTTGTCTGCCGGTGCGGGCTTGTTTAAAATGTGGGAGGACGATTGGAGTTTCTACGATGGTTTTTACTTCTGTTTTATTACTATGACCACTATCGGATTTGGAGATCTCGTTCCAAGTAAGTTTTGAATTAATAATGAACGTAAAACCCTTTATTATTCCTTCTCAGAAAGGTACAGTTACATAAAATGTATAGAAAAATACAGCATTACAAAACACATGGCAAATCAAAGTGATCTCTTTCAGCTTTAAAATTGATATATTTATTACAGGTTGTTGTTTTATTCTCTTGTAGCGAATATCACACCCGATTTGCTCATATTTTGCTAGATAGAAATGATCTAGATTCATTTGTATTCATAAGTAAGAGTCATCCACTTTTAAAGATATGTTTTATTCACAGAACGGCCAAAATATATGCTTCTATGCACACTTTACATACTTATTGGTTTGGCGCTTACTTCAACTATAATAGAGTTGGTACGAAGGCAGTATGCGAGATCTTGGCAACAATTACGAGCTCTGTCCGGGCCATTAGCGGACACTTTAAGAAGACTAGGCGACGCCGGTAGGGGAGTAGATGTGTCTGCTCTCCATAGTGACCTTCGTAAAGTACTGACAGTGGTGAGTTACATATATTTATATTAGCTCGAGGTCAGTTTGCTAGTAGCCTATCATGATAAGAAAGTCTAGCCTAGTTTAACGATCAATAAGACGTAGGATTAGAATGCGTACAAATTGCTCTAAGGAATACTATTTGGTAATTGATCACTAATTCGAAATAATTTCCATTTATTTACCAATAAAAACTAATTGTCTAAAAATTATAGAGTAATTTTCTATATTTACTGTATAAATTGGATATGGTACTGTTAGCACAAATAATTGCATGTGTTAGTTCAGAACTAAAAGCTTTAACTCCAAGATTTGTAGAATGTGATGACAGGCGTCGGATGAAACAGTAAACAAACATCACTTGTACGAGGTAATGACTAGTAGATATAATATTTGTGTTGGATGTTTATGTTATGTGTAGTCGACTATGGAAGTTTTATAATTATTATGGCTATTATTTATTATGATTTTGTTATAACGTCAACAAAGGATAAAAATATATTCTTTGAATGCGATGGTAAAATATAAAGTATTATTAGTTGAAAATTTAGTTTAATGAATTTAAATCTATAAAGTTAATTAATTACTGTCACACTTTGTGGACCTTGATTTAATTCAAGTTGAATAATGTCATTCTGGTACCTACCTACTTTGTGTTACGCAGTGAAAAGAGTTACTGACCGACCTTTTTAGGGGTACCTAAAAAGTTTACAACTAAAATATTATATATTCATGGAAATAGATAATTTCATGTCCATTATCGACATCATTTCGATTTCTTAAAAGTAATTAACATTTTTAAGAGTAATATAATATTGCATTTTAATTAATTATAATTTGTTTTATTATTAATTTATATTTCTATGTATAAATGCATCACCTCAGGATATGAACAAAGGGGTCAGATGTTTGAGTCCATTGAAAAAAACTCAAATTAAGCCGGCGGCAACGCCAGTTGTGAGTACTAGTATAGAAAGCAGAAACATTTACGCTTTTAGCTTCCTGATAAATAGAGCAGCAGTTCCTGCGCTTTCTGAAATTTTACATTTTGATATCTGATTCATACCTTAGTAGTTTGTAAACTCCATTATATGTTAATTTTATATTTATATCCAGGGTTGTCATAATAAAGACATTATTATATTTTATATAATAAAAAATCCTAATTAAAAGGATATTCAACTATGTTTAATTGTATAAATATTTACATGCATTTGGTATATTCCTGTTTTATAATTATTCTTTGTAGATACTAAATTATTAATTTATCATTGTAAAAACTTATACTTTTGCGTAAAACATTGTCATATGGCAACCCTATCACAACTGCTTAACAAGCATTATGTAGAGTTAGTTGCCGCGTGCAAAAATTGTTTTTGCTGAAAAATATTATTCTGAGTTGATTTCTGAGGCGTCACCGAGTCGGTTGTAGCGATTTTACTATCCTTGACCTCGAAACATTAATCGATGACACTGGACATTAGTAAACTATTATAAAGGGAGAATAAATTGTTGTTTTGAATCTGGTAGTAGTTTTGACAAGAAACATGCAA
Source organism: Galleria mellonella (assembly GCF_026898425.1). Lineage (NCBI taxonomy): Eukaryota > Metazoa > Arthropoda > Insecta > Lepidoptera > Pyralidae > Galleria > Galleria mellonella. The sequence continues at coordinate 1,497,050 of NW_026442172.1, read as the reverse complement.
TTATTTATAACCTTTATTTAAGAATAAGAACGTTTTTGAAATTTGATAAAAACTTGTTCATAAATTCTTTTTATTAATATAAACACTAATTACTTTCTTATTTATTAAATAATAATTAAATGGAAACACTCATTCCTTCTAGACTAAATATCTGCCTATAATCATTCGATAATATAATCAATGTGTAAAATACCCATCAAATTAATCTTTGTTATAACCATACATTATCTCACTGCTAGTGCTAACAATTGTTATGTTAAATGTTAAAAAGAATAGATTTTAAGCATATTGTAAACACGAGAGATTTTTATAAATTACCTATATTGTAATAACTATTTATTTAAAATAATATACTGGCACATAATTTCATAAGCGATATTTATTTTCTTAAATAATTGTTCATTTATTATTTACTTCGTAGATTAAGAATAGTACCTGTCATTCTCTTTCTACGATTAATAATATCAAAGTCGTAGAAAGAGACCTTTCTCTAATAACTGAAGGGTGAAATAGTTTCAATCGAAAATGATGAGAACATACATTAACCTATGTCTGAAATAATAAACTTATTTATTTCTATTTTACTTGTTAAAATATATACCATTTTTAAAAATGATCAATCGAAGAAGGTTTTTATAGTAAAACTGTTTATTTAAACAAATACAAGTTGTATGAACATAATTCCAGAGACACATAAATATAACTTAGATATACATGCAATTGAAAATAATAAAAAATAATAGGCAAATGGCCAAATCAGTACAGCTCTTTCATTTACATAGAAACCAAAACAAACTATCTTGTTACTAAAAATAGGAATGGCTTCATTAAAATAATGGTCGGTGCTGTATCTAATGGTGATGCTTGCATAGGTCGCTTCGAGGCCGAATGTTTCAATGTCGCAATAGCTACCCTTTTAGTTTTAGTACCCAATAAACTGCTCTGAACGAATCACTAATGCTTGCTTTATTTCGTAATGCTTATATTTTTGGAAAAAATAGGTCATCTGCTTAATTCACATGCTTAAATGGTGTGGTTAACTAATTCCATAAAAATGAATACACCCTTTCTTTTTAACCGTACTCGAAGTGCCTCTGCAATAAAATTGTCATCTAATATGTTAAATAAGGATACAGCCCTACCAATACTTTTAGAACGTGTTAAACTTCGAATACCCTATTTAAATATTTATTAGTATTGTATAGTAATATAATTAGACTTCTCACAAAATCTGTTTTATTTGTATGATAAACTTTTCTAAATTGTTTTTAGGATTGGATGTTATATAATCTTTACATAGGTAAATATTTATTGAATAATTCGAGAAAGAGAATTACCATAACTGAGTCTAGATCTAAAACAAAACACATCAATCTCAATTTCTGTGTCTCAATTTTAAAATTTTATGTATTATTTAAGCTTACAACATTATTTGAATCACTAAGCTTTCATATAAAATATTATCTTAAAAACACTGCTTATTAAACACTAAGACATTATTTTTATATCTTTGATCTTTCGATATTTTATAATATACGAGTACATATTTATTTGCCTACATATGTATTTATGTTACGTTTTGGTGATGGTTCTCTGTGTATATAATATAGTATGAATAAGATGCAAGTATAATAAAACAGCCGCTGTACTGTATGTTTTAAAATTTTACAGTCAATAAGACGAACGTTATGGTGTATTTTTATAAGTTTCCGATCTAGTGGCAATAAAACGCCAGTGCGTCAGCAATTCTACGGCCTTCATTGAGATTTCATTGGAACCATTATTTAAGACGTGATCCTATTATGAACTCCAGTTGTCAATAACGTCATTTATTGGAAAGGTGAAGAACGACATAATTAAATTTTTATCTTTACTCATCATCTTTTATACTTTTTCCTATTATTTGGTGTCTGTACTGTATGTTTTTTTATACTCCAGTTTAATATTAATGTATTTTAACAATGTACCCGTAATTGTTAAACATAAATATTTTTTTACACAGAATAGGTATATCTATTACATTATGGGTTTGTGATTTCGATATTTTCAATATCTATTAATTCATTAAATGCTATATTGTTAGGATAGGGTCTATTTGTGTAGTCAAATTATAAATGTAAAAATTTTTAATGAATTATTATTTAATTTACAGGTAATGTTTTCGGATTATATATAACTTTTATTAGAGAGTAAATTTGTGCAAAGTCAACTGTTTGGGTACCTTTTTCCCGTTCGTGTATCTACTGTGAAGTAGTTGTGTTTGCATGGCAGTATTTCTATTAGAAGGATGGGATATGGCAATAAAATTACAGGGTACAGCGATATAACACCTTAGTCCTCAGGAATGGCAACGCATGAAAAGTATTGGCGACGCAGTCCATGATACTGTTTATAACTATAAGAGACGGTTACCACTTCCCATCAGATAGGCCGTCAGCTTGTATGCTATTCTAAGTGGTAAAAAAGAGCAAATAGACTATTGGTCGCTTGCTAATGTTAGATTCTATAGAGAATCTGATATTCGGGATATATTTTGATTGACTTTAGCTGTTACTGTAAAAGTTTCCATAATTAATGAGAAAAGTATCAACAAATAAGTCTCATAGTAGTGGAATGGGAATATACATAGTATTTTTCATATTATTTGGGTTTTTATGTGACGAATATCATTTTCCAGTTTGAGCATTGGCTACAACATTTTGTGATAATTAAATTTAAGCGATATTCTTTTAGCTGTCTAAAAGGACATCACTTAAATCTAATTACCGAACATTATTAACAGAGTTGTTAAAATATTGTCTTTTCCAAGTAGTATAAAAATTCATACACAATATTTCTATATTTATATATCCAGAGGGAGACTTTGTACAAAAGTAAATTTGTTTATTTTATTTTGTTTCAACCGTGAAGCAGTTGTGTTTGCATGGCTGTGTTTCGGTTTGAAATATATGGCGTGAATTTACTGGGTACAGAGGAATAACACCTGAGTCCTTTTAATGGCATGTGAGGCTAATAATTCGTCGAAACAGTATACTTTTTTGTCCATGGTACTGATAATGGAATGATGATTACCACTTTCCATCAGGTGGGCACGTCAGCTTGTTTGCATTCAGTGAAATAAAAAAAAAAAAAAAAAAAAATTTATTGAATATGTATTATCTATACTCAATAAAATTAAATTTTTTTATTTTATTTTGTGCAAACTCTATAAGAAGGTCAATCGAAAGAATCTACTGGTTATAAATATACACCAGTGAGTAACATACAGGTTCTTAGCAATTCATGGTCGTACTTGCTTTTTATTATGTTGAGATACTTTTAATAATTCTCATAAAGTTAGTATTCTCACAATAAATAATTACAAAATATTTATCAGAAGGAGATTTTATATATTAGATGTTGAGCTTGCACGTCTGTATTTCAGTTTTAAGGTTGGGAGTGAAATTATACAATAAAACGACACCGAGAGTCTTCAAAAATGGCAATGCATGAAAGGCACCATTGGCCTCATAGTGCATTATGTGATGTTCATATATATAAACAGCGTTTATCAATTTGAATTAAGTTGACATTCTAGGTACCATAAACTCATTTTTTTACCCATTTACATATATTACAACATATTTTTAATATTCTCCATTGAAATTGTTGATAAATGAAATATGATAATGATAAAAAATATGATAGAATATGTGAGTATCATCATCATGTTTGTTTATCTATATCTTCATCGTATTGAATATTGCGTTCCCACCGTGTGATCACTAATAATCTCCCTCGAGTCTCTATCAACCCCATCTTGTGACCCAAATTTGACTGTTCGAAAAAGGAATATATCCTGTTCCATACCTACCTAGAAATACACAGACATTTACGCGTGTAACGTCATTATCTGTTTATACTCACAGTTACTCGTATATAAACAAATGATGTCTCTACACGTTCGTGCTATGGATATCGACGTTTCTATATGAACTGTTCGGGTGTGATTACTAAATACCTATAAACTTTATATTCCAGTACTTGAATATTACAAGATACAACTAAGTTATAATATTCGTTCTCTAGAAGCACAAATAAATTGTTCCACTTGGGAAACAATTTCTTTTTATTGCTAATTAGCTCGTTCTGGGAAAGAAATAATTTATGTTCAAAAAGAAAGTAGGTACTAAAATATGGTAGGAATTAGAGAGTTCGAATATTAGCTTTTTGTATTTGACCTGAATATACATTAGTTAATGTTTTATGCCTAGAATACAAGTCACGACATACCCACAAAGCGTTAACTCTGTCGCGTTACTTACAAATTAGCCTCTAAGTTGGAAAGAATATTAAGGCAAAGTATAATTTTCTTTGAGAACATTATTCGATTACTTGATTTTACAGCTTACATTTGATTGTGAAAAGTTTAAGTCTAGTTTGAATACAAAGTTTGAAAATCGTTAGTAAAATTTATATTTCCAGTAAGGGAGTAAATACTGTCGTAATAAAATATTTATTATGCGTGGCATATATTAGTATATATATTTTACCTATATAAAGTTTTTTTTTTATAAAAATAGTTAATATTGTTTTATCTTTAGTGAATCAAAATTTATTGCACTTGATATATTTTTTATGTAAAGTAACATAATGTATATAAACTGTATGATAAATTATTGAAAAGAAAAGTTCTGCGCTCGAAAGAATGTATAAACTCACTAATCGTTCACCGTTGGATATATGTATATATTTTTCATGAAGTAGTCTCAGTAATCCATTAGCAAAATACATTACTTTGTATATATAAGAATCTAGTCAAATATGTACTTATTTAGTTAGGTTGCTATATCTTGCGGTTTTTCTACATAAATCAAGAAAAAAGTATCTTATGTGTTTATCTAGATCGTACGCTAAACTATAATTATATCAAATTTAATTTAAATCTCATTACCTGGATAAGTGTAACTGACTAATTGACATTCAAACGGCTAAATATTCAACTTTATATCTTATATTTATTTACACATATTTTTAAAGTAGAAATTTGAATATTCAAATGATTATGATGCCAGAAAACGTTGCATGGAGAATAGATAGCATTGATTTAACTGAAGTCATGCGCTGTTAATTCGAATATAAGATTCATAATCGGACCAAACATCAACCTGAAAATATGATACATATATTAAAACTCTTAAATTTCCAAAAATTTTTTTTGGTATGGTTGAATTAGTAGTACCCGTAACTTTCATCACGTCGACATACTTTTTTACTTAAACAAAAGAAAGGCCAAATTAAAAGTACACGTAACCGGCGAGCGTGTTAGATTAATTAATGTGGAGAAACCGAAAGAGGTCTGTTTGAATTGGTGTATTTGGCGTTCCATTGTTTCTGTTTACCCTAATGGAAGTCAAACGTGATGGAGATAAATGTATGTATGAAATTTTTAGTAATACAGATTAGAATATTCATATAAATATATTGGCCGATCCTATAGCATTGATATATCCAAATCCGTTAATCTAGATATCGAATTCATGACCAGACCAAGCATGTTATCTCGAAATTAGGCGCTTTTTTAATAGGCGAGAATGGAGTAGTAATCCTGCCTGTGCTATCAGTAGACGCTGGCGGGGCCTCTGTGAGAAATGATAGGTGGGGAGGAAAAATAGGTCAGTTAGTTCATCGTGACGAATTATATAAAATATTAACCATGATATTTTCCAACAGGAACTCTAGAAGTCTACCTGAGTGGTATATTGCTAACAATGTGATTGTTAGATCCTATTACCAACAATTTTTATTCCCTAGTACCGCAGTAATGCCGTATATTTTGTCCATTGTATATAATCATACCCTGTTCTACAGTTGGCAAGTATGAAAAGTACAAAATATTTGCACACGGCGACATAACGTGTGTATGAAGCGACTTATTATGGGACTGGAGGGAAAAGTGGAAAGAAATGGGAATGCCATATTACTAAATTGCCAATATAAGTTAAATATTTTTGTAACGAACTGTTTACGAAATTAAGTTCTTAAACCGGCTGAAAAGAGTGACAGTACCAGGAAACGTACCAAAAAGATAATTTATTTTAAATAATCTTAAAGTCACGACTTTGACTACACTAGTACGGCGTACTTGGGATAGTTTAATTTTTATGGAAGAAATAAGTGAGAAAATTTTGAGAATACGCAAACCTCTATTAATAATCTCTCGAATAGGATTTTACTGTTTATAGTCACCAATTCTAAACTCATTTTTATAATTCTTATACATTCGTTTATTTGTGTATTAGTTTGTTTTATTTATATTAATTATGTCCTGTTTGAAATAGATTTTTTTTATGGTTATAAACTGTTTGATTTGACTAGTATTTGCGTACTGTGGCACTATTAGAGATATAAAATCTTGTCTTAAATCGAAAATACTTTATTTCAGGTTACTATGCCACGTTTGTCTACTGGAAAAGATGGACTCTCTGATAAACGCCAACTAGAATGGGAGGCTGCAGTTGAAGCGGTGATAAGGGATATCACGGCACCTACACCTGAAAAGAAGCCACCAATCGTGCAGATAGTAATATATGAATCCTCAGTTTAGTACAATTATTTATTATATTTGAAGTAATACATGCTACGCGTAAGCAAAGCAAGAGGGTCTTCCAAATGCGTGTGTAATGAGCAATTGCCTTGAATCATTAAATCGAATATAAATATGCACTTTATCACGATATTGCATAAAATTAAATTAAATTTAAATATCAAGAAGTCTTGCTTCTCTAATACAGATCTAGCATAACGTAAGGTTAGCTGATTAAAAGTAACTTTTTATACAAATATTAATTCTACATTTTCTCATAAAGCTGTAAGCTCATTATATTTAATGAACATAAAACTTCTAAATTAAATTATCGTCACATACTTTTGTTATGGAATTCGATCACGGGCGCTTATGCTGGCGTGACATTTAGAGATTACATTAGAGTATAAAAGTTCAAGGTTAACTTACTTCATTTCATTCTTCTGCATTGCTGTTTAAAACTGTATACGTTAAATGTAGCGGTAAATGCGTAATCTGAAAAGACAATTAGTTAAACAGTGTGGCATGTGGTCCGTGTGCCAAAATCAGAAAAAGATGTGACTCGTGATGTTTGTGTATATTGAATGGTTCGAGTGAAGATATTTTGTTCGACGACGTTTGTCTAGGCGCAACAAACTGTAAACGTAATGAATTAATTTACTATATTTTTGTCCACTGTTCCGTATGAAAATGAATATTGAACAATTGTTGAATATGACTTTAAAGAATTGATGTTATTGGAAATACTCCTAAAATTTCATTTTATTATTGCTATTGCAATGCACTTTATCTATATATTTCAATATTGTTTCAATCGCCGGAAAAATATAAAACAACGTACCTATTCTTACCTTTAAGTGTAAACTATAAAATGAACTACCTATTGGCCGTATAAAAGTAATTATAGGTTATAAACTAATATAAGAACGTATTGATTGCTACTGTATAAACATAAGAATGTTACTTGTTCTTATGGTAGAAATAAATAAACTTGGGGTTCGATTATAACGGATTGTTAGAAAAGACACTAATTATTTGCCTTTGCAACTGCCACTAATAAAGTTATAAAGAAAAAACTGACTACTGTACGGTTACTGTAATTTGCTATAGTTTTATTAAATTGTTCATTAAATTGCATTTCGTAAATATAAGTACGTTTTTTATTTCCCAATATATATGTAGTAAAGAGGTTTGTTTTTTTGGCGTTCCATTGTTTCTGCCTCCAATGGGAGACATATATATGTATGTAAATATATATGTATCAGCCGTTTACTGTGAACATAATCCTCCCCCATAAGGGGAGTTTTGTCAGCAGTTGCCACGCTTGGCAGGTGGCTTTGCAACCGCAGTTAAGCTTTGGTGATGTTATAAGAATGACGCTTCTGTTCATCTCTAAAGCACTAAGTTCCCTCAGTCGCCTTTTACGATATCCACGGGTAAGGAAAGGGTGGTTCTATGTTAGGACCACACGGCAAGTATATATGTATAAATAAATATTTTCTAGTATATGTAATAGTTAATGTTGCGATAAATAAATAACAACAATGAATTATGCTATGTGTATTAACAATGATATACGTATAATCTGCAGCAGTAAGTATTTTCATTCTCTGTTCAGTTGGATTAGAACATATTAGAGTATGTTATTAACATTTTAAATAAAATTATTAAAATTAGGTTTAATAATAATAGTCGTAAAACAACAACAGTGAGGAATCTAATATTCAATTTTTTTTTTGGTGGGTTATTATTTATTCTTTATTGCATTCCAAAATATAGTAATAATATCAGTTATTACAGATAATGTAAACAAAATTGAATACTTAACGAATATTTATTAGAGCCAGTGTTGAATATAATAAATGCTTATCTTGAATTAATAATAATCAAACTAAGTAATACAAATTGTTAATGGTTTGGTTATAAAAATTTATACAATTTTAATTTATTATTAAATTTTTATATACATGGATACATTCACTATGCATTAAGTTTAAATAAAAAAATTAGATACTTTGGACAAAATCTAGGAATGATAGATAGTTTCATTGTCAATTTGTTCTAGCCTTGATCTGTTTGGTTTTCGTACGATCACTTCGTGGCTTGTTGCGGTTTCCATTCTTATGTTGTTTCCCGATTTTATAGTGTAATAAAATATATTCCAATGTTTGTATAATTCGTAATTTATTGAGTAAACAAGAACAGTTTGCTACCAACCGGATGAGTGTACTATAATACTATAGGATTAACTACGTGTGGGTTTAGAAAATGACCATAATTCAAATTTTTATGAGCGGTGGGTTTGATTGTGTAACAGATGATATATTTAAAGTACTTATTATGATGATTAATAGTCTGTTTATATTTGTTATGCATTTGTTTAAGAATTGTCCTATTTAGTGCTTAATTCTAATTGTTTATGCTGTTACATAGTTATTATTTAATAATTTGATTCCACCAGATATTTAAAAATAGGTTCACAGTAAATAATGTGGGTAATTATGTATGTTTTATAGCAAATAAATCCATAATTTCATCTACCTTTTTATAAACGATTTCAAGTTGCAAACAAGATGATAACCACCCATCTGGCAGAAGGCGAACGACTTTTGTTAATGGGAAGGATTTTAGGAAAATTATCTCTATTCAAATAAAATTGATAATATTTTGATATACGCGTTTAGCTGTTAAACATATATATTGTTAAATAGGTTTTTCATAATGAAAAGTACAATATTTTGTAATAAATGGAACCGAACTCCTAAATTCATATAAAAGCTTTCACGATTTGCATGACTATATAATTTGACATTTATAAAGAAGTGCTTATACTGATACAAGTAATACCGGCGTTTAAACTATATCAGGCCATGATGTGCCATAGTAGACATATCGCTAAAGAGTAAAGAAATGTAATTGCCCAGAATTGTTCATCTTACATCTATGGAGATCTTTTACTATTTCTGCAATACAGTTTTTACAGAGGTTATTACACTATCATTATCATACAGGAAATTTTTGAGTCATAAAATTATATTTTGTTCATCAATAAATTTAGAGGAAGTTTATCGTTTATTTTTTACTCAAAAATAACGAAAATATAGTTGTGGACAAAAGGACTGTATGCTGGTATGGAAACACGGTGTTTTAGAAAGATAATATAATTATATAAAAAATATACATATCAAACCAACGGAGTAAAAAAGCGAAGGCAAAAACAAAACCGAAACTGACACAGACTTCAAATTATAAAAGGAACATCTTTTTAATAAAATTAAAAAAGAAACTAAAAAGGTGCGTCGTGCACATCGTCTAGGATTAAAGAAAAAAAAGATTACTTATTTACAGAAATTATTAGTCGAAGACTAAACAAAACTAATTATTCAGTTCTAACTATCGGCACTAACTTTTTAAAGGACGCCTTAACGTTCCTGATACCGTTTAAACATCAGCCACACGAACAAAATTGTCTCTTCCAAGAAACATAGCAACCACGTGACCTCGCGACCATGTACCTTGGGGTAAATCTCCATCAGCTATAAGAACAACATCTTCGATAGAAATACTTAGTGCTGAAGAGTTCGAACTTGAATGACTGTGCAGTAAACTGGGGAGATACTCTATCACCCACCGGCTCTAAAACATGTCACTTAGTCATACAGCAATTCTCCAGTTATTGTGTGAAATTAGATCTCGATTGCAGAGTGTCGCTGGTAAGGAGCTGCCAGCTGTGAACAATTGATCGCACAGCATTGCGTAATCCAAGAATCCAGTATTTTTGTCGAAGCTCGTTAACAATGGTTTCCGTATTTCCATGAGGAGTTCGAACGTGATAATAATGAATTAAAAGGAGAATACTTGGATGTTTCCATCTAAAAAAATAGAAAACTAATCTTCTTCATTGACATCTAAAACCGCTGTAATACGACCAGAGATGTATAAGTTTGTCAGGACCAATTTGTAGTGACAGCTTGCGGAGACGACTCTGAGGTTAAGTGGCCGATTATTAGCAATGTATGCAATCTCTTCTTGAAAATCGTCTTCTTGGCTACGACGTAGTATATGTGACTCAGCGAGATTTAAAGCTTCCGCCGTTAGAATATTTGAAATATTAGACTGTCTACGCGAAGTTAGTGCCGTTACATTAATAGAATTATCTAAAAAAGAACAAATACAATAATTTAATTTAATTAATTTAGAAATATCAACTTCTCGTTTTCGTAAACTACGCAATCGCAATATAAAAATGAATTTATGCGCAGTTGCTGTTGAACGTACTAATTTAATCCATGAACATATAAAGATGAATGAATCTAATCCATTAACGTAATAGATCAGCTGAGAGTGACAACTGCGAACTGGATGAAGTGATCTGATTGACTTGATGCAAATGAGGTTAAGTTAATTATGAGCTTCGATGATTATTAGAATGAATAAAGCAGTAAGCTACTAAAATAAGCTACTTTACTGACATCATAAAAAATCATAGTTCGCACTCTAAAAGAACGCGACTTCTGACGTGTATTGGTGTTAATAAAATTGGTGGATCATATATCCGTATAATATAAGCAAGAGCCTGTCGTTTGGTGAGTTTAGTAGGCATTACAAAATCTTTTTGAAGACCGGTATTAACAGCGATTAAATCAGTGCCTGGGTACCATAATAAAGCAAGTGTGCGTACAGGTGTACTAACAACACCTTTATCTACTTGAAGTGTATCTAATGACTGACTATGACACAAACTCTTAGGCATTAGTGATAGCGCCCTTGGTTCATTAGATATCCAGTTACGCATCTCTAATCCTGCTTTCTGATGTATATCAACAATATCTGCTACCAAACGAGCAGCTCTTTCCACAGACTCTACACTACTTATGCAAACGTCCATGTGTCCGTGATCAAATGTCCATGATCATGAACGATTACATGGGCCTTTTCAGGAAACTGCTGTTGAATATCAGTAGTGTCAGTTCATTAGGACTATCGCGCCTTGGAAAACGCTGTGCATCTCGGTCTGCGTTACAAATTTTAACCTGAGGAAACATTTCTTTAATGTCACCATTAATCGCGACACTCTCCTCACGAAAACGCATTAATATATTAAGCAGAGATTGCACGAGCAGCTCTTTCCACAGACTCTACACTTACTTATGCAATCGTCCATGTAATGGTCATGAACGATTACATGGACCTTTTCAGGAAACTGCTGTTGAATATCATCAGCATTCTTATTTTAATGAACAAAGCTGTGTGGACGGGCTTGATGCAGCGCCAAAAATGTGGACAAAAGGACTGTATGCTGGTATGGAAACACGGTGTTTTAGAAAGATAATATAATTATATAAAAAATATACATATCAAACCAACGGAGTAAAAAAGCGAAGGCAAAAACAAAACCGAAACTGACACAGACTTCAAATTATAAAAGGAACATCTTTTTAATAAAATTAAAAAAGAAACTAAAAAGGTGCGTCGTGCACAATAGTAGATCAAAATTACTATAAAATTATCAAATAGTTGCGTTAACTAGTTAGGTAAGTGATATAAAGGAAACCTTTGTTGCATTGCTAGTTTTGGTTTTGGTTTTCGTTTAAAACGTTAAATATAGACGCTACTATATTTATTTATATGTATTTTCACTAAATTATATGGAACTAAAGTATAATACCTTAATCCCAAGGAATAGTTTGGCGAACAATGAGGGATACCATGGGGACTGAGGTATATTCTCTGATGTTCAGGACACCTACCATTCATGCCAATAGGCAACGGTTACAATCAGTGGTAATCGATAATATCAGTAACAAAACACAAATATTTATTTTATCACCTAGGTACTAGCTTTTTGCACGCTATTCACAGATTTCAGAAATAGGAAGTCCAATGAAATGTGATGACGTATCAAGATGAAACATATAACAAATTGTAAGTAAGACTATCAGGAATATATCTGAAAACTACATTAAATTCTTACCAGAGGGAGACTTTGTACAAAAGTTGATTGCTTGGGCACCTCTGTCCCATCGTGTTTCTACCGTGAAGTAGTTGTGTTTGTATGGCTGTGTTTTGGTTTGAAGGGTGGGATATGGCGTAAATTTACAGGGTATAGAGGAATAACACCTGAGTCCTCAGAAATGGCAACGCATGGGGGTTATCATGGGCGAAACAGTATACTCTGTTATGTCCATGGTACTGCTCATGTCTATAGGCGACGGTTACCACTTTCCATCAGGTGGGCCGTTAGCTTGTTTGCCATTCTAAGTTATATAAAAATATGGTATAGTAATTTTTGTGTAATGCCAGAACAAAAGCATAAATAGACAATTACAAATGTACAGAGACAATATTTGTAAAAAATATTGTTTTGGCATCTATTGGTCTTATTAGGCACTAATAGTATTTTTTTTAAATATCCCCCATATACAGACATCGTCTTGTTCCGTGTAATTGTATAGGATACTTTCCTTGATACGGACAGTAAAAACCAAAGGGAAGTATTGTCTCATTTCAATCTTAAGTCCGGACTGTCGAACAAATGAATTTGCATATTGTAAATTATAATTCGTACTTATAAATGTGCTAGAAGCATGCATAAATAGTAATCAAAGGCATTTGATGAATGCCAATGAGAAAAACTTTACTTGCGACAGGGATCGAAACTATCCTTATCTAAATAATATATACTACAATCTTTACTACAAATTAAAAATATTCGAACATTTAATCTGAAGATTAAGTTGACGTTGATCGTTTATTATATATAAAATTCACGGTAAATATTTATTTTGTCACCTATTCTATTTTATAACATCTATCTATTTATTACGTTTAGAATTGTTGGAATAATATTACTACTGTATCTATCAAAAATATTAAGTAAATAGTACAGGTAACCTACAAGGCAAGTAATGATAAAAAAAAATTGTACAAAAATATTGAATGATTACGAATCTCTGTGTCGATGAGTGATTTTCCGGATGCATGATTGAAATAAACTGTTTCACAATACTGGATATAAATTGATCTTTACTCATCCATATTCATGGAAAATGATGTGAGCATCAGGGAGTATATTAGAAGTGTGTAACAGAGTTTAGTCATGCTATTTTTACTCAACATTATACGATTGCAAACATACATTGAATTCTGAATGATTTACTAGTTACTACTCGGAATAAGCGACGTTACAAAATTGATAATATTAGATAGGTAGACGTGGTAATTGCCTTTAAAAATCACTATTTTGTGTGAATGTAAATAAACCCATATGTATGTAATATGGGTTTATTCACATGAGAGTTAGCACCTGAAAAAATACTGTGTATTCAAACTGGTTAATACTGACTGATAAATAAGTAAATAGTAATTTGTCAAGAAGAAAAATTGGAATTTTTACTATTACACCGTATTTTTCTGAAATAACATTATCCTTTGAATTCGATCTGCAAGAAATCTTACAGGAAAATGTAGTAGGGTGACTTTCACAAATGGCTATCTATAAAGGAATAACAGTATTTTATTTTTATGGACTTCCCTATACATCAAACATTCAGATGAAATTCTTCATTCGAACATTTTGACCACGCGTGTGAAAAATTGTTTTGGGTAATAAGAACTTACATAAATATGAAAAAGGAACTCACTTGGATAGTTTTTGTTATTTTTTATTAATTATTATTGAAATAACAATTATTATCATAAAATAAGCTGTCAGGGATGTTGTAATTTGTTTATTTTTTAAAATTATGATAATAATGATGATACAGCGGTTCACTTTAGATGGTTTGCAAGTAAAATTTTTGCACATTACAAATATTTGTTTTCTGTTTGTATTAGACATGAAATTAAAAAAAATACTTTATGAGATTTTCTTTTTTTTATCTCACGAATGTGACAAACAAGCATACAGTTCGTCTGATAGTAAATGATCACTGCAGCTTGTGGATGCCTATAACTCTAGGAGTATCACGTGCGTATGACCAACCCTGACAAAATCTTAATACATGTTTTTTGAAGAACCTCATACTGTAAGTCTCTAGGGAAAACTTTGGCTTATTCTACAACTTGAGTTTTCGCGGGAGGAAACTATTCTGAAACCGCACTGTACGTAGTCATTCAGCCTTCGTATGAAGATGAATGTCCTGTCGTTCGTTAGGGGTACAATGATAAAAAGTGACTATAGGCATCATTTCGAACAGTTCTTCAGAACACAATCCGACAATAATTTGGCATTGATAATCTCAGAATTACACAAATAATGTTCAAAGATAATTCACACACTAACTTTAAACAATATATATATGTATATAATATTTGTCAACGCTCTCTTTTCGCCGTGTAATAGAACAATAAACAATTTTAATATTTAACTACTAATTACTACTGACTCATGTGAATACAGCCTAAAGAACACCAGGGAAAGATTAATATGAGGCATTACAAATACTAATAAGTAACTAATTAAACACTTAACTATGTAATTACCCGCCTCAAAAAATAACCACTGATATACATGTGATTACAGATGTCGCACATTTTCAATGTATATTAAAATTGATTTTCTATTTAATTCATACTAGATCTATTGATGCGTATAAGATTATTGCATATTTATAGTTTTGTTTTCTATTCATAGTAAATAAACGTATTTTTATTGTACTAAAACTGTACTAAACGAATTTATAGAGAAATTAAATTGTTTATCGTAATGTTAAATTATATATACAACGACAGCCTGAAAATAGTTTTTGTATATGCGTTCTACTTTTACTCAACTGCATAGGTGTAAGATTAGTAGAAAGTAAATAATGGAGATGATAAAGTCACAAAAACCTAACTATTGCACTTTTGAAGAAGATTTTACATATATGAAGAATAAAAATATCCTTCTTTCTTTGATAAAAATACGTAAAATACACTTGCGACATCTATATAAGTGTATGTCTCTGGAAAATAATGTTTTTTGTAAAAGCCATGAACCGATGTAATTTAACATTAGTGTCTCACTCAACAATAGAATTGGTAAGATACAAGCGGCGAAATGGATCTGGAGAGCCAGGAGAAAATATTATTTGAAAAGTATTTGGATCGAACAAATAAATTTTTATATGTTACGGGAATGCAACTGAAGGAAGACATAGGTTGTAACAAGTCACTATTACAGCTTCTACGCCACCGGTGGTTTTATTATTTTAACTTTTTCTACCTCACTACTTCTATTATGGGACAATTTGCGTGGTGGGTCGAAGCGATTATAACAGACAGGAGTATCACAGAGATTACTTATTTCATGCCTTGCGTCACTTTTTGTTGTCTCGGAAATATGAAGGCATTCTACTTTATAAAATACGTCCATTTCGTTAATGACACTGTAAACAGTTTGAGAAAGGTACAGAGTTTGACATCGGAAATGCGAAAATATCGAAATGAAGTTGAACATGAAATGTTAAACAACAGATTGTGGATTTACAATATGTTCACTTATCTCACCTCAATTACAACTGGAGGAGCGCTACTGTCGTTTATGATGGGTCCTTTTCTTATATTGGGTGTTTATTACTATTCAACTGGTGAAATGTTAATTACTTTACCATTTTTTCTTTGGTATCCTGTTGATCAAACGAAGTTAACCAATTGGCCGTTTCTATATATTCATCAAGTGTGGTCAGGTATGCAAGTGTAATATTTATTTGTTAATTAAAAAAAAATTGTTTTTAAGTATTACAAAACTAATGTTAACTTACATTTTTCTTTTAGTTGAAACAGGAAAATAATCCTTCTATTTCTCTGACATTTATTTTTTAGCATCAATAAAAATAATAAATTAAAAGGTCAAATATAGAGAGACGTCAAAGAAGCCACGATAAAACAAAAAAAAAATAACCTTGTGTAGAAAAAATAGGGGATTTGTTTAAAAAACAAGAGTGTCTTCAATAAAGAGCAAGTTTTAGAAATATGCTTAATAAATATTTAATTTTACTTGCAGCTACAATTACTGTTTTTAAGGTTTTTGGTCCCGATAACTTTTTCGCAACTTGCTCCACATTTATAAACATACAATTTCATTGCTTACGGTATGATATAGAAAAAATTGATGTTGGAACGAAAAACAGAAATAAATGTCTCATAGATGGTGGTTTTCGATTACAATTTGAACAGATAATTCAAAGGCATAAAATATTAATACGGTTAGTAATATTAGTATAACACGAAGTAAAAGAACTAATATATATCTAAATATAGTATTTAGTAAGTTTAAACTCTCTCTATACCTCAACAATATAAATAATTTAAAAGTGTCTTAATTTTGAATAGATAATTTAATTATTCAATTTAGTAGTTACTTAATGAAATATTAAAATTATTTTCTCAGATGTGTGAATTTGTTAGAATCAATTTTTGCAAAATCCACTCTATTCAACGTTGCTACAAGTTCGTTAATCATATGTGTTACGGGTTTCAACGTTACGGTAAGTTTTTTTTTTATATTTATATATAAACTGTCAGCTTCAGTCGTGGGAATAACCAGTGATCATTAAAAGAATGATATCATAATAATCCATTAATATCTTAATACAATTTTTTTTTTATACAACTTAGAATGGCATATATGTAAAGTCTCGCCTATAGACATGAGCAGTATCATGGACATAACAGAGTATACTGTTTCGCCCATGATACCCCCCATGAGTTGC
Organism: Galleria mellonella; assembly: GCF_026898425.1. NCBI lineage: Eukaryota > Metazoa > Arthropoda > Insecta > Lepidoptera > Pyralidae > Galleria > Galleria mellonella. The sequence continues at coordinate 1,479,791 of NW_026442172.1, read as the reverse complement.
CATTCCTGAGGACTCACGTGTTATTCCTCTGTACCCAGTAAATTCACGCCATATCCCACTCTTCAAACCAAAACACAGCCATGCAAACACAACCGCTCACGGTTGAAACACGAATAGGACATCCGACTTTTGTACAAAGTCTCCCTATATATGAATCTCTTCCCGAAAAAAAAGATATTAATATGCTATTACCATCCAGACCGATCGGTTTGGTATCCACATTTATTTGAATATTGTATTATTAGTTAGGCAACGATTTTGTATTTTCAGAACCTTAAATAAATCCTTTTGTATAATATTGAAATTGCAGTACTGAAAAAAACATTTTTTAAGAATATTAACGTCCTTATTACTATAATCCCTGACGGTACAGATAATAAATATTTGCTATTGCAATGAACATAACACTAGATGTGCCCACATTTAGTCGAACATATTAGTATGCATTTTATCAGGGGGCGAGTCTACTTCTGTCACTTAAATTAGTTTTCCATTACTGGAGAGTTAGTCGGAAATTTAAATTGAGACAAAGTTTATGGTGGTGGTGGATTGAACTCACGACTTTTGAGGTTAATAAGTCGGGATAAAACAGTACTAGGTCACAACACTCTCCAGGAGAGGAATTCCGGAACTAATGAACCGAAATTCGGAAGCCCAGCAACGGGCAAAGGAATAGAATAGTTCATTAATTTTATCTCAATAATTTTAACCATGTACTCAATTATTTCAGACAATTGAAAATAAAATTTTAATGATGCCGTTCGTTTCGTTCTTTCTAATGTCTATGCTGCAAGTAGTCGTATTATGTTACTACGGCGATAAAATAATGCAATATGTATGTATTTTTTTTTATGATTAACGTAAATCTTATTATATAAAAAATCATTACATGTACTATGTTCATATACGCTAATCTCCGAAAGTTTCCAACCGAATTTGGTTCATTTTAGCTTGTCAGATAAGATAGTTTTGGACTAGTATGTGGCGTGGTCGTGATCTCGATCTTATCATCAATCATGGAAAGCCAGGAAACATGGAATCATGGAAAGGGCAAGTCGTTTGTATTACTAAGAAAATACAAATATTAAGAATGAAAGAAAGCAATAAAATTATAAATACGGATTCATAATATCCTAGGACTCAGTATAACGTATACCTAACATACGAAGAGTACTAGAGATGTCTTACTCTTTATTTGTGATAGCTATGGTGCTGTTCGTGTCTTTAGTCGACGGTTATAATCCCTATCAGATAAGCAGTGTGCTTCAGCCATTTCAAATGTAGATTTTTTTTAATGGGTGATAATGGAATGGTAACCCATCCGCGCTATCGGTATACGCTGGCGGGGCACCAGTGAGGGATGCTAGGTGACGATGAAAGCAAATTAGTTAGTCCATCGTGACGAATTCTACTAGAATTAAATGTAGGTATTAATTATTTATTAAGTAATAAATAAAGTATTTATATGTTCGACTATCTTTGTATTATAGTAGCTTAATAGGTTTAGGTTAACCACTTTTTGGTGGTTTTGGGTTCAATCTACGCACAATACGAATATTTGTATTCACGAGTATATCTGATTATATTATTGTAATTTTCTATGTAAAAGAATAATAGACATATACTAGTTGTATCCTGTGACTTCACCCACGTAAATACTTTTTAATATTATAGTAAGGATATAAAAGTATGTTTGTTACTTCATTGCGCCTTAACGGCCTAACCAATCACTATGAAATTTGGTATAAACGTACTACGTGGGGTGTAGCCATCTTTAGCTACATTTTATCCTAGTTACTGAATATTTCCCAGTCACGCAGGCAAAGACGCGAATAAAAGCTAGTCAATATATAATATATAATACATCCTGTGTTATAAATTAGCATATAACCTATCCGTGTATTAAATTTTATTCAAATTTGTATAGTAGTATTTGAGTGCAAGAGTAACAAACATCCATCTATCGGTACAAACTTTCCCATTTATTGTTTTAATTAGATTAAAAAGTATATATGTATAACAAGTACCTATATACTCTGCTTAGTTTAGGACTAATGCGCTGTATAGATAATTGCCCAGTATTATTTATTTATTTTTCAGAGCATGGAAATAAGTGATGCCGTATACAACAGTCAATGGTATTTGGCAGATGCCAAGGTCATGAGAGATTTACTGTTTCTCTCCATCAGGTATCTCACTACGTCGTTAGTTATATTATTTGATATTAGATATTTATATAAAACCTTTACTTAATAATTTAGAAATTGTACGTTTTTATTTTATTACAAATGCATTTTATTATTTCTAGATCTCGGAGAGCATGTAAATTAACTGCATATCGGTTTACCGATCTTAATTTGAATACGTTTGGTAGAGTGAGTATCATATTTTTTAAAACTCTATTTAGTATATGATGATATTATAATATATAATTATAATGGGAAAATTGTTAAAAGTAGACGAAATAATAGATGTACTTAAGGATAAAGGCCTTTGACACACAGTTTTTTTACTAAATACACCATGAGGGACCCATCATGAACATACCTAAATATAGGAAAACTATCATAATTAATTGTAATTATTATTATAACGTTTTTTCCAGTCGGACAGTTTTAAATCTTATGATCTACTGCTTTAAAACTAAATCTTATAGGTGATTTTTGTAAATTTCAGATAATGGGAAGGTCTTGGTCATACTTCGCATTGCTGCAAACAGTATACGGAGGAAAAGGATTTAAAAATAATTAAATTTTAAATATGCATGTAAATGTTGTGGATGTCTGTGGGCGATGGTAATCACTTACCATCAAGTGAGCCGCATGCTCGTTTACCCCTGAGTTATAAAAAATATACATTTCAGATTTTAAGTATTGTGTTTGGCAATGTCGTGTAAAACTTACAGTAGTGCATCACAATTCATCGAGACGTTGGTAGAACTTTAGCGACACGTATGATAACTAAATCTTTGTGAACTTTAAAATTACATATATGACATATAATTATGTAAAGAATATGAATATTACAACAAAATCGTTTCTAAAATACAAAAACACATAAATATAATATTTATAATTACTACAAGTACTTTACATATAAAGTAAAAATTTTATGATTAAGATATTTTGAATCTTTAGTTACTAGTATGACGAAGAAGATTGAACGAACTATTGAGAATACTACGCTCGAAGTTGTCGATGAGTATGTATACCTGGGACAAGTTATCCAAATGGGTAAGTCCAACTTCAACTGAGAGGTCAACTCACGAATCCAACTCGGCTGGACAGCGTTCGGGAAACTACGTCACATCCTTTTAACCAAAATACCTTAGAATTTGAAGACAAATTCTTTAACCAGGTGTTGCCAGTTATGACTTTTGGAACTGAAACATAATTCTACACGATTACCCGTATACAAAAGCTTCAAGTTACTCAGCGGGCTATGGAGAGGGCTCTTTGTGTGATAGAATCCGAAACAAAGATATCCGCAAAAGAACTAAAATAACCGACGACCGACGGGGAAAAAGGTTCTTGACTGGCGACCGCGTACGGGCAAACACAGTGTAGAACGTCAACTACTAAATGGAGTGACGACCTGAATGCATTGTAGGGATTCAGTGGATGCAGGTGGTTCAGGACCGTTCTTTATGGCAGTATATGGTGGAGGCTTGTGTCCAGCAGTGGATGGATTATGGCTGAAATGATGATGATGATGATGACGAAGAAGATTGAATATCATATAGAATGAACTCATAAATTATGTGCATATACCATGAGATTTGAGTATGATAGAAGCACTTATCCAGACAAATTGGACAAAACTTGATGTAAAGCTTTTTAGAGTAGATTTACAGTTTTTTATAGAATCTTAGAAATGTAGGGTGTTAGTAGCGTGATTTTACTGAAAAATTTGTTTAAATAAATGGACATAAAAACTCGGCATTTTGTTTTTGTTTTATTTGCAGAATTATTATAAATGGCACCATCACTTAGTAAAAAAAAAACCTGCTTGATGATTTGTATTTACTAAAAAAAAAACTTATCTCTCTAGAGTCAAGACGACCATGTCCCAGATCCACTACGTTGCAAGATGTATTGTCTTCAAAAGGTCTGGTTATTCTTTATTATTTCATATGTAATTAGTAAGAAAAGAATAATAAATTCGAAACATTTTCAAATTTATTTTAAGTAGATTTATTATGTTGGTTTGTAATAGTATGGGAAATATCATTTAATTATATAATATTATGCTGATCATATACTATAAATATATCATAATAATTGATTGCAACTCACACTCTTCTATATGTTTATTAGAATACAGATTTAGTGACACAACTGCTTTTATATTGAAAAACAAAATATATCACTTTGGATTTTCAATATTCATATTTTATTCATACATGTGCTGTCTGATACTTCTTTATCTTTGGGATATAATATAGGTTAAATTTAAACTAAATTGACGTGATATTTCAAAATATTTATTAATGTGTATGTCAATATATATTCCTAAAGTCGCGCATGTATTTATAACAGAAAACCAAATTCAGTTGATTTTATATGAGTTGAGTATTATTAGAGATCGACAGGCGGAAAATCTTATTTATATTTGTTTTATTTATGTTATGTTTAGCATTTATACGACAAAAAGATTTTAATGGTACAATCTTTTTAAAAAATATGATTTTACTCAATGTTTTTAATAAATTATTTTTTTAAGTATAATTTGAAAACACAATACACATTTTTTTATGCAACTTAGAATGGCAAACAACCTGATGGCCCACCTGATGGAAAGTGGTAATTGCTGCCTATAGACTTGAGCAGTATCATGGACATAACAGAGTATCCTGTTTCGCCCGTGATAACCCCCATGCGTTGCCATTCCTGAGAACTCAGGTGTTATTCTTCGGTACCCTGTAAATTCACTGCCATATCCCACCCTTCAAAACTGAAAAACAGCCATGCAAAGACAACTGATTCACGGTAGAAACACGAAAACACGATAAAGGTGCACAAACAAACGAGTTTTGTATAAAGTCTGCCTCTGGTAAATTATATATTTTGTAATAGTAGGCTAATGCCTACAGTAGATATAAGGAACGATATATTTATAGGTGTGCAATATTTATTGATTTAATATAAGTACCTGTATTCATCATCATTACCATTTCAGCCGTTATTTCTCCATTGTTGAATATAGGAACTAATAATAAAGAACGATTCTGACTCACCTGCATCAATTGACTTTCTGATAGGTACCTACAATACATTACAATTAAATATGGTAGAGTTATAACATTTTTTACTATATTCATTATAATTTTTTTTAATAATAATAATAATAAATAATAATAATAATTTATTTCAAAATAAACGTTACATTTTAAATATAGGTAAAACTATGCTCCCTAAATAGGTAAATCCTAGACTTTAGGATAAGCAGTGCTCTTCCCTATACGGCATAATGACACAAAATTATATAAAAAAAGAAACAATAAAAGTTAAGGTACTAATAGCAAACAAAAGCTTAATGCAAATAAACACAAGGGTCATCACAAGAAAAGTAGCAACCGTCTTTATATATGTCTATAGACATGAGAAATACCAGGAACTTCACAAAATACAAGTATATTATGACATATTTCATTCATTGCAACTTGAGAACAAAGATGTTATCTTCTGTCTGTCCGCTGATTATGGACCCTTCCTTTGACTGAAATACAACACAACAAGTATTGTTGCTTTACGCAGAATATATTATATAAATGATAGACGTCGCTATCAATTTTGAGTTCAACTTTTTTATAAATTCGTAAAGTATATGTATATTAATTTTGATTATTTTCTAATTAAAATTGGCATTACAGTATGGGCGTCATTGTGATACCCATGGTATCCCTTATTTGTTGCTATACCTAAGGACTGAGGTTTATGCATAAGATTACTTTTTTTTAAATATTTACTTATATATTATGTTAACATGGAGGCGCTTGTAACTAGCTTATTCATCGCATTTGATTATCACCCTACAAAAATTTTAATTATATGTGATATTGAAATATATATTTTAAGTAAAAATACATAATTTATACAAACTACAAAAAATCACAATAGCAAGAGTTCTTGTAAATTTGCTTTTGTACCTGAATTGGGCCAGTCATCATGAACACCAAAATATGCCGATCAATACAGAACCTTGGCTATTAGGACTATTACGAAAGGGTGCGACACGTTTATCAAATCCATGCTCATGTTTTACTGGAACACACGCACTTCCCATGGACTTTAATCCCATTTCACAAATGCGTCAATTTTTATAGCCAAATCGCAATCACGAAGGTAATAAACTGAAAAATGTTTGTTTACTAAATTCAGTAACTCATTAAGATGAAACGTACCTATCTTGGATGTAAGAACATCAAAGAGATTCTATTAAATTTTTAAGTACATAATGTACGTATTATATAGTTCTAAAATAAATATTGAAAAAATTATACAGACTGTAAAAACTGTGCACTTAATGGTAAAATAACAATACAATTTGAATTAATCAAGTATATTGTTTTGTTTTTAAACGAAATTTACATTATAAATTTTTAAGCAAATTAATATTTACCTTATTTACTACGTAGTAAAATTTTAGTGATTATCTGTAATTTTCTTACCTTTTTTCTGTTATGAAGAAGTAGAAGAAAGAGAATAAATTATTTTTATTGACTAAAAAGCATCTCGAGGACAATATATTTAGGTTAACAATATAGGTCAATAACCTGTTTGGTTAAACTTAACAATTTACATAAGCAATTATAAATTAGTCCGATGAAAGAATTAAAAACGGAACGTAAAGCAACGAGCCTACTAATAGGTAGGTATACGCACTTCTTAATAGTATTATTTTTTTAGAGACTAGTCTTTACTAGTGAATTTGTCTACGCACGTTCAATGATTTGTCGACTGGGCTAAAAGTATGCTATATGACTGTTATGCCAAATAGTATCTATGTATATGCCAAATTATTTAATTATTAGTTAAGGTCTTAAAAAATTTAGAAATAATAAACAAGTGGTCAGAATAAATACAAAAAATGTAGTTGTAGAACTGTAGATCATCATATTAACAACTTCTATTTGGAAGGATAAAGTGTATACGGCTTTGGTAGCAGCAGATCCTCTTCGCAAAGTCTTACTGACATTTAGTTAGTTACGTACATATTACTCTTTTTTTATGCAACTTAGACTGGCAAAAAAGCTAACGGCCCACTTTATGGAAAGTGGTAACCGTCGCCTATAGATATAAGCAGTACTATGGACATAACAGAATATATTCATAATGAATAGACCATAAGAGGAAAAAGTTTAACTATTTTTAGACTACGATCAGTAATACTACAAAGTGTCAAGAATAGGCATAGTGGTTTCCAATCAAATTTTTTGTGGGTAAGATACCTACGAAAAAATTAGAAATTAGAAATAATTATGTATAGATAGAGCATCTAATGTTAAAAAATAGGTTACATTTTAGTAAACTTCTTTTTGCTAAACTGAATTTTGATATATATTAAACCAAAGCAAAGCGCTCAATTATTTCAAAATTAAAAGTAATTTAATTAAATATTAATTTCTCAATACAGGTTGATTTTTTTAAATTTAAATTGTGAACTTTTTTCTTATTTAATATAAATATATATATATAAGAATTGTAAATTATTATACATATATTATGCCAACCTACTTACTAAGCGGGTCTAGCAAGCTAAAGTTAAGCAGTGGACAGCTAACGGCTGGTATGATGATACTGATACATGTAATGAATAAAATGGTTGCCACTTTCAGTAGTTGGTTTCGAACTAAATAAGTCTATTCTCGGATAGAAAGAATAAATAATATTAATATGTCAAACTTCATGTCTATTTGTTGAGCCTTTAAGGTGTCAAAAGGTAATAGATAAACAAACTCACTTTCACATTTACTGTATTAGTAAGGATCATGTATAACATCACGTATATTTATAATAATAACCTTAATATCATCGTAGTAAGTTATTACTTTAATAATTTATTTTGAATAAGTTCCGGTTCCCGCGAATATAGTTAAAGGAACAATTGTAACAGCAATGTTCGTGGGAAAAACAACAATGTGCCAATATGTGATAAACACTAATAAGCGGCCAATTAGACATGTAATTACTCAATTACTCACCTTGAATGAATATGGATGTTATTTGTCGAATATGAATTGACAGGAGTTACAAATTTATATATCACTCGATATCGAGATTAGTCAGAGAACGGAGACAAGATGCAACAAAAAAGTAGAGAAAAAGTCTTATTTGAAAAGTACTTGCGTCGAACAAATAAATTATTGAATATTACGGGCATACATCTAAATGAGAAGGATAGTAATAGATCACTAACACAACGCCTTCGTCATCGTTGGTTTTACTGCATTAACACTATATGGCTATATACAGCTATTATTGGACAAATCAAATGGTTTATGGAAGCTATTACGACTAACAAAGGCATTACAGAAATCACATACTTCATGCCCTGTATTACTCTTTGTTTCATAGGATATTTTAAAGCCTATGATTTTGTGAAGTATGCTCATTGTGTTAACGAAGTGGTAGACAATTTGAGAAAATTGCAGAATATGTCTTTAGAAAAGCAAAAGTATCGCGATGAAGTTGAAAAAGAAATGTTAAACAATATATTGAGGATCTATAACATATTCACTAACCTCCATGTATATACTTACTTTCTTGGTCTGCTGTCATTTAGTATTGGTCCCCTACTCACCATGGCTGTTTATTACTATTCAACTGGAAAAATTATTTATATGTTGCCTTTTTTCATTTGGTATCCACTTGATAAAACAAAATTAATAAATTGGGTCATTATTTATATTCATCAAATTTGGACAGGTATTTTAATAAATTAATCTTTAAAATATGAATAACTTATGAAACTTAAAACACGAACTCAAACTGCAAAAATAAAAGGATGTTGTCAAGTCTCTTAGCGAGCAAAGAGAATATATCTTTCTTCCTTGCTCGATAAGCGACTCTGGGTTTTACTCCGTGACAGAATCCTGAACTCACAAAACTTAAGGTATTGATATAGTCAAAAGGATTTACGAGTGGTAATGAGTTGGCTATATTATATAGCTCGAAGAGCAGATAAATCGTTTGGGAAGAAAGGTTTTTGAGGTGGATGCAAATGACGTGGGATCGTACTTTATGGCTGACCTATTTTTTAGCAGTGGACAACAGATGGGATGTAATGATGAATGACATTAATAATATACTTACAAGAGTTCATTGTTTAGCGATCTTTTAAACGTTGTTTTAATAAAAATTTATTTCCAGCTGTTATTGCTGTCTTCACGGTTTTGGGCTCTGACAATTTCTTTGCTACTTGCTCTACATTCGTAAATATACAATTTTACTGCCTTCATTATGATATAGAAAAAATTGATACTGGTACGAGAAATAAAAAAGGAAGATATGTGAATTATGTTTTTCGGGGACAATTTAAGCAAATAATTAAAAGACATAAAATATTAATTGAGTGAGTATTGATCTATATAAATTAGTGATACTTACGTCGTGTGTCATTAGTATTTTTTTTGGAAATTGGAGTAGAAAATCTGATCTACTAACTGATAGAAAGTGATAAACGTCATCTATAGAATAGTATAGTAAGTTAAACCTTGAATCGGTTGTGTACTTTTTGAGTTTATTCCTTACAATCAAAAAATTAAATCCTTTGGTTTAGATTAATTTTCTTTAACATCATCTTCATATCAGCTGTTAACTGACCATTGCTGAACATGAGCCTTTACCACAAAGGATGTTTTGCCAATAGTTGCCATATTTGGCGGGCGAGTTGGCAGCCGCAACTAGGTTTATAGTGATGTTTTAAGAAGGACACTGCTGTCCATCCTATTACTATTAACCTCTACCATTTCTATAACATGCCGATTGCTAACAAAATTAATTCAAAGTTTGGTGGTAGACTTTTTCCTTTAAATGTTGGATTCTAATACACTTTATGAAATGTAAACATGCCGAATATTACAACAATTGCAACAATAGACAATTTTTCTGACGATCTTATAGCGATATTTTTTAATAGATAATAATGAAATAGTAACTTTATTTGTACTATCGATATATGCTAGCGAGGTACTAGTTTTCTATAAATGAAAATGAAAGCAGGTCGGTTGACCCATCGTATCGAATTTATCAAGAAATTAACCACGATAGACTCGATAGACTAAAGCTATCTCGTGATGGTCGATCTGAGTAGGTATATTACTAGCAATGGGGCTGCTGGTCCCCTTTACTGATAATTCTTTTCCTTTTCCTATTATAGGTTTTAATTATATATTTATGATATTTCTTTTATATTGTTATTAATTTTTATAAAATCTTTTTGTTTAAAAATTAGTATCATTACAAATTTTGTAATTATGATTATAATATAATTTTGTATTAGATGCAAAAACTTCTAATTTATACGAGCAAATATTCGTTATTTTATTACTTTAGCCGTTAACTGTTCACTATTGGATATAAGCCTTTCTTATACGAGGAGTTTTTCCAGTAGTTGTTATGCTTGGCAGGCAGGTTGGCAACAGCAGTTAGGCCTTTGAGGATGTTTTAAGAGGGACGTTGCTGCCCATCTCTCGCCTAATCTAATCACCTCTTAGGATACCCACGGGAAAATTAGTGATGGCCCGTTCTATGCCGGGACTACACGGCAAATTAGATCGTATACAGGTTTTCAAAATATTATATAATGCCTTCGTTCGCAGTAGATTAGAAAGTAATGCAATTATCTGGAATACACATGACTCAAAATATATATTCATGGTAGAGAAACTTTCGTTACAACAAAAAAAAAACTGTATCTGTATGTCTTTAATAAATTTGTAAAAGAAGAAATGTTTTTAAAAAGAAATCGCAAACGCTCTAAATTACTACTACATTAATTATTTTTGCAATAACTTTTTTTTATATATTTCCTAGTTGCGTGAATTTTATGGAAACAATTTACACAAAATCGATCTTATTCAACGTTGCTACGAGTTCAGTTATCATCTGCGTTACTGGCTTCAATATTATGGTAACATGTTTTATTCTGTTTACATTTTAATATTACTTTGATTCAATTGATATTCTTGTTTTGCTAATATTTAGTTAACTACTATCTTTTCAATGTCTCTGTTTATCTCTATTTATATATAAAACGGGAATTTTATGAACTATATTTCTGACAATTGATTCGACTGTATTCTGTATTCTGAAGAAAAATTATAATGCAACTGTAGGAAACGATAAACATAATAGACATTATTAAAAATTGATTATACATTTTAAAAATAATATCTCTGTTTATTACAAACACTTTTAAACAAAGAGATTTTTTTAAATTTCTTATTTTCTTTTGTATTTTAATTACTTAAATATTTTTAAAATACGCAAGAAATAAAATAAACTAAGTAAATAAAATAATTTATTTTACAGATAATAGATCACATAACTATGATGATACCTTTTATTTTCTTTCTCGTAGCGGCAACCTTACAAATAGTCGTTTTATGTTACTACGGGGACAAAATAATGCAATACGTATGTATACAAAATACAAAATATATTTTTATTGTTTTTAAATAACTATTATCTTTAATCAATGTTTATAATTATTTTATATGTATATGTGTGACAGTTTTTACAATTTTCATTTCTATAACCTAGCTCAGACACCGATGTTTAAACTGATCCAAATGTACAAATGAATTCGTACCTACTTTTATTGTAATTTCCATTGCTGAGTTTGTTATAATCATGGTTATGCAATAATGTTATTATTTATTAATTTTATTTGAATAAATTTAATTAATCTATGATTATTAGAAAAACTTTTACTTATTTATTTATTTATTGGAAAACAATTTTACAAACAAATGTTTGCACAAAATATTATATACAATACAATACAATACAATTTGTATTAAGTATGTACTTTTTACAATGATATATTTTTATTTTTTGTATATAAGCATGCATTTATAAAAATTTTAATAAATATTATTTGTACTACACAAATGTATACAAAACAAATCTACACAATTGTATATGTATATCACAGGTTCTGCTTAGTTTGGAATTAAATGACGCTGTATACGGCCAGTGTTACTTATTTATTTATATTACAGAGCATGGAAATAAGTGATGCAGTATACAATAGTAAGTGGTATTTAGCAGATGCCAAAATCATGAAAGATTTACTGTTTCTTTCTATTAGGTAATTAATATTAAATATCTATTATTGTTATATAAATATTATTTAATTAGTAATCGTGTATTTGCATTATAATGGGCTCTTATTATTTTTAGATCTCGGAGAGCCTGTAAAATAACGGCATATCAGTTTACTGACCTTAATTTGAATACATTTGGCAAAGTAAGTATTAAACTTCTCTTAAGGTTCGTATACGAGTAATGTGTGATATAATGTATTAAAGAGACATGTTTTGAAAGTAGATGAAACAAGATATTAATTTGCATTTTTATCGTTTTGAGTTTTGATACTTGGTCCTCTCTAACTTTTCCATACGAGAACTATTGTAAAAATTAATAGATAAAGAAAAATTTACATAATTGGTTTACAATATTTGTTATTATAACAATTCTTATGATATGTTGTCTTGGTCTTTGTCATTTGTCATACATAATAATTTGTTACAATATTTAATTTACTTACAATTTTCAGATAATGGGAAGGTCTTGGTCATATTTCGCTTTACTGCAAACTATATATGGAAGAAAAAACTAACTAGCTAACACTAAATTTAAACATTAAATTTAAATTTTATAGAATAATAAGAATTTACATCATTTCAGCATTCACACTTTAGCATTTCACATTTTAGCGATACATGGTAAATAATGTTATGTAAAACGTGTCACGTATACTACAATTCATCAAGGTATTGTTGGTAGAAATTTAATTTGTAGTGAATAATTATATCGATAATTATATCTTTGTGAACTTTAAAATTACATAATTGTCGCACTGTTATAGTAAGGTATTGTAACAGTATTATATTCAAATTGTTTAAAATATACAACACATATCTATGTAAATAAAAATTATTTGCTGATTGTATGTAAGCAAATTATTACAGAATGGTTGCACATTTTTGACTAATTACGTTGTTGTTGTATTTGTAATTGTCAAAACAAGGTATGTATAAAAGAATGTGTTTAAAAATAGTTTGATAAATTAAAAAAAAAAATGGGTAAAAAGAGTAGATTTGGTTACATTTTATTCATTAATACATACATACGAACTCGATGTGAGCAGCTAGTAAATACTTATAAGTTACACTTTAGTCGTAAAAGTAAAAATACACTTTTGTATTTAATTACTTGCAACTTTAAGTTAATATATACGATAAAAAAATTGAATATTATGCACGAAAAACTCATAAACTATTTGCATAACTCAGGAACTTTATGTAAGATTTTAGTATTTATCCAAACGAATAACACAAAACTGTTAAAAGTTTTTATTGTATACTTACCAGCTAATCTAACAAACGCTGGTTTGATCACTACAACTACCTACCAGATCTATTTTTCTTCTATCTATCCTATTTAAGAGCTGCGTTCTTGTCGGTGGAGCTCTTGGCACTCACTACGATTTTCTGCGAATCCCTTCACCTTTTGATACGATACGACACCAACTTTTTCCTTGATATAACATTTTTTCCTTCTCCTTATTTTTCTCATCGGGATTAAATTATCCTGTTTCTAAAGTAAAAAGTTTCTCAAAAAGCCGGTTGAGCGGTTTTAGAGATTAGCGTGAACAAATCACGTGACACTATATATAAATATATATAGTGTATATATATACATACATATATATATATATATATATATATATATATATATATATATATATATATATATATATATATATATATATATATATATATATATATATATATATATATGATTGATTCTTAGAAATAGTCTAGTTCACCGTGTAATTTATGAAATTTATGAATGAACGTTGTCTGCGTTTTGTTTTTATACAAAACAACTTATTGTCTATTTGAATTCACTGAAAAAAAAAATATATTTCTTTCATTATTAACTTAGCTGCCAGGTTCATCATGATATTATGTATTCTTTCTATAGCATAGTCTTTTCTTATTATTTCTTATTTAATGTAATTAAAGAAAGAAAAAAAAATTCAAAACGTTATTATTAACTACAAATAAATATTCGTCACGTTGGCATTGTTGATTCGTACAATAGATTATAAGATATATCACCTAAACAAATAAATATGCTTACTGTGTTACACAAAAATTTATTCAATACGATATTCAAAATCATAATTGAGATTCAGCAATAAAACTGCGCATGGTTATCTATTTGCTTTGTTTATTATAATGCTTTATTTCTGTCTATATATTTTATTTCTACATAATATTTTAAGGACACAATGGTATCTATTATGAAGTACTATTCTCTGTATCTAAAATTAAAATTTTATTTACATATTATTAATAGCTTTTACCTGTGACTTCGTTCGAGGGATCGGGATATGTCTACTGATTGGGACAAAAAGTAACCTGTAAGTTATACCATCCCATAAAATACGTGTATACCAAATTTCAACCAAGTAGTGATAGGTTAAGTCGCTATAAGGTAAGGTAAGGTAAAAAAAAAACAGACGTACTTTTTCGCATTTATAATATTACCTAGTAAGGATTTGTCTATGTCCTCTAACAGGGAGAGATCAACACATAACACTTAATAAGGTTATTAAGAGTTATAATTATATGTAATATAATTTCTCAAATATTTTATTTCTTATTTGTATATACTAACGTATATATAACATTATATAAAAAAACGATTCCGTAGCTTTTATATGATTGTCGCAATAAATTGTTGACGGTCAGAAAAAATAGATGCTGTTCATGGTCGTTTTAGTACTTTTGTTATATTTTATATTTATGTAACCAAACATTTTTATTGCTACAATCCTTTTGAAGAATTTTAAATATATTTTGTAATAACAGTGCTGAATGTTATGATCATAGTAAATATTGAAACTGATATATTTATAGATATTCAATTATACATATGTATTCGTAATTCCATATATAAATTTAGTATACCTATAATATATTTAACTATTATATTATATTATATTATATTATATTATATTATATTATATTATATTATATTATATTATAAATATTATAACTAAGATAACCTTTTTTTCACTATTATTATTTAAAAGTCTATTTTGAATGCAAAAGTAGCAACCGTACATTATAAACATAAGAAACATCGTGAATTTCACAAAACATGTCACGTCAACTACGACATATCTCGTTTGTTGCAACTTTTGAACACAAAGTTATAATCTCTTGTCTGTCACACTGACTATGTACTTTTACTTTTAGACTGAAACACAACAAAACAAGTATTGCTGCTCCAGTAGTTGTAATTGCGCCAGTATACTGAAAATGGTAGATATAAATTCGTCATTATCGGCCTTACACCATTTGGTTTTTTACATCACTTACATACAACCATGCACTTTTATATTATATTTTCGAGATAAAAATACATATGTAGGCGAATTCAATTCATGATCTTATTTTTCTTTAAAAGCAACATGCTTACTAATATTTTCCTGTGGTTCCAATATATTTATTATTTCTATTTTAATTTAATAATAAATTTACTTGTGTGTCTATCTAATCGTGAAGGTTGGAATAATAATAATATAATAGTAATCATGACTAAGGGTCCCGGATTGTTTCGAAATTAGTCGGCCTATCTCGACTAAAGTATATGTAAGTTAATCTGGTTGTCATTCTATTAAAATATAATATAGCCTAAAAAGAATTGGGCCATGTATATTATCACACTTACACTTACTATTACTTATACTGTTTTAGCATACTAATAGCTTTTATTGAGGACAGTGAAGTACGTATGCCTTAGGTATAAGCAGTGGATCCTTCTCGCAAAGGCTTAGTAATTATGCGTGCTTATTTATGCCAGGATCATAAGAATAAGGAACTTATCTTGTAGTAAGATTTTGATCATTAATAGTACAAGATTATTTTATTTTTGGATTGAAGGATTTGGGATAAACGGTTTCGAGTTTGCTTTCTTTTGACAAAAACAAATATTTGGGTTAAAGCCATTAAAAAGAATAAGCATTATTATTACTTACTAAATTTGTTTTACAACTTCGTATAACAATGTCCAATTCCAATTAACATTAGTTGACCAGTTTGAGCGAATAAGTTGTAGCAGATAATAAATAAACAAACTCGCTTTCACATTTCTAATATTGGTAAGAATTACCATAAATGTATCTTAGTATCATCGAAGTAAGTAATTATCTTAATAATTTACTTTAAATAAGTAATAGTTTACGCAAATGAAGTTATAGAAACAATTATTGTTGAAAGTAACGTTCGTGGGAAAAACGACTATGGGACATTACGTGCTAAACTCTACTCAATAAGTGGGCAATTATACATTTAATTACTTAATTACTCGTCTTACATGAAAATAGATATTATTTATCTACACTAATAATATAAAGAGGAAAGATTTATATTTTTGTGTGTATGTATGTTTGTAATGAATAAACGGAAAAACTACTTTGCCGATTTCAAAAATTTTTTCACCATTAGAAAGCTACATTTATCCTGAGTAATACAGGCTATATTTATTGCTAGAAAAGATTAGGGATTCTTTATAAAACTTTAGTAATGTAACTCAAGGTGTAAAAAAAATGCTATAAAATATCTTTCGTCGCATGCGCTTCGGAAACTATTGGTGATAGAACAAAAGCATGTTCTACAATATTGAAGAAAATATCAATTACTACAAAATATTTCGCCATACTGTATGCCCAACTATTATCATTATGTCACAATATTTTAAATTTTAAAAGTTGATAGAAATACAGACCAGAATTACACCATGTTATTCATACTTCTCAAAATAAAATGTTGTAAAAATGTCCACCCGTGCGAAGCTGGGACGGGCCTCTAGTTGAAATATAAATTAACAGGTGTGTTATAAAATAACTTATCATTTATCACTAAGTCTAGTCAGAAAACGGCGACGAAATGGAGCAAGAGAGTCAAGAGAAAATGTTATTTCAAAAGTACTTGGATCGAACAAATAAATTTTTAAATATTACGGGCATGTACCTGAAGGAGGAGGATAGTAATAGATCACTAATACAACGCCTTCGTCATCGTTGGTTCTACTGTTTTAATTCTATCTGCTTTAATACAGCTATTATTGGACAAATCGGATGGTATATCGAAGCTATTATGACTGATAAAAGCATTACAGAAATCACTTACTTCATGCCGTGTGTCACACTTTGTTTCTTAGGAAATTTGAAAGCCTTTTATTTTGTGAAATATGCTCATTATGTTAACGGTGTAGTAGACAATTTAAAAAAATTGCAGAATTTGTCTTCAGAAAAGCAAAAATATCGAGATGACGTCGAAGAAGAAATGCTAAAGAATGGATTGAGGATCTATAACATGTTTACGTACATGCTTGTATGTACAAATGGATGTGGATTGTTATCGTTTATAATTGGTCCCCTACTCACTATGGCTGTTTATTATTATACAACCAGCAAAATTGTATACCTTGTGCCCTTTTTTATATGGTATCCTGTTGATCAAACAAAGTTAATAAATTGGCTGTTTATCTATATTCATCAAATATGGTCAGGTATACAGTTTAATAATTTTATTTAATTAGGGACTTAATATCTTCTAACGATGACTCACGGAACTAAAATATGGTATATAGTCCTAGCTTAATGACGTTCCGAGTAATTTAGCATTGTAAATTTAAACAGCAGATACACAGCCAAATATAATAATATGTTATTTCTAATTAAATCAATATGACATTACAGACATGAAACAAGATCCATTCTATAAAAAATACATGACAGGCTTCTTAATATAAAATTATGTTCCCTGTGATAGTCAGCATTATACTTAGCGAACAATGGAAAGGGCTATACTCTCCATATCCCGCTGAGTGACTCAGAGTTTTACTACTCGAATCCTGAACGCGGTAGAAGTAAAGAGGCTGATATAGTCCGAAGGATTTGCTAGGGGCAATGACCCCGCCACACTTATATTACTAGCAACCTATAACTGTGTATTGGTTGATGTTCGGTGAGGAAGAAAGGTTTACAAGGTTAACTACCTATCATTCACGGCATTAGTATATTCATAAGATTTTATAAAAGAAAAAACATTGTTTGCGTATAACTTAAATATTGTTTTATTAAATATTTATTTGCAGCTATTCTTGCTGTGTTCACGGTTTTTGGTCCTGACAATTTTTTTGCTACTTGTTCTACATTCATAAATATACAGTTCCACTGCCTTCACTACGACATAGAAAAAATAGACATTAAAAAAACTAAATACAAGAACGAAAAATATGTAAATTATGCTTTTCGAAGACAATTTAGAGAAATAATTCAAAGGCATAAAATATTAATTGAGTGAGTATTAGTACATACAAATTACTGATACTTATGCCATATATATCACAGTTTACTTAAATTGTGTATTTCAATTTTTGCTTTTATTTATTTTCAATTATTATTAATATATCGATAATAAACCAAATTAATCCAAATGGCGGCGACAAGCTCGTTTCCTACCACATTGAATATTAATACATCTTGACTGTCCCATTAGGGATTATAGCCATTAACATACTTTACATTATTCTTTAAATTCTGATCTATTTATAATAGTTTTTATAAAGTTCTTTCAAGTAAGAATTAGTAATAATTTATAAGTTTTGCACTTTTATATATATTTTTTAGTATTTGTCTTATATATTTTTTAACGACATATAAATTTGAAGTACTATAAAAAATCGCAATTATTTTAAGTTATTTATTAATTAGGTCTTTTTTTCCAGTTGCGTAAATTTACTGGAAATAATTTACACTAAATCGACTTTATTCAACGTTGCTACAAGTTCGCTTATCATTTGCGTTACCGGCTTCAATATAACGGTAATCTATTTAAGTCTATTTACATTTTAATATTCATTTTATTCCATCTTACTTAATAACGTTATGCTATGATAGGATTCCATCGCTATCTTTTTCTTTCAGAACTTCTTACAAAAAAATGAATAAATAATTTTTTCTATTAATACAAGTAGGTACAGAAAAAATTAAGACCAATTATTAAAGAAATATACTTACTTAATTTACTTATTTTTTAACTAATATTTTAAAATGTGTAAGTATTTAGGGAAATTTTTATTTTACAGACAATAGACAACATAATCGTGATGATGCCTTTCATTTCTTTCCTTCTAATGGCTTTGCTACAAATAGTTGTTTTATGTTACTATGGCGATAAAATAATGGAATATGTATGTATACAAAATTATAAAATTTATTCTTAATATTTTTAAAATTTAGTTATATTATATACTAGCGACCCGCCCCGGCTTCGCACGGGTGCAATGCTGATATTAAATATACCTACGTACTACAGAATGTCCTTATAAACAACGTTTACAGCTTTTTTGTCATTGGACAATACAAACATGAGATAGCTATAAGGCGAAGTGCGGCGAATCTCGTGGGGTTCAGCCAGCGTTTGCAATGTAAGCGCAAAAAATGAGTTTATTTACGACATCCCATTAGAAACCTCTAAATTTGTCAGTGTTTCTCTACAATATTATGCATATATTATACATATAAAACTTCCTCTTGAATCACTCTATCTATTAAAAAAAACCACTTCAAAATCCGTTGCGTAGTTTTAAAGATTTAAGCATACATAGGGACGGACAGACAGCGACAGCGACTTGGTTTTATACTATGTAGTAATAGTGATGAAATATTATACAACTGTTTTTACATTTTTTATATTATAATTTTTTTAACCAGCGAACGTGTATGAAAAGATAGATTAAGTAGCGAAAGAGGTTTGTTTGAATCGAAACATTTTGGTAATTATGAACCTGTAATTACTCAAGTTCATATACAGTACGTATACAGTAATTTACCTACATATTTACAATGAAAGGAAAAAGCTAGAGGGTTAACCAGATATTTTAATTAATATGTTAAAGTACTTTGAACTTGACGACCTTAATAATATAGCGGTTTAACATACTGCCTCACCTACTGTTTCTGCGAGATTGATTCAAACATTTGATGTATTAGAATATCTGTTTGTGTTATTGTGGATGTTTTCATAAAACAATGAATTAAAATAAATCTATTAGATGTCTAGTAAGTAACAATACAAATTCTATATGTAAGAAAGCCTATTACAGGATAGACGAATTCATAGATGACAACATATCAAGTAAATAATTAGTTTATTAGCATACAACGTTATAATTTTATTTTCTCATTGCTTTCTTGATTTAATTGATTAATTTTAGAAATATGAAAGCGTAGCGGTTTTTTGTATTAATTGCCGCATGCATTCTTATGTAAAATGTGAATACTATAACTATCAGATGGCAATTGTGAGTAGCTTTGACGTGGTCTAGTGTTTTGAGTAGTCATGCTCACTAAAATGTCCAGACTTGTGGCGGCGTGGTGGGCCGGGTCATTGGGCTCCCTAAAATATGGTCGAGCGCAGTGATGGCTGGCTCATCCGTCATACTCGTGAACGGGTGCTGCTTGTAGGGACTGGTCTGCTCTAATCACTATGACTGATTTCCTCTTATTAATTGTTTAACCAGTTGGTTATGTATTCAATTTTTTTTTCTTTTTGAGTATTTAATTGAATTAGTGCTAATTGGTGGTTTGTATTCACACAATTAAACTTAAAAATGTAAAATAATAATAAAATTATTTAAAAGAGCATCACGCAAGTTTCTTGCTCGTTCTTCTTGTGATGAGACAGCTTTCCGAACGAGCGGTAAATTAAAAAAAATGTAATGACTTTTCAAAAGTGCTTCAATGTAAGTTTATTTGAATAAATGATTTCTATTCTATTCTATTCTATTCTACTCAGTTTGGCGTTAGACAGCATTGTATAATATAACTAGAATTATTTATTTTTCAGAGCTTGGAAGTAAGTAATGCAGTATACAGAAGTCAGTGGTATATGGCTGATGCTGCTGTCATGAAAGATTTACTATTTCTGTCCCTCAGGTATGTAATAAAACCATGTAGCCAGGGGCTTACACAAATAGCAAATGATTCCATATAAATACATTTTCATTTACGCTAACGCAAGTAAGTAAATTAGTTTTTGGTGACCCTGGTGTAGTGGCAGTTAATAGTTTCAATGATTGTGTATATTATAAACATTAGAATATCTGTTTGTATTGACCTGATATTTACTAGTCGCTGCGTCTATGATTTATTATTTGTTTGTTAAAATATTTTATAAACACACTTTATTTAAAATTATACATACATACATACATACATATCTGTCACGCCTGTCTCCCATTAGGGTAGGCAGAAACAATGGAACGCCAAATGCTTCGATTCAAACAAACCTCTTTCGCTTAATAGAAAATAGAAACAAATTGGTATCGAACTTTTGGATATCTGTTTTATATTTGTTGAGATTATTATTAAATTATAAATACGGTTCTAGGCCATGCCATCAATCATATAATTCTAATCTCTTATAGCACCCTTAGAGTGGTGCTAAAGGATAAAAAAGGCATAAATAAAATATAAAAATGTGATTGACCATAATACATAAAATAACCATTATGATTTTCATTTTCATCATTTTATTAGTATGCAGTAACTGGAAACGAGTCTAAAAAAGTTTGTGGCGTTATGCCTTAAAAAACCAAAATAGGATGTTCAATGCACTAAATACAATTTTTTATATTTTTAATTAGATGATATTCAAACTGATATAATCAATAGTCCTAGTCAACTTAATAAATTTTATATTGATGTCTCAAATAAATCACAAAATATAATCATTTCTTTAATTATTAATAAATTATTATATATAAGTTATTATTATTTTCAGGACTCAAAGAGCATGCAAACTAACTGCATATGAATTTACTGACATTAATTTAAATACGTATGCTAGGGTATGTAAATATTTTAATTATAAATCTAAATATTTTAATTATACACCAATTTATACGCATTGCCGATCTATCCTGTAATGGTAATGTATCCGTACACATATATTTGAGGCCCCTCAACATGGCAATTCAATTACTATTTCTTAGAGATTATTAGAGATAGAGATTCATCGGAGTTAAGTTACATTTCAAACATAACTCAGCGAATTCATTCTGTTGGTTCGGGATTTATTAAGCTACTAGGTGCGTTGACAGTTATCCGTATGAATAAGACATATTAATTGACTGGGATAAAATATTGCGTATGCCAAATATAATAATGATTGGTAAAACAAATTAATACGAAGAGGTAACGATCATACAAATTAAATTTTATATTTTAATTTAAAGTGGTGGTTACTTTAATATAGAGGATATTCTCGACTCGTTTGTATTGTTATTATTATTTTTATACTTTTCATTTTTGTGCTATTTAAAATGGCAAACAAGGTAACGCTCATCTGATAGAAAGTGGTAAATTGAAAGCCGTCGCCTATAGACATGAACAGTACCACAGTAAAGTCTTATATCTATTTATAAGACTATATCTATTATGTCGCCCACCATAGTTATTTATTTATTTAACACTTTATTGCACCAACATAACAGGATTTGTTGAACAATTTTTAATACGTAAAGTGTAGTACAAAAGGCGCTCTTATTGCTAAGCAAACTCTTCCAGACAACCTTTGGGTAGAAGGAATTAAAGCATAAATAGGTACGTGGCGCGTTAATACCCCATGTCCCTCATGCATGGCCTTTCCTGAGGATTAAGGTATTATACCTCTGTATCTTGATCTGGTCTTGATGTGTATATCACGAGGATATCTTCAGTAATTTTAAATTACTTTTAATATTTTTTTTATTTTATACAAATATCATTGTATAACAGTCCCCACTGCAGCGGCAGTTTTCTCTTTACATTTTTCCCATAAATCCTTCATTTCTTTTTTAACAACGTCCTTCATTTATCCCTAATGTCCCACTTATTTTCTTCAATTCTTTCTTACATATCGTAAAGTGCGAATACAACCAACAAATTAATTCCCGAGAAGGGTTGACATCAGGCAGGCAGCTAGTCGTAAAACCAAAAGCCAAAATATTTAATAACATAAACAAAATCATATTATGCCGACTCCAAATAGTTGGGACAAGAGCAGAAGGATGGTGATACTTATATCATTGCAAAACTCCCTGTAAAATCAATTACTTAAAGATGGAAATTGAAAGACAAACACCAAAAATATAATACTATTTATTAGTTAAAATGTCACTAATGATTCAATTATTTTATTTTACAGATAATAGGCAGGGCTTGGTCATACTTTGCTTTGCTGCAAACAGTATATGGACGAAAAGGCGCTAAAAATCATTAAAATTTATATATATATATATATATATATATATATATATATATATTATGCATTTATGTAGTAAATGAAATATTACAGACTCATATTTATTTTATAGATAATTACAAAATATTATAGCACCTAAATAAATGTAGCACACTGATAAATAAATAAGAATGTTAGTAATTCTGTAGTATAGTTAATCATTATGAAGTATTATAATTAAATTTTTAGATTTTACTATAATTTTTAAATTAGAGGATATTTACTAGTTTCGGACTTGATAGAACCGAACCCTTATTCACGAGCGAGTTCGTCGATACTAGTCGGTCATCCCGAATTTCGAGATGCGAGTAAAGCTGACATAAGTAATTGTAATGTAGTATAACTCACAATAGTTATTATTCTACTATGAAGTACTGTAACTTTCAAATATTTATGATTTATAGAATATTGAAACGTACTTATAAATTCAAATGGCTATTTATAATGTATTCAATTTATTTTGTTTACAGTAAAAAATTTTTATAATATTAGTAAGGATACACTACGTATAAATATACATATTCATAAAACATCTTGTTGTTTACTGATGTTAATTATCATTATTAAAGTCGCTTTTTGCGGAACAAAATGTATTTGTTTTAATAAAAAAATTAATTGTGATAAAATTAATTATACATATAAAAATTATTCTATTTAAATCATACTATTACCATCACTATAAACTTTGAAGAAAGTATGTAGGAAGAGGCAAAAACATATTCACACACATACATAAATCTATAAGAAATTATCCTTAGGTAAAATTATTTATGGCCAAA
Source organism: Galleria mellonella (assembly GCF_026898425.1). NCBI lineage: Eukaryota > Metazoa > Arthropoda > Insecta > Lepidoptera > Pyralidae > Galleria > Galleria mellonella. The sequence goes on along the minus strand of NW_026442172.1, from coordinate 1,455,416 downwards.
GATCGGCAAAAGTAAATAGAACGCTTGCCAAATATTATTTTATGTCGTCCAAGCGTGACAGTTTCAAAATCCCTAGGGCTACCCAAAATAATATTGTTACATGCAGGAGCGAGGGTTACAGTTTGACTCAGCGATGAATATGTCACGAGTGTTACCGAAACCATCTAGGGGTGTTGTTATGTAATATGCAAATTAAATAACGTAGTATATATGCGCCTGAGTAAGGGATACAGGTAAGCACTATCTGATAATTTGTTTCTGTCAAGTTGCAAATTACCTACTTTTGTGACAAAACCATCTATCAATCGATTTAAAAAAAAATTGCTTCTAAACTTAATTATACTTTTTATGCGTGCATTATGCGATAATTTTATCAATATTAATGATTCTTTTTTAAATCAAAAATATATTTTTAATCTATCAATGGTTTAGTCCAGTAAACATAATTTTAGTAGGAATTTGAGCCTAGTATTGTAGACATTTATAGACTGGGGTAACCGTTTACCATCAAGTGGTCGGTAATATTGTGATCGGCGTTAAAGGACGTTAAAAAATGGATGGAATTGGGATGTTGACCCTGCACGTGCTATGATTTATGCTGACAGGAAATCGGCGGGATGGTAGACAAGGATAATATTATATCAGTTGACCCATTGCGACTCACTCAACTTTCTATTATTACGTTAGTAATATAATAGGTACCTAAATCTATATATTACATAGATATTACAAACTTTAATGTTATACACTATATTCAAGACATCTTTTCAAATTCATAATTTTAAATACAGATTTAGTATTCGGGGAATTTGATTTAATTTTACTGAAATAACTAATATTTATCTATACTGAATTCAACATGTGTTTAACACTGTAACATTGCTTTATAAAAAAATATATATAACAAGAAATATTAATGTTATTTAATAAATGGATGAAGTTAATTAAAACATTTAGATAACCTTTTCTTAGCGCTTATGTGAGTTCGTACTAATAAAATTTATTATTATTTTACAAAGTTATCGTGTGGTGTCTCGGTATGGAATGGGCCAGTTATTTCCTGTGGATGTCGTAATAAGTGGCTAAGGGAACTTAATGGTCGATGGATGAGCAACAGCGTCCCTTTTAAAATATCACCAAAGTTTAACTGCGGTTACCAACCCGGTTTTGCTAAGCGTGGTAATTATTGGCAGATTCCCACTCTATGAGGATAGCCTATATAATAATAATAAAATAACAATAAGAAGCATGGGTCGAGCAATGAGAAAAAAATATGCTTACACAAAAATTGACAGTTATACCCTTCTGTTAGTACAGGAGGATTATATTTATTACTGGTCTTCCAACTTATATTTCAGATATAGAAACCTCCTTTTAAACAAATAAAACAAAAATCAGAGTCTCACTAGATACAAAACCAATCTCGATAAGTACCAGTTATGATAGGTGTGTCACTAGTAATTAAGTGAGGTGTGTTACTAAATTGAGTTAATTGTACACGTATAATAATAACAACGTATAAATAGGTATACTGTGCAATTAATATAAATAAAGGAAGTTTATGTGTAAGGCTTAATTTTTAAGTGTTATTTTTAAGATTTCTCTATTAGAGTCTATAGAGAAATCTTAAAAAATAACATACTATATAAGTTATTCTTGTGGCATCGATGTAATGATTAATTATAGCAAAAGTATTTATTCAGTATACTAATAAAATTATAACTAAATTCAAATGAATGTTTGTAAATGCTGCTTGTGATATGAATATTAAAAAGAAACAATAATAGATTTTTTATTTACTATATTTTACTTTTTTTTTATTATTGTATACGCAAAGCATGAATTCGATAAAAAAACTGTTGAGATATTGAGAAATAGAGACAGTAGTTCACTGTTAAATATGCAAAAATTTAAATCAAGAGAACTTTTTTATTTTGTTTGAGCCTCCATGATACACACGTAATTGTATGTAGATCCATGACTTACTAAAGTTATCCCCTTGTTTATGTCAGGCTCTATGATAAAACCACACTTGCGCTGTAATACTACCATAGCCTACTATTTTGTAAAAAGGTATTTTGAATATTTCACTGTTTATAGATGTCATGAACTTTGCCTAATTAAATGATCAAACGAACTTACCTAAAGTGAAGTTCGATCAAAATTATCTTGACTTCGTTGAAGAGATTTATCTTTGACCATGTAGTAGCCTCGCTACGCTGCAACCCTTCGCACAAGCATTCAGAGGGTAGGAATAAAAACATAATAATGACATTGCTGTCACTCTCCTATGCCGACACATTCCGACCCAGCCTCATTCTATTTAGAGCATAAGGTAGTAACTGCTAGCAACATTGATATTAATTTGGGTTTTATAAGCAGAGGTGGGAGGGACCTTAAATCTCTTCAACGAAGTCAAGATAATTTTGATCGAACTTCACTTTAGGTAAGTTCGTTTGATCATTTAATTATCTTGACTTCGTTTCCGAGATTTATCTTTGACCATGTAGATGTTCAGAGGTTTTTATCAATGTTGCAAAAGAATTAAATAAATTAAAAATAAATAAAAAGTAAAAAACAAAATTTAATCAGTGTGTACATTTCTTTATTATATCCTAAATAAACTGAAAACATGGTTATTATTATCTAATTAATCAATAAGTTAGAAGTGGTATCAATAATTGGCCTATTATAGAAATTGGCAAATACTGCTGATTGGTCAGACCAACCAGCAACCTTACGAATGACATCGACACTTAGTCCTGCACGTGAAGCGGCAGAGGTAGAAGCGTGCCTTGTACTGTGGGCACCAAATATGGAAGTATCAATGCCACTCTCTTGAAGAGTTAGTTTTATCCAACGCCCTAACGTCTGAGATGAGACGGCTTTATATGGTTTCCTACTAGTTAAAATTAAATGGTCCACATCATTAGGTCTTACAAAAGAAGTTGATGCTACATAAAACTTAAGTGTGGCAGCTGGGCAAATACTAGGTCTAGAATTAAAAAACGGTAGATTCAATACCGGTTGGCGACGACCAATACCTGAAGTTTTAATTAAATCTGATATAGCTATAACTATGCGGTCATTGTAATAAGTAATGTTTGAAATTTTTATCAATGACAATGTTTGCGTTCTTTGCCCAGTTGCCAAAGCTAACAGCATCACTAGTTTTTTGCTTAAATTTCTAAATTAATCGAATCGTTTGAGAGATTGGCCAAATGATTAAGTACAATGTTAGTATCCCACGTAACAATATAACGGGGGAAAACGGGTTTCAATTTGAAAATACCCTTGAAAAAACGTTTTATCTTTTCATTATGACCAATATTATTACTAGAAATTAAGGAAATAGCAGATCTATGATTATTTAAGGTTCCGTAGGATGACCCTGATTGGAAACATTCTGTCAAAAAAATTAGCAGGGAACTGAGATTAACTTCATAAAAATCACAATGATTCTGATTACAATATTCCCACCATTTTCTTAGACTGGAATTATACTGCGATATAGTATTCCGAGACAAGGAAGAGATCATAACATCTACAGCTGCTTTTGGTACTCCCTGCTTGGAAAATCCTTCCCGGATAACACGCTCGCTACCAAGAAAAGTTGACCATGTAGCGGGTGAACTGAACTGAAAGTAGAGATAAGGAGATATTTATTAGGTCTAAAAGTTACAGGTTTCGTTACAGATAATGATTTAAAAAGGGGGTACCAAGGCTGTGATGGCCATTGTGGTACAACCACTATGCCTGTAGCTCTATCATGTATAATTTTGTTTAGTACCTTTAATATTATAGCGAAAGGAGGAAATGCATAGAAGAAATAAGTAGACCAGTCCAAAGTAAAAGCGTCAATATTATAAGCATCGGGATCTCTTTTCCACGATATGTACTTAGGGCATTTAGTATTAACACGAGATGCAAAAAGGTCTATATCTGGTTTACCAAATGTATATACTATTTCTGAAAATGCATACGACGCTAATTCCCATTCAGTATCAATATTTAGGTTCCTCGATTCTCTATCGGCTTCAGTATTTAATGTAGATTTAATATATGAAGCAAAAATGAATATTCTCCTTTCCTCGCACCATTTCCATATTATATTTGCAATATGATTTAAATGCGGGTATTGAACTCCGCCCATCCTATTAATGTACGAGATCGCTGTTGTATTGTCGACACGCAAAATAATATCACAATCTTTTTTTGTGTTAGCGAATGATTTCAGTCCGAGATAAACGGCTAGTAATTCTAAATAATTTATGTGGTTAGTACGCTCAATGCGAGACCACAAACCACCAGCCTTCTCATTGTGACAGGCGGCACCCCATCCTGTCAATGAAGCGTCAGTAAATAGTTCCATTTCATATTTATGTTGTCTAATACGATTACTAGCTATTAGAATATGATTTTTCCACCATATCAAATCATCGTGCAATTTATTTGGAATAGCCATAAAAGCATTGTAATTATCTGCATTACGCTGAAGTGCCATATATTTAGCTCTTTCTAGTGACTTCGTATGTAGCCATCCATAGGAAATGGCAGGGCATGCAGCAGTAAGGGAACCGAGAACTCGCGCAAATTCTCGAATGCGTATAGATTTAGTAGTGAGTAACATCTCTAAATTTTTGAGTATACTATTTCTTTTTCGATCGGGTAATTGCAAAGTCATCGACTTGGAATCGAGAACAAATCCTAGGAAAGTACACGAAGTACTTGTTTTCAAACTACTCTTTTTATAATTTATTACAAAACCTAAGCTTGTAAGGCATTCTTTAGTATTACTTATATTATTCAAACAAATCGCTTCCGAGTCTCCTAGTAAAAGTATATCATCCAAATAGCGTACTGATTTAAAACCACGAGCTCTTAAGTGAGTCATAACGGGCTGTAAAATTTTTGTAAATATGTAAGGCGCAGAACATAATCCAAACGGGAGTGCAGTGAATTCGTATAGACCTTCAAAATAAAATCGTAAATATTTTTTATGGCTAGCATGGATTGGGACTAAAAAATAAGCATCCTGCAAATCAATATTGGCCATAAAAGACCCTTCAGTTATTAGTTTTGTCGCCGTCCTAATATCTTCCATCTTAAAATGTTCGACACGAACATATTTATTTAATTTTTTAAGGTTCAATATAAACCTCATGCTACCGTCACTCTTTGGCACTAAAAATATGTCAGATAAATATTGTCCCTTAACAGGATTGCATTTTTGTATGGCCCCTAATTTTATCAAATGTTGAATTTGTTTTTTAAGTGCAATTCGTTCATTAGAACAAAAAATACGTTTTGGATATTCACTTGGACTCTGTTCTGGTATAGTAATAAATGGAATTGAATATCCTTGAATAGAATTTAAAATAAAGTTATCGCTTGTAATTGAACGCCAAGCGTGTAAAAAATATTTCAAGCGACCTGCATATACCTGAGATTCTGTATTTAATTCCGCGACCGATCGGCTGCTGGTCGCGGCTTGTAGACTGGTTGGCGCCGCGCTGGCGGCGGCGGCGGTGGTTGCGGACGGCGACTGTGTGGCGCCGGTGCGGCGACTACACGTCGCCGATTCGCATATGAAGTTTTGTGCCCACCGGCTCGTTGTTGCGAGTTGGTTTGACTGGCGCACTGACGTGGTCGAGCCGATGGGCCCCTGAAGTTTAAACCAGAGCTGGAAGAAGAGGCTGTAGCTTGAATTAATTGACTAGTCTTCTTAATTCCTCGAGATTCCTTCACTACTTCAGATAAACTCTCTCCGAATAAGAAAGTATCTCTCTTCCGGTTTTTAAAAGTATCGGCCAAAGATTTGTCTACTAATGGAATGATGACTGACCGACGGGTGTCTGTTTCTGCGTAGTGGGAGTCTGCGATAAGTTTTCCCGTATCGCTCAATATGCGAATAACTTCGGATATAACAGGGTCTTTCTTTAAAAGAGCCGTCATGGCCTTTCCTAAGGCTGATAGTGCACGTCCGAGCTGATCTTGTTTACAAATCAAACGTTTATCGCGGAGACGGCAAGGCTCAGGAAGCATAGCATGGACCTCTGGGTTTAGAGTGGGTGCCTTTAAGAACGGTAAATTTTTAGGAAACAGATATTTCTTTATAAGTTCTTCTCTATTTTCCTTTCTTAAGCCCTCTATTAAAATTTTTTGGAACCTTGTTGCTATATCTTTATATATTTCATCACCATATTCAGTAATTTCCGATTCATTTTCTCCTAAGGCTTGTAATAATTCCGAGTCAATGCATTCTGCGACTTCCTCATTATTCTCAGTTACAGTTAAGGGTACTTCCTTAGGAGGAAGGTCTTGGTACGAGTCAAGATCCGAGAAAATTTCTTGCTGTTCGCTTGAAATATTACCCACATTAAACAATTCAGTTTCTCCAGGTACCGGATGTTCTGGAAACGAATGTTACGTATTAATCCTCAAATTCACTAGGATTTCTTTTAATTTAAATAACAAACACTTCTCCTTCACTAACAATGATATTAAGTAATATTCATTGTAATAATTTATTTATAATAAACTCAATAACGAATTTTTAGTCAAGGAAAAAATAAAATAAAACAATATGTGGGTAAGTTCGATCGTGCAAAATATGCCAACGATCATAATTGATCCCGAAGAATACAACGGGATTAAAAAAATTATATCTCGAAGAATTCAACGAGAAATAAATTTGTGATAATAATCACCTTCGATATGTACATCATCTTCATCGCTGGAGTAAACAATACGCTTAGTATTACGACACTGTGTTTTAAGAAGCTTCGCTTCATATTTCTTCATTTTTCTTGACCAACGTTCCTCTTTCGATTCTTCGCGTTTGCGTTTAGGCATTTTTTTTTTTTTTTTTAATTATTTTTTTTTTTTTTTTTTTAGTTTATATATTTATAAGCTTGTGCAGTCGGCGCGAGCGCACGGACAAGAATGAGGCTGGGTCGGAATGTGTCGGCATAGGAGAGTGACAGCAATGTCATTATTATGTTTTTATTCCTACCCTCTGAATGCTTGTGCGAAGGGTTGCAGCGTAGCGAGGCTACTACATGGTCAAAGATAAATCTCGGAAACGAAGTCAAGATAATAGCCGTTAAAATACCACAATGTGAGATATATAAACGAGTCAATACCACCTTGTGTTATTTGGGCTGTCTTTATAGAGCCATTAGTTTTAAGTGCCAATTTTGATAGTATTTTTTATAATAGGTAATGCTAAATAATCAAACTTTATAAAATATTTTATTTATTTATTTATTTAACACTTTATTGCACTAATATTATATCAGCTGTTGAAGGTCTTTCAATGAATATAGTATAGTACAAGACGTGGTCTTATTGCTTAGCAATCTCTAGCTGCCAACTTTTACTCAGAAGAAATTAAAGAAAAATAGGTGACATGTTAAAAAAGAAATAAACACGTAGATAAGTACAATTAAATTCATATATATATATATATATATATATATATATATATATATATATATATATATATATATATATATATATATATATATATATATATATATATATATATATATATATATACGTAAGTATTGCACTCGTCATGAAATACAAAATATAATTTAAAAAAAAAGGGATGTAGCTAGATTAAAAATAATTGAATAAAGAAGAAAATGGAAGACGGATAGAAAGTTACTTGGCTGTGTACGATATTGGGATACACTGTCATATTTGCGAAGCCCAAACCTGAAACGAAATAAATATGTCATTTAAATGATTGATGATTTTATTTTGTATTCGTGAATAGAAAGCGAATATCGATAAACAATTTTGCGATATTTAGTACATAAGTTAATATATAATATACAACAAATAATTTTAGTGTGTCATTTTACATTTAACGTCCATAACGTATCATAATATATTCAAAGTGTGGATAGTTTGATTTGCGACCTCAGGGCATGAATAAATCCAGGAGTTATGTGTAGTCACGTATTCGTTCAACTGGTTAGCGACTTACATTTATATACAGAGATATGTATATAGATAAGGCGTGAAGATGAAAAACTAAAGAGATTTACTTGTTTATGGAATTATGTATATGGAATGCAGAATGATTACTGGAATTGGTAATGAATATTCATATTTATTACTAACTAAATCCCGCAGCTTCAGCCGCGTGAATTAGTACACAAAGTTCTATATGCTAAGTTAGGTTACAACCTATTTGTGTTCCAAACTGCATACCAATTTTTTCACTAGTGTTGGCGTGAAAAAGTAACAAACAATATCCATCCATGCATCGTTATAAATTTTCGCATTTGTAATGTGAATAGAATATCTATGTTATTATTGCCAATGGGGGAGTTTTACTATTTGTTGCACAATTAAGTCAATGTGTATCCATTTCTTTAAGTAATATCATATGTAATAGTCTATTAGTAGCGTCATAGATTTAATTACTATGGTATATATAAACTTCATTATATATACTCTGATACCTATGGTATGTGTACATATGTGAAGTGATGATTACCTACCACATTACATCGACTGGCCTATCATTTTGTTCAATGCCCAAAAGTATACTAAAAATAACACATCTATCATTCCAATCTTGAATTTATTATCTTGAACTTATTGTCTTAAACCTAGAATCCATCTCAAATTTAAAAAATAATCAATTTCCCCGAAATATTTTTCTATAACTTTATTAGTTTAGATGAAACATTAGTCACGTATTTTGTGTCCAGTACAAATATACCCTGGGCAAACCACAGCTGACCCCGGCCTTCGATTGATTTGTTGTTCTAATTAGTTATCCGAAGGAAACTTGTATTAATTTTCTTTGAAAAAGAAATACTGAATAGGAATAATAATTAGAACGATTGGTATCAATATTGATAACAAGACTAGGTTTCAACAATGTAAAATGTCGTCTACATACGGTTATTCTTTGTAGATTTTTTACATCGAATAGGTAAGCAACTGGGCAGTTAGTTCCATCCCAACGATCTGAATGAGTGGATAAATTGTTTCCTACTGTGCATTTTTCAAGACCCATTAATCCGAGTACAACCACGTTTTGGAATCATCTTCCAGTAGTAGTGTTTCCGAATCAATACGACATTATAACCTTCAAGAAAAGATCATACTCCTTTTTAAAAGGCCGGTAGCATAACTGCAATTCCTCTAGTATTACGGGTGCACATAAATCGCGATAGTCACTTACCATTAGATAATCTGCATGCTCGTTTACCCTCTATGTAATAAAAAAAATATCTATATAAAATCTAATTACCATCTAATATTTACGTATCATCAATAGTTTTCTGTAGTAAATAAAGACGATCAAAGAATAGTCTATGAAATTGAATTCTTAAGTACAAAGGTACAACTACAAAGGTGTAAGTAGGTAGGCCTACACTTTTGTTAGCACCATACAGAAAAATCATTCTATGATAATCAACAATCTATTGTATAGAAAACCATTGAGGAGTGAAATCATAAATTCTTACCAGCAAGTTCAATAATAAAAACAAAACCTAATCTATGTTCTGGTATAGTAAAGTGACATATGATATATACTAATTTTAGTGGTTCTTTTTGGTACAAATATTCTTGATTTTAAATAAATTCTTCTTCTATTTTTATTCTTTATATTGTAAATGGTAAATTTATTCCATTAACTCTAAATGGTCGCATAGATTCTTATTCCATTATCGTCAATATAAGAAAAGTACCGAATCTTAAATAATGTAGTGATTACTTACTCTATGTAATGTGTATTCTCTGTGTCTTGTTTGATTAGCGACCCGATATGCAACGATTTTCTCCTCTGAAGAACACAAACTAAATCAATTTGATCAGCCGCCTTCATTCTATTCCTGGATTCTATACATGTGTTCTATAGTACGAAATTGATTGATTAATGGTATTTCTTTTGTATCTACACATAAATTTTGAAACTTTCTCGTGTACATTGTTCTTTTAAAGTATGAATAATAGATGAAGACCAGAAGAAATATAATTAAGTAAATTTAAGTGATTACTTTTAATAAAACTTTTGTTATTAAAGTAAAATAAAAAAGGATTATTTTTATTTTATTAATGTATTTAATAGTAATATTAATATTTATTGCCATTTTTACTAATATAGTATACAAATTATAATGTTAGTAATAAATATATATGTGTACTCGTATATGTATTTATTAATAAATACATTGTTAAGTATCTGTATGCAATAGGTACAAACTCAGCTTTTGTTGGACTGATGTGCGTTCAGCGCTGATTTTTATTTTGCGCCTACACGGGACACCGTTTTATAATAAAATATTTAGATATAATATAGGACATATGGTTGTTATAGAAAAAAATTAAAAAAAAAATAAGTAAATAGGCATGTAGATAGTAACTAAAAAACAAGTGTAGAGACAAATTAAAGAAAAGGAAGAACGTTACAAGTGAATTACAATTTACAAATACATTGCATTGTATGACGAGATCCGGCTTCACATTCCAAAGGGTATATTTGTTTATGTAAGATATCCTACAGTTTTTCGTACAAATATTCTGGTCGTTCTCTATAAACAATCCTCTAGACAAAACAGAAGAAATGAAGCTCTCTTCATGAAGCCATACTATCTATAATTTTACGTTGTACTCATAATATGGTTTAATATGTTTTTGTTTAGTAATGTTATAACAAAAACTGTTATAACGTTACCTTATCGCAATAGTTGAAAAGGGACAATACCAGAGACTACTAGAATTACAGGAACTGGCATACTCAAATATTTATATTTAAATGTTTGTATGATTGTATTTGTGCGTTACAAAAGCACAAATACAATCATTTTCTTTTTTGATAGTTAATAATATTCAGAATTTAAAAAAAGTTAAGTGAATATTTTTTTTGAAATTATTGAAATTCGGACTGACTGATAAAAAGGGTTAACCGATACCGATATCCTACGTGTCACTACTCCTGACAACTTGTATGAGACATTTTACTGACTATCTTATCATTGCTTCATCTCTCATGACAGGGAACATTTTCATAATAAGTTTCCAAGTATTAGTTTAGTAAAACTAAATTGGACTTTAAAGTTATTATAAGTAGTAAGTGATAGACATGGAAAGTAATGTGTCAATGAAACAAGTAAATTGTATTTCATGACAAGCAGTTTTTGCTCAGCAAAGAAAAATTACAGTTTTAATCATCACAAAATTAATATAGAAATAAGATGAGAGTAAAAATTATTGATTGCTAAACGAATTGTCTAAATCAGTGCAAAATTGATAACGTAATTGTGAAATATAACTACAAAAAAAAATCCGAGAGACTCCTTTTTTGGAAGTCGCTTGAAAATAAAATTAAATTTGCATACAAACTGGCACAGCCATTTCTACAAAACAGTTCTGTCTTTAATTAGAAAAAACCGTTATCTAATTTTTCAAATGAATGACAATGCATTTCATTAATTTAATTCTACCCGCATTATAGGCATACGCTGGCGGGGAATTAGTGGAGGATTATAGATGAAGATAAAAGCAAGTCAGGCGGCCCATTGTAATGAATTCAACCAGAATTAACCACGAAGTTTCTAGCAAGAACTGCAGATCTAGATCAGATGCAGAACTGGAGATCGAAATGACAAGGTATATGGACATAATTGGCACCGCCAGTCCCCATTACTAACAATCTCTCCCCCCACGGCGAAATCTTATTATACTACCAATTATTATCAATCTTCTTTTACATTTTCTAACTCCTATTTCCATTTTGTTTTCTAACATAATATTACTGGGGGGAAAGGCATTGTTAGTAATTTTGTTTCATGCCCTATTGCTAGCAATATACCTATAAGGTATATTGCTAGCAATAAGGCACTAGCAATAGACCTTCACGCGGTTTTCCCTGGAAACCATCGTGGTTTATTCTTGTTAAATTCGCCACGATGGGCTGACTGACTTGCTTTCACGTGGGGTTATCACACATAAAAAAATACATCCTACCAGATGGACCTCCACGCTGTTCTTTCTGAAAACCATCGTGGTTAATTCTAGTGGAATCCTTCACGATGGGCTGACTGACTTGCTTTCATCCCCACCTATCATCCTTCACTGGTGCCCTACCAACGTATACCGATAGCGTAGGTGGGGTTACCATTTCATTATCACCCACTAAAAAAACACAATATTACTTAGGGGAAACAACGGAAAGTGCATATCCATCAGTCAAGATCAACATGGCCTAATTAGATCAGCCAACATTTTCTGACCCTACTTTTATTTTGTATGTTTATTGGTCTTTATGAATTTGGGTCATCCTATAATTAGGTAACTGTACTGCTTTCTAACGAAATTATTTATATACATTTTTATACTAGCTTTTTTATATAACTTAGAATGGCAAACAAGCTGATGGTCCACCTGATGTAAAGTCGTAACCGTTGCCTATAGACATGAGCAGTACCATGGACATAACAAAGTATACTGTTTCGCCCATGAAACCCCCCAAGCGTTGCCGTTCCTGAGGACTCAGATATTATTCCTCTGTACCCTGTAAATTCACGCCATATCTTACCCTTCAAACCGAAACACAGCCATGCAAACACAGCTGTTTCACGGTTGAAACACGAAGGGACAGATATTGTTATAATTATCCAAATATATATCTATAATATATATTTAGACAACATATCCATCTCCAATATATATTTATAGTTATCTTATTCCGCTGAATTTAAGACAAATTAAAACAATATATTCAGACTGTCTTAGTATTGGACTACGTAATGGGTGTCCAGTACAATTTTTGTTCTTACTTACTTACTTACTTCTTAGGTTCACCTCGTAGAAAGTAGTAACCACCGCCTATCTAGCGTCATAGAATACACTGTGAGTACTTTTTATAAATACTCACAGTGTATTATATATATTATTAATTTTAAAGTATTGATTCACGTAAAAATAAACTAGCATTATAATATTTTTAACACGTAAATAAAGGCATAAACGATTAGGTAGAAGCTGTCAATGAATTAATGGTTTGTTCTAGATTAAAAAAAATATATTAAAACTTCATTAAAAATAACACAGAATTTTGAGTACCTGTATATTTTTGGAGTTATTAAAAAACATGGATATTTTGTTATATGTGGAGGTGTTATGGTGGAGGGAAGGACAGCAGCGTCCTTCTTAAAATATTTGTAAAACCCTAACTGTAATTTGCAACTCACCTACCAAGCGTGGCAACTTTTGGCAAAACTCCCCTTATGGGGAAGGCTTATGTTGTGGTGTATATATTAACAGTGGATAGTTAAACGTTGAAATAATAATAATATTGTTAATATTATAATGGTATTAAAACATGCTATGGAAAAAGTTTTTAGAAGATTAATTATTCACATGACGTGTCCTACAAGGTAAAGAGGTCAATCTCTAATGTGTTAATGTAGTTGCCATAAATTGTGTTATTTTGCAAAGAGGTATCTATTGGTATGTGAGTCAGGGGGACGAAGATTAATAGTTCCATGTCACGATATGTATAGGTACCATTATGCGTGCCTGCACAAAATATTACGATTTTATTACTTCCGATTTGCAGTGAGTAGGTTGTAAATTAAAACTATAAAAAAGTCGAACTTTTGTATTTAATCATTACGAAGGCATTATGTCTTCGTACGGTGTATTGTATCCATAGTCCTCTTGGACATGGTGAAGGTAATATACCTAAATGATATAATATGTAATATATAGGTGACTTATATTACATATTATATTATTTATTTATTTATATCAAAGAACATATTCAGATAATAACAATGTGTCAGTTGTATTCGTTCGATAAACGTAGTACCAAAGGTATTAAACCACTGGTTGTCCCATATTCTATCATAGATAAACTTATAAACTGTACTGTTTACACACATACTCAACATAAAATGTACTGTATATTTAGGTATATATACAGTACATTTTATGTTTGTAGAACATATGTATATAAAATTAGGTATGTAAAAGTATATTGAGAGTATTGAATATTCAAAACGTGTCAACAGTTACTCAGTAAAGTAAAGTAAATTGACATTTGGCCGAGTCATTTTTACTCATATTTTTTTTAAACCAAAATAAAATGCGCCATTTTTTCAGTATTACAATTAGTTTGAATTTCGGAGATCAGGTTGATTTCTTAAATTTGAAACTTTTTTTACTTTTTTTACTATATAAATATACATATGTATATAATACTTGCAAAGTAATATATACATATTAATTGAAATGGCGGCCATTTTCAATTATTAAAAAACGAAAACATATTTTATATTTATACTATAAAATATGTATTCATTTGTAATTAAATAGATGTAAATTAAAGTATTCAATAAAGTTAAGCGTCATTACAAATCATTATGCACTGTTCTTTCAAATATATTCATAAGAATTTTGTATCGTTTTTATTTTTCAATTTAACCTTCTAATATAATGCCCTCCATGTAATGAGTAATAAATGTATATTATAATAACCCTATTTACGCGTACAAGAATAAATAACAAGACAAGACAAGATACAAAATTTTACCAGTTTTAGTGAAATATTTGCATTAATACACTATCTACATAATCTAAAGTCAAAATATAAATATATTCAATTTTTGACAAAAAATCTTTTTATACTTTATGAATAAGCAATGAAAAGAGAGAAATCAACCACTTTTGTTATAATAAGATTTTCAAATAAATTCTCAGAATTTTATGTACAGTAATTTGTTTCGACCAATCGGAAACCATGTCTTGAAAATATACTCCGGCTATAAACTGAAAGCTTCGTATGGGCTTCCAACTTCAAATATAAATTTCATTCTGCCGCCGAGGTTTTAGTTTTATTGCGGTCTCTTGAAACACATACTGAACTTTAGAAAGACACAGCTGTAACTTCTAATGTTTCACTCTATTTCCAAATTCCATTAAATATAAAAATGTTAATATTTTAACTCATGAATAAATAACATAATATATTTATCGCATAGTGTCATTAATTGTATACTAAGTAGAGTGATACTATGAATACTAGAGAACTGAAAGACATAAGTACTTAACTACATTTTTATACAAAAATAAATATTATAATATACAAAAGAAAAACAATACAATATCCTTGATATAATTAGAAACCATGAACCAACAAATACATTATATTAAATAAGATACATAGTACAATCATAACATACAAATGTCATACATACTATAAATAGTGCGTACAATAAAGTATAAATAAGTAAAAAGGGCAATAGAACTCTCAAATATATTTACTTTAAGTACTCTTCACCTGACTTCAGAAAAGGAGTTTAGTTTGTTACGTCAGAACTCCCTTATTCATAATGAATTTGGAAAATTTCTTTTTTACCTGAAAAGATATAGTTTAGGGTTGGTCTTATAGAAATTTTATCAAAATCTATTCAGTTCTTTAAATCAATAGTTTTTACTATGATAATAATAATATCGATGTTTTATTTGTGGAACAAATCTTTAATTACATTTAAGGTTTTACTAGGTCCTCGGTTAATATATCGAAATACAACGAATTGCTATTGACTTCTTAATTTATTTCTTATCATTGAAGATATATCCAAGTTAAGTAAAAACAGGATAAACTTAGATCCCGCCAAATAAAACTTAGAAAAAACATAACTCGATTTAACAAGATTCTCTTCGATAACCAGATCTAAACCTTTTTTGTTACACATTGCATTGTTGCTTAGCTACCTATACACATCTACCTATTTATTTTTTCTACGGATTCAAATAAAAATCTCAATGGTATTGAAACATCGAGAATACAAAAAAATCTTGGCAACTAGAAATAAGATACGGGAATAAATTCCAATATTCCCACAAGAAATAATATTTTGTTCTTCTGACTTAAATATTATACGTGACTGTTATTATAAGTATTATATTTTATTTATTAAAAATAGTTATAAATGTTCTTAATATTTTGTTTTCGTCATTAAATACGAGCTGTATCTCGCAGCTTTGCTTGTTATTGTAATGTATTGAATTACCTATAACCTTCCCCAAGAAAATTGTTAAAGATTAAAAAAATATTCATATTCATAGTTTCAGTTAAAATAGTTCAAATAGTTTCAGAGATTAGAGTGTTGAAACAAATAAAGTCTTCCTATTTATTATATTACAAAGAAGTAAGAAAGAAAGTAGGAAATAATTTAATCAAAGAATATTAGTATAAATGATATGTCTAAGGATGATTCGCGAATAGAAAACATACAGGTTTATAGACTGACTCCACATTCATTCTACAAATTACTAATTTCATGTAGATAGATATAATTATGCCACATAATCGTAAAAGAGGGTAGCAGATACATTAATAAAACTATAGATATTAATTTGTTTTAACCTATCAATTTCAGTTTCAAGTTTTTTTTTTTGGCTTACATCTATTTTTTCTTCTTGATTGCCTTTCTACATTGAGCTGGTATAATGTACTCAAGTAAATGAAGTCCTGCTATCGCTGTCTAGAAGAACTTGTGCTAACTTATCAGTGGTCTAGTACGAGTACTATGAGTACTAGATGTTATTGTATTCTAATAATAATAATAAAATATTATTTAAATCCTTAAACACTATATAATACAGAAATACGATTTAGTTGTAGATGCTTACAATTTATAAATATGGAATTTGTAGTGCATGACAAAATAAAGAGAAACGTAAACGAAAATATACCTACATTTGCATTTTCTTTTCATAAAAAAAAATATAATGGTACGCAACGCGTACTGTATAAAGTAGCTATTTGCATATTCTGTGAAATTGAATTTCGTTCTTAATATCAGCTTTAGGTATTTTTAATTAAAAGAGTTAAATGATATTTTAAATGTAACAACTTTACGTTTTCCGCTATATATATATATATATATATATATATATATATATATATATATATATATATATATATATATATATATATATATATATATATATATATATATATATATATTGTGATGATTATGTAGATAAATTTTCAAAGAGATGTTTATTAGATTGTTAAAATAAATAAATGTAAATACCTACCATATGCTTGTATAGGCTAGTTTTTACAACACATAATGTTACAATGTTTGTTGTTGTAGGTAAGCTAGACATATAGAACAAATTAGTATAACTTAATGTGAAAACTTATGATACAGTGTAAGTAAAAAGTTATAATAGCTATTTACTGTCAGATATTATAATAATGATACCCATTTATGGTGAATTACTGTTTCTTTATTATATTTGATAGAATAATTATCATATATTAATATTACTTGTTTTTAACATATACAGCGCCATCTAGCCTTAATTATAGTTTATACCATAGGTATTAGACAACTGATAGACATATTTAAATACATTTTTGTGAATATGTACACGGTATATTATACTACGTAATAATACTACGTATATAATACGTAATAGAGACCAAGATCAATATAAACAAGCGTATAGGGATTGAGCCTTCAACTATCGGAAGGTGAAAAATATTATATATATATATATATATATAATATATATTATATATATATATATATATATATATATATATATATATATATATATATATATATATATAATATTTTACCAGAGGGAGACATTGTACAAAAGTCGATTGCTTGGGCCGTTTATTTGCCATTCTAAGTTGCATAAAAAAAATCAAATATTATAGACAATATATATATTATTATCTTATTAATATTTAAAAATTGTAATAAAAAAATGTATGATGATATGTGTACATGGCAAATATTTAAGAAAAATTATTATGAGAGGTTGTATAATAAGACTATATAGATAGATGTCTATCTATCTGTATGCCCATATGTATATTTGTTTCGGCATTACGTTAAAACTATTGCACCAAATTAGATGTGCCTTTCACAGTTTTGTTTCTAAAGGCCTAATTAAAACAGGGGTAGATTTTATCCTGATACACTTATAAAAAGTAATGTCGACTTATAGAAATCTAGTTATCGTTCTCCCTCAGACTTTATTCCACCGACTGTGCACCTGTCTCTCTCGGGTGGCGACTTGCAGTGGCCAATATGAAAATCTCTTTACAGATTGCGAACCCAGGTACTGCTGGAGGTACAACCTGGTGAAATAGGGTATTATATCTCAAGAGGCCTGCGACTGTGGAGCGCTATCGCAGACCATGTCTTACCTCCTGTCCATTGCTTTGTGTCTTTCATCTTGGACGAAAGAGAGCCTGAACAAGGCTACCAACTGTGCTAGTTAGTTACTAAGTTACTAAGTTTCAGTCCAAATATATTAAGGTAGCTAATTGATTCGAAAGGAAAAGAAGAAGATTATCTAGAAGTAGTATTTCTATAATTTTTTGTACTGAATTATTACCTTTATTAGTATTTCTTTCCTTGATTTCCTATTTCTGAAATTCATGTGTATGAAGCAGTGAACAAAAAATAGTAGATATGTATTGCAATAATATTTGTCATAATAATACAATTGTCTATATTTTGTCTTATACACCGAAGCCGAAATGCCATAAAATATGGGTATATTTTATTGGATTTCGACCTTCGTCGTCCAATTACGTACCTCATGATATTACGTCTAGTTTGTCCGGTAACCTTTTTATCTGAAACGATCTTTTTTTCGAACATTTTTAGCTCGAGAAAATGTACAATATATACCAATACAAGAATCAAACACCAATTACAAGTTAGTGTTATAAGATTTCGACTTTTATCCGCAACTTGATACACGTGGATTATTTTAATAACCTAATATTTTTTTCTTAAATATCACCTATGTTTAGATATCACCCTATTACAACTCTATTATGTTAGATAATATTTGGTAATATATAGGCTACAAAATGGACAGAATTCAAAATGCCAGGAAAATTAAGCGGTTACCAGGGACTGCAGAAGATTTATAATGGCCGTGGTTGAGTTTAATCGCTTTTGCAAAATATAGCTGTTTCTGTGTTTCTAGTAGTAGGTACCTAATTGTATATAACTAAGAACGCTCTGTAATACATTCACACTAAACAGATTTTTTTTTTTATACAACTTAGAATGATAAACAATTTGACGGCCCACTTGATGGAAAGTGGTAACCGTCGCCTATAGACATGAGCAGTTCCATGGACATAACAGAGTATACTGTTTCGCCCATAATACCTGCCATGCGTTGCCTATTCCTGAGGACTCAGGTGTTATTCCCCTTTACCCAGTAAATTCACGCCATATCCCACCCTTCAAACTGAAACACAGCCATGCAAACAGAACTGCTTCACGGTTTAGATTTAAATGATGAGACAAAACTAGTATTGATTACTATTCTTATTAGAAAACGTATCGATGAACGAAGATGTGTTTGATAGATAGTTATATAGTCCTTACTAATACTCGTATTACAAATGTGGAAATGAGTTTGTTTGTTATCTTTTGGTGCTTTAATTGTAAGTCATTAGGGTTTGGTTAAGACCAATTACTATGATAATGGTATACATATATATGGGATGAAAAAGGGCATACTACTCGTTACGTACTTGTTACTTCACTTAGTAAAGATGTCTTGTCTTAGTCACGCAAAGTTGCAGATAAAAGCTAGTAGAAAATATTCAGCACACGGAATCGCTAGTCATCATTTCAGCCATTATTCGTCCACTGCTGGACATAAGCCTTCCCAATAGACTGCCATAAAGCAATCGCTAGTGTATAAGTAAATTTTAATTTACAACAAAACAATAGTTTGTATCGTAACAAAAATGCCATCTTTAATCATAAAAAAACTAATCTACATATACATAAAAATTAATATCCGTCCATTAGTCCAGTTTAAACTCAAAAATATACTTATAGTAATACAGAGGTGGTTTAAAAAAAAGTCGAAAATACCTAAAGTCCAGCTAAAATTTCAAAAATTTAAATGGGTAATTTTATATGTGAATCACTGTTTCGAATACCTTTAATAGATGGCGTTGTTGATAGTCAGCTAGTATAGGAAAAACAAGAGCGTATAAAAATCGATTCATAAATAACAAAACTGTAGCGTAATATATTTAAAAAAGTAAACAAATCGAGGATATTTTTTTTTAAATTACTGGAAAATTTTAAGATCATGAGAGCAAATATTTGCTCTTTTTTCTTATTTCTGCCCTTTTCCACATCTATTTGGGGTTGGCGTAATATATTTTTCTTGTTTTATGCATCTTTATTTGGAGCGTTTATCTAAAATAAAAATAAAATTATTAAATCGTTTTGAAATATTTATATGTACAAAATTTGTAAGCGAATCCAAGCACATTACGACCTCAATAAGATATATCTATTTGTCAGTTGCCAATATATTCTTAGTCAGTTCACCGGATAAAGCCTGTCAGCTGTTTCATATTAATATTTATTCTGAGAATCCGATAGAAAATACTGAATTTGTGGAATGCAACGTTTTATTACGTACTTAATATGTTGTTGCAATATACACTTTGAAGACATGCATTAACACCATCGTATATAATATATTTGCTATTAAAATTGTTGACTCCAATGGCATTTACTTATAAATAACGTGGCCTACATTGCATGAAAACCGTAAGTTTAAGACAAAATTTCAACTTCAATTACATTTTAAAATCTTTGTGACTTTAATCACAATCTTTATTAATACGAATATAAGTTTGTTTAGTTGTTACCTCTTAACGACAGAACGATTTAACCAGTCGTCATGAAATTTAATTTATTTGGGCTATGTCCGTGGTTCTATTGTGGATATTCTCATTTCGGACTCTGTCACGTGAAGAATCTCCGATTTTTTATTTACTTTTGTTTTGATAAAATTATTTTAAAATATTTTAAATGCCAAAGAATTCAACGTTGAGTTTAGTGAGTCATACCTACTGTAAACGATTCTTTGACAATCACAACGCCATTTCCAATCAAGTAAAATTATAACAAGATGAAACATTGTGGTCTTTTGTTGTAAATTATTATGAATGACTTCTAAGCTTCTCGGAAATTTTTCCAATTACATATATATCTGTTGGTATGAAATTTAGTCTTTGTTACCGTGTATGTGACAGTCCCGAGTGACTCTCTTTCTTCTCTGTAATCCAAATTATATTTATTCATTAGGTATGTACTTTTTAGTTTATCCTATCTGAAACAACAATTATAACATAAACATACGAATAAAATGTTATTGCTTCTTAAAAACCACGTAAACTAAACCTACAGTTAAACATAAAGAAAGCATAATTAAAAAAAAAAACTTTATAGGTCGTTAATCACGTAATTACATATTTTACTTAATATAATATTATATTTACTGAAGTATAATTATAAACTCATTAGCAACGTATTTCAGTACGTAAACATTCCTTGAAAGATTGATCTCTCTCTCTTCAGTGATCTCCCAAATAATTTGAAAGGTTATTATTGTACAGATGATGACAAATTACATTATATTTGTTAATACGACGCATTTTATTTTATCATAGTAATATTTACTAATATTATAAATCTACAATTTTATGATGATATTCCAATGTTCGGATATAATCAATCACGCGTAAACGATTGAGCGCATTGGATTTTTGATATACAGGCCGTCAAGATGATGATCGCCAGTACATCGCTAAGTGTTGTGATGATACTATACACGTACTTAGATCACGCTGCCCTCTTTCCAGCAGAACCTCAATATTGTTATTCTACTTTATATATGCAAACAATTAAATTGGAATATTACATTTTCGTCATGTTTATTGTAGCCTTAGATAAAATTATCTTTAAAATATAAATGGTGACCCTCACATAATGAATGTAACAATGTAATATAAATAACATTTTAATTATTTTAACTTACTTCAAACATCTCAATAAACTGTATTTTAATATTATTTATTTATTAAACTTTATTACATCTAGACAGTGTAAATAGCGGACTTTATATCATATAGCGTATTGCATGTAGTTATTCGTCGATTAATAAAGTGATTTTCTTATGGTGCCTAGTTTCGAACCGGAATATACCTACACTTCTGCAATTATAGACTTAGATATAATAAATACTAACGCAGCAAATGCAATATTACTGCAATGTGTGCTAAGGTACTTTATAACAGTGTCGGATTAAAATACAGAAGTTTATTTTTTGACCCAAAATTTTACATCAATACACTTTTTAATGATTAGTATAGAAAAAGTTACTGAAAAATATTGATTTGATATTTTTCGCATACCATACTTAATTAGAAATAATTATTCGTATAATATTGCTAACTACTGGCAAACCCCCCTTATGGGAGAGCAGTGGATAACTGTAAATATTCTGATGATGATTCGTATAATATATTAATTTAGCGCGATAGAAATTGGCAGTGCGTATTTACCTTGAAGTTGTTTTAAAAATAATATCGAAGTGCCTAGTCATTAGCTTCATAATATATAAATGACAAATTAAATCGCATTTTCTTTCATTGTAGCTACTCTTTTCCTTCTACTCTTCTGTAATATTTCACTGGATTCTTTGTGTGTGCTATGTATATACACTCCTCGCAAAAATTAAGGGAACATAAAAATTTTTGAAATTTTTGGGTGATTTTCAACAGGCTGTATTTCAGTGAAAAATAATCGTACAGGAAATTTAAAAAAAGGGTTTGAAGCTTGAAAACTCTAGTTTTCAGATTTTTTAGTTAAAAATTTTTTTGAGCTCCGGTTTCCATGCAATTCTTAAACAAAGCTCAAAATAATTTTTTTCTAAATTTTCTAGGTTTCGTTTTTCACTCTATGGGCATGGAAAAATTTTTTCGAGCTACTCCATTGTATAGGTCTCTTAACGTGTTTATTCAGCTTCAAAAATCGCTTTAGATGGCTCAATTACGACCACTTGTCTCCGAGATATCGAACTTTGAATGCAAAAGCATCCTTTTCCATTCAACTGCTAATATCTCTAGAACTACTGATCGCACAGCAAGCAAAAATTTTTCTTAAAAATTTTCTTGAATTTTTTAGATTTTTTTTTGATAATGAATTTTTAAAAAACAAAAAATTGAGTAAAAAGTGAAAAACAAATGAAATTATTGATTTTTGAATGGATTAGGGTGAGTTTAAGGGACAAAAACCTTGTTCCCTTATTTTTTCCAAAATTTCAATCAATTGGTCCGGCAAAAACCGTTGAACCGATCGCTCCAGGGATTTAGGGGGTTCTTTAAGGAACAATAGACTGTAAAATTTTCCTCAAACCTTAGCTTTCCCGCCCATATTAGCGAAGATACAGCCAAGTAACCAAAAAAGGAGAACAAGTCACTTTTTTCCACTTTTTTCAATTCAATGTTAGAGGTGGAAAAAAATTTTTTCTTCACTAACTCTTGACTGTGCTTAATTGGAAATTTTATGCAGATAAAGAAACTCGGCGACCGCTTGCTGTACGACCAGTAGTTCCAGAGATATTAGCAATTGAATGGAAAAGGATGCTTTTGCATTCAAAGTTCGATATCTCGGAGACAAATGGTCGTAATTGAGCCATCCAAAGCGATTTTTGAAGCTGAATAAATACGCTAAGAGACCTATACAATGGAGTAGCTCGAAAAAATTTTTCCATGCCCATAAAGTGAAAAACGAAACCTAGAAAATTTTGAAAAAATTTATTTTCAGTTTGTTTAAGAATTGCATGGAAACCGGAGCTCAAAAAATTTTTTCACCAAAAAATCTGAAAACTAGAGTTTTCAAGCTTCAAAACCCTTTTTTTAAATTTCCTGTACGATTATTTTTCACTGAAATACAGCCTGTTGAAAATCACCCAAAAATTTCAAAAATTTTTATGTTCCCTTAATTTTTGCGAGGAGTGTATTTATATGTGTCTATAAATATATTATATATTATTTGTCATATTAAGTAGTTTAATAAATAACATGTATTTCTGATTTTTGTGCAATACAGATTTTTGTATTTTATGCATGTAAAAGTTTTTAATTCACTCTTGCTCCATCTTCCCACTTCTATCTATTCTCCTTTAACCAAAGATTGTTTGTAAGCAAGTGTAATAGCGACCGCCTTATGTACCCTTATGTATACATATCTTTTAAACTGTACTTGATGCTATTGTATTTCACTTGAATTTTATAATTGTCATTGTATATTTTTATGTTTTTGGTATAATAAAGAGTTAAATAACAAAATATGCATTATTTAAATAAGTACGAATACATACGATTAAAATAGTACTTAGAATTACAAATTTAGATAGGTGTTGTTTTTCGGTCAGTCAATAGGATTAATTATGGTAATTGATCAAAAAGTTGACCGGCCTTAAATTAAATATCATCGAGTGCAATAATGGCTGGCTCATCCGTCATACTCTGAATGGTTGCTTGTGGAGACTGGTCTGCTCATATTTGCTTATTTGTTTCATACATACATATACAATATGTATACATGTTCAATATGAACATGTATACATATTGTATACAATATGTATAGAATTCAAGGCTAATTATAGTCACAGTAATCATATAAATGTAAAATTATTTTGTATATAAACTAACAGAAAAAAAATAACTGTTGAGTTTCTTATGAGTTAAATTTTGAACCTTATAGTAGAATCTTAAAAAATGGCGATTTAAAAGAGCTTATAAATAAGTCTATTTGAATAAAGATTATTTTTACTAAAAGTAGAACAAAAACGCGAAGTACAGTTCAATTCATAGACATAATATAAACTTCAATTCGTAAAGACAGTTCGCATGTACTATTCTTAATCAATGGAGAGTACCTACCTATATACTAAATTAAATTCTCAAACAAGCAACCCAAACTACTCCAAAGAGGAAATGTAAACAAATCAATTCCACGCTCCGTAAAACTTACTTTTCGTTCAGCAAATAGGTTTTATGTTTTTTTAGAAGCACGGAAGAAAAGTTTTTATTCTGTTAAACGCAATACTGTCAAAAGTTTTGACATCTCAGATATAATGAATATCTTATAATGCTGAAATATAATTTATTTTACAAGATGACGGCCTGATATATAATTTGGATATGAAATGCCTCTTTCAGCAAATTTTAGACGAGGTATTTTATAATCATTGATATCATTATAGTGTTTAGGCGATCGAGATACTAAATGGTTACCACATCTATCTTTAGACTGAAACTTGGATTAAATATGTAAATAGGGTATTATATTAGTTAAATGCTCTTCAGTGTTTACTTAATTACCATAACATTTATATTTATTTTTGTGATATACAAATATGTCAATTAGTAACCTAATGCTAAGGATATCAGTTAAACAGCAGAATGAAAGTTCATGAAATAAAAATTTTCTATATTCATATTATAATAAGAGTAATATTATAGCAATACAAGCTCATAATTAATTTATTATTAATTCGAATATTACTTTATATAATTTTAAAATAAAAATTTAATGCTTAAATTTATAATTATAATAAAAAGGACGTTATTATGTTGTCCTATATCTGTAGCTTCATTATCATCATGTCAGCCTTTAACTGTCCACTGCTGAATATAAGCCTCCCATTTGGGGAGTTTTGCAAGTAATTTCACGTTAGCCAGGCGGATTAGTAACTGCAGTTAGGCTTTAGAGAAATTTTAAGAGAGACGCTGCTGCCCGTACCTCGCCCTCCCTTAGTGGCGTCTTACGACACCCACGGGATAAGAAGGTGTGGCCTATTCTATGCCAGGACTACGCGGCATAATTATAATTAAAAGGGCATTATTATGTTGTCCTATACCTGTAGCTTAGTAGTAATTAATTCCGAGTAAAGACAACACACTGACGAGACATAGATACTACTCGTAATCTATTATGCTATTGCAAACAAGTTTTACTTTGTCTTACTATTTAATTTTGTCACTGTAATCATTTCAGGTAATCATCATCAATTTTGAGACTATACTGTAAGACTGTCAGATTTTTACTACTATTACGTATTTTCAGAAATGCTAGTAGCTATAAAAAATGCAAAGAAAAATAAAGATAAAAGTGAGGAATCAGATGATATTGAGGATACTTCAGCAAACAAGGATGAAGAAAACGTTAAGAAATATCCTGTACTGACCAAAAAAATAAATGTAGAACGTACAGGCAAAGTAGAAGAAAAACAAATAATCAGCTCTACACCAGTTATAGATAAGAAAGTATAACAATGAATCTTCAAGTATTTTGTGTGTGATATTTTATTTTCTATCGAATACTGTTTCGTTAATGAGATTTACCTTTAATTTACCTTCCCGAACGAGGAATAACTCAAGAATTTGATGAAAATTGTCTAGGTAGTTTGACTAAATTATATCAGTATATCAGAAGAGATAACCTATACCAGTAATATAACTCAAGTTTACAATTAACTAAAACAGAAATTGTTTCTCGATAATTTTAAAATAATTTTATCATTTATAGATAAATATTTTTTTCAATTAATACAACTTTTATTAAATATGGAATTATCATGAAGTAGAATTTCTGTAATTTATTGCTCTACGCGTACAGACTTTTAACCCTTACATTTTTAGCTTTAAAACTTAAGTGGTTTTGTACGTAGATTAAGATTCAGACGAAAATAATGAAGTAATAAATTCTTCAGAAAACCTGCAATTAGGTAGATAATTGAGCATACTTATATATTATTACATAGTTACTAATATACCATATTATAAATTAGATAATTTGCATTCAGATATAATATCCTTTTTACCTAATAAAAAGGGATTAAATGTAATATAAATACATAAAAATTTTACACTTACTGATTATATATTTTTGAATAATGAATAAGTCAATATTTATTTAATATATAAATAAATACTGCAATCGAAAGTATTAGTTATAAGATATTATAATATAATATTTATTACCAACATATTTTATAAGATAGTAGAATTTTATAAAATATGCTATTATCGAACATATGAGCAGAACAACACAAAAATAGACAAATTCACAACAAGGTTTTCTATGTATTTACTCGTATTTCATCATGTACCATAATAGATTATCCTTCTCGAAAGTGGGTAACCATCTTAAAAACAATATGACTGTTGATATATTTCGGAGGCATTTTGGGTCTCTTAATAATATAACTGAAAGAAGTGGTTGGCTGGGGAACAGTTGACTGTATTCTGAAGTTTAGTTAGAGGGTACTTTGAAATCCCCACAATGTCGTAAGTACCTTTGGAATGACCTTGTGCTTATTACTTTGTTTACTCCATATTCAACCGACTACAAAAAAAAATGTTGCATTTAGACATAGGTAAAGAATACTGGTAAACTGATGTATGTGTTGAGTGATGTATAAGCCAACTCTGTATGGATTTCAATATCTTTTTACGGAACTATTTTACGTGATTAATTCATAATTTTTTCATTAAAGTAGATTTTAAAATAGAATCACATATTTCATTGTAAAATCTATTTTATAATTTTTTTTTATAAGGATAATAAAAATTATGTGAGTTCCTGATACATTATCATTATATCTTATCCGTAGTTGTAACATTTGACTTATCTGCACTTTTAACAGCCATCAACTTATTATGAAATTAACATATTATATTCTATGAGAAACCAAAGTAAATCCAAGTAAACTAGAATATAACTAAGAGGAAAAACATTTTGTTTTACATTTGCTCGGCCGAGAGCGGAAGTCGGAACCTCCTAAAGTTGGAACGCGCAGGAATTTGTCCTATTGCCCTTGAGATCGAATTTATATGCCAGTAATCGTACATGGTTTAAGAATAATCATAGGCACTATGGTTACACCTTAAATTATATAGAAAGAATGTCTCTATACAAATGCTTTGGGAAAAGCGGGTAATATTTTTCATACTATTTTTCGTGAACCTTTAGAACTTCTTTATTTTATATTTTTAATGCACAAAAACACATTTTATTTATTAAATAGTTAAATATAGCTTCGTCAAGGTACATTGTGTGTGTAAGTATATAGAACATTAATAAAAAAACGAGTCAGCTAATATGACAATTAGCTAACAAAAGTTGATCCGTTTTTGAGGCTCGATACTCTATCTATATAATCTAAGGGTTACAGATATAATTTTCATTTTGGTGCGTCCAAAATGAAAATTATATCTGCTTCCACATTGACAAGACGTGAAATTATAAATAGCTACATTATTTTCCCTATAAATTTCGTAGAAATAAATATAAAGTACTACAATTTTAATGTTGAAGAATATCCTTTGTTTCAATACTTGTACAGTCAGCATCAATTAAATATAATTGGTGCTAACATTACAGTTTTCAAACCGTCATGGAACAGTGGTGGAAACATTGCTTTGCCTAAATGAACTCTAGATTTCGATTCCAGATCGGGCGAATTTAGGAAGAAATCTTTTTGAATTGCCTCTGGTCTGGATTTTTGAGATATATTCTCAGATCTATTTTACCTGGTTCACAGGATACTCTAACTTTAATGCCAAGCAATTATTATTATTGCCTGACAAAAATCATGTAAAAAAATTGATTGCTGTAAAACGAAACTTACTCGTAATATACGATACGGTTGTATATACCTAAATCTACGAAAAATTTCGTTGTTTGTCATGTGTTTTATCACGATTGAAGTAACTATACATTGTGTTGAAAAACGTATTTTTATCTATGATTTACACTTTACTCAAATACCGTATTATACGACCATGTTGGCATTGCTGGTATTTACGTATTTAAAGCTGTATATGGTATGAGTTAAGCTTTAAATAACTCAATCATAAAAATATGCTCTTGAGGCTAAGTCTCAAGGGCAATTTAAATTTGCAAGTGGTTCTTATTATTATGTATAATTGTGAAGTAACAGATAATATGCGAACTTTTCCTGAAGTAATTATAACTTACATAATCAAAGTATAAGAAACACTTTCCAGTTTCAATGTTACAATATAAAAAACCAAAAACAAAAATTATAATAAATTATTACTATATTAGTAAAAAATAAATAAAACCACTGGTCAATTTAGAAAATTTGTCTTAAATTATCTTTAATTAATAAACAGCCTACAAATCACAAATCTTGATACTCCATCTAATATTTCCTGTCCAATTTTGTTTAGTGATCAACAATTTTAATATACGTACATTTAGTATACAAATATTGTTGATTATATTATGAAAGAAATATAAATGACATTTTACGTAATACAAATAGCGAAATCATTTCAAACACACATCTAAGTGTGCTTATAATAATAGTCTACCTATATTATCTTTATAGTTGTCTAATTTATAATTATACCTGATATACTTATTTTGTCTTCAGTTATTGTTATATTAATCTCCTTGAATGTTGATTAGATATAAATATCATATTCTTTTTTAAACGGTTTTAGTACCTATAGTACTTACTCGGAATGACAAGTTATCACTTCACGTAATGGAATGTGGTATATGACGTCTGTACACGTGTACAATACCATGAACAGAATAAATATATCATCTGCTTATGGTATCTCTCACGTATTAATACTCCTCACTCATATTGAGTGAGGAGTATTAATGCGTGAGAGATACCATATCAAGGTGATATGGTATCCTTTTATGAAATCGAAATAATAATACAAAATCACGGCATACTCATTTCCATAAATTCCTGTTGTTGCAAGCTTCTTCGTTTTTATACATTTTATTTTTCTATTTTTTATATATTTTTTTTTATTTATTTTTTTATTGTAAATTATCTCTTTTGCTGTCTTGGTCTTTCTGCATTTCTGTAATTTGTTCATTATAGTTGTTTTACATTTTAACTAATGAATTAAAAGGGAAAATACAATGGTTTAACTACATACATATATATATATATATATATATATATATATATATATATATATAGTTCATGATATCGACCACGATATAATACTATCATATAAAAAACGGTATATAAACCATAACAGCTACCGCGATTATGAATCTATGTATATAAATTATAAACAAGAATTTGTATAAACGCGTGTTCATTTGATTATGTGCGTGTATACAGAGGAACCATCATGGAAATTCGCATAACAAATTTGCAAGGATTTAATAAGAATAGTATAACAATTTGTGAAAATTAAAATCAATGAAAGATGTAATTTGATACAGCTATATCTACATTATTTGTCGCTAACCATGCTTATATCAATTACAGAATATATATAATGTTCTATATTGGGGTTACAATCTAGTGATTAAAGTAGATATACTAGATAGAAATTGATGGCGTCGCCATGACAGCGTACTGGCGCCATGCCAATGTAAGCTTGCTTCTCCCCTATAAACATAAAGTTGAAAACGTTCAGTGCTGAATAGAAATAATAAAACGTTTTATTTTTTGCAGACGACAATAGTTAAATGATATAAAAATATATAATTATAGATAGTAATGTGTCTATTGCCAAACGTAGGCCTTCCCCTATTGTCACAAGGGATAGATGATCCTAAGTTTTCCGGCTACAGAATTGATGTTGTCGTTCCAACTAAGTGTCTATTTTGACGCCACGTCCCTTAAGGTCATTTAATAGCAGTTGATCTATCTAGTGACGAGTAAATAGAATATAAAGTGTTTTCGGAATAAGGATAATTAGAATAAATATTGTATGATAAAACAGGAAATAACTATATATACATCTAAACGGTCACGTACTCGTATTATATTTAAGTAACAATATTTTATTTTCTTTTAAGTAACGTATTAAGTATTCAGTTCACATGTGTTGATGGCGTTACTCTCAAGGTCTTTTTAGATATTAATAAGTATTATTCCTATGAAGGTACTTACGTTTTGCTACATTACTATTTTATGTTTTATATAGGAGGTACTAGTATTTATAATAATTGGATGTCTTCGTAATAAACAAGTTCCTTGTCATGTAAGTTATTAAATTCAATTACTATATCTAATTCTGTATACGGCTTCTTCATTCCGATATGACTAAGTATTCATAACTTACATGTTTTTATTAATAGACACCTTTACATGTTGACTAACTTCATTTTTTTATACTACTATGGTGGAAAACAAGCATACGGCCCGTCTGATAGTAAATAGAATTACCGTAGCTAATATACGTCTGCAACACCAGGGATATCAGGCGCGCGGTACGGACCCTTAAGAGTATAGACTTAATATAACGTTACTATATATATTTCCTAATCTAAGTTTAAGAAACCCTCATACATTCTTTTAGAAAAATTGTAATTGACTATATGTGTTTAATCTGTGGACTTAGTCTAAGACATTGGCGCATATTTTTGTTATGCTCCATCCCATAAAACTGGCTATTAAACACACGTGTCCATGCAAGTTCGTAATACAAAAGGAAAGTTTGTCTTCGGTAGACACAATATCACTGTTGCGTAAACCAACACACTCACGCTATGTATCAACCTCTTATTACGAGTTTTGCTTGTTATATCCTCTATAGCAGGTTATATTCTCCCATCTTTCAATTATTAATAAACTTTTTTAATTACTTATTCGTTTCAATTTTTTTAATATTATTTTTCCTGTTTTGTTTTCGCAACGTTTCTTTAGGACACGATTAATAACGCTCGCTATAAATTCGGCCCCTGATTTCTTTCTTTCCAAAAATAATTTTATTTATCGAATTTTTCCTTTTATTTCTATGTCAAAGGACCCTGATCACTTTTGATTTTATTTCATTTTGGGTAAAATACTTAATTGTTGAAGAGTATTGTAGACTTCCGTGTCGTGAGGTCCTGGCATAGAATGGGCCACATCATTCATTCTAGTGTATGTCGTAAGAGGCAACTAAGGAAACTTATTAATCGAGGGATAGGCAACAGCGCCCCTCTTGAAAGATTTTTAAAGCCTAACTGCGATTACCAATCCGCCTACCAAGTGTGACAACTACCGGCTAAACCTTCTTTACGGAGGAAGCTTATATTCGGCAATAAACGCGTAATAGCTGTTGAAAAATGATGATGATGTTTGTAAACTTCACTGTTAATGAAACAAATAGGTATAATAGGTATATCCTTGATAAACCTTGACTATGCAATTTTATTTCAAATATTATAATCAAAGTTTTACTTTACACAACCACCATATTATTTGAGAAGTTGTATAAAACAACAAACTATTATGTTCAGGCTTGTTTCATTTATTACTGAATTGTCTAATATGTTTTATGTCGCACGATGCATATGCTACATTATAAATTCTGCTCGTGAATACCCAATTATATTTATCTATTGTTTATGAACTTTATTTATTGTATGCCAATCATTAAGACGAGAAGCAGACGATGCTGTACAATCATTTATGACGTCATAAAACTATGTTTCTTGTGAAGTTATACAACACCTGTTTCCATAACGTTAGATACATACCGTAGCAAATCTATTGTATTATTAGGTAGGCTTATTGAATACTTCAATATATTCTTCTTAATATTTAATATGATATTTGATTCTTATTCGCTGACTAAAATGAATGTTATTTATTATTAGATATATAATATCATTGAATACCTAAAGTTGATTTATGACATGCTATATTCGACACAATAATATTATTTGAATATCTATGTAAAATTCCAAATTGCTCCTGATGCTTCGTTCTTGTCTAAAAACGAAAAGGACTATAGGACTGTGAGATGTAGGGTATCTCATTTAAAACAGACGTTCAGAGACGTGTCTTCAAGCGACTTGCAATAGTAAATTCAGAGAAACGTCGCAATTAAGACAGCATTTAATTATGTATGATGCGATTGCGAATTCTCTACTTCTGTTTTGAATGTTCGCACTGGAACGCGCTTGGACTATAAAAATATATGTTGATATGGTATATACCTATATTATACAAGCATCTCGTGAGAATATGAAGGTTTTTAGGGAAGTCAAAAAGACAAACAGTTTCAGTAATGGCAAAATCAGCTATAAAAATATAGCTTATTCAATAAAAATATCAATAATTGTGTACTATATGGAAGCATAAATATGTAAACAACATAATCATATTATTAAGAATATTTCATATAAAATGATGTCTAATACCGATATATTTATATATTTATTTAGTCTTTATTGACTATTTAAAAAAATTGGTACAAAAGGCGGACTTAATGCTATAATTGATTGATAGATATATAATAAATAAGTAGGTTGCGATTTGAAATATAAGTAACACTAACTTATGAATTGTGTAAATTTCGACTTATGTTAATTATAATTAATACACCGGTGAAAATTGCTGACATATTTAGAAGCATTTAATTTGAGAAGCAATAGTAAAGTATTTAAAAACATTGAAGTAACTTTGAGTCGGAGTACATTAACCTTATTATAATACATAACGACAAAACAAAAATATTACGAGAAAATAAAAAATATACATCACATTAAATAGGTACTTATACACTGAAATGCTTTCAATGTGAATGACCCTTTATATCAAATAAACAACATCAATTTATATTTGATTATCATTGAATGCGAGCCTAACGAACCACTAAGAAAGTTTAAGTATAGTTTTCATTGGGTTTACGTTATATCCACGTATATTGTATCAGTGTTAGTATTATGTTATACAAATTAGTTTGTAATATGATCAGCATGTAGCAATTTCGATATTCTAAATGACCGTTTGTATATCTAATCATTTTATACGTATCTAGTATTAAAACATTGCCGGCTCACCTAATGGAAAGTGATAACCACGATGCCCATGATTAACAGGAGTACTGTGAACATCATATTATACTGTGACGTCGATGGTACTTCTTATACAACGTCATTCTCGAGGACTATGGTTTTGTATGGAAGTATAGCTCCATACCTTGTAATTTCACTGCAATATACCACATTTACAACCGAAATCTGGTAATTTCGTTACAATATTTGGGTTGTAACGAAACGATCTGTTTTGTATGACAAATAAATGACAGGAATGAATTATTTTGATTTCTAAGAATAAGCTAAGTTACAGTACGGATGCACGTGTATAACATTCCAATTTTGCTTGGTAATTATATGATCGATTCGAAGGGTATACCACCGTCCAGCCTAATAGATAAATGAAACAGTACAAACTGTGTACGTGATGTGTTTACTAACAACATTGCCAGGCTGTACGTTGTCGGGTATCAGAAGTTATCATCTATGATTATGACTATGTGAGTGAGCTATAAAATATTATAGACTAGCTGTATCCCGCGGCTTCGCCCATGGTCGTATTGTGATATTGAACAGTCTATAAATTTTCTTATGAAATTAGCTGTCAAATGCAAAATTATTTTTTTAAATCCAACCGATAGTTTCAGGTATTAGCGCATTGAAACAAACAAACTATTCCCCTTTATTATAAAGAATGATATTTAGTGATACCTATTTAATACAATAGGTCAGCTAAATTGATATTATACATACAGTTTTTAAGTAATCATGACCAAGAAGTAAGAGACAAAAATTTTAATAAGTGTATGTTCTTGGCTATAAATTCTAATGACGAAACCAAAAACATACAAACTACAGAATAACCACTTGAGGACATGAGAATAAATATATACTTCCAAAATTTACATGTACGAAATCACGTGCAAAAACTAATTATAAACTGTGATCAATGTAATTATTTAATTATATGCCTATTTTCATGTTTTTTCCCACGTTTCAAAATATTTACATAATTAACGAATTCTTATTTCGATTACTAAATATATTAATTACATAAATTATGTAAAAACAACCACAAAATAAAAAAAACTTTTAAATTATTTGTATATTATTAATTAATATCTTCATTACATCTTATAATTAATATCTTCATTAAAACTTAATCAATAACATAGTCACTATGAGACTGATTTAGTTTGAAGCCACAATGATCTTAGCAATGCGAAGTCATTAATTTTCTGGTACGGAAAGACAAGGCCTCCGTATAAAATGTCTCATTGTTTTTCTCTGTCCATAGAATGATACTAGTTTCTAGCTGCCACTTTATCTGCATGATCGGGATATATCCTTCCTAATTTAAAGTAGTATGTGTTTGTCAAATTTTATGACTATTATTTAAGGGGATAAGAGGTAATAAACAAATAGACTTCTGATGTATGATATTAGTAAGGAATTTAAAATGTAATCTGTAGATACAGTAATGCTAAAGTGTGTGATATTAAAACAATTTTTAATAAAAGAATATTCTTATATGAGTTAGTTAATTAAAAAAAACTACAAAATTTGTTAAGATATTTCTACATTGAAAATTTTATACGGAAACATTACTAAAGACCTTACTTTTCGATGTCAAGAAAAAAATACATGTATATATCTTTACTGTAACACCCAAAAAGTCTTAATTTTACATGTATGTAGAACCAGATAATTCAAGCTGTTTGCTCTCGTTGCGGTAATATGAGCAACGTACAATATGATACAACATAATCTTAGATCAACGTCGGGAAAAGGTCACGTTTCATATTATTATATGAAATGTGTTTTTTTTTCGTAAACTATACTTCATTTGAATTGTAATTATAATAACTTACCTACTTTGTGTCAAATTATTTTTCGTAAAAATATCAGTAATATATATTTGGAAATAATGATCTTTTCGGAACTTGGCAAGGGTGCATCAATAAACCTTAACAAGATGGCCCATAAAAAATAACAAGATTCAGACCATTTGTAATATATAGTGGCATTTATGTTTTCTTATACCTATGCAAAGGTGAATTTATAACTGATAAATACAAAATAATCGTATTACAGTATGATTTTCGTAACTTAATAATATTTTACTACATTTATGTCTTATAGCACACTCGAATCAATATTATAAACGTACTCGTATAAATAAGTTAGTTTGTTTCTTACTTTTCAGATTAATGAAATGTTAAAAAATCTAGAGTAACATGTATTTTTCTTTTTGGTGGATGAAAATGAATTGGTAACTCCGCCTGCGCTAACGGGATACGCTGGCGGAGTACCAGTGAAGGGTGATCGATGAGAATGAAAACAGGCTAGTTAGCCTATCATGATGAATTCATCATGAAGAATTAATCATGACAGTTTCCAGGGGGAACTGCGTGGAGGTCGACCTGGTTAGGTATATTGCTAGCAATGGTATTTTTAGTTTCCATTACTAACAATCCCTTTCCCCCCGAGTAAGATGTATTATTTGGTGTGGAGAAGGCTAAATACATGCATATGCAACTTTTAATCGCAGTCAATCCATATGTATTTCGTATGGTCCCGGCATATAATGAGCCACCCTGTTATTTCCCGTGGGTAAGAGGTAACTAAAAAAACTTATGTGATCGAAGGATGGGCAGCAGTCTTTAAACATTACCAAAGACTAACTGCGGTTGCCAACTCGAGTATCAAGCATGGCAGCTGCGGCAAACCCCCCAATAGGGGAAGGCCTGAAAGATGATGATAAATCAATATATCCCGGTTACGCGGTAAGTCATTAGTTGAAAGTAAATTTTAATAATTATATACTACTATTACAGTAGCCTCGTTATATTGGAAATAGTAACTAGATACCTCTTTTTGTGTCTATTTGTTTAGCTAGCAAAACTTTTCTAACTCCCGAGAATAAACCGCTAAAATAACTTAGCAAACACGTCTCTAGAGTGACGTCAAGTGGTATAAAATGGTGATTGGCAAATTCAAAGGGAGTATCAAGGGATGCGGTAGCTTAATTGCAAAAGCATAGTAATAAAATGAAGATTAAAGTTATCTCCTCTACCTTCGAATTATTCGAATAAAAAAATAATTATATTATTTAAATAATCTGTATTTTTAATTATGAATTCACATTTTAATAATTAATATGTATTAAATCATATTTTTAATATAAAATCTTATAGATATGAGGTATTAATACATAGTTACATTTATAGGAGAAGCCAGTTACAGTACGGAACAGTACAATATTACGAAGAAATCAGTTTTTAATATTTTATGCCAAATAGATTCATATCATCATAAAATAAAGTAAATACAGACATACTTTTCTTTCTTATTTTAATGTATTATGCTTAGATTATAATCGTTACACTATGTCTATGGTATTTTATAAGTCATAGCAATCCGGCCCAATTTCACACAGGTTGATATAATTTTCAAAAATAATATATAGCCTATATTACTCACCTTCTACAGGTGAAAGAATTTTTTAAATCGGTTGAGTAGTTTTTGAGTTTGTTCATTACAAACAAATAAATCTTTCCTCCCTAATAATATTAGTACAGATAACAAAACTTTTTAGGTTTACATTTAAGGCGTTAAAATTAATATTAAGTGACGTAACATGTCTGTCAAAAGGAATATAAATGTGAAAGTTACCTTATGTTCAATATTTTGAAAAAATTTTTGTGGTTTATTCTAAGTGCTTAGTTGTAGTAGTTGTAAAGTACTAAATGACATCGGAAGGCGGAATTCCTAATCGTCGACAACTGCCTAAACTTATGGCATGCATGACGAAAATTAGTTTGGAAAATATGAGGAACAAGGCACTTTTCAGTTTAGACGTTCTCGACGCAAAGGGAATACGAAGGTTATATTTTTTACTCCTTTAGCAATTTTATTATTTACAGCAACTCGACATGTTATCGACTTATTTTGCTGTCACGATATGACAAGAATGCAAAATTTCTTTCTTTAAATTTTATGTGTATTCACTTTATTTGTCCAGTAGAGTATTTTTTTTTTCAATTGCATGTTTTATATGTAAGTTACATGTATTTTACTTACCACTTTTTACTATTTAATAATAGTCTAGTCTTTTACTTATAATACATATATTCATCAAAAATTATTTTAGCATGATACCAAAACAAATATAGACATATAGACAAAAAATCTAAAATAATGTATTTTGACTTTTATCGGTCATGTTAAGACTCCACATATCAATAATGTATTATAAATATTCCAACAAAAGGTAAATATAAATTTCACACAATACACTTTTTTGCTTTTCAGGCAAAAATTACCTTTACACGAGTGTCTAATTCTAGAATTAAGAGAAGTAGGCTACATTGAATCATCAAATTATTTACAAGACCTCATTTACGATAATATACAGTTGCTAACTGAAGACGATATAGGCATTGTCGTTGATCTCAGAAAAAAAGTTGATTATCTAGAGCACATTTGCCATGGACTTCAAAAGGCTGAAAAACAAAGAGATAGAGGTAAGTATATATGAGAACATGACTGCTCTTCTGTATTACTGGGATATATGTTAATTATTATATATATTTCTTTTTCTCACTTTAATACATGCGAATAATTAAAAATAACGTATATTTACATAAACTCTTTTATAAGTTGGTATTATCATTTTTTATTATAATTCTATATAGTAGAATTATAATAAAATTATATTATTCAGAAAATTTTTATCTGCTGAAAATAAATTATGAGGAACTCCACAGTTAACTAATAATTCCGTATAAGATAAATGTATAGGACTTTGGTTACCTAGATTATTGTTACGCAACTTAGAATGGCAAACATACTAACGGCCCTCCTGATTGAAAGTTGTAATTGTCGCCTATAAACATGAGCAGGTTTCCTAGATAACCATTTAGAGAAAAGCTAATAGCTCTTATTGCTTAGCAAATTTTTTTTTATTGAAATATATTTTATATAGATCACCAAGACTAGACATATTATTTAAATATGCCTTACTTTTTTAAATGATATGTCTGAGCAGTAAGCAAAATAGCAATTTACAATTTCAATATTGTGCAATATTTCTAAGTATTATTCAGCGGTTTCATGTAGGTATTAAAATAATTATATATCTTATAACTTTATATCTATACGTTGTCTGTAGATGATATTTACTACTTTCCATCAGGTGGGCCGTTAGTTTATTTGCCATTCTAAGTTGTATAAAAAATTATATATAGATGAACTACATTGTTCATCCCAATTTTATTAAACCACAAAAAAAAATATATAAGTTCGTAAGAAATACATTACAAGACACTACGCTTATTTTACTTATAAAAGGTAAAGTGTGAATAACATTATACTGGAATAAAAATAAAATTGTGTCCGTAAATATTTCTATAGTAGGAGGATTTACATTTTTTAATGAATCAGGACATTTCATTTTTAACTGGATTTTAAATAATTCAATAGTTATCAGTTTTATTTATCATATTTTAAAACATGAAGATGGGAACAATGAATTTGGATTACAAGTTTCGATACCTGTTATAAAGAAAATAGCACTCAAATTGTAGAATAAAATAGAGTGAGAAATAATATGATTAAATATAAGTGTAGCCTGAAAGACGATGTCGCGAAAAATGTTGAAATGGGAGTGTTGCATTACTTTGGTCGTTTGGTGAGGATGGATTAAAGAAAAATTACGAATTGAAGAATAGGAGATATCGGTAGGGGCCGCACTGAACAGACATACAGGTATGTCATCCATATAGGTAATGTGCTGAAGAAGGTCCAAATTAAAAATACCCGTAATGGCCGTGTACGAATAGATTGATGAGTGTGAAGAAGCAAAAGAGGTATGTTTGAATCGGAGCATTTGGCGTTAGATTGTT
Organism: Galleria mellonella; assembly: GCF_026898425.1. Taxonomy (NCBI): domain Eukaryota; kingdom Metazoa; phylum Arthropoda; class Insecta; order Lepidoptera; family Pyralidae; genus Galleria; species Galleria mellonella. The sequence goes on along the minus strand of NW_026442172.1, from coordinate 1,415,842 downwards.
TCTACCTACCCTAATGGGAGACAGAAACAATCCAATGCGGTTTGATTTAAAGTCTGATAAACCCCAAAAATTTGTCACGTAAAATTTTTAAGAGTAAGAAAATGCTAAATGCTAAATTTTTTATTTCGAAATATTTTTCCTCGTAATGATCCTCTAATATGTATTTCCATCTATATTATTTAATCTGCGTAATGCATAAGGAAAATCACAAAAGACAATATTTGAAAACAATACGATAAGATTCTCATCACGATTTAGACCATTTCACGACTACATCAAGTGATAATGAGCGGAACCATGGGATTGTCGCCCCTTCCGAAAGACAGAGTGACTTATTTTATACCAAGGACCGTCTGAGATAAATATTTAAAAATGTGCTCAAATATTTGTCCGTCTCCAAACCATCGATTTATGTTTATACTTGTATATTATTTCCTATATGCTTTTTCCAGGAAATACTAAAAAGGAATGCTTAGAACTTCTCAACCTAGCTATGTATTATGCAGAACAAGGAAAAGGTATTCTGTGGCTTGCTGAGAAGTTCTATTTGGCTTCTATTGCTGTATCGAGTCAATATTTAATAGATGGAGGACGACAAAAAGGATGTTGCAAATATCATTACGCTAAATTTTTACTTGATAAATGTAAGTATCTACCTTTTCTGAAATTTGGTATAATCCCTTTTTTTAAATAAAAACTAGTATAAATAAGTAATTTAGATGTTTAGACAAATCGATTAGTTTTAGTTTATTGGAGGATTGTAGACTCTTATCAAACTGACCAAGTATTATTTCGACTACTAAATTACTACAAAATTTTATTTCGATTTTTTTTCTATGTATATTGTACTTTCCTTTAATTATCTCTTATGATATCATGTGAACAAATAAGTGGTGAAATATTCTATTCTTACTCTATCATCATACTGATATTGCACATGTCTTTGGAAAATAAAACGAAATACGTGTGTAAGTATCTCTCATATCTTGCAGTGATATCGATGTATTGCGACAAGTGTGTAAGTACTTACTATCCCTTATCACTTTCACAAGTAATATATAATATTTCACAAGTAATAGACCGTAGTATCAAAACGCTTGACTAAACATATTTTGTACAATATCTTTTCCCCATAAGCCCTTTTCTCAGTTGATCTTTCGAGCGTGTGACCACAAATGAACACTTTTCCTAATAGAACTTAGATTATAAGTGTTTTGTTATATTGTAATGTACAATAACTGTAAGATGTAAAGAATGATGTGAGAAGTTTAGAACTTGTGAATTTGTAGTACATATCTATAAAGCGAAAGATATTAAGAGAATGATATTTGTAGAATGTATAATGTAAACGTTTATTAATACAGTAATAATAGTAATATAATAGTAAAGAAGGAGAACAATAGAAAATATAAAAAAGGTATAATATTAAGACGATATGTGTGCCGTGGCGCCAACAACAACATTCTTTTGATATACGCATGCGCGGCCTGCGCGCGCAACCCGTAGTCGCCGAGCGCCTGCGCGTCCTGCGCGCGCATAGGTACATCAAACAAGCTGCGTGCGCGACCGACCGTATTACATATATATATAAAATATTTACGCTTGTCTGCGTGTTTTTACAAAATAAATAAAATATATAATTTTATAAGTATGCTACATCACCCCCCACCAGAGACCGTCTCACGGGCGATAATATTTAGGGAAGTGAACAGTACGACCTGATCTCGTCTTACGGATATCATTTCTTCCAGTTTTGTTTGGCGTAGTGTGTTGTGGCGAATTTGTGGAAGAAGTGTTTGTATTGTGTGTTGTGTTATGATTGTTTTGTGTGTAATTGTTTGATGATTGATTACTAGATGTGTGTGTGTCTGGTGTGGTTGTACTCGTGTATGTGTTAATATCATGCAATATGTAAGCTGGCTTTATTCGGTCTATAGATACTGTGACAGGGTTATTACGTAAAAGTATTTTGAAGACTTTGTCTGTTCTTTCTAGTACTTCGTGTGGCCCAGTGTAAGCAAGTGTTAGAGGTCTGCGACAAGTATCGTCTCGAAGAAATACGTGTGTGGCTGTTTTGAGGTCTTTATATACAAAAACAGATCTTTTGCCATGACACGATGTCGCTGTGGGCTGTAACCTTTTAGCGAATGAACGTATTCGTGACAAATAATCAGTTACATCTGGGATGGTACTTTCCTCGTATTGAAAGAAATCTCCTGATAGCCTAAGTGTTTCTCCGTATGTAAGTTCGGCTGATGAAGCATGAAGATCCTCCTTGTATGCATTCCTAATCCCAAGCAGTACCAAAGGGAGAGATTCCACCCAATTAGAATTGGCATGACAAGTAATTGCTGCCTTTAATTGTCTATGAAACCTTTCTATAAGGCCGTTGCATGAAGGGTGATAGGCGGTCGTTCTTCTATGTTGGAAACCGATGAGTTCAGATAATTTTTTGAACAGGCATGACTCAAACTGTGCACCTCTGTCGGTGACAATAGTATGAGGACAGCCAAATCGAGAAATCCATCCATTTAGTAGAGCCTTGGCCACTGCTTCAGCTGTGATTTCCTGGAGTGGTATTGCCTCAGGCCAGCGAGTGAATCTGTCGATGGCTGTAAGGCAGTATCGATATCCTTGTGACAGTGGCAGAGGTCCAATAAGATCGATGTGAATATTACTGAATCTCGATTTCGGAAGCTTGAATGTGCCCAGAGGTGAAGAGACATGACGAGTGACTTTTGATCTTTGACAAGCCAAACAAGTCCTTGTGAATTCTCGACAGTCTTTTTTTATTCCCGGCCAGACGTACCTCTCTGACACCAGTTTGGAGGTAGCATTTGCTCCTGGATGACTAAGCGAATGAAGAGTTTCGAATATTCGCCGGCGATACTCCATTGGAACATATGGTCTCACAGCATTGTCTTTCTCATCGCAATACAGTTCAGACAGTGTACCTGGCAGTTTAATCTTTTTTAGATGTAGTGATGTGTTGCTCTTCAGTAGCAGCTGTAGTTCTGGATCGGATTGTTGTGCTTTCGCTAACAGCTCTAAGTCCACTGGTTGAACTATTTCTTCTACACGTGAAAGAGTATCAGCTACTACGTTATTCTTACCTGAAATGTGCCTGATATCTGTTGAAAACTGCGAAATGAAGTCTAAGTGTCTGAACTGTCTTGGAGAGCAATTTTCCTTTCTTGAGTGAAAAGCGAAACATAAGGGTTTATGGTCTGTATAAATAATAAAGTCACGTGCTTCTACCATGTGCCTGAAATATTTGATTGTTTCGTATATCGCCAACAACTCCCGATCATATGGAGAATATTTTCGTTGGGTTGAATTTAATTTTTTAGAAAAGAATGCCAGAGGTTGCCATCCTTCATTTTCTTTATACTGCTGTAGCGCTGCACCTATTGCTGTGTCAGATGCGTCTGTAACGATTGCTAACTTAGCTTGACAGTCTGGGTGTGCTAACAGCGCTGCTTCACAGAGTCCCTTCTTATAGGCCGTGAATGCTTCGAGTTCCTTTGGAGACAATGTGACAGGATGAGAGCCTTTTACTGAGCCTACTAATAGAGAATTTAAGGGGTCTTGGTATTTGGCAGCATCAGGAACGAATCTCCTATAAAAATTAAGCATACCCAAGAATCTCCTGAGTTCCCGTATTGTTTTTGGCACCGGAAAGTTCTGTATTGCTTCGACCTTGGAGGGAAGCGGCTTAGTACCATCGGCAGAAATGAGGTATCCTAAAAACTTTACCTCGGTAACACCAAACACGCATTTCGAGGTGTTAATTACCATACCGTATTCGCGTAGTCTAGTAAACAGCTGTCTTAGATGGTGCTTGTGCTCCTCTTCATCTTTCGAGAAGACTAGGAAGTCGTCCAAATAAGCGAATGTAAAATCAAGGCCTCTCAGCATCTCGTCCACAAAACGTTGAAACGTCTGTCCGGCATTACGAAGTCCGAACGTCATGAACGGAAATTCATAAAGACCGAACGGCGTCGTGATCGCGGTTTTCTTGATATCCCCGGCGCTTACAGGGATCTGATGGTAAGCTTTCACCAAATCAATGGTAGAGAACACTTTGCAGCCTGAGAGATTATGGGCAAAGTCCTGGATATGACGTATAGGATATTTGTCAGGTATTGTTCGTGCATTTAACATTCTATAGTCGCCACATGGACGCCAGCCATTATCTTTTTTAGGTACAAGATGGAGTGGTGAGGACCAGGACGACTCGGAAGGTGTACATATACCATTCATAAGCATTTCAGCAAATTCCTGTTTAGCTATTTTTAATTTGTCAGGAGCTAACCTGCGTGGTGTTGATGTAACTGGCGGGCCAGGAGTTGTACGTATGTGGTGTACAGTGTTGTGACTGGGGATGCGGTGTGTACCATGTGGACGAGTAATATCAGTATATTCCCTAAGTATACTGTGATATATAGACTCACCCATGATACTTTTTACCGAAGAAATGATATCACAAGACTGAGCAGGCGAAGCCGGGGTCGCAAGGGTTGTATTGTTATCGATCAAGCGTTGGTTCCTGCAATCAACAACAATATTAAAATATGACAAAAAATCGACACCGATTATCGCCCTTGTTACGTCCGCAACAACAAATCCCCAAGCGAAGTCACGACGCAAGCCTAGGTTTAATACTAAATGTACATAACCATATGTTGCAATTGTAGTGCCGTTTGCTGCACATAATTGATAATCCGATTTTGGTCGACGTTCTTTTAGATAAGTGCGAGGGAAAACACAGAGGTCACTACCCGTGTCCACTAGAAATTGCGTCTTCGTTTTCTTATCTGTTACAAATAGGCGACCATTTGTAGTGCAATCGTTGGCCGCCATTACCGATTGCCAGTTGCGTTTCCCGCCAAAAAATTGCAGGGTTGAATGCATTTTCTAGCTTGATCACCGAACTTGGCATGGTACCAGCAATTGGGGTACTTCTTATGGTTTGAAGCTGATCTTGATCGAGATTGTGATCTTTTTCGCAATCGGTTAAATGGTTGACGTTCGCTAATACGAGATATTCTGTCTAACCTTGTAGTGAGAGCGGAGACTTGTTTTGTAAGCTCTTCTATTTGCTGGTTTAGGTGATTAATAGACATACCAGAAGATGTTGCTGCCGATGTGGATGCTACTTGCAGAATTGGAGGTACAACGTCATGTATCCTGTCTGCCAACTCGGCTAGTTCTTCTAGTGAGGCTTTTGGTTGTGATGCAATAATTGACTGCGTACTTGCTGGTAGACGACTGGTCCATATAGCACGTAAAAACTCTTCCGGCACCCCAGGCCCTGCAAGATTCTGGAGATGTCTGATGAACTGAGAAGGTTTGCGATCACCAAGCTCTTCATGAACGAGGAGTTGTTTAACCTTCTTCTCTCTCGATGCTGACAATCGTTTAATAAGTTCCGTTTTAAGTCTGTCGTATTTGTTAGCCGTCGGTGGGTTTGTGATGACATCTTCTACTTCCGCTGCATATTGTGGTTCCAATTGGCTTATAGCGTAGTAAAACTTCGTGGAGTCTGCAGTAATGGTGGCTAGTTGAAATTGCCCCTCTAATTGTGCAAACCACAAAGCAGGTTTTTCAGGGTAGAATGGAGGTACCTTGACTCCCACACGGCAGGATTCCATGTTCTGTGCGCCTGGCTCAACGCTCATCTTGATAATCGTGAACAGTTTGAGGTCACCAGTAAAGCGGATGATGTTAAGAGAATGATATTTGTAGAATGTATAATGTAAACGTTTATTAATACAGTAATAATAGTAATATAATAGTAAAGAAGGAGAACAATAGAAAATATAAAAAAGGTATAATATTAAGACGATATGTGTGCCGTGGCGCCAACAACAACATTCTTTTGATATACGCATGCGCGGCCTGCGCGCGCAACCCGTAGTCGCCGAGCGCCTGCGCGTCCTGCGCGCGCATAGGTACATCAAACAAGCTGCGTGCGCGACCGACCGTATTACATATATATATAAAATATTTACGCTTGTCTGCGTGTTTTTACAAAATAAATAAAATATATAATTTTATAAGTATGCTACATCTACATGAATTCTAGGAATTCTTTATTTAATAAAAGTGATTTAAAATTTTAAATTGCCTTAAAAGTCATAGTTAAACGTGCAGTAAAATATTAAATATTATTTAAAATCGATTTTATAGGTATCTGCACTTAGTACTACTAAGTTTTCTAGACAGGTCTAAATCAGTATTCCAATTAAGATTTATTGTAATGCTATTTATTAATTAAAATTAAACAATACATTATTTAAGTTATAATATTTAGTTCCAGGAGCAGATTCAGAGGAAGCATTTGTAATATTAACTGAAGTCAGAGATAGTGCCATTGGAAGGGTAAGTATTTTAATCCAACTTAATGATGTGGTTCTCATCATCATCATCATATCAGCCTTTAACTGTCTACTGCTGAACATAAGCCTCCCCCTTGCGGGGTTTGCCAGAAGTTGCAACGCTTGGATTAGCAGCTACAGTGAGGGCTTTAGAGATGTTTTAAGAAGGACACTGTTGCCTCTCCCTTGCTTTCCCTTAGTCGCCTCTTACGACACCCACGGAAAAAGAAGGGATGGCCTATTTTATGTCGGCACCACACGGTAGTAATAATAAATAATAAATACAATATTTTGCTACCTCAATCTTAAAACTACAAGATAATATTTTTCAAGAAAAATATAATTTAAGAAGGTTAATCTTCCTTGAATTGTATTAACTCATAACGGTGTTTGAATAATTGTCAATATATATATATATATATATATATATATATATATATATATATATATATATATATATATATATATATAAATCGTTAAATAATTTTTTTTCTTGGGCCAATTTACAGATATATATTAAAAATGCACGCACTGCAAAAAAAAAAAATGTTGAATAAATTTACAATCATTAACATGAATAAGAGGGGGGGGGGAAGGGATTGTTGGTAATGGAGACTGAGAATCCCATTGCTAGCAATATACCCAACCAGGTCGACCTCCTCGCGGTTCCCCCTGGGAACTATCATGGTTAATTCCTGATGAATTCATCATGATAGGCTAACAGGCTTGTATTCATATTCATCTATCACCCTTCACTGGTGCTCCGCCAGCGTATCCCGTTAGCGCAGGCGGGGCTACCATACCATTTTCACCCATCAAAAAAAAAAAACATGAATAAGAGCTGCTTAGTAATCACTATAGTCCAAACTATTAAATCAATCCTACTATTCGAATACGAAAATTTTAATAAAATGTTTGTTATTTAATCATGCTTTAACGGATGAATAGATTTGAATGGAATTTGGTGCCCATTAAAAGCGGGTCGCCTTGAGAATGCAAACATGTTTTGCATGAGCATGCCATGTTCAGCTTATTTGTAATAATTGTGAAAAGCTTAAAAATAAATAAACCGATAAATCTACCCCTTTTGATTGTTGAATAAAGTTTAAATAATGTTGTAAAATTTTGCTGACATAGGTAATTACATGATAGTAATTTTTAAAATAGTATATCTTATACGTAAAATATTATATATACTGTATTGTCAAGCAATCTTTGTTTGCTTACAAACAATGGGCAAACTGAAAACAACGACAATTTGCATAGTACACATCATTTCGTACAAAGAGAAAACTCTAATCCTTAAATCCAATCTGAGTAATGCTATTGGGACAACAGTCTTCACAATATTGAGTTGCTACAGTTTTCTGATCCCCTAGGAATGACTACGGATTTAATAAGTTTTTCGTGTTTGCTGAAGAGTGTCAAGCTCCACTGATTTACTACTCAAACCGTAAAAATAATTAATTTAAATTTTGTTCCAAAAAACATTGAATCGTTGAAAAATTGTAATGTCTTTAAAGTTAATATCGTATAACTTACACTCAATAAACAACCAATTGAGATTCCTCTTTTTTGTCCATTCAGTTATATTTCTATTTTCCATCTTTTGTGATGTACAATACACTATATTGTACTTTGCTTTCTAAAGTAGTCTCTTAAAAGGTCACAGAAATATAAAGGAGTGGTGCTGGTTGCATATGATATGCTTACATCATTAACAAACAGAGAATAAAGAACAAAAAAAAAATAACCAAATAAACTGAATGGAAGATTGTATAATCTCTATAAAATATTCTACTTCAATTAAATATTATTTAAATTTTACAGGATTGGCCATTATATGAAGCAGAGACTGGAGATGAAGAAGTATCAGCTGATACTTTATTTTCAGCCACTGCATTACAATTGCACCGAGTACTATTAAGTAAAGCCAGAGAAGTGAGAAAGGCAGATCCAGCTAAAGCTGAGAGGTTTTCGCGTTTAGCTGAAAGAAGAGCTAATGATGGTTATATATTTCTCTTGTGCCATATTTTATTTTATTTAAAAATAATAAAAATAGCTAATTTTTTTTAAATATATCAGTAGTATCCGTTATATATGTACTTTCGTACTACCTATTATTATTTCAACCGTTAACTATCTACTACTGGACATAAACCTTCTTCATAAAATAAGCTTTGCCAGTAATTGGCATGCTTAGCAGGTGGGTTGACAACCGCAATTAGGCTTTTAGAGATGTACTACATATAGCATTTATTTATTATTATATATGGTGATATTATGAATGTTTATCTCGTAAACCTTATTATTTCTCAATTTATAACTAAAATCAAACAAATCTCAAATTATATGTTTGGGTCGTTTAAAAATAATCATCACTGGCTTCATGCTTCGAAGAGTATATAAAACCATAATCCAGCGATCTATATCAAAGGCATTTGAACTCAACAAAGGCGGTTTAGAAATTCTTGATAAAAGAAAGCTATACCTTTATACAAATAGTACCTACTAGGTATTCTGTGAGATAGTGATAAAAGAGTTAACAATATTGCATACAGTTTTGATTTGCTATTTTTTTTCCAGCTAATCGGACTGACAAAACAGCTGAAGCTATTATCGAAATTGGTATTTGTCAGTTAATGATGAATAACTTGAATAATGCACAGAAGACATTCGAGAGAGCGTACAAGATTCATACGGCAAGCAATAATATAGATGGGTTGTGTGAAACGAAAATGCACCTAGCCGCTGTCATGCAGAGGTTTGTATAAAGATAACATAACGAGTCACGGTTTAGTTAATTTATTTATGAATATTATGTGTCGTATTTTAAAGCATCCTATCTGGATTATTAATTTAAAATATAAAATAATATTATTGTCCACTGGCCATTCCCCGCGGCTTTAACCTCGTGAATCAGTATAGTTTTAGTATCCTATGAGTAAAAATATAACCTACCTGTGTATCGAATTATATTCAAATCCTTTCAGCGTGATTAAGTAATAGTAACATCCAATCATCTATTATAAACGTTCAAATTTATAAGTTGGAAAATTAATGTTTTTCCTACATATACCTAGTGATAATATTTACGTTATCTTTGTCCATCATTATATAGCAAAAAATTACATTACAAATAATATTTTTTTGTTTTGTTAATTAAATAATGAGCTGATAAAAATATTCATATTATGCAATCAGCACTTTCGATAATTTACTTCATACGAACACTCTTAACAATAACGCCTGAACGCCTTTTTATTTTGGGTAGGCAGAGACTGTAGAGTAAAACTTTTTGCTATGATTTGTTTCTACATTGCATTCTTTCATATTTGTCACTTTTGAGGCTTGACTTCTATTAAAAAATTAGGTCGTTTTATTCATGTTTATATATGATAACTAATCATTATTTACCATGTATTTAGTCGTATTAAAATAACTCTTTATGTGCTTATTATGATTATAAAAAGTGATACCTACTAAATACTGTAATTAGTTCCATATGCGATATAAAAATGTATTCTGAATTAATTATATTTCGATGCGCCATTATATTCAAATTTTAGATGCGAGCAATTGATATATAATCATGTCTATAGAATATAATCTAAATACAAACCAAGTTATTTTAACCGCTTTTGAAGGTGACGCTTTGCGAATTTGCGAACAAAAAAGTTATAATAAAGGGAAAAATGTACCTCAATAAGTTAGAGTTCAAGATGGCAATATATATATATATATATATATATATATATATATATATATATATATATATATATATATATATATATATATATATATATATATATATATATAAATAAACGACGATACTGATTGTCTGACAGGCCCATATGTCATGGCACAACTGAAATCGCTGAATTTAAGATCTTAAAATTTCGCAAATATATTCATTTTATAGCGTAGATGGACCATTAAAAAAGAATATTGAAAATTTAACTATTAATAGGGTAATTTGGAAGTTGAAAATTTGTATGAAATTTCATTAATTTTGAAGTTACACATTAGAAATTTTATAGAGCAAGAAGTAGAATACCACGTAAGCAATACCTTGGGTAAAATCTAGTATATATTATATATATTGCAGACAACATAATATTTGCATAAACTTCCATGCAAATTACAAACATTATTTGTTCTGTTCTGATAACCCCGTCCCATTTTAAATTACCCATTTGTCAGTGTGGTGGAATATATAAATAAATTAAAAAATCCCTATGTATGCTACACTTTTTTTTCGGGTAATTTTTGAGAGCATTTATTTTCTGAGCGTAACTATAATTTTCTTTAAAACTATATCATTTGAAGAGACCGAGTGAGCGAAACCTAAATTAATTTAGAAATGAATTTATGACGAGTTGATTGTTGCATTATAGGTAGTTCATAAGCGAGTTTATTACTTAATCTACACATTAATAAATTCCCTGCAATTATATTACTCATAAACTTTGGTAGTTAATTCTTCAAGCCCATAAATTTACTAAACATATGGCATTGTTTCAATAGAAGTTGTCGTGATCTTTGCAATATTATTATAGAAAGGTCACATTGATGTTTTAGGTACGTGTCCTCACAGTAATAGCTGATTCATATAAATTGAATGGCAGTTTATTTATTCGCATAACAAATAGGAATCAATTTATATTTTAGACTTATTACAACGATCTTCGACGTCATTAAATTTTTTAAACTTCTGTACTAATAAATTAATCGGTATTATAAAATAGTTTAATATCTGATGGTTTTTTTACCATTTTATTAAAAATAAAAGTTGCTTAAAATTACTATGATTATATTTTCTATAAGTGAAAATTAGCCGAGTATAACAATAACGAATTGCAAAATATAAAAAAAATAAGAGAATATACAAAAGCGTATAAATAAATAAAATTTTTTGTTTCTTACTTAAAAGGTTTAATATTCGATACCTATAATGGAAGTAAATTATTTTAATTATTTTCCAAAATTGTCTTTGTTTTTTTTTTTAACTGTGGACTATGGTTTTAAACCATCCTATAATTTTACTGTATTATTAATATATTATATATTATATTTTTTATTTCACCCATCTTACTAATACAAACCGAAACAAATTTATGCAAACATAGCAACTTCACAGCAAAACAGGAAAGAAACAAAGGCACCTAAGCAGATGGCTTTTTCAGATTAGGGGATCATGAGATGTCAGCAAAATTGCTAACAGAAATGGGCGCTCTAGCGATGGAACACAATCTAAGGCGACAGTTGGGAAAAGCATTGCATCTTCTTGGAGAACTTCACCTTCGGAGGGAGCGACCAGAACTGGGCACACAGCATCTATCTGAAGCATTCGCTTGTTTCATGGGCTTTAGTTTTCAAGAAGTATGTTGATGACATTAAACTAATTTAAGTTGTTATTAAGAATTTGAAAAGTAAATAATTTGCTTGGCACAATTTAGAGTAAATTACAAAAAAGAATTGTTTGAATGGTCGAAAACCAGTAACTTTTTTAAAGACTTTATAGATGAAGGACTGCTAGTATCGTTAGAATTCGATTGTACATTGAAATGAATAAACCACTACTATTAACAGTACTATATAACAGCGTTACCAGTCTTATAACCACTCATTTGAAGGAGAATAATATTGTCAGGTCGATCTCGACACGATTTCTTCTGTAAATTACAAATTGATAATGGGATATTGCTTTAAATTGTAACAATCTACTAAATATAGGCCTCGCCATAAAATTCCTTTGTCATTGAGAGGTTTAGCCAGTAGTTGTCATACTTGGCAGGTCGGTTTGCAGCTGCGGTTAGGCTTTGATGTCTTTTTTAAGAGGGATGCTGCTGCCCATTTCTCCACCATTAAGATCCCTTAGCACATTAAGAGGCTTATGGCACCCACGGGAGAAGGGGTGACACATTCTATGTCAGGACCGCGCGGCAAACAATCTAAGTGCTACTCGTACATGTACTTTTTGCAGGCAATCTCTGCATTGCCGATACATACAAAAACCAAGGAAAATACTGAGGGTGCCTTTATATATCAGTCTCGTAAGAAGGAAATATATGAAGAAGAGGCGGAACAGTCACGACTCATGATGGCAATTTCAGCAGGTAAATCATATATATAGAAAATGTATTTTCTCAGTGTACTATCAAAAACATTTAGCATTTTTTTGGATTAAAATATATTAATATACTCGTATTGAAAAGGGGAAGCATTTTTAATTCATCATCATCATCAAATAATCATTATTTATAAACACGTGGATGCTCATGTATAAATAAATGTTAAATAATATATGCTAAATTATTTTAGTACTGCATTATAATTATTTATGTCGGCTTTACTCACGATTTAAATTTGTTTTAAATTGAGTTCAAAACTGCTCTGGCATCCCCGAATTTAAAACGTGGGAAAAGCTGACATAAATAATTGTAATAGATGAGTAAATAGATAAATGAATAAATACAATATAGTATGACTCACGATAGCTTTTATTCAAAAATATTCTAGTACTTGTATTATTTAAGTAAAGGCTAAAGCGGAATAGTAATTAGATTCTCCAGCTCTTGATTATTATCAAGCAGTAAGGTATCAAGTTAGGCAGGTAGTCTCATCAGATGCCTAAATAACGTTATGGAATCCAAGTGCAAAATTTTGCACTCAATTTTAAGATATATGATATACTTACTATATATCGCGGCGTTTTTTACGCAATTTAGAATTATATTAGTACCTACTTATCAAAATTGTGATCAGTCTTTATAAATATTAATGTTTCATTTAAAGCCATTTAGGTATAGATGATAGATACTCTTTATTATTTTCTCCATAAAATTACAATATTGAACTTATTATAAATATAAACGATATATAAAACAAGATAACGATTATGAAACATACACATTTTCACATTTATAAGACCACAATAACTTTTATAATAAAAACAAAAGTTAGTATAGACTTTAAGCCTGCTCGTAAAATTACGAGGATTCTAAAGTAGATAATTAAAGTAAATAACCCGAGCTTCTGAGAAGTCTCATCACTTATTAGAATAAAAGTGGCTTTGAGTCGCTGTTATGTAACAGTATAATGCAATAGGCAAACGTCGCCGCGGTCGAAAGATAGTAATTAATGAATATTTATGTTATTAAGGTCAAGAACTAATGGCCGCCTATTTTAACCTCATAAGAGAAGCAGGAAGCTGTTCAATAGCACAAACAAAAACAATAGAATGGAAACTCTCTAAAGTAGGCTGGTGGGTGAAGAGACGTCACCACGACCTTCTACCATGCCTGTGTTCTGTTCACCATAGAACACCATTGGATGTGCTTAGGTATCTTAGATTATAAACTAAATTTACAAAATATATCCAATATATTCTTTATCCTACTCGTGTTTCTACCATGTAACAAATATTTACATAGCTATATTTCAGTTCGAAGGGTGATATATTGCATTGAAATTATATAAGGTTATAGAGGCACAAAACTACTTTTCAGGGATGAACATGTGAGTTACCATGAGCATTACAGAATTTTATATCCATAATGCAGTTCATTTCTACAGGCGACAGTTACCACTTTCCATCAGGTGGACTGTAAGCTTGTTTGTTATTTTGAGTTTCAAAAGTTAGATAACATGAATAAGGCTATATTACATATAAGAAAGTGATAAAACAGGTATAAGTATACATTCTAATCATTACAACTGCCAGTTATAGACTTGATATGTATTTGATTCACTTAGACGCGTATATACTATTGTATATTTTATTTCTTTTGTGAAATAGTAACTTAATGTACCGAACTATATTTAATTACTGTTTGATGACATTTGAATATTATCATATATGTCTATAATTACCTATTCTTATATTTCAATATACGAATGCAGTGCGATTTTTTAAAACATCATACTTATTTGAGTAACGAAGTGGGCAAGGCCAATTCAAAAGAAAGGAAGGGAGTGGCCATACTGTATAAACGATATAGACTATACCACTCTTTATCAGAAAGACTCTCCATTTGTTTCTCATTTGTAGTACAAAAAGTCACGCATTTTATTGTAAAAGAGTCTCCACAAGTACAGTATCTAACACCCTATTTTATGTTTATGTGCAAGGACGTTTGAATAACAAAGATCTTATTTAGCTAATTACGTCATCACGATTTTAATTTACGGATTTTATTGTTGATCCAATATTTAGACGACGTAATTTTAAGCAGTTTAGCCTGGTCTCATTTTTTCTTGAAATTTTTATATATTTTGCAATAGAATAAATTGAAATTGCATACGTAGCTGTAAAGAGACATACTCGTCTTAATATGTCTAATAATATCTCTTAACTGCTACCAGAAAAATATTATACTTTAATAATCCAATAATATAATTAACGTCAATAGAATATATAATATATGATGCTTCAATATGAAATCTAATATTGAATTATACCTTGTTCTATGAATAATATTCTGTTATTATACGTTTAGATTTAATTGGAACGTTTTAAAAGATGAATACAAAATTAGACTGTATGATTAATACTGGTCTATTCTTTTATAGGATTCAATTGAAGCTAAAAGAAGAATCAGCAATAGATAAAATGCATTTAGAATATTCAGAGACTAATGTAATGCTTGAGAGGATGAACACTGTAGAAGATATTCGCAAACTTCGAAGTAGCTACCAGAATATCACGTAGCATTAAGTCGAAAAGTTGCCTAATTCATAGATAAAATCGTATAATCTATCACCTTTTAATTTTTATAATTTGAAAAGTGATAATAATATTATTTAGTATTTTAGTGATAATGTTGATTTAACGATATCTTTTTAATTATTTTACTATTATTAGCTTATTAATTATTGTGTAAACATTCCAGTTTTATTAATAATCAATAAAACCACAAAAAGAATTGTAACGATAAAATAAATTAGAAATAAAAAACAAATATATTTAAGAACGTTTATTTTAATCTTATTACATAAAAAGTAATAGTATCTATGTACTTTTAACTAACAAATAACTTTTTTGAGCAAAATGTCAAGCAATCCTTTTACCGTCTAACCCATCTGAAATAGACTACTATATTCCGCCTTTTATAATTATAAGTAACAACACCTAATTTTAATCAGTACTGGCATCACAAAAATAAAACTTATGATTAAAATTAATTTGAGAAATAGGAGACATTAAAAAGTGCTCATTAAATTAAAACGCTTTGGCTGCCCTCTTGCGGGGTGCGAGTTTAATTTTAAATCCCTCAGCACGTTTCAAAATAATGTCAGCTTGTAATTGGAAATCTTCCTCTTTCAAATCGGAGTAAACTCGGAAATTTCTGAGTATAGTAGCTAGAATAATCTTCAGCTTAAGCATGGCATATTTTCGACCTGATTAGAAAAAGAAAAAATCAGTAAAAAAAGAAAGTCCTTAATAAGTATATACAATTATACTAGTTACAGGACATAAAATAAAAAAAAATCCAATACCCCACAGTCAGCAGGAGTGTGGATTATTAGACAATCGATGAGGTAGAGGTATGATATATATGACCTTAGATATTTGATTTGTATACGTGAGAATAATTGTTATAATTAGTTCATTAAATCGCAAGTCATGTTACATTGGTACATTATTATTTTCTTCCTGTTATTTATACAATATTTAATTATTGTTTTATGACTGTAAAGTATGTATATTCATACATATGTACATGACTTGTATATTCATGTCTATAAGTGACGATTACCATTTTCCATAAGGTTGGCCGTGACGCTAGTTGCTATTCTAAATTGCATTAAAAAACTAAAATAAATATCTCCCATGTACAGACATCGTCAAAGTTTAGACCGCAGTTACATTTTTACTATACTGGTAAGAAAAGGGTTTATAATTATCTTAAGCTGGCTATCAAAATAGTTATCAATCAAATTTGTTAAACTATTATTTATATGAAATTAACAACACAACTTACCCACGCAACTTCTAGGTCCGGCCGAAAAGGGTACAAATGCATAGTAGTGACGGTCTGCAGATCGTTCAGGTAAAAAGTTGTCCGGATTAAATTTATTAGGATTGGGATAAATATCTGGTCGGCGATGTAACTTGTACGTTGCGACTACTACAGTAGCTCCTGCAGGTATCTTTTTATTACAGGATGCTGTAAAATATATTAAGTTGTAATTTAATTAGAATAAACAAAAATTCTATGTAGTAACAGGATAAATATACAATTTGTCATTATGTTACCACTGCTTTTATTCCTTAGTATACACCAGTAAGCAAAAAGTAAATTTGAAACAAAACCTTCGAGGTAATAATAGATTAATATGCTCCTCTCAAAGAAAGAAGCACATACGTAACAGTACGTTAATTTATTTCAACAGTACACGTTTAATAATTTCTTAGTGATTTAATACCTTACCTAATGTAATATCTTGTTTGAGGTTACGACCAATTACTGGAACTGGAGGATACAAACGAAGTGTCTCCATCAAGCATCTTTCAAGATATTTCATTTCTAAAGTATCTTGGAAGGTTACAGGGCGATCTGAATCTCCAAAGATCTGATCCAGCTCTTCTATGACTTTATCTTGAATATCTTGGTGAATTCCCATCATCGACAAGAAAAAGCTGCTGCCAGCGGCTGTAGTATCGTGGCCCTAAATATATATGTATATATATTAGTGTAAAGTTATGACAATAAAATTGAACATATATATATTTTCCGTTTATATAATATTACCTCAAACATAATTGTATCCACTTGTTCCTTTATTTCCTCGTCAGAAAGAACAACCCCATTTTGTGAGCTTTCTAACAGCAGGTCCAGGAATGCTAAACGTTTTTTTTGACCAACGTCATTATCATCAACATCCAAGTCGTCTTTAAGACCAGATGATTGACCGAAGGATAAACCATCAACCGACGTTGTTTTCATAGGCAGAGTATCGTCAGCACCGTTCGTAGTGGCATTTATTTCATTCATTAGGGAAGATTTCTTTCCAGATTTATATTCTTCTTTCCTCTTCTTAATGACCTGTATATTATATAATCTTATATTGTATAAACTTTTAAATTTTTTACAATAATTTCTAAAATAACAATTTATTAAATTATATTTTTTGATATTAACATTTTGTACAAAGCCGTTTGCATGGATTAACATTACAATCTGTATTTCGATTTGGAGAATGAAATATTACCGTAAAACTACACTAACTACATTACATTGTAATTCAATGGCTTCACAATAACATATATACTATATTGTTATCTAAAAACACTACAGGCGTTCATGGACTCCAGCAATAATCCATTTATTTTCCATCAAGCAAGCTGTATGTTTATCTACAAATTTATCTATGAAAAAACAAACACTTTTATTATATAAATGTCTAAAATAATTACCTTTTTCGTTAGGCCATGAATAACACCCAAAAGTTTCTCCTGATTTTTGGCATATTGGGTGAAGTTGAACAGGAACTCTGGTCTTAGCCAAATCTTGGTATGTCTCAAGTGTAGGATGTCGCACATTTTCATCACGGCCATAGCATATTCAAACCCGCTTTCACCTTGAGTATTCTTACTAACTCCCATCGCAGTTTCTAGAATTTAATTAAATATCTCTGATGTTTTATAGAGAAAGACTGTTAACCTTCGCTGTATTTAGGTTACGCAACTAGAATAATAATCGAGTCTGATAATATCCAGTAGTCCGTTGATGGCGAATATTGGCCATTATGTACGTGTTCGCGTGGGGGGTCGCCAAAGTCGGCATCGTTCTGCGACTGCGTATAATCAGAATATAATTCACTGCAAAAACTTAAAAAAAAATAGCTCTGACACACTTATATAGCGTCACTTTGATTTCGCACATTGTTATAAAAAGTATCAAATGGATTCAGGATATGTTTATATGCAAAAAGTTCATTAAAATAGAGCTATTACTCAATCACGTTTAAAGGAAATATATAAACGAATACAAGTGTATGTGTGTACATACAAATGTCCATTAAATATAATAGAAGGAAGCAGGATAATAGTGACGAAGTTGTATATAGCCATATAATAATATTGCTGAAATGAAACAAAAGCGAACAAAACCTTACCCTCACCTTGAAGTTTGTCACATCCCTATCTAATTTTATCTGATTGTCTATAAATAACAATAAGGTACTTTTAGACAATAAATTAAATTCAAGGATGACAGTATTCGAAAGACGTTACTTTCCACTAAAAAGATTTATATCTCTCATTTGCATGATAAAAAGTACAATTACTTATCGATGTCTGTGAAATATCGCACCCAGATATCCAAAGTCTCTAAGACACCATTAATATAATTATTTTAAATCTTTAAAGTGGTTGATTATACTACAATAAAAGAGTTGAAGTGAGTTATTAGCTCTTTAAACTGATATACATATCTAAAGTAAACGACATAATTGCACACCATAAGACACTTCACGGACGTAAGTAATGCATATTGTAATTTAAAGGTCTATTTAATTCAGCTTCCTGTATTAATTCTAGGTAAAGTTATTAGATTATAATGATCTTATGTCCTATAACATCCACTTATATGGAAACTGAATCTAATTATGATCACGCAACAGACTACAGATTGTTGTTTTATTTGATTCAAGACATGCTCTACAATTACTTAAAAGCTCCATTTACGAATTTGTCTTGTAATTTTCGTGAGTCAATTTCGCAAACGGTAATAATTATAGCCTTCAAGAACACCATCTAGCGAACCAGTGACGATCGCCGTGACCTGCGTGTAGTTCGCAGTTGACTAGCTACGTGACGAGACAAATAAATTGATCTCTATATCACTTTAATTGTGCAAAGACTCCTTGAAATTGTGTATGTATCTATGCAGATTTCTTCTTATGATAGGTACTTTGTTTTAAATTTTCCGTAACTTAAAATGTTAAGACCGTGATAGCGATTTCCTGTTGTTGTGATCTAGATAAATACTACTTGTATCGTATTACCATAGTAATAATTGCAATTACTATATTCTGACTTGAATCTATATGAGCGTCAATTTTATCGATTTAATCAAATAAAACTTTTGCAATGTTAAGGCTTCCGATTTGATTCTCTATCAATTTTAATTTGAGAACCAGAATTATTTGAAAAAAGATAGAGATATTTTTTTAAATTTACACCGTAAGTATGAAATTTACTAGAAATAAACATAAAGTTGCATTACAAACTATTAGCATACAAAAAGTAAACATTAAGATAAGGAGAGCTTATAGTTAGCATTGTTGTATATAAAAAATTATGAGCTAAAGGCACTTACCTAGTAAGATTTCTACTGTGCATTCACTCATGTAATCGTGACAATCAAAGTTACTGGTCTCCTTCTTCAGTTTTTCCACTACAGCTTTAGAATTAGCATTGAATAAATCGATGAAACTCTTCAAAACATTTAAGTGGAAAGTGGGAGCGATTAGTTTACGATGAGAACGCCATTTTTGACCTAAAATGAAAAATAGTATGTATCATATATATAGCATGTAACCTCACCTGCTATCGATGTATACTGACATGGTTATAATGAAGGATGATAAGTGGAAATGAAAGCAGATCAGATAGCCCATCGTGATGAATTAACCACGATGGGTTTCAATAAAAACTGCGCGGAGATCTACCTCACAGATTACTCTTAGTTCCAATTACTAACAATCTTTCTCCTAATACATCACCCTATAGATGCTGGTGATAATCACACAGTAAACAGTACAATGGATCAGATTAGGTCTATCTAAACCAACGAGTTGGAGCCCTTTTCCAATCCAGTTGTATTAAAAAATCTATAAGTTTTATAATACACTAATCCTCGTATTTACTCTATATGTATATGTTACTAAATATACATCATGTATATACACGACGTATATTTGATGAAAACGCGAAATTTATTTCTATCTTTAATGCGATCTGTGATGTTATTTACAATGTGTCCTTATGACGATAGGCGACAATCATTTCCTATGAAAATTATAGTAGTAAAAAATATTTAATACATTCCGTAATTAATTTCACGGGTTTTTTTAATGTCTAGGATGTCATAATGAATAAGTAAAGGAACAAATACACAATAAAAGAACAATCAGTGTGATTGGTAATACACATTTTAGTAAAATATAATATAATGGTAACTAGACGATATCTGTACATGGGAATTATTTAAGAAAAATTTATATGAAGGGCTTTTTTATTTAAATAAAGTTATAACAATATATATATTTAGAAATTTTGTCTGTCTGTATATTTGTTTTGACATGAAATGATAACTACTGCACCAAATTGGATGCGGTTTTCACAGTTGTGTTTTTGAAGGACTAACTTATAAACTGGTGTGTTATATGTACCATCTAGAAGTAGTTCATTGCAATAATTGAACCACTTTTGAACTGCACGAGTACGAAAGTAAAAAAGTTATTACATAATAATAATATACCCGTGCATGTGAAGAAAAACTCAAAATTAAAACCTATGTCAATATGCCTGTTTAAGAAGATAATATATCCAACTCTTATAAGGAAAAATAAAATGACACACATACCTGTACTTATTAGCAAGCCATTTCCAAGCCAAGGTTTGAAAAATTTATAATCATCGGCTTTATCAATGTGGACATGGCTACTCAAGATCACTTCCACATCACGAGGGTCATATATGAATATAATTAGTCTTGGGCCAATCCATATCTTTACTATTCCAGAATCGTCAAAGTTGTAACTCTTCGTAACAAGATTTCGAAAAATATCTGAAATAAATTAAATAATGCTAATTTTTAGAGGAAAGAGAATGGTGAATATTAAATCTAATAACGAGAGACCTATGCCTAACAGCTGGACATTAATTACGTAAATATTTTATATTTGTTGCTTAAGTAGTTTTATGATCGTAGTACCATGTGAAGTTTTTTATTTGTACATTCGAGTATCGAGTTTAATTTTAGTTAAAATTAAGAAAGAAAATAGTTTTATGTGTACAATTTATGCAACGTATGAATATCGTGAAAGGCAATTTGTAGTGTCTAGTCTCCTTATATTTTGCCAATCTATTTGTCTTCATCGAAGTGGTAAACGAATAAATAAATAAGGAAGAAAAAACATGAGGAAAACTTACCTGCCGATCCCCCGGTAAATTCTAATGCGTTCCCCAATAGCGGTAGTCCTGGAGGTCCATCTAACTTTGCAGCTAATTCATAAAACCTTCTTCTAGACATCCTCCAGTAAGTATACCATAAAATCATAGCTGGCAGCAAAAGAGCATAAAACAGGGTGGTGGCAGACCATGTGCTTGATTGCACGACATTCTCAGCAGTGTAACTCATCTTCTTAATTTACGTTTATCTGTGAACAATAATATAATATAGTAACACATGAAAGTTTTCACGAGCGTCATATGGTAATACACGTCTATATGTGACGGTTACTTTCTATCGAATAGGCCGTCAGCTTGTTCGTTAATCTAAATATCTATATAGTATTTTTATTATATAATAAAAAATAAAAAAAGTTGCGCAAGATTATGATAAAAAATAATTTTGTATTAAGTTTCGATAACGATACTGTGAATGGTACACAAATTTATGATCCAAAGTGGTAACTAACGCCTACAATAATGAATCTATGATACTGCATAGACAGCATTTTGAATGAATATTGATCCTAACGATATCTCTCATGGATTGTCATTCCTGAGCACTATTATATTATAATGCCTGAATAATAAAATGATAACAAGAAGCAATGATGTATGTGTACTTCTAAAAGCGAAATTGGATATATAGATAGTATAGGGAAACTATTCACGTAATTGTTTATAATACATAATTATTAGCTGTGTCTACCTTCATATGACCTGTATCCTTCTCTAATACAAATACTATGTGTATGCTAAATTTTATAACGTTTGGTTGAGCTTTAAGAACGTCAAAAGGTAACAAGTAAACGAACTCATTTTTTCATTTACAATTTTAGTAAAATCGAGTTAATTGCCAGTACTTTTTCAAAAACAAAATGTACTTAATAGAAAATTATTTTACGAAATATATATTTGGCCCTACTTATTTACTATACTTTTATTTATATAGGTTCTATTTGCGATTGATATTTTTTGTTATTAGTGCTTGGTAATAGAATCATACAAAGTGTACGGTGCTTTCTCTATCTGTTCTCTTAAATTAGTTTTATATAAACAAATTATTATTAAATGTAAACAAAAAAAAAACTTTATTAAAATCTCACTTTCCAATGTAAGGCAATCTAAACAACTGAATATTTCAAGTTGAAAAAGCATTGGACATTGTTAATGACACGGTATTTCTAAGTATCATTAAATATAAGCAAATTATAATGGGGATCTCGTATATCAAAATTAGCTGTAGACTTGATCCTGCTGCTTTTCTAATTAGGTATTAGGCAATTAACACACACGGCAGCGGCTACATTTATTTTGACTTTATTTTATAATATTTTAAATTTGTAGTTTATATATTATAAACTACTAAAATACATAACTCCTGCTATTATATTAATAGTGGTAGTTAATACCCACATAATCAATTTCAATTTACCATCAATCAAAATTTAAATTTATGTTGTGATAAAAGTTTATTGAAATAAAAATCTATCTTTATTGTAATCTTCCACAGTTATATATAATTAAATATATTACTAATGTAATAGCATGTTACTGCATAACAGTACACATAGTATGCTGGCGAGTTCATTGTTATAGAATTAATTATATGGACCAAATATGGCCTGAAATTTTATTGTCACATTGTTTGTATCACAGTAAATTATCATTATATATTCTCAATTAGACACATAAAGTACATAGCTATATATTAACTATGACATTGTGATGTTCTTATTTAAATATAGGTAAGTAAAGAACAAAAATCATTAAATATTCCTAAAAGAGGTCATTTTAAAAGTGATTTAAATTAGCTACTGTATTATAATTTCAAGTTTACGTTTTATTGCATAAGCTAGAAATATCGCAAGCGTGCCTTTAAACCTGTACACTACTATATTCAAAAGGTTTAAGTGCATCACATTCGTGCCTAGTTGCATTAAATCACGTAACACATGCAATCGGCTGTTACTGGATATACCTATACTGAAGCCTTAAATGCATTGTAATCATAAGCATGAATAGCTTACATCATATATAATATTTCTACTAAATAATATCTACTTACAACATTGCGAAACGTATTGAATAACATATTTTATGCCAGATATTATAGGTATCGTTTGCAAATTTTGTATTAGAAATTTAATACGTAGTAATAATTTAAATACTAACATTATTATTTGGATATTTGTAATGATGTTTTAATATTCAGATATTTGGATATTATCGAAAATATTAATCATAGCTGAAACTTTTAATATGTACTTGTATTATACTTTAATAGTCGACATATATATTAACAAATAAAGTCAAGGTAAAGTCGTATAATAAACAAGTAACTAATATAAGCAGAAAACTTACAGTCCCTTAAGTACGTACTGTATCTTCACGCTCTTTGTCTGTTATAGAGTAGATAGAAACACCATTTACCTGAGTTTCTCTATTAATTTTTTTTCCGTTTGCCACAATTTATAAATATGAAATCGTTTAACATCACGTATTTTAAATTATATAATATAGATATCAAAATTATGTTTATGAATATATATTTATGAAAAATATTATTAGTATGTAAATTTATGGGTGTGCCTTTTTTCTAAATATTTTATTAAAAAAATTACATTACGTAGTACAATCCGACGTAATAAACAATTTAGTATAGTACACAGCACTACTATTACTATGGAACTATGACTAAAATTTATACATAAGGATTTTTTTAAGCTGTAATAATAATCAAGTGATAAAATTTTGTATACACGTACCATGGAAAATGGAAAAGGACATAAGCCACTTTTTATCTTTACAAATGGCCTTATGCCGGTCATCTAGACAAAATCGTGGATAAAAGCTAGTAATAACAAGTCACTTATATGTCCAGGTGCAAGATTCGAACATACAACCTCGACCTACAAAGCCTTCTCGCCACTAGGCCTACCAGTGTCGTCTTTAATTTTACGTAGATTATGATAGTTACTAATAAATGTGAAAGTGTGTTTGTTTGTTTTTTCTTAGCGATTTAACATTTTAACCAATCATTATGAAATTTAGTATATATCTACTATATGGGATGAGGAAGCACATGGACTTTTATCCTGGTCATTGAACATATCTCGGTCACGCAGATGATGTCTCAATTAAAAACTAGTTTAATATAATTACACAATAGCAAAATTTACATGTCATTGAACCCCAAACCGGTTACTGCTTAGAGCGTGCCATTTACCATTATCTAAGCTTAATACTCAGCTTCGCATTTGAACAGTTTATTAGATAAATAAATACAATTTTGCATACCCACCGCATTACATTACATAGCTATTTTAATATTTAATTAAACATGGAACGACAATTAAATGACAATAAATATATTATATTATTGAAGTGTTAACTACCTACTAGTATTGAATTAATTTGTTCTGTGTTACTTCAACACAACATTGTAATAAAACCA
The DNA here is from genome assembly GCF_026898425.1 of Galleria mellonella. NCBI lineage: Eukaryota > Metazoa > Arthropoda > Insecta > Lepidoptera > Pyralidae > Galleria > Galleria mellonella. Next base: position 1,390,821 of record NW_026442172.1, on the reverse strand, counting down.
TCAATTGTTAGTTTTATTGCAACCTATAAAATATATTTCCTCGAAAGACGCCTTTAAGATATTCAGTACTATATTCTATATCGACATTTATAATATATATTTTTGATAATGATATAAGTACAAGAAAACTATGCGCATTTGCCCTAATCGAAAAACTTTTTTCGAAATGGCTAACAAGCTAAAGGCTCATCTGACGAAGAGTGATAACCATAGCTTTTAGACATGAATAATAAAATGAATACAAAATACACTGTAATGCCTATTTTACCCTCACAAATTACCTTGTTATTTTAATAAACTGCAAATATTAGACGTAACTTAAGTCGGTCCTCCACAGAATTATAGAGTTAGATCTATCAGATGACCACTACGAAAATAACTCTGTGTAGTTATATAACTTCATATTTTAAACATTTTGCAACCTACTAAATTAATGAGTGGTCCATGCAACAAGGTATGGAAGTGTAACGTACACTTTGCTACTAGTTTAAAATGATGTCACAAATTTATAATGTAATAAGTAGACCATTTGAAATAGCTGACAGAGATATATATATTATTATTGCAACTGACACGATTATTTAAAAGGTATATTGTAAAAGCAAAAAAATAAAATACACGTGTAGCTACTTTGTATATTGTGTTCTTTTTTTCATATTTTAATATGCAATAAAGTTGACATACAAACTAACACATGTACCAATACAACATAAGATAATGTTGATATCGAGAAAATATAGCAATATAAATCTTTAGACCAAACTTTTAAAATAGGAAATCGTTTAACACGTTGAAACTGATGAATGAAGTATTTAATCGTCTAATAACGTTATCGAGTTTTAGTAATACTTACATAATTTATAACTGCGTAAGCTTTAAGTTATGTATTGATAACTTTTACACAACGATAATTAAATACGTATTTACAACATTTTATTTCTAAATGAGAAATCGACTAACAGATCAACAGAGTCAAAACTGCTAAAATTTAAACTTTGTATATGACTTCTCATCTTACTATGAAGATGTGGATTATGTCTACAAATGACGTCCACTACTTTATGTCAGGTAGAACATTAAAAGTTACATAAAAATTAAAAGTACCAGTCGGTCACGCGACCGATTAACTATGAAAGATTAAAAAATATTTTCTGTCACTATGTTGTTGTAACGATTATAAATCTGCAGTTATAATAAAATTATTTTTTTTATATCATGAAGACGGCAAACAAGCATACAGCCCGTCTGATAGTAATCGGTAACTGTAGCCTATGGATACCTGCAACACTAGGGGTGTCTCATGCGCCCTGCCGACCCTGAAGAAACCTTAATATACCCTTTTTGAAAAACCCAATACTGTAGTCTTTAGGAAAAACCTCGGTAAAACAATGCACAATATTTATTTTAAAATTTACGATTAATAGAAAGTGTTCAAGTTTTTACTAGAAATTACATTACAATGTTCTTCAAAAAGGTCGTATTAAGGTTTATATAGAATTAATAATGTTCATAAAATACCTCTGGTATTTTAGGCATCCATAAGATTACCATCAGACTGGCTATATACTTGTAACCACTATCACTCAAGTGGCAATACATACGTGCTTAATTCAAGGTGCTTGACTATTTTGGGGCCCTTTACATTAATATTTCATACACATACACTTTATACGATACTTGAAACTTCGTCCTCATAAAATCATCACATCTCTGTTCTCTATATCCGTGCCTTAACGTAGATTATTTAACTGTTAAAATCTCCTCAAATTTGTGTAATAGTTTAACCAAAAAATATCACAAACAAAGGCAAAGTAAATGTTGTATTATAATATTAATAAAAATAGTGCATATACCTATTAGTTTATATAATTTTGATTACACATTTTGTTTATATAATGTTTATTGTTAATTATTATTGTACTAATTAATAAAAGTACATATCAGATGAACTAGAAAATTTTGCTAAACGATTTACAAACGTTTGCCGCAGACAACAAGGTCAATAGTAAGTATTTGCGAATTTGTGACTAAGATTTCGTTGATCTGTTATTTACGTTATGCTGCTTCGACAATATTTCACAATACCAACAGCTCGCTTACAGTGGCCTAGTTGTTATTCACTATTATTGCTAAGATTATATTGCAAAATTTTATACCTAGTAGAGATATAATGTTGCGTTGTTATAAATATACTTACGATATTAATTTATCAACACATTTAGTAAATTCAATGGATTTTTTAATCATATATTTACATACTAACTGTGCTCAAGAATCTACCTAACCGAAATAAATAATAACTTATGTTAATGTCCATACAGAAAAAAACGAACACAATAATTTTCGAAAGCCGCTAAATATTACATACATACATATATATCTGTCACGTAAATATTATAAGCTCTAAACAGCCTGAATAATCTAAGTATTAAATAACAATCTTCATACCTACAAATATGTAAATAAAATATATTAAAAATTAACACACAAACATGTAAGTAAATAAATTAACAAACTCATTTTCAAATATGTAACGTTAATAAGAGAAATTAATAAATTGTTTAATAAATAATACTTATATATATTTTTTTAAGATAAATTGTGTTATTTTTATTTTATATCATTATTATTAATTTCTCTAAAGTCCTTTTTAGTTGATATTTAATAATTAATTTATATATATACTTTTATTCGTTCTTTTAATATTTTTAATTTAATTACTACAATAATGAATATGCACCTATACGTAAATAAATCCCAAAAAATATTTTTTTAATTTATTAGAAATAACATACCAATATTATATATTTCATCTTAAAAAATATATATACAAATACACCATTAACACCACTAAAAAAGGACATAAAAATTTTAATTGTCCTATAAGCAAATAAAAGAAACACTACTTCCTACCTTTTGTAGTGACCAGCCAGCACACAACACTCGGGAAACTTCATTAAAATGGTTAAGTTTAATAATATATTTATTTATATTAAAAAAACCGATCTACTTAATATGTATAAGATCTACGACGTCGTGACAGCGACTATCCGCATCACTCTCGCGCAACAGCCTATATACATCGCACCTGCGTCACAATTGAATGTGCTATGTATTTACATATTTAGATGCAATTATTATAGAATTTTTTACACAGTTTATTATAAATTGGTAAAATAATTATCAATGTGAATCATTTATAAACTTTCAGGTGTTTTTGTAATTGTAGGTTTGAATAAATTAACGAAATTATATAATTCAAGAATATATACAAATAAAAACAAAAGAATGAGCTTCCTGCCGTGATTTTCCTTAAAAACGTATGCGCTTCTTAATAAATTTTCTAAAGGATTCACAACGTGCTTTAGCGAGCACCTGTAGTCTGCGGTAACCGTTTACCATCGGACGGGCCGTATGCTTGTTTGCTATAGGCGATAAGCAGATTAATTTATCAGCTGTTTTACTACTATAAGCTGTGCAAAAAAAAATCTAGCAAAAAGATTATAGAAATATTATTAAAATATGAAAATTATATTCTAATAATTAAAAAGGGATTTAAAAATATCGAAGCGCGCGAATATTGAACCCGGCATACCATAAAAAGTGTAAGTTTTTTAATAATATTTTTATACCAATTAATAATTATGTAATAAATTGTCAAGAATCGAATCATAAATAAAAATGTTTAAAAATACTATAATTCGTTCAATATAAATAAAAAAAAAAAAAGTGATACATATATATAAACTATGCCAGAATAATGCCATATTAGAATATTAACCTAGAAATAGGTTTAGAATAAATAAAATCGGTCAAGTGCAAATTGAACTTAAATACCAAGAGTTTCATATATATTGTAAACTAACCTGTTAATAGATTTATGTTTTCTTTAGACAAAAAAATATTTGAATAAACCTAGCTACATATCATTAAAGAATTAAAATTAAAGGAATTTATCTTAAATTAAATTACTATATAATACTATTATATAGCATAATAGATTGAAGCTCTTTAATTAACCATGACTTAACTATATATTTATTATATTAATATGTATTATGTATAGTTATTTATATGTGTATTGTATTGTAAGTGACTTATGTATGTATAGTTTTTGTATATATAATATATCATTCTATATGTTTGTATGTTCATACATCTTAAAATGCGTTTATATTGTTATTTATGAAATCATTTATTTAATTTACAAATTGATTTTGCTAGACTAATGCACTGCTATTTATTGTCTATTTAGCGTAACGGTTGACGAGTAGAGAATGCCATCAGGCATTAAGTCAGCCCTATAGACATATTTTAATGTGTGCAAAAGCATAAATAAATATATAAAATTAATACTAATATAATATGTCTTTTATATGAAATAGATACTTTATTTTATTTTATTATTGATATTGCAATTTGATTTTTTTTTATTTTGCACCATAACTATATTCAAAAACCGGATCGCATAATTAAGATTATTTATGAAGGTTTTTTTAAGTATGGAACCCTAAAAATGAAGCATCTGTTCAATTCGTTTCGAAGTCCGAGAGACCGATTCAAGAACACAATCTTTATTACGTTGTGCCGAATTTGGTAAACAAGTTTTCCTTAAAGTGACGTCTAAAGCTGCCATTCAACAAATAAAAAATTGGTTCAATCTTGACTGAGACTTTGCATCTCTGGAATTTTATACAAGTTGCCCTGCACTGGAAATAAAATCACACAAAATATCACATTTGCATATAATTTATTTGAGTCTTCTACATCCCATAGAGAGGTTGGAGGGAGGGGACAAGAGATGGTCGCGAAAACCTTTTTATTCTTTTGATTCTCCGGTTTCTGACCGAGATATTATAATCATAATAAGATAAAACAGAACTTTATAAATGGATTGTGAACAATATGTTAACAAAATAATATTATATTATAATTATATATAAATTGCATTATTTTAATGAAAATTTCTTATGTTAAATAGTTTATTATAAAGTTTTAAAGACTATATATAAGAAAAAAGTAAATGTCATCATGTCATCAACAATACACTAATAATATCTGAAATACTAAAATTGATAAGAATTTAAAAATTTATAATACCTTAGCATGACTTTAAAATCCGACTCGGGGCTGTAAAGAATTGTTCTACAGGGATCATAGCATGATCGTATAATTATCGCTATATAAAAAAATTGTTAAAAATAAGATCATATACAAGAAATCAAACGTTTTAAAACTAAACATTTTCTATAATAATGCAGTTTTTATCATTCTACTAAACTTAATTCAACGTAAATTTAATCTAGGAATTTTGAGTTTAAATGTACTTTGATTAAGTAGGCTTTACTAAGCTTACTTCGAATCAAAAACCACAGGGAGATTTGTACAAAAGTCATTTGATTGGGCAGCTCTGTCCTATTCGTGTTTCTACCGTGAAGCAGTTATGTTTGTATGACTGTTTCAGTTTGAAAGGTGGGATATGGCAGTGAATTTACAGGGTACAGAGAAATAACACCTGAGTTCTCAGGAATGGCAACATATGGGGAGTATCATGGATGAGACATTATACTCTGTTATATCCATGATACTGCTCATGTTTATAGGTGACGGTTTTTATTTTTTTAATGGGTGATAATGGCATGGTAACCCCGTCTGCGCTATTGGTATACACTGGCGGGGCACCAGTGAGGGATGACAGATGAAGATGAAAGTAGGTCAGTTAGCCCATCCTGACGAATTAAACTAGAATTAGTCACGATGGTTTCCAGGGGGAACCACGTGGAGGTCGACCTGACAGGGTATATTGCTAGTAATAGGGCTATTTGACCCCGTTACTAACAATTCCTTTCCCCCCTATAGGCGACGGTTACCACTGTCCATCAGGCGGATCATTAGTTTTCTAAGTACTATTCTAAGTTGCATAAAAAAGCATACACGCAAAGTTCGTGCAATTATACGACATCTATTCCAAGCTAGGTCTGTGGTGGAAACTACGTCACGCTTAATAATATTTAATGGTATTGAAAAATTTTCCAACAGATAGTAGTTACTTGTTCCGTGGACGTAATCATTGGATATATAATGGATTGTTAAAGAGTGAGGGAGGAACGAATATACAATTTGAAAAGTTACATTTTTTAATGGTATATTCATTCTGTTTTTTAATGCCGCTCAAAACATAGAACAATAGTGTTTCTTTTCTTTTTTTTTCAACAAACTTCAAAAAGAAGAAAATTCTCAATTTAATTGTATTTTTTTATATTTGTTACAACATAACTCAGTCAGCTGTAAACCGATTTAGATTTTTTTTAACTTAATGAATATACTTACAGATTATATCCATAGAATTTTTATCAAAATCGGTCCAGTAATTTAGTTTTTAAATCAAAATAACTGGTTTTGCTTCAATTAAAGTCGGTTTTTTTAATGTAAATTAATCAAGGAATGAGACTTAATTATATTAAGAGATACTGGAGTTAAAATACCATTATAATATTATTGAATTACTGAAACTATGCTTAGAGCACACATAGACATTACTAACATTGATTTGATGAGTTAAAATGGTATGGTAACTCTGCCTGCGCTATCGGAATACGCTGGCGGAGCACCAGTGAAGGGTGATAGATGAGAATGAAAACAGGCCAGTTAGCCCATCATGACGAATTCATCAGGAATTAACCATGATAGTTTCCAGGGAGAACTGCGAGGAGATCGACCTGGTTGGGTATATTGCTAGCAATGGGAATCTCAGTCTCCATTACTAACAATTCCTTTCCCCCAACGCCATAGGTTAAAGCAAGACAGAGTTATAAGTCACTTATTGTGATTATTGTATTGGCGCTAGACTGGTATAAACTATAATATAAAATTATTCTGAATGTAAACTTCTTGAATGAAGATAAAAACTTATTAATAATTTCTAATTGGTGAAGATATTTTATGTAACTTGCGTAATAAATACAGTGAAATTGCACAAATCGATTAGCGCCTGCCTCGCCCGCATTCATATTACATTTATCAAGCAAAAATTACTAGCAATCTATAACGTGCTTAGGTATCTATTTTGATGGAGCTGCTAATTTACTACCTTTTTATATCTAACCATCCATTTATTTATGCAGTAGCTAAAGATTTTTTTTTATACAACATAGAATGGCAAACAAGCTGACGGCCCACCTGATGGAAATGGAACCGTCGCCTATAGACATGAGCAGTACCATGGACATAACAGAGTATACTGTTTCGCCCATGATACCCCCCATGCGTTACATTTCTGAGGACTCAGGTGTTATTCCTCTGTACCCAGTAAATTCACGCCATATCCCACCCTTCAAACCGAAACACAGCCATGCAAACACAATTGCTTCACGATTGAAACACAAATAGGGCAGAGGTTCCCAAGCAATCGACTTTTGTACAAAGTCTCCCTCTGGTGTATTGTGATTGTGTCCCAGATTGTCTCACTTAAAACCGACTTCAATTGTGACTAAACCAGTTACTTTATTTTAAAACTAAACTACTTAACAAATTTTAATGGAACTTCTATGAAACTATTCTACTAATATATCTTTTCTGATAAAAAAATATTTTCCTAATCGGCTTAGAAATTACAGAATTATGAGGTAATAAACGTAAAAAAATACAACCGAATTTAGAGCATCCTTTATTTTAAAATTTATAAAATTGATATGTTAGGAGTAAGCTTTTCTGGGTTACTAGCTACTATTACTACCGACACCCCTTATTCTTAAATATTTCGTCTTTTTTACTATTTCTACCTGCGCAAACATTCATAGTCGCAATTTAACATTCCTTTGTCTTTTAAAGGAAAAATACGGATACTACAGTTACGGAAAGGATACAGGTGTTGTAGTAACTAAGGAGCCTGGGATTGCATAGCCGTATACCGTTAATCCACATTTGAGCAAATTAATAGAAAGGAACATCCTTGACCTGAGATACAAAGTCTACCTAAGATAAAAATACCTGAAATATAAAGTGCTCAATGTGTTTCTGGATTGAGCAATTAAACGACCAAGAGATAATAAACAAACAAACTTGCTATCATATTCATAATATTAATAAGATTTCTCTTTAAGCTACATGGATCATACTTGTATCTCCAAACATAGAAGGTATAACATAGACTGCAGGACCATTCTTAAACCTTATATCAAAAATTCATGACTGCGTTTTTGAAACCTGTTTGTTGTTTAAGACAAAAATAACCTCATGTTTGTAATTGAACAAGCTAAATATTGAAGGTCAATTTAAAAATATATCGGGCTGAACCTAGACCTACAAATTATTTATTTAAATAACTCTATTGGCAAAATAAGAATATAGTACAAATTCGGAAATAATTCTAGTTGCATTTTCTACCAGTAAACCTTTGGGATGAACTCACGAACGCGGTACTTCATTATTAAGGTAGGTAAAATTAATAACACGTATACTTAAAGAAACATAATATAATTATCTGGTGATTCAAAATATTAAGATTTCTTCACGATTGGCAAAACTTATATATTTATGTTTATAGTATTGCAAGCGTCCATAGATTACAATGGCCGTTTAATACATAAACTGTATACTTGTTTGCCACCATAATTATATATTTTTTTATACAACTTAGAATGACAAACAAACTGACGGTTGCCTATAGACATAAGCAGTACCATAGACATATATATACTTTTACTGTTATGACCATGATACCCCCATATGTTGCCATTCCTGAGGATTCAGATATTATTCCTCTGTACCCTGTAAATTCACACCATATCCCACCCTTCAAACCGAAACACAGCCATGCAAACACAACTGTTTTACTTTACTAAATAAATGGTTAATAAAGAATAAATAAATAAAATAAATGTGCTATACTAGAAGATAGGAGTAAAGTTGGGGGGTCGATGACTAAATTACACAAGGATCATCATCATCATGACAGCCTTTAACTATTCACTATTGAACATAAACCTCCCCTTTGGGCGACTTTGACAGTAGTTGCCACTCTTGGCAAGCGAATGGACAACCGCAGTTAGGTTTTGGAAACAAGAGAGACACTGCTACCTATCCCTCGCCTTCTTTAGTCGCCTCTTATGACATTCACGGCAAAGGAAGGGGTGGCCTATTCTATACCGGGACCACATGATAATTAGATGAGGATATTCTTTCATAAACTGAGTTAAAAACAATGAATTTCTAGTACCACTAAATTACATAATAATATTATTCATGTTAATAAAATAGCCATAAACAAATTTGTATTACATAAAAATATGAAACCGGCTAAGAGTGAACACGCAACTAAAACGGTTTGTTTATTAAGTGGTCAAAAAATTATTTTAGTAGATAAATAAAAACATCAAACACTGCCATCGACGTTAGCCAAATATTGTAATTCTATAGCTTAAGTAGTAATAATGACGATAAGATTTGAAATTAAAACAAGGCTAATAATTATATTGTCTGCTTTCTTTTTAGATAAATAAACGCCTAAACTTTATTCTACAAGTATTTAATTTTTCTCTTTTTGTGAGTAGGGAAAGTAGATAAAATATTATTTGAGAATTCAGTTCAGGATATGACAGGGCTAATACACTTAAAGACAGTAAAAGCTCATAAAATTTAATATAAAAAATAAGATAATAATAAATAAATATAACCTTCATGGGATACCTTATAAATATTAGATTATTAAATCACATACATAAATAAAAACGAGAAAACTTTTTTAATTATGACTACATTATTATATATCGGCCATATGATTCCGGCAAAAAATAGGCCACCCCTCTCATTCCCGTGGGTTAATGGTCGAGGGATGGGAGGAAGAATCATTCTTAAAACATCACCGAAGCCTAATTACGGCTGTCAATCTACCTGCCAAGCGTGGCAACTACTGGTAGAACCCTCTAAAGGAGAGGCCTATGTTCAGCAGTGGATAGTTAAAGGCTGATTTTATCATCATCATTATCATCAATATAATATGAAAACAGGATATTTTATACATAGTCTACTCGTTAATTATTATTAAGTATTAACAAATAAAGAAGTAAGTATTATAAATAAACATTTATCACAAAGATACCATTCCAATATAATTCATAAGAAAAGATCGTGCCCGTTGTTTTATTTTACTCCGATGTATATTTCCATTGACGTCACACTTCTCTTGACCTTCGTCGTCTTAACATTGACTTACAAACCAGTCTAAGTTTCTGGAAAAGTTCTTTAGATTGTTTTTAAAAGGTATTTGGGTCGAAATTCCTGTGTCATAAAGTTAAGTTTATTTTAATTTGTTGCATGATTTGCATTAAAATATATGCATTGAAATGTATCTACTAGTACAAGAAACATTACATTTTTGTAGATTATATTTAATTATTATGTGCTAATTTAAAATTATGTTTATGGCTATAAGAAAGAATTTAATTTTACCGTAATTGATATGGAACCAACACGGGAGTAAAGGTTTTCGATTTTAAAATAATCAAAAATCTGTTCTAAATCTGTAAAATGCAGTCAATGTAAAACCACCTTTTTAAAATCAATTGAAAACTTTTTAAGTAATACAAGTAATAAAGGTGTACTAAATAGATTAAAGCACTGTTGAAATTCTATATTATAATGAATAATGGTAAACACAATATATAATATTAAACAAAAGAGTCAGGTATACATTAATACATACTAGCTTTTATTCGCTACATCACCCGTGTGACCGAGATATATTTTTTCGATGGGTGTTAATGAAATGGTAGCCTCGTCTGCTCTGTCAGTATATGTCGTGGTACCAGTGAGAGCCGATAGGGCGGTAGATTAGTTAGCCTATCGTGATAAATTCAAGAATTAACTAAAATGGGTTCCAGGGGGAACCGTGTGGAGATCAGTTTGGTGTATAACCCTATCGCTAGCAATATAAAGTATATATTAGTTAAAAAATTCCCCCCATCGATATATTAATTGATTATAACAATGAGAAGTTTATGTATTTCACCATCTCAAACCATAACCATTTTTTACGATTGATTACGTCGATAAGGCACCAAGGTACATACAAAAATTAACTCATTTTCATATTTTATTTATATGATTTTTATTCACTATACCCGTGACTACGTTCATATAATAAGTAAGTAACTTCGTCATACTAATTAATATAAAGAATGACATTTATTTGTACTGCTAAAACGCCAAAATGTATTCAAACATATAAATACACAAAATTATGTTCACGTTTATTATATTAGTAAAGATGTTATTCGTGTACATTACATAGTATTATCTAGCGTAAGCAATTTACAAACTATATCTACTGGCAGCGTAAGTATGAAATACAATATGCATTTTATAAAATGTTGACTTGTTAAATTAAATGAATCGCTAGCAGTTTCATGTTTTAAAAGTGAAGTATGGCAGCAATATTGGCTGACCTAAAAATGCCGTTTTGCCCTCTGCCGCTGCAAAACGGGTTCATTTTCTGTGAAATTTAAGCAAAGAATACACATACAAATATACATACACACGCAAAATTTTATAATTATTAGATAAATAGTTTCGAAGATTAGTGTGAAGGAGCATCGTGATATGAGATTTTTAAAATCGAACATATCTTATTGGACCTATATATTAATAGTACATTTATTTAACACCAGTATATTAGGAGATTATTTTTGCAACTTAGAATGTCAAACAAGCTGACGGCTCACCTGATGGAAAATGCTGACTGTCGCCTATAGACACGAGCAGTACCATGGACATAACAGAGAATAATGTATCGCCCATAATACTTACTCCCCATTTTCCCCCTTATAATAATAATGTGTTATGCCTCTGTACTCTGTAAATTCACTGCCATATCCCACCCTTAAATCTGAAACACAGCCATGCAAACACAACTTCTTCACGGTTGAAACAACGTCACGTCACCTCCCACATTTCGGTCACCTCGTAAGTCAAGTCTCTTTTTCTCGGCTTCGGCTTTCACGAGGTTCTTGTCATGCACTATGATAACATCTACCAAAAACACCCTCGAGAGTGCCCGATCACACCTTATAACGGAAATCTGAAGCTGATATACAGGGTGTATTTTTTTTTTCACTAAGCCTTTATATTACATTTTTTTAATATCTCCTGTGTATAGATATCATTTAGTTACAATTTTATTACATTGGTAAGAGTAAGAAAACCATTGGCAAATTTTATAAAGACAAGACACCTGAGTTTAAGCAAGACATTCAGGAATAGAATAGTGAACAAATAGTATCTAATTTAATGCAGTACTTTTTTCGTAGCAGTGAAACGTGATGATGAAACAAGCATATAGACAAACAAAAAACGTTTTAAACTATTCATTTCTGTTGCTCTTATTAAGATCCCTAATAACATTTTCAACGGACTTCAAAAATGAGGTTCTAAACAGTAAAACAAAATACTCTCAGTTTCAATCTAATTTACTTGAATAAAATTATTTTTTTCTTTCTTTCAAACCAAATTAAAAGTTATTATTATTACACATTAAAGTGATTCCACCAGCTCCACGATGCTTCCAGTATAAAAAAAATTGTTTTGCCAGTGGCAAAGAATCAAAACTGGGGTCCCAGGATCATTCAAACATGAGAGCTTACTTTGGATGCAACCATTTTCAGTCCTATAAGATGATATTAGAGATCAACCTGCAGATACAGCACTTAATCGAAACAAGTCCTAGCATCACTCAGTCACGAGCTTACTTATGGAGTTTCCCTTCGGTTCAAAATGTGACAAAAGAGATCAAACTGTGGAGTCAGCCCGAGACGTGACTGAAATCATGAAATCACTCGGACACCAAAACTTATGGGTGATTTTTTTTTCACCCCTATATTATGACATTAAAGATCAATCCGTGGAGATAAAGTAAGATAAGTTTTGAGTTTGTTGGATAGACCGAAATCATTTTATGTTGTATGGGCCGTAGCCATATATGAATCGATCAACCCGTAGGTCAAGCGCTACTGTATTTTGATTATAATAGGATGAGCGCTCTACTAGTCCTGTCAAGTTAGATATACGTATATATATTTGATGACAGGGACCATAGGTCCAATTTGCGACACTGATTAGACACATAGTGAACGCTAGTTAAGATGTTATAAAACTTTCATAAGGAGGACTATAAAGTTCAGTTGTTTGATGTTGTAGGAATATGAGTATAGAGAGGACTCCAGTGGTTCGGATGTAGAAATACATGAGTGTAAAGAGGACTATAAATCCGGTTGTTTAATGTAACGTGTGTATAGAGAAGGCACTGTATTTACATAAGCCCAGTTATTTGTAATTGTAGATTCCGATTAACCACATAGTGAATTAAACAACAAAGTAATTAAGTTTATAGTGTGCACTTGGTCTATTTAGATAATTGATCATAAGCTTATATACGGGATGGTTCCTTAAGGTTGTATTTTGTTATAGCATGACAGATTAAACACATAGTAAATTAACCAAATAGGAATTCAAGAGTTTATAATGAAAACCATAAGAACAGTTATAATGTTTGTATATTTATTTAATTAATGACATAATGAAACAACTAAATAAGCCGTTTTTATTTATAAATTTTATATGTTTGAATGATTAACCACGTAGAATAAACAAATAAGGTACTTATTAGAAGTTTAGTGAGGACTAAGAGTCCTATTTTATGACGTTGCAAGAACTGACTAATCACTTTTTGATGAGATTAAGCTTCTTTAAAGTCAATGCGGTTTTAAATACGATTGCTTGATTACTAGGTAACCAAGTAATATTTAGGTAAGAGTTATTATAAGGAACAAGTCCTATTGTTTGTTGTAGCAAAACCTATTAATTGATTATTATGAAGTAATTGGTATTAAAATTGATAATAGTTTAGTGAAAACTACATGTCCTGTTTTTATGTTGTAGATAATAATATGTTTAATTAATCACATAGTGAAATAAACAAATAAAGAAGTAAGAGTTTAGTGAGGACTGAGAGCGCTGTTGTTTATTGTTTCAAAATCTGATTAAGTGATTAAAAAAATAAAATCAGTGATAATAATTGATAATTGTTTACAAAAGATTATAAACCCTATTTTAATATTTTAATGTCTGTATATTTGATTAATCACTTAATAAAATAACCAAATGGGATAATTGAATAAGAGTTTATTAATAATCGAGTCCTATAATTTGTTGTTTCAGATCAAAATCTTAAAGATTTTTTTTTGTTAAATACAAAATAATCTATTATTATAACAGAATTATATTATCATTACCTGTACTCTACATCTAATGATCTAGGTAATTTTAGAACTCATCCTAACGATTCTCTATCTATCCTATCCTACCAAAACCGTAAATAATTTTAATTTAGCGAATGTATACTATTAAATAATTTCTTCAGCTTAATTATTCTATCATAATATATAACTAATAACTAAGTATCCTAATCAATTTAAATATTCTATCCTATCCTAACAAAACCCTAAATCATTAATTAATCAATAATAAAAGTTTACTAAAAGAATACTATCAATGTAATTATATTATTACCATCCATGCCTAATAACGTAGATAAACTTAAATATTCCTAATTATTTTCTACCTATCCCATCCTAACAAAACCCTAAATTATTATTTAATAACACTACTTATAGCTATTCACATAATATCTAAACTAAAACCTAACCTAAACCTAATTCAGTTTAATTGATTTTTCTATAATAGTGTATCAAACAAATCTTTAAATAATTTTAATTGCCCAAAATTTATTAAGTTAATTGTATGTGTAATATAATAAATTCACTTAAAATTAGACATTAATAACTATCTAAGTTATTAATATCCAATTTTAAGTGAATTTAAATTCTGACAAAAATCTTACCTAATCTAATCTATGAATTTGATAATAGAATTAATATTTAATAAAATGAAAATAGTTATTAATAAATTATAAATAGTTAAATTTATAATCTAAACAGTTACCAACATAAGGTAAATAAAGCATTTATTTACATAATGTTGGTAATTCTTTTGTTACGAAATGGTTGACCGATAGTACTTTATAAATATCAAATGAATTTGGAAAACGAAACTGACTATAGTAAAGAACAATGAAAAATGTTTATTAACCTATAGACATGGAAATCTGAAATTTAAATGCTAGACCTATATCAAAATCCATTGACCCAACCTTATTAAAATCATCAAAATAATTTAACAAAAGAATTATCAACATCATTTTATTTACCATGGGGCGTATAATTTCAGAATTATTACAAATAATTAGTCACAGTCTACAGTGACTACCCTCTTTGCATTAATTATTCATAAATCACTTTCACCGCCAAATATGTAATATAAATATAAATGAGATATACAAGTATAAGCACACAAAATGAGGTATTTTTTTTTTCAAAAATGAGATCGTAATTAAACTTAAAAAATAATACACATATGCACATAAAATTTAAAAATGGCATAGAAATAGAATATAGTAAAGTATTCAGAATATCTCTTCATTAATGTATTAATGAATAGACTGTTTTTAAAACTTAATTTATCTTATGAGCCTTTTACTCTCCACTGCTGAACATAAGTCTCCCCCTTATTTAATAAATAACTGGTCGCCACAATTGAAGTCGCTTTTTTTGTGTAGCACAATCTTTATTTATTTAATATTTTACAGTTACAATTTTTTTATATCGGTAAGAAAATAAATAGACCATTTCCAAGTGACACATTAAGATAAAACATATAGCAGAATTTAAGATAGGCATTCAATAATACAACTGTGAACTGAATATAGTTTGGTGTAGTAGTTTTTGCTTGATGGCAGAATAAACATACAGACAAACAGACAGATAAAAATCTAAGAAATTATGTTTTGGCTTCTATTGCTCTTATAGTACAAACGTAGTGTAGTTACAACTTTATTATGTTAATACAATAGATGCCAATTCTAATGTCGTTTAAATAATTATAAAAACAATTCGATAACGATAACCACCAGAGGGAGACTTTGTACAAAAGTCGTTTGCTTGGGTACCTCTGTTCCATTCGTGTTTCTACCGTGAAGCATTTGCCTTTGCCTAGCTGTTTCGGTTTGAAGGGTGGGATATGGCAGTAAATTTACAGGATACAGAGGAATAATACCTAAGTCCTTAAGAATGGCAATGCATGGGGGGGGGAGATATCATGGGCGAAACGGTATACTCTGTTATGTCCATGGTACTGTTCATGTCTATAGGCAACGGTTACTACTTTCCATCAGGTGGGCCATCAGCTTATTTGTCATTCTAAATTGCATTTTGTATCAATTATTACAACTAAATGTTAATGAGAGAGCTAATAACAACAAAACATTGTGTGTGTAGTGT
Organism: Galleria mellonella; assembly: GCF_026898425.1. NCBI lineage: Eukaryota > Metazoa > Arthropoda > Insecta > Lepidoptera > Pyralidae > Galleria > Galleria mellonella. Next base: position 1,374,433 of record NW_026442172.1, on the reverse strand, counting down.
AGTTAATGTCAGTAATATTTTTTAGTATTATTTTCTTTTGGTATGTAGTATAAAGACAGAAAAGTGTTATGTTTCTTTAGTCTTTAGGAGGGAGTGGCTGGATTCTTATATTCTTCCTATTTTTGATAATATAAAAAATATATTTTTGCCAGCCAAAAACCACTCAAATTGTTTTTAAAAGTACTGTACCTATTTCAAGTATATTCTGATATAGTTCTGTTCTGTGTAGTACGAAGTAATAGTATTATTAGTAATAATGACTTATGAAACAACACTAATCACGGCATTTTCCACTAGCCATAATATTATTAGATCCGAGTTGTATATTATTATTGCATCCAGTACCTACATGTTATCCTTGCATTCGAAACTTAACCATATATTGAATCCACGCGTAGTCCACGCAGAAAACAAGAAGCCTCTCATTACTGCGCAGCCATAGACCTGTCTGATGATTCATTAAAGACACATTTAAATATTAACTAATATAATAAAATAATAGTTTAATTACATATATTTATCTATAAATCTAACTTCAAGCCAAGCCTCTTGAGGGTTTTTTTTTTATAAAACGAATATAGAATAGTAACCATGTCTACGTAAATAGACATATTATAGGTAAATATGATGCCAAGTCAATCGAGCCATCGCAATAAATTCGCCAGAAATTAACCATTAGGTTATAGGATACACAGTTCTTAAGAAAAGAATGAGTACAATGACAGACTTATCCCATAAACAGGGTTACTTCCAGTTACTCTTAGGGAAACCGTGTTTAGGTCGACCTGAACTAGTTTTTTTCTAATAATGATCCAATATTTCTTTTCGCTCTGTCCCTTGCTACATGCAAGCCTTATGAAAAGATAATTAAGGACAACATCTTTAAAATAATAAGGTAAATCAATACACTTCCACGTATAAAGTAGATAACAGAAAATCGGGGTCAGACGAAGACAAACAGGTTAGGTGTAAATACCTAGTTAAGGTAAATATCTGTAGTATATAACACATTTTATTATTAACTAGCTCACGTGATAGACATAATTTTTAAGCGACTTCAAAAAGGGACCTCATAACTCTGCTAGTTATAAAACGATTGGGATTTTTTTTTTCTTAAAAGGTATACTTTTAAATTGGTTTCATAGAAATTTTATTAAAATCGATTTAGTATTCTAATTAATCTAAATAAGTGGTTTAGGCACAATTGAAGTCTATTTTTATTGCGGAACATAACTTTGTTGTTATTATGTCATAAATTTTTAACCTTTTGTATAAGGAAAAATTGCTTTTTTTCAGGATGAAAAAAGTCCTTGTAAAATGCGCTTAGTATATCAACTTTTATTGACACAGAACGGATATAATGATGACGAACTGAGGACTGTAAATATATTTATTAAATATATAAAGATATAACATGAAAAGTCATCGATAAAATGCAATAAATAAATAAAATATTACTAGTACTATTATATAAATTGCTTCATAATTCCTAGATATACTCGTACGTACACACTTAGCACACAGATGCAATTTGCACTATGTTCAAAGAATTAATGCATGAATAATTTACATTCAAATCGTAACCCATCGGAGTTTCTGAGCATCAATTTGCAAATCTATTTCACATATTTGATAACACGGTGTAGTAGTTTTTCTGGACGCAACAAATATCATCTTGGTGTAGCACGATGGCCTCTCATTGACATCGTCGTAAACGAATCCCAAGTTGAACGACAGACCTGGTGGTATTCTTTTGCTTCGAGACAGTGACAAATTAGTATATTTAAGTTGTTCTAAATCTGGCACCAACTTGTATAACTTGATATATACGGGTTCTAATATGAGATTACAGAATTTTATACTCTGTGCAATGATGCCACCTCGTTTATATTGAATTCTGTATGGATTGGGATATGAGACAAGCCGATTTTCGCATATGTACGAAGCTGTTTTGCGCAAAGGACTTGAAAAGTACTTTGATATTTCTATAAATCTTTCTATTTCAGATTTGAAAGCTTCATCTCTCTCATCACGGTCTACAGCACTCTCAATTAAATCTGCCTTGAAGTCCTCCTTCACTGTCTGAAGTTCAATTGAATTTGCTATTGTTTGGTTATCTTGTCTTGGCTGTATAAAATGTAATATCCCAGCTATTGGTCTACCTCGCTTATACGGAGGAGATTTTGGTTTATTTTTTTCTTTTTGATACATTTCAGATGCTTCCAGTTACATGAATTTGTCAGTTTAATAATAACATTTAATTTGGCAAGTTTGACATTTCAGGTAATTGACAGTCAAACATGTACTGACTGAAAAAAAAGTTTCATAATAGAAATCACTTAAAGACAACTGCTGCATAGACTCTGTCCTTTTGTCTTTCCTATAGATAGGAAAACAAAACCAAATAAAAAATGGTAAAGACCGCACGTATTATTGTAAGTCTATGGGTGAAACTTAACGTGTTTCTTTTTAAATAAATTGAGTTATACGCACGAAGGTACTATTTATTGTTTGTAACATTTAAACTATTAGATTATAATTTGTATCTACCGTTACCTTTGAATATTTAACACAGAAACAAGATGTAAATTTTAATAAAAAAATCTTCAAACTTATAATGTACAGGTATCCAAATAGATACGAGTGTCTCTGCATTTTAGCTTCCAAATCAATGAACATATTGTAATCAATAACTTTTGAATATATATAATTAAAGATTGTGTCTCAAAAAAAAACACTTCAATTATGACAGAATCAATTATGTAGATCTTTAAATTTTAAAATTAACTACAGATTTTAATAAAACTTCTATGAAATCGGTCTGTGAGTATATACTTTCAGATAAAAAAATAATTTTACTGTATAAAACTGACTAAGTTATGAGGAACGAAAACACAAAAAAAATACAAAAAAATTGAGAATCTTCTTTTTCAAGTCGGTTGAAATATTTTAATACATATGTAATAGATACATAATAGATACTTTTTTATACATTTCAACACATTGTCTAAACATTTAAAAGGAATGTGGTATTGAATCAAGAACAATATATACGATGGCTAATTTACTTATATTCAATTACCTAGTACCTATCGGCATTGTTGATCTGCCCCAAACAAATTGGCATTCAAACATACGTATGGCATACTTTTTAGACGTTTTGCTTTGTCGGATGCTGATTTTTTACTTTGTTTTTCGTCTGCCTTTATTTTATATGTATGCACGTATAATGTAGATAAAATAGGTATTAATGTATATTAGTTACATATAACTATTATATATTATATGATATTTGTTGTGTTTATGCATAAAGATGTAATATTGTTTTTTTTTCTATTTTTTTACTTATTGCATTGTATCGACAATTATATTTTTTGGTATTCCTGCCTACAGTTGACTGGCAAATAATGTCATATGGTATTAAGTCCGTCATTTATACTATCTAGGCGTATTAAAGTTTAATAAATAAATAAATAGAAGTGCTAAATTAGTGGCATCTAGAGGTTTCACTTTCGGTGCACTTAACGTTTCTACCTATTTTCTTTTATTACGAGTACTACGTTATTGATTTCAATTTGTTTATTTACATAACTTTATTAATCAAATGAGAATGTGGTATCAGAGACGGATTTAATGTTGGTAGCATTCTCTACTACAAAAATTTTGGAATGCATCTTAAACTTGAACGCAATGTGTTTTTATTTGAAAAGTGATTTGTTCTATATAGTCATTTCCACAAAGAATGCTTCAACCATTTTAAGTTAATCTCATATATATTTTTACACGTATAATACCATATTACATGTATTGCAATCTTATATTACGTAGTGTTATTGAAATAATAAAAAAATGTTGCCGTAGGTACTTATTGCGTTATTCTTGATATAAAAACTCGTGTATTGATAAATATTATGCAAGTTGATCTTGATTAACTAACTGACAGTGGTTCGGGTCTCTAAGTTCATAAAATTATACAATATGTCTTATGACGTCTAATTCCAAGAATCGTTTATATTAATTTATTCCTAATATTTTCAATCTTTTCCTGAGTCATTCTATATTTACTCGCTCATCCATGAGCAATTGTTTGTTTCTTTTTTAATTCTTTGTATTTTTTTAAAAGTTTAACCCCATCAATTGCGATGTTTAAAGGAAACGTAGGTACTATTAAGTGTAAACAAAATGTGATCTAGTAATTTACTAGAAAATTATTAGGTTACTGTGACATTACTGGGCTATTCACATAGCTTGAAAGACCGACAATCAATGGGGAAGAAAGGTTTTTAATTGGCGACCCCATACGAGCAAATACAGTGTAATATGACCCCCACTAGATAGAATGACGACCTTAAATGTATTGCAGGGAGCTAGTAGATGCAAATGGCTCAGAACCGTTTCTTATATAGATTGTTATATTCTTATATAGCCAGACTAGCCGACCCGGCAAACGTTGTTTTACCATATACATCATTGCTTGAAAATATTTTTTTAGTTCAATAAAAAATAGCTAGCACTATAAATGTGTAATAGCTGAGGTGATGTGAATTATGATGATTGAACTACATTATTTTTTATTGAAAATTTCAATATTGTTTCAGTAATAATAAATATCTATGCCAAGTAATTAATATGTACGTTATTATTAATCTATTACAGTTCGTATTAAACTACCCTACTTAACCTACATTTTTTCTCTCCAGATTCCCAATAATTTTTTTCTTATTAAAATATGACCATTACGTTATAAAATCATCAAACTAAATGTTTTATGTAGATAGCATATTTATTTATTATATTTTATTTATTGTATAAATAAGTACGTATTAAACTCACATTTCTATGTAATATCACTATCACTACATAGTATAAAACAAAGTCGCTGTGGCTGTTTGTCCGTCCCTATGTATGCTTAAATCTTTAAAACTACGCAACGGATCTTCGAGCGGTTTTTTTTAATAGATTGAGTGATTCAAGAGGAAGGTTTATATGTATAATACATGCATAATGTTGTAAAGAAACATTGATAATTTTAGGGATTTCTAATGTGATGTCGTAAATAAACACACTTTTTTGCGCTCACAATGCAAACGCTGGCTGAACCGCACGAGATAAATCAAAATCATGTACTACAGTATTGTATACCTTCAAAAGGTCAACAAAAAAGTCCGCGATGGTATATCTCTATCTCTTAAGGATAACCCACAATAACCATTTTTTATCCTTTATATTTTACGGGGAAAAATGGCTTATTTACGAAGTGATTTTAAACAATACAGTATTAATTTTTATTCACTTATGTACTTTAAATATATTGTCCATTTAATATAGAACAATATATCTGTTTACAGCATGTAATTTTTATGAATGTTTTCGAAGATATTACAGATTTAAAATACACGGACATAGGGGGGGCTATTTAGTATCAGAATTGCACCCGTGCGAAGCCGGGGCGGGTCCCTAGTTACAATATATATTATTATTTTATTTGTATATTTATTTCCTACAAATTTGTTGTTTGAATGCTAGTATAGTTAATTTAAGCTTCCATGTTCTTTAATGGACAATTATAAGTTTTTATAAATATATTTTTGTCTCGAAACAACATTTACCCAACCAAATAAAAATTCCTATCAATTATAATTTCTGGCTACACTAAGAGTATTTAGTGATAGTACATTTCCAAATTTGTTCTATTCTTTCGATTGATTGGGGACATTAACTTAATTACTTAATTAATTAATATAACCGTAAAAATTTACGTGTATACAATTTACATTGTTTTATCTATATCCGTGAATGTATATCCGTGTCTATCAGAAAAATCTACTTAAGAAACGATCTTTGTGGTTCTTTTAAGAAAAATATTATTGCTTGTCTCTTTCTTCGTATGCATGACTATATGTAAAATATTCATAGAAACGCATACTAGATGGTATTTCGCAGGTTTTACACTTTTGCCAGTCATTGTTAAAAGCAATTATTTTTAAGTAATGTAACCTCATTATTAGTTTTAGACGAAACTGTTTTGACATTTGATAAAAAAAATTAAAATATATAAATTTTAATATATATTGTATTATATATCGTATTGTAATATGGATGACATTGCAGATTTTTATTTAAGACAAAAATAGGGTCACGACATATAGTCATAGTAAAAAACGCGACTTGCTAGTGTCAACAATTTGTACCGTAATATAAAACAATTTTATTTTATGTACATATATTCTTTTTGTGCCCCGTGTGGTCCCGGCATAGAATAAGCCACCCCTACTTTTCCTGTAGGTGTCGTAAGAGTCGACTAAGGGAGGGCGAGGGATGGGCAGCAGCATCTCTAAAAGCCTAACTGCGGTTGCCAACCCGCCTGCCAAGCGTGGCAACTACTGGCAAAATTCCCCTTATGTTCAGCAGTGTACATTAGACGGCTGAAATAATAATAATAATAAATATATTTTTTGCTATTTATTTTTTGTATGTTATATACTCTGAAATAAAGATACCTCATTTTTGACACCATAAATGTGTTGCAATTATTAGCAAATTACTCGTCGAGTTTAATATAGAAGGTAAGCCTACCGCCGTCACTGAAGTTATTTTGATAATGGTGTTTTTATTAGCGAAGATTTAAATTAATATATAAATTACTTTCGACCAATTTTGAATTCACGACTACTCAGGTTCATACGTCTAGATAGTGTACAATATGAACTAATAGGCTGCGATCCTCTCACTAAAGTTATATATATATATATATATCAGTTTAAACAAAACCTTAATACATACTTATATACTTTTATATACAATTTAAAAAATAGAGGTAAAATGTATTTGTTTTAAAGATGCAAATAACATAAAAAATAATATGTCGACTTATATAAATATCCATAGTCATTAGTCATTTATTAAAAAAAAAAACAATATACATTGTGTCTGAAATAAGGGATAGACATACAAAAATCATTACATTAACTTGAATATTACAACCATCCAATAACTTTAATAATAAATTATAATAAATACATTCTGCAATAAACAATGTCAACATTATTGAAAATTCATTTTTAATTATTTACATTAAGCAACAGTACAGAAGTCATATACAGAGTAGTAACATTTCTCTAATAAAAGGGATCGTAATTTAACATACCATAACTAGATAATATGATAAATATTTTGATTAAAGCTATAATTAATAAATATTAGTAAACAAGCGCAATCTGTTATAATTATTATGAAAAACAAATCTTCTCTACTAAGACGTTCTGCTCAATTTACTACTTTAACTGTACTATGACAAAATATTTTTTATATTACTTCATAGATGGCGCTAAAGCCAAGATTTAGAACAAGTAAATATTTTAATATTTATTTTATATTTAAGTGGATTTAGATTTTTTTATACACAATTACGAGTAAATACCTAATTATATTTCTTTTTTCAAGAATAATACCCCTGATATAATTTGAATTTTTTATATACCTTTAACACAGCGTAATGCGGTGTTATTTGCGGTTTTTACAAGTATATAGGTATTCAGCAATTAGATATTATAGACAAGTTTTATAATCATATATTTTTATTTAATTCTTAAAGCTAAAGAGTCGCTTTTTTACCATATATTTTTTTTGTGTTTTTACTGATCAAATATTGCATAAAGATAAATTTTAAAGATAAGCTGTGTTTCGAAATAATCTCTTAAGTACAACTTTGCTATTGAAAACAGAATAGGCGTTTACGACAACATTTTTATATAAACAGAAATAAATGTATCTAGAAATAATTGCATAAAAAAACTTCTTCAACAGATAATAAACTATTATAAAACTTTAACACTATGATAAGTGTAATACCGATACAATCCTGCGATACTACCTAATTTATTATAATTCAGTCTACTCATCATCTATTAAAGATCTCATAAAAGATTGTAGAAGTGTAATTTTTGTATTTTTTTTTTTTTTTGTACGTTTAATTAAACCATTCTTCCATAAAAAAAACCTGTTCATTAATGAATGTAAAATGAATATGGAATAAAATAAGCAGGTGAATCATTTTGTAATACAAATTACAAAATGATTCGAAATTGGCTAAGGATTGGAATAATTGTTATTCTATTTTACTCTAATTGTACCCTTTTAAGTACTATTTAAAAGTTGCATAACGCTATTTATAAATCTGTGCCTCTAGTGAGAAAGGGTATAACTCAAGTTATAGTCTTTTTCTTTTTTAGGCTACTTTAAATAAGCAAATTTTTCTCTTTCGAATGGTATAAGAATCGTAACGATATCTTTAAAAACAATAGAGATAGTAAACATGTAAAAGGCTACAATTAACAAAATATTTGTGGTAAAAAAGTTATAATTAGAAATAAAACTACAATATTTTACAAAAATAGTGCCAAAAATGACAAGATACTTAGAACCACCCTTTAAATATGAATTTATTTTTGTGTAAAATGAATCAGTTCGATTTGAACGCTTTTATACCATTTAATAGCGATTATTTTTTTATAGCGTAAAATACACAACATTGTTTTTCTTCAATACTTCAATACAATAGTATTAATTCAACTTAAAACTATTTTCACATGATAATTTTAATATTTTTGTTAAGTGTGATTAAGTATAATAGAATTATTTTTAAAACTATAGGTTTTACACAAAAACCGATAATTTCATAAGAAAGAGGAGAAAAAATTACTATAAATGCAATCATTGACTTGTTCAATTAGCAAATAATAAAAGCAGCAGAATTTTTTTTCTTTATTTAAAATAGTTTTTGACTCTCCTGAAAAGTGGCCATTTTGAATTGAACCTTTTCTCACTAGAGGCACAGAAATATCTTTCAATATTTAGATTTTCATATATAATTAGTTATTTGTGTCTTTCAATATTTTTTTAGCTACTCGTATTATGAGGACAGTATCTAACTCATCGGTTCCATACAGGCTAATACCATGAGTATTCTCTGTTTTGGAGAACGGAAACATAAAAATTCTCTTTATAGTTAACGAAGTACATGTACACAATTTTAAATCAAAACGAACTATTAAATCAAAATAGGTTAGGAATAAAAATCTATTATCTGGATATATAGTGTGTAGTATGTGTGAGATGATGACAGTAGGTTTAACGTCATAATTAGCGGAAATATTTGCGTGAGGCCACATTGGTGTTTTAGTCAGGATTAGAGGCACCGTTATGGCGATGTGGGACACGGCTCAGTGCCATCACTTCTAAAGAATTATGTGGATATTGCTTGTTCCATTAGGAAACATGTTTGCTTATAACGTAACCGACGCAAAACAAAAGGCTATTTGGTCTTCAGGAACAAACGAATGTCGTAAATTTGTTTGCCTCGACTCTTTGACACTTAAGTGTGATTTAAGGGTCATCTCTCGTATTTTTCTAGTACATAACAGAAATATGTACTCATTTTGTTTGGTTTTCCCAACTAAATATTAACAAAATATTCCATTAGGGAACAAAGTACAATATTCAATCTCGTTTAATTCAGCATAGATACCTAATTCGTTTCAGTCAATTTGCAATTAGTAAATTGCCAAATATATAATCATAAATAAAAAACTAACTTAAATTTTAACGAAAATAGAATGGAACTCACGTTATAGTTTTGACAGTTCAGTTTCGACAAAAAATCAATATAATGTACACATATAAAACGTACAATCGAATTGATTTGTTGTTTCCTGTTTTGAAGTTGGCTGATAAAATAAATTAAACATAATAATTTTCATATGTAATATAATAAACTTAATATATTATAAACGGAAGAACTAGTGAGCAATATTATATTAAGTACGTAAATTAATTTCTCCACAATGTAAATCTGATCCACAATCTTTCGTACATTTCGTGCAACTACATTGTATAATGTAGTTTTCCTTCTAGAGACCTTGTCAGAGGAAGGTCAGTTAATGTAAAACGTCCTTGATGTTAACGTAAGACAATAACGGTTTTAGCAGTCAAGGTGGTAAGTGTGCCAGCCGGGGGACGATCCCATGAGTCATATGATATGGGAGGCTTCGCACAACTACGAGTATCGAATGTAAGCGAGAGCGTTCAGCGTAAATGTTTATTAACATTAATCAACAAGTCAAAACATGTGTGTGTAATTTATTTTATTTACTTAATAAAATAAAATAACAACTAGAAATAAATAGTCTAAATATTAATCTTTCATACATTATATTATCTGTAATCTCACAAAAGTAAGTAAAGCGTCTTACTTATTATGAGTAGGTATGCTAAGGACTTTGCCCTACTGATCATGATAAAATATTAATTTACCAGGATAAAAAGTAACCTACATCATTTTCCACTCAAAATGCCTAGTACCTATATTTATGCTAAATTCTGTAATGATTAGATGCGCTATTATGGTAGTAAGAAATACCTACTTATTTTAACAATAAGGAAGTAAGGGTATTTTTGCACATACACGCCTCAATACCAATAATGCATACTACTTTTGTCTACACTCTTTCTCTCTCTTTGGTAAAATGTAGATAATAATTTTATATGTTTACTAAATTTCATATAAAACTAATATTAAACTTCCTATTAAAAAAGTTAAAATATTAACGACGTGTTACGTCTATTACCTTTAGAAATAAATCAAAAACTTAAACTGCAATCAATACGCGTCTACCAAATGTTACATGACGTACTATATACCTTATTTGTGGCAATAATATATCGCATTACATAATACCCTGGTCTCCTCTTAACGAACGTCATTGTGTTATGACCGCGTTGCATGATTGTCGCTCATGACGTCTCCTAACGGGAGCTTTCCATCTCAGTCCGCCAGGATAACGGGATCACTCCCTTCGATTTCAGTAGAACCCTTTCGTTTTCGAGTGTTGTGTCGCACCGACCTCCAGCTTACGTCGACTCGTAATCGAGTTTTAGAAATTGAAACCCAGTGTCCTTCTTTGTACGACTGGGTTATGATATTTCGAAATCGTTTTGCGGTCACTGTGGTGTTTGACTTCCTTCACCGGCCAAGTCAGTTTATTTTATTATTAATTTAATTTTCGCCTTTAAATTCACACACCAGATAAAATATGGAACAATACATTAAAATTATTTAATTTACAACTGATCAGTATTTATTCTCATAGAATATATCTATTTAAAAGTTAAAATTTAAATCTTTAATAAAAACCATGAACATAATATTATTCTGATAGATAATTTAATCTTTAGGCGAATTAATTTGTATAAATTGAACAAATCAATGCTTTAGCTCTGTTTTATAAATCTGAGATGATAAAACTTGTTTTTTAAACGAAATCAAATTTTAGATAAGTATAGTTTTGTTTCCGCTGAAGGTCATTGCCCTCGATGTTACCGGATGCGAATGGATGACTTCAATAAAATAAATGATCATTATATATTTTCTTTAAAACTGAAATGGAATGAGATATTTTCAATGTATGTTTACATATATTTAATTAATTAAAAAGTAAACAGCACTTATTATTTAAATTACTTTTTAATGAAATAAATATCTTTAATATGTGTACCTACATGTCTTAATAAGAAATAGGTTAGTCACGATTGAACATATAAATATGTGAGTAAATCTTAGTATAATTAAAATATTTATTTCTTAATTTATTATAATTATAAAACGTTAAATAGATAACGAAATACATTTTATTATTATTATCCACTGCTGTATATCTATATCCAGAGCATAATATCTATACTCAACTGAGATATAGATATATCAGTTGGAAATCATTGAGTGAAGCCTATGCCTCATTCAATGCCTTCCAACTTATTTTGATTATTATTATTTATGATGAAGTATCTATATTATCCTTTGCCATAATGTAAAGAATCACCACTATCCTCTATAAGTAATATATAAATGTCGACTAAATGACCTAATATATGTACAAAACAAATTATTGTTATACCATACATCGGTACAAGAGATAGAATTGTGCATCGATGGAAGAACTCGAAATAAAACTATACACCAAATCGCCTGACCAGCATAGTAATAGTAGCTTTTCAAAGAAGATAATAAAATTCAATATTTACAAAAACACATTTAATGCAAAAGTTATCTTTGCTGCTTAAATAATTTATTTGCAATAATAAATAGAATGGAAAAACAGACAGTTTACCATGTCTCTGATTAGTTTAATACATTTACATTCAAAATTTATCTAATGTATTACTTGACAACCGTCGGGAATATACGTGCATGAAATTCATCGCGTGAATATCTCGTGGGGTGGAACGTGACGCAAAATGTAATGCATGAATACAAAAAAAAACACGAGGCTATACATACTACCTACTTATTTATACTAATTTGATTTTTAAGCGACTTGAAAAACAAAGTTTCTCGATTTGTTTATATTTTTAGGGTTCCGTACCGTAAAAAGTATAAAGGTACCCATATGGTGTAACTTTGTCTGTTCGTCTGTCTATCATAACACTCAACTATTAATGCTATCGATATAAAATTTGGAATAATTTTACTTATTGTTGACCTACATATATTTCAATAGAAATTTTTTTTTCTTTACTAGAAGGCCATAAAGGGTATACAAATTTTTAAAATAGCCCGAGGTATCCTATCATCATCATTTTAAACGTTAACTGACTATTTCTGAATATAGGCCTCCCTCATAAGGATTTCATTTGCCAGTAGTTGTCAAGCTTTTTAGGCGGATTGGCAAACGCAGTTAGTTTTTAGTGACGTTTTAAGAGCTTTATTGAATAAATATATTGATTAATTAAAATGAGCGGTCATTTTCAATGATTTCAAAAAATATATAAATTTATATCTGTAATATAAAACATGTTTTCATTTTTAATTAAATGGATGTAAATCAAAGTATTCATTAAAGTTAATAATCATTACGAATCATTATGCATTGTTTATCTTGTTCTTTCAAATAGGTATATTCTTAAGAATTTTGTTATATTATACATCAATTTACCTATATAATGTAAATTTCCACAAATAATACTTATTTTAATTTATACCTACCAGAGGTATGTGAGAGTACGTACCTAGTACTCGTACGTAGTACGAGTACGTAGAGAAGTGTAGATATTTGTACAAAAGTCATTTACTTGGGTACCTCAGTCCCATTCGTGTTTTAACTGTAAAGCAGTCGTATTTACATGATTGTTTCAGCTTGAATGATGGGATTTGGCAGTGAATTTTCGAGGTATAGAGGAATATCACCTTAGTCGACAGGAATGGCAATGCATGGGGGCTATCATGGGCGAAACAGTATACTCTGTTATGTCTATGGTACTGTTTATATCGATAGGCGATGGTTACTATTTTCCATCAGGTTGGTCGTCAGCTTGTTTGCCATTCTAAGTTGCATAAAAAAAAACCCTATAATTATCCTCTGGTAATTGTTAGATGAAGATGAAGTCAGGTCAGTGGCTTCGTCGAAAGAATTTTATCAAAAATTTACCACGATGGTTTTCAAGAGGGACCGCATAAGTATAGATCTGGTACAGTATATTATAAATAATCGGGAAGCAAGCTATAATCGACTTCTCCGCACCTTCCCGTCCACGATGTTGGCCAACAGCAACATTTGTAAGGGTGTTAACCTTTCATACTCCGATTTCCAGAGTATATTATTATGTTACTTATGTCAGAGCTGGTTCATGTTGGAATTTGTCACCGCCGCTATCATGGTACATGATACAACCACGCTATCATAATGGGTAATACCTATGTAGGCAAGTCATATAGTACTTCATCCAATCCATTAAAATGTATGGCAAAATATTTTCAACATTCATAAAACCTCTACCAAAGTGTTAAATATTTTAACTATATTAAAAATATTTAGGGGAAATCGTCTTGTTATTTTTTTTCTATTTATGAAATATATCTAGTAAATGAAATATTGTGCATTATTCCAATTGGTGAAATATGGAATGTTACTATAAAATGCAATGTTACTTACTTAAACTTAATATGTTTTACGAATGTTCTAATACTGAGTTTTCTACTTGACACCTTAACCAACTTTTTTTTTTATAGAACGTAACAGAACATCAAAAGATTATTGATGTTCTAATAAGTGTGTAGTATTTTTTTATTGTAATTTACTTGTTATTTTCACTCAGAAAATTTTTTACCTTAGAGAATATATATGATTTTTAAGCATAATAAATAGTAAACACACGAGGCAAAATAATATTTTTTTTTATCTTACTTCGCCTTACTATCGGATATCAAAATTCTCACAAAGTTTATTAACACTATGTAACTATTTTATATTAAAAAATGTCATACCACCAATGCCCAGTTGCCTCCGCGCCGCTGCGCCATTTTCCGAACTCGCTGCAAAAATATTCCGGGAGTAAGAGAGACAGCAACAACTGGTACTGAAGAGGGAGGAGGATGGAAGACGCTATGCTAGGCTGCGGCGGAGGTCAGGGAACCACAAGTGGGTCGGCTTCATCCTTCCTTAACCATGTCTAGAGCGCCTCAGCGTTAGTGGCTGTTGAACTTGGCGCGCATATCGTAAAAACACGGTTTTTCAATATAGAACGTTGTTTATCTTTCATCATGAGTCAAAAGTATATACATATTTGCAAGCTCTCCAATTGTTATTTGACATCTTTTACAATTTACGCATAAAACGTAGTTGGTAAACTTTAGGATTTTTTCTGGAGGCAAACAAGTTTTAGTGTCGTGTAATCGAACTACTGTAAAATACCTACATATACAATACCTATCTAGTCAAAATTAGAATGTAATCATCTGTGCGCTTACTTCACTTTATTTAATTTTTTTTTTGTACCCAACACAGGCACAACATAGACCTACTTTGCTTGTTATAGCATGTTTGTTTGGTTGTATATTTTATCCTCAATATATCTTGGGTTTTTATCTACAACATTTTTTTTATACATTCTTTTTCAAATATTAATATGCAACGACATAACAAATAATAAAGTTTAAAAAATAGAATGTTTACTGAAAAAAATACATATTTTTAAATATATAATATTTAAAATAAATATACATTACAAAGAATAAGTACTCCGCAATTCCAAATATGTTTGCATGTTCTTTTTTTAAGACGTTAAAATTCATTAAAAACATAAACATTCACTTCGCGACCGCGATAGCTCGTTTGTATTTTAGATCATGAGACTTGGCAGTAAAGAACTTCGAATTCAAGTCTCGATTGAATGACGCAACTGCCAAAATGGTCAACAGCGGTCATTTCACTTTGGCCAACTTACGCGTTTGGTTGGCCCGTTGTCTATCCTCTTCTAACGTCTTCGTAATTATTATGAAAGAAAGAGATAAAACTATCAAAAAGTTACCATCCAGATACAAACCACAACTCCAAAGAGGGCCTCTCAAAACTTGAATTCTCTTCACAATCAAGAGAATGTAAACTCCCCACGGGCCTCGGTGCATCATTACCATAGATCGATATTAGATATATATAATATAATAGTACATCGTTATTAATATTTGAATCCACTAGAAAAACCTTAATTATTCCGAGTATCTACCTATGCATGAAATAGCTAAAAAACTGTAGAAATCAAACTAATGATGTTCTTACTTGTATGTCGTTATTATATATATATATATATATATATATATATATATATATATATATATATATATATCCACATAAACATTATATAAATTCACTCTTAATGATTATCCTCCTCAAGAAAAAAATCTATTTACAAATTTTCATATATTTTGCTAACAAACTTATAGATACATACTTAATCAATAGATTTTATACGAATAATGTAAAGTAATGCCATAGGCCCGTGTGGTCCTGGCGTAGGCTACCCCTTCCTTTCCCGTGGATGTCGTAAGAGACGACTAAGGAAGAACGAGAGATTGGCAACAGTGCCCCTTTTCAAACATCTCCAAAGCCAAACTGCGGTTACCAATCCGTCTGCCGAGCGTGGTAACTACTGGTAAAACCCCCCAAAGGAGAGGCTTATGTTGAACAGTAGACAGTTAAAGGCTGATATGATAATAATGTATGTCATCGGTAGCAAAGACATTCTGTGATATATATCATAGCAAAAAGAGACTTAATACGAAAGTTATCTGCGTGAGAACCTATATCTCAATCGTGTTTCTGCCACTAAGCAGCTGTGCTTGCATGCGGCTGTAAGGCAAGGAGTTTTGATATGCCATTGAAGTCTCCTAAAAGATTCTCCAGGATGGTGACGTATAAGAAGTAGGCATCATAATGCATGGTGCTGTTAAAATAAACTTATTAAAAAATATTAGTTAACTATATGACAGTTTGTTTATCATCCATAATTATCAGTTTCGATAATATTTTCTAATATACTTTACAAAGTTATGCTCAAAGACAATGCTGTCGGCATTATATTGTCACAGGAATTACTTTGAAATTCGAGACTGTTATTTTTTTTCTATTATCGCTACAACACCAAGTTATATGACACAGTAAAATAAATGTATCACATTTGTGCATTTGTTACAATACAGTTATAAACATGCCCTTCGAAATAGAAAGTCTAAGTAAAGCGAAAGTTGCTTTTTGTTTTTCGACTCAAAACAGACAAAGGGATGTAACCAATAAGACCTTCCGTAATTGTCAATGCAGCTAACTTTTGTATGACAATAATATGCCCGTTTCAAAATATTTTCAGAAAAAAAGATTCTAAGAATTTTTAATAATACCGTCTCTCGGTATTCTTATCTAATTTCGTTTGTCTTAACTCGAAAAAAAAAACAAAAGATAAAAGTAAGATAACGCCTGAATTAACTATTAACTTTTTTAAAAACAATTGAACATTTTTCAATATTTCTAACTGATAATTTAAAAAGTGCTCTATTGGCAAACCAAAACACAAATCTACCATAAAAAATGTGTTATAAAATTTTTAAATATCTTATATTAATGCATTGTAATAATGATGATGATGAACAGTTTTGTTTTATATATTACAATATAATTTAAAATAAATTATATAATTAATTTTAAACTTTCGCATTGTTTACGTCGTGCTCCTGTCATGACCATAACGTGGTGCAATTCTCGTCGAAATGTCGGCAATAAAGAAGCAGGTATGTAGATAGGTACTATTTACTTGCAAAGGTTTAATTATTGCATTAAGCCCAGATTGTGTATTTAAAATATATACTCATAAATAATTTTTATTATATAATATATATATTAATATATATACTCATAAATTATTATATTTTAATAATACTGTTAGTTAGCTTTATTTTCCTATAAAATATAATCTTTATTTTTTAAATATTAATAATTGCCTTAAATTATTTTTAACAATTTCAGCAGTGTCATTAATCAATACTACCAATACAATTATGTGGGTTATGTAGTCCTATCAATATTTACAAAAGCAAGAAAATCTACTTGAATTACATTTACAAATTCAATTGCCTGAATTCTGTTAAAATCCGATGCCTCAATTCAAATCTGCGACAATGACCTGTTTACTTAAACAATTTAAATAACATTACCATGTTTTTACTTGCTAAGTGTTAATTTCATTATTTACACCGTATACCATTTGCACTTTAGTTGTAATTTTCTTTAACTAACCCCTGTTTTAAGGTTCTTCACTGGCAACCCCGTAAGGGAAAAATAATGCAGGATGACCCTCAATAAATGGAATGACGACCTCAAATGCATTGCAGTGAGTCAGTGGATGCAGGAGACTCAGGACTGTTTTTATGTTCCACACACACACGCATGCACACACGCACATTCATAATACTTATTCATAGATGTGTATTGGTGGTGAGATCTAAATGAAATGATTGCATTATACAAATTAGTTACACAATTGTCAGTACTGCTAAAAAGCTTATGTTGAATATCTGTATGCATGTATATGATAACACGGATTCTGTTTCCTACAGGACAGGCTCAGCCTAGTGTAGAAATCAATGATAAATTTTGTGCTTATTTAAACATACTTTGTTAAAAAAATATATCTTTATCTCTTATTATTTGTCTACTTGTTAGCCATTGCTGAGATAATGATGAATCCCTGTTTTAAGTAGCTTTTCATGTTTTTTTTAAAGATACACTTTGAAATATATTATTATTATTATACCATGACAATGTTATTCCATTTATATTAATCAAACTATGTACTCGTATACATACTTACCTGCTTATAAAAGATCTGGTGTATAGGTTTTTGTTTATAATTCTTAAAAAATAAATCTTACCTTAATTACAAATAAGTTACTGGGATTAGCTCTACATAATACCTATCCGATATCTTATTGTAGCTAACAAATGTTCATAATACTTGAAATTTATTAAATAATGTTTTGATAGGATCTCACCTGTTTTTATGAACAAAATTCCAAATATCTTTTTCAAAAAACCAAGAACCTAATTATAAATCGAATTTATTCAAAATAATTTCTCATATACCAAATATAGTTTTTTCCTACCGAATTACTACTCATGTTGTCAACATGTACATGTAATTAAAAGAAGTAAAAAGCCCATGACCACTTTCAAGTAGTCTCAGTTAGTTTCATCCATTGGTGTGATGGGAGTACAAATATTCAAGTGCTTAATATTATAAACGATTGCGCTAAATCAGAGATCACGTGGAATAACGCGCGCAACACCCGTGTCAATTCACGTGTAATCCTGAACCTTGGATTGATGCAATTTTATTCCACATTAATGTATTCTTTGAATTTTTTGGTCCGTGGGCTGGATGACGTTATTATTGGAACTTAAATAATAGTTTAATGGAGCTGTACTTGCAATACATTTCTTATGTTAAAATGAGACTTTGTAACGAAGATACTGTTTAGCTTACCGCATCCAGACTTTATTTTATACATTAAGTAATATCGGAGTTACGACTTTGACATCGTATGTTTTTGGGTTTTATATTCGTCTGAATTGTATAATATCTATCTAATATAGCAACTGAATTATAGCTAAAGATAATAATGAGAAAAATAAACAGTATTTTGAATGGCATTCTTACTTGAAATAACTACATTCACACTAAAACGAATTCTTACATATCATCAGCACAACATAGGTAGCATAAATAATGACATTAGTACGTATATGATATTTGAATTATTTATTTAACTTTTTATTGCACCACAAACATAAAAATATACAAAAGATAATAAGAAAAGATAAGTGGAATACAATAGCATAAAGTACAGATCAAAATACAGACATAACAGTATAAAAGTCGATCTTACCCCTAAGGCAGTCTCTTATAGACAACCGTTGGTTTAAGAAGATAGAATGTATAGATAGATATAGATACTCTTTATTGTTTCCTGAATAAGATAACAAACTTATTATAAACAATTACAAGAAAATATTACACTAAGAAAACAATGGGCTGCCTTATCACTAAGAACGATCTCTTTCAGGCACCCTTTGGATGGAAAAGAGTAATTTAAATAGTTTAACTGGAGGCACGAAACTCTGTTCATTTTTTATATACATATAGAGATATGCATACGTACAATAATGTAAATATATAAATGTATACTTTATGTTACCAATACATACTTAAATAAATCCATATGCACATATAAATATATAAATACGTATAAACTAATATACATAAAAAATATATAAAAATACATTCAAAAACAAGAAAATTGTTCCAAAATTCAATTACTAATATAACATTCCAATAAATAAACCATTCAAACCTCCATTATGATTGCGTGTTTTATATTACAGAGCTTCCTATATAAGAATCATTCAAATTATTTGCATTGGAGACATTACCTCATCCTGGGTTCTCACGAACGATCCAATAAATTCTAGGCACGCGCGACATCGTGGTGCCTTCCAATGCGTCGAGACAATGCCGAATCAACAACTAACTGTACTCGATGCCAAATATCGATATATCACGTCTCCGTGACTGAATCTAGAAGGACAAAGCTCGTTGAAAAGACAGATAACTGCCATTTTGTATAAATCATATTTATTATCATAGAGGTAACTAACTTATAACCTATATAAGATTATAAGTTAGTTACTTCTTATTCAATTTTCTGGAATGCTATTTTGATATCAATATATTCTTACAAAAGCAAATATCTTGATTTGCTTTAGCTGTATAGTAATAAATAAGAAAAAGTTATTAATTTCTAAATGAGTATTCTAAAAATTACAAATATACTCTGTATATAAAATTTTCACGTTTTAACGTAGTTTTATAATATAAAAAATGAATCAATGATAATTATAATAAATTATATATCAAACGAATTCAATACAATCCTTTTGCATTTTAGAGTTATTTCTCATCTCGATATGTTGATGTCCTCTAAGCAACACAAATCGAGGTTACCATAGTCTACGTTTGCTAATGTATTTTTATGACTTCTGGTCCGTTTTATATTCCAGGAACAAACCGTATCAATGATTTTGTCATTCATTAAAAATCATCCATGTTGTTATCGATATATCTGTCCTTGATTCACATTGATGATGAATCAGTAAAATGTTATATTATTGTGTACAACAAAATAACATTTTTTTTTTCTCAACAAGAAATATTGTGCATTTCTTTATTTATACTAGTGATTTTTCCGGGCTTCGATCTAAGCAAGCTATAAAAAAAATCTTTTATATCTTGATCAATAAAGTTGTCTATTTAATTACTTTGAATATCTGTATTTTACAGCTTAAGTGATAAGAAAATTCCATCAATTACTTATTTCAAAATATAAAAACTCGTATTCATTATAAGCAGAACTTAACGACAGTTTAAAAACAAGCACTATATTAGTGAATATAATATTAAGATGTAATAAGACAATGAGAGTAGATCCTCGTATAAATTATACAAATTATACTTATTATATTACATACAGATGCGACTAAACATTTTATATCATATTATTTAGCAAAGAAATACCGCAATATAATGCAAAAAAAATTATAGCTACTTCTTGTAACGTAAATAAAATTGGTACGAATTAACAGTTCTACGTGTAACAACCTAATAAAGTGGCGCTAATGACCGTCGTTACGACAGCATTGCGATTTCCTCCGCTTGGCAGAGCCTTGATATTGCTCATCAGATACTAGAGAACAGGTTTCAAGACTGCCTTAGTAGTTATCACGTTGCCATTAATTGCATACCATTCGATTTATTAGGCTAAAAGATGGGATACTCAACAAGCGATTTTAAAATAATCGATTTGAAATCAAATCCAAATCATATCATGTAATGTTCATAGTTCTGTCCTTAGTTATAAGCGACGTTTACTACTTTATCTAATGATATATAGTCGTGTTGTTTGTCATTTTATGATGCAAAATAAAGCGTAACCATAAAATAACTTTAATCTATCATAATCATATCAGCCGTTAACTATCCACCGCTGAATATAGACCTCTCCTAGAGGAGTTTTGCCAGTAGTTGCCACGCTTGACGAGCGAGTGGACAACCGCAGTTAGGCTTTGGTGAAGATTTAAGAGGGACGTTGCTGCCCATCTCTCAACTATTAAGTGTCCTTAGTCGCCTCTTAAGGCATCCACAGGAAAAAAAGGGCCGATCCATTTTATACCGGGACTATACGAGATTTCACGTATATTCGGTGTAATTTCATCTCATCCCAATATAAATAAGTCAAAATAATAATAAATGTAATAATAATAAAATAAAATCCAAATATAATAAGTCTTTGTCAGGACAAAGACAGTGTCAAACAACAGTCGTAATGCCCTAGTCCTCAAAAATGAACATATTAAGGATGTCATAAGCCAATTCGGTATAACATACAACATACTCATACAGGTCACAGAACAAGTAATCACTATATTATACAGATACTTATATGATTCTTATGGTACATACTATACATTTTTAAATAAAATTTTCTACTTTTTTGTCGACATTTGGATAGATAAGCTGTATTTAAATAATGAAAAAAAAAATCACCAGTCTAATAAAAAGTACAACACAACAACAACAAACGAAGCTGTTTTAGTGTAAAATTCAAGCATTCTTAATACAAACAACTTTTTAAACAACTCTAGAAAAGTTAATATTATGTTACTTTATAAACACAATAACTGAAATATTAATTCTAAGAATGCAAGTTCGGGTTCAAATGCAGGTGATACCATGAAAATAAAAGAGAAAATAAACAAACCAGGAATTTAAATTTGTTTACCGCTACTGGTCTAGCCCGTGCATCGCCAACAACAGTAAGACATTTTATCACTCTGTTTGTCTATTTACAGATTCAACATGACTTGGATAATCAATGAAAGACTACTAATTCCTATGGAAATGACCTCACTCTTCTGATCAGAATAAAATGACTACATTGCTGCTTCACATTTGAAACACTTATGACGGTGTAACTAACTACATAGAAGAATTGCACAAAATTCTAGCGCATTCGATGTTATTTATTAAAAGCTTGAGAAAAACATGATATAAATAGCATACTGAATCAAAATCGAATAAAGGAAGTTATTTAAAATAAAAGCTTTAAAAATCCTAATAACTAGTCTTTTACGATTATAATTTGTAAGAAGATAACATAAAATTATTTATCTGTCTAATATACTATTGCACTTTTTATATAATATGGTCATGATAATTATAACAAAGAAAATGGTTAAAACATCTTTTCAAACCTAGTACGCTGCCTCTTTATCTTCCACTTAACCAATGTTTTAGTAGTGTCGTTAGCGAAACACGTCTATTATTATTAGAATTTACCACACCACCAAAATTATATCATACAATAAAACATCGCCTTGAATTTAACACATTACATTCCGCACAAACAAAAGTAATTCAAATTGATCCATCTACTGTTGTGAGGCAAGGTCAAGCGATAATTGAACAGGGCCTTCAAGATTTCAAGTGAGACATACAAAGCATGACCATAATTCATGTGCCCACTTATAATGCTTGTATTATTCTTGATTAAAACTATTCATAGAGAAAATGTCAAATTGTAAAGGATAAGTATGTACAATCATAAAGTAGCAGATTGATTAAAGTGCTAGTGTAAGATCTATAATATTAATGATATTTTGTTTAACAAAATAACTGCATCGTGATAAAATTAATTTTATTAAACGAAAGAACTATTAATGGATTATTTTTTTATTTGTAATCTATATTTTCAGTGACTTAAACAGTAGGAAAAATTGTAATATAAACGTTGCAATTATATTATAAACCAATTGTTTTTATTAATTTTTATAATGGTTACTTCTTTTAGTATAAGTCAACATGCAGACATTATAAGAGGACATTGCCATACTAAGATTAAGTAGGTGTCTACCACAATAGTATTAAATTACGACCTCCCAGCTAACTGTGTTTCTAACTATAAGAATAAAGATTACGCTCTCGCTCAAGTATGAGTACATTGTTTAGATATATTAGGCTTGTGATAATAATAAGTGCATTATAAGTGCCTTCGTATGGTATTTGAAAAGTTTTTAATACGTGCATTGCAACACTAGACCTAAGTAAGGTATTTCTAAGGATGTAAATTTCACATAATTGTAATTATTTTAAGAAGGTATTCTAAAGTAAAGAATATTTTCTCCTTTACTAATATGACACATTCTTCTGTTTAAATGTTGATTTAATTTGGCTAAAATGCTGCTAATAATAACTTGATTTTACCTTGCATTTTACTGATTTGGTTGTATGTTTGAATATACAAAAAATGTTTACAGTGTCTACACTCCAAACAATTCTCAATAATCTTACTAGATTTATCCCTGACTGACTGCAACGCTATTTTCCAAGTATTGGACAGTCCCGTTTCATGAGTTCGCTACCAAGTTACGCTTCTTACAACGCGTATACGGTATGTTGATATATATTATAAATATGTTTTTTGTAACTAAAAATAGCAAACAAGCTAACGACCCACCTGATGGACAATTTACTGGGTATATATCTTTTTATTTTGCACTCTATTACATAAATACAATAAAATTAATAATATTAATACTCGTAATATTATTTGCATAAGTTGTGTAGGTGTATTATAGTTTCAACAATTTATATGAATGTTATAAAAAAGGGTGATCTATTTTTTAATACAATACAATTTTATAATTATATTATATTACCAACATAATAAATTAAATTATAATAATCTATTAAATATATTTTAAATTAATTTAAACTTATGTAGTTAACCTTATTGATTAACATATTATAAGGAAAAATCATAGGTTTTTATATTAAATAAAGTATGGAAAACATTTAATTGGCGCAAACAACTAACGATGAGGAATATTACTGCATAAGAATACGTCATGAATCATATTATTGAATCTTTTGTGCCCATAGATTGTTAAATATAATTATTAAATTGTATAGGTTGCTTTTAATTCAATTTAAAAAAATATTGTATTGTATTGTAAGGTACAAAAACATATGAATCAATGTAGATGTAAATAAATTCACGAATAATCATTGAACATATTTTTTATAAAATACTACATACAATATATGCCTATCTTGAAATGTTTAATAAAAATATTGCATATACTTCAAACGCATGACAGGAATAATAACTAATTTATCTCCTTCTTTATGCTAAGTAATACGTGTTAGTTAAATTTAATAAAGGTTTTTAAAACCTGTAAATCGCCAAGCGATAACAGACAAACTCACATTATACTTGTAATTTTAATATAATGAACAATATAATATCGTTCGCAATTATACTATTCATCGACACATTAGAAAATAACGGTAAATAAAATGATCGATACCGCAACGAATTCTAATAAAATATTATTGTTCATTACTATCCAATAATATCAATATGTAATTGACTAGATAATCAAGTCAATTAATATCTAGCCAATTACATATTGATAGGTAATAATTAACGTAACCTAAAGAAAACATACAACATGGAACATCAACGGTTAGCGGTGCGGTGCGCAGACGCAGCTAACGGGGCGACACGTAACGCGTTATGTCACACGGCCTTGGCCTAGCGTTCGTGTTACACGACCAACGGGCCGCGCATTTTCGCTCAGAATGGCGTACTTACTTGACTACTTGTAACAAGGTTGAGGCTTTAATTGTTTATTCTACCGTTTATTTTATATTATTAAGTAATTTTAAAATGGCAATGTCGAAAATAGCCTTAGACAAATACAGAAATCGAAAAACGGTAAAAAATTAAAAGGCCACAATAACTTGACAAGTACATGCTCTATATTAGTATAAGAAGCTCAAAATCTTTTATCGTGTTATCTATGTATGATTTATTGGAAATAATTTCAGTAATAAAATACTCCTTAAAAGGATGACTTGTGCCATTCAAAGAAATTACAGCAACCTAGGGTCATCTATAACACAGTAAGTATTGTGTACATATAACCAAATCTGAAGAAATATTTTCAACTTTTTTAATAACTCCGTGCAGTTACTCTAATTCAGAAAAACTTTAGCAGGAAGCACTTGAGCGCTTGCAGAAAAAGGCTCTTCTGTAACAAAGTTGCATGTAAGCTACCATTTAGTTTCCAAGTTGTAGGGATAAAATACACTTGAAATCGAGCCTGTGATGTAATATAATAGAAAAACTGTCATAGAGACAGGTAAAAAACTTTTAGTAAGTAACAAGACCCTAATTAAAAGAACTAAGCGTATACGTACAAAAGACACTCTAGGTTGGTAGCATACGTCCGTGTAGCCTAACTTCAGGCTGCAGCTGAAAATAAATGGTTTACATTTAAGCAAAACAATCACTGAGCTGTGGCCTATTTGTGTCACTGCGACACACATGCCGAAAACATATTTGTGTATTTTATTTTATTTATTTATACTTTATTGTACATATTGATAATACATAAAAATATGACAGAGGTAAGGAAATGTACAAAGACAAGTTTAATTCTAAAAGAGTTCTCTTCCAGTAAACATATATATATTTATATATATACATACAAATATATACTTACATATACATATTACACATATAAATATTACTACACATACCAATAAATAAATATAGGTTTATAAAGATAGAAGATGCTCTTTTAGTCTACTCTTAAAAATATTTATAGATCGATTCACACGAATAGGCATCCGTAGAGAATTCTACAATCTAGCAGCATGAACCATAAATCTGCTTAGCACGTAAACGAGTAAGAAGTGATTTTGAGGATCAGAGACTTTGTTGAACAAGAGGATACGTCATGAAGAACTAGGAAATCAAATCGTTCACGATGGTAAGGCGGTAAAGAAGGATTATATAGAACGGAATATAAAAACAACATTATATAAAAATCTTGACACCTTCAAATTGGTAGTCATTTCAATTTTATCTTACTTATTTATTTATCTTATTTATTTTCATATTTATTTCGTTTTATCTTGTGTGTTTTATTTTTATAACTGTGAAGCTTCTTTATTTCATTGTATGAATTTAGTTGTTAATTTATCTATCTATTTCATTAAATATTTATAATAATTTATAAAATAGTGGATTAAATAGGTATTTAATTACAGTTATTTATTGGTAATGATTAGTAAACTTATATTGCAAAGAAGAAGTTGTACCAATTCACATGCCATCAACATAGTCTATTTTATTACCTTAGACATTAGGAATAATGTTGTAAATAATTATAATTGGAAATAACGGTAATTATTTTTTTTTTCGGTTTCAAAATAGTAAACTATTGTAACAAAATTTTTGTATACTTAATAACTAAAATGACAAACAGATCTATGTCTCGCTTGTAAGAAAGTTGTACCTAACTGTCGCCTAGAGATAAATTATAAGCAATTTTAACCATTCTGATTGGAACACATACATAAAATGTTGATTTTAAAGTAGATTATATATATATATATATATATATATATATATATATATATATATATATATATATCATCACCGAATGCTGTTTTGTGACTGATAAGTATTTTATTAATTAATAGCTTTAAATAATCGATTCTCTTACCTTCAGATTAATTAGCTTATCTTGATACGTCAGTCAAATTATTGAAATATTAGACATATTTACGATTTAATTAAATATTTTCCTTTTCAATCGCATTAACATTATTTTAATTAAGAGTTCAAATAATTTCGACTATTCACTTTATTAAACAAGTAACTAATAAGGCTGATGTTATTTACAAAAAAAAATGTTATTTAACCATATTTTGTTTTCTTTGTGATTTAATGATAAATGATGTAATAAAATTTTATTGAACTAAGCTTGGCTACCTTATATTTTGAGTGTCTTCTCAAACAATCATTATACTGAAACAAAGAAGTAACAAAGTAAGTAGGTAATCACCTCCATACGTAATTCTTCTTAGCTACTACTACGAACCTGTTAAAAAAAATCCATAACATTTTTATGCCCAAGTGGAAAACTTTTAAAGAAAGGAGCAAAGTATTTTAGCAGAGCCTCACGAGGCTAGGCTATTGAAAACCAAATGACAAATACATCTAAAACTAATTAAAACTAGGTTAATATGTAATATATAGTATGAGTATAATACATTTTGTAACACTCTTACAAAGTTTATTATTACACTCTTGCGCGTATCCAGCGATACCGCTCCAGATGAGTACAGTCTAGTAATCAGAGTTCACCTTTAAATAATTATTAATTTTTTTCGTATGAGCGGAGTAAGCTCAGACAAATGCTTAGTCACAGACTAAAAATGCTAGGCCAGTTATTCACATGATCTAAGTTACCTTTACTTGTTATTTAGAACTATTACTCTGTTATGTCCATGGTACTGCTCATGTCTATAGGCGACGGTTACCACTTTCCATCAGGTAGGCTGTCAGCTTGTTTGCCATTCTAAGTTGTACAAAAAAAAAACTATTACTCATTATGGCTGGAGTATAATCCATAAACAATATCATATAGACTATACAGCCTCTAATAACTTATACTAAACACTATTACATAGAAATATATTTAAATATTGTGTAAAGGAAGATTTTACAGTATATAGGTACCAGTAAAGATTAACTCCCCACCGTTAACTGACCCCACGCTTTCGAATTGACACGTGTTTTGCGTGGTAATAGGCCATCATTCATTAGTCTGTTAATTATTTGAATGCCAGGATAAAGATTAGGCACTATATAAACAGATTTGTTACTAACTTGTAATTTAGATAGAAGAATAATTTAAGATTTCAGAAGTCCAGTAATAACTTAACAAAAACACGAGATCTATTTAAATAGGAATCGACAGAATCTCTTCAAAATAAGCGAGGATATCGATAAAAGGACGTGTACATAAATATCCATTCCATTTTAAGGGTGTTCTTCCGCAAACTTACTCGTATGTAGAGTCTTGACTGCCAGACAACAAATACTCATAAAAAACGGTGCCTACTGACCTACAATCCGATTTAGCGTGCTATTAAAAAATAGTACACATCCCGCAACGAAACTGATACCTAAACGCGACCGCAGTAGTTATAATAGCAACACGTACGGCAAATTTTACAGAGATCAATTATCTATATGGCGATGTTTTCACTAGATTCGGATAAAGATTCATTAAAAAAATATGTATTTCCATAACAGCCGCTCGAAAATATCATGTAAAAACTGCAAGAACACGAAAAATTTTTATTATAACGTAGCAAATAACGAATGTATATATATATATATATATATATATATATATATATATATATTCATATATATATGTTTAAATATATAATATATGTCAAAAGATTATTAATTTCTGGAAGATAAAAAAATCTTAGCGACTTAAACAAGTATCAAGTACAGTTATATACAAATACACAGACTAAATTCTTTTGAAGTCCGCAGTCATTTTCCTTGTTAGCTCATCACTATTGAGTTAATATTTAAATCAAATTGAATTATTAAAAAACTGGGTAATTGCAAGTCGAACTTGCGCACCGAGAATTCTGTATAATTTATAACTGAAAGAAAAATAATAATTGAAGAAAAAAATTTACTATAAATTTATGATTTACTGAGTATTTTCTTTTTACTTATACTGTATGATATTGCTTTTTGTCAAATTTTACGATTCTAGGTCAACGGGAAGTACCCTATAAGGTTGGGTTCCCATGTTCAAATGTCAAAATATACGCTACATAGTTTGATCATGTTGAATTAGAAATTTGATTTTTTCCCAGTTTCAAACGATTATAGATTTGAGTATTTGATATTAATTTCAGCTTACCTCCTCGCGTTCTTAAGAAAAAGTATCTTGACAGACGGAAAGACAGACGAACAAAAAAATAATCTTACAAGCATTCAGTTTTTTTCTTTTGAAATGCGAAACAGTCGAAGTATACTGTCTTATAAAATAAATTAACAGCTAACCAAATATTTCACTACCTTTACACAAAAAAAAATTATGTAATAGACAGTGATTTTGAACTTGTTATCCATTTAAAAATAATCTAAACACATATTAATCTAATCCAAGGAAGTTAATTAAGGATCTGTGTAAAGTAACGGACTAGCAAACTACGGATACAGGTGATTGGATAACTTTATTGGCCTTTTAATGATCCGTATAAATGGATAACCGTACCTTCAATAAATAGTTTACTTTGTTGTTTACAATAAATATCACTTGATCAAAAGATCTGGGTAAATATATTTTAGACAAGCAAATTTTGCTTAATTTATGACAAAATATTCACAGATGTTAAATAGTAATCAATGACAAGATACTATCATCTATTTTTGTTTATTATTTATTAGGCAGGCTACTTTTAAATAAATCACATCAAACCATAAATGATTTTTTGGCCGTTTTGAATAAATCAAATCAATATCGATTTAATCGGTTTAATCCTAATTCTATTGCATTAGAAGATATTAAACAATACACTGGTGGCGTCCATATTTGAAACCATTGTAATTCTGACTAATATGGTAGTCCGTGTACTTCAATAAATCAACGAAATTTTAATATATCGTAGGAGACTTCTGTCACAATAATTAAGTTTAACCTTCACATGTACCTAGAGTACAAGTATATCAGAATCAAGGTTTTTACAGATTATGCGAACTGCTTTGTTAAGACGCCTACACATGTCTTTTGTAAGGTAACAAAAGCTGTCTGATGGATTAACAGCGATTCGCAGCCCTTGTGTCTGGCTCTTTATGTGCAAAGATTGAATGGGGGCACTGTTCTCATAATTATAAACTGGAAACATGCAAATTATTCTTAAGAACTAATAAGTTACAAAACCTGACTCAGCGTTTGAAAATATTTTATGACAAATTATTCATCTCTATGTATTTTTTTTTTTGATGAGTGAAAATGGTATGGTAACCCCGCCTGCGCTAACGGGATACGCTGGCGGAGCACCAGTGAAGGGTGATAGATGCGAATGAAAACAGGCCAGTTAGGCCATCATGATGAATTCATCAGGAATTAACCATGATAGTTTCCAGGGGGAAACGCGAGGAGGTCGACCTAGTTGGGTATATTGCTAGCAATGGGATTCTCAGTCTCCATTACTAACAATCCCTTTCCCCCCTCTTTATGTATATTAATATTATAAAGAGGGAAGATTTTATTATTTGAATAATTTTAAGTTTATAATTTTGTATAAACTCAAAACTACTTAATTGATTTCAAAAATTCTTTAATTAATAGAAAGCTACACTATCAGCGAGTTATATAGGCTATATATTATTTTAAAAAATAGAGATGTTATGTAGCCAGAGGTATCAAAAATTTACCTATTAAAGGTAATATAAAATAAAAAAAACTTTCTATCTATCTACCTTTTGTTGGGACAGATCACTAGTTTATAAATAATAAATATGGTCGCTCATTATGTTTTTTCCCGCGAACACACAGGTTATAGAATTAGCTGCCTGTCTAGGTATTTCCTAGAGACTACAGTACAGTATGGGATTCTTCTAAAATAACATTATTAAATCTTCTTCAGGGTCGGAAATGCACGCGTGACACTCCTGATATTACAGGCGTCCATAGACCACAGTAAGTACAGTACTTAACTAACCATTTACCATCAAACGGATTGTATGCTTGTCTACCATTTAAGTGATATAAAAAATATGTGTCTAAATATGTATAAGATACATTAAAACTACTCGTAAAGTATCCTTACTATATTAGTATTCTTACTTCAATTCATGACAAAGCTCGTGAAATAACCGACAGAATACCATAATTCTTTTATATTATCCTACTTTGATGCATATAAAGATTATATACAACTTTATAGATATATACTTTATATATAGTTCCATTGAATAATTTTGACATTGGTCTGAGATATAGAACATAAAAAGATAAGAAACTCATGAATGTTCGACACACTTTAGTGCTTGTTTATCTTCAATTTGAACAAGGTTCGCTTATGTCATTGCAACTTAAATAACCGATCGCGTCAAACATTTTGATCAAAAATCATTGTTTTTGTCCTAAGCGAGGAACATTTCTTCATAGAAAAATTGTAATTTGCGTCTCGTATAAATGTAATTCTACTTAAAATTACAAAGTTAATGTTCATATCTCCTATTTTAAAAAACCTTGTTCCCACAAATTCATCGTCGTAGCCAAAATATATTAATATACTATTATATTACATTAAGATTCAATTATTAAGATTAATAATTCTATATTAGAAGTCACAATCATTATATATTAGAAGTCACGACTATTTTTAACCCTAGTAAGTATATCAATATTAACAACGCGTTAAAAATATGTAACGACAAATAGTATTTCCCCTGGTAATCCAAGAAATTCTGTATTTTAGGCAACCTACGAGTTTCAGCTAGTTATATACATCAGGTACAAAATTATTTTATATTTAGTGTTTTTTTTTCTGTCTCCACACCTTTCCTGTGCTGCCTGTTTCTGCCAACGCTACGTCATCAGACTTCTTTGAGACGCCCACATTTTTGCTTGCCATAGAGATTTCAATCAAGTACCAGTTTACGTATATGAGATAAATGGATCCGAATCCTTTTGTAGTATCTGACATTTACGGCATATTATCTGCAGGTTAATCAGCACTTTATGTTTATACGTTAGAAACAAGTCATATTTAGAGATTTATTATTTTGATTTGCAACAGCACCTGTAATAGATATATTTTTTGGTTGTACATTTAGTAAATTGATACTTAATTTGCCCTCATGTTTTTTTTTTCTTTCTGGTAAAATACATGTCTATACGAGTATCTCTTGTAACACAAATTTTACTGACATTCTTACTCTACAAACCGAAACAATTAAGCACGTGTTGCTGACAACCTGAAGAAGATAATGTTTATAAGCAAGACAAAATATATAAAGTCAATATTCAATTAATGTTAAACATATCTATAAATATAGTTAATTATTGTAAATTATAGCCGCACGCTAATAGTTACTTACCTAAGATAAAAGAGTACTTACTTACTTATACTTTTATTAAGATAAATACCTAAGAGTAAATCACTAGAGTAATCTGAGTCTTTTTATACTCATTAAGTTAAAGCTATTCTATATATACACCGTATAAATATTTAAATATAAGCTTAAATATTTATATTTAAGCTTTATTTAAGTAATAAATAGAAGCGCTATGCTTGTGGTTTACGATTAATAATATATAAATATTTTAGAAATATTTTTGCATATTTGCTAATAAAACTGTCATATGTTAAACGGTAGATGACACATTTAACTCTTTATAAATATGCTCATACTTACTCGTATTCCTATCATAAAAACATATTTAATATTGGTTGTGATATTCATTTGTATATAGGTGAGTATGCTAAATATGATGACACTAAATCGAGAAGAAAACATTGTTATAATTCATCATATCAGCCTTTAACTGTCCACTGCTAAACATAAACCTCCCCTTGAGGGGTTTTGCCAGTTGTTGCCACGTTTGGCAGGCGGGTCGGCAACCATAGTCAGGTTTTAGAGATGTTTTAAGAGGGACGCTGCTGCCCATCCCTTGCTCTCCCTTAGTCTGCTCTTACGACATCCACAGTATAGGAAGGGGTGGCCTATTCTATGCCGGGACCACACGGCCATATATTGATAACAATAGAAAAATTTGATGCTTTATCATACATATTTGTAAATATATATTTGGTGTACTAAATGTTATATATATGAAGTATAGGTTTAAGGAACCTACTAAACTTTAAAAGTAATTACTACTTTTACCTAATACCTAGCATGGGGGGAAAGGGATTGTTAGCAATGGAGTTTGACAGCCCCATTGCTAGCAATATGCCTTATTAGGTCGACCTCCACGTGGTTCCCCCTGGAAACCATCGTGAAAAATTCTTTTTGAATTCGTCACGGTGGGCTAACTGACCTACTTCATCTTCACCTATCATCCTTCACTGGTGCCCCGCCGGTATATACCGATAGCGCGGGTGGGGTTACCATTCCATTATCATCCATTAAAAAATATCTAGTATGATTAGTATTGTATTATAGGATTAAAATAAGCCACTTTTATCATATAAATATATATATGTACCTCTAATATATTCATAATATCAGTTCAAATAGATGAAGGAAAACCAACGTATACGAAGACGTTGACTTATGTCTAATGTATATGAGTTATCGAAGTAGGTGTTATCCGTACGGTGGAGTACGAATATGTGTCGCTTTTCTTTCTTATCCCTATTTCCAAGATGTGATCATAATCAGATAATTAAATAAGAAAAAAAGAAGGACTACTAGGACGAAGAGAAGAAAAACTAATATATATACGATATATAATATACAAGTACAATAATAATAGTAGGTGATACATCAGAAAAATATATAAAGTAATGCTACAATTATATATCAAAAAAGAATACTTATAATATACTAGATTATATAGATATAGTAAAACATTATAGTACAGTAATCGACTGATAGGTGTACGGTATCATTATATTACGTACATTATATTTTTTAGAAACTACAGTATTAGTGTAATTAAATGGTTAATTATGACAAATAAACTCTAGCAGTAATTGCAATCTATATTATTATAGCTTTAAAATGATTCAATAGGTTAATACCCACCTATAATTACCTACACTATCTTCAATACAGTTAACAGCTTTGTTAGCTTCTTGGTCTTACATATTTTATTTTATTCCAAATTTGTGTTTTTATGCAGTTTATATAATTAGTTATTTTTAAAATCATTAAAGCATTCCAAAATTCGAGAATTTTGGAAATTGTAGTCTGTTTCTAGCTATAATAATGTATATTAATTCATCTGAACGAGATATTAAAATGGAAATAAATCTGCATTCAAAGTTGACTATTACATAAACAGATCCAATAACGGTATATGAATAAATATGCAAAAAGTATACATAAATCGGACATTACATTGGAGCTAATATAGGCCTTGACCATGACTGTGGCAGCAGCGGTGCGCTCCACTGCCGCGCACGCCACAATCCCCGCCGCCGCACTCCCCTTCTTGCTATAATAGATTATAAATAAATTATTCATACAAATAATGCCTACTTTAAGAAATCCTTTTAGAGAATCGTGTTGTTTACATTTTTCATTTATTGATACTATTCTTGTCTATTGATATCAATATTGCGAGGAGTTAGAGGAAAATTTTTAATATGTGCTATGAAATATTATTGAGCATCATATTATAAAGAAAAACTAGTGTCTTTAGCACTCAATTTCTCTTCCTATTCCATAAGAATTTACATGAAAATGTAATATATGGTAACACTAATGTTATAAATTCTAATAATGTAATTAGGCATAGTCGAAATATGAACTTACTAACTACGAAATATCTACAAAATCACAAGCACATACTTTTACACAGAAACATTAAAAAATATTACAAAAACATGATTCCACTACTGAAATCTCAATTATATGCATTAATTAGGTAGTATTTGACGTATCATAATATCATCAGTATGTGTCGTATGACATACAAATATTAGTAAGTAATAAATTATTTTTGAGATTATTATTGAGATTTATTTATACTTAGGTATTAAGTATTAGTATTAGGTATAGTTAAAAATTAATGTCAATAATATCGGTGAGATTATTAAAGAATATTTTAATGTGAACTGTAATCAGGACACCTATGCAAATACGAAATTATTTTATATTACTAATGTTCAATTGGTATTTGTACCTAAAAGTCTGTCTGTATTTTTATTACAGGTTGTTTATTCTTTGCATGCCTGAACGCAAGCAGCGAGCTTGGCCGTAATTTACGTAGCGAAATTACGGTCGCTTGTGTAATGCCGCGCAATAATATGTGATTTTATCATTTTGTGCTATCGACGTCGTTTCTTGTGGTCTTTACATTTGTGATACAAATAAGACGTTACAAGTAATATTTAGATATATTTAATATAATGAGTTTCGATTGATACATAAGAAAGACACGTACCTACTCATACCTACCAGAAAATATAATGTTGTTTACTTACTATACTATACTATGTATATATAATTCTAATACCTAGTTATAATATAATTATAAAAATAAGCTTGTTAACTCTTAACAGATCAGCCAATCGTCACAGAATTTAATATATTTATTTACTTTTCAAGTAAAAAATAAAGACATAGGCTACTTTTATGTCAGTAGAAGGTATAAACTAGTATATAATAAAATAAAAAAAGTAGAGTATCATCATAATTAAGGTCTGTACTTCTTTTAAGACAGTTTCACTTATGTGCAAAATCTTGCAATATAGAACTTTTAAAGTTAATACAAATCCTTACTAACACTATAAACGTGAAAGGGAATTTGTTTGTTTTGTACCTTCTAGCGCCTTAACAGCTTAATCAATCACTATAACGTTTGTTATATATATATTACGAGATGAAAAAGAATATAGCCTACTTTTTATCCCAATCAGGAAACATATCTAGTAATTTATCAAGAAACAAAGCTAGCAATTTATAAAATGTTATTTATTTTACAAAAAAAAAATCTTTTATGAAGATTAATAAAATTATTGACTGCAACGAGAAATTAACTCTAATAAATGAACACACAGACAAACAGACCGGTTATAAAATAAATAATTACATGTGAATCCCAATAGTGGAGATTTATGCAGCTCTTCATATTAATTCATTTAAATTTGGATTGCCAATATTTATATATGGAGAAACAAAAAAATATATAACGGTTTCTCAAGATTATAGCGCTGTGGTCTCGAAATTCTGCTCGAGTCATATATTTTAAAAGGTAGAAACAAAATCAAATTTCGTATTAAGTTATCCGAATCTGGGTTGTTCTTAACTCACAACAAAAACCAGTCTGCTTACAATTGAACTGGTCCACAGAAGTAAAGTCGCCCAGTAGCAATAAAACTAGTTGTGCTTGAAACTTGTCAGAAAAATAATACGATAAAAATAATATAGATATTCGGAAGAAATTCAAAGTCGCATCCCGCAAAAATACTATCAGAAAGTATAATGAGTTACTGACTAAGACAAATAACTGACAAAGACAAGGAGCATTTACTTATTTATTAAACTTTAATACACTTAAATGCCGGACGATAATACCATATAACGTTATGAAAAGAATGTTGGATGAAAAGAAATTATTATTATTAAATTATTTATAATCCTCAGAGGTTTGGTTTATCAAGACTAAAAACAATTGATATATCGTATTTTAGTTATGCTAAAGTACCAAGAAGAAAGGCTAACTGCGATTGTCAATACGTCTGCCAAGCATGGCAACTACTGGCAAAACCCCTCAGTGGCAAAAACCAAGAAGTAATGGCCCACTGTCCTTTGGCTCGGGACCATTCATCCATGTATAAATGACATAATGTACTATAATCTAGACTTTTAATATGTAAGGCCAATTTAAATAATGTAATTGAATTATAATTTTGTTTACCGGTTTTTTTTTTATATAAAATGTAAAATATTTGCATGCCTACAACTTTTAAGGCAATTAAACAGGTGCCAAAATAATACCACGTGGCTTGTAATAATTTTAAACTGTTTAATGCAAATAAACTCATTTCATTTCATTTCATTTCATTCCTTTGGTGGACAGTTAACAGCTGATATGAAAATTCCAAGAGATAACAAACAAATTCGCTTTTCTATTTATAATGTTAGTACGGATGCAACCTCTGGTTATTTTTAATACCTGTTAAATCTGATTATAAACGGTAGCTATTGTGTCCCTTTATTGCTATAGCATAAGCGCCAGACATCAAGATGATTGTGACTACATACATACCTCTTAACAAACACCGGTCCTACAGATAGGATGCTGTTTTTGCTTGCACAGGCTGCAGGGCAACCGGTTCATATCCTGTCCCGTGCCATTGCAACATTGTTCATCAAAGATAGCAAAAACTAAAAAGCAACGATGCACTAATAGAAAACGTAGCGCTTAAATCGCTGATAGTAGTTCATACTACTTTTAATTCTTACCGTATAATAAATTTTAGCCATCAAATATGTAATAATATAAAATTTACTAGTCTAAAAACCCCGAATATTGCAAAAATCTGCAGTGGGACCATACACAATTACATATACTGAATACTGATTCCCTTCTGCTATTTACACTACGTTTGTCTATGCTGTATACTCACTAAAAGATCTTTCTCCTATAACGATTGCAGATTATTGGAAGTATGTACTTGTATGTCCAGTTCATTAATAACTTAAACATATTGATCTTTTTGTTTTACATAAGTTACAA
This sequence comes from Galleria mellonella, assembly GCF_026898425.1. Taxonomy (NCBI): domain Eukaryota; kingdom Metazoa; phylum Arthropoda; class Insecta; order Lepidoptera; family Pyralidae; genus Galleria; species Galleria mellonella. Next base: position 1,336,688 of record NW_026442172.1, on the reverse strand, counting down.
TTATTAATAATTACTAAAGTATTACTAATAAAGTAATGTAATTTACTGGAATAAATACTAAAACATATACTTATTTAACTAATTAATTTACTAAATTAATTATTTAACAGTATTACCAAAATTGGAAAACACTATAACTGTATATAAATTGTTCAAATTTATATAAAAAAATGTGCAAATATTTGCCAACCAGTTTTATGTTGATACGCATTCATGTATTAAATTCGTAAGCTAAAATATTTTTATTGAAACTAAAAGCTATTCTTTGACCGTAACGTCTTTTTTAAATAAAAAGAAAACCACTTAGGTCCTTCCTATTTAATAATTTATTATCCACTACATTCTCGAAAGGTGTGGGCTATTTAAAAGATAATTGATTTATTTTGTTTTGTTCAACTAGTTATATTAACATTATTTTATTTGTTAAACTTACGACGACAATTCCACAAAAGATAGTCAAAAAATATTTTCAATCTATTGACAGACATTAAGTCTGCTAAAACAAAAGATCATGGAAAGGTCGCAGTGTGACAGGTTTTTCTGTCTGGAAAAAGCATTGAATAATAATAATAATAATAGTGTTTGCTAGAACTAAACACATTACATTTAGTATAATAATAACTTTGGATAGTCAAGATATTGTGTTTTAATTATGCATCCACTCACTGAGATTCACAAGCTGATTCCACATATAGAATTAGATACGTGTTATAAATCTTAATTATACTACACACCATGAAATTATTGTCGATATATTATAGAGCGAGAGATGGCATAAAAATATTAAGTTTCAAGTTTGGTATTTCGCCAGCGATCTCTAGCTTTTTTTATGTAACTTAGAATAGCAAACAAATTGATGGCCCACCTGATGAAAGTGATAACTGTCGCCTATAGACATTAGCAGTACCATGGACAACAGAGTACACTGTTTCACACATAATACTCCCCATGTATTACCATTTCGGAAGAATAAAGTGATATTCCTCTGTACCCTGTAAATTCACTGCTATATTCCACCCTTCAAACCGAAACAAAGCTATGCAAACACAACTGTTTCACGATAAAAACACAAATGAAATAGAGGTATAGAGTTCTATAATTATTTCGAATATGTAATTATTGACATATTTAAAAATTTAAATTCAAAATAATTTAAAAAGAAATAGGCATTTCATTTGGAATTATTAATTAAAATATTTACTTGAAAGAAATTTTAATGAAGAATACATATCCAATGTTATTTAAAATTTTATTCAGAAGTTTGAGAATAATAGATCTGAAATATAGAAGACTTTATATAAGTTTTTTTTTTATAAACCTTCAAATTATCTTCTATATACTCGTATAAATCTATTTAGGGGTAGGTCTATGTTCAGCAGTGGATAGTTAAAGATTGACATGATAATAAATCTATGTATTACTTTTTTTTAGGTGTATATTCAATATAATTATGTCAGCGTCTCTCTTAAAACATTTCCAAAGTCTAACTGCGCATGCCAATATCCCTCAAAGGAGAAGGCTTATGTTCAACAATGAACAGTTAAAATTTGATATAAATGTCAACATATATTAAATATCTTGAACAATTTGCTATTAGCAGTTGCTTTAAAAAGTTAGTACAAAAGCCGCCCAAATTAAACAAATAACATTTTTATTATTGTACATAGATGGAAGAATATAGTGAGCATAGAAAATGTAACGCTCTAATGAGAAAGCAAAGTGACAAATGTCTACGACCTGTTGTCACGACCAACAGAAATGTGCTAAATTCATGGAGCAACAACCTGAACGTGACGATCCTCTATTAAGTTGTTTGAACTGCTCTCAGCATCCATAGGTACTATAAGCTCTGTGTCATCATGAGATACATTTGTTATATCGAAATTAAAACAAGTGCGTGTCAGTTAAAGGTACTTATTATGCGTTTGTATAAATATACTTACTTCTAAAGGTTCTGAAGACTTCTGTGGTGACATGTTGCTTTTACTTAAAATATTCTGGGTAATATGTCCAGATTTCTTTTACTATATCATATTGTAAATTATAAATCAGCCAATTTATGTATCTATACCTAAATATATCTTCTTGTATACAAATAGAGACAAAGTCTAGACTTCTAGAAAGCGTTTGATAATGAATATCTTGTTAGAATTGATTCAATTATCATAGTAAATATTTACAGGTTTAGTAGCAACTTATTTTAATAATAATCATGCCGCAGCTTTAAATTAACTTTATAATAGTGACTTTCATGTTTGCAGAAATACAAAATTTAAAAGGTTACATTAGTAAATATATTATTGTAATTTTTCAAGTTAAATATTTAAAAAATCTACGCGTATGGTAACTGATTAAAACATTACTATTTCCATATAATTTAAATGCAATAACTTAAAAAAAGTTCCTCCTTGATTCAAATTTATACCGAGGCCTATCTACTTATACTATAATTCATTGAAATAAATTATAGTGCATTAATGTTCATACATACATAATGTATGTACTTATATAATTTACACGACCTACAAAATAGAATATTATGACAAATCATTAAAGTAAACACCGTCGACAAGGCAGTTAGCCAACACTGAGTGTACTCATGAAATAACGTGAGCGTTACAAATGTATTAATAGATTATTAAAAGTCAATATGGCAGACCTACATTAAATAGAATGGACACTAGCTATTTGGCTATTACCAAAAATTATAACTTAAAAGCTTACGCTACCACAAAATGTTATTTTAACATTAGACTCACGCACGATTCTTTTTGAAATTCTTTGAAGTAGAACATTCACTCGAGCATTTAGAGGTATGCGTTAACCCTGATCTGAACATTAGCCATAATTCTAAATTTAAATTTTTATCGCGATAGAATTGAAAACAAATCACTGGTAATTAATAGAGTGTAATGAAAGTTATATCAAATAAAAAAAAATTCAAATCTTTTATTTTAATATCTTTGAAAAATGAGAATCTTAAAAAAAATTGAATAAAATTTAGTAATTAGTTTATTAGCACCAGAACGCTTTAAAACTTTATTATGTTAGGTAAAATGAACAATAAAACTATTTATATATTTATTTAGTTATAATTTTTTTTCTGCATAATTAATATAATGGTTAAACTGTAAACGAAATATAAAATAAGAAATTAAAAGCTAAAAATATTTCAAAATATTATAAAATTCAGACAACTATCAAATTGAAGTTTTTATTCAGCTTTTTTTAAACACATGACTGTTTAGAAGTTATGATATAAAATAGACAATAGACAAATAAAAATAGACATATGAACGCATAGACAAAGAAGAACTTCATACTTTTAACATCTCTATTTTCGCGAAAGAGACAAAAAAAGTTTATTACATGTGTAGATGGCATGCTTACTTTAAAATGATCACGTCAGATAACGTGAAGGGTTTGATGCCAAGAACCAAGCGATACAAATTCATGGCTGGTTAATTTAATACGGCGGTAAGGTCAATACTCCGAGATATGTAGGTCACTCGACGTCGGCCCTACGGAGGCTTGCTCATTGACCACTGAGCAAAAAATTCTAAGAAACTGCTTTTGTAATAAAAAATCAGAAGGCAGAATAGTAGGTAATTATAAAAATTCTGAAGTAATTTTTAATGTTTCAGGTAATTTTTATTATTTTTGTTGCACTCTACAAAGGCAATATTAAAAAAGGGCTCCTAAAATATTATCTGACATATATAATTTTCTATTTTTTTTATTAATTATAAGTTTATTTAATAGATAATAAAAAGTTTTAAAAATATGATAATTATGCAATAATGATAATCATGACTAACATTTTTTTATTAAATCGTAATTTAATCAGTTACATTTCAAATGGCTAAAACTATCATATACACATATAAATTACATTAATACAAAATACTTTTAACGCTTTGGACATAATAATGTGTTTTCATAATAATGAAAACTAACTGCATATTCTAATTATGTGTCAAAGAGAACTGATGCATAGACTATTTATTATTTTGCCAAAATATATACATATTTATTCAGAACTAATGATGTTTATTATTATTTATTATTATAATTTGTCTTTGTGAAAGATACAAGGAATTACCAAACAAGAGAATGTATCATTGAGAACGATAGGGAAGGTCAATACCACGGCAGTAGGTCAACAATCGGCAATAAGCGTCGAGCTGAGGACAGGCCATCTATTCTGGTTTCCTCTTTCATCATACTACATAATACGGATGTGATACGTGTTATGGAAATTATAAATGGGTATTTTATGTAGGTATGTACTTATATATATCCATAATTATATCACTATCACGGGAGCTTAGAATGTATATTAAAATAAGTACATTTATTACACACATTTCGTAATGAAAGTAGCATGAAGGTATTTGACATAGTATTAAGGATAGTGGTATGAAACTTGTTTTCATATAGCAATATATACAATACATACATACATATATACCATTTGAGTTACAGTATTCAGGGTTGTTCGCGGTTTATCGCTTTCCACCAAATGTGCCGTCAACTTACTTAATACTTTCGGATACAAAAAATATTTTAATACATTTTAATACTAAATATACAAACATGACTCGCTGACTAGAAATAAATGCATAATTTATATGTATATACTCTATTATCAGTGCCGCTTCTTAATCTCTGATTGTACATCTTGGGTTTTTGTTTATGTCAATGATGTATGTACGTATGCGTTTATTGCTCACTCATAAGTAATTTATATTTTAATTTTAAATATTCAGAGTTTTGGAGCAAAGAACTCATAAAATTTGACTTTGTTTTTTATAGTCAAGTTAGTTTCATTAGATTACCAAGTGATGAATAATAATATTTGAATAAAGAGTATGTATTTAAAAAAAGATGGATGCATCGCATGTTTGTTTTTGATAATGTTTATTACCTAACCTCTCTAAATTTTTTTAGTGACATTAATATCTAACTCTAACTTCCTTTCTGAGTACTAAAATGTATTCTGGTCCAATCAGTTATTTAAACGTGATTAAATAACAAATCTCCATACATCCAATCAACCAAATATCGCAATAAACTTTAACACTGATAAAATTCGTAGCATATGCTTTAAGTATACATATTTGTATTTTTAAGTTTATTACTAAATCTTCTTTTTTAAATGGGTAATTTGACCTTTAAAACTTTAACATGCAGTAAAATTACAAAGTAAATCAAAAGGTTTCAGTATGAGACCTTCTAAGACTTACAGCTTTGCGAGAGGACAAGAGAGGCCATTCACCCGCATCAGTAACGTTAGATTAATATAGATTAAAATTTGTATATTTATAAACAAATTATTTTTAATAGTATTAAGATACAGCTGCACAAAATAGATTAAAGTATATTGTCATTATCATATCCGCTATTAAATGTCTAAAGCTGAACATAAACCTCCTCATAGACTTTCATAAGGAACTGTCCCAAACCACCTATAAAACCTCCAGGTTTTACTGAACTGGATGGCCATTTCTTTTCGGTATTTGCCATTGGGGTTTTTTTCCAGTAGTTGTCATGCTTTACAGACGATTTGACAACCGCATTTATTAATATTTAATACTATTTATTATTATTTATCAGTAGTAGTTATTAGTTAGGAAGCTTTAGTGATGTTTTAAGACATGCCGTTACTATCCATCCCTCAATTATAAAGTTCCCTTAATTGCCTCTTACGGTAACCATGAAAAAGAAAGGAGCGGTTCATTCTATGTTGTGACCAAATAGTGATACATATATACAGACATAAATTACATGCTGTTTCGTATATGTAATTACAAACTTTAAATATATCAATATATATAAAATAATATTTAAATAAAAATTTAAATATTATTTTATATTAACCCCATTTAATAAAGATATATGGTACAAAAGCGAATTCTAAACAGTACCTTTTAAACAGTTTTACCGAAAAGCATGTAATCTATTCACCATTTAATCCTTAACATAATATATTTTACGCTTTATAATTGAATATGACTTTTTATACAACTTAGATGATAAAGATTGGAAGCAAAATGTACTGAGAAAAAGAAACATAGATAATATATTAATTTGATCCATCTTAAAAATTTAATTCGAAGATATATTTATAGGTAGGTCCATCTTATTTCTAACGATACTAGAAACACTTGTTAGCCAGCGAAGGACAGAGTGAGCTCGCAGAAATGGAACAGCAACAAAAAATAACTTCAGAACTACTCGTTCGCGAATGGTTCTGAAATTATGCAGACGATCGTAACTCGCACACAAACAGCGAAGTTTAATTTATGACTCGTTATTTTAAGATATCACCTGTTAGATTGAGTTATGGAGTTTTTTTTATTATATACATACAAATTAATAACTATATTTAAATAGTTTATTACTTGTAATAGTGACAATAAACCACTAATTTGGAGAATTTTTGATTATTTGCACGACATATGGTGGAACCAGAGGGAGACTTTGTACAAAAATCGATTGCTTGGGTGCCTCTGTCCCATTCGTGTTTCTACCGTGAAGCCGTTGTGTTTGCATGGCTGTGTTTCGGTTTGAAGGGTGGGATATGGCGTGAATTTACAGAGTACAGAGGAATAACATCTGAGTCCTCAGAAATGGCAACGCATGGGGGGTATCATGGGCGAAATGGTATACTCTGTTATGTCCACGGTACTGCTCATGTCTATAGGTGACGGTCACCACTTTCCATCAGGTGGGCCGTCAGCTTGTTTGCCATTCTAAGTTGTATAAAAAAAACATCAAATGCCTGCACATATTAGATTTAGTGTACGATCCACGAACAAAATAAACCCATGAGTTAAGTTAATCTAATTTAAAGAACTTATCTCTGATTTATATATAAACTAACTGTGATGCAGTAGAATATTTTGATTGAATGGAATAAAAAGTAGTCAATAGTAGTAACTAGTAGCAGAATGAGATTTCCTTCTTTATTCTACTCTATAAAATACAAAATTTTATGATAATTGATGAGCCGTTAAGACACCAAGAGGTGACGAACCAACAAACTCGCTGTCATAATTATAATATTAGTGAGGATAAACTATCCCCATATTATGGAGCAGTGGACTGTGATGAGATATCACAGTCCATGATGTCCAAGTAAATGATGTAGACACGGATTTTAGCAGAGAAAAATGTATTAACAGCGACCAAGCAAGCAAGACAATGTCAAAAAATACTAACATGAAATTACAAATAAGAACATTCTAAAAATAAACAAGTATCAAAAAGTATATAATAAAATCTTAAGAGTTTGTATAGACCGATCGTTAATACCCTATATAAGGACGATGATTAAAAAAATCTCATGCATATCTAGCTTAAATTGTAAAATTGCCACGTCACGATGTTCGTTCACGCACTGATCGCTCTTCAAAATCATTCAATTCATTTGAATGATACTTTATAAATGTGTATTTTTTTATCCAATTTTAAAAATAATGATTATCCAAATAAGTGATTAATGAAGGATGTAAACAATATTTGTCGAATTTTATGAAGTCGAAACAATTGTCAGAAGCAACAAACATAGTAATTTCATAATATTCCCGTTATACTTCTAAATATACGAGTATAAACAACATTTGTCGGGCCTACTAGTTCTTGACAGTCAGTAGTACATAATAGATTTCTACAGGATCTAAAATCCAAAAATAACTAAAATGCGATACACCTAAAATGAGACATTAAAGGCGTAAAAGTTATAAGTATTGCTATTACAACATGCGACACCGTTAATTATAATAACTACATACAATCATGGTCACCATTTAAAGGAACCTACATGTAATTTAGCTGTGTAGTTGCTACTGCGGACAAACATCTTTGGACCACAGACGTGGACGTCACGGAGGTTAAAAAATAGAATGGCTTTTAATAGATTTCTTCAGTAATGACTACCATTTTTTATATTTAGATTTAAATCTGCAAAGCAACAGCTACTTCAATTGTAATAAAATTATAAGATCAACAAAAGAAAACCAAAACTCAGATGGAGAGATTCATTTATTTATTTTTTCTTCACAACAAAATTTGTATAATTTAATGCATGCAAAATTAATGACCACAATCCATTCGGAAATCGCCAAGATCTCATATAATATACATAAAAAGTACAGGCGAATTAAAGACATTCTACTTCTAGAAAAAATCTTAAGATAATAATAATAAAATAAACTTCACCGTTTTTATATGACGTGTAATATGATTAAACATGTACTAGTACATATATTCTTACTGCTCAAGTACTTAATTTTTTTTTAAATAATTTATGACTTTATTCCACGTCATAATGAAATTAGTATAAAACTAATGCTGGAGTAAAGTATATTGACTTCTCCAAAATCTTTAAAAATTAACGAAAATATCTTATGACAAAAAAAATACTACAAAATTAAAACCTGTCCTTCCTAGAGTTACTTAAAAGGCTACTCTGAGATTGAATCTATGTGGTGAAAACTCATCAAACATATCGCAATACTCCCCGCCGTGACTATTTGCCCGGTAATTAAGGCCGTACAAACAATTTAATCGGTCTTTCAACTTAGCATGAGTACCTTGATCGATCTTCATAGTCCTCATCTTTTGAAATGAATACTTAATAATGCGGCATGTTAAATACCATGTGTGTGCTTGAGTCTGCATTCTTAGTTTATATGAGGGTGTCGTAGACAGTTTATGGTAGTTAATTGATAAACTTTTATATAGGAATATAAACATATCCTAAAATAATTAATTTAATTAAGACAATAATATATTATATATATAAAGTTATTTTTTAGAGAATAACACACCTTTAAATGTGCTGAAAATTAGCATCGAGAAATTGGCCACAAAAATTAGAATCAAAATATACTATATGTTAAAACAAAATACTGTACACTCAATTTAAATAAATCTGTTCAACTATATAAGCATTCTTAATTACATACTTATATATATTACATTCATTATTAGACATTTAGTTGCCTATTTAAATATTATTCTAGATTTACACAGATTAGACAAAAATATTTTTTATCATAATTTACGCTACGAAAACCGCCAAATACAGATAGTAAATAATAATAATAAAGAAGCGCCAATGCAATCTTTTTTTTCTATACCAATAACGCATCTGGACCCACATACACGTGCAAATAAAAACGTTCTACTTAGAATAATGACATAAGTGGCTACGTAATAATGATCGATTACAATAATGTTCCTACACCTTGACTGGTCGTTTCTAAACATGCGCAATGTGTTTAAATGAATAAATAACAATATTTTCATAGAAATTTTTGGGCATTGCTTTATAAATGCAGCTTTGCCGTATGCAGATCATCTGGCGACCACAATTGTGAAGGATTCGTGCAACTGATATAATCTATACAATATTGTTGCGGTCGCAAAATGCAAGTCATGTGCCATTTGCACAATGAAAGGGTAGGTACGTTCTTAAATAATATAATTTTATGTAATAATATGAATGCGATCGATTGGTAAAATATTTTTTTTTGTTACCCAATCAAGAATATACAGCATTTTTTTATAACACAGGAGGCAAATAAGCATGCGGCTCTCTTGATGGTAAATAACTACCGCAACACCAGAGGATGTGTACGTGTACTGCCGGCTTTTAAAAAGAAATGTGCTCTTTTCCTAAAAGTTACGATATCGTATCGGTTTTGAATGAAATTTCGTACCTATACAAGTACTAATAAAATATATCTAAGATCTATATATACTGTAATTTACGTCAATAAGGCAGCGGAATGAAACTATAAAATAAATATCATACAATCACCAATGTCTTGAACGTCTTTAGGGTTGAGTAACAAAATATGATGTATCTTTAAAGTGATTTTAATTAAAGTCTTTTTAATATATTTAGGCTAACAAAAAACTAATAAAACCTAAATCACCGAAAACCACATTTAGAAATAAATTTCCTAAATAGTTTTATTAGAGAACCGTATCTAAGAAACAGTTTATTACCATTACCACTGTATAATTTAGGCATTAAATATGTATACTCGTATATATGTGTTATCTAAGAAACAATATTTAAAATTTGACATAGAGCTAAATTAGGTTTAAAAAATCGTAAGTCAATTTTACATTTCATGTTTTAACAATAATTTTCATAACATACAAATACTGTTATTAGCAATTACAACATTTGGCAAGCATGTACCCATTATTTACACTATATAATACATTTACACTGCTCTCTGCTCCTCACTTAACTAAATGTTTGTTCCGAGATGGTGGTTAAGCGTAATAAAGGCAATTTTTATGCTTCGTGCCATCCGGCATTTAAAAAGCAGATGCATAATTTTAGGAAACTGGTTTGTGCTCGAATTTTTTATCTGTTTTAATGAAAATAATTATTTAAAATATTTTTTAATAACACTTGTACTAGTTTATGTAATAATCTCAGTATCATATAATTATTTACACAAGTGCCAATTTCATCAATTACACCTGTTTTGAAATTTACCTGAGGGAGACTTTGTACAAAAGTCGTTTGCTTGGGCACCTCTATCCCTTTCGTGTTTCTTCCGAGCAGCAGTTGTGTTTGCATGACTGTGTTTCGATTTGAAGGTTGGGATAGGCAGTGAATTTACAGGGTACAGAGGAATAACACCTGAGTCGTCAGGAATGGCAACGGGGGTATTATGGGCGAAACAGTATACTCTGTTATATCCATGGCACTGCTCAGGTCTATAGGCGACAGTTACCACTTTTCATCAGGTGAGCCGTCAGCTTGTTAGCCATTCAAAGTTGCATAAAAAAATTGCAGCTGACTTAACAACAAAAACGTGTATTCCTAAATTATAGAAATTGCATAGATACCTAAAGTTCTTTAGGTATCTTTTCATATATTTTTTATGTCCATTATATGTCTATCTACTGATGTATTGTTATAAACACAAAAACTATGTAGAAAAAAGTATTATCCCAAGCAGTAAATTGTTATACATTTTTTATCTATCATAATACAAAAAATATTTAATATAACGATATATTAATTCTTATATCTATCTATATCTCACACCAAATCTCTTGTGGGGTAGGCAGAAAGAACCGACAGTCAAAAATCTCTATTCGTGTATATATCTCTTGCTTTCTGCACTTCATAATTTACCTCATGGTATGAACACTGGATCTAGAAACTCTTGACTCCTCCTTCAGAAAGAATACAGTCTATCTGATCATAATAGATCTCGATCTAGTTCTCTTATGGTACTTGTACCTATCAATATTCGCATTGTATATCTATTTTATTGACAATTATTTCTAATACAATAAGACTCGGTAAAGTTTCTTTAAGCGGCTGCATTATTTTATATAAATATGAAAAATCAAAAAATCAAAAAATATAAATTCGTACTTACATTGTAAGTACTCGTGTATTACATTGCTAATACATATTATGTAATAATAATATTAAAAGTATAATATAAACGTCGCGTATTAACATATTTAACTATAAAATCAACCTGTACTAACCAACAGTAGCGTACGGTCTCTAGAAAAGACATCAACGCCGTCAAAGAGTAATACAATTGTGCAAGTTGAAGTTTACCGTTTAAAATTATCTTTCGTCATCGTAGTTTGTCGTACAGAATGCACTGTAGGTAAAATTATATCATACGAAAGCGTTTTGTAATGTTCCATAGAAAAATAATATGAAGATTACTCGTTGTTATAAAAAAGTGTACTGTGAAAATGTAAAGTGTATGATTGAGACATAAATATGTCTGTTTATGATAATTATTGATTAGTATTAAATTATTTTAATTTATGTTGAACTAGCTGTGTCCATGAATTTGTTCACGTGACCAGGATAAAAAGTCATCTATATTCTTCTGCATACTAAATATATATCCCAAATTTTATGACGATTTGTCCATATATGTAAATCCATTAGTGTGTCATGTAATACATAATTTACAAACATATATGTATATGTGACATACATTTATACATATATGTGATATATATGTAGGTATGCATATATGTGATATATATGTATACATATATGTCACATTTGTCTTAAATTAAGAGAGGCAGAATATGACGCATATATGTATTACATATTGCGAGTTGTTCTATCTAGTTGTTCTTTCAAACTTGATGACTATAATTATAAACGTTTTACAAAAACCTTTCTGTCATCATTAATATTCCATTTATTAATGTAATTAAAAAATAAGTGTGTAATGATGCCATTATAATAAAAATATATAATAATAATAAAAAAATTATTATTATAATTAACGAATAGTAGCACGGTTAGATCTATTAATTAGTCATACAAGATATGTTCCCCTAAATAATTTAATCATTAAATTATAGTAGTAAAAACGGAAAAACATCTGATAGGCCGAGATAAAAGCCTCAATACACCGGGCGCCCCAGCAATCCTTTCGTTGATCGTGGGAACCCCGCCAGATGCGTTCCTAGTCACGACTAACCTTTTTTTCTAAATCTTCATTTGTAGTACCACCACAATTTCAGAGACTTTTTGCAATACAGTATACTAAAAGATTACTTTTTGTTTTATTTTTTCTATTATCTTTTTTGTATTTGAAAATTTTTTTCCTAAACAATTCTTCATCAGTTCGCAACAAAAAAAGAAACAATATTTTTAATTTGTAAAACTTTGTCAACGTAGGACAAGAACAAAGGATCAACGTAAGGAAACGAGGTCCTTAAAACTACAAATAAAAAAAAAATAACAATAGTTCCATCCAGTTATTTCTTTAAATTGTCTGAATTGTCTAAAAATCGTGTAGGGAATTTTATCAATGATTATAGATATAGATAAGTGTAGTGGTGGTAGCAAAATATTAAATTAAATATGTAATCAAAATTGAATTAGTATAATGGGATTATAAGCGCCGTTTATTTTTTTGCATTATTATGTTTATTAGATTCAAGGAAACAAAAACTAAAATAAGCTTAATATACATTCCATTAAGTATTTACTAGTAGCTAATTTTATTCACAACTTTATACAGAATAAGTACTAAAAATAAAATTTTATAACGTCAATGTAATTTATAAAGATTTGTATACATATATCTATGTTATAATAATAATAGATTAATTGGAGATATTGCTCTTTCTAAATGATTTAGTTAACTGTACTTTTAATGTAGTTTTTTTTATTAATATTCAAATTGATTTATTAATGATCTTGAATTTTGTAAATAATATGTCTTTATTTTTAATTTAACTTACGTAAATATTTTTACTTTTAATTGAAGTAAATGAATATTTTTGTCCTGTCAATCCCGATATAAATGATAGTGAACGTATATCTATCAAAATGATCAATAGTAGTGGATACAGGAAACAACGGACCTTTTATTTTTCGGAAACACTATTACCTCAAAGTTGTAGTTTTTGTGTTTAAGGGTTGCGTTTCTTCCGGTGACTAAATACGATATGTGTGAGATATTTGCAATTCATCATTTCTCGCGAAATCTGCTACCGTCTTTACTTTTCGCACGTTTTATAGAACACCTTCTTGCAGAATTGAAGCATATGAAATTGCAGGTAAAATGTCATAGTATATACATATATAGGTATATAGCCAAAAGATTAATTCCACTTTACAAGATTAATTAATATTTAGCTTTATGTGTAAACTACTGTTTCCAAATACATTAAATTACTATACTCGTATATATTGTATGTATACAAATTTTATAATTTGCATAATACAAAAAAGTTTCTTTCTACTTGATTTAAATTATTTATATACCTAATAGTTATACACTATACAAATAGAATGAGGTATAAACATGTATGTAGTTAACTAAATTTCGTTTATGACAATAGCTGACAATCAAACTTCTATTCATCTACACTTACCTGCATGGACACTATTCTTTTTTTGTACAAAATCTTATCATAACTAAGAAAGTATTATATAATACTTGTTAAGAAAGTCAAAAGAAGCCGCTTCCTTGATCTTTACCTCCTTTCTGACGATAATGTTTCCTTTTTTCACGCTAAGGAATGTGTTTATATTGTATAATAAAACTTTCTTAAAATCTTATGACAGAGAGTGACTATGGTAAAAACAATGTATCCTTTATAGCTGTAAGAGAAAGAATAATCTAAACTACATACTAATTATCAAATTTAAAACAATGCAAACTATTCATCAGATTAGATTTTTGTAAAAAGATGAAGTTACTTCGTCATGAAAATAATTAGTTTAGTTTACTTTTTGTTACAGTATTGTTATTTTAAATATTTGAATAAAAATTTTAATAGTCCAACAGTGTAGCAAATATTAATAAATTATGCAGTTGTATTTTAAAATTTACGTATACGTACGTACATACGGCTCATATTCCATTGTCTGGTTGGGAAACAAATTTATCGTCATTACAACCTTAAATTAAAAAAACTCATTGGATTTTTTGTTTCTTTCTCTTCATTTCAATCTGAACTATTTAATGACCAGCCAAGAATTCATAAGCATCCCCTGGGTCTATTATAATGCATAAAATTAAATGTTAAACCATATTCATTGACAGACCCCAGGGACTTCCGGTGAAATCTCGGAGAATATTGAAAAAATATAAATCTAAACAAACACATGACAGGAATAAAGGCAGATGGCGCCTGGACGGAAATCGAAAGGGACTTTTTATGTGTTCTTCACTATTGGAATAAAAAACCTTAGAAAATATAGCACGTTATTAATAGAAAAAAAAGGGAAAGCAAATGATGTTCGTGGGAATACATGAAATGATTGATGTTTACATAAAAAAAAAAACTTTAATATATTAACACTCTACTTAGACACAACCTCATTATAATCTTATATCTGAAAATTAAAAAAATATACCTACATGAAAACCGACTACAGTTGTGACAAAACCAGTTATTTTGATTTAATAACTAAACTATTAATCCGAATTTGTTTAATTTTGTATGAGATCGATCGTATATCCTTTCAGATAAAAAATCATTTTCCATATCGGTTAATAATTTATGAAGTTATGAGATAACAAACGTAAAAAAATACAACAGAATTTAGAACCGCCTTCTTTTGGAAATCGGTTGAAAATCTCAACAAATTTAATTTCATTATATTTTACTGTTTATGATGGTTATTATTTTTTGTTCATGAATGAATGAATGAATGGTTTATTTTCTCTTCACAAAAGGTAGAATAAAGTAACAACTTGAGGTACAATTTGATATGAAGACCAATTTTGTGAGAGACAGGTGCTTGCGGTAGGTTTAGAAGAACCTGTGTTACAAGTCACCAGATAGTAGTGACCTGTCATTATGTTAAAGGATTCGTCAGCTAATACAATATTAAGCATTCATAATTAATCTGTTGTTAATTACGAATGATTATTATTATGTCTATTTTTACAAAGAAAATAAACAGCGAACAGAAACATATTAAAAATCAAACTGTCACAAACATAAAAATTAGGATTATTTTATACATATGTGTCAAACAGTCACTTATTGATTAAATATTAATATGGAAATATCGTTATATTTCTATATTACACACCTTATATCCATATACACCTTAACTGTAATTACTAATTAATCTCTTGTTAACAATTATATAAATAAACCTATAAACTGATTTACAATATATTTCTAAATTTATTAAATATCCTTATATATTTTTTAATATTTAATATTTTGCGTCATACATGCAATTTTGTATAATATAAAATATATATTTGTATTTTTATCTTGTATATTAATCTTAAAAACTAAAATATCCTTAAGGTTTCATAATATAATTATACGATAGAAGAAGAGAAATTAAGAAGGAATACCTTCGATACGTTTTTTTGTCCGTCGAAATATTTTTACCTACGGAGGAGAAAATAAAGGTTTTATTTTGTCGGATAATAACTTAGACACAAATTCAACAAACACAGTCACACTGTGGTTTTAATATTTAATTTAAAATGTATTTTAACAAAAAAGTCTTGGCCGACAATTATTCATTATTAACTAGGTTTTTTATTTATTTTGATTTTAAGTGTTTCGGTTGCTACAAATTATGTTCATTAAATAATTCAGTAATCAAATTATGGCATATATCTTACCTTTCTATATTAATATTATTATAGATATATATTATTAATTTATGCAAATTATCAATTTCAATCAAAGTTAAAAGGACGTAAAATTATAGCACTATTATTTCATTCAGTGCTAAAGCCATTATTTTCAGAAACACTTTCTTTTTTAATGTGGAAAATAACTCAATGCGGTGCATCTAGATTACTTTTAACAAATGACCAATTTTAGACACCTGCAGCTGTCCCATCTAAATACAAAATAATAACCAATCCGTTCCCTTGTTCTAAAAGATTCATTACAACTGTCCATTTCGGAGCGAAGCAATAGAGACGTAAAAGTAAAAGTGACACAATAATAGCTTCTAAGTCTGTAATGTTAAATCTTACATTTCAGAAGCAATATTATAATAATTGACCCATATTTTTGTAACATATGGGTCGATAAGGCAGCTGATGGTAGGTCAAGAATGAATTTCTAAGTCCGTAATTTTGAGCCTTATTATCGCATATTGATTTTTCTTTGTTTTGAGCGGAAGGATTGCTGCGGGCGTGGGATGCTAATAAGGTGTTCAGTTTCTTTATGTTTTGCACCTTGTGTATCAAATTTTACATTGAAAAAAATACTTTTATTGAAATAACCTGATTGAACAGGTGTGATTGTATAAGGTTTTATTTTTATTTACAATTATTTGTATAGAGAATATTTACGTACATTTTATGTAAAGTAATTTTTTGTACTAGGAAACAATTTTGATAAAAGATAAAAAAAGTCTGCATTATTTTCAAGTGTACATACACTTAAAAATACCAATATTACTAGCAAGAACATCTAACCATATAGCAAAAAGCCATAGATATCAGATTATTATGCGAGTATGCATAGATATAAACAAACATCAGACAGGCAACAAACCTTTACTGGAGATGATTTTCCAAAAATATTGTATGATATGCAGTAATTATTACCAAAACTGTGAAAGCAAATTTTTAAGTTTCAAAAGTGACTTACTTTTAAAATAATATCAACATTTATAATGATAGTTAATTTTAAACTATCGCGTTATTTACGCATATTTTAAAAACACAATCGGGACTTAACGCAATGTGAAAGCCTTAACAGGTAAATAGTATCTACATACCTGCTTCTACGTGGTGCAATCTACGTTGAAACGTCGGCAATAAAGAAACAGGTATGTAGGTACTACTTATTTGTAAAGACTTTTACATCGCGTTAAGTCCTGATTATGTATTTAAAAGTATAACGTTTTTTTAATAAGTCTAACATAACAATAGTAACCCAATTATAACATGATACAGATAGCAATATAAAGAATTTACTATATTAAGAAAGTTCACCCTCATACCCTACAGCCTAAATGGTCGCGTACAACGCGATTCCTAAGATGTTTTCTCCCACGAACACTCAGTTATGGAATGAGCTCCCTGTCGAGGTTTTCTCAAGAGACTACAGCATGGGTTCTTCAAAAGGGGAGTAAAGAAGTTTCTTCAGGATCAGCAACGCGCACGTAATACTCCTGGTAATGCGTCGTTCATGGGTAACCGCTTACCATCAGGTGGACCGTATGCTTGTTTGCCACCTCATTAGTATAAAAAAAAAATTGTTTAATTAAGTATCTACAATAATTGAAACAGTGATTAATCAATCAAGCTTTATCACATTATCATATTAGACATTAATATATACACATAAATAAAACTACATTTAAAAGTAGATACTAGTAAATAACATTATATTAATCTGGTAAATATCTATGTAATACCTACATCTGCTTGTAAGAACTAATAGATTGATAGCTAGATTTGTTTCAGATCTAATACAACAGTGATCTATGGCAAATGCATCTGCTGGACGAGTAGGAAACGCACTCGCCGCACCTGCGGCGGACTCCCACGCTCGTGCACTATTCCTTATAACAGGTATATCGTACTTACTTGTACGTATGACGTCTTTAAAAACGTCTCTATACAAAACTGCAAAAGGCGACAAATTTACACTTTTATTTTATTTATCCATCAAGCTTTAATTTCATTGTAATTCATTTCTTTATGATTTTCAAATTTTTTATAAAAAGTTACTTAGAAGTAACTATACCTATATATCTTGACAAACTAAATAATTTGAAATATTTAACTATATACATATCTAGTATGATTGTCATTTTTATATTAATTGTTATGGTTTCCTATTAATCGAAAGTAAACCTATTGTAATTATTTGCGTTTCTTTTATTGTTTGTGTTTTATGTACAATGCCAATAAGGGATGATTATTAGGTTTAATTTATAATAGTAGAAAACCATTCGATATGAACTAAGTGTTTTGAATTATCTATTCTGAAGATGTTGACATAAAGATATATACTTATAATCACATATAAATTAAACAGATATAGAACTACAAAATACACATACATTAAGTTCAGATTAACGTATAAGATATTTTATTCTATAAATACGTCCCCGTGGAATAATGTTTAACTGAAGTA
This sequence comes from Galleria mellonella, assembly GCF_026898425.1. Classification (NCBI taxonomy): domain Eukaryota; kingdom Metazoa; phylum Arthropoda; class Insecta; order Lepidoptera; family Pyralidae; genus Galleria; species Galleria mellonella. The sequence goes on along the minus strand of NW_026442172.1, from coordinate 1,318,070 downwards.
CTTACAAATAAAGCAATTTGCATTCATTAGGTCTTTTTATAATTTACATATAGGTATAATAAAATCCGAGTCCTTACACATAGAATAGAATCGTAACAAAGACAAAACTGTACATAAAATAATTTTATGTGAAAAAATGTTGTACAAATAAAATAGTGATGGAAGTTTATTATTAATTTAAACGAACGAAATCTCAAGCACAGCTATTAGAAATTACCGTGATAAAGAACTTGTAGAATAAAACAATGCCATAACGATCATTTGAATCCAATCTATCACTGTCTTAAACAATTCATTCATAATCTGTATATGGGTGTTTAGTGTACACGCAAGTAAAATATACGTACAAAGTTGTCATAATTAACGTATTAAGAGTAAGCATGTTTACCCACCATTATACATGATAGAACAATGCCAGTTCCCACGTCATAACAGTCATAATACTGAATACTTCCAGATAATATTGCCCACAAATTCTTGACAAAACAAATTTTCAACAAAAACATAGGGTTCTGTATTTTTTAAACACTATAATTTTTAAAATTTGCTACTTTAATGATTTATATTCTAAACATTGACTTTAAAATCACAATAGTTTATTATATAGATGTCATTGTATAAAAAGTATTAAACTATTTTTATTTACATATTTTATCAATTACAAACAGTAATAAAGGTACTGACCGAAAAATCCGCGAAAGCAAAATTCGTGTTTTATATCCGAAAGGTCATAAAATCAATAAAATTTCTAGCCCGAAAGACATAACTATATAATCTTCAAGAGATGTTAGTGAAATAACATGGACATCAAAATTTTCAATGTGATCTCCAAAATCATCATCATCATCATTTCAGCCATTATCTATTCATTGCTGAACTGAACTCTCATGGACTACCTTAAGAAACGAGAGCGTTCCTTATGACAGTTTACTACTGGGGAGAATTTTACTGGTAGTTGCCATGCCTGGCAGGCAGATTGGCAATCGCAGTTTGACTTTTGGTGATTTTTAAGGAAGACGCTACTGCCCATCCCTCGATCATTAATTTCCCTTAGTCGCCTCTTACGATTACCCATGGGAAAGAAAGGCGACGCCCATTCTGTGTGGTCTCGACATACAGTTGGAACTACACGGCAGTATCCATCTCCAAAATATTACTGTACAATATGTTACTGTAAAGTTTATACCTTTAACACGAGATATATAATATCACCTTCTGATCCTGAAAAAATATTTTTGTGTTAGATACCTGATTTAATCGTCAGCATTAATGGTATTCTACAAAACTTTATTATATAATTCTTGTATATTAAATGAGTAAGGAAAATTAGTCTAATGAATGACTTAATCGTTAGAAACTCATTTAAATAATACTTGATGATAGAGATGAAAGATATATAAATACAATATTTGACGAATCACCAATAATAATGCAGAGATTGACTAAATTAAATATTATAGCGTTTCCTGATTTTATTACGGATCCCTGACATATTTTTCCATTGCTTCTATTCGTAACAAGCCTACCGGATGTTTCTTATAACTAACAGTCAGCTTCGTTACGAGAGCGAATCTAATGTCAGTGTGAACCAAAACAAAAACCTATGTTTCTGTAATAATTACTATTCTTACCATTTTTAGATGACAGTAATTATTAGCGGTTATTCGTGGAAAAGTTTGTAATACTTCTTTGATCTAACATCGATATATCGTTTTTATCCCATTTTTTAATTTAATTTTTGCATTTGTATATAAACATAGAAGCAAAGAATTACTATAACTACTATATAACTTCAATTGATTTTCATTATTTAATTAGTATATAAAATTTTTTTGTAAGAAAAATAACGACGAAACCTTTACAAAGTAGATTATAAGTACACAGGTAGATATAGTTTATATATATATCTATATATAAAATAAGATGGAGTATTTATATTATTATTTAGAACATATTCGCTGCCTTTACAAAAATCTCCATTTATCTAATTACTCTATCTTATTTTTAAATACAAATATTATTCATTTTATATAAAAATATGTACATTTGTGAAATAACCAGCGGCTAATCCTGGCTTTGCACGCTTTTTTAAAATAAAAAAGATCCTATTATGTTAGTAGCTGAGAATGTAGTATTCTTTAAATAAAAAAAAAATTAAACCGGTAGTTTCTAAACTCAAAACTTTATACTCTATATAACATTAGTTTAGATCATAAAATATAATACTAAAATTCATATTCTAAATTAATTAATTTATAAAATGGTTGTTAGAAACTGAAATAACTTGAATGTATTAAAATGTAGTTAACAAATTAATCATATTGGATTAAACAGAGAGTAATATATATTTTTCTTGCATCTTGTGTAATATGTTAAGTTACATAGTCCGCATAATTCTTAGCCGACGACAACGTAACCGCGCGGTAATGGCGGCGCGCAATCTACCGTGATAGTGAACTTGAGTTTTTTCGCGGCGCGCGCGCACCGTTAGCTTGAGCTACATTCCGCGGTTGTGGCCGGCAGCCGCTCAGCGGCGCCACTACCGCAAAACACCACGTTCTTGTTCTTTTCAAATTACCTTTCTTACTACCGCGTTCTATCAATCCGGATCTGTCCAACAGTTTTTATGCAACAGAGAATCTTTGAGAACCTTATCTGATGGTTATAGCGTACCTAATAGTAATTGGATTTATAGACGTAGATAAGCTCAGAGCGATAATATTTATTCATGTTCTCATTATAACTTTTACGTTTACAATTATGATTTATGAACAGCACTTCTTCGTCTTGATATCTATTATAGTTCCTAATAAGGTAAACTACTTAGTCCTATAGAAATCTGCTACAGATTATACTCAAACCTATTACAGATTTTTAATAATACAATAATGAGCTATAGATAAGTGTATTGTACATATCTTCTTTTACTAGCCCTGTAAGTGAAGAAAAGGCGTTTATATCGATGTATCAATAGGTGACTGAATAATTAAATTTGCTCAATAAAACATCGTAATGATGAAATTGAGACTATCAGCAGTTCTAAATGAATAATACTTATATAGACGAACAAAAAACATTGTAGCACAAAACAACTTCTGAGTGAAATAAAAACATGACGGAAAATAACAACCTCTCTAATACCAGATCTAAGCTTCGAAGGCTGAGCGCGCGCATGGTTCAATGACCCGCCATTGCCAATGTCAGCCATCTTGAGTTCCGCAGTCGCTTACGTTCTTCACGTAAGAGGCTGTAACAACTTGCGTTTGTATGAGTGCGTAATGCTTGTTTTTCTATGTCTATACGTCTGTGTGAGTATTGGAAGTGAACGTGTAAGCGTTACGTTCATCGACAAGTTTATATGTGTGTTACAGAATATTGTGATGTATATAACTTCGCTATATTCCTGCTAGATGGCACTCACAGTACAATGGAATATTTTATTGGCATTACATGCATACAAAGAAGTATTTTTTATTAAATGCATAGATATATAAAAAATATTCTTATTGGTATATTTTCATACTTTCGTCAGTATGGTATTTACATATCCGTATGGTGATGGCAAAAAATTCTTACATGCATGCTTTGTACAATGTTTTATTGAAAAAAAAATCTGTGCCAAATATAGTTTTTTTTGTATACTACGTAGGTGGCAATCAAGCATACGTCCCACGTAATAGTAAGTGGTTACCGTAGCCTTTGAATGCCTGCAATACGCGCGCGTTGCCGATCCTGAAAAAACCTCTTTACCTTAAACCTTTTTGAAGAACCCCATTTTTTCAAATAATTTCTCTCTCTCCTTTCTTTTGCTTTGCATTTTAATAATCTGAATTACGAGCGCAGTTTTTATTCTTATTATTATTATTCTTGACCTATTTTTTAAAATTACTGATGATTTGCTATAAAAAAAAAACTTTATGATATAGGTATTACGCTGTCAATTTTTTTTTGTGGAACATACGTTAAGATATTTATTATTTTTTTATTTTTTTATTTTTCACCAGTAATCATCTAGTTTTTTAAATATCTTCTATCAGGAAAGTTATTTAATTTATAATTAACCTTTCCAGATTATTTTCATAAAGTATTTGTTTTTCTTCTAGAAGTTCCTTAACGTTGACGTTACAATTACATTTATGCTATACTCATAGATACATAAAGAGTCCAAAAAACGTGAGAATTTGTAAATTTCTCACAAAAATTCACCGACCATAAAGATAAAATAACGAATTCACGCTCTATACTAAAGCAAATAATAACTGCCTTAACTCTTGATTTATTTTATTACAGTTAAAATTTAATGCCTTCAAGCTTCATAGAAATTACATAACTTCATAAGAGTTTACTAAAGAATAGATAGGTACACAACGTTTTTAAATGATCCGGGTCAAATTTTTACTATGTAATTTACTATAGATTCGGATAATAAAACCAATCAAATGTAGCTTAAAATAAATTTATAAAATGACAAATCAAACGGGAAATATAAAATTTAGTAGATTAATTATATTTGTTCGTACATATTAAGAAGTTTTAAAAAATTGGAAGGAAAATAATGAAAAAAAAAACAACGAAATTGTCAATTTAATATATCAATTTCCATAATTATGTATATTCACTAATCATTGAATCTTAAGAACATAACTATTGAATCCATTTTAAAAACGTTAACCTTATAGTATATTGAAATAACTTTTTATTATCAATATATTTTTAGTTAATTTAGGTATTGATATCGAAAATAATGACTTTCTCTAAAAAATATTTATGTATGAAATTAATACCTAAATATAAAAATAATAATGAAAATAATTAGATATTTCTTATATAAAAATGTTCAGTACAATATCCATCTTATATATACTTAATAGGCAAATAGTTTTTAGGAAATTAAAGAATACGACCTAAAATAGGGAGAAAACAGAATTCAGAGCTCCAGATTGGTGAACCGTTATTTAGGTTTTAATATGACAATGAAGATTAAAGAACTAAATGAACTAAGTGAGTATTAAATATGTGTAAAATATCTTATGATACCCTCATTAATATAATGATATAAATAGGAAAAAAATACTTCTTACATAATATACTGTTCACATTAATACATTTTGCACCATAGAGTATGAAGCTTATACAGAAGCGAAAGTATGTGGAAGGAGAAAACAGGACAGATCGAGACTAAGTTATGGATATCAGATCGACCGCGTAACCTTTGCTGCTAATGCAAGTATGAGTCAGACTACATAACAAAGACACTTACTTGTTTTGCAGGAATTATTTTCATTAAAAATGTAAGAGTCGATTGAATTTTATTTAAAATATCGATACTGACATTTCTCTTATCTTTTTTTTAGTATTTTTTATGATTTTGTACCTGGAAAGTTAATACTAAGTAATTTAATGTTTCTTGCTTTTAATGTATTTGATTTAGGCTGAAATTAATAAGAAACTACGAATGGTTTCGCGACAAATAATGTCAAAATACCCTGAAAAACAGAATGTTTCTAAATGTTTATTGGTTACTGCACGATATTTTTTATACTACATAGATAGTAATCAAAATTCGGCTAATAAGCATATGGCTTAACTGATGGTTAAGGGTAAAGTACCAAACAAACAAACTGTACAATTATCCACAATATCTAAATCTAGGTATCGTTCTCATAAATGTTACTGAAGTCCAATAGTAAATATATATATATATATATATATATATAAAAACTATTTATATACTATACATTATATCCTGGTAGAATAGACGCTCATATTGTCATTAATCAACGTATAACAACTCAATATGTATAAAGAATATAAGATTCGGTAAATTTTCGCAGTACAATGAATATACATTAACGCCCACATTTAAAATTAAAATATAAAAATACATTTGCAATATTTATAAGCATTTATATCAGAGTTTATACTTTAAAAATAATATATTAACTTTACTGACAAAAGAGAAATTATAAAATACAAAATACATATTTTTTTAGATAAATTTACATGATTTTAATGAAATTTGTTACAGACGCACTTCCTTGCACTACATGTAATTATTAGATAATTTATCCTTACTAATATTCTTAATGTAAAAGTTAGTTTATTATTTCTTAACGACTCGATCAATCATCGTATAATTTTATACAATCAATGAAACAGTAAAAAGGAGAAGGACGTAGGCTTTTTATCACGATCAGTCAACATATCCCGGTCTCGCAGACAATGTACAGGGTCAGTTAATCAAAATCAGTGATGTATATTTTCAGAATAGAATATTATAGTAGTACAAGCAAAGATGCGGACACTCGCCAACGCGGCATTGAATGCCTCCAGCACATAGAGATTGCTGGTCCGCCCATTAGTTTTATTTTTTGGCAACTATAATGCACGCTTCGAAATAATTCGACCTCGTATCTAGGGACCTTCACCAAAATGTTATTACAGTTCAATAACCCAACCCATTGTTTCATGTTTTATTCCCATTTATTTATTGCAATCACGATCACCTTCATGATTTCCGCATCTTGACGTTTTGTAATTTAATAATTAAAGTTTACGATACATGAAAATTTATGGGAGATAAAATGAACCACAACATGGATGCACAGAAAGATTTATGGTGAATAAACAATTGTTGTTCGGTTTAATTTAATATGCATACATGTCCCATAATATCATAACTAGCAATTTATTATAGAATATATTTTTTCTGACACGCCCTTTAGGAATAAAGTTGTAAGCATGTGTTATAATTATTGCTATATAATTTTATCGTCAACAACATCGTATCATTAACATTAACAACGTGAGTGCTTTATACTTCTAATAATTATTGCATTCGTTTTAAACATACGTGTTTTAATAGCTTTGAGTTTTTTGATTAAATTCAGTATTAACAGATATTTACATTAATATCTTTTAAATTTTCATGGCTAATGTACAATTGAATAGATTTGTATTATATTAAAGTTTAGAAATTAGAAGATTATAAGGTCTTAATTAATTTCACGAAATCAAAAATAACCACTAAAAGAAGACTGTCATCATTTTATAATCTCATAAATTAAAATTTTATCCCAAAAAAGTAAGTATTTTAATTATAAAAAAAATGTATATAGTACCAATACTGAATTATACCCATTGCAAAAGTATAAATTTTTTAAAATCTTTTTATAACCAGTAAACGTAGGCGAATTTAGAACATCCTCCCATTTTAAAGTCGCTTAATAATAAATTTACTACAGTATAATAAACCTTGTAAATAACATTATTTAATATAAATATAAAGTAAATAAATATACATGATTCTTGTTGTTTAATAGTAAATATATAAAACATCTACAATCTCTATTTATTGAAAAGAATTTCTTATTGTATATATAAGCATATATTTCTGTTTAATGTAATTAATCACTTGTATGTCTCATTTATTTAAATCTAATATTGTTAACTTTAAAATATAGAACATAAATTTTACTGATTTTTTATAGTTCATCGTTATACTATATTAATTTTACACTACTGTTACGAGACACATACAGCATATCCACTATCATGATGAATCTAACGACCTACCGTTCTCTAAGCAGTTTACGTTACATGTTGTGCCAAAGATCCGGGCATGCATACATTTAAAGTTTACTATTTTTAGCATCTATTCTTCAATTAAAAAATGTATGTTAAAAACAGTAATCAATTTTATAATTTTGTCTCGCTGTGTATTTATTATAAACACACAATTTTATTACATTAAAAAAGTAAAATTTTCAACAGTATTCAAATTATGATTTTTATTCGTATGTATATTACATTATATACGTATTTTATTACATATAATTACATTATATAGTATTTTCATATTGTTTTTATTGTAGTGTAACATCTATTATGATATCCTACTGTGTACATAAATCTACAAACATATGTGGTGAAATGTAGGTTACATTCGATGTAACTCTTAAAATTTAACCCTGTTTTATAACAGCTATTGTTTTCTACGAACTACCATAGAACAACCTAACAAGACCTAGATAGTCTGTACCTATGACACGTACTAAAGAGGCCACACAATGCTAACTACCATAACAATCGAATACCTTCCGGTTCTTCCGTCATTGTTACTGACTTCCTTGTCATTTTGTTATATTGTAGTTTGACTATAGAAATATTTATAAAGAATTATAAAATGCTTGGCGAAGTATGTGCATGTCGAGTGCTACATTCGCCAGCAACCGCAGTAGCTGATAAATATTACTGATATAAAAATTTTATAATTAATAATTGGAATAGGGTACTATTTCAATTATTAATTATAACATTTTAATTATATTGTATAAACATGTATACGTGACTTATAAAAAAATCAGGTTCGCTTTAAATGGCATTTAACATGCCTAGATATAATATTCTATTGTATAAATTTTGTATTTTTTTATACTACATATTATTATTAATATAGGTAATACGCGAACACAAACTACAGTTATTTTTCTTTATATTTAAAAAATAAGAATACCTATACATAATGTACTCCTATATAGATTTAAGATATACTTAAATATATATTTTATACACCATAATGATATTTTTAGTATGCAATCTGAAGCTATATAATTGAGTATTTAATTTTAATAAATGAATTTTTCAATCTAAAACTGAATACATTCTTCAACGAGGTCATAACACAAAAAAATTTGAAAGCTCATTGTACATACTGAAGTAAGAAATTCGTTGAACGGTCATAACGTATTTTAGATAATACACCTACTGCCTACCTACTACCTGTATGCCTCACCCCTGAACCTTTTGTAAGGGTCGGTACACAATGCATGAATATAATAACCGAATCGTGGGAAAGAGGTTGCATGAATGAAACGATGGCACCTGTACTAGGACGAAGGCGGGGGTGATTTATAACAAATCAATTTATAAAAATATAATATTAGGTAATAATAAATAATATAAATATGGCAATTTGTAAATATATTTAAATATTTTAAATGTATATGGAATAGTTCATCCATCTATGAGCAAATAATCATTCATTTATTCATTCATTCATATGCTAATAATATAGTATGAACACAAAAGAATGGCGAAACACCAATAAAGCACAAAACCATAGGAATGAATTCAGGAAAATTTTTAAGAAGAACGACGTAGAATTCTAGCTGATAGGGTTGACTTCTAACTTAAAGTAACTAACCCTATCTGGTTGTCTTCACCGTCGTTAAATTGCTGAACAAATTTATTTTGTTATTGTTTTGTATTTAAAGTTCCACATATATCGGTTATGTCAAGACCAATACCGATATTATATGTGTAATAGATGATTTTAATCATCCATATAAATGGTACCTACATGTTTAATGTCATCATACACATTACATAATTAGAGTCCCACCACAAAGCACAGATCTCCTCTTATAAGAGAAGAGAATTATAGCCTATTACCGCTTCATCCAAGTAGTTTTATTTGGAATAAAACTTTATCTTGAATATTCCTTCTGTTACACTCATAAACTGTGGTTCATTGCCTTAGTGACTAAGACTTAGTAACTATAGAAACGAAGCACAGTGAGGCTTAGTTTAGTTAACTAATTAGTAGAATAAACTAAGGCTACCACATAATTCATATGTTCTTACTCCGTAAACGAATGGATCACTGAGTATAAAATAAAAATATATTGACGAGCGAATAATACTAAAATCTATCACATATTACTACATTTAGTGAATAACAAATAGTATATTTTGTAACACAACGAATACATGAAAAATATTGACATGAACCCGTCTGTAGGATTACAATTGGTAAATCGATAGACTGTTACGTAACTGGTACAGCTTACTAGATCAGATGCACTGAGTAAACTTTGTCTTTAAAGCCCTTTCACACTAAATGGCAAACTAAGACAGATAAATAAAAATAAATAAAATAAAGATTTTACTCTTTATAGTTAATTTGACTTTAAAAGAGATCTCTTCCAGCCAATCCAGTACATTGAGAGGGAAAACGATTGACGGGTAAGAAGTGCAGGAAAGATACAGGAAAAAAGGTAAACAGAAATTATATAAAAATAGTATACAAGATAAACGGAATTCAATCAAAATAAACATATGAAAATTGTAAATAAATATATATACACATAAATGTACAAAAACATAATAAATAATAATATATACAATATATACACTTATACAATACATATAGTAAGTGCATAGTATTAAGTATTATTAAGTATTTTGGAAAAGGAATTTTGAAAATATTTTTTTTTTATTTCCACTATGAAGGAAAAGCATTGCTAGTGATAGATAAACTGATAATATATGTAATTACAGGCTCTTCCAATACAGGAATAATTATGTCAAGACTTAAGTTATCACTGCCAATAGCTTTAGTGGATATGGAAAGGATGGTCTTTCTCACAACATCCTCGGACTCGGTATTGAGGACGAAGGAATGACTATCAGAAGGGGCAATGTTAGAAAGAAGAGTGTTAATCAAGATTGTTCAAAATAGTAGGGGAAGTAGAAATGAGAATTTAGAGAGTTAAGATTCAAGTTGTTCAGACAAGAGTGCGAAGGATTGCCTACTCCTATCGATTGAAGAAATTTTCAGACTTGTAGCTGGTTAAGATTCTGAATAGTGGAATGAATATATCGGCATTTAGCATATTCAATTGAGAATGTTATGAAGTTTTTTATACAACTCAAAGTTAACTTGTGACCTTTTTTTGCTTCTAACGACTCTTAGCTTTATTTCGTTTAGCCATAGTTCTTCTGATGATTGCAGTTAGCCATGGAGCTAGGACATGCCTGATGCAAACAGGACGAGCTGGTGCATGGATAATATTTAACGTCAGCAACTAATTATATGTTTATAATACGTAATCTATCGCTATCACTTCTTTATTCTAGAAAGTCATGGAATCAATCATTAACCATCAATTGCTCCAGTACCTAGAGGATCACCAGCCGATCTGTGATCACCAGTACGGCTTTCGACGGGGACGTTCGGCTGGTGATCTTTTGGTTTATTTAACACACCGATGGGCAGTGGCAATCGAGAATAAGAGAAAGGCTTTAGCTGCTAGTCTGGATATTGCGAAAGCCTTTAATCGGGTGTGGCATAAAGCGCTAATTTTAAAACTACCTTCGTTTGAGTTGTCTCTGAGATTATGCAGTTGGGTCGCCAGTTTTCTCAAGGAACGTAGCACTAAGGTCGTAGTCGACGGAGAATGCTCTGACTTAATGCTGTGAATGTTAGTGTCCCGCAAGGCTGCGTACTATCTCCGACACTGTTTCTTCTGCATATCAATGATATGTTACAAATCAGTGATATTCATTGCCATACGGATGACAGTACAGGAGATGCATTATACACCGGTCATGCAATGATCTCGCAGACACATACCGATGAGCTCCGAAACAAACTTTCGATCTAGGGCGAACGCAATCTTGTACACTTCAACCCTAAGATGACACAAGTCTGCGCATTCATCGCAAAAAAGACGCCGTTTGTCGTATCTCCTCACTTTCAGGGCACTTCCCTCGATAATAAGTCGAGTCTGGAAATTCTTGACGTTGATATACTAGCGACGTCCAGTTTTGTGGTCATCTGGAGGAAAAAGTTAAGATAGCTTTCAAAAAGTAGGGGGTACTCAATATGGTGAGACGGTATCTTATGACGGAACACCGCCTGAAACTGTATAAAGCTCAAATCAGGCCACATATAGAATACTGTTCTCACCTGTGGGCAGAAGCGCCACAGTACCAGCTCCTTCCGTTAGACCGCATTCAAAGTCGGGCAGCTCGAATTGTTGACGATTGGCACCTTACTGTCCGACTCGACCCACTGAAACTGCGTAGAGATGTTGCGTCTCTGTGCATCTTCTATCAAATTAATCATGAGAAGTGGTCTGTGGAATTATTCGGATTAATACCTGCTGCTAATTTTCACCATCGTACAACCCGCCATAAACTAAAATTTCATCCCAACCATCTGGATGAGTGGCGGTCGTCCACCGTGCGTTTTTCAAGGCACTTTCTTCCACGCACAACCACTCTGGAATCAACTTCCAGCAGCAATATTTCCGAAACGATACGACAACATAACCTCAATGAAAACAGCATATTCCTTTTTAAAAAGCCGGCAGCATACCATTAGTATTGTGGGTGATCATGGGCGGCGGTAATCACTTACCATCAGGTGAGCCGCATGCTCATTTGCCCCCTGTGCTGTAAAAAAAATATAAATGTGTTTACTTAATTCTTTAATGCACCTCCTACCTATTTCTCTGTTTGCTCAATGGTTGACTGGTAGAGAACAAGTGTTCAGTGTTAAGTCTGCCAAATTTGCATATATTCACACTGTGCTTTCAAGTTTAAATAAAGAAATAAATAAGAGGTACAGTAACATTATAAAAAATAAATAAAAATTGATGATATATAGATGATACTTTAATCAAAAATTGTCAATACATAAACAACTTACTGTATATACATATTAAATTTATTTTTCGCTATTCGTCATATTTAATTTATACTGTCGATACTTAGGTAATAATTGTGAATTGTCAATTATGTATGTGTGATGTCCTCGTGATGTGTCGTGATCGATTTACTTCGCTTTTTGGCATTGCGAGAACATTCCACAGCTGCCCGCTGTATGGCCGCATTAATGAGATCCGTCCAACGTGTTCATGATCGACCTCGGAAATGTTTGCCTTCCACTAGACCTTGGACTTTTAGATGCTACATATATTTTACATACGACATGCAGTGCAAACGATCTAACGACTCACCTAAAGGTAAATAATAATCTTCGCTTATACATACAATTGAAACAGCGATCATTACAGAATAAACTGTAATACTGTATATATATCTATGAGACCCCATTTGCTGCCATTCTGGAGGATTACAGTGTAATTTCTCCATAATTTAATTGCCATATTTCATTTTTAAAACAAAATATACGACTATAAGACAACAATGATATCTTTTTATTTCCTCGTTTTGTAATTATACATATAGAAAAATCATCCTAATAGATAGTTTAGTGTGTACAAAATATTTGCAATAAGTACATACTACATTTTGGATTAATTTTCTATTCTGCTTATTATATCTTCTATTATACCATAATCGCCACTTTTTTTTGCAAACCAAGATCCTCATTAGCTATCAATGACTTCCTATAACTTATAAAGGAAACCATTTAGAGCAACCATCGATTTCTTGAAACACATTAAAAGTTATCGTTTCTTTTACTAGCGATCTACCTATACCGACTTTTCGCTATATTTTGTCATTAGGTTTACTAAATATAAAATTGAAATTCAACCAAGTCCTATAAACTTTTAAAATCGATATATTTAGTTTAGTTTCTCTAGATCCTAACCAGTGAAAATCTGATCTCATAAAATATTTTCCTAGCATAATACTCACATCCTTCAGTAATCAAAACATAATAAAAGTTACAATCTATTTTCTTTCTAAACAATTCCTGTACATTTACGAACATAAAAGTGAAATCATCGTAAACAATCTGTTACATAATTTGGATTACAAATTATACGAAATAACAGCCACCCAATGCTCACATGATAGCGGCACCTACTGAATAACATACAATGTCTCACGTGTTTATATCTTGTCTTCTGAAATTCAATTTTTCTGTGAACGATAAAATGACGCTCCTATAAAAACAGTTTGGAAGTATGTAGAACCACACAATAATATAATACTTAATAGAACTGTGTAATATATGCATAAATATTTGTATCTTTTTTTTTTTAATTTATTAAATTTTGATTACAAAATATAAATATACTTAAAAAAATTTTTCATCGTTAACACGGTAGATCCAACATGTGATTATTTTTTAATAATTCATATTGCTTACCATATGCCTTTTAATACCTTTTTGTATTTTTGAAACGCTACAACACAATAATTTATTTTTTCTTCATAATGAGCTGGGATATCTTTTATTAATTAAAGAACTTCGTGAAAAAGTATATAAATAATTTGAGCTTCCATTTTTTTTACTTTAAACTAAATTTAGTAAGGCTGTATAGTCCATTTAAATCAAATAACAACGATACTGCCCACGTGACTGTTCCATTATGGAATTATGTGCATATAGAGACATATTGACAGAAGACCGAGGTTCTCAATTATGTAAGCAAAATAAATAAGTATACGTATATATGTGCTAAATCAATATTTGTTGTGACCATCGAATAACTGTCTAAATAATATTACGTATGCATTTAAATATAGTTTTTCAAAGCATTGCTATTGTTATATCATATAATATTGCTATATCAATATGTAGCAAGTAAGTTTGAAGTTGTAATTTCTAGTACCAAAGGATGCTAAAAATTGCAACTTCATTATTTTTTTATATTTAATTTTCTTTGAAAACTTAGCATAGAGAATAAAATCAAATACATGGCATTTATAATATTTTTAATAAAATATTATAGTTTAACAGCTAAATATAAAAGTAAATAATAATTAAAATTGATATAAAAAAAAGAAAAGAAATATAAAAAATATAGGATAAAAATAATATGGAATGAAAATATGTAGTTATAATTAGAAAAATTATGAATGGCAATAAATACCGATTTAAAAAATCTGAACTGGAAAGTAACTATCTAAAAACATCACATATAGGTCATAATTAATAAATAATATATAAATATAGGTAATTGTTAGAGTATATCAGTAAAATAATACATAATTAACTGTCAGTTTTATAAAAACTATAAGAAAGACATGCAACACACTATGAAAATATATAATCAATCAAACTAAACTAAGTAAAATCTAAAACATTGCATACTATATGTAAGAGCTAATTCATGCATTCTAAGCAAAGAGTAACAAAAAGAAAAGAAATTTTTAATAATTTTATACATATAATATAAAATTTATACTTTTATAGAAAATAATCCTTATACGACTTATAACTTACACAACTATATAGAGAGCTATAAACTTAAATGGAAATAATAGTTATATATTAGATAAATACTAAATTAATCCCACCAAAAAAATATCATACTACAGTGGATTGTTAAAAATGTGCAAAATAAATATACAAAAAATAAATATGCAAAAGTACTTTTTTCATATACGAGTATTATACGCTTTTTAAAAAAGTCTGTAGTGAAATTTTTCTATTAAAATTTGTTTAACATCAAACAACCAACGTCATACATTTGTCCTTGGATGAACAACACGTGACACACGTGATTTCAAATGAAGTCTACTTAGCTTTTCAGATCTTTTTGGAGAAAACACATATTAATGATACTTTTATTTGTTGTCTATTTCCAGACATTTCGAGGTGATGTTCATACATAAGTATGTAAAAGTAACAAAACTTATTATTTATTAGCTGCGCCTGTGACGTCGCAGCATCGTTCACGTAACCAGAAAATATATATTATTTTATTTTATTTATTTGCTATCAGACAAAAATAAAACTTTTACTATCAATTTACTACGTGTTCTATTTTATAATACTAAATGTATGTTACATTTTATAACGATTGGTTGAGCTACCAGCTAATGCTTCAAGCAATAACTGGTAACAAAGAAAAATCATATTCACATTTATAATGTTAACAAGAATTTGAAAATATATGCAATGTTAACGAAATCGCTTAATTAATAATTTACTTGTTTAACTATACTGTACAGAAGTATGGAGGATATTTAAGAAATAAATATCTAATAAAAACAATAAAAGCCACAAAGGTTTCAAATTAATTGTATGATAAATAAAATTACATACTGTTTCTATATACGAAACAAAAACTGTTGGAGAGAAAAATCTACTTATATATACGATTTATAAATTTCACATTCTACAATAAAATATTTCATTCATAAAATCAAAATATATTTATAACAAAAAGTCACCAAGTTTGAAACGGGTGTAACTCTATTGCTACATTAATATTTGAGTGATTTGCATTATGTTCTCCTAGCAGCCTGTCCCGGTTTTGCACGGGTGTGTATATTTTTACATTTTAAAAAGTGGCCATTAAGGCTGCACACGTGACGGAAGTTTAAAAGTGGAGTAAATTCTCCCGTTTTCCCAACATTTTCCTTCACTGCTCTGCTCCTATTGATCATAGCGTGATGAAAAGTATACTATAACCTGCCCAGGTCTATGAAGAATAATTGTAATAAGTTTCGTTAAAATCCGTCGAGTAGTTTTTGTTTCTATAACAAACATACAGACAGATAAAAATTTTACTGATTACATTTTTGGTATCAGTATCAATATCACATCAATATACAGTATCATAATCACCCCCTGATAGTTATTTTGGAAATATATTTCATGTACAGAATTGACCTCTCTACAGATTTATTATAAGTATAGATAACACGTGAGCTAATGCTAATTCTACAGCTTAGGTCAATAAATGTTAATGTAATTTTGTTGTACTTTCTTTTTTTTTGCACTATTTTGAGATAGTGATATCTAATCATCAATTGGAATAATAAACTTGCACCTTCAACTATTAACTAAGGATATATCCTTATTTGACGTCAAGATCAATAAATTTTAATGTAATTTTATTGTACTTTTTTTTGATACTATTTAAAAAATAATAATAAACTTTATTTTCCTTAAACAAAGCCAATGGTACAATATAACTATGACCCCACACTAGGCAAAGTCTGTCTCGTGAAAGTAAAAATTTTATGACAATGATATGTAATCATCATTTGGAAAAATAAACCTGAAAGTACTAAATAAGAATATATACAGGAACAGCTTTTAAAATAACTTTTTGTGCTTCCATTTGATTGCAAAACTTTTCAGCGTGTGTTACGGTCACGAATTATTTTTTTTTAGAAACATTATGTAACGCTTATTCACGCCTTATTGTTGTATACAAAATGTAATAAATTGAAGGCAATTACTTCGACTTACGATGTCTGTAAAAAGTTAAATTCTTTCTATGGTTTTTGCTGTTACCTTGCAATAATGAAAAGTAATAAAAAATATTTATATATGTAATCTATCTGTAATTGTAATTGGATAGCGAATGATAGTTATTATGTAGCAACTGAGATATTAGATTGGATAGACCATCCCTTCCTTTCTCGTGTGTGTCATAAGAGGCGACTACGGGAGAGCGAGGGATGGGCAGCAGCGTCCCTCTTAAAACATTCATATAGCCTAACTGCGATTGCCATTCTGCCTGCCAAGCATGACAACTACTAGCAAATTCCCCCAAAGGGGGAGACTTGTGTTCTGCAGTGGACAGTTAAAAGCTGATATGATTAAATCTCTGTTGTACTTGATAACATACATAATCTCTACGTCAATAGATAATAGCCTTAGGACAATAGTTGGGCGTTATACGATACCAACACAAATATTTGGTGTTTTAAAAAAGTTTAACATAAAACAATTAAAAATTTTGTACTCACGACAGACAGCAGCTACCATGTCTCATCTAAAAAATAGATGTAAAAATACTAGGAATGGAAGTCATTGAACATTGATGTGAGGATATCAAAACAACAGTGTCGAACTAAGTGAATAAATCACTGGAGCGCAGTATACATTATTATCTTAATATATATTAGAAAGCATAAGGCCACCAGATTCCTGACTCCAATTCCTGTACAACAAAGTAAAATACAATTAAATATAATCAGTAACAAACTCAATATTGATATTTTTTATTGAATACAGAAATTAAAAGATCTCAATCCAACATATGTAATATGGGGGGCAAGGGATTGTTAGTAATGGAAACTGAGAATCCCAGTGCTAGCAATATACCCAACCAGGTTTTCCCAAAAATTATCATGGTTAATTCCTGATGAATTCATCATAATGGGCTAACTGGCCTGTTTTCATTCTCATCTAGCACTCTTCACTGGTGCTCCGCCAGCGTATCCCGTTAGCGCAGGTGGGGTTACCATTCCATTTTTACCCATAAAAAAAAATTTAATATGTTGGAATGGGATCTTTGCATACAAGGCAAGACTTTGTATATACCGTGCGGCAAATGACTTGAACGCAAGTCTTTAAAATTGTAAATAGTAACAATTTTACATACAAAAGCGACTAATTCGCAGGCTTCATTGTCTATGGTTTTATTCAAATTGTTTACCATGAACTAATGTATAACCATATATATTGTTTGATGACGATACCTTCAATATACGTTATTTCGAAATATACACACAAAATTTTTGATATCAACAACAATTGGTTTTTGAACTTTCTGAGTCTATAAATCAGTAATATAATTTATGTGATTATATTAAATATATTATATTTAGATTATATATATTAAAATAGTAATATAATCGTGACTCAACGTACGAACATACATACATAACATTATGAGATACCGAGTTACTTATATAAAACTATTATCCATAGATAAATACTGTATAAAAAGATAAGAATTTAAAATCAACAATGATTTTACAATACGGGAACCATATTCCAGAAAACTTATATACTTGTTTTTCATTGCCCATATTATGACATTAGCTAATACAATCCTGTAATGTATGAATAATGAGATTAAACAATCCCTGTTAGTTTCAAAACACAATCGACTTTGGACTGTAAAATCAAGATAATACATTTAAAAATCCATCATTTATAGGTTTATATTCGACGAATCGATTGAAACGGCTGATAGTGATCAATGAAGAACTTCTTATTTCGTTGATACGTAGCGCTATAATTTCAACATAATTGTGAACTATACTTATGGTTATTATTTGTTTGGCAGCCATTGTTAGATAAGTCCTTTGGTGTGGCGTGTGTAAGTATTGCGCGTAGAATATTGCGCGGAGGCCGGTGAGGGTCGATGGCTTCTTGGAGACACGTGAGCAGTACCGTTAGCCTGCACACGCCGGAGCCTCCAACACATGGAAAGGAAAATCTGTGAAACAGTAACGTTAGTAAATTAAACAAAAAGCAACATATTATTATAAATATTTCAGGGGCAACAACTTCACTCGTATAATGTGTTAATTAAAATTAATCTTTTGCAGTAAACTGATGTGGAGAACACACATATGTTAATAATTAATAAACGTACAATTTCATTACTAAATTTTCCTGTATAAGTACTAAATTATGTTATGGATGTACAAAATTGTATATTAGGATATCATCTGATAGATACGGCTATTTTATTAATAATTATTATAATGTAAGAGTTTTTAATGTTCTAATCTTGTTATTTGTCATTTTATGTCGTATCGTCCTGGAATAAAAGAAGCCACTCCTTCTTTTCCCGTGGGTGTAGTAAGAGGCGACTAAGGGAGGGCGAGGGATAGGCAGCAGGGTCCCTCTTAAAACGTCTCCAAAGCCTAACTGTGGTTGCCAATTCGCCTGCCAAGCATAGCAACTATTGACAACCCCCAAGGGGAAGCTTATTTTCAACAGTGGACAATTAAAGGGTGACATGATGATGATGATGATATTTCATTATTATTATTAATAATCTGTCATGATAATAGTTATTTTTCTATATAATAATCCACTACGGAGACTAGACCGCCTTAAACACCTGCTGTAATAATTTATACAACAGACAAATATAATTCTCGTTCATTACTTTTTTGTATAAATAAGCGTAATAGTATAATAATACGCATAATAATATTATATTCATAGCACACTCGAGAAAAGCTCTTCTTTATAATATTCTGTTCCTCGAAAAACTTTGATCGTGGCAAAACTAGTTATTTATTGTATTTAAACTATTTATATATTTATTTATTTTTCGCTTTATTGAACTAAATAAAATAATAATAATTACAATTATTACTGGGAAATGATATATTTTTTTTATTATTGTATTTAAAACTAAACTAGTAAATTGATTTTGACGAAATTTCATTTTTAATAATTGACAGAATCATGAGATAATAAACATAAAAAAAATAAGAACTCTCTTTTTTTAAATCAGTTGTTAAATACTAGCAAGAAAAAGGGTAAACATTAACTATTTTTAATTCTATTTTGGAGTCACTTTATAAACCTGCATTTTGAAGTACCTACATAAAAAAGTACATGAATCCTATTTACCGGTACTAAAACATTTTTGCTCTTATGGCTTATCTCGGATGGTTACTTTGGTTTGAAAAATAAAACTGGTGTGTAAGAATACATATCAGGAATGTTATCATATTAAAAATACCCTATAAACATACACAGTATATCCTATAAAATTTATGATACTGGTCAAGTAGGTCAACAGCTTATTTTCTATTTCATTTAATATAAAAAATTCTTCTATTTACATATATCACCAACATGGAATGGCAATCTAACCATCTGCAACAAATTATTAAACATTAAGTTATATGCTATTATTATAATATTCAAAAAGTGCTTGCTTCATATTATTTTACTTCACAGCTCTCTTTTCACTACGATACTGACTCTACATCAACCTAACCTGAAGTTTTGAATATAGCAATCAATACACGCCATTATTCTACAGTGATAAGGTGTGTTTTGAAATAAACTATTCAATCTTTATATGTATGAATGTGTGTAATATACAAATTTTTAACAACTACTGCGGCAAGACGCCGGCGATATGTTGTTTACATCCTTGCATGACCGAGATTTTGTGGTTGCAAAAAGATATCAGTCTCGATAATAATTAAAGTGGGTCCAAAAATATATGTATAAATATTTAAAGAAACCAGAACTCGGAGTGAATGTCCAAATTAGGTGCTTGGACTTTAACTGGAATATGAACTTTTATATGTAATAAAAATAAATGTACCAAACACACAAGAAAACAATTAGGGCAAATTATGACATTAAGATAATTAAACGTGATATGGAATTAAAAAATTGATATAAATTTGCATTAGTAAAAAATATTACATTAAATAGAATGAGTCTAAAAAACTCTGATGAAAATATGAAAATTAATAAAAATTGGTTAGGCAATAAAAATAATCATATATATTAACATTATTATTTTTTAAATTATCCTACAGAACAATATAATTATACCTAAGTATAATCATTCCCGTCCCATTCTTAAGCTGCCCTCTGTGACACAAATATAACTGTTAGAAAATGAACGCAACATATATTCATATGCAATTGTACATGAACAGACTACATCTGTTTATGAAGTAGAGGTAAAAATAGAATACCAGAGGGAGACTTTGTACAAAAGTCGATTGCTTGGGCACCTCTGTCCCATTCGTGTTTCTACCGTGAAGCAGTTGTGTTTGCATGGTTGTGTTTCAGTTTGAAGGGTGGGATATGGCGAGAATTTACTGGGTACAGAGGAATAACACCTGAGTCCTCAGGAATGGCAACGCATGGGAGGTATCATGGGCGAAACAGTATACTCTGTTATGTCCATGGTACTGCTCATGTCTATAGGCGACGGTTACCACTTTCCATCAGATGGGCCGTCAGCTTGTTTGCCATTCTAAGTTTTATAAAAAAAAAAAAGAACAAGTCATTTTGGCATGAACTGTCTAGGGTGTGCCGAGTTATGCAAGACACATTTGTTACACGTTTACAAAGAAATAGATCCCCATATAGATCTTGTCTTTTCTAGAACAGAATATAACAAAGAAAATATACATATAATTTTGATAGACAATTTTACAATGTATGTATGTATTTGATAAACAGATGAAATTCCTAAAAGTTCATTCAACTTTTTATCAAATTACATTGAAACTCGTTGATGTCTTTCGAAAGGCGATATTTAAATTACATAGTAGTCACAAATCGAAGGGCGATATTAGAAGTGCAATTATTAATAATAAAATAATATTATATAAAAAACGTTTATAATACAAGTTTTACAGTGTTCCAAACAACGCATCTGAATACCTATCCAGGTTTATAAAACACTACGAAGTCTACAAATTTCTAGCATAAAGCAGCGATTCATTAAAATTATGTACAAGACCCATGCTCAGCTGGTCATAGGATAAAGTTATCAGCCTATTACTGTCATATATAATGTCATATATAATGTCACATATATAAAAATATAACTTAGAGTAGCAAACAATCTGACGGCCCACCTGATGTAAAGTGGTAACCATCACCTATAAACATGAATAGTTCCAAGGACGTAACAGATACTATGTCGCCCATGATATCCTTCATGCGTTATCATTCTTGAAAACTAAGGTGTTATTTATACCTCTGTACTATGTAATTTCACTATGTAAATACAATGGCTTCACAGCAATTTTATAATAACTAACACCAGCAGTCTCAATGCTTGTAGTGCACTCTGTTAGGTTGACCCCATCTGATAACTATCATGATTCATTTGTAGTAAATACAGCACGATAAATCAACTAATTTCATCCTCACCATGTCATCCTTCATCCTCACCATGTCATCCTTCATCTTCACCATGTCATCCTTCATCCTCACCATGTCATCCTTCGCTAATACCCCGCCATTGTAGAAATTTACCATAGGTGCACGCACTATTTATCCTCATCTACAACACAATCTACGAAACAAATAACACCCACAGTTCAACAAAGATGTTCCCTTTAAACCACCATATTTAAGTTCTGGTGAATTTATCACAATCAACTAATAGTATATACATATCATCTCATAACTTCGTCATTATCATCATCATATTAGTCTTTAACTGTCATACTGCTGAACATAAGCCTCCCCCTTAGGGGATTTTGCCAGTAGATGCCACGCTTGGCAGGCGGATTGGCAACCGCAGTCAGGCTTTTTTTTTTTTTTACAACACAGGGGGCAAACGAGCATGCGGCTCACCTGATGGTAAGTGATTACCGCCGCCCATGATCACCCACAACATCAGCGGCATTGCAGGTGTGCTGCCGGCCTTTTAAAAAGGAATATACTCTTTTCTTGAAGTTTATGTTGTCGTATCGGTTCGGAAATACTGCTGCTGGAAGTTGATTCCAAAGAATGGTTGTGCGTGGAAGAAAAAGAAAGTGCCTTGAAGACAAGTGCTTTAGAGATGTTTCAAGAGGAACACTGTCCAACACAACAACACAATCCCTCGCCCTCCCTTAGTCGGCTCTTACGATACCCACGGGAAAGAAAGAGGTGGCCTATTCTAAGCTGAGACCACACGGCCAGAATTAAATCATGATATGATGATGACTATTCTTTTACAGAATAAATACATGTATTGATGCAAATGTTATACATGGACTTTGGAAAAAAATTAAAATCTTTCAACCTACTTTTAAAGAATAAGATTCTCAATTCGTATATATTTTTTTTATATTACATAATTACCTTTATAATATAATTACCGACGAGCGTGTATGAAAAGATTGATGAATGTGGAAGAAGCGAAAGAGGCTTGTTTGAATCGAAGCACTTGATGTTCCATTGTTTCTGCCTACCCTAATGGGAAACAGGCGTAATCGATATATATGTATGTATGTATACACTATACACTACATATAACTTCGTAATACACAATAATCTTTTAATGTGTCCAATATAAATTATGTACATTAAAGATTTTACATTACTATACATACGTATGATATATAGAAAAATAAAATAAGTTTATATAATGTTGTTTCCTGTATATGTACAAATATTTACATACTTTACTAGCAAAACAAAACAGGTAGACCATGTGTAAGGTTAAATCTGTTATTTATAAACTTTGACAATAATATTTAAATTTATTTTGGCCTTGCCCAAACCTAAAAATAGAATTCAAAATACTGAAACTTTCATCATCATCAAACTCTAGCTATTAGTTAAACACTGGTGAAATATAAACTATATTAATTATAAATATAATATCTCACATGTTATTTTTATTCTATTTTATATTCCAATTTAAATTTTTTAATTGATACTTCTTTATCCTTGCTTATATTGTAAAAGTGAGTTTATTTTTTTATGCTACTTAAAATGGCAAACAAGCTGACAGTTCACCTGATGGAAATAGATAACCGTCGCCTATAGACATGAACAGGGCATAACCATGGGCATAACAAAATATACTGTTTCGCCCATGATACCCCCCATGCGTTACCATTCATGAGGACTCAGGTGTTATTCCTTTGTACCTTGTAAATTCATTACTGTAATTAATTACCTGGAAATTTATTACCTCTCGGTGACTTAAACATCCAATACTCTTCATTAAATTTAGCATCTGTTTTATTTTACATGTAGAAGAAAATAGGCTACTTTCTATTCCGATCACGCAGACAAAGGCACGAACTTAAAAATAAAGAAGACCAGGAAGTTTTTACATATGTTTTACTAGGCATTTTGTAGTTATCTTTCACGAAATCATCAAAATATGTATAAATGCACTGCAGTAAACTACATAGAAGGATATACGTACATATATACATACACATATATCCTACTTATTTCCCATTAGGGTAAGCAAAAACAATACAAAGATATATGTAGCTGTTTTGTTTTAATTTACTTTTTTCTGGAAATACACATTGAACCTTATTGCTACATACCATATTCGCCCCTGACTTACAGAAACAATATCAAGGTTTTTGTAACACGCTCCTGTTTACAACTATGAGGGCATTTTATTTGTATTCCGAATTCTGAATTTAATTTTAAGGTCGTTGTCGCACGGAGCGAGGACGCGGTATAAATGGGTCGAAAGAAGCATTCTTAATAATCTTGACAATATAAGATTTTATCCGAACGAAACCGAGTCAATTGAGTTCAAATAACAAGAACTATACGATTGATTGACGTTTCGAGGTAAACATTTTACTTCTATGTTGGCAACTGACAAACTTTAGAATGCCGAAGTGTTTAATGCTTAATCCTTTTTAAATTAAGAAATTAAATAAATAAAAATTAGTATTTTAGAGCCTAATAAAAATGTTATTCTTCCTTGAATCATGTATATTTAGCTTATTGTCAGTTAGAACTATCTTCTAAAATACTCTCTTCCTCAGTCTTTCAGAGAGAGTTTGACAAAATTTGCTCTTTACTCTTTTATAGTTACCACCCTTCCTTGGTCTTATTGTCTTCAACTTCGGCTAACCCAGGTTTCGCTGTTGTAAAAACAATGCTAAGTTGTGTATAATACAAGTATACTCTTTCTTATTATAATTGCTAATACCGGTTAGCGTAAACATTACTTTGATGCGCAGCCTCTTTCTTCAATATTACCAATATATATCCTCTCACTATAAATAATAAAACCGTATAAAAAAGAGTATTCACAGCAGTCAGAAGTTTTTAAATTCGAAATTATTAAGATTTCTATATTATATTATTTTTATAATGTAGATTATTATAGTTTAAAATTAAGAAAACAATTTTTTATTACATTTTAAAAGATCTAATATTGCTTTCAAAATATAAATTTATATATACTTTCGTACGAGTATATAAACTATTGTATGGGTAAATATAATTAATAATAAAATAGTCTTTTATTAACAAGCTTATTAATTATACATATAAAATTTCATCTTGATTAATTATGCATTTTAAAAAGTTATACTAAGCATCAAAAATTATATGGGTAATATTGATATCGAACCTAATATATTATTCATTCTTTACTTATTTATACATTTAGTGTTCACAAAAAATTCGTTGTGTTCTGTCTCTTTCTATTGTGTTCAAAAATTCACATGGAATGGAAAGATACAGAAGACAACACAAGCCATATGATTTCATAGCCCGAAGAACAAGCAAGCTGAATGGGCTAGTAACATAGCTTGAAGAACTGACACCCATTGGGGAAAAAAGGTTTTTAAATTGTGGCCCCGTACTGGCAAACGCAGTGTAGGATAACCCCCCGCTAGATGGAGTAACAACTTCAAATGCATTGCAAGGAGACAGTAGATGCAAGTAGCTCAGAACTGTTCCTCATGGCAGTCTATGAGGGAGGCCTATCTTCAGCAGTGGACAGGTAACGACTGATAACTATTCGTTTACAGAATAAATACGTGTACATCTATGGTGTTGATGCAAATTTTATACATGTTGTGTTACGTGGAATAAAACATCTTTTAAGCTATTATAAAAGAATACAATTCTCAGTTCGTTTAATGTTTTTATAATACATAATTGTCTATATATTTATATATTTTAAATCTTTTCTAATTTATAGGGTTTACTGTCGATAAAGTTTTGTTTACTAATATACATTTTTTATATTTATTTCAACTACAATTATTTGAATAGAGCTAACTTGTATGCTTTGCGTACAAATAGTTGTATAGAATAACATAGGGGTAGTATCTGTATAAATAATAATTTAAATGTAATAGTTCTGATTTATGCATACGGATATCTACAATTCAATTGTATATTGATGTAAATGCTGAAGTTCCTGTTACATAAATTATGTATTTATACGCAGAAGATATAAGTTCAATGAGTATGGGTTTTTCTAGAGCTAGCGAGTAAATATCGATTATAATCATCGATAGTTTTCAGTATACGTTTTAAACGCCACAAATTTGCCTTTTCACCATTAAATGACAAGTTAACATCAACTTTACCGATTTTATAAACATATAAAATTAATTAAATCTTATTTGCTGTCTACGTATAATATTGTATATTAAGAAAGAAATAATTTTAAATACTACATTTTCTATATAAAAAAAATATTCTATAGATGTTTATTAGTAGTAAAAACAAATTTTTTATAAGCATATAATAAGCTAGAGTCCGCTTGATATATGAGTAACACTCATTCATAAATATGACATGTACGAGGAAAACTATAATTATATTATAATTATAGTTTTATATAATAAGTCTAGAAAAATCAGTATCAGTATATACAAAATTTAATACAAATAATAATAAAACTTTATTGAAAAATAGACAAAATCTAAACATTTCTTATTACCTACCTTTTATCTTTATCATGCTCAAGAATTACAATATAAAAATTCCTAAGTATGTTATTTTTCTCACGCTGATTCATAAGCCAACCAAAATAAGTGAGCCGGTCTCTGTGTCCTCATTTTTTGCCACAAACAACTTCGGAGGGCATTACCCTCGCTTTGGAAACTCCTAGCTTTGAGCCATCGTACTATCACCAACACGGAAAGCTCGTGAAGTAAGAGAATTTTGCTTTGTAGGTACCTTTATGGTAAGCCGCGATCATAATCGATTACAACCCGGTTTAAATTATATTGCAGACATCTTAATGATCGAAATGCAGATTTTTGGTTTAATTTATGAAATTCGAGTGAAAAATATGCTATCTTTGACCGAAATTGCAATTAATGTGATAACGTATTATTACAGTAATTATTTAAGTATTCAAATTTTATCAGACACATACAAACTAAAATATTCGAAATCCGAAACCTACTAATTGATTCATAAATTGTCTGTATAATTTATTTCAGTAATTATTATTCATCAACAGAATAAATTAAGCCATGTAATATAATATTTAAATAAAATTTCATATTTGGAACTAATCATTTATTGCATTCAAAATAAAAGTATAATATATTGTTAAAAGTTTTTATACATTTCACTTTACTAAAATAATTGACAGATAAATTTTATGACACAAGTCTTAATTTTAGATCAGCATATATATTTTGGGATGGAGTTTTTGTTATCAAATTTATGAAATTTGAATAAAATTTTTAATTAACAATTAACTAAAATAGAATATATTTTATTTGTGTATATATTTATATGAGCTCTTATTATCACTTTATAAAACTACTATTTTATATTATTTCTTAGCAATAACATAAAATAATATACACAAAAGAAATTACGCAACCAACGTTTACGACAACCAAAAAACAAAACCGTGCCGAAAACGCCCACGGATCGATGCGAATGAGTCCAAAGCCATTTCATTCCACTCAGAGGACCTTACCCTAGACATTGGTTACCTCTACTTGCCACTTCGCCGGTAAGGTTGTCATCGGTCATCGGCCCTCCCCCCTCGCGCCGCTGTGACCTCTTTTTGCCAATGCGGCAACTTATAAACGCAACCTCTAGTAACAATGACCATACTCAACAACTGGCTTCTTATTATAGTTGGTTTATCTAATCTAATAAAGAGAATGTGAGCATCGGCATTCTAATTCAAATTGCGTATGAGATTTATATTACAATGGAGTGAAATAAGTTTTCATTAAAAAAATATATATGTAGTAGTATTTTTTATATATGTATTTTAAATATGTATGTCTAAATATCTGGCACGACGAAAAGGCCTTAATAGACTTTAAATAAATGTCGTTAGATTTTATCTTTTTATCTTTGTATGAATTTTATTGCATCTCTTTCTTTTATTGATGTTAGCAATATGGAGTAGCAATGCCATTGGTAAACCTATACGCGGTCGCCCTTGCAAACTATTCTGAATTCGTTATGATAGGCCAACTGACCTGCCATGAGTGTCATGATATTTGATTGGTACCCTGATAGTGTATACCGATAGCGCAGACGGTATTACCATTCCAATATCATCCATTAAAAAAACACACTTGACCATGATTTTATTTCAACTTACAATATTAGTATAACTCCTAACTATGTACTATAATTCAAAGATTTACTTAAAAATGACTCAACGTACGACCATATAAGAAGATCATTAATAGTATATTGAATCATATCTTCGCAACCGTCATACAAAAATTTGCTGTCCTTAATACAGATCATACACCATGACAACTGACATTCAAATACATACATCCACCCACACATTTACTGTGCAGGTGTGGACTCATAAATAATAAAGACACCTCAATACATATAAAAGAATGTGATTTTTCTTAATTACCCTTCTTTTAAATAATTTTAAATAACCGCAAATTGTCCATCCATGTACTAAATACGAGTACATACGGAACATTGTTAGCCAGATCAGTTTATATCTTTTTCAGTGGAGTTGCAATCGTATCCTATTTCAAGACTATACACAAATCGAAAATAACACTTTGATTAGATTGGTGTGATCGAATTATTATCGTGTTACAAATGCATTAACCATAGTGACTCCATGTTTCGTGACTACAGAATCGAATATTGCACAATATTGTATCTAATTGGAGTTCTACAATTAGCGAGCCCGGCTGATTCGCTCCAGTTGTTAACGATTAAGTTTTTACAATACTTCAACTAAGCTCAGTTTACAGTTAGACTGCCTGTTGCTAAGTTATGGTGTGTTATATAAAACTTAAATTGCAGAAACTAGTAATCTGCTAGGAAATTATTAGGAGTTTACAATAAAATTTACTGCTATGATTCTTATATACAGATTAGCATTCAATGACATTAGATGGGATTTAGTACTGATATACTAGGTCTTATTTGATGTAAAGACAAATTTGACTTATTTATCTACAATATATAAAAAAGATAAATGAACATTATTATAATAAATAGATCTTTGTATGCGAAATAATTTATTTAAACGTAGTATTATTATTGACTTTGAAATCTACATTTCTTACTTAGTATATAAATGTATGAACATATAAAAAAAATTGTGATGCAATATTTAAAAATATTAGAATATATTATATAATGTATTTCACGTCACAAAACTAGTAATACTTATAATCGAATTAAACAAAAATAACTATTCTAAATAACTTCACGTAAATATAGATAAAAATGTGACAAAAAGCTTTTGTAAACTAAGTGCGTTGTAAACTAATTAAAACCAAATAAGAGCGTTTTGGCTGTACTGATTTCCATTTTTTAATATATGATAGAAGAATATAGTTTTAATATATTGTAATTTGCATAGGTACAATATTTTGTATGTTTAATAATTAATATATTTATATTATAGAAAATATTTTTAAATTTTAAAATATGAGTACTATATTCGCTATTTCCAGATCAATTTTGATCATTATTTTATGTAATTAAAATCGCTAAAAGTTTCTTTACGCGTAATGATTTTTATTTACTACTGAAAACTCATTAACAAAAAATACTAGATTACAATTTTTAGATAGTACTTCGATAAAATGACTTCATCAATAATTAATAACAATTTCTTCAGCAATATATTAATAACGATACGTTAGTGAAGGTATCTTCTAGTAACTACATCTTTCCACATTTATTATATATCTATTATTTACAATTTAATAATAATATTATAAGTATAATCATAAAAATTGCCATATGCTCCCGGCATAGAAAAAATAGATCATTCCTTCCTTTCCCATGGATGTTGTAAGAGGCGACTAAGATAGAGCAAGGGATGGGCAGCAGTATCCCTCTTAAAACATCTCCAAAATCCTAACTGCGATTGCC
Source organism: Galleria mellonella (assembly GCF_026898425.1). Lineage (NCBI taxonomy): Eukaryota > Metazoa > Arthropoda > Insecta > Lepidoptera > Pyralidae > Galleria > Galleria mellonella. Next base: position 1,287,772 of record NW_026442172.1, on the reverse strand, counting down.
AATCTGCCTGCCAAGCATGGAAATACCGGCAAAACTCCCTGTTAAAAAAAAATATATAATACTTATTAAAATCAATACAGGGACATCATTCCCTATCGACGATGGGCACTAAAGAATTTTGGAATACGTAAAACTCACTCCCATCTTTCATTTAAATACGCAATATTTATACATAAGGGAAGGGCGAGAATTAAATTTAAATTTCAGTAAATTTTTGTCAGAACTTTTTTTTTAATTTAAATGCTTAGTGGCTTGTAATAATTCACTGAATTATAAAATTAAAATTGTCAAGAAATAGCAATTTGGAATCTGCTCCCATATTCGTAAGATATGCATTAATTTTAATAATCAACTTAACATAAAACAAAGAACAATCTAAATTAAATTCATGTCACACACATGCACTTAAAGTGTAGGCACTATTTCAATAGTTCGATAAATACATTACTTCCGCTGATCGCTGTGGGTGCCCGCATGGCAGAATATTTTCACTGCTGATAGCATTACATATATTGAAACTAAACCAATTTCAAGGTATATAAATGATAAATTAAAAACCAAAACATCTTTATTTATTTATTGGGATTCTTTATCAGTTTTTTCTTAATATTAATCATAAAGAAAGATTATAAGCACACTGATTCAACGTAAAATAATTAAAGGTTGTGTCCCACAAAAAATAATTAACTTCAGTTGTGGCAAAAGCAATTGTGACAAAATTTTGATCTAAAAACCAAATTATTAAACTGATTTTATTAAAAATTAAATGAAACCAATCTGTAAGTATATCCTTTCTGATAAAAAGAGAATTTTCCAAATTGATTTAGAACTGAAGTTATAAGGTAATAAATATAAAAAATATAACCGAATTGAAAACCTCCTTCTTTTGAAATCGCTTGAAAAAAGACTAATATCAGTAAAAATAGACCTGACAATTATTTATAAGAATTTTTATTTTTTAATATAACCTCACAGAACACATTTCTTTCATACCAAATAACTAACATACGTTCTAATATCTGTATTCACATACACGAGGATAAAAAATTGACTATTTTTAGCAAAGCATTTGTATCGAGACATCCTATTTAAAGGTTTATGATCAAAGTTTATGAGATATGGAATTCAGGTTACGTAGGAACTGTTCTAACTCAGGTGACACCGGACACAAGCGCCGCCATTGTTTCCTGGACTATTGTCAATGGCTGATCGCAATCGGTGGCCGTGTCGGTCATTATACGATAGGAAAATTAATTGTGAATAAACCAGCTGTTTACAATAACATTTATTGTCAGTTCATTCGCATTTTAAACATGATTGACAACAAGCTGTATACCGAAGCGTTGTACACTTAATTTTGAATAAATAAATCCTGTGTGTTAAACATGAACATTTTTTTAATGGGTGATAATGAAATTGTAACTCCGCCTACGCTATCGGTATGCGCTGGCAGGGCACAAGTGAGAGATGATAGGTGACGATGAAAGCTGGTCAGTTAACCCATTATGATGAATTCCACTAAAATAATTACGCTGGTTACCAAGAGGAACCGTGTGGACGTCGACCTGATGTATTGCTGGCAATGGGTCAGTTAGATACTTTTACTAACAATTCCTTCCCCTCACTTGAATATATTAGTCCATCTAAGTACAAAATGTTACATAAATAACTTCGAAAATCTAATATTGACCGGGATAAAAAAAAAAGTTCCTTTTCAGTCTAAATATTTTGTTTTATGTTCAGTTTTTTTTATACCACTGAGGTGGCAAACAAGCATATAGCCCACCTGATGGTAAGCGGTTATCGTAGTCTATGAACGCCTGCAATACCAGATATATGACGCGCCCGTTGCCGACCCTGAAGAAACCTCTTTACCCCCCTTTTGAAAAACTCCATGCTGTAGTCTCTTGAGAAAACCTCGGCAGGGTGCTCATTCTATAACCTGAGTGTTCAGTTCCTGGCAATTGACTAAACCGTTAAAGCGTCAATAAGCAAATAAACACATTTTCAAATAGACATTATTAGCAAAGACAGTACTCATAAAAATTAAATCACTTTAGAATGAGGAATTCAGTATACAAAAGTAGATAGGTATTTAAATTATTCACAGATACAAATACATACCTTTACTTATATACTCGAAGAATACTCGGTACATTACACTCTACGAGTAAGTTTCTATTATATCTCATTAGAACATACACTGTAGCTGTACTATGTGTATAAAGCAAATAGAGCCATAAAGGCGTTTTGCATCATCAATTACCATATTGCTAATTTTAGTATGAAGCGGAGACTTTCCGGTACAGTATCTTTGTTATTCACGTGATAGACAAAAATATCAACGATAGATGACAAAAAAATTAAATGAATGGTTTTTTTTCTTTTTATACGTAAGAATAAGAATAATTTATTTGCTCGAAATATGGTACAAAGGCCTTAAATGGTAACTGAGCTACACATTTCGCCTTATCTAAAGGCATGCAAATTTTGTCTTAGCACATGTTAAGTAAAAATTTATCAATTACGTATGTCCAAATAATTATTCTAATAATTATTCTTATTCGTAACTACAATTATTGACTGCTTCTGTGATTTATCTTGAAGGAAAGAATTTATTATAGAAGAAGTTATTATAGCTGATATATTAACACAGAGAGGCGCTGTAATATACTAATATTAAAAAAATTATATTATTGACACAAGATTTTTTCAATGAAGTAACAACCATTTACTTAGTAACCCTTCTGTATCGAATACACAGGTTTTTTTATGTGTTTTATCATTAGTGGTACAATTTCTGCCCTCGATTGTTCTATTGATTCCGTACATTTACATTTTACATAGCCATTACATATAGGTATAGATAACACTCGTATGTGAATATTGCAAATTTTGTATTTACACTACAAATAAGAAACCTATTAATGCAATTGTATAAATTTGCCAATGAACATGGTAAATAGTTTAAACAGTTGTATTTTGTATGCACAATATTCATAATGAAACAATCGTATTATTAATTAACTGTTATAACTTTACACGTATATTTATTAAAATAAAAATTTTATAATTCATTTGAATAAATTATATCTACATACAATAATACATCTTTTTAATACAACTAATACATAATTAATAGAATTGTACTCTTTCTAGTTTACAGCAACTTAAATATCTGAAATATAAAATATATATTTATAGCACGGTCCTATAAAGATAAACTTTTAAATATAAGTTAACATTAAAAATAAAAAGAACTATAAAATCTGTATGACTTGGAATTTCGCTAATAGTAATTAATGAAAAAAAAAACAGAATCTAAAGCATACTCCGGTAAGTGTTCTCTTTCCTATTAAAGATCAATGATTCTAAGAACATCCCTACGGTCATTGACTAGCAACCAAGTCAATGACCATACAAATCTAATTGCTAATGAATATAAACATACATAAATGAAATATACATAAGTGAAATAAAAACAAAGATGAAGCAGGTTGATCGTATCTAGGAAAATTAATTAATTTGTAAAATAAGTTTACAATTTAGTATGTGACTTAATACAAATATTCCATAATTTTAATTGAGCATTCGTTACACATTGATATAGGTATAATTTCTCTATTTCTATTTCCTTTATATTCCAAGAATGTAAATTTTATACCAATAAAAGACTAAGTAATGCTCAATGTATCTGTGTAAGAGGAAAAAGACTTGCAGTTTGAAGAATATCGTAGATGTACAACTTCACCACAAATGTATACCTAAAGATTTTTTTTTGATGGACTACACCATAGATCATTAATGGGGTTGATTGAAATTGATTTAGATTTTAAACCGATCAATGACCGCTAAAACCAATAATACGTATATGTAACTAAGGATATGTATATATTTCCTAACAACTATACTTATTTAGTTTCAAGGTGATCGATTTGTATGTTGAGTGCATTAATTAACATGGGTCAATGAATTCAAAACGATGACAACAAAATACAGCACACAACATGAACCTATTATACTCAAACAAGCGTTTAATTGTTAAAACTGTTCCTATTCTTGATTACCTATTGTTGATATAATTAAAATTAATTGCTAGTTAAAACAAAAATTGCAGTATATAAATAGTAAAATAAATATTTATAAAAGAAATAACTACCATATAACTGTCCATATTACATTACACCATCTAGTCTCCAACTAAACAATATTTGTATTATGATTACTAGGCATTGGGTACCTACCTAGTACACATGCTTAAGAAAATGATTTATAATCAATAATAAATATATTTTTATTAATGATTCTAATTTATTCTTATTAATTCTATATATAACTTATATGGAATACATACAAATTATATATAGAATTGAACCAAACCAATACGAACAGACATACTTATGAATATAATATTGAGCTAAAGTGCATTTATCCAGAATATAATCCATATGTCTATCAAATTTAATTCTAATTCATTTAACCATTTAGGCGTTAGTGCAATATCCAAACTTTTTCATTTATAATTAGTAGGATTTCCCATACGCTGTCATAGAAACAGTAAGCAACCTGCATCCACCGACTGCAACATATTTGAGGTCATCGCATATAAAACAGTATTCAAAATCTAAATACCATCACCGTTTACTTTCATCGGCATGTATGTACCTATATTGTTAACTATACGTCACAAAACCCTGAAGTAAACGTGAAATATGTGTTAGTTAACACCTACATAATATTGTATATAGAGAGATTAGCGTCTCGAATGAGTTTACTAAAAGCGTGTCAACGTCGCACAACATTTGACTGGGACATTTTATTTGTAATGAGGACATAGTATGAATATTCATGTGTCTCATTGTCACAGTTGACTGTCTTGAACTCATATGATACTATGTGCTATTTAAAACCTATGTCTAGCAATATTCAATAATAGCAATTTATCCACTGGATAACAGAACCAAAATATTACTTAGTTACAAAATATCCTTAAATTAATATTCCTATACAAAATATTGAAAATAATAAGCTCATATCATAACATCATATATATCATATCGTATCATCATCATAAACAAAAAATTACACCTAGAAGCGTCCTTTATTGAAACTAAAAATAGTAAATATTATTATTGTAGGACAGGATATAAACTGAGTTGATTATTTGCCGTAAATAAAATGACATTAAGTCACATTTAAAAAAAAACTAAGAATGTATCGATACGTTATGCTCTTAAAGACAAGTACAGTTGTCTTTAATAATCAACTAATTATAAATATAAATTCTTTTCTTTTACTGTAATATCATTATAGCCGCATAAATTCATAATACATTAAATAACTTGTATATTTTCTATGAATCAATTATTGATTAAAACGAAATAAATATATAAGTATTTTATAATCGATTCAAGTGTATACCTTATGTATCCAGATTGTTTATTCTTACTTCATATAAATCAGCATAAAATTATTTGCTTCTTTATTTCCTTTATTTATGAAATAATTTATTTGACATGTTATTATAACGTATTAGATATCTATAGGTCTCTTCTCATGAGAAAATGGTATTATTAGTCTGTTATTACTATAGTAGTCACGTGGTTAAATATATGATACCTAATTTTGAGTAATAATAAGTTTAAAGCGAAGCAACTTATATCCAGAAAAGATAAAAATAACATCCATAAAAACATTACAAGACTAAATTAATACATTCTAATTAATAAGGAAGATATAATTAGGGATACCAAAATTGTTTGCAAGAAGGCTGTAATTATGGCAATAATAAATTAAAATATTTCTAATCGTTAAGTGGTAAAACAGGTGCAAGTGAGTTTCAATCATTAAGACAACAATCTGCGCAATCACTTCTTGCCAAAAATTCGTTTAAATAATTACTAATCATATGTACACCTGCAACAACAATATCAGATAAGTTTTTACATGGGACACAACTTACATATTAACTTTATTAAAACACAGAATTTGCAGTATCTAAATTGCAGAATTGATACACTGGATTCACTTAAGATTGTAATGGAAATAATATTTTACTCTGCGTTTAATGACTAATTAAAGTTAGCAGGTGTAGAATTAGATGGACTCGTTAAGATGCTTTTACTGAAGAAATTTTAATTTTGATACTTAAATAATTAATTTTATTACACCAACATTCGTGATGGTTTAGTTTAACAGAAGCAGACGTTGCGACATTTGCAAAAAAATTTAATATAAGTATTTTATTGAAATTCATTATAATTATAATCTAAGATTATATTGTATTCTACATTACATATATATTAGGTATGTTTTATATATGTATATTACATTTAAATTGTAATTTGAACAAATATCTAAATTACCCCTATACTCTGTAATTGAATACGTTAACTTCCCATAATAAAACTGTCGTTTCAATTTGTTAACAATAATCATGAACTAGGTTTTCATGCAAATAATAGTTGTATTTTAATGACATTGTTGTGGCTATGATGTTCGAAGACCGATACGCACAGACGGACGAATGTAGATCGTGAACAAGCAATCAAGATATACCAAGCCGGTAGAAAATAGAAACAAGTTTCCGTCGGCAATTTCGTAACATTTCGCCTTCGTGGGGTCTGTGTCTCGGTCAGGGCCAGAAGCCTGGGGTACGGGGAGTCGCAGAGTAAGATGGGGGGTACAGGAGGAGGGCGGGGTACATGCGCCGGCGCAGAGCGGAACGTTAGATCGTGCTGCACCGCCGAGCGCGACCGCTAAAGCAACCACGATTGCCACGACTTGCATTGCAACATCATACTGTAATAGATTAAGTGTTTCTATATTATCTTTATGCTTTTTTTAAGGATCACAATCTTTTCCTCTTACATTATTTTATTATGAATGATATACCATATAAATCGGTACCTACAATAGGAAATTACGACTTGTTATTCACTAAGATATATATTAATAAACCCCTACTTTATTCTATGTTATAATCTAAGTAATATTTTTACAGTAATTCCTATAATGTGATATTTTGATATTATTATCAAAATGGCTATATATATAATAATTATATATATATATATATATATATATATATATATATATATATATATATATATATATTCCTAAAACGTAAAAAAATTATCATCGATCCGAGCATTTTCTATTATTTAGAGTCTGCAAAGCGTGATTCTGTCCTTTATTTTTATCTTATGTCAGTCATCTCGTTGGCCACAATTGAGATATTCATACTATGTTTCATTCTGTTCATCCATTTATACAGAATCTTCCACATTATATCTTGTATTATTAACACCGATTCTTTACATTTAAGGTAAGATTACTTTTAAGGTCACGTTAAATTGACCCAAAATCAACACTCGAATACATTGGAAGCAATCTGCATGCGCATTGGTAACCGGTCGCGTAAGCGCGTAACGTTACCCATGCTGATGTAAGCGTTAACACACAAGTCTAACAGTCATTATTATTTTCATATATTTACCTGTCTTCATACCAGGTTCATACTAACGCAATAGCCTAGTATTCAAATAATTTAACAACTTTCTCGAAGAAGCATAAACAATATCTTAAAATACTTTTTGAACTCGTCTTACAAATCGTTCAGTCACATAGTCGATTTATTATGAAAGGTTCTAAAATTATTTTGAGATTATGACTGTACTTGTTTGAGTTTCGTTTTGGCACTTGAAAAACAACTAATTGTATACCTACAGACTTACAACTTTTGGTATGAAGTAAGAAATTCATAATTCTTGCAACTAAGGTTTCTGTGATATTTCTCTTAGATAAAACACGATGTAACAAGTATTATTAATTTATAACATTGTATTTATTCATTAATAGGTACGTATATATATAATATGTGTACTGTCACAAGGACAAATTTATTGGTAAAACAGCTCTTATCAAAAACTTCATTCGTATGAGCGAGATGTATTCATTGATCGGGATTAGATGTAGTCTATATCCTTCTTGGTTATTTATATATATATATATATATATATATATATATATATATATATATATATATATATATATATATATATATATATATATAATAAATAACCAAGAAGTAACAAACAAAGTCACTTTCACATTTATAATATTAATAAGTGTTACATATTTTATTCCTATCTCTTTATTCTCTAGAATTACGTCTAATACATACTTTATTATTATTGTAACGGTATTGGCATTTATAGTTGCCGTCAAAAATAATAAATATTTCAATAACAACAACAACAATTTTTACGTAAAATTACACTTAAAAGTAATAAGAAAAAATGTAATGGGATTAAATTGTATAACATACTCCTGAGGCAATGTAGATGTCTCTACATTCGCTGTATTACAGCTGTTAAGGAATGGTTAATGAACTTCTGCGTGCAGATAATGTAGTTGTACCTATTTATAATAGGATATAGTGGACAACACAATGTTGACCAATTAAAATATCCCAGTCCATCAGGTGAAGTAAGAAAATTTATTTCCATAAGTCAAACAGCTAACAGGGGTCGTCGATCTTACAGACCTGTGTGACCGGATCCGGCGCGACTTTTTATGTGACCAGCGTTGGTGTACATGTTTACCCAAGACCGGCCAGTAATATTCTCGTGTCCAATTACTATGTAGTAATTATTACAAGTTATTTTGACCAAGAATTAATGTGAACAATAGATAACAACAAATTGTAGTATTGACACTTATTCGACGTAATTATACATATAAGTATATTCATAAAATAATAATACAGTGTAACTATTGTGAAATAATTTTAATTATTGAATAACATTGTCTTAAATTCATTAACTATTTTTATAAAGTAAAATAGATTGTTCTTCTCTCTCCTACTTGCTGTGCTCAACAGGGTTCATAATAAGCTTTGTTTCAATATTTATCAACCACATTATACAATGCAAGAAGATATAAATAAATAACATATTTGATTAGATAAAAATAAATTCTAATAAAATAAATAAAACATGCAAATGAAAATTTTTTTTCATAACTCCAACAAGAGCATAGAATCTTCCAATTATCACCTCCACACCAGCTCTATTTGTATGTTAAACAATAATGGCAAAATATTCCTTGTTTTATTAAAACATATCCGTTTATTTTTTTATGTGGCAAATTTTAAATATAACCATAATACAGAGTACATTATTTAAATTTTTATTTTCTTATTCAATTTAAATTGTGAAAAGTAAAATTCAGAACCATATTTTGACAATACTTAATTTACCTTATTTATATCTCTTTTATGTTTATACGTAATAAATCTTTTAAATTATTTATCAGTATATTATTAATCTATACTAAAAACAAATACTTTTTATTGGAATAAAATCTTACCTCATGTATTTTGTTCCACCAAAAACATTTAAATATACAAACATATGTTCATTTAAAATTATATAATTACATGTTTATTGTTATCGTGTAAACGAAATTAATTGAAATAATTTGTGAAGACTGTATTTTTTAATAAAAGGTAGCCTTTTACATAGTTCTATTCACCGGAGTATTAAATATATAAAATCAAATATTTGGGAGCTTTACGGTGTATATTATGTAGACTACAAATCGAAAGTAATGTCACTATATGATCTAAATTAAACGTAAAATTTTACTGAAATTGAAAATACAGCAGTAACTAAGTAAATTGGCATTTTGATTTATATATCACAATGGAGTTCGTAAAACATTTTTATTGTGATATTATAAGATTTTTGTTCTAATACTCCAGTGTAGGAAATAAAAAAGATACTAAAATAACTCTGGTACTCTTATACCATAACTGGCATATTAATAAAAACAAATTATTTTGTAGAAAAAAAAAAAAGAAATATTTATTATGTCAATAGGAATTTTAAATATATATTTGTTAATTAATTATTCGATTATTTATAATTAGTAATAGTATTTAAGAAATTGTATATTAACTTTAATTTATTAATGTACTGTAATTGTTAATAATCTAAAAATAAAGTTTTGAATAATAATTATTCGTGTAATATTTACTCAACATTACTTTCGGGAACATTTTCTTAATTACTAATTATCGTTAGTGTTTATTAATCAGAAAATGTTAAAAACATCAGACTCCCTTTCAATATAATTTCACTGGCTAAACTCTGTAAATCCCGCTACATGACCCGTACGCATTAGGGCAGTGTGTGCTGCTTATAAGCAAAGCCACACAGCCATACTAATATCTACCCATACCACGCACAAACTGTCTGCACTGTTGCCTATAGCGCAAGCACAAATCGTACGGCATTCCTGCGCCGGTGCAAAAGCGAGACAGCTGTGAAGATGATATCATGCCATCTCGCTTTACAATCGCAATCCTTTCCTTTCTACCTGTTGCGCTGTTACAAAAACCCGGTCCTTAGGGCCGCTACCTTACGTGAATTGAATGAAGATTGCGGGAGGCTACGGCTCGGCCCATATAAAGATAGGGCAAGGGCTGATGTGCGTACATGATGCGGTGTGAAGCCCGCGGGAGACTTGGGACATTATTTACTATGGGGATGCGGTGGGTGGCAAAAAGTCAATTCGTGTAAGCCGGTTGCATAATAGGTATACATCTCGATTTGGAACAGGAAGACTACGAGATCGGAATTTAATTAATTTATATTTTTTCTACTTATTTTAATTTTTAATTTTACAAAGGCAACTTTTATTTTTTATGATATGAGATATATGAAAAATATTTTTTTAGAATTTGTATTTAGAATTTAAATTGAAAATATATTTATACTTAAGGATTTTTATTATATATATATATATATGTATATGCAAAATATATACGTAAATATTTTTATGTGATTGTGTATACATTCTAACCTGTTATGTTGTAAAAATTACATAATAATAAATATATAAATATGTAGAATTCTTATAAGACTACATAAAATATCACCGTTCAATAAAACTATTCAAAGTACCCAGTACCTATCACAATATTTTTTTTTAAATTGACAAAAAATTATGTTGATTATTTTTTGGAAGTACAGAATTTCGTTTGCCGGGTCGTGATTAAATTCCAAATTCTAATCTAAATTCAAACGATCCAATCGCGATAACACAAAGCTCGGTCGTGACGTGGTTGACATTCGCTGCGCACGCGCGGTCCGTGATCTTGGCATTGGTGGCTGCGCTGCGGCGCGGCACGGCACGGCAGCCAGCGCTATTGCGGTCGCTGTACTCGAACCCGTCTCCCTCCATCCCCCTCCGACCCCTCGTACCGCCCAGCGCATAGCCTTTTGACAACCGGTATAGGTGGTAACCCACACGTGAACATAAACGCTTGAGAATTTTCTGACGTTTAATTCACGTAACGAAGCATTCCCGCAACCTTACAATTGAACTCTTAATAGGTCTTTTGGAACGTGATGTAATTCACACACTTGTTCATTTACTTCAATCTGTATCTCTTATATATTTTATAGATTTTGATCTAATGGATATTTCAATATTTTTATCTGCCTTATATAAAAACATGTAAACATGACTTATAGCTGGAAGGATCGAACTAGCAATGAAAAAGTCTTGCTTAAAGTTAAGAAAAAGAAATAAATTATAAAATCTATTGTAATCAGAAAAAAAGAAAATGTTGGAACAGTTGATATGATATGATGAATTTATAAACATTATAATAGAAGGTAAGATAAAAAAAAGGAGAGAACAAATCGCAGTTAGGCATCAAACAGATAAAGGAAAAAGATTTTTTTAAGTTTGTGCCGTGTAGTGTCTAAACGTAAAGAAACACGCTAATAATCATAGGGAGTGACAAGAAATGCACAGATAAGAGCGCAGCTCTTTTATTAGAATTAATTAATGTAACACATAGATGTATACCTATATAAAAAATTACATAAAGAAAAACCTTGGCTTGTCTTATAGTTGATGGAGATTTTATTTAAAACGTAAATAATTGTAAATGATTATAAAATTTTTTATTACATTCTGTATGACGTTTTAACAATTACCTTTTTAGTGTAAAGTAATACCAACCGAAAATTTACAATGATTAGAATTATGCGTAGAACTGGGAAGCAGAGAATTGCACATGATGGAAGGCATAGCGAAAACCTCGGTAATGAATAAACATGAATTGATGATGAAATAAAAAGTACTTTTATATTATTTTTTTTGACATCGGTTACGTAGAGCCTATGTCATTTTAATACAGATAGAAATGGCATACTCTATACCCTGTAATTTAAGATTTCACTGTACAATTAAGTATTACAAACAAACAAACACATAGCTAGAAATTACATCCATCACTTATAAGTATAAACAGCACCGTGAACATTAACATTAAAACAATATGCGATCCGCACTACCTGTCACTTCTATATTTATTATTATATAAAACTTCTATGATTATTATTTCAAAAATTAGCAATAAACACTTTCTGTCATAAAACTAAGTAAGAAATTTACTAATTGCTAGCTTTGCTTTCCCGAACCTATTATCTTCTAGTTCTCGTGGTAACTACAGGAAATTACATCTATGTAATATAGATAATGACAAAATAAATATAATAATAAAAACAAAGCCTAACTTTAATTAGAGAAGCCATATGCCACATTACATACTTCTAGACCCAACTTCTTTGTACCATATCGTCATAGTCATAGAATACTGACGGAGCTATATATGTAATATTTGTGAGATCCCTTAGTATTCTACGACTATGACGATATGTCAGTCATTCCGAGTTAAAGTTGTAATAAACAGATTAAATTAATGTATACATATGTATATATTATTCCATAAATAAAACTATAGTACAGTTTATAATGAACATCAGAAAAGGTCAAGGAGGTACAAAGGCATTTGATAGATGACGTAAAACTTCAATTTGATTGAAATGAGATAAATGAATATATGTATTATTAATAGTATACTTAGGTAATACGAATACGTATTATGTTTTTATTTACATGTTTTAATTGACATAACTTTATATTTTTTTACCACACAGGGGGCAAACGAGGATGCGGCTCACCTGATGGTAAGTGACTACCACCGCCCATGATCACCCACAACACCAACGGCATTGCAAGTGTGCTGACGGCCTTTTAAAAGGGAATATGTTGTTTTCTTGAAGGTTATGATGTCGTATCGATTCAGAACTATTGCTGCTGAAAGTAGATTCCAAAGAGTAGTTGTGCGTGGAAGAAAGTGCCTTGAAAAACGCACGGTGGAAGACCGCCACTCGTCTAGATGGTTGGAATTAAACTTTAGTTTTTGGCGGATTGTACGGTGGTGAAAATCAGCAGCAGGTATCAATCTAAACAAGTCCTTAGAGCACTCCCCATGATAAATTCGGTAGAAGATACATAGAGATGCAACATCTCTACGCAGTTTCAGTGGGCCAAGTCGGACATTAAAGCGCTGATCATCAATAATTCAAGCCGCCCGACTTTGATTGCGGTCTAACGGAAGGAGCTGGTACCTACTGTGGCGTTCTTGCCCATAGATGAGAACGTAAATAAATCATTCCATATGGGACCATTTTTTTTGACAATTTGAGTTTTCCTTCTTTTGCATTAGAATATTGTGTTCTGGCCCCAAAATCGTTCCTAACTTCACCAAAAATACAATTTAAAAAACAATTCAATTAAACTATTCTTAATATAATTATTTTACAAATGTTAAAAGACAATATCAATATAATACAATAGAATAAATATGAAATAAATAAATAAAAAAAAAAACTAAAATCCTACAAGTATTATTTACTAGTAAATGTAAATCAAATTACAAAGTAACTCCGAGATCACGTTTAATTATATTTAGAAATATTTTAAGAGGAACACTACTGTCCATCCATATACCTATGAAGTTCCTTTAGCTGATAATTATCTTATAGTGCTCTAAAAATTTAAATAAAGGCAATAAGCAATAGTCTGTAATACTTAAGGATAATATATTCAATTAGTGAAATATTTCTTTTTCTAATTTGGGCGAATTTATTGTAATACTAATTATTATAATCTTTTATGCTAATTAAACTGAGACGCCTAAAATCTTTATCATGATTCGAGTAAACTTGGAGTGGAGGAAGAACAAAGCTTCAAATTACTCAGCGAGCTATGGTGAGGGCTAAGTTCGGAGTTTCTTTGCTTGACAGAATCCGAAATGGGGATATCCGCAAATAAACCAAAGTCACTGACATAGTCTGATCGATAAGCAAGCTGAAGTTCATCAGTCCTATGGTCGGTTCTTAGAACTATGTGACATAGCTCCGACAATCGATAGGGAAGAAAGGTTCTTGAGTGGCGACCCAAAATGGGCAAATGCAGGATTGCAGGGAGTCAGTGAATACAGATGGCTTAGGACCGTTCTTTTTGGCAATTTATAGAGGTTGTTATGTTCAGCAGTGAATAGTTAACAACTAATATAATGATAATGGTGAATATATACATATTTACTGTTTTAATATTATCATCATTGTCTTGCATTATTCTTATTCCTTTGTTCAGGGTTTGCCAATATGTTTTCCCCTTCCACTGTTTTCTATCCAGCAGCATACCTGGTCTAACTTTTCATCTATTAATATCTTTTTTTCACACCATTTATCCATTTTTTCTTTGGTCAAGCAGTCCCTTTATATCTTTCTTTATTAAAAGTTTCATTACCTTGTGATTTAAATACAAAATCACAAGGTATTGAACCATTAAAAATTATAAATGATAAAACTAACGACACTCTAAAATTAAAATCAATCGAGCCTTTACACTTCACGACAAAGGAAATATCTACACAGTTGTTTTGTAGTTAAGTAAAATACAATATATGTGGCATCAATAAAGATCATAGCAACGGTACCCAGCGAGTAAGTACTCTTACGATTGCGCCTGGGCACGCGCGACGTAACATCGCGCGGAATAAATTGCAATAGCATTAATACTCGTACATAGAACCGGTTCACTGATTACACCTCAAGTGGACAATCCTATTAGTTTATTATACGCACGATCATACCACTTTATTTGAGGATAGCGTTACATTTTATTTAAGTCTTAAGTCGTTTTACTTGATAAATCTTTGCACGATTCTTAGTTGCAGTGACAAAAAAATTTGCTGTGATGGTGTTCGAGGAAAAAAAATGTTATTACACTTTTTCCATTTTATAATTGACTGTCTCCCCCTCCTTATTTTCAAAATTACTGAGCCTAATATAAAAAAAAATACAAAAAAAGTTCTTTACCTACAAATTACAGGAGGGAAGTCTATAGTTGTTAAAGTAATATAGAAAATATCTCAACATTTGTGCGTAAAAATTCCATTTGTAGTTATAATGTATACATGCTTTTTTTGATTGTATACATGCTTTTTTTAATTATCACAAACGGTTTTTTTTATTGCTAGAAAGGCAAACGAGCAAACAGAATTGTTTTCAGATTTAAAACTTATGGCACATAATCAACATACTGAACCCTCTTGGCACGAGTTTAACTCCCACTTATCCGTTTTTTCTATAAAGTCTCCCTTTGGTTACCTACATTATCTTTAAATCTTTATGAAATATTTAAATTAACCATTTACCATTTTCTTTGTCTATCAGTTTGTAATGTTTATAAATAATAATAGGGGAATCAAAGCGATCGCCGTGACCGAGAACGGTCAGGACTCATCATAATCATGTCTATAAAGCTAAGTCATTAGACAGGCTTTTTGAAATGAAATGTTTTTCATTTCACACGAATAAAGTCATAGATGTTATGTCGTTACACAATATATCATATAATACATTTCCTTTAGTAGTTTTATCTAGAAGTATTGCGTCTTGATTCATCCATATTTCATTAGAGCGAGTGCCCACGTCAGTTATCGATTGTCGGTTAGCAACCAGATAAATGATCAATACTCATGCGTCACTCCAGTATACTCTAGTACTTCAAAATACATCTACTACCTTTTACTGGAACATTCATGTATGTACCGTAACACGTAAATAACTTGGTAGCTGATGTAGACATATAAAGATAGTAACATAGAAAAAGCATTACTAACTATTACTACTATTGTTATATATAATTTTAAACTTTTGCGTTATTAACAAATATTTTAAATAAAATAACAACAGGTGTGTTTTAAATATATTGTCGTAACTTAAACTCTCTGACCGCGTATTTTTTTTTTTTCACAACAATAAAACACATCGCTTTGACAACAAATAACACTACGAATATTTAGCTATCTAGCGACATTCTGAGAAACAAAATCATCAAATATCAATCAAAATAAAAATCGTGGAATAACAACGTTAATAAACACAAAAAATGCGAGCACGTCGAAATCGCGGGATATGTAAAATTAAACTAGCAGATACTGCACGCTAAAATTGCGGGATGCCCGGTCAGAGGGTTAATGCGATGAAAAATCTGCAGGTAAATAATACCTACGTACCTGTTTTTTTGTTGCCAACTTTTCAAAGTGGATTGCACTATGTCGTGGTCACGATAGGACTAAAGCGAGTGGCGTCTTCGTCTAACAACCGGCGCAGTCTCTTCGGGTACCCTCACACTGTTACTATTATTGTCTAGGTCTAGACAATAAAGGTAGCAGTAACGTAAGTATGTAAAATACACCTATTGTTATTTTTCAATAATATACATATAAGAATGCTTTCATGTTTAGTACGTTGTTTCAATATGTGAAAATTGTTAATTAACTTATTTGTGTAAACTAAATTAATGCATGTACTTGTCATTAATACCTTACTAAAGCTGTGATTTAAAATTGTAGCATGATGTTTAAGGAATTAGCTCATACGAAATATAGTAAAAGTTTTTTTAAGTTTTTGAGCAACAGTTGTTAACTATATCAAGAGTTCAATCATCATAACCTTCTTATGTTATCTTCTTATCTTCTTCTTTTTATCTTCTTAAAGTTATTTAAATAAATAAACATATTTTTACGTATATATAATGAGTTCAACAATTTATAGTGTAAATGTTACCCGCTAATTCGTCCGCCTAATCCAGATGTATTATTTGAGCGGGATAAATAGTAGCCTGTCTTTTTCCATCCCATATCGTACGCATATATCTGTGATAATTGGTCAAATCGTAATAATTATATGACTTCTATAAATTTATTTATTTATTTTTATTTAATTTCTCTCGAAAATTACAAAATATCTAATAAAACTTACAGTTAATATATTATACCTACACTTTTATAAATAACTGAAATGTAAAGAAATAAAACTTCATATTAACTATGCAAAGAATAAGAAGTCTCATGCACAATATTTACTACATATATGTTTTATTTTACACCATTATTATAAAAAATAAATCTATTCATACAAAAACAAAGCGGTAGGTAGATATACCAATGCATTCATTGTAGGCAAGCAAATAAAATGGACTAAAGTTTATTGTCCGACTTTTGAATTATAAAACCCTTTAGAGTTCCGTTATTATGTTACCTCAGATAATAAACTATTTAAACAACCATGCGTAATGCATATATTATTATACTTAAATACTTTAGAAAAGCATATAAAATATACAAGACGCTTTATAATTGTATCTTAGCCCAAGAGCTATAGATCTTTTATCTATAGCTCTCAGCTACCTCCAAGCTGATGATATATAGGTGATAGTGATTATAATTACAAGACTTTTCTGTTATAGTTATTTTTTTATAATACAGGGGTAAACAAGCATACAGCTCACCTGATGGTAAGTAACTACCACCACCCATGATCACCCGCAACACCAGAAGCGTTGCAGGTGTGCTGCCGGCCTTTTAAAAAGGAATATACTCTTTTCTTGAAGGTTATGATGTTGTATCGGTTCGGAAATACTGCTGCTGAGTGTTTATTCCAAAGAGTAGTTGTATGTGGAAAATGCATAGTACAGAACCGCCACTCATCCAGATGGCTAATATGGAACTTTATTGAAATTATAAGTCATTATATAAAAGTTTTATTTACATATTAAAACTATGTAAAACTGATTATTTTAATTTTCAATAAACAGTTATTATTACCCTGGTCTTGATTGGCTTTCCGGACACTCAAAACCTTACCTGTTACCTTTTAATTATGTTCTTTTAACGCAGATTATATGTTTCTCTATATGCAGAATATTCTAAAAGGATACTATTGGAGCTAAAAATATCGGAGTCAATTCTATAACCAATAATGGTCAATGTCACTATAGTTAAACTTGAAGGAGGTTAGCGTTACCAAGAACTTGAGTCGAGTCGACGGCGCGGAACCGGCGCATTGGCGGCTCGAGCGCAAACGATAGTTGCGCAATCAACTCACAAGCACCGCTTCAATGAACAGCAATATATGAAAATATTAATACCAATATGATTGTAACGTACTATCTATTACTTTTATAGGAATTACTATATACTACTTGAGTACCTTATATAAACTTTTTGGCGTAAATATTACAGAGATTGAACTTATGTGAACACTTTGTACACATATGATAAAAAATTGATTTATTTTTATGTGTTCTTTTTTTGTATATAAGAATGATTATATTATGATATCCATACATAAAGTTATAGAATAAAACTTCAACTTGTAATCTATACAAATTAATTACCTTTTTTTATTATGTAATGTAATGAATTATGCTATAGTGTAAATAACCCAATATGAACCAGATGAAACTGGTCTATTTCTAATAAGGAAATATAATATGGAAATTACAGATTTAAATTTTAAATTAAAAGTAATAGATACAAGACATTAAATTCATCTATAAAAATCCTTCCCTCGCACTATTGGACAAAAATCTCCTCTCATTAGAAAAGAATATTAACTTATTGTTAACAAATTAGCCAGACGGTTTGGTATACAATTCGTGTGAAAACTATCCTATCACCAAATTTGGTGATAGGATTTTAAAGTAAATCCATGAGTCACCTTTTGCGCTATTCTGAGGCTGAAATTATTATTAACTTTATCCTTATGCCGTCACTACACTATGTACATATATATATAAATGTAAAAATGTATAGCCTGTCAGCCACACAACTGTAAAATTAGATGGTAAAGTTTATATTAATTATTTTTATTAAAAATAATAATAGCTGCCTACTTGTTGTTGTACTCCTGACCAAATACTGGTGATGCATGTGACTCTTCTTTCATTGTGAATAAAATCTTTAGATATAACTCGGACGTTTAACAAACAATGTGAATAAACTTCGCTCATGCTAAAAAATTAATGCGTCTTGAAAAATTATCATCAAAACTTTATATTTCCAAATTTAATGATTTTATTTATCATTTTTTAACATTTTATGATTTTTTAGAAAAATGTACATATTTAAAATTATTTATAACCAAAAAACATTATAATAGTTTTTATGCGAAACTTCATCCAGGTGTATTTTATTAAAAGGGGACCCATCTTATATTTAATATATATCATTATATTTATATATATATATATATATATATATATATATATATATATATATATATATATATATATATATATATATATATATATATATATATATATATATATATATATTCTAAATACACGTGTAGTATTTAGAATATTTTTATTCCAAATACTACACGTGTACTAAATTCCATAACGATTTCATAGCACGTTGCATTTTTGTTTTGTTTGTCTCAATAAAACAACATCTTAGCACTTTATGGACGCCTTAGTTGTGTGTTTTAATAAAATTAATTTATGGTCTTTAAAGCTATCAATATTAAATAGTATTTTACTATTAAGGAGGAAAAAATTACTTTTCTTATAATATTCGCATATATG
This sequence comes from Galleria mellonella, assembly GCF_026898425.1. Lineage (NCBI taxonomy): Eukaryota > Metazoa > Arthropoda > Insecta > Lepidoptera > Pyralidae > Galleria > Galleria mellonella. The sequence goes on along the minus strand of NW_026442172.1, from coordinate 1,267,963 downwards.
TACTTTATATGTGAAAAACTATAATTATTCCAGATGTGTTGTAAGCTGTAATTATTTCAGAAATAAGGAGAAGAGAAGCATATTTTATTTAATGGTCAAGAAAGAAAAAATGAGACCCTTTCATATAATATCCCACTTAAACTAGTAGGTCTATTTTGAAACTTTGTATATCTAGATAAGACCTCTACTAAAGAAAATAAAAATATTTTTTAATTATTTTCAGTTTAATATATGCGGGTCAATTGTACTTAATTACACAACCCAGAACTATAAAAAAAAATCTTCCAAATTTTAAATCGATAACATTTGTAGTTGTTTAGCAATAACGCTGTAAAAAACGTACGGACACAGTTGCATCACAAGTGTCATTTGTACCTTTATGGTATGTAACCCTGAAAAAATATGAGTGATCATATCCATGAATTAAATTCATATAGTACCGCCACTTTTATCCAAAAACGGTATACAGAGTATAGTATAGTAGTATTGGTTATAATGTTATAACGTTGGAAAGTTTGAATTACAGAATGCGTTATTTATAACATTATTTCTATTCCTTTAATAAAAAAGAAGTTAAGTAATAAAATATGAAGGGGTCTACAATATGCTAAAATTAAAACAATTTGATATTTAATAAAGTCTAATTACCATAATATTTTCATAACTAAGTCATCTAGGGGGAAAGGGATTGTTAGCAATGGAGTTTGACAGCCCCATTGCTAGCAATATGCGCTATTAGGTCGAACTCCACGTGGTTCCCCCCAGGAAACCATCGTGAACAATTCTTGTTGAATTCGTCACGATGGACTAACTGACCTGAGGGCCTACCATGAAATGTTTTCCGAAATTTTAGAGCCAAACGAAACAGAAATTTGATGTTAAAATATTGTTCCTTTGGACTTTTATGATAGGATGTATGACGAACGAAATGTTAAACTCCATTTATTGGTCCGATTTTGGTATGAACAAATACACGAAATTGAGTCCGAAATTTCGGAATTTCATTTCATGGTAGACCCGCTGCTTCACCCTCATCTATCATTCCTCACTGGTGCCCCGCCGGTGTATACCGATAGCACGGGTGGGGATACCATTCCATTATCACCCATTAAAAAAAAAACAAGTCATCTAAACCTATTGTCTATCTTTATTCCTTCCGGTTCCAGAAATTCAAAGAAAAGCACCGCTGCTATTTGTATTTGTAAAATGCCACACAAACCAAAATAATTGCTAATAAAAAAAATATTACTAATTTAAAAATAAATAGCAAAAAAATAAAAACTTTATGATAAACCACAAAACCAACTGTACTATGTTATATAATCCATACCTATTTAATCTTTTATAAATAAGGCTTGGTAAGAACAGAAACAATCAGTTATTTTCCTGGTATAAAGGTGCTTTTTGTACTTGATTCCATAGATGCATCTCCTTTTAATATGTTTACTGACTTGGTGCCGACAAAAAAAAACATAAAACCGTTTTCTCGGGATCGAGTTTAACAGTACGTACGTATCTCGGACATCGTAATCCCTTTTTTACTGGAAAGGACTTCAGTATACTTATTGTGACAGCCAAACAAATTTTACGCTAGAGTTATTTACTTTTTGCGTCTGAGCGCTGTTATAGGAGATAGAAATGCAGCCAACGTTAATATCTTATAGATACGTTTGTCAATCCGACAAATATATTTAGCATAGGATGTGGTTACGTTGTAGGAAGTTCATTCTATATGTATTTGATACAAGTTCCCAATAAGTCCCCTAACTTTAAAGAATTTCACCGAATCACAATCATTTTAAAAAGTAAAGAATTTATAAATGAAAGATTTGGACTGCCTTTGGTATTGAATAAGATTTGAAGCCACAGAATTTTAGTGTTGAATTATTACAAGTGAAGTACTAACAACTTAGTTGTATTTGTAAGTCGTTATCGATTAACGAGGTTAAGCATCATTGACTGTAGTCTGTCTTTGTACAGATGACTATTATTGTTCATTATATGTAGTGACATGTTAATTTTTCATACTTTGGAAGTCAGTTAAGTCGATTTCAATTATTTTTACTAAAAACCATAGTTATCGCATTATTTTCCATAGATTGGATGTCCGTACCATGCTTTAAACATTTATACAATTGCTCCAGTTTCATACTATGTGTTATGAAAAAATTAGATATCAAACGATTTCTAAAAACTTTTTTTTTATACCACGTATACGGCAAACAAGAAGGACACTTTGTACAAAAGTCGTTTGCTCTCTGTCTGTACCTCTGTCGTACCTCTGTCCAATTTGTGTTTCGTAAAGCAGTTGTGTTTGCATGGCTGTGTTTCGGTTTGAAGGATGGGATATGGCGTGAATTTACGGGATACAGAGGAATTACACCCGAGTCCTCAGGAATGGCAACGCATGGGGAGTATCATAGGTAAAACGTATACTCTGTTGTGTCCTTGGTACTGCTCATTCATATCTATAGGCGACGGTGACCACTTTCTATCAGGTGGCCCGTCAGCTCGTTTGCCATTCGAAGTTGTATAAAAACAAAAAACAAGCATACACAGCCCGTCTGATGGTAAACGGTCACTGTAGCCTATGGACGCCTGCAATACTAAGGGTGTCATGTGACTGTTGCTAACCTGGTAATAATTAGAAATTAAGAAAGGGTTTCTTTAATTCCAATACCACCAAAAATTATAACGAAATTGAAAGAAGATGACTGCATTGATTAAATATACATTTGAATTATTAAAACTTAAGGTAACTTAAACAAATATATTTGTATGTGCCGTCATAATGTTACATTTTACTTATTGATCTACAAAAAGCTGCCGACAGTTCTTTTGCAATGCACTGAACAAAAAGATTATAATTTCATTACGAAACATAGATACAAAAGGGGTTGTAAATTTTATTGGTGTTTTATGACAGGCATTTGTACATCCCTGTCTGTCCCTTACAGATTACAATATCTACGTAAAGACTTTATTATTTTAAATTCTTCAAATGAAAAAGTTGCCGACAGCAAACATTGTGAGGTCCAAGTACATACCTTACTTATATAATGAATGACTAATAAAAATCTAAATAATAATCATTTTTGATAAAACATTTGGCTATATTTTATTTTCCATGTTCAATATAGTGTACATTTTTATTCTTTTAATTTACAACCAAAATTAATGCATGTTGAAATATTTATTACGTCATTTTATCGATAGAAAACAGAATTAAGTAAAATTAAATTCGTAAATAATTTCAAACATAATATATGTAATTATTAAAAACAGTTTCAGCGTGATCTCAAGGATCATTCTTAAAGTTTCTGCATGATTCATTATGGTGATTCGCCTGACACAGATTTTAAATCTTTCTCTACAACTGGCTGACACTGAAATTACTTGACAAATAATGCAACATTAGTAATGATTTTTTATGCAACCTAATATTAAAAAAAATAACAATAAATCATTTTTAATGTAATCCTAAAATTAATGTTTAAAGTAAATGTGGGGAAAATAGTAATAAACGTATATGCACTAAGGAAGTTTTGTATAAACAAAGCAAAAACAATTACTCAACATAAGACAAAGTTAAGAAAGGCTTTGAATAATGAAGGGATGGCATCCATACACGAAACAGCACTTTTACTGGAAATACTTACTGGAATGCGTATTTGTGTAAGTGTGGTACGTTGGTGCGGTGGTGCGGAGGTGCCGGTGGTCGGTGCGCGGGCGCACGGGGCCGGCGCCGGCGCGGGCGGGGGCGGACCTGTTCAGGCAACGGTGTCGCAGGCACCGCACGCTAGTTCTCAGTCCTTTCGCGGCGGCCAACGGTATTGCATGTGCCGCTAGCTGCTACGCACCAAATAAACATCAACAACGCGAGGAAACTTGCCGTGAAGTGTGATATGATGCTGACTTGTGTGTTTTAAAAGACAGTGAAAAGTACGAACAGAAGGATCGAGTGCAGTGTACAATAACGCCCGAAAATGCCGAAAATTTTCCTGATAAAGAAGAGGCTGCATGAGCAGCAATTGGGATTGCAGGAAGGGCAGGAGTTTCTATCTAATAAAGCGGACCCCTTATGCCCCGGCTCACCCCTTGACGATGGTCCTATACCACTCCTTTCTAAGAAAGACAAGGAATGCGTTGGTAAGTTTTTTAAATATTCATATCTAAATAATGCGCTGCCCATTTATCAGAAATCCTAAGTTATATATAAAATATATATCAATTGCTTCTTATATCAAAATAAATTATTATTCCCATCCATCCCAAATAATTATTTGTACATTAAAAGATATGTTCTACAATTTAACATCACATCCATCTTTTCATTCTTATTTAGGCTGCTAATCAATACCGGCTTTATTAATACAATTTGCAATATTGCCATCTGTAAATACTTCTTTTCCTCCATATGTTTTGCCAAATCGAACGATACTTTTTTTAGTTCTTCCATAACGGCCACTTGCTTGCCCAAAAAAACACATGTTCGTCTCGCACTTGAACAGAATCCTGTTCTCGGCTATGCTTTACCAACGAACGTCTACCTGAGATCATTTGTGTGACTTGCGTGATCCTAATCTGTCGCAGCGTATATTAAAAGATTTTGTAGGGTAGATTTTGTAATAATCAAATTTGATTTGATTATTTAACAGCTTTCCAAATTCTTTGAGTTCTTGTAGTAATTTCTGCAATATTATAAATTAACATATTATATTCTGTAACTTAAACTTAATTTATTCATATTTCTAAAACAATAACAATAAAAACACCTTGTGGTTTGACCCTCATCTTACGTTTTAACGGTCCCAGTCAACAGGTAGTTACCTACCAAACGTGAATCACTGATATAACTGTCGTGTTTTTGCGTATTTCCACGAAATGTTTACTCTCGTTTATATGCTAAAATTTTGTGTGCATGTTTAGCTCTAATTTATTTTTTCTCAAAAATATAAATTGTAGTCAAGTCAGCTTGTTGTCAAGAGCATTAGTATTTAAGAAATAAGAAATATTTATCATATTCACCATAACAACCCATTAGCGTACTACTACAAGGCATAAGGAATCTGGTTCTCTTCCCTAAGAATATGCGAAAAGAATAAGGAAAGGGTACCATTAGCACGCTATCAAACGGCTTGGTAATTTGGTATTATTTCAACCTTTTCGTCTCTTGTACTGAAGTATTTTACTTTATTCTTGTTATGTTTCTACTATTATAATACCCAGGAGATGAAATGTAGTGGTGAGATAACATATTATATTCTTACCAAATAGTTGGTCATATTTACGGTACAAATTTTTAAGTATGTACGCACTTGAAAAAAAATATGACTAAAGATTTTAGACGATTATAGTCACGACCTAAAACTTCCAAACAAGATTAGCATCACGACCGTGAAAACATGTCACATGATTTAGGTAAAAAGTATAAAATATTTACTTTGTGAACTAAACAAATTAACAACAATATTTCTGTTTAAAGTAGTTCCTTTTATTGAAATAACTACTGAAAATCTGGATGTAATTAATTTTGTTGCATTGAAATTAACATGCTATAAATACAGGTTGGGTGAACAAAGGTGAACAGTATTAAGTTAATATTAAAAACAGTTTGTTCATTAGAATTATGAACTTCATAACTGACCCTCCCAATTGATTTTACAAAAGTATAAAATGTTATTAATTATGTTATGTATTGATTGCATTCATAATCCAGTACATTTATGATCCCCTTGTAAAGATATTTACTTTATAATATTTTGTAATGTAATCAGTAGCATATGAACATTACATAAAAAAAAAACATTTAAAACTCCTCACTCCTTATTCAAGTATTTCCCTTGAGTCTTGAATGAAACCTATTTGACCAAAATGAGCCTTTCAACATACCTCATGCATTTCTTGATGCACGCATATCTTTATTTTCTTATATAAATTTTAATACCTGCGTATCGAGTGTGATGAACGCGATAGGAATTAACCGGATGATGTAGTAGGTGTCAATGGTTGCGGCACAATGGCGCGGCTTCCGGTCATCGCATCGCTTTGTATTTAGGTTAGTCACCGCGATCTCTGCCGCCATTTCAATATAATTAACATTGCCATTTAAATACGCATATAGCTTGATCTCTATATTAATTTCTTTAAAGAACTTAGTATATATTTTCCTAAATAAAGTAAAATTATATTAAAATGTTCAGAACAGTCGAATTTAAATATCGCAACTACTAAAATCTATTTGAAGAACCGCATTTGTTAATTTTTGAGTATTTCCTTCAATTTCTTTTTCAAACGCTTATCTTCTTTATCTCTTTCTATTTTCTTTTTATCTTTTGTTCTATAAAGTTTGAGTATGGAACTTTCAATGCATTTGATACTCTCGATATTATCAACAAAATTCTTATGTCAATTATATGAATGACACGTTAGTCATTTAGTACTAGAATATATTGGTACATGAAAACGATCAAGATGCGCCTTCTAAAATCTAGCATCCAGACACCATGCATTTGTTGTTCTACTAGATGGAGACGGGTCTGGAGAGACAGTCAATATTGACATTGACTATTTCTCAATATATAATGGTATTCCTTTAATTCCCTATTTGTAATTTTTTATCAATATAGATGACAGTCAATTATGGTTATCCTTTTTTAAAATTATAAAACTTTGAATCGTTTTCCGAAGGTTGCATATATTGCAGCAGGTAAATTTGGCCATAGGAATATTGCAAAGGTAAGACATATAATTACAAAACTGTACCATAAACTATGTACATATCTGTCACGCCTGTTTTTTATTAGAGAAGGCAGAAACAATGGAATGCAAAATTCTCAGATTCAAATAAGCCCTTTTGCTTCCTTCCCATTCATCAATCCTTTCATACACGCTCGCCGGTCACAGGTACTTTTAATTTGGACCCTTCTTTAGCACGTCGCCTATTTGATCGACATATGTCCATCTAGTGCGGCTATATATAATATTAGAGATAATAATAAACTAAAAAATAATTAATAATACATACTTGTATAAAAAATTGCTACACACAATAAAACACATTGTCACGATAAATTATTTTGTTACACTAGTCGATGCAACAAATGAGTGCACCGTTAACCCGTATGTCGATCGTTTATTCTAAAGGGCACAAAAATAGAGATAAAGGGCATAAAAATAGCAAAAACTCAACAGCAATTACAGGTGCTTTTTCACCTGTGCGAAAGGGCGACACGAAGGTCGGCGCTTGACAATGTGCGGGGTGTAGTTAAAAATAGGGGACGGGAGCAAAACATGATGGGGTTATTAAATATTACCATACGAATAATTACTTAAGTATATAATTTATACAACCTTTGTATGTATCCTTTTTTTATACTATGATAGAAAGCAAGTATACGTCCTGATGGTAAATGGGAACTGTAAGACCAGGGATGTCAAACGCACATTGCCGACCTAGTATCTTTACCAACCGGCTACAAAAAGAAGGTCTTATTGCGATTATATTTTTGTGTACGATAAGCATTATCTTCACCAATACTAAACTGATTTTATTATTCCATTTTAATCGAACAGTTATTTCTGTATTTGTCCTGTACTAAAGTTATAAGGTTATTTCAATCATAATCTTTTTGGTGGAGCAAAAGTTACTAAAGAATAAAATTCAAATAGGTATTATGTTTCAATAATTGCAATGTATCGATTAGTTGAAAAAATTAACAGTAAAATCATTACATATATGTAGGTATATTGTATCATTAACACTAATTGTTCTTAATTGTCATAAAATAAGTTGAATTTTTACGAATTGAAACTACTTCCAATTAAGAATGAAAATTATATAGTAACATTCATCATTTAATTAAAAAATTTAATACTTATATTTATACTTAATTGATTATTAATGTATTATTTAAAAGTAAACACTACTTATTAATTAATGAAACATTTTTAATACAATAACGAACCATTTAATCGCCACAAATTATGCCTAATAACCTTCAATGAAAAAGACATCAACGAGATTCATGCGTACTACGCTCGCTAGAAATTGATTCGTAAAAGTCATTCGATATTTAAAATATTTTTTTTAATTTAATTCTTAATCGTATATATAATAAGCGATGTTTTTATGTATTACTTACTTACTTTTTATGACTATTCATATAAAGTAAGATATATGAATAGTTATAAAAATACCCTTTAGTACCCATAGCATAAAAATTGCTTACATTGGAATTAAATTTTTACTACTTTCATCAACACATTTATACATATTATGTGTATATATGATTTTTTGAGGTGTCTTTTTTTATATGCAATAAAGGCGATTTAGATTTTTTTTATTTATTTAAATAACTATATTGACCAATATGGAACATGGTGTAAAAAGCGGACTTAATGCTAGTATATAAAAAACATCGAATGAATGAGTATACTTTATTTGCATTATACAATATAGGAAATAAACAAGACAATTTACAAACATAACGATACAATTGTATAAGTACAGTAAGGCGGTCTTATTGCTGAGAGCAATCTTTTCAAGACAACCTTAAGGTAATGGACTAATTGTTGTACAAGTAGGTATAATAGTGCTTTATAATTAATTAATAAAAACATTATATATTATATATACATATATAAATCATTATATATACATTTGATCAAAAGCAGTTCAATAATTTAGTTTTGAAATCAAAATAAATGGTTTAATAAATGAAAAAAACAATCTTAAACTATTGCAGCTATATTACACGATTACGTCATCAATTCTGAAACAATTTTATTACTTCATCGATAGAATTATAGCTGTAATTGTCCTATATTGATTTTGTGGTGATTGCATCTCTTTCTCTTCTAAACTTATAATTCCGCGTTCTAAACTTAGATATTTTTAATATATGTGTCTACGAAACATTTCATCAATTTTAGCGTTTTTATCCACGCTTATATTCAGTAACTTCTTTGAAATATAGCTGTCATTTCTATACTTCTTTGTCAATGATGATAATGATGACCAAAAATGTCTGGACCATATCACATATCGTCATAGTCGTAGAATACTGACGGATCTGACAAAGATTACATATAAAGATCCGTCAGTATTCTATGACTATGACGATATAAGTATGTATTAAATTTAATTAATTGTGACAATATACCTACTTAATATAGACACAAAGATCAAATGCAAAATTCATTACTATTTCCTTAAGAAATTATGTGCATATAATTTGTGTAATTAAGAATCAATGTACCGACAGGTTAATTAAAAGGTGATTGAACGTTTGTCAACTACTAAGTACAATTTACAGTTGTTAACAATAGTATTCGTAACATGTTAACAGAGATTTAAAAGAGTTACTGTTTAGTTTCTTGCGGACTCTTCTTAACAGATAACAACTTTCCGAAGCCTGCATTAATAAAAAATTAAAATTTAAAAGTACTTGTAAATAAATTTATTTGAATAAAGACGATTTTAATTTGACAACACGCCAAGATACTTCGAAAAATATATATACCTCCTTTTTAAACGAGAGTTGTACAGAAAACTAAATCTAATGTGTTTAAATTTACCGACACTTTATTTTGTTATAGTAAAAATTATCAATGCAACCTATTAGTATTAACGAGTGCGCAGGCGCATCAAATAACATGACATTCGTTATTTAAACACGCATTAAGGCCAAGGGTCTCAGATCTTTTGATGACACAATGACAATTTCAAAATATTTTATGTAATAATTATATTTATTGGCGAGTACTTATTTTATAAAATAACCGTAAATTATTTAAATGCCATGTCTGTTTAAACGTGTCGCTCATGAATGTTGTATGTGAAATCTCCAATACTTAGTAGTAGTGTAACTTCAGTAAACAAAATACTGGATTACGATATGGTCATCCGAATTTTAAGTCTTTGTAATTTTTTTTTTCTATTCTTAATTAAGTAATAATACTAAATATATCAATGCAAGAAGAAATGTTGACATTAACTCCAATACCTCACAATTTATTGTATCGTTTTTAAAACTTATGTTTATTTTTAACATTACACATATATATATATATATATATATATATATATATATATATATATATATATATATATATATATGTGTGTATAACGGGAAACGAACGCCTCTTGAAGAAGAAGCAAAATATAATTGAAACAATATATAAAATATATAGTTTTATATATTCATAAAATATATAGTTATCATATTTTGACCGCAGTAATCATCATCATCAAATCAGCATTTAACAGTCCACTGCTGAACATTAGCCTCCCACTTGGGGGGTTTTTCCAGTAGTTGCCATGTTTGGCAGGCAGGTTGGCAATCGCAGTTAGACTTTAGAGACATTTAGAGACATACTGCTGCCCATCCCTCGCCCTTAGTCGATTCTTACGACACCCATGGGAAAGGAAGGGGTGGTTTATTCTATGCCGATACCACACGGCAATAGCGTAGTAATAATAAACTGATATTCTGTAAGCGACGGCAACGGGTCTTCTTACCCGCCATATAAAAGTGGCGGGTCAAGTAGGAGCCTCGGAGCGAACCCCACTATCCCGGCTTCAACTCTGGAGACCACAACCTCCAGGTCACTGGGTAAACCCAGTATTATAGAATTATATTACGCCACATAAACGGCGTAGTACAAGACATTTCAGTTTTCTAAAATGATGACTTTAGATGTCGCCACTCGTTAACAAATACTAGAAGTAATAGTATATAATTATAACTACTTAATGATGCAACGAATTAATACTGACTCGGCTTCCCTGATTGCAAACTCGATTCCCATTAAGTATAAATATTTATATTTACGCAAGTGATTGTTTGTACTAGGCGTTTTTTTAGTGCATTATTTACACGTATTTAGTAAATTATTTAAATATATTTTAGAACATAATTTTTCTTAGTTTGTATAGTAATCTGATTCTCTTAAAAACAAACCTCGTACATTTAATATTGTGAAAAGTTATTCGACCAAAGTCCTTCCATATTTTCTATTGACGTATCACTTGTCAATTATCACAAAATATTATCCGTTATATTTTTCTGTATTATGTTTTGTATATAAAAATATTATATTTATTACTTATATAATTAAATTAACTATTAACAAATTGTACAAAATATTATAGATTAAGACGATTTGATGATATTACGATTTAACGAATATAAAATCGCCACCATTTAATACATATATAAATGGCTTTACCAATTTAGTCGCTACGCAAAAAAGCATTGTGGTTTCATTATGGAAATCTAACGACTGGGCTGTTATTAATTTTTTTAGTTATTTTTATCTTTGTATTTTTATTATTATTACTCCTCGTAAGAAGGTGTCGCCCTCTGGTATTAAGATTTTTATCGGATAACGGCTAAGGGCTTTACGTTTATATATTCTCAGAAGCATAAGTAATATTCTCGAATTAGATTTTGTTATGAATGTAAACCTAGAATAATTACTAATACATATTAAATATGTATAATGTGTACTCACAAATATATAAATAAATTTAGAGACACAAAGCTTTAATCTAGTAAAACACCTACGATATAAAATCGATGTATACCTACATAAAGCAATAAACTCAAACGAGACAGAGTGACCACAGAATAACCTTTACAAGTAAGCAAAATAAAAAGATAAAAACGATAAGAAAAATGAATGCATGAAAATAAAACACTATCGCATGTTGCTATTATTGAACTGCAAAATCTGCATCTTTATGAATAACCGAAAAAGAAGCAATGCACTACCATGTGGCCTATTGTATTCCGGCCATTGTTGTAGTTTCCTTTTAAAGGTTTGCAGTTTTAAAGCGTGATCGTAAAAAAAAACGATTATACTAAGAATAGGCTCCATAACATTGGTCAGTTATAATTATAAGTTTTAACGAAATTATTATTATTATATTCCCTCTTTAATTTGGAAGAATAAATTTTAATTCCATGATATTATGAATAATATATTTTATTATGTACTAGCTGTATACCGCTGCTTTGCCTGCGTGAATGAGTGTATAAACTAACTATTTATAATAGTTTTTACATGAAAGAGTAACAAACATCCATTCGCCCATCGTTAAAAATTAACACATTTATTATATTTATAGGTTTTGAAAAAAGTATAGAATATATACAAATATATAAAGGGTATCGAAATAAAAAATAAAACTTAAATGTCAATGAAGTTGATGGACGACCTGATGGAAAATGCAAACTATCGTCTACAGATATAAAAAGGAGCCAGCTTCACACGAGATGTTGCAATAACGAGAAGAGTTCCTGAAGAGTTGGGTCTCCATACCCTATAATTTAAACATAGCATTCAAACAAAGATACTTGATTGATGAATGTGTAGATTTTATAAATCATTATTATAGAGCATCTTCGGTCACATCTTATTACTTGAATAAAAGCCGACATATATTATAATACAATTTACTTGTGATCTTCGTTCGGGTAAATTGGTGAGATCTTATGTATTAAGCAATACTTACTCATCTCTAGAACCCACGCATATATGTAGGTTACATTGAGAGGGTCTTCTCTCCATATTATGAAAATCATGATTATGGTCATTGTTAGTAATTTTAATCATATAGAAACGATATCTGCATATATTTATCAGTATATACATTTATATGTACTACTTATTGTAAATTTTCATAAAAGCTTCTTTCTATGCAAATGTCCATAAATTATATCCTTACTATTATAAATATGAAAGTGAGTGTGTTTGTTTGTTACTTTATAGCACTATAATGGCTTAATGAAATTTGGTACATATATACATATAAATACGTATATTATAAAGAATGACGAAGGCTATAGTTTACTTTTATTGCTTATCCCGGTCACGTGGACGAGGTAAAGGGCAAAAACTAATATCCTTATAAAAGAGACAGTATATTAATATGTCTCGAGTTTTCAACAGTTAACATCCGCCATTGCTACATAACACGCATAACCATAGGATAGTCAAATACGTCGAAATTTTGTCTCAGTCATGTTGAACAAAAATAAAAGGGATAGGTATAGACGTTGGCGCAAGGTTGAACAAGGACTTGCCATTTATTTTTTGCGTTAAAAATCAAGATGTGTCGCACGTGACGTGTTGCAGGAATGTCCGAGGTCTTCGCACATGTTTTCGTAAATAAACGCTAGTTTTTTTCTATTAGTAATTCGCGGGTCTTCTTCATTTAATAACTTGTATGTTAGATAATATGGAAATTATAAACCACAAAACCGCTAAACGTAGTTGTTCTCCCATCCTCATTAAAATGTAACCGCAATGAAATTTCTTCTTTCAGAGCACACTTAATTTATTGTAATATAAGTCTGCATTAATGTGTATTTATAAATTTTTCATTACACATGAGTTATTGCTAAACAACAGATTTTTAAAATCCATCCATGGAGTATGTATGGGTAATACTCTAAAAATTAGGCTCTAAAATGCCATTTTCATGACAATGACATAACAAAGAGCTATGTATTTTCTGAACTGTCCTAATTATAAAAATGATATTCTTAAGCTTAAACATCTCTAAAATGTTATTTTCAATATGTTCATTTAAAAATCTATTATCAAAAACAAGTATATAAATTTTATTTTTAAATTTTATATTATAATATTGCAGAAGCTCCCCATTATCGAATATTATTTTGATTCTTTACAGATTAATTTATTTCAGTTTAGCTTAATTGTAGACCTTGAGTAGTTGGTTTGCGTCGTGGCTACAAAGCAATAGGGCCAGAAGTAATTAAGGTAAAAAAATACAAACCGTTTCCGACCCTGACTCACAAATCATTTCCCATGCCCACTGTTTTTTTTTATCTAACTCATATTCATAGCCGCAGTTCTAGGAAGTAGTTCATAGAGTAAGGATAATAGAAAATTATAGTTTGTTAATTAAATTATTTTATATATGTGTAATATATAAAATTGTTCCATTGTTTTTGCCTACCCTAATGGGAGACAGGCATGACAGACATGTATGTATGTAGTATACTATATATATAATATATATTATTATTAAGATTATTTATTCCATTTCTTGTTACTGTTACTAGCTACTGTCTTATTTCTTTTATATTTCTTGGAGGAGAAGCTTATCTGAGATTACTTTAACAAGAAGACCTTTAGTATTTTTTTTTTTTAATAAATTATATATTTTGTATTATTTTTAACTGATACAACGAAGAGTGTAGAAAAACATATAAAAAGAACTAACCATCGAGGACGAAATAATTGATGTTTGAGTGATATTGAGCCGATAAAAGGGATTTATAAAAGAAAAAGGCACCAACATTATAATATAATATAAAGTAAAATATTACTCGTTATTTACCTATGCTATTAGATGTAATTTAAATCAATGTATTAGGTAAAAATTAAATTGACCACATAACCGCTAGTCGTTTTTAAAATGCGAAATCTCATTACGTTTGTAACGACGGGTATTATAATGTGGTACTGGTATTTATATATCTATATATTTATGTATATCCGTGTTTATATAAATATAAGAAGGGTCGTACAGAAGCCCGTGACTAAAGCAATCAGTTATATTGCGGAAACAATAAGTCGCTTGCATGATGGTCATTATATTATAAAAGCCTATGAGAACCCTGCTTCGACCGCAGATACAGTTCTGCGTTTTAGTATGATATTGACAATAACGGTATACCAATTACACTGTATAGAGCGTAAATGCTACGTAATTATGTATTGACGTCATAACATTGTGTTCATAAGTACTTGTCTAACCGACAAGTAGTTAGTAGTAGTTTAAAACTACTTTTTTGTTATTATAGTTATATTTATATGCACTTAAATTTTATACATACTATTAAGTAAACACATATATACATACGTTTAACAATATACTGCTTTTGTTTGCTATTTTGGTTTCATTTCTAATTATTTTCTAATACGAGTATATATAATAGTATTAGTAAAAATTATGTAAAATCATCATTTCAGTTATTCAACAGCCTATATTAATCAACGGATAATCCGTTGATTTATATAGGCTGTGGTGATTAATTAAATTTTAATTCCAACAATATCTTAACTCTATACCAACTGTTATGGACTACTGCAAGTGTTTCTTACACTTATTTTCAATCAATCTATGTTTTTTTTTTATATATAAGTAGGCATGTTATAGTATTTCAATAAAATTCATATCACAGTTATGTCTTAAAATTTTCATTTCTCAATTTGTAATATGCGAAACAAAAATATTTAAATTTACCCGTTACGTAATAATACTTTTTATTGATGCAATATATCAAAATTTTAACATACATGTGTACGGTCATAATTACCTATTGCTAATTTAAACGTGCAAGTAACTTAAATAAAATTATAGTAAGTCTATACATAAAATAATGATATACAGACAATCGTGTTGAGCTGATACTTTTGATGCTACTATAATCTTTGGCGATATTTTTTATATCAACATCTAGTATCAAATTGACAGTCAGTTGTTATAAAATATTAATATTTTAAAATGTATGTGATACTGTCACAATGTTGCAAGTTATTGTATGTTATACACATAAATTGCACCACGGTCAAAAAATAATCCCTGTTGATATTATAAACGTGTAAATAAATTTGTTACCTAATGCTGACTCAACTAATCGTCAGGACATCTAGTAGATAGATATATATATGTATTATTTGTGATCGAGAAAAACATTGGCTACTCTTTATACCAAGTAATCAATATATTCTAGTCATACGGACAATCTCGTAGGCAAAACTACCATCGTATGATTAACTACATTACAGATTGTATTAAATTCACATATAATTTTGCCAAACTTAAAAATGAATAACATGAAGAAAGAATGTAGCAGAACTTCTACATACGGTTTTAGTATAATTACTTCTGTAACCACTTTTCTAATATCAGCTTCTTTCTAACCTATCTGTAGACAGACAATTTAGTATTTTCTATTGTAATAATCATCATTCATCATTACGAGCACTTTACCTTATCGAATGCATTAAGGACCACCTAGGACGAAAACGAAATCTTTATCTCGTTTTAAAACGAAAGCTTTCAAGTTATAATATAAACGCTTATGACTGCTACAATGAATAATCCGAAAGCCATAAAGTACAAGTATATACCCAAGGAATACGGTCAACATAAAAGAGAATTATATAAAAACAAAAAATGTTGCGTTATAAAGTTTAATAAAATAGCAAACGGTTAACGAAGCCTTACATCTTATAAACATAAGGTCATCTCCATTGTTGTGTCACGCGCAATAAAAGATAATCTTTTCGTGAGTTTTGGAGCAATTTACTGAGACCGCCCACGATCTTGTTCTTCAAAAAATAGTCATTTTATATAATGCATAAATTGCGAAGGTCATTATAAAAATAATGAAAATTTATCTATTGCCCTAAAACTTTTTTAAAAATCACAAATTGTCAAAAGTTCACATAATTCTTTATAATCTTAATTTACTTACCCAGGAAGAGAGATTCTCTTTACTTTTTAGATCGAGCAAGCAAATTCTCTGCTTGTCAATTTTCAATTTAGTTTAATTAGTCTAAGAAATAATTAAAAGCATTCAAAATGCATTCTTTAGTTACCCTAATACATTCACGAACAAGATTGCGTATTATTCTTATAAATAAGCTTATCTGATTCTATGTTGTAACGGATATTCTGTGCCTTTAATATTTTTACTATAACAAAATTTACTTTTTTTGGAATATCTATATATTTAGTAAAAACATCATTGTAGAGTTACATAAGTTCTTTCCAAATAATAATAATAAGAAGTTTATAAAATGTTTTATTAACACTTACTATTTCTAATACGTTGTGGTGATCCTTCTATGTCATTAAATTGATTCTATTCTTTAAATCTCTAATCCTACAAAAATTTCAAATAACGGTAACCGTTTTAACGGATAAACACGTAATAAAATTCGAGTTGCTCCCAAACTAGTATCCAATGAAAACAAGGCAGCCGATTGCCTTCTAGATACCGGATTTTTTCTATCGACTAGCTAAATAAGTCGATGCTAGCCTTGAACACTTCGCTAAACATATTTAGGTCATTAACCCTCGACAAATCTGGTTGTGATTCACACCGTGAACAAAATAATAATAAAGCGTTGAACAGTTTTTGCGACCGTTCGTTTAGACGACGTATTAGAATCGTCGTTTTTTATAGCACACAATTGGCGTTAAAAAATATACGGAAGGCAAGGTAAATACATTTTGTAGGCGGTGCGAGTCTGCGTAGGCAGACGTCGGTACCTACATAAGATTGAATCTCTCCAGCACCACAAAATAGTAAACCTAATGCTTTTTCTGACAGCCGTATTTTTCACCAATGCCATCAGTTATAACGTAGAATTTCGTAGGTATCTGGGTACGTAGGTATATTGCTCCAAAAGGAAACATAGTTCTCAAATTGTTGCATATCATAGATAATGTACTTACATGGAATCAATATGTACAATCAAGAGTATATATTATTATTATATCGGTCGTTAACTGTCCACTACCGAACATAGGCCTCCTCCATAAGAAGAGTTTTACCAGTAGTGGAACACATATACATATTTACATTAAATTATTATGTATTTAAACTAATGTTATTAAAATTATTAATTGGTTCTTTTTCATATACTTATTTGGTAAATTATAATTATAATAAAAAATATTAATTATATGTAATAATTATAACTACATAATTTTATTAATTATGATCACTTGGTGGTGGTCATGGTTTGACTCTAGTTTTTAATTGTAAATTAAATACATACCAACTTACATAGTATTATTTTTGTATTGATTTGATACATATATCTATTGAGACAATTGTTTAAAAGCGAGAAGTACAATAATTTACATTATCTTCTCCACATGCGGCCATGCATACGATAAACAACTCAAAAGCAAAAAAATGTCCTTCGACACGACCTTTTAACCGATTCTTGTGGCCAGTGCACACGCTCGCAAGTACCGTGCCGAGTACCGGGCTATCGGTACAGCTTATAGAAAAAAAGGCTTCAACGGAATTTTATATGCTCCGAGTTCGGAGCGGTTCTTCATAGCTGTCTTTCGTTTTATAATGGGTTTAAATGCTAACAGAGTCCGATAACCCCAGCACAAGGACACACTAGCTCGCCTATCCGTACTTCTTAGTTTTATTAATGGCGAGGTATGTTTTGCCGCCTCTTTATTGTCTACATACCTACTTATTATTTTACATATTATCTAGGAACTTGAATTTGTTAACAGAACAAGTCCGCTTGATGTCAGAATTAAACTGTAGTCTTGTAAAGGGCATGTTTAGTCATCACTTTTTTATCTAATTCTGTTATATAGTAACAATATTTGTATTGTCATACGAGTATTTTCATCAAAAAGCATGTAAAGATGAGAAACATTCCTCTGCATGCATTTTTAATCCATCATACTAACGTCCGCCAGACTAACACATGGCTAATAAATTTTTGTCCTCTATGGACAAAATGTCCTCATCCATGCAAATATGAGTAGCTGATGCAGGTGATACAATTACATGAAAATATAATACAAATAAAATAAGTGCAAGACAAAGTATAGGATCTCATATTCTTGAGAAATAGCAAAGCATATGGAACGAAATTTTTTAAAACTTACTGCTGTTTTGACTCAATTAGTATTGAACTATATATCAGTTATGATAAAAAAAATCCACTGAACAATCAAAACCCGTGTGCCGAATGTTTTTTACTACAGCAACGATCATGAACAATAAAAAATTCTTAAATCGAAGGCTATACAGTCGTCATGGCTTCATGGATTTGTATCACGCATTAAACAGTATCATTGTAAAACAATTTTGTACTTACAAACTGCAATTAATCATTCTGCCATTTCTGAATAACATTTTGTTTATGATTAATGTGTCGATAATTAACAACTAACATATCTAAAGCGTTATAATTATTATAACGCTTTACTTTATTATTATACCTATCTACATAATAAAACCTTAACACATTCTATGGTAAGTGTATATGTATATTAAGGTTATATACAATATTACAGATGTCAAAATGATGACGAAATCTGGCATTTTCTTCGCTCAAAGGATTAGTATAAGCATTGAACAGTAAGCATTTTAAAGACCCTTTCACAAGGTCCTAACTGTATATATCAAGAGTTTAATAGACCATGTCTGTCCCGTAATATTATCGAAATCATCATTTCACCTATGCTTTAGTCTATCACATCTTAGAAAGATTCTAGCTTGCTATATCACGCTAATAGACTTGATATAGAATTTTATCAAACAGTTAAACAAAAACTCTATAAAATATTACTTCTCTCGCTCTAATAAAGACCGTAAACAGTCTTCAATCAATTTTTTTTTTTTCAAATATCTCATATATTATATATAGACATCATCGAGTTACAATAGTATTATATTAATAAGATTTCCTTCTCTTGCTCTGGTGTATTGTTTAAGTCATTGCAGTGATGACAGGTTGTATTCTTACAAAATTAATAATAAGTATCTCCTCTCTCTAAAAACTTATAGAAGAATAATGGCTAAACTTACTCCTTTTAAAGAAAAATAATATGTAAATTAGACATTCATTTCCGTACTGTATTATTCTAGCAATAGTAATTTTGTAAGAGTTTTATAATTTACTAGCTCAACCACACCTGCGTGACCGGAATGTAATAACTGTCAACTATCTTATATCATTTTCTATACTGAATATTATATACTTATAGCCGATAGCAGTCAAAATATTAAGAATTAACTATCTAATCAAACAATCAAACTCACGTTTAAATTTATAGAAAGGATAATTTTTTTTTTATACAACTTAGAATGGCAAACAAGCTGACGACCCACCTAATGGAAAGTGGTAATCGTCGCCTATAGACATGAGTAGTACCATGGATATAACATAGTATACTGTTTCGTTCATGATACCCGCCATACGTTGCCATTCCTGAGGACTCAGGTGTTATTCCTCTGTACCCTGTAAATTCACGCCATATCCCACCCTTCATACCGAACCACAGCCATACAAACACAACTGCTTCACGGTAGAAACACGAATAGGACAGAGGTACTCAAACAATCGACTTTTGTACAAAGTCTTCCTCTGGTAAATTATGTTATATTCTTAAATATTACCCAACAAGCAAGTCTTATACTCATAGATGCCAGTGACATTTAGCATAATATGCTTTTAATTATCATAATAGGAAAACAGCATCTTGAATTTTATTCTCATTATATGTACATAAAAACTAACCAACATACTGATTTACCATTGCTAATTATTGCCAAAAAGTGACGCGAGGAAGGCAACGTTAATGGCCAAATAATGAGCGTTCGCTCACAAGGTTACCCGCACTGTTTCTTGGCAGGAAACGGCACTAACTGAATAGATATGGACATGGTAATTACGGAGCCTTGACTTACCGTTTTAGAATAAAAACCGCACTATTTAAATAAGCGATAAGAACAGTTGCAATTTGTAACATAAAATATGGTTCTGACTAATAAAGGTGATCGAATAATGACGAGTGTATGCGTATCAAGGAAGTTCTAGGTAATTATCTAATTCTAGAGATATAATAACTAAATACAGACTGACAGTACATTCTATCCTAAAGTAAACCGAATAAAGGTTAGTTAGAGAATTTGTGGTTTTTCTATACTATACCTGTATAATAAATAAAAAAAAGGAATATTATCCTCGCAAAAAGATTATTTTAAATCAGATCTCTATAATTAAAGACATTTCTTTTTTTTATAATTGTTTCTTGTTAAAAACAAATTTAAACAGATGTTTTACGTGCGACTACGAACACTTGAATAGAATATATTGATTGATGTTATGACGATAGCTTGAGCAACTTAGATCCCAAAAGATAACAGTTAAATAAACTCACGTTTATAATATTCGTTTCACACAAAAAAAAACTACTACAAACATTCGAATACGTTACATGGATAAAAGCCTGTTAATACGACAGCTTTTTAATGATTCGTCCTATAAATAGCGACGCATAATGGTTTGTCATTGGCAATATATCATAAACAATCACTTTTCACCAAGAGAGCTGTCTTCTGATTATTTATTCTTAGCAGTATTTATCTAACAACATTTATACATCGTTGATGTAAAAGTTTAACATCACCAACTCACCTTTTGAAATGACGAGTTTGATCCTCCTATAATACATACTTTTGTACATGAATGAGCGTTTTCTATATTAGATATTTCCAAAAAAATTATTTATGTAATCTAATACAAGCTAGTCTAGTCATACTGCAAGCTTTGGTTGCAACTAAGTTTGGATGCTATATCCAGGGCTATTTATTTCATGATTTAGTTTAACAAATCCTATAACGAACATTCCTCATTTGAATTCTCACGCACGGCGCAGCAACCATATGACATCTAAAGAATACTAATTAAGAACCCTGTTCTGGTTCTAAATGTCAAGTCGCGCGAACATAGGTGGAATTAAAAGTTATATAGTCTTATGACATTTCACCTTCAATTACTGCATCCATTTACACATACCTATATGCCTGTGATTTCTTACTTTGTTATTTCGAGTAACCCTATATGATAAATTAAAAAAAGTTATCATAACATCTCTGCTATTAGCTATACCTGCAGTAATTTTGTAATGTTCAATATGGGGCCTTAAAATCTTCTCTTTTAATAATTATAATTTAGTCTCCATAGCAGAAGCCTCTTCTTCCGTAAAAGGCAGCTTCTTCCGTAGTATGAACAATGAATCACTTTCCTAATTACTAACAGAAATTCGTGGTGATTTTAGAATACTCGTTACAAACTTTTTTATAGAAGTTAAATAATAAAAGAATTGTATCTTTATAAATTTTTGTCCAAAAATATTTCCGTCAATGCATTTATCAAAATCAGTCAATAAGTTACTCCTGTAATATTTTATCCAAATAAAACGTATCTATTTATAGAACTTTAATTTTTACCTTAATTTAAAAATATCCATCAACTTAAAAAAGAAAAGTAAAATTCATCAAACAGTGCACTATGGTTCTGCAGTTTTAAAAATTACAAGCCCACGCTCCATTCCGTCACGACTGCTTGCACAGACGCATACAATTACGAGCACCGGACAAAAAAGAGCCCCAACAATGCAGGCATCGTCCTTGAATCCCTAACAAAAGCCGAGAAAGGGCAAAGGAACTCGTTTGAGCCAACCTTGAGACTTTCACTGACTACCTACGCACTTTTGTTAAAATAGTGTATTTCTAGTAAAGCACAATTTTACACTTAATTTCATTTCATTATTACTCTATAATTAGTCTTAGTTTTTACTTCAACTATGTTGTGAACGTTTCCGTTTTAATTGAAATATATTATTTTTTATTTAGTCAAAATCGACGGTATATGTAATTTAGTCAGTTAAAATCATACCACGGCAGACAGGAAACATTTAACATTGACTGAATGGGTAAAACTCAGTGGTGTCAATGGATGGCAGATTTGGGTCGAGATTGAATTTGTCACTTTGTCCGCTAGCGCGCCAATTGTATAATAAATATACAACACACACACATAGAATTGTAGGCGTGTATGTGGAGGCGAGTATTACCGTTATGGAGGCACATACCAGTGACGTCAACGAGGCCTCATGCCTCCGACGCCACACGAATACGTTAGTAATGAGCCGAGGACGAATGTTCATACTGTTTACTTTAAAGTACATATATATAATTTTATTATTCATTAATTATAACCTAATAGAAATTTTCTAACCGTGTACATATTTCTTTACAGATCGTGATGTCTTTGGAGAGAATAATGGAACCAAAGGTGTACAAGATATACAAACAAAAGAACCAAGAAGATTCATTTCGTCAATTCTTGGAGGTGGTATTCCTTACGGTAGTCACAGAGGGCATGTCCTTACTCAAGCAGAACGTAAACAATACTTACCTGTAGTTACAGAAGATAAGAAAACTGATGACAGACCAATAATAAAAGAAGAAAAAGATGTCTTAGACAGTGAACCTATAGTTCTTCCATCTAGAAATACTCCTTCACCTGAATCAGTACCTTCACCAAGCATAGATAACAATGTAACATGTCAAAAAGTATCTGTTATCCAGAGAACACCGTCACAATCACAATTTCGTGATAATAAGAAAGAATTATCAGAAGTTAGTATTCCAGCAACACTTCCTGCAACAGAACCAGAACAAGACCAACCGATTGATTATGTCATAGCAAAAAAACGAGGAGAATCAGAAGATGAAGAAACAGAGAAAAAAATAAGAGAACAAAGAAGAACAAGTAGTTCAAAAATCGCTAATGGAATTTTAGCTAGACCTGTATTAATTTTGCGAAATTGCCCCGCCAGTAAAGTTCCCGGAATAATCAATGCTGCTGCAGGACATGGAAGGTCAACAGGAGGCAATGGTTCTTCTAGTGGTTCTAATAATAGTGGAAATTCGGGAAGTTTTAGCTCTGGAGGTGGTAGCACTGCTCCTTCTTCTGGAGGAGGTGGGGCAATTGGTGGGGGATCAGGAAGTGGTGGTAATGGCCGAGATGGTAGATCTAATTATGGCCCTAATAGTCCACCTACCGGGAGTCTACCTCCTTTTTATGAAACACTAGGACCCTCCTCAAAGGGGGGACAGAATTCTTTCAACGCCAATAGTAATTTTTCTAATGAATTCAATATTATAAACGGATTCAACATGGATTGCGAAAACAATGAAAATACTACAAATTTTCCGGAACAAAGTAAACAATATTCATTAATGCAGAATGCCCATTACGGTTTAGCTCTAAAAGACGAAGAAATTGATTATGAAAACAAATTAGAAAATTTAAGCGCAATTAGCAACTATCCAAATAATTTTGATGATTCAATGGTAGTAGATATGGGAGATGACGTTATAGATAATTATCAATTTTCTACCACTTTAACATTCTCAGGTACAAATGAAGGTATTTTAAGCAATTTATCAGATTCAACAGAAGACTTTGCAAATTTATTAAATAACCATGTTGAATCTATAACAGATTCAGAACTCAGAGAATCATCATCAATTACTCCGGACTCTGTTCACAATCCATTAGATATCGAGACGTTGGCAGAGCAGGTAAATTTAAGTAGACAATATTATGAAAAAGCCAATTATTTAGCATTTGCAAGTCAAGAGCAAAATCCATCTTATACTTTTGCTAAAGACCGTCCAGATTTACTGATGCAATTAAATCCAGCATTACTACAACATAACGAGGGTCAAATGCAACAGCTCCAAATTCACGTTCAGTTTCAGCAAAGGCCACAAATATTGTCTCCTGGCTTTCCATTCACTAGTCACTCATTGGAGTTGGATTCACCTACGGGTGTATCACTTCCTTCGCCTGGAGGGAACAATTCTTTGGATAGCAACAATCACATCGAGAACTCATCTCTCAGTCCAGCAGCTGCTGTAAGTCTCAAGAAAGGCTCTGTCAACGAGAGCAAAATGCAAATCTTGCAACATAGGGTAAGCATTATTTGATTTTAAGGCGAAGCTATAAATAATATTAGTAATGACAAAGAAATTTGATTATTAAAAGTCGTTCATTTGTAACGCTAAGCCTGAATCAACTATGCTTTAACTTACTGCATTTGACTTTTTATTTTTATTGAATTATATAATGGTAATAGCATTAAGCTCAGCCTTATAATTTAATAATGAATATTATATTTCTAATCTATAAAACATTTAAAAACAACAACTAATCATTTACATTTTTACAGCTGGGTTTACCTGCTGAACTACCATTGGAATTCATCAATGGTGGACATGGCGTAAAAAATCCCCTAGCGACTGAAGCTAATGCCCGACAAAGGGAAGAAGAAAAGAACAAACAAGTATTAGTTAGCGAAGATGATCCTACTAAGTTCGTTTGCAGGGTTTGCTCAAAGAACTTCAGCTTACAGAGGCTTTTGAACCGACATATGAAATGTCATTCAGATGTTAAGCGATACTTGTGCACATTCTGTGGCAAAGGTTTTAATGACACCTTTGATTTGAAACGTCATACCAGAACGCATACTGGAGTCAGACCATACAAATGCAATCTGTGCGAAAAATCGTTTACGCAAAGATGCTCACTAGAATCTCACTGTTTAAAAGTCCACGGTGTGCAGCACACTTACGCTTACAAGGAAAGGCGAACTAAGGTACGTATTTGTAATAAATTAAAGTGAATTTAATTAATATCTATACATATAATAAAACTGTAGAAGTCAAATGTCGGTACATAGAAAAAAATATGCTGAAAACCGAGTCAGGGGAATATTAAAAGTGAAATACATTATATCCAGATTTTTTCAAATTTTTTGTTTCTCTGTCTGTTTGCACAGGCTAATTTCTGAAACTGTTGGACCGATTAAAATGAAATTTTGCATGATCGTACCTTACATTACTAGTCAACTTTTAATCACGGAAAATTAAAGAGTTCCCGTGGAATAGTTAAAAAGCTATAGTAACTGATACGTCTTAGAACACAGCCTACTTAAGTAAAGTCATATTGGCCTAAGCCAAAGAGTGAGAACGACACATCATTAGTTAATTTTGGTCCCAGACATAAAAAAGGACATAGACGACGGTTACCACCTTCCATCAGGTAGGCCGTCAGCTTGTTTGCCATTCTATTTAAAAAAAAGTAGATACATACATCTACACATACTAAACAGGAATAACAAATACCACGCGGACAAAGTCGCGGATATCAACTAGTTTTTAAAATAAACATCTTAACAAAATACGTTCGTATGATGATACGACAATAAAATGTTACGATCATCACAACAACAATAATCGATTAATCTATATTCCCAGATAGGATAGTCTCCGAAATTCTACTTCAAACTAGTGGTGGAAAGACTATTTATTTATCGACTAAATTGAATTAAAGATCTTCATAGTTAAACTAAATTAATGAATATAGTAATTTAGACATTTAATTTTATACGTGAAAAATATTTTAACTACTAATTTCTGTAAATTTTACGATATTCCAAAAATTTATTGATAATGGAAATAACGGAACTAATATTATGCACTATATTTCTAGATGTACGTGTGTGAAGAGTGTGGGCATACTACTTCGGAGCCAGAGGAACACTACATGCATCTAAAGAAACAGCATCCGTACTCACCTGCGCTATTAAAATTTTACGACAAAAGGCATTTCAAATTCACAAACGCATCATTTGCCAATCAACTTCTTGGGCAGCTTCCCATGCCTGTTCATAATTAAAAAAATAACAATTTTATTTAAGAAATCAATTGGTTAATACTGGAACCGATTACAGCGCAAATTAAACAAATATCAGTTCTTCAGTAGAGACAATGGAATGAAGGGTACTTAATTACGAATTTAGTCCGTCCGATTTACTTTTATAAAAAAAATCGAAGTATTAGTTATTGGGATAGGCCCAGTGCATTCAGCTAAACTTGAAAACTTATGCATGCAAAAATATTTTAGTGTGTAATCGATGTCTTCCATAAATGTAGACATTCCGTTGTAAAACTACATATTTAAACGGTTTATATTAAACTACGGAACTATCCACCTTTTGTTCCCTTATATACCTTAATTTTTAACAGTCAATGTGAGAAATATCCATTGCCTACATGTTAGGCATGACTGCAAAAATCAAAGTATCGGGTATTATGTGCAATCTTTGGTGATGGTACGGGGTTATCACTTAAGTCTAGTTATAAGTTAGACTAGAATATGTAGCTTTAGCCTTTATGGATATTTCATAAAATCATACGTTTCATTTCAAACCAGCTAGGGTTAAAAGATTATTGTGTCAAATGAAATTGGACAAACGGATGGTGCTAAATTCTTATTTTGCTGACTTGAAATGAAACAATTATGGATCGGATGACACTTCTTGTCCGATCTATAAAACATATTAATGCTGATGAAGCATTAATGTAAATTAACTCCACAATAAGGAATTTCTTTCCTCATTTTAGTGATACTAGCTTCTAATTGTTTCTCAAACTAATAACACAAAATATGTCACAATTTTACGTGTACCTATAAAAATGTTATGTTTTTTCTTTGTTTGTACTTAGTGTTGAGATCGAAATTTTAAAATTCGGAATGTGCGCCCTGCTGTAGGGCTCACAATGTGTCGTACCAAGTTGAACTGCATTTCTAGAAATATTTATAATATTTAAATTAAAATTATGATCGAATACAGTCTGTGCTGTGAGTGTGTGTGAGAATTTTATCTATTGTGTAACTGAGTTATTTAATGTGTCGATTGTTGTATTATAATTTAATTTGATAGAACATCAAGTCGTTGTCGGGCAAGCGCTTCCGTTTCTAGAAAATAATGAAGACTAAGATGCTCAATTTATACATTTGCGCTCTCACAACGTTAGTTGTGGACAAAAATTAATAAATTGTAAATATGTCTAAATTTATATGGTAGTAAGTAGTGAAAATGAGAATGTAATACCTACATTAATTAGTGGTACCTAATTAGCACATATGAGATTTTTAAAAATGTAATGTTATAATATTTTGTACAATTCGCTAAGTTTTTATAGATCTGAATATTTATATTGGCTTATCATTGATTGAGTTTGACTATTTTATTATTGTGATAGCGCAATGCCTTGTTTATACTTGTTTGTTGCATTTACTAGCATTTTAAATCCATCAAACTGTAGTTTCATATTTAAGAAACAAACTCTGTTACTCTATAACGATAAGCAATATATCATGAATAAAACATATATATATTGTTTTATTCGTCCTACTAGCATTTAATTCTGTTCTTATGTCTCATAGATATGAATAATTTTCCCCTAAAAATAAATAGAACTTGAACTTCAATCGTCAAAAAAATTATATGGAATAAACACGGGAACAATTTATATCGACTACAATAAAAGATATTAAAATCAATTCAGAATTGGTGACGCTGTATCTAAACTATTTTTTTTTTGTAAACTTTCTGTTTTTATGACAATAACATATTAACGTTTAAATTATCACTGAGTAATATATTTTACTTAAAAAAGCATGCAAAGCCGAAACGGGTTGTTAGTAATGAATATAACAACAAAAAAATGCACAATAAAAGAATCTAGTTCTGTTAAAAATAGCTTATAATCAATCATTTTTGAATATTTATCTCCCATTCGACATGTTGATAGAAATCCACAAACAAAATTTGAACAACAGTTCATTTAAGAAAAATATCTTAAGGTACTTTCTTATCTAATAAAGATATTAATAAAGATATACTAGAAACTAAATTATTTGCCTATTATGAAAACGAACTGCCTTAATAGATATATAAATTGTTCAAGTTGTGATAAGTGGCTCTAATGATTTATATGATAGGTAATGGTATCTATTAGTTGATAAGGATCAAGAATAGTTGTTTTAATTAACAAGATGTATAAACAATACAAAGGGATTTTTAAAGCAAAAATCAATCGTTTTAAGTTGCAAGAATTTGAGGAGATTAACCTTATTATATATAAAGAAGCTCTCTATATATTATATTTAAATTAATTTTAAATAAAAATAAAACTGAACGAATTTTAATAAAATAGTATAAATGAGTAATAACTTTATCTTGCTCTTAAGTAACATTTTTCATAGTATTCCTAAAAAATGTTAATCCAGGATGCCAAGAACGCCGAGATTACTACCAGTACACAGCGTAAGTAATAGCAGTAAATACCTATGGCACAGTCCTACCGTTAGTTCAATCCCTTTATGTGTATAAGCATGACTCCTGGTATCATTTATATCCCTTGAGGTCAATATGAGTTCGTATAGGAATGTTTTATCAGAATCGGTTCGATTAAGCGAATAATAAAAGCTTGTTCCTTCTTTTGTAGGAAGTTATATAAAATATAGAAGCTTTTATTAATTGCGTTTGCCTTGCGGATTACCGCGAACTCAACTAGTGTATAATTTATTTCTGTTATTCAAATTGTAGGTGCTACACGATGTAGTTTGTATAGCGCCTGCTGTAAAAATAATAGCAATATTGCAAAAAAGAAAATTGTGTAAACCATGATTTACCAGATTATTTATTTAATTTCAGTAATTTAAAGCAATACGACTTTTTCTTATACATATTATGAGTCATATCAATCTTTCAGTAAACATAAGTATAAAACAAAATTATTTTAAATACTGTAAAGACAAGTATAATATCCATAATCTTTAAACTCTAATAAATATTAGTTTATGTATTACCTTATGCCATTGTACATCGCCATCTCATTCAATCTCATGGACAATACGACAATAATTGTGTTAATAGACTCGTTTGCCATTTGTCTAGTGGAGCTAATCTACGGTTTGCGTTGGTTAGCATTGGTAATGCTAAACTTTTTCATCGACATCCTATAGATATAATACAACCGCCCGAATCATTGTGTATTGTACAAGAGACTAGAGCATGAGGTAAAAAGGTTTCTTTAGGGTCAACAATGCCTAAAGTAAAGCCTGTGGTATTGCATGCACCCATAGGCTAAGATTTTTTTTTAGAGGTGAAAATGAAATAATAACTCTGCCTGTGCTATTAATATACACTGGCGAGGTACCATTGAGAGATGATAGATGAGGATTAAGTTAAGTCAATTAATTAATCGTGAAAAACTCACCGATAATTATGATGGTATCTATGGAGACCCGCGCGCAAATTGACCTAATGAGGTTTCTTGCTAGCAATAAGTGATGGAGCGGTGTGTTAATAACCATTCTATAGACGTTTATTATATATAACGCTCATGTCTATAGGCGACAGTTACAACTTTCCATCAGGTAGGCCGTCAGCTTGTTTGCCATTATAAGTTGCATAAAAAAAAAATCGATGCCGGTTCTTACCCGATCTTATAGGGGTGTTCTTCCACAAAACTTATATAATCCCTTGACTATGGGACAACAAATAACAATAAAAAATATCCATAAACAACAGTACCCACTAACCTGCAATCCTATCTATCATGCTATTAAAAATAGCACACACCAGAACCAAACAGATGAAGACGACCGGCTATAGAATATGAAGACAGTTTCTTGTGGAAAATGTGAATAAACGAACAAATATAAATAACACACGCGACAGTTCTCAAGTTCGATTATTTATATGGTGGTATCGTCATGAAATTGACTTGAAGACACATTAAAAAATATGTTTTCATAAAAAAACTTGAGAATATAATTTAGTGCAGAGCGGGAAAAATATTTTAAATAATGACAAATGAAGAATATATATCTCTTTTTTTAGAGAATACAAGTAGATTTCGTTTTTATTATTGTTATTAGTGGCCAGTTATATTTTGCGATATTATTAGTGGCCAGTTATATGCAGGACTCCTTTTAATTGAAAATAATCTCAGTCAGACCTTCAGACAGGGAGTTCATCCGCA
Organism: Galleria mellonella; assembly: GCF_026898425.1. Lineage (NCBI taxonomy): Eukaryota > Metazoa > Arthropoda > Insecta > Lepidoptera > Pyralidae > Galleria > Galleria mellonella. The sequence continues at coordinate 1,237,457 of NW_026442172.1, read as the reverse complement.
ACCCTTTTAGGGTTGCAGGTGCGAGCCTCGAGTTGAAAATAATCTATTTTTGAAATCGGTTATAAATGTGACAATACTGTGACGAAAACGGCACTTCGCAACACTAAAGGATCTATCGCTGTTACTCCATACACTACCAGAGGGAGACTTTGTAAAAAAGTCGTTTGCTTGGGTACCTCTGTCCCACTCGTGTTTCAACCGTGAAGCAGTTGTGTTTGCATGGCTGTATTTTGGTTTGAAGGGTGAAATATGGCAGTGAATTTACAAGGTACAGAGGAATAACAACTGAGTCCTCAGGAATGGCAACGCATGGGGAATATCATGGACGAAACAGGATACTCTGTTGTCCATGATACTGCTCATGCCTATAGGCGACGGTTACCACTTTCCATCAGGTGACTGTCAGCTTGTTTGCCATTCTAAATTATATAAAAAAAAAAAACACTGGATATCACAATGCGGGCAGAACACATGTCTTTGTACTATTAAATTTCTAACGGACTGTGCTTATTATTACCAAAAAATATCGGAAGTAAAGTGGCATATTTTTTTCATTTATCCCTACTGATTTATCACAATGGTAGGGATAAGTAGAAAAAATTTAATTCTTACCCCCCAGAGGAGAAAGTTAGTAAAGGCAAGCAGAACTGGCGCAGAGTACTTGGTCAATAAGTGTCCAATGTTATCTAAAGCATATCAAAGAGAATATAAATTTGTGAATGATAATCTCTCAGCAACTTAACCAATAAGATCACTAGACCCGATTGTTTTTTTTTTTTTGTTCAATGTACTGGGCTTGGATTCCCAAGCACTTGCGATGTTGCTTTTTTGTTAATAATACCCTCCCTCTGGAGGGAATAGGATTGTTAGTAATGCAGACTAAAAATCCTATTGCTAGCAATATACCCAACTAGGTCGACCTCCTCGTGGTTCCCCCTGGAAACTATAATGGTTAATTCCTGATGAATTCATCATGATGGGCTAACTGGCCTGTTCTCATCATTCTCATCGATCACACTTTACTGGTGCTCCGTCAGTGTATTCCGTTAGCGTAGGCGGGATTAACATTCTATTTTCATCCACCAAAAAAAGAATACCCTCCCTCCTCATAAAATTACCGGGTATAAATAGTATAAAAATATAAAACAGCTACGACATTGAAATCTTCAAGAAAAAGTAAATTTCTTACGAAAAAGCCGACAACACCCCTATAATTTCTCTGATGTTGCTTTCTTAATTTCTCTGTGCCTATGGGGGGCAGTAATCACTTATACCATCAGGTGAGCTATAATCTCGTTTACCCCCTGTTGTAAATAAAAATATACCTACATTGTAGAAAAACTACTAAATTGCCAGCAAACATAGATTAATCCGATAAAGCATTTATCATCAAACGGGTTTATTCCTTTAAATCCTTAAAATGGTGTAATAATTTTATATTCAAATTTAGTCGACAACGTCGAACAAAACACAATTTGGTCGTCAGTACAGTATACTACGTCTATAATTTTGTCAAAGAGGATAGGTATTCTAATAAATTCTTTTGTTCTAGTAGAGTCTTGTCATTATAATTATTAGAAAAGCAATAACTAGGTAGAACTAGTACCTAATGGACAAATGTACGCCATTCATCACGAAATAAATACGAGGATAATAAGTAGGGTTGCCAACTGTACAAACAAACTAAAAGCATTATAATAAAACAATATTTACGAAACAGTGTGAACTAGTTTCTATACGAAGAACTTACCAAATAAATAATAAGAAGCCAACACTATTTGAAATCTGACTTCAATGTGGTTACTTATTACATATTGGATTATTAAACAACCAAATATACCTACTATTATAATATCTATATGTTCCTATAGATATATATAACAGACACAATTTTAACCCCCTTAAACAGAAAACATTTTACAATGAAAAGGCCGTGGCATTATTATAATACTGAAAATTATATATGAAATTTGGCCCACAATATTCGTCACATTATAGTGTAATTAAACATTGAAATAAAATACATATATTACTTTTATTAATATTACCTTTAGCAGTCAGTGAGCGTAACCCTTAAGGGTTGCATTCACTGATTGCTGTGACCGATACAACTGCAATCAACATAATTAAACTATACAATTAATAATTACAAGAACCAAAAATTGAAACAATATACGAATTAAGGATTTATTAAAAAAAAAAAAACCTGTTTTAATAAAATTTCTATGGAACTAATCTGAAAGTGTATCCTTTCAGATAAAAAAAAAAGAAAAAAATTCCAAATCGATTTATAAATGACAGAGTTGTGAGGTAACAAATATAAAAAATATAACCATATTAAAAATATCCTTCTTTAATGTCGGTTGAACATTGTAGGTATATTATTAGCATGGGAGCCGAGAATAGGTACCTACATCCAAAGCATGTAGTCCCAACAAAACTAAAAAAAGAAATCCTCAATACCTTACCACATAAAGGTATGAAACCTTCTCCTTTTGAAATCGGTAAAAATTTGCTTTAATTTGTTTTATGAGTTTTATTTAATTTTTATCATTTGTAAATTAAATATATATAGCATAGATAGCTGACAACCCTGTACGTCGGATGTATTGTTAAAGATGTACAAGTATTTTTTTAAGGCTACTGCTTTCCACGGTCAATTTTTAGGAAAATTTTAAATGACAAGCATTATTCATAATAATAATGGACAATTGTTCAAATTTGCGTAACGCCATGTTTGTTCAATTGTTCGTGGTCACCCCAATAGAGACAATTTTCGTATATAACACAACGAAAATGTTTTGAAGATTAGTTGACTGTTGTTTTTGGGATTTGGAACATAACAGTGTGATAATACCTGAAACATGGCAAAAATTCTGTACTGTCTCTTGATTGCGGCGCTGGTTGCACAAATCGTAAGTTCCATTATTAAATAAAACTAAAGAAATTTTTTAGCAACATTGAAGTCGATTTTTAAGCATAATTCTCTATATCTAAAATTAAAATTAAAATTTACAGTGAAATGTTATTATAAGAACCAATATATTTTTTTAATAGAATTATATTTACATTACATTGAAATATTGATGGTCTATATCACAATAGTTTTGCTAAATTTTACTAAATTATTAAATTAAAATTGAAAATTCTACTCGGAGTGTTATCTCCGAATTAACCCCATTTCTTATATTACAATCTTAGGTAAAAATATATACAGTAACAAGCAATTACGTAACTACAAAGTTAACTATATAATTATAGAGAATAGTGATATAATATTATCAAAATTTTAATGTAAATGGAATGGATTGATGAATTAATCCATTCTAAACATTACGATGTTGCCAATTACCAATTTCTATTCGAAAGTTCAGTTGAAAGCTGTTTAGGTTCTATTCCTATTTTTCTTTATCTGTAGCACATCTACAATAAACATTATTAGCATTCTTTTAAGAAAGCGTTTTACCAGAGAGACTGTACTGTACTGTTTTTTTTTTCAAAAAAGTAAAAAACCTATGTGTAATAACTACAATAATATTTAAACTATCTTAAAAATCTCAGATATCCAACCTAAATACGTTCCAATTACCACGAAACAAATAATATATTTTTATTAGACGCTATGTGTAAACCAATAAAGGGTTAAATATTTCAATATATTTAATACCTTCTCAATGAAAATAAGATTAAGTTAAAATCTATTTAGCTATTTTCTCGTTACGAGGCAACAAATTCATTAATGTAATTAACCTATTATTTTGCAGTATGCCAAACCAGCGGACGCTGAAGAGGGTAAGTAATTAAAAAACTTAAAATACTATAGATATTTTTAATTTACTTTTTTAATTTATACTAGTTTTTACTCGCGGCTTTATCGGAATAACCGAGATATTATATTGATGGACCAGGGTAAAAAATAACCCATTTCCTTCCCCATCACAAATACTACGTAGATGCCAAACTTCATAAAGATTGGTTAAGTGGTAAAAACAAGTAGATATAATAAACTCTATGAAACAAATACTGAAGGTTAATTTTACATTATACCTATTTACCAATAAGAATTTGCTATGAAATATAGGTACGTAGAGACTTAGGTAAAAAAAATTGCGAGAGCAAAACTTCTAGTTGCTATTACGACGGCTAAGGTGTTCACCTAAAAAACAGTTTTCTTTCAATACAATTAGTAGATTCTGACTGTTATTTCATATTTACTGAAAAATTACTATGGTAAAGTGCATAAAGACAAAAAATTTTTGAAATTGAAACTAAATTTAATTAGACATCTTTATTATATCCTATTATGTATATATTTATTATATATCCTTCCTTTCCCGTGGATACCGTTAGATGCGACTAAGGACAACAGCGACCCTCTTATAAACATCACCAAATCCTAACTGCAGGTACCAACCTGCCTGCCAAGCATGTCAACTACTACCAAAACTCCCCAAGGGAGAGATCTTTGTTCAGCAGTGGACAGATAACGGCTGGTATAAAAGATAAATATATAGGGTACTTCTATCTTAATCTTACTATAATTCTTAAGTTTAGTAAAAAATTTTAACAGATCCTCATAATCATAATCATACATTTTGTTTCAGCTAAAAGTGCTGCAGCCCCTACAGGTGATTATTTTAGCTTTTGTCCAAAAATACACTACCTGAATATGAAATACTAATAAATTATAAATCAAAATAATACGAAGGAACTCTTTCGAGATAAGCCGCATATCTAATACTCTATTAAATATTATATATTCACTAACGTCCATGTCCTTCTCTATCTGAAATACTGCGGTATATACCAAATTTCATAAAGATTGGTCGAGCCGTTAAAGCACTAAGAGGTAATAAACAAATGTTCCGTCACATATAAAATATGATTAGTAAAGATTAGAAATATACAGAAATTTTATAAATACATACAAAGATTTTATATACCCGCTACTAACATAGCTATAATGCGAATTTTTCAAGTGTGATTCTATGTCTAAATAACTAATAATTAAAAATAACTAAAAAATTTACGGGATTCTCGTGGGCAATTTTAATAAATATCAAAAGGAAATTCATAAATAGATTTTTGAAAAATTTGTTTTTCTAATCGAAAATTAATAATTTTGTTATTTAAATTTGATTTGAAAAATATAACGCTTATCAATCTCGCCAAACGGTATTTTAGACTATTTATACTTATTTTATACTTTCGGATTTAGTATCCACACATACTTGATAAATTCACCTTATATAAAAAAAAAAAACAAAACACAGGTAAAACTTATTATTTAGATATCTCCGACTCGTTGCCAAGATACAGAAGATGTTTGAAGGATTCATGGCGTAAGTACCTCATATGTATGGTGCTGTATTACTCTTCAAGCTTTGTTATATACATGGTTATAATTATAATCCAGGAACTGTCACAACCTCTAATTACTATTGTTACTTTGTTATCATTGTACTGATCTCTGAACAGACAGCAGAAGCACGCTTATAACTCCAATCATGATATTTTAACGTATAGTTAATTTTATACATCCTATTTTCCAAAACTAAGTCATTCAATGAAGCCCTACGCAGAGGAGAGATTATTCCCCTCTGAATGTAAAAATCCCCTAATTTACAGCCAGAATCTTGCGTAAGTTGTGTATTGTTTTGACCTGAAGCGTCTCGTTTTTCAATATTTTGCCCTGGTATAACAGAAGAAAACTATGGGATACAAATTTGTCTCGTTAAAAAGTGCGTGACTAATATATAACCAAATTGAAAACCTTTTGAAATCGATTCCAAAGTTCTCAACCTTTTTGTGTTATCTCGTCCTGAGTAAAAATAAAAATATCAAACTAGTTATACTATATAATTTTATATTTTATATTGATGGATAAAAAGTAAGCCGAGTATTGCCCCTCGTCTGCGCAGGACTTTATTTTGCCTTATACACATATCTTATCCCCACCAGTCAAAATAACCCACAAACGAATCACCTCCAATCACCGAACAAAAATCCAATAAACATGCCCACAATCTAATGGAATATTCCACCTTTTAACAACCTACACCCGAACATTAAACACAGTCATCCCAAGTAACCCACTTCCCAGGCAACCTTCACCCTTAAAAACTCAACACCAAATAAACCACACCTTAACACCCCACAATGAAGAGTGCATAATGGATGGATGGATTATGGGATGTGAGATGTTCAGGTGTGGTCTCTACACCCTTGACACGATGAAGCATATCCCATTAGCGCAACTCCTTCTGTCATAAAGAGAACCCACATAAAAAAATCCGTATATTACCATGAATCAATTCCTGAATAGTGTGAATACAACATTAAATTAATGTAACTTTTAACGTGTTACAGCGTCTCCGTCGTCAATACCAAAAATACCGATTAATCCTGGCGCATTGTTTGCGGAAGCAGTTGACACTGGAGCAGATATCCTAAAAACCGGTGCCAAGAAATTTTTAGGTAAATATTTGAACTGAGAAATTGTACGAACCCAATACTTTTCGTTCAGATAGTTTGAGGGCCTACCATGAAATGTTTTCCGAAATTTCAGATCCGAACGAAACAAAAAATTGATGCTAAAATTACATTATACGTACCGTTTAAAAATATTAAAAATGCTAAAATATCGTTCCTTTACACTTTTATGGTAGGATTTATGACAAATAAAATGTTAAGCTCCATTTACTGGGTCGATTTCGGTACGAGCAAAAACACGAAATTGAACCCGAAAATTCGGAATTTTATTTCATGGTAGACCCTCTGATCTATTCTTGATGTTTTACTATAAAGTTTCACTTATTGATCATATGCAATAACAATTTGAAATTTCATCATTCTAATGTGCTGATTATTCTTGCAGGTTTCTTTTAACGAAGAAAGGAGAAGATGATATTCGCAGACACGGAATTACTATTTAACCTTTCCGCAAAAAATAGCACAAATATTATGATACTTCAATATCTAGTAAATTAAATAATTGTGTATTTATCATATATTTACATTGAACCATAAAATTATGACCGTTGGCAACGAAAAATACTAGATATTCAATAAAATAATGTTATATAAAACTGTTTCTTTTAATACAGTATATACTCAAATTAATTTTTATTTAGGTGCAACAATTTCATTAATATAAATACAAACAATTTAATTAATTATAATTCAAAATACATTGTGCGAGGCGTCTCTTATTTCTCCTCCTTGGGTTATTGATGCTTATTTCGTACCTGAAAAGTTATCATAAACAATTATCACTTAATTGTCTTTTACTATAGATTAAGCAACTTGTAAAAGCTAAAATCTCGTTGAGACCTATTTTAACTATTATAGCGTATTGTCATTTCCTATCACAAATATTGTTCAAAAAAAAAAAGATAAAATATTTTAATAACTACATTTAGACACATTAGAAAAGGAAGATAAAAAAAAAAGAACCAAAGAAGAAAGTAATTCATTGTCAATTAAAGATTTGATATTCTTATGTGCAAACACATAAGTTATTAAAGATTTAATTGCTGAAATGGTGATGACTGCTTTACCTATACTCGTATTTAGTGAGAGATATGAACTATCTTGTTCATAAAAAAAATAATCTGTTAAATCTTAGCTATTGATGTATTTGTATCTTTCTTTCGAGCTAATCTTGATTCAAAAGTGGCATATCATATACGACAACTAATAAAACATATAACGAGAAAGTCATATAGAAGTGTTTAATCAAACAAAAAATAAGTTGTGGCATATAATCATAAAAAATAGCAATATTTTTTTATACTTATAATATTCTCTCACAATTTCTCTTTAAACAATCTCTATCAATGTCTTTTTTACACCAAATTATGGGAGGACAAAATAGAATTAAATGACCACAGACTTCTTTCCTTATACACAACTCTTGCTTTATCCACTTTTATATCAGTATTTAATTTATTAAATCGTAACTGGTTTTTATATTCGTATTTTCGTGCACACCAAGAATAAAACCATAACAGAATTGAAATTAACACATAATTCGATTGGCAGAATTTTTTTCTCAAAATGAACAGGTGAATGATAAGATATAGTGCGATCACTATAATATTTGTAGCCAAATATCCAATAAAGTCCACATTTTTATTCTAAAAGTAATTATTTCATTAGCATAATATAATAATACAAGTTATTCTTAACTATTGGCTCTTATACGAAATTACCAGCATCATCATCACCAGCTCATTGCTAGTTGCACTGCAACTACGTCTACATACGTATTCAGTGAATATTTAAGATACATGATAATAAATAAAGACAAATATCTTTTTTATTTTATTCTAAGACAACTTTTGAAAAACAAATTATAATAAACTGAATACTTAGCATTGTTTCTCAATCAATCCATTTATTTCTTATATATAAAAATATTTATTTGTTCTATTGCAATTATTACTGCATACTACTACTTACCTATAAATAAAAGGATTTGAAGTAGTTATATTACTAGTATATTTTAAAAAACCTAATAATTTATCAGGCAATCCATTACAGAGATCCATTTGTACGATGTATACCCATAAACTCAAATTATTCCTAATCAAATTTGTTCAAAATAAATAGTATGCGACAAGTAGGCTTTTAATTTACGAGTATTACATAATAAATAAACAATATCTAGTAACATACAATACACACATAACAAAAGAATATTTCTGTAAGCGTACTGTGAATGTGTATACAACTTACACACATCCATTTTTTAATTTTTAAACTTACAAATATATATCCATTTGTGTATAATATAATAAAATTATATGTCTACGTTTTATTACAAAAAAAAAGTAATAAAGCAGATTCAAATTATCACTTTCAAAGAAATTGATTTTTCATAATCAGTCGTCTGTAATAACAAATGAAATTATGGTATTGCGTATCACACAAACTCATGTATAAATCTACAATAATATACTTTTTATACATAAGTTTGAAAAAGCGAAGATTGACACCTGTTATCTCACTTACGTCACACATTATGAATATAAAAATCGAGAAGCTACTAAATTGCTCTAATTTTGAATTCCATTCTACTACCTACTTACACGGAAAAGAAAGAGACAGCACGTCTGACATCTTTTTTATATCTATTTAAAAGGAGTAATGAGAAACTCACGATAATTTGTGCGATGTGAAACTATTACAGTTACATTGTAATAAAAGTCTAGCATTGTACCATATATGTGGTATTCAGTGCGGAAGTGCTCCTTCGCTTTTTACTTCACTTGACGAAAGTGGAAAACAGTGGCAGTGAAAAGAAAAAGCAATATAAGAACTAAAAAACAACACTGATGAACACGATAAAACTCGACTGGGAAATGTGACTGCAACAGTAACATTAGTTCAGTAATTACAGTTGCACCGACATTTCACACATGTTGACAGTATGTATAACTAAATATTATGTTAATATTTAATATGATTATTTGCATATATTTTATTAACATTAGCGTTTTTCTTCTTTTATTAGTTACACTTCTTGCGCCAAATAGCTACCGCTCTATTTCTTTCTTCTCTACTCAAAGGTCTGTAAGAGATTGCTACAGCGATAAGACCGCTTTTTGTACTCCATAAGTTTAATAGGTATATATTTATCTTTGTATTATTCTTTAAGTGGTGCAATAAAGAGTAAATAAATAAATAAAGCAAAGACGTTAAATTTAAATTAAATAGTATTATATTTAGTTAAATGTTATATAAGAAAGCAAATTTTATAAGTGTTTATAAAGCATCTTTATACAGGTGGAATAAAGACGCTTTTATATATCCGTGCAGGTCTACGACATCGGCATGACGAAAAAATATATACTATTACATTTTCCTTTCCTATTAGGTATATTGCAACAATATTTTCTAAGAAATTTTTCCTGGAGACTACAGTATGTAGTAACCTTCAAGGAACTTCAGTAAATAGCAAACTTCAAGGAACTGGGGTTCTTTAAAAAAAGTACATTAATGTTCCTTCAGTCGGCAACGCGCAGGCGTCTACAGACTACAGAAAGCGTTTACCATACAATACATCCCGTATGTTTAATTGTCACCTTCGTAATATTAAAAAAAAAAAAAAATTGAAAAAATGAAAATTTCGAAGCCTCAGAGTAAACTAAAATTCGAATTAACGTTTTTATTCAATTTCTAAAATATAACAAGTGCAAAGTAACATACAATAATAACATAATATTGTACTCTGTAATATTCTACTAAGATATAACATTTACGAAACATCAAAGTACTAGATTTATACTTGTTATGAAGGCAAACTTTAAAAAAAAACGCTAGTTACTAAATGTGTATAAGTTATGACTTATACACATTTATGACTTATATATCATGCATAATATTAAATGAAATTTCAGCAGACAATTACTGTTACAGACACTACATCGCACACAAACACGCCATTTATTCTAATAAACACATAACAAATAAATATGCTGTGGCTAAAATCTAAAACAACTCTTCCATCTATTAATTTGTAATTGTATCTAATTAAATTTAGTTAAAAAATACTAACCAATATGTTGAATTAAATTATATTTTTATTTTATATTGTATAAAGACAGAAGAGCTGTAATAGTTGTGAATGCTAGGAACAAATGTCATACAGCCAACATATACTAATGAAATTCATTGCTTCTCCGTCGTATACTTATATATAGTCAAGCGCCGTTAGTAATTTCTTCATCATGGCATTTCCTATGAGGAATGCAATTTTTCCTATTATATTCATTTATAATTAAATATTTATCAGTTTGTGAATTGCAAATTGATATATAAATATTATTAAAATGTGAAATCACATTCATAATTATTGTGTAATTATAAAAATTTGAAGCGAGAAGAATTTCAATCAGATTTTTTTCAATCGAGCGGCATATTGTCATTTGTAATACATATACATCGAGATGCTTGTCAACGTGAAAGATAGATAACGCTAACGTGACTCTATCTTGCAGTTCATCGAAGTACACACGGGAGAAATAATGACTAACACATTAAATAAGCACAGCTTTCCTATCACCACGCATATTATAAGGTGCACTTGATACAGTAGCACTAGTGCTGTTCGGTTTACCGATATCTTGGTTTGCTTGAGCTCGGTCGCCTTCGCGTGTTATTATTCTCTTTTCTTTGGACATTTGCGCAACCTACGACAATTAATTAAATTTTATTATTGCACTGTCATCGAGATGAGAATAAAAAAAATTGAGAAAAATATTTGCGAAATCGAAACACACAACTTTATAATAAGCAAGAGTATATTATGACAGATGAAAAAAACTAATCAATCTTAGCTCTTTTACAAGGTATTTCTAACAAAGGCAAACCATATCTATCAATAGCAACATGCTGACTTTCACGAGGGTAAGAGACTGTTAGTAATGGGGACTAACCTTAATTACAAACAGATTACTAACTAGACCATTGCTAGAACTATACCCCGTTAAATTAACCTTTTTTTTTTTTTACAACACAGGGGGCAAACGAGCATGCGGCTCACCTGATGGTAAGTGACTACCGCCGCCCATGATCACCCACAACACCAGCGGCATTGCAGGTGTGCTGCCGGCCTTTTAAAAAGGAATATACTCTTTTCTTGAAGGTTATGTTGTCGTATCGGTTCGGACCTTCACATATTCTTTCTAGAAACCATCATGATGAATTCCTTATGAAGCAGGGGTTAACTGATCTGACTTCATCCTCCCCTCGCTTATCATCTCTCACTAGTACACTGTGAGCTTATTTTTGTGAGGAGCAAAGGAATCATTAGTAATAAAATATAACAGCCCTATTGCTAGCAACATACCTTAACAGGTCCAGCTCCACGCCATTCTCCCTGGAAATCACCGTAGGTAACTCTTGTGAAATTCATGACATGACATGACAACTGACCTGTTTTATCCTCATCTATGATCACTCACTGGTGCCTCGCCAGTATATCCCGATAGCGCAGATAGGCGGGGTTACCATTCCATTTGCACCTATTAAAAAAGACCTAATTTTTGTTATAACTATGACATACCCGTAATAATTTACTTACCGCATCGTCAATTGCTTTAAACTGCCAGTTCCAATGCACACGGTACAGGAACGGGCGATGGTCGTACCGGTTGTCGTCAGGACTGTACGTCTCCGCGTGGTACGAGGGCGTCAGTACTGTCATCTTGTGTCGGTTTATCGCGTAACAACGGAAGAAATGCTTCACCTTCTCTGCTACCTGCAATATCAAAACCTTCGTTTAAATAAGATGTTAAAGTTAAAAAATTAAACTAAGTTGCATAATAAAAATAAGACACAATATTTAAAGAAAAGGCAAAGAGATTGTTAGCAGTGGACAATATTAACAATATACTCTATCTACTTCCATGCGGTCCTATGGAAACCACTGTGCTTAATTCCTGAACTCTTCGCGAGAAGTCAACTGACCTGACTTCATCCTCTTTATCATTACTCAGTTGTACTAATGGCAATCACGTAATGATAAAAAAAAATCAAGCAATTGGTAATCTGCAAAAAAGAACCATTAATTCCAAATTTAACTACAATAAGTGTAAGCCTTTGCAACACGCATTACAACGTATATATCTATAAATAGAAATGAATATATTAAAATAGTTTGTTAAATATTTAAGTACATACACACACATAGTATACAATATGACAATATATACGCTGCTATACCGAATAATAATATTACAATGTTAGCATTTACCTCCTGCGGGGTGCATTTATGACTCCACCTATGCACCAACTTTTGAAACATACTAAAGGGCCCGCAATGCTGTGTCTTCCTCAGACGACCGAATTCAGAGAGTTCAGCGTACGTCATGCCCATATCTTGTTCATCTGTTTGAGTGATCTGACCGTCCGTCAATGGCTCCAATTCAGCCGTCGGTGGAGCTTGTAGAATCTCCGACAGTGAAGGTAGGAAGAACCTGAATAATTATCATGTCCATAAATATTCAAATACCAAATTATCTTGATCATGTCAACAATCTGAACACTTCAACAAACCATTTAAGATTGTGGCTAAAATTAATTTTGTGGGAAATGATCTTACATTTAACTACATGATATAGCATCTTGTAAACCTCTTTTTACAATCAACGTCGGTTTAGGACAGTTAAGTACTTGATTTTATTTAATCAAATCATAGATATGTAGCAACAACCACATATGCTGCTTGTTGGGAAGCCGATGAATACAGATGCCTCAGAACTAGGCATGCGTAATATCAGTCACCTCTGCGATATCTTTTGTATATATTAAGTTCCTCTGGATATTGATGGCGCAAAAGAAGATCATTGCCTATTTCGGCCATACCAGTCGGAAGTCCGTATTCATCTTAATCGGGTTCGATTTATTTCAACATTATATATTGGACAACATATATTCAAAATATCCATTATAGATTTTTAACTAAAATATATAGATTTAGTACATTACTGCAGCGGCCAGCAACTGAGTCAATGACGAATAACGAACAATAATAACTTTTCACGCGCCATAATGTTCCTTTGTTTTTTTTTTTCAATAAACAGATTTCTATTTATAACCCAGTTCAAAATTTAAATAAAACTTTTTATTAGTTACCTCCTTGATAGCCATGTTTCGAAGTAAAAGATCATTCCATTTTAAAATTACAGGACAGATATGAGTTTACATAATAATTTATCTGGCTGCAAAACACGACAGATATGGATTTCCATACAACTTTTGCCGACCGCTGCCTGCATGTATCTGGCCAGTACGGCAATTTTGATTTATCTCGAAGAAAATTGTCAAAATAATGCTCACATTTCCAAGCATGTTTGAGAAATAGCTATATATTACCCACCCTTACCTATACCTACCCTATCTTATGTTCAACAGTGTACAATTAAATGATAAAATAATGAAATAGGCTAAAATTTACTAATATTGACAATTAAAATAATCTCTATGTTAATTTCATATCTCATGATATGAATACATCATCCCCAGTATGGCGTAAAAATTTGAAACGAACCTAAGCGGCTTAGCCAAAGTGGTAATAGTCCTAATAATAAATGGGTTACTAAGAGCAAAAAGTATTTACGAACAAATTTATTGTACTGTATAGATCAACAAACTTACCGATTCTTAGCATACTGCAAGAAAGATTTAAGATCAGTCTTTGATATTCCTCCAATGGGATTCACATCAGCACTGGAACAATCATACTTAGTCATATAGCCTCTGAGTGCTTCGTCTACGTTAGATGAACCCAATACTAATAGACCTCCGGGCCGACCTCGCGCCCAGAGCATTAATTGAGCGAATAAGTATGACAACACCATTCTTAGACGCGCCTGAAAAAATGTATTTAATTGGATAATCTATACTATATATATATATATATATATATATATATATATATATATATATATATATATATATATATATATATATATATATATATATATATATATATATATATATATATATATATATACTATAAAGCTGAAGAGTTTATTTAGTGGCGCATCAATAAAAAATATTGCAAAAACGGGAAAATTTTGTTCCTTTTGAGAGCTTCTTTTGCGTTTTTTTCTATACCACTGTGGTGGCAAAAAGCATACGACTCACTTGATAGTAAGCGGTTACCATAGCCTATGAAAGCCTGCTATACCAGGAGCATTACGCGCGCGTTGTCGACCCTGAAGAAACCTCTTTACCCCTTTTTTGAAGAACCCCATGCTGCATCATGCGCTACATAAACAGTTAAAGTTACTCAACAAAGTCCGCGATAACATACGTATATCTTTTGAAGTTGGCTCATTATAACCTTTTCAATGGTAATGAAATTTGTTCTAAAATAATGCATTATTTGCGAAGGTGTTTGTAAAAACATGGCATTAATCTTTATCCAAATAAATACGTTATTCATCATAAGTATTTAAGTTTAAACAAAGTTGCCCTTAAGTGTAATAAGTGTTTACGCCCCATTCGCAATTCTCTTTCTCTATCTCCCTCTCTCTCTCTCTCTCTCTCTCTCTCTCTCTCTCTCTCTTATGTGACGCAAACAAAATTGCGCGGGTCAGCTAGTGTGCAATATGTTGCAGAATGGAGGTATAACTCCTTAGTTTCCACGAATAACAACGCATCAGATGTATGGTATACATAATGCATTGCTATTCGCGGTGATTGCATTGTATTCTATTATATTCTAGGTGTTAGTATCAATAAGTGACCGTTACCACTTTTCATCACATGGGCCATCAGCTTATTTGCAATTATGATATTGATAATTATTACTGCCAGTCGTTCAACTGACATGTCTAGATAGAAAAGTAGGTAAGGCCCGAATTGTCATTTTCTCATATTCATACAAGACATTGGCGTTGGACCACTGATCGTTAATTATACTATAGTAATAGTGTGCTACAAAATCTTACTCTGAAATCATTATCATGCAATCGATTTTGCTATATATTAGCGAACACTTACTTGTATATTTTGTAACGCTAAATTCTGTCTAGCACATCCGCCATTACTTCTAAACTTAGGTACGAGTCCGGTGGCAGCCGTGAAGATACCAATGACAGCGCTGACGGCCGCATCGATCGTGATTGGGAAATGATAACTGCCTATTTCACTGGCTAGCTGAAATACAGTTTTGTCTCATTTTTATGTTTTAATAAAATGATAAAAACATAGAGAAATTAAAATAGATGACGTAAACAAATAAATTTACACAAAAGCCTATTTTTGGTTTAGTAGATACGGGTAGAGTGATTTAGTAAGGAATAGCAGATACTGAATATGCCGACGTTTCGAGCACCCAATCTATTACATAAAAGCACATGGAGAACGGTTAAAGGCTTGTTTACCATTCGGTCTAATATAAAAAATGAAACTTACACCATAATATACAAAAATATTCTGAAAAGAAATACCAATATAAAACGCAATGATAATTCATGAAACCACATAAATCCTATCACGCGTTTCATATGAAATGTTTAAAGATTACTTTCATATTTCGACTACTTTTTAAAGGAAATTGTTTCGTAAATTCTGTTACTGATATAAACTTCTAAGCTGGCGCTGTATTTTCTCTATATTCCGTATTTTTATACAAAGGAATAAACACTAAATAATAAACATAATGTTCAGACATTTATACAAAAACGAATACTCTATTTATACCTGTAAAGCCCGCTGTTTTGTTTCCTGGCTAGAATTTTCTGAAGCCATGTAACATGTTACCAACAACCTATTGCACAACTCCATGGGATCCGATGGTGTGTAGTCAGACTGGCATAGAATCTTGCGTACATCATATAAAACTTGGCTTTCTATAAATTTAACAATTATAATAAGATGTATTAACAGTATAAGGGAATGTATTTTTATAATACACTAGACACAAAAATTAAGGGATATAAAAAAAAATTGCAATTTTTTTTTTGTAGTTTTCTTAGGATTACTCCAGACCCAATCATGATAAAAATATTTATGATTATATCTGAAAACTAGACACTTGGAGCTACAATTTTCTTTTTTCTTTATGCTGTACCATCATTTTCCCCGGAGTTACAGCTCGTTGAAAATCACCCAAAAATTTTGATTTTTTTATATATCCCTTAATTTTTGTGTCTAGTGTATAATATTAGGATATAATGGCATAACCGAAATTAAAAATATTAAACTATTGAAGTTATCGGACATAAATGATCTATTACGCTTTATTGTGTTATTTTTACATTTTCAACGGACTTCAAAAAGAAGGAAGTCCTTAATTCAGTTGTATTTTTTTTTTGTTAGTTATCTCATAGCTCCGTCAGTTCTAAACCGATTTGAATTGAATTCTTTTTTATCTGAAAAGATATACTTACAGTTTATACCAAAATAACTGGTTTCGTCACAATTAAAGTCGGTTATTTTTTGTGGGATCTTTAAATATTTAACTCATAACTAAAACCACATCAAATCTCAATATTTACCTCCTTTTTGAATGGAATCACAAATTTGTGTACACATAGAAAATACGATGCAAGCAGTGCTCGTAGAGTCTACGCCGCCACTGAGAGGTAAAAAGAAACCGCCTTGACCGGATCTCCGCAAGTAGTCCCATAGCCAACACGCTGGACCTAATAGAGCAAAAATGTTATTTTACTTGCCCATATAACAGATTTTTGAACAACTTAATTCCTTATCTCTTATTTCTATAATTTCTTTATAATAAAATTTTATAATACACTTAAATCATTGACTTTTACAAATCCATTTATTAAAATAATCATTTCAATTTAAATATATGTTATAAATTTTGAGACCTCCTAATGGTGCTACGACTTCACACACAAAATCACTTAAAAACAAACAAATAAGCAGATTTCTTTTTTTTTTTTATTAAATACGTACCTAATTCAATTTCTTCTTCCGGCGTTAAATACTTCCAGTCTATGGGAGGATTGGCAATCAGATGTACATCGTCATCGTCGGACAATGAGAAATCAACAGTAATACGAGGGAAAGGTGTATTAGACGCTGCCAAATGCGACCGAGAACGTATTTGAGTCCGATACGATCTTATATCTTCCAAATCTATAACAGCCGTTATTACTTCCTGTAGATAATTGAAACATTATTTTTATTTTTTTAACATCTACATATGTAGCTTTTTTAAATTTTTAAATCAAAATTAAATTCTATCTACGACACATATGTAATTGGTCTTAAGGTGAGCTTATACGGGTAAACCAGTAGCGCAACCCTGACACTTGAAAAGCTATTGCGTATCAGCCCTAAAATAAAAATGTATTTCCTTATTTCATGTAAACACGATATAAAAGGAAAAGCATACAGGACCTATATTATAAGTATTTAGCTTCTTTTCTTTTAATTACATACTGATTTTAAGGATTACATTTTTATTGAAAATATTTACTTTTATATTAATCCCGTATTAATTTTATAAATATAGGACATTTTTTTAAGAAATAAGTCAATTATTATATACTATTTGCAGATGCGACTTCTTCCGTGTAACTCAAATATATTTACTAACCAAAACAAGTATCCTATATATTAAAATTCATGACGATCGGTTGAATAATAAAATCACTTTAAATTTTATTATATTAGTTAATATTATAAGGATATTTTACATACCACATCATGCAATGCAAACTGTAGTCCTCTACTAACTATTTCACCATTAACAGCTACACACGAAAATCCGTTGAAATATATTCTCTGTCCGTCACAACCTCTTAAATTGCTGAACAAATACGCGCCCCCACTTTTAAACGTGGCGCTCTTCACTAAATCCACAGTCACGTAAGCTTTACGGAGTTCCATATAGCTACCAGAGCCGTTAGATATTATCTCAACACCATCAAGACTTAACGGAATGTGGCGACTGAAAAACACGTTTAAAATTAAATATTCTTTTATGCATTAAAAATTATTTAAATAAAGAGATAATGTGAGCAAAGATTAACTTATATCTGAAAGAGATCTCTTCCGGCTAACTTGACAGTAGAAATTTGTATTAAAATATTTCTTCAATCAAATTAAACTTAAATTTGTTTAGCCACGAAAAACTAACTGATAAATTAATTTACATTAATTCTGAATTGATTTTGCTCGTAATGTCTTTTTTATCGATAGAATTGATTCGTTGTGTTGATCCCATATTAATATTGCTATTTTTTTACAGAGTATAATTTTACAATATAATTAACATCATTTCACGTTAAACCGAAACTGAATTAACATTATCGTCATGTGATCGTGACCAACTTTACTTTTTTTTTATACAACTTAGAACGGCAAACAAGCTGACGGCCCACCAGATGGAAAATGGTAACCTTCACCTAAAGACATGAGCAGTACCATGGACATAACAGAGTATTCTGTTTCGCCCATAATACCCTCCATGCGTTGCCATTCCTGAGGACTCAGGTGCTAATCCTCTGTACCCTATAAATTCACGCCATATCCCACCCTTCAAACCGATACACAGCCATGCAAACACGACTGCTTCACGGTAGGAACACGAATGGTGTAGAGTTACCCAAGCAATCGACATTTGTACAAAGTCTCCCTCTTCGATATTATTGACACTTTACCTTTGCGGATTCCACAATTCTTCACATATTTCGAAACCTATACAAGTATCTTTCGTCGAAATAACAGCATCACCGATAGGGACTGTCGTCTGATTTGTAATGGCTGTTATCATTCTTGGCAAAAAATAATCTTCTACTTGTCGTTCCTGAAAACATAATATTAATAACATTTCATCAACACAACAAGAACACCAATACCTCGATTTAATCAATTGAGAAGAATTTGTTACTTAGGCTTCAATTCGTTCAAATAGACCCAAAATACAATCAAAGCTTGAACATTATTTGCCCAAAACGTTGTCTACCACTGCGCTACGTAGGTTATATTACGGGTCTGTCCGGAAAGTTCGTATAAAAGTGTTCTGGAATGCGAGAAAGAGGAGTGGGGAGGCCAGGTAAGCGCAGGACCCCTTCCTTATGTCCCTAACAATGCTTCAGTTCTGGTCTGACCGCCGTGCGGTGCGAACTTTGTCACGCCATCTGTGAAGTTACCTCTTAACGAAACCCCGTCGGCAAGCCCGCTTCCGTTGAAGAGCAGCGCGTCGTAATACTCTCGATCGGCAAGAATTGAAATTTTTGCCGATCTCAGAACAGTTTATGGGGATGATGCTGTGAAGGAACCAACCGTCCACAAGTGGCTAAAAAGATTCAGAGAGGGCCGAGAAAGCGTTCAAGATGACCCACGTTCAGGACGTCCTTCCACTTCACATTCCGACGAAAACGTTTCGAACTTGTGTTAATGGGGACCGTCGTTTAACGGTCAGACAGGTGGCTGAAGAGCTTAATTTGGGCAAAACCGTGGTCCACGAAATTCTAAGAAACGAACTTCAAATGAAAAAAATTTGCGCCAAGATCGTTCCCAAGCTTTTGTCCCCGGATCAAAAATCACGAAGAGTTATGTTGTTGGCCCCGTGTGACTTCTTCTTGTTCCCAAAAACCAAATTGGTACTTCGGGGGCGGCATTTGGGGGACATAAATGAGATAAAAAAAGCTACGACGGGGCAGCTGAGAAACCTACAACCAGAGGACTTTCAAGGAGCCTTCTCACAGTGGAAACGGCGTTGGCACAAGTGCATTATGTCACAGGGGGAGTACTTTGAAGGGGATAAAATTGATTTACCTGAATAATTGTAAAATAAAATTTTTAAAAAACTTTTATACGTACTTTCCGGACAAACCTCGTATTTTAAAATGTATGTTATTGTACATGCGTTTTCACACCTACGAATTAAAAAGTCGTTTACGTGTATCGTAATACGATTCATTTTGTATAAGCCGACGTGTTTAATAGGCATTTTACTGAAAGATGATACTGTGTACTACAAATAGTAATACAAAGTCAAGCAAATTATATAAAAATAACGTATCTATCATAATTAACGTACAACGTGATTTTTAATCCCCCAGAGCCCTTACTTTACGAATAAATAGTTAGAGTAGATACTAAAGATGTCTATCTTTATATACCTACATACGAGTACATTATATATAATGTGTTTAAAATCACTTACTTTGGTCCAACAGGAAAACCATCTGCTCTCTCTATAATTTCCATCCTCACAAAGTAACATCTTTGGTCTAATAAGCAATATTTTCTTGTTCAGGAAAGCAACTCGGCAATTATATACGACATTTCTGTGCTGAATTGGCATACCCACGTCTATGAGCATGTCTTTACATGTTGCAGATTTAAGTAACTCCGCAAGTACCTGCCAGCTGTGCAGATAGGTGTCCGATTCGTGAAAATGATCCTCACAGCTATAACCACTGTAACAAAGGATCTTGGATTATAATAATTACAAGTGCGGGCATAAATTAAGATAAATAAACAACTATAGTGCAGTATAATATGCTTAATTTATTATTTTTACAGAACAAGTTTGTGCACTATTTTTACTATCCTATCTATTAAGATTACTTATATAAATATAATAATAACCATATTTCTAATTCTGGCCCTGTACGATAGAGGGCGCCCATTTCTTTAGCCTCTTGTATGGATTGCAGAATTCTACTTAAATTCCCCTCGAAGTCCAACGCCCACTGGTTCAAAGTACATACTGCCACTGTCACTTTTCGTCCCATTTTTGCTGATTATTTTTTACTGAAAACATAATACAAATAAGTTAAAAAACAATAAACATAATCTTACGACTGTAATCCTTGGTGAGGTAAATCAACTCTCTGCCTCACAAATGCTTCTGTATTTGTCTACTTCTAGATACCGTTACATTAAATAATATTCAACTTGGCCACATTTTACAAACATATTTGAATCCAACATGATAAGAGATGAACCTACGATGAGATTTGGGCAGCAACGTCCCTCTTAAAACATCTCTAAAACCTAACTGCAGTTGCCAATCCGCCAAGCGTAGCAACTACTGGCATGAGGCATGTTCAGTTGTGGTCAGTTAAAGGTTGATATGATGATGATGTGTTTTAATTTACTCTCCAGTACTACAAAAATCTACCTAAATTTAACATGGTTTTTGATCTCTCGATATTTTTTCTACACTTTTTCTAGAGCAAAATCTATTTGCATCTTACTCTAAGATGTAGTGAAAAATAATATTCATTCATATATTTATACATTCAATACCATGCACCACTCTGGTATGTCGTAGCAAGCAACCAAAACTACAAGTTAACCTACGTATATTGAGCTGCCACAAAAGTTATACAAAGTTAATATTTTCTCCTTAAAGGGAGAGACCTGGACAGTAGGATTTTAATGTGACCATCGCTACATATGTATAAAAGGGTCAAATTATGTTTATATTAATAAACCATTTCTTGACTACTATCGCTAAATTTGGAATTGTTATACCCTTTCGTTACACTCTGTATACTTTTGGGAACATGCGATGATAAGATATGCCTCAACCCCGTTCCAAAAGTTGTATATCCGATGATGGTATTTTTATTGTTTAGCATTTATCGAGTAATCGTTGATGACTTTGATATGGTCTATAAATCGTACTGTGACCTTTTGCCATCTATTTATACACAGTAAGACTCTTATAAAGTAGGAGAGAAACTTTATTTTTACCCTAAACGTAAAACTTATTATTTTAGGGTTGTCACACAGTTAGATACTTAATACTTACGTAATACTTAGGTACATCTAAAATATCTTAGATTTATAATTTTACATATACATTTTATTCTAATTTATACAGATTACAGCTTTTATGGCGTATGTGGGAATATAAGTATTGCATTCCGTTTATAACGTCGTAAGAGATAGACAGGCATCCTACGTCTCTATATGAATATAGACATACATAAAATTTTAAAATTAATCCACTAAAGCTATGTTTGAAGTTTTCATTAGGTGTATACTATGCAATGTTTTTATCACCAAAACAAATTTGTTTTATTGATATATACACTGTGATATAGTCAAACTATTGTCTCGAAAGTGTTTAATATTTGGATCGATTCTGAGGCGGAATTCCTCTAAATCCGTTTCTAAAATTAAAACTTCATTTTGATGTCACAGCGAAATCTTTATTGCAATAATATACATGCATATTAATAGATTTAAGATTCAAAATTATTAAGATGATCCATAAAACAGTAATTTCGCGAATCTATCAAATTAAAAGATTAAAACCTATCTCGGTTTAGAGAAATAGCACCTCAGAATAGGCCCCATTCTCCATTGAAACATTTTGTAAATCCTAATTGCAGTGACATTAATCTACAGGAAATTAATTATAGATTTGTTATCACCATACGCCCATCCACCTAATTTGTTACAAAAATATTCAGGTAACAATATCTACTTGATATCACATGCCTACGCGTGAAATATATCAAAATATTTTTATAACGGGTAAGTAAAAAGCATGATGCCAGAGTTGGGTAAGAATGTAATAATTTTTAACTGACACATAACCAACAAGAAAGAGAATACCGTGGAGTTTTATTGAGAAGAATGCTAAAGTACTCACTAGTTTCAAAGGTACAAAGGAATATTTTAGGATTCTTCACTTTTTGAAGATTTCCTCGCATTTAAAAAAAGACGTACTTCTAAGCACCTAGGTAATTTTTGTATCTTGTGCATCGTATCAATCGTTAACTGTCCACAGCTGAACATAGACCTCTCCCGTGGAGGGTTTTGTCAGTAGTTGCTACGCTGACGGATTGGCAACCACTGTAAGGCTTTGGCGATGTTTTATGTGGGATGCTGCTGCCCATCTCTTGATCATTAAATTCCCTTAGTATCCTCTTACGACACCCACAGGAAAGAAAAGGAAGGCCCATTCTATACTAGGATTACCTACTTATATTTTGTTAATTTTAATCATTATCACCTATTATGTTCGATTTTTCACCTACAAATAGATTAAATTGTTTATAAACACCAAATAGAAAGTAGTACAATGCGTGCTTTTACAATTTTCGTCACAACAAAGAATTTTTTTATTACAAAAAAATAGTATTAAAGTTTTAGAGACCGATAAAGGCACATTAACTTATCATATATTTTTACTTATCATATAATTTTCGATGCGTACATTTCATATGGATAATGTGAATAAATATTAAATACAAAGTTCTAAATAAAGCACCAATAATTGAAACCTGAGAAACGCCTACATTAAAGTGTAAACTCTAAATATAAAAATCATTAGATAATGTGATACATTTAAATGGTTTTATAAGTGTTGTTAATAAATTGTTCACAAAATAACGATTAAAAAAATTCTCAAGCGTATTGCTTCAGACGCAGGGCCCAGTTACATACCTAAATGGACTACAAAAGTCCACTGATGAGTGACAAGACACAATAAGAATAGATGTCTGGTTGAAATCGATCCGCACCAGTAGGTACCAAGACACGGCCAATAACCTCACAAACCTTACCTAGTCTGTAGGTAGTTCACGCATATACAGGGTTTTTCGCAATGACGAGGACTGAATGAAACGGAATGGAAAACAGTTCACCTTCTCTATCCATTGCATAATTATAATAATCGCATGTTTTCTCTGACTGAAGCTCTGAGATTAATGGTAAATAAATGTTGAATAAAGAATTAGTAGATCGACTTGACTCGACGAAATCTGTACACTCATACTAACCAGAGGGAATACCATGAAATATTTTCCGAAATTTCGAGAATGAACAAAACAGAAATTTGATGTTAAATTTACATACCTAATACATGCCGCTTTAAATTATTAAAAATATTAAAATATCGTTCCTCTGGACTGTTAGGTTAGGATTTATTATATTTTAGTCGATTTAAGTACAAACAAAAACACGAAATTGAGCCCGAAAATTCGGAATTTCATCTGATGGTAGGCCCCCAGGTCTAATATCATAAATACCGTTTAAAGCATGTATAGCACTCATGATCGATATTTAAAAGATATTCGTGATACTCTTTGATAATCAATATTTTAAATTTTGTTCAACTTCAATGGTAATAAAATTAACCAATAAAACAATAAACCTTATTGAATGCAAGAAAAATCAGCAAAATCGGTTTACAATTGACAAATATATCACGTAACAGAATAAAACTCAATTTCAGAAGATCGTTTTTTTAAGTTGCCTAAAAATGGAAAAATTATGCCATTTGATGTTGTATAAAATTTTACATAACAACAAATGTAGAAATGAAACAAAACATACAATAAAATAAAATATATTTTGTTTCTTGTTGTTGATAATATAAATAAAAATAATAAATCAATCTGAAAAAAGTATTTCATGGTTATGTAGTATGGTTATGCATATAGAAAACGGAAATGCTTTGTATTACCGTGGTTAGGTAAAAATATTGATAAAAATAAAAAGCGTTATGACAAAAAAGATTTTATGCGTGGTTATTAATAAAGGATTAATCAAACTAGGTACCTTTAACAGATGACGAAAGAAATACTATGGAGAATAATCGAGTCCCTCTAATTCGAATACATTGGCGACTGTTAACTACGGCATCGATTTAACTGTTGCCGTAGCAACCTTTAAACATCTACTGTACACACTGTTCTATAATACTATTTCTGCATTCTTTATGCTTAAACAATAAAGTAACAAATAGCATGCAGTCATATTTTGTGATAAGTATAAATACTTTACAATTGTTCATGTGTATTAGAATCTTGAGCCGTAATGACAGTTTTCACTTTTTATTCAGTACATACAACTTTATGTTTTTCTTTATTACTATTTATATTATATACTAAATTATATATTGTTTCTTTAGTAATCATTCTTTCCAAACTTAAAAAAAAATGGATTTAATTACTAGGAGTTGGACGAGTTGTAGAACATAAATATAATACTATCCGCAACATATCTAAATACGCAGCATTTAATCATTTTCAACTATAATTATAACCAAGTCTAAGTGTTCACTACTTGATCTGGCTATTCTAATATGAATATTGAACAATAATATTTATAAATATTATCCACCAATCGAAAACATATCTACTATTTAACAAATAATAGAAATAACGAAATTATTGTAATCTCTGTATGTATAAAGCAATTTCTCCACATGATAACTATACGAATAATCACTTTATTGCAGACGTATATATGTAATTTCCGTTTGATTAATGGACGTACCATAGACAACGATACAGTACAGACCCCCCCAGTACAAAATAATGTTACTACTACTTTTCAGTACCAATATAAAAAAAAATTTGAAACGTATAAATTCTAGCATATTATATTTCTCTCTTGCATTAACAAAAATGCATTAACAAATACAGATTAAGATTTTGATCCATAAAAAACAGCTATAATAAAATAATTATGAAAAACGGTTGGAAATTAATGAAGATATCACAATAAATATAATAATAATAAATATATAGATATAAAAAAATAGAGGCAACTAACTTGATAAAAAATACTTAATAATAAAAAAAAATCATAATTAATTTATTTTACTTATAAGTTTGTATAGAATGATTAATTACAATGATTAACGCCAAAAAGTTTTGGTTTATCAAAGAATCTACACGTTAATAGTTCTATGAAGAGATTAAACTTTTACGACCACGAATGGTTTCAGTTTAGTATGGAACTTTCTACACTCCCCCACAAGTTTTCTCATACTAGGCGAAAGTGCAGTCACCTTTCAGACTTTCTCGGAACTATCGTGTTACCTAGACAGTGATTTCATAAAATCATAGACATTTACTTGCCTTTTTCTCCCAAATAATTAAAACCTAGTTTTTAAAAATATTAATCTTGTAATTACTCTCATTCTGACTCAATAAAAACATACATAAGTAATATTAAATTGCATTATTATCATGTAATGTTATTGCCAATAAGAGAAAAACTATTAATTATCAATGAGACAATAAATATGAAATGTTATAATTCGTTTTAAATATAAACCATGCTAACGTGAGTAAAATATAACTTAACTGCTTGCATAATGTACATATTTTCATGCAAATGAGACAGGTACTTATATGATGATAACGATATTTTCCATGACCCAGACGACATACAGCACTACAGCCCGCCGGCGAGCAGACTAGTCTAGTCTAAACGTACTGAATTGACACAAAGGGAACTTTAAAAAGCTTATGATTAAAGTTTCGAACATTTATGATATTTTTATTAATAATACATTGTACTTAATGTTTGTAAAAATTACTATACCTTGTGAAAAAGTAAAATTTACTAAAACCGTTAAATAAATATACAATGTCACAAAATAAACAGGAAGAAATGAGTGCTGAAAATGATAGTAATGAACTAACGGATGAACCTAAAGGTATGTAGTAATTTACTGATAAAAACAATATTTATTTACTTTACTATAAATGTCCCGATATTTACTTCATTGTAAGTAAAATAAGTTTGTTTATGATCTAAAAGTTTTATTTCGCGAAATAGTAAGAGTACATGGCGTGACTACTGCGAATTTGATATAGAAGTAATATCACTCTCAAGTCTACGTTTACGACTACCAAATTTCCATATTTCGTACGAGTACCCCGCTGACGTCATCAATCACCTGGTAAAGCTCGATAGAAGCATCACACAATCGTCTTTCAATAACTGTGAATGTATTAAGCCTTTTCGCCAGTTCATTTTGGGGCGCCGGGCGGCCCGCCAGTTTAACGGTACACTGCCAAACGATATCCTAAACAATTTTGTAGTCATGGTGACAACAAAGTTAGCATCACAAACGCTAGATAGAACGATACAAGCGGACTAAATTATGCAGGAAATTAAATACGAATGCCATATAGAAAATAGCTCTAAAATGTTATGGTGGAAACAACTAGAAAGCGTTCAAGAAAACGTTATAATGATTGAAAGGGAAGAAGAAAGGAAAAGGGAATTCATCGACAATACAACAGTAACATTGACACTGCCCACTATAGATCCGGTGTTACATGATAATTTACTGATAGCTAATTTAGAACATGTAAAGACATTGCAGGCTTCTTTGTTTCCAATATATAATAGAGGTAAAATTGAATATTTTTTTTCATTGTATTTTCCATAAATAGACATTGTCCTTGAAGAAACGAATACTTTAATAGGTGTAAACAATTACAGTTTCATATGTTACGACGACTAATACCAAGAATGGATTCGTATCGATATATATCGATATATAAGGTACCAACCAACAAACTTCGCGTGCTTGTCAATAATCTTTAATTCAAGGTTTCCAAAAACGAAATTGTATTTCTGAAGTTTCCTACACAAGTAGGTCAATGTAAGATCATTCAAAAACAATAATTTAATTCTTCACTCTAAAAAATTTACTTCCATCGAGAAAAAAATATAATGAGACAACCACGGAAGTAAACCGTGTTGATAACAAATTATATCAAAATCGGTTCGGAATTAACAAAGGTATCACGTAATGTCCACATAAAAAGCATACACAAATTAATCTACGCATAATAATACTACCATTTATAAAAAAAAATAATTCTTTAATACAGGAACATTCATATCAAACTTTCTTCAAAACAACATCAAAACTAATCAACTCGAAATTAATACGGATGTTAGAACATTTCGAACTACTGCGAAACTCAGAGAACCACGAGACTTATTTGCGCTACCAAAAGAACTTGATTGTCCGCAACAAGCACCACGTTGGCCATCTGAATGTCAAGTATGTAGTAGATAATTATTTTAAACTTCATGATCATCATTTTTACCGTTAATTGTTTACTGCTGAATACAAGCCTGCTCCTAGATCACCATAAGAAAGTGTCCTGAATTAACAGCATCCACTGTCTTCCCACAAGACATTGAAAGATGTTGATCCATCTAATAGTCACTAAAAGGTCACCACTCAAAAACCCACCTTTTCCATTGAATGTCGGTTCTTTGGGCTATATAGCTAATGAATCACCAATTAAGCTAGGCCAGTGACAACGTGTCTATCGGCAGATATGTTATCACTATAATGGAATTGAAGGCAGTTTAAGTCATACAACACAGTATGTCTATTAGTTTGTTACATTTTTAAGGTTAAATTACCGAATAAATTTCCAGAAAATTAATAATATGACATTAAGAGACAATTTACGTACTCGTACGTAAAAAATAATGGATATTTTTAAATATCTACATTAAACTTGCATAAGGTGGTTGAAGAAAGAATACAACATACAATATGGAGTCCTGCAACACCAGAGGCCTACTACACACCGACTGGGAAGGAGTTGAGACCTCAACCAGTAGGTGAAGATGCGGGAACGGTCATCTTTCAATATTATCCGATGAGCGCTGTGAATTATGTGAGTTAACACAAAATATAATCTATTACACATAATAGATAAGTGATGTCATTTTAAAGTTAATATTTAGATATTTTTTAGTTCAGTCGTTCCACTGTGGGCGGTTCTCGGCTGTATTTGTCGGCATGTGCGACTGCTAGTGGAGACGATGAATTAAGATTTGAATCTCGATTTGAGAGTGGTAACCTAGCAAAAGCAATACGCATCACATCAGAGTATTACGAACTACATCTTCGAACAGACCTTTATACCAATAGACACATGCAGTGGTTTTACTTCAAGGTTACTAATACAAAAAAACAAATGATGTATCGGTAAATACTTTAACAATAAACATAACTTATAAATTATTTTATAAAAAATCAATAGTAATACTAACACACTTTTCAGATTCTCAATAGTAAATTTATCAAAAGCAGAAAGTTTATATAATGAAGGCATGAGACCTTTATTATATTCAACAAAAGATGCACAATTACATTCGATTGGCTGGAGACGATGTGGTGATAATATTGCATATTACAAAAATGATTCCACGTAAGATATTATTTACATAATCAATACACTATAAGTACGTACGTATACACAAACAATTAATAAAATATATATTACAGATCGGAAGAGGAAGAACAATTTCCCAGCTATACATTAACTTTTAACATAGAATTTCCCCATACTGATGATGCGGTATATATTGCTCATTGTTATCCATATACATACTCAGATTTACAAGAATACCTTTCAAGGCTTCAAGCACACCCAATCAAATCAACTTATTCAAAACTACGACTACTCTGCAGAACATTAGCCGGTAATAATGTTTATTACTTAACCATCACCGCTCCCCCGAGCACAAATGAGTTGGAACAGAAGGTGAATCTAATCTTTATAATTTACTTAATTTTACTTATAATAAAATTTATTTATACTAAATTCTTTTTACAATATATTACGTTAATTATTTAGAAAAAGAAAGCTGTCATAATAACGGCAAGAGTACACCCAGGAGAAACTCCGTCATCATGGATGATGAAAGGATTTATGGATTATTTAACCGGGGATTCCAATCAAGCCCGCGAATTGCGAGAGAAATTTATATTTAAATTGGTGCCTATGTTAAACCCGGATGGTGTAAGTGGTGAACTAGATATTATTCATATAATACATAATGTACATTTAACATTAAATGTTTCCGCTTTTACTACAGGTAATTGTAGGCAACAATCGTTGCTCATTGACCGGAAAGGACCTAAATAGACAGTATCGAACAGTCATAAGAGAAACTTATCCTTCTGTATGGCATACTAAAGTGATGATTAGAAGGTAAACGGCGAAGATTGTGTTAATACATTGTCACACTGTATTATTATTATTATTTTAATAATAATAACATTAAAAACTAAAATTAGTGTCTAATTAGATTACAGGAAGAATGTGGGGTTGCAATGTACATAGATTTACACGCACACTCTCGAAAACACAATGTTTTTATTTACGGGTGTGAAAGCCGTAGAAATTCTGACAAAAGATTACAAGAACAAGTTTTTCCATTGATGTTGCATAAAAATGCAGCAGACAAGGTATTTAATGTTAATGATAAGAAAAAAATAAATTAATAACGTGTTATAAATTCTGAAACAGAAGTGTATTTTTTTTTTTTGCAGTTTTCATTTGAAAATTGTAAATTTCGAATACAACGCAGTAAAGAAGGTACTGGTCGAGTGGTAGTTTGGATGTTGGGGGTAGCAAATAGTTACACGATGGAAGCTTCTTTTGGTGGGTCTGAATTAGGAAGTAGGATGTCAACACATTTCTCAGTTCAAGATTATGAAAGTTTGGGACGAACGTTTTGTGAAACATTATTAGATTTCTATGACGAAGACCCTAGCAAAGAAAGACTGCGAACAAAAATTGTGACACGGCTTCTAAAAGAGGGGTCAAATGCAGATGAGCCTACAAACATTGATCTTTCAGACTATTCGAGGTTAGCATGCTTCCAATAAAATTATTTCCAATTTATATTAATATATAATAAATATTAAATTTATTGCTTTATATTACAGTGATGAGGGAGATACTTCTAGCAGTAGTTCTGAAGCGGGAACTTGTAAAGAAATGATAACGCAACCAGCACCACCTCCTTCACCAATGTTTCCAGATATAAATAGGAATATAACAGAAGCAAGTTTTTTATTTTATTAAATCCTCCAAATACTCAGAATAATTACTATAGTTTTCCTACCTTCCTTTCAGAAACCAAGAAAACAGCGCCCCAAATTGGAAAAAATGAAAAGAATTGAAAAAAAGAAAACAAAGCGTGAGACTTTACAGGTATACGAATTATTTCTGAAGTTTAATTATCTATAAATTTTACATGTAGCAGTAACATGGATCGATACAAGTACATAGGAAAAATGTACTAGTATTTTTATATTACGCAATACCTTTACTAATTTTTAACATAGTTTAATATTTTTTTTGCAGTATTCCTGTATTAATTATGTCAGAAAATAAGTCAGGTTACACTCCTCATAAACTTATTTTTGTATTATCATCACAATATATAGATAATTAAACAATTTTTAAAATATTTTTAATAATATTTTTAATGTAATCAAATAATTCCGTAAATATAATTCAAGGTATCGAGAGCAACAATAGATCTGACATCAGATGCAATGACAGATGCTTCATCTGATGAATCATATGAAGAGAGTCTTAGTCCGGTTAGGAGAGTTCATAAGTTCCTACATTCTTCTACAAAATCAAAGCCGCGAAGAAAGAAAAAGATGCCTCCAGAACTTAAAATAATACCAGCACCGGTAACATTCCTATTATAAGTTGAGAAATAAAATTAATGTGTATCTGATATATTTTATAAGATGATAATTTTTTTAAGATTATGTCTGACAGGATGTTTGGCACGAAGTGTAACCTAATGTTTTATTGGAAAAATGACTTATCTCACAGTCAGGAATTATTTTTCACGTCCGTTTGTTCATAGAGCACACACAATGCTTTTATAATTTTCCACCTAGTATTTTGGTAATTACTAAACAGATTCGAGTTAATTTTTTTCTTGAAAGGTAAAGAAATTCAATAGTTGAAGGCATAATCAGAGAGGATAAATGTTACTTATTATGAAATTATTATTATTTTATTGCCACAGACAAGCGACTCGCCATACCACTCCGACCGTGAGAAGAAAATTCAGAAGTGTGGCAGACCTCGAAGCGTTTCAATGTTTAATGAATCAATTGAAAAATCGAAATTGAACCCAGCTTCATGGCACCAATTTCGATGTTTACCGCCTCCAAAGTAAGATTAAATTTTAAATATAATTAATTAATCACATGAAAATTTACAGAAATACTATAAGTATTACCTTGTTACACTACTGTGTTTTGCTTTGAAAGTTTACATATACTAGTGAAATTACGGTGACATAACACCATAATCCTCAGGAATGGCAATGCATAAACATCACAGTGCATTGTCTGGTGTCTATTATAAACGTCAATGTGCACAGGTGATGATTACCACCTACCATCACGTGAACCTTCTAACACGTTTTATAAATAAATTATTTTGTCCAAAAAAAAACACTAACTTCAATTGTGGCAAAATCGGATTTTATAAACTAAATTCCTTAACAGATTTTGATAAAATTTCTATGAAACCAATCTGAAAGTATATCCTTTTAAATAAAAAAAAAATGTCAAATCGATTTATAAATAATAAAATTCTAAGGTAACAAACATAAAAAATACAACCGAATTAAGAACCTCCTCCATTTTTAAGTCAGCTGAAAATTATACCAAAACCTAGCTATATCTGTGACGGCATTCGCCCGACAGACTTAATTAAATGACATAAAAATGAACCTCCATACCAGATATCAGATGTATGCCAAATTTTGACGGCCAATATTAATATCATTTCATGTAAGAAGCAGGTATGAAATTAATCATGAGAAAGGAAATTTAGACGGTTTTACAAATTACGTTCGTGTTTTGAGGATAACTTCAAAATAAGTAAGGATAACTCGTATTTTTTTTTATTTATTATTTTTAAATAAAACTATTGTATTAGATAGTTATGTATTATTTTGTTGTGTTGTGTTAAAGATGCCTCTCAGATATTAAGAACAAAAATACACAAACACAACCATCAGAGCTTCAAGTGAAATTAAGCTCACTTAAAAGAAATGTTTGGACTGGAGTGCATGGAGAGGACAAAGGACCATTATCTTGGGGCATATCCAGTTTTGCTATGAACTCATATTTTACAGATAGTGAAGCCTTATTAAGGTAAGCTCGAACTAGTAGTTAACACTTTGTTTTGGAATGTTTGGATGAATAAAATTTTATTTCAATTTCGAAAGAATAGATTTAACATTACTGTAAATTTGTAATGTATAAAGAGGATTATAAAATTAAAACATTATTAAACAGGTCGTGTTCTAAAAAATTAGAAGAACTAGAAGGAGAAAGAAAAAAATGTGCAGATGAAAAGAAAAAAAAGAAGACTAAAAGCAAAAAAATCAGTGTAAAAGTTACCAATTCTGGAGAAGATATATTAGAACCCACAAATAAATTGCCAAAATCCTGTAAGAAAAAAGGAAAGTAAGTATATATTTATTATTTCTAAGTATTAGGTATTTCTCTAAGAAAGTAATAAACAAAGTAAAGCTGACTAAAGAAGTAAAGCTGCCCAGCAAAGATTGTTGTACCTCTACCCCCACCTGTAGAGTCCATTTTTTCTTAATAAGATAAAAACTGTACTATCTTAAAAACTAAACTGTACAAAAACTTAAATAAAAGTCTATTGTATAATTTCAAAAATTAGCATGTATGATAATCATGACATGTGATTTTTACATTGAGACTGAGAATATACTTAAAAAATTTCATCAACAATGTTGTAGAAGTATTATTTTTTTATACACAATAACATCATACTGTGGTAAAAAATGTATACATTTTGCTCTTATATATTATCATTGATAAAATATATACATTTTATCAATGATAATGAAATTGGTTAAATAGTGCAATGCTCCACCATATTATGTTATGCCCTCCTATATATGAAATTATAAATATTATAAAAGCAGCTAATATTGTAGGTATTTTTTATTAGTACTAGTATATACTTAGGAATGGATTATTATGTTATTATCATTGAACTTTTTAATTCTTCTGCAATTTTATTTTCAGGTTAAAACATGCAAAATCTGAATGTTCACCATATGTCAGTAACACTAGCTTTACTGACATACCTCGAAATACACAGCAGTCAGTACAAAAATCAATCGTTAATGAAAATAAACAAGCAAAAACTAGATTTAGAAAAAGTGCCTATGTAACAACTGCCATACAAACCAAAAAATCAAGCAATAAGAATAACATTACAATAGCATCAGATCATTCTGATTCAGATGACTCATGTCAGTCCACAAAAAAAGTAATAAAGAAATCCAAAGACAACAAACCAAAGTTGAAAAAATCTATATCAGAAAATAAATCAAAAAATTAACCTGTCTTTTAATTCCTTATATGAAGAAAACGACAAAGATTACATTAATACATTATCACACTGTATAATTATTATTATTATTATCACATAAAACAAAATGTATAATTAAATTGCTTCATGAAATTGTTTATTTATAATACATAGTTTCAATTATTTTAATTAAATAAAAAGATATTATAATTTGCTACCCCTAATGAAAGAATATGTTTTCAGATTTTCTCTCCAATGTTTGTATATTACAAAAGACAGGGTGGTATGGTTTTAATGATTAGCCTGTTATGTTTATGGGTGAATAAATAAAACGAAAATTACTAGCAAACTGGTTGATAGTTCTAATTTAATATACCCAATTCCTTTTTTGGTTTTTTAGCAAAAATAGTTCTTAATAACAAATGAGAACATATTGAACAAAAAATTACAAAGAGAATCAATTATTATGTTCTTAATTGTAATTATGTGACAGTTTATAATTTAAAAGTATCAATAACCACACAAAAAATTTTATACACTTACATGTAATATCTAGAAATAGAATAAAAGACAAATATTTACATAATAGTGTCTATTATTATACTCATAACTTCTTTTTTATACCAATGAGGTGGCAAACAAGCATATGTTCAACCTGATGATAAACAGTCTCCATGGCCTATGAACAGCTGCAATTAGTAATATTAGTCACTGGAAAATATTAGACCTTACCACCCTAGGTACCTTGATAATATAAGGATATAAAGTAACTACTACATTCCTCCACTCCTCAACCCTTCAATCTAGACCCAACACTGGAAGCGTTGAGGTGATGGAAAGAAGGCAAAATGGATAAAGCTCCACTTTGGCCTCCACATTAAACCTATATTACTTATTTTATATCTGAATCTTTGTTTTCTATATTAAATAAATTATTCAGAGCAATTGGTAGAATTTAACCAAGTTATAAAATGGCCAACCACAAATTTCTTTAGTTTATGCACTACAATTTTTTATTGTTATTTTTCTGTTTATTTTCTATTTTTATTAGTATAAAATATTGCATATATACAAATGCAAAAATTTAAAATAAACTGTTACCATATCAGATATTTACTTTACTACATAAGTATTATCATTCATTTTGCCTTTTCATTCTGTTTTTGCTCTCCTGTATAATTGGCTAAATGATGCTTAATACATTCTGCCAGTCCAGTTTTGTTATGATATCACATTACAAATCTAAAACATTTAACTGTGATAAAAAAGTTTCAAACATTACCAACTCCATATTGATTTGTTGTTGAATTCGTAAAAATCAAATTCAAATAGAATAAATAATAATAGTAACTCTTTATTGCGCACTAAAATAAAAGAATACCTTAAAAGTGTTTTATGTACTGCTGAAACTAGTATCTTTTACTTAGTGAGTAACTATAAGATTTTTATTACACAAAACTCCATATAATTATTTATAACTAGTAGTACAAGAAACTTAAATGAAAAGAGAGTACAAAATTAAAAATCT
The DNA here is from genome assembly GCF_026898425.1 of Galleria mellonella. NCBI lineage: Eukaryota > Metazoa > Arthropoda > Insecta > Lepidoptera > Pyralidae > Galleria > Galleria mellonella. Next base: position 1,201,514 of record NW_026442172.1, on the reverse strand, counting down.
AATTTTAGGAAATTTGTTTTTGATGGCAGCAGCTTAACTACACACTTTTTAACATAAATGACTCACTCAAAATTATGAACACACACAATTAGTCACAAAAGTGATAGTAAGAGGATAGGCACAGGGTAAAATTCAAATAGCATTGGAAGTTTCATTTAGTTAACTAAATGAAACTTCCAATGCTATTTGAATTGTTCATGTTATATAAGAAGACAGATAAACTTATAAAAACAAAATTACATATCATTTAATATTATTACTGCTTAAAAAGTTACACAAAGCTTCAGGAATAAGTACAATGTATATTAAACTACTTGTATAAAACATAAATACCTTTTTTATGATCCAAACAATATTTTATGTGGTCAATCTTAAATGATATCGATTTCCGTGGTTTCTTACAAATTACACTAGAATAACTTATAGGTTCTATCTGCAATAAATAGGTAAACTTCGATTACTTAAATTTACTGTCGCTGTGATATTTCATATTGTTTGTGTATAGTTATTACAGTCAAGGTGCACATTTAATTAGAGACATTGGATTATTTGCAATAGAATTATAATATCTTATCACTGGTTCAATCCAAACAAATAGACAGAGTTTAAAGTTTATTTAAACTTTTTGACAATTTTATATTTGATATAACAGTCATTAAATTGAAGATACTACTGTCACTGTCACGGTAATTTGGCTGACCATCAAATAGACATTGTCAGATGATTGACTAAAAAAAATTTGGAAGGAAACTGCAAATACTATTCTTAATCTATGAGAAATAGAATAAGACATAAAGGGCGCTTCACACTAACTTTAAGACTTTCCGTATATATTTCACGCCTTATAATCGAAAATTCCTTATTTTACCTACGTAAAACCGCGGAACTCAAACTAGCTAGCATTACATTAGTAGAAGAATAAGAGATTGTTAGTAATGGAGCCATTGCTAACAATATACTCTATCAGGTCGCCCTCCAAGCGATCCTCCTAATAACCATTATGAATAATTTCCTATAAATTCGTCACGATGAACCAGGTGACCTGACTTCATCCCTACTTATCATCATTCACTAATACCCCACTAGTGCATATTAATGACAGGGTTAACACTCATTATCACCCATTATAAAAAAGCACCACATTATGTTGTTTTTCGACATACAGTTTCGACAACATAACTTCCATACATCAAATTGCCTACATTTTACTACTCCCAGTCGCACTACTAGGAAGATCAGATATAACATCAACATAATATTACTAAGCTCTAGGATGAACTACCTAATGAAATATTATCTTAAAAACGTCAATAATTGCACTTTTTTATATGATGCGCCACACTCAACGGACGATCGTATTACTTGCATTGATTTGATACAAGTAGGCATTCATAAGATCACCACGAACGAAGATCATATTCCAATAACACATCAATATTTTTTTTTAATGGATGATAATGGAATGATTACATCGTCTGCGCTAACGGTATACGCTGGTGGGACACAAGCGAGGGATAATAGGTGAAAATAAAAAGACAGGTCAGTTAGTCCGTCGTCTACACACCGATGTTACTACCTACATGTTATTCAATATACGTACTTCCTAAGGCTAGTTTAACACCTCTATATCTATTTAATTCGTCTATGGACACAAGCATCAGTATTTGGTTTTTAGGCATAAAAGCTTTGACATATTTTAACTAGACTTACAACTGTTGTTTCACCGCATAAATGGGTGCACAAACAAGGTGGTAGTTAAAATAGCGTAAATACATAATAAGAAAATAATATAATCGTCTACAAACATCTTTAATATATTAGCATTCATTGGTAAGCCAACTAGTTTGCGTTAAATTAGAAGAACTAGAACAAAATGAATTTAGGACAGGCGTGTTAGCTGAAAATGCAAGAATTCTCAGTTCCCCGGATTCAGAAAATTGCAAAGCATTACTTATTCTTGCTCCAGAAGATGAGGACCCAGGAACTTGAGGTTCACCGGTAATAGGATTAAATATTCCGCATCGAGTTTTAGCCAAAATACACGACGTTACATTTGTAAAAAAACGGACGTTATCATTATCTAACATAATATTTACCCCCGTTCTTGCTTCTCTTGTACATTGAATAATCTGCAATACAAAAAATGATTATTATTATTTTTCTCACAAGTAATGAATGTGTTCTGGCTTTTATCAATGTTCATATAAATACGGCGAACATGGATGCATGGTCATAACAATCATGCTTCTCGTTGAAATGCTACAGATAAATTTATGACTAAATTTTATTACGAATTTAGACCAATTTAATATAAAATTAATGTAAATAATTATATTATCAGTCACAAAATTTTTGTCTATGAAAGGAAAATCAATAAAATGGACCAATTGTTCTTATGGAATACAACTGTAAAAATACCGTCCAGTTTAGTTTAACAGACAAAATTATTAAAAATTATAGTTTTGGCATCTATTGGTATTATTAAGAATCCTCAGATTTTTTTTCTTAAATATCGCCCATGTACAAACATCATCCAGCTACAATTTTATTTATTTAATACTTTATTGCACCATAAACATAATAATATACAATGACAATTAGAAAATTCAAGTGTGAAAAAGTTTAGTAGTATAAAGTACAGTAGCAATTTTATTATATTAAATAATAAAAAAAAAGATGTTATAAATACCAAATTCATCGAATTGATCCTTCGTAGACAACGCACAAAGTCGCAATATCCCATAAAACATCCAGATGGTTGGACATTCAGTGCTGAGGTCGATAAAGCCTAATAAAAACGTTACCATTTTAGTTATTTGTTACTTTTAACAACACAGGATTAAAATTATACTGGTGTATAGATTATTAATATAGACCGTTAAACCATTTTGTAACTTACCACTAGAGCTGTGGCACAACTAGCATATGAAGTGTCTTCAAAATATTGTGTTGCACAGGCACCTAATGCTGTTAATTCTTGAGGTCCCTAAATAAATAAAATTTTGTAATTATAAGGTAAAATCAAAATAAAATCAAAGCTGCCAAACGAACACTGTAGTAATTTTTAAGGAATCCCATGCTATATTAGATATTTATGATAAACCTCGGCAGAAAATCTAAAATATGTTATACCTACCTATTTATAGCTTAAAAATATAGTAAAGATAGATACAAAAATCAAAGACATACTCTTTGCGATAAATTCTAGACTTAATAAGATCAACAACACAAAATTTATTTACCTCAGGCATTGAAGTAACCGAAGCGAAGCAGTTAACGCAAGCATCTCTTATTGTAATATTAGTAGGCTGTGCTGTACTACATACAATGTTAAGTAGATTTTGCAACTTTTGTCTGTAATTAAAATTTAACTTAAAAAATGTTGGTTATTTTATTAGACTCCCGCAAAATTCTTGTTCGGTAAAATGTTTAAAAAATGTTTTTAAAAATAAACTTTCAAGCATGTACCTATCTTGCTATACGACCTTCAAACTACATTCTCAAATAAAATGCTGGATACCGTCAGTTCATCGGGTAACTACTTAACAAGACTAATCAAATATAAAAACTAGGTGACACTGTGTTATAGCCTCACATTACTACAGTTGATATTCGAGATTTATTTAAAAATATAAAAGTGGAATTCTCCTACAGATATGAACAACAGAATGAACATCACATAATACACTATGATATCTATAGTGTTTTTATACCTCTGCACCCTGACGTTTCGATATTTCAATAGCTTGATCATTAAAAAAAAACATATATGTACCTGGGTTTAAACGAAAGATAGATAAAAGTGAGTTCAATTTTAAAACAAAGAATATTTAAAATTGACTAGTCTGTATGTAGAAGAATAGGAAAATTTTAGTCAGTCATTATATGTATGCATTTGCAAATTACTATAAAACAAAGTATTAAAGTACAATATATACATGCATTAACACAGTATAAAAATTACAAATAAAAACTTACCCATTAGACGGACAAAGTGCTGCAATCTTTTGATTTTTCCACTGTAATATTTTATTTTTAATATCGCCAAAATCAAAAACACCATTTGAAGCAGCCCCAACCTATGAAACAAATTCACTGGATATTTACTGTTTTTTTAAATATTTAAGTAATATTAAAACGAATCATTTAAATTCCAGACCTCGGTAAAATTTAACAAATTTTGATTCTTCCATTGGGATATAGTATTTTGCACTTGATTTAAGTCTAAAAAAGTTCCATTAATTTTTCCATATAATGCCTGTAACCGCGAATTAAATAATGGTAATAATATAAATATAGCAGACACAATATTAAGAAGCAAATCTCATTTTAAGACTTACTATTAAGGATATTAAAAATCCATAGTGGATATCGTATTTTAGCATTTTGTTATTAATCCAAAGTAATCAGATTCTATGACGTTTTACATGTTCAGCTATCAACAATATTATGAAAAAAAAAACTTTTTACACCCACTTCACTAGTTAACAAAAGGTAGTGGGACATACAAAACTAAACAATTTTATGTATATAATATATTGAAGCATTTCGTAAACAAATATAGGTGATTATATCACGCATTGTATTACTCCCTTTCGTGTTCATAGACTGTGAAACTGTAAAAGTGCGCACCAAAAAGTAGAGTATCGATACCAGGATCATGTTATCATTGAACATAAATAAATAAACATGACATTAATAATTCGTTTTCATTCATACTGGCGTATGCAGGTATGTAGAAACTGTTACATGTTTATGCTGTCTGCTATGACCAAATCGTTATAGTAAAACACTGTAATAACTATGGTTCCATTTCCTGAGGTCTATGGTGTTATGCCTCCGTATCTTGTAACCCTTCAAAATGAATCACAGCTAAAGAAAAATAACTATTTTACGTCAAAAATATAAATAAAATAAATCAATCTCGGAGTTGACCTTTTATTGCTATTTAATTTTTTATGAATTTTATTTATAATAGTTGTATCTCTAATTCTTCTAACATTCAAATATGTTTACAAACTTTTACAATTATAATATTAGTAGATAGATTGATTTACGAAAGTTGATTTTAGGAAATAATTACAGAGTTTTTAATATTAGATATCCGATCAGATAGTTGCCGGATATTCGTTTCAGCTCTAATATATTGAAGGTAGGCGTATTGAGAGGGAGGTACTTTTAAATTTAAATGGCATTAGTCTCTAAGAACAAATTAGTCTACAACAGTATTTCACAACCTTGCAGAGGTCGTATTTCTTTTTAAAGGGGATCGCAGTCTGTTGAAAAATTATAAGGCCTTGACAGATTTTTTTACCGTAGCTTAAACAATTAATTCGAGTTATCACCATTTTGTTAAGATAGTGATGTAGTGGTTGGGATGTGGTAGTAGTGGATAAAAGAAAAGGACTAGGTACTAATTACTATTTTATGTTATTAAACTTATAAATAAACTATCAATTAAAATATTATTAAAATTGAATACTGACGGGGTTACATGACCTTTTACTTAACTTTTTGAGATTTTCGTGAGTCGCGATATTAAAATATTAATTAATAAATAATGAATATACAAAACACCTTTAACCGCTTTATCAATAATGAGCATAATTTTGTACAAAGATCCTATTCACGTTTAGGTGCCAATATTAAATATTAACAAATAATTTAAACAGTGCCAAATGTTTGTATAAATATTCTTTATGGAAAACAATACTAGTACAGCGACAATAAAAAAAAAAAGATTTTTAATCATTCTATCTTCGTCTCATTAAAACATTTATATATTTTGTTGTGTTCTGGTTTCCTTTCAAAATGTATAAAAGTATACAAATGATGAATGATAAGAAAATAAACGTAGCCATTAAATTAATATAATTAATTCACATCTCATCCAGAATAACTTAAAGTATAAAGACAAAGATATTTAACCAATGTGTGTTAGTGATGATTTATGGAAACAAAACATAGTCCTATACAATTGCCTGTATGCAAAAGCTTCAAATTACTTAATGAGCTATGGAAAGGGCTATGCTCGAAGTTTCTTTACGTAGTAAAATCCAAAATGAGAATATTCGCAAAAGAACCAAAGTTACCGACATAACCCGAAGAATAAGTAAGCTGAAACGTAATGAGCTGGTCACATAGCTCAAAGAATGGACAACCGATGAAGAAGAAAGGTTCTTGAGTGGCGAGCCCATATGGGCAAATGCAGTATATACATAATATCAGAAGAAACATTTTTTTCAATTTCTGCCTTGAAGTGCAAAAGTGCAATTGTCCTCTAGTACGAGAACATACATTTCATCCAGTTTTGGAGATTGATAGCTGTGTATAGATAGATTAATAGATGATGTGTTTAAATCTCTCAAAGAAAATTCCATATCTAAATATAAATTTTATAAAAGCGATTATGAAAAATTTTATAAAGCATTATTTAAAAAAGATTGAAATTGTATTTTGAATAATATCACAGTTGAAGAGTCTACTCAAATTTTTTATAATATAATCTATAAAAATATAAAGGAAAATATTCCTATATGTAATAAAATTAATACTCAATATCTGATATGGTATAATAAACTGCTGATACACATTTTGAAGGATAAAGCAAAGCCTCACAACAAAGGTTCCAAAATCAAAATAGAAAATTACAGACCTATATCCATTCTAAATGGTTTTAATAAGATCGCTGAAAAATTGTGTATACTGTAATCTATCCCACAGTAAGTCACAACATCACTGATAAGCAACACAGTTTTCTTAGGTTTAGATCTATCACAACTAACTTAGCTATTTTCTCATCCTATGTTTTGAAAAATATGGAAAGTGGAGGATAAGTGGTATACACTAACTTTGAGAAGGCGTTTGATCGCGTACACCATAGTATACTTATACAAAAATTGAATAAGTTGGATATACATAATGATCTTCTTCATTGGATACTTTCCTATCTCTCTAATAGATATCAAGCAATTGTATTAGGAGGTTTTAGATCTGATTTTGTTGATGCCCCTTCTGGTGTTCCTCAGGGATCACATCTGGGATCCTTATTTTACAATACCTATCTTTACGATATTTACGTATGTGTTAATGATTCTGAACATTTATTATATGCTGATGATAAAAAAAAATTCCGTGTCATTAAAAAATACCTCAGATTGCTATAAATTGCAAAATGACCTGATTTCGCTAAGTAATTTCTATAAAAAAATAAAATAACTACAAGTCATAACAAATGTCAACTTATTAGTTTCAGTAGACGTAAGACTTCTGTTGTATTTAATTATACCATAGGTAATGTCCCTATTCATTGTGTCAATCTTATACGTGATCTTGGTGTATATTTTGATGACAAATTCTTAATGGACAAACATGTAGTTATTGGGGGGAAAGGGATTGTTAGTAACGGAGACTAGAAATCCCATTGCTAGCAATATACCCAATCAGGTCGACCTCCTCGTGGTTCCCCCTGGAAACTATCATGGTTAATTCCTGATGAATTCATCATGATGGGCTAACTGGCCTGTTTTCATTCTCATCGATCACCCTTCACTGGTGCTCCGCCAGCGTATCCATTAGCGCAGGCGGGATTACCATTCCATTTTCATCCACCAAAAAAAAAAAAAGAAGTAGTTATTACTGTGACTAAAGCATTTAAGCACTTAGGTTTTATAAAACGTGTTTGTGAACATTTTGATAACACAAATCAAGTTTAAAAGCTATATATTTTGCCTATGTACATAGCATTTTGGAATATTCAAGTTGTATATGGTCACCTCCTTACCATTTGGTAATATATATATAAAGATCTTTATATATTTCTATTCGATCTTTATATAAATATATAATATATATATAACAGGTGCAATCTCGTTTTGTCAAATACCTTAACTTTAAACATAAAAATAGGTTTCCGACCTTCGAAGGAGACTGTAAACATTATATAGTGGGCAAGTCAGTCGGTAGGGCAATTTAAAAGGCGTAAGTAGTTGTCAATATATATTGCCATACACACAAGAATAATGTTGAGGTACACGATTACAAGAATGAATTATTTAAGTATTATTAGACAGGAGAGAACGCAAAAAACAAGTATATGTACGCATGCGCGTTCGGAGGAAAACGGAGTCGACGGGCGCGGCGCAGTCGCGCCAGACAAACCTTAGGGAAAAAGTCAATACTGTACATGCGCATACGAACGGCGCTAATCACACCACACGCGACAGCCAATGGAAAAGCTTTAGGTACTTCCCAGGATGTAACGAGCCGGCAACTGACCACGGTTAGGTCTATAACTGCGACTTATTATAATTATAAATTTCTTATTTTGGACCAACACGGCAATGCCGCAAGCTGTTGGGTGCCTCATTTCTGTATGATATTGTTAGAGGAAATATTGATAGTCCACTCATCCTTAAATCCATCACATTCTATGTTCTTTGCCTTCGTGTGCGTTGAACACCGTTGTGTTGCGTTCAATACCCTTTTTAATGCAAATGATGGTAGAATCTCGATATTTACACGTATAAATGTCAATTTATAATGTTTTTTAAAGAAATGGATCCCTTTAAATACTCTCCAAAGCAAACTTATATTAAAATCTCTGAAATATTTCTTTAAAACCTAGCTTAAAACCTATTTTATTTAGTCATTTCCATTGAAACATATACATATGTATATCCATTTAAAGATGCTCACACACACACACACACACACACACACACACACACACACACACACACACACACGCACGCACGCACAAGCAAATTTATATCGCTAAGACAAGTATTGGCTTTTTATATGGATAAGTTAATTAATAATAATTTTTATGTTGGTTTTCCAATAAATAAACAGTTACCAATTCAAATTTAAAAAATCGACTTAGTTTGGAATAGAATAAAATATTTTTTTATTGAGAATAGAAAATTTTTAAACGAATCATTGCAGCATTAAATAAATAGATTTAATAAATAGCGTCTTTTATCTAGATTTGAATATAAATGTACCAATTTGGAATCAGCCCAATATCAATTTAACTGACTAATGTTAACATATTTGTGACATTCGATGCTATATCTATATAATTCATTTTACTATAGATACAACATAGTATCTGTGGCCCTAATAGTTTTAATCTGTAGTATTAATATAATCTATAATCACAGCATAAGTTTCATTCATTCTTTTTCATACAATTTTCATGTGATGTTGTAGATTGATTCTATTTATTAATCCATCATAATTGATAATTTTTTGGTTTTCTTTTAAAACTTATTTAAATTTATATATTTTTTTGTTTTATGATGATTGACGGCCGAGCAAATGTTAGTGTCTGTCTAGTGAGAGTATTTTAATTAATATGATGTGTTGGAGTTAATAATAAGTAATTTAACCTCTTTCAGGAACTACCCGATTTTCAGGTCTTTCGGACGGTAATAAAATATTGTTTAGTCATTATTATTGTACCTGTCCTATCGTTTTTCTCTGTTAAAGTAGTGCTATTTGATGGAATACTACGACTAGAACCAATTACGAGCAGTGTTTATTCTGCTGTAATAGCGGTGATTGTGCTTCACGTCACCCTAGGCTTATATATTTACCGGGCGTATAACGAGGCCGAGAAAACTCCACCTAAACCGGTTAAGAAAGATTAAAATCAGTCAACAAAAAATGGACAATCTTTACATGAAGGGTGAATTACTACAAGTTCACACAAAAAATTTAGAAGTTGTTGAGGGTCGTTTTTACGAAATGAATTTGGATAAGTCTAAAATATCTCTCTACAATGTAAAAGAATTACCGCAAAGCGACCCCACTGAAGGTATCTGTCATTATTATAATTCAGAAATAAGAGATATTATCAAGCTACAAGAAACTGATGAGCAGAAACATTTAAAGATATCACAGAAAGAATGTGAAGATATTATTAAAATTTCGAAGAAATACATATATATAAATCAAGTGGATAGAGCTTTCCATGATGCAATTGATGACTTGAATCAATATAATTATATTGCTCTCAGTACAGACTGTGCAAACATGGGTAGAAAGTGGCAAATGCCTTTTGTAGTGATGGCTACACCACAACAGATCTATATATTTGATACAAAAGTAATGCAATATCATGCATTTGATGCTGGCCTAAAGAAACTTTTAGAAAGTGATTCACCAAAAAAGATTGTCCATGACTGTCGTAAGATATCTGATTGTTTATATCATAAGCATAATATTAAGTTAAAGTCAGTATTTGATACTCAGGTAAGACAATTTAGCAACTACTTTTTTTTAATACATTCATACATACATGTCACGCCTGTCGTCCATTAGGGTAGGCTTTTTTTTAGTGCAACTTAGAATGTAAAACAAGCTGATGGCCCACCTGATGGAAAGTGGTAACCATCACCTATAGACATGAGCAGTACCATGGACATAACAGAGTATATTGTTTCACTCATAATACCCCCCATGCGCTGCCATTCCTGAGGACTTGGATGTCATTCCTCTGTGCCCTTTAAATTCACTTCCATATCCCATCCCTTCAAACAGAAACACAGCCATGCAAACACAATTGATTCATTGACAGAAGCACTCAAGCAAACGACTTTTGTACAGTCTCCCTCTGGTGAAAGTTATAAATATTAATATAGTTTTTGTAATTATTTATGTTTTATTTAATATCTAAATATAGTTTTAATATTTTTTAATATGGAATAATACACATTACACACTTTTGATTTGATATATATTGTATTAAATGAAATATTAGTTATATCCTGTGGCTTCGCAGGTGTGAATCATTACATAAAGTATGTGCTAAGTTAGAACATAACTTACTCATGTACCAAATTTTATTCAAATTCATTTTGGTAGTTTTTGCATAAAAGAGTAACAATTATCCATTCTTCCTTAGAACAAAATATGATAAAAGAGGCTTTTATAAAAAAAAAAAAACTTGTAAAGTATGGTAAATAGAGTAATAAAAATAGTATTAATGAGTATGTGCACAAATTATAATTTTTTTCATTCCTGTTTCACATCATTTATCAAGGAATAAGAAAGATCTAACATTTGAATTTCATATGGAGGATTGTCTCTTAGATTTGAATAAGCATACTTTTTATTTTTACTATATACTTTTTATTTTACTTTTTATTATTTTTCAGGTGGGAGACCTAATCATCACAAAAAATAAAAAAGGTTGTTTGCCAAATAAAGTCAGAACTCTGTCAGAATGTTTGAATGTTTACCTTGGACTACAAATGAACACAGTTCAGGAAAAAGTAAGCATCACTTAATTTTTATTTTTTAATGTATAGAATTGTTAATATATTTAATAGGGTCCTGGAAAATGGTATACAAACAATTAAATGTAAATCTCTAACTTTAGATTGCTTATCATAATTATATTTTTGTCAGGATGTCACAACAGCAGCTTATAAAATTAGTAGTTCATAAAAATATAATTATAATAAATATCCTGTTTTGTAATGTGTAAAGAAATAATATTCACATGTCTACATTATATATATTTGCAAAAAAGAGTAGCAAAGTGCCTTTAAATTTCAATTATTTCCTTAAAAAGATCACATGATATATCTTTTTGTTAACAATTAGTGTTGAAAGCACAAGGAACTTGTACTAGTTGTATATTACTATAATAATGTATTTAAAAATTCTTATTCACAGTTGGACATAGTCGAGTGCACTGAGCGTCCATTAGCTGTAAAGATAAAGGAAACCCTTGCAAAAAATATATCATATCTACATCGCCTATCCGAAATAATCAATGATGAAATGGCATTGCCTTTTTTAAGGGGAGTAGAATATTATGTAGAAAATCTAAGGTCTTGTGATGACTTCAAGGCCTGGGAACTTTGTGGAAAAGATCAACAACTACCAAAGGATTTCAAAAGTGCAATCGAATATTAAATTTATTTATAAGACATTCCACAATAAAACGTAGATATAGGAATTTCTTTTTATTTGCTCCTTTTGTTCAGTGCTTCTTATTTCTAAATCTAATTTCAGATTAAAAGAATGTACTTACTAATATAATTGCTTCTCCATTTTGATATCTATTTTTGTCCATATATTTACAAAAAAAAAAAAATTATAATGATATATCATTCGATAAAATATATCGAACATTAATAGTAGATGTAGAGTTAACATTACATATACTGTATATTTATTTTACAAGGCATTCAGTAAAAGTCTTAGTGTGTAATGTTATTGAAATACCAATGCATAATATAAAAGGCAATATATTATCTATTCTTTATTACTTATTTCAATTAGAAATTAGAAAATAATTTTAAGGCATCTTTTTAATAAAATTAGTAATTAAATATACAAATAATCTAAAATTATAATAAAAATTATTTCTATTTTAATTTCATTAGAATAGAAAAAAAAAAATTAAAGAATTAAATGTTTTTATATTACACAGATATTGATTTATATTGGCAGGAGATCACAACGTATTTATTTTGGGGATAACATCAGTAGTTTCCTATTTTCCAAGAAATACGATTAAATGCCTATATAAATCAAAGTTTATTTTTTTTCATCTTACAGTATTTCTACTAATGAATACTGTATTTAGAATTATAACTAAAGTAAGAAATAACATTATTTTGAACGATTTGAACCACTCTTAATACATACACAGCAACATGTGGCCAATGCCAATATGCACTGAAGCCACAGTCGGTAAATGTTGTTTTGATGTGTTAGCATAACATATTTGAATGAGTGTAGTAATTTTCTGTATAAGATATAATGTTAAGTGCATATTGTCTAACCATGGAGAAAATATTATTTGTATTTTCTCTATGTATGTAACACAGCTTTGGTGTGTTTGTTGTATCTGTGATTGCTTTGAAAAATTTATATCCAAATGGTACCAAAATATTTTTTATGGTGCCTACTATTGCATAGGTATAGACAGACCATACTATGAATTAAGAGATCATGGTATGATTGTCTCTTTGCTAATCTAGCTTTTCACTTAGTTTTGTAATCTTAGTAATAATAAGGATGATGGATATGAATTATGAAGATAATTTACATTGATATTTTGTGAGAAAGGTTTTATAAGGTTTTGATGAAATATTGTTAATCAGTAATCACTATATATATATATAGTTGCAGCTAAAAGCTTTTGTCGATTATGGAAGCATTGCTAAATAAATCACATTTTGAGCTTAAATTATTCTATTATTATTTATATAAATAGTCTTTGAAGATACAAATAAATAACTATATCTATGATACAGATTTTAAAAATAAATTTGGATAAAATGCTAGTCCTTCAATAGATTCATCTCGACATGCTAGACCAAGGCGCTCAGTGGTAAATAGTCTTTCCCGAGCTAGTAGAACAGAGACACTGGCTATTTGAGACAGTTTTACTGGTGTTAGGAAACCATTTTCTTCCAGCTAAAAAACAAAAAAATGCTATTAAAACAAATACATATTCAATTCCCTAGGTAGATAAATGACACTTGCCTATTAATCGGGTCGTATGCTTTTTCATCAATGTTAACATTTAAAAAAATATATTATTTCATTCTTCATCTATTAACTTGTTTTAATGATAGGTGATGCAAATTATAGTTTATAGCGCAAATAATGGTTGTTTGTCGTTAAAACGTTCAAGAAAACGAAATGAACAATGATTTTATTCAGATGCGGTCAACTAATTTTGCTAAATGTATATAAATATAATTCGCCCTACCAGTCTGCTTGTATCTTTCGCCACCTCTTCATCTCTATGACTGTTTAATTGTAAAACACATGCTCCACTAGGAAATTTTCGCATTGACATAGGCGCCCCAATTGTTTGCAATAATCTGAAAATAATATATATATATTGTTAAATAACGAATATATCTCTAATGGTTCGATAACAACTATCTTTAGTATGCATTGATTAGATCCAACTAATAAACTGGTTTCAATAAACCCAAATAATATACAAATAGTAATGATATCATTATAATCATAGATATTTATGATTTTATTATATTAGGTGTTAACTGTCCACTGCTAAACATGGAGCTTCTCCATAATGGAGAGTTTTGTCAGTAGTCGCCACACTGTTAATAGGCATGTTGGCAACCGCAGTTGAGGTTTGGTGATGTTTAAAGAGGGGCACTGCTGCCTTCTTTCGACCATTAATGTCCCTTGGTCACCTTTTATGACACCCAAGAGATAGGAAGGGGTGGTTCATTGTATGCCGGGACCACACGGCACTTTACAATTAATGACTACAATGGGCACATTTAATACTGATAATTTTCAATAAATTACTTGGAATCCAAAGAAATAAAAGTCTCAGATGGAACACAGTCATCATAAAGCACATAAAATTTTTGGATTATGAGTCTTATATAATATGTACACTATAGTCAGTATTAATGTCCTACTTGCAAGCATTCAAAAGATCTTCTGGTGATATTAGTTCTAAACCTCTGGCTCTGTTGACTCTGCACCATACATCTGCTAAAGACATTATACCACCACAGTCCTGTTGATTAAAATCATAATAAGTACAATCAAGATTGATACATTTTCGGAGCAAATTTAATAATACATTTATTAATAAAATAAATATAACACAAACAATGTAATGATAATGATGATGTATTTTCTATTTCCAGGCACAATTTTATTTTTTGATTTCCTTTTTTAGTTCAATTCTATCAACCCTAAATGTTTTCATTGTAGTATGCACTAAATAGAATGACAGAAACATATGATAGCTAATTTTAAACTTTCATATTGTTTACACATAATTTAAATACACTATTGAGACTTTTTTTTCACAACACGGGGCACACGAGCATGCGGCTCACCTGATGGTAAGTGACTACTGCTGCCCATGATCACCCACAACACCAGCGGCATTGTAGGTGTGCTGCCAGCCTTAATGCAATGAAAAAATTTTGCAGGTAAATAGTATATACATATCTGCTTCTTTATTGCTGACGTTTTTCATCATTCTTTATGTTAAGTTCCAATAGTGTATTTAAAAGATGTAGAAACATATAATGTTTTAATTATTCTTATGCATGCAATATTAAAGTGCCATAAATTTGTTTGCCATTTGTTTAGAAATGTTAGAAACTGGTATTATATTTTACTCATTTCTGTGTTTTGTTCTTTTAATGTAACTTTATAGAGAGAGAGAGAGAGAGAGATATTATTAACAGTGGGATACTTATATCATCATAATATTTTTTATATCACCATAAATATAAAAAATCTTTGATAATAAAAAGTGGTAGATTGAGGTATACCAATAATGTAAATTTAGTTACCATTAATACAGCTACCATCATGTCTGATATCTGTTGTGATAACCCCATATAATATTCAGAATCAGATCTAAATGTGTCTCTAGTGACAGGATCATCAATGCCAAGACTCATCAGATATGACTTAAATCTAACTGTGTCATCTTCTGAAATGTCACCCTGCTTTTCCTGTAAATTAAATTCTCTGTTTGAGTTATAGATTACTACTTGCTCTTCTATTGCAGTCATTTTATTTAATTGTTTTATATAGTAATATTTTATGTATTTATTCTGTGTATATTTATTTATTTAATATATTATGTATATGTTTATATTATATGAGTTTATCAAATATTGCTTTATTTTTTTCTTTAATTAAAAATGTACTGCCTACATGTTTCTCAGTTTGCACAATGGTTGACTGGGAGAGAACACCGTCCAGTATTAAGACCACCAAATTTACATAGAATTTTACTTTGCAGTAAAGTTTAAATAAATAAATAAATTGTTAAATTTATTTTATGCTTCATTAGGGTATTTAAAAAAATATGAATTTATATTATTTTTGAATAAGAAACAAAATACTATACCATCACAAAAAAATGACTAGATAAAGAGGAAACATGTAGATAATGTAAACAATTATTACATACCCTTATTTTTGCTGATATATTTTTTGATATTGCTACCATATCTTTTGCTTTTGTCATAAGTTTTGTAAGGTCCTGGAAAGCTACTGTTATACTTTCATCAGTTGCTCTGTGTTGCTCCTCAATGCTTCTCTCAATTCCAACTATGCCAGATCTAATTTTAGAATTTATAGATGTAACTGGTTTAGGGGATGATGTAGGACTAGTAGAACTTGATGGTGAGACCAGTGGACTAAGTCTTTCCCATGCTTTGGCAGATACAGCATCATTTAAAGCTTTGTAGAAAGCAGGATCAATGCCATCTTTAAAGGAGAATTTCACAAAATGATAAGGGCTGACTACAGCTGGACCTGGCCTCTTACCTAAAATGTAACACCAAAGATTAATATCAACAATTATTTTGAGTTATTGGCATCATCTTAACTATTAAAGTTCTAATGGACATGGGTAGATAACCAGCAACAGGATTAGTAGAATAATATAAATTAATTTGATAATAATTGTATAAAGAAATAAAGTTAAGACTAATCATGCTGGCCAATAGTAAGTATATAAAAAAATTTTATACATGAAAATTTATCAGGGTAATAAATCAAAAGAATCATTTGTATCTATAAAGTAGTATTATTACATCTATATATAAATTAAAAATAAAAGCAGTCGAGTATAATATTACATAATTTTTTTATTTATTTAAACTACATCCAAGAAAATTATTTAACATATTACTTCCTTACCAGGGAGTGCTGGTCCAAGATGTAATATTATCCTTTCTTTGAATGACAAATCAAAAAAAAAGGTGATGTAGAGATTGGGCTGTATTTGAGTTACACCATGTGCATGATGGGGAAGCCAAAATTTCTGTTTGTGTCCTTTCCTTTGCAGAACCACGGTTTTCCAAATAATTTTGCTCCATTTGCCTTTAGTCTTTCTTCTTCCAGACAAAAAACATAGTATAAATGAAGAGACAGACATACAAGTCCTTTAGGTATATCACCAGGCTTGCCCCATAGTATACGATGAGTAGTTAAAATTACTTCGCCATCAGTGAATTGAGTCTAAAATTATACAGTTACGATAATTTGGTAACCTAACTAAAAGTTCATTATTTTGACTATATATCTATAAACTTGTCATTGAAGTAAATTTTCTTAAAATATTTGCCTACAATATTAAAAAATAATAACAACCTAAATTATACAAAGTTCAATAAAAGAATAATATCATAATATGTTCACCTTATCTTCACCATCGTAGATCTTAACGTTTTTATCACGTTTAATATACGTTTCGCCTTCGAATAAGCGAGCATCAATATATTCGAATCTGTCCATTGTCAATGTAATTAAGATCCTAAATAAAATAAATATGTTACCACTTATATCATTTTATTCGCAAAATTTATAAGCACAAAAAATTATAAAACAACATTTGAGTAATTAATCAAATGTTAAATCACAAAAATCTCAAAATTAAGCGCTGACACTTTTTTTATAATAACGAAACTAGAAAATGACTCTATGTAACCGTCTAAAAAATTACATCACATAAACGATTTTTCGTTTAAAGAGAAGTGAGTCTGTCGTATAATAATACTTATATCCTTACTTAAAAATCCATATGCTCTTATATTGATTAAGCTTTTGTCTTTAATAGATGGTAATGGAATTGTAACCCACCTGCACTATCAGTATAGACTGCCGGAATACCAGTGAGAGAAGAAGGAAAATTATGTGATTTCTCCTAAAAACCATTGTGGCTAATTCTAGATGAATTCATCATGATGGGCTAACTGACCTAAACCACTTTCACCAAAACTTGTCATGTTTTATTAGTGCGCCATTAGCATATACCGATATCATAGGCGGGTTCTCATTCTATTTTTACCCATAAAAAATACCAGTGCTTAATGATAGGTGAGAAATAAAACAGGTTAATTGATCTATTAATAATGATTTATCGAAAATTAATCACACTAATTTCTAGGTGGAACTTTGTAAAGGTCGACTTGATGGGTTATAACACTAGCAAAAAGCTATTAATCCCCAGATCAATAACCCACTCTTCTCACTTAAAAGTATTATAGCCAGGATCGTTTTGTACAATTTTATTATACACATTTGTCCAAAACCTTCAAATTTTATTAATAAGTTTATTTTTTTATTAAAAAACATTAATGTTAGTGTGTGGATGAGAGACATGATTCACAGCCGTTTATTTCTATTGTTTATACCAAACTATATGTACCAATATTTTTATGAACCCCATTTTGTCATGTACAAAATGGTTACATAGCTTGCATATAACATATACTCAACAAAACTTTTGTTTAAAATTATGCCTAAACCCTAAATTTATGGACCATTAAAATATTTTATTTTTATTTTAGTAAACATAATGGGCTGGTGTTGCCCATTATACCACTAACAAACATGAAATGAGACGCGATATTAAAAAGGAACGGTAAGGATTTTGGAATTAGTTGTAATTATAATTTAAACTACATCCAAGATTTGTTTTTTATCTATCTTAAACATAGATAATAAGAACAAGGGGTGATTTCTTATAAAAACGAATAGCCTTATAATTGCAAATATTGCATAAATAATATTTTCAGTTATAAGACTTTGGCGCGAACTTTTTGTGAACGATTGTTGATTGTAAAAATTTATAGAATTTAACATGATTGCTTGTTAAATGCTTTGCAGAGGCAGAATTATTATTCGCTAACTTCTTACTCATTCGTTTTTTGGAATGACAGCAAATATTCTATATTTTCATCAATCACAAATTAGATTCTATTTGCGAGGTACTTATATGTAATTACACTCAAGACACTATTTTTAATTTATGAAATAAAGATTAGTTTTAGGTAGATCACAGGTGTTAATTAGGTATTAATAGTTTGTAATCTGTATATTAGTCTATAGTTTGAGGTTTGGGTTTGACGTTGATGTTGACGTTTTACTTAAACGTTAACTCTTGCACCATCCATCCATTCTATGCATGCCATGCTGTTTTAGTTCTTAGAAAAATGAAAGGAACTGCATTGAAACGCTGACCCGTAATTATCTCTAAGCACTTTTACTGTACTTGCAATTGTTATCGTGAGTAGACGGACGTTTTGAATGAAAGCTAATTTAAATAAGAATCATGGCCGAATCACAAGAAATATTACTTCAGAAAATTAAAGAACAAGGTGATCTTGTGAGAAAATTGAAAGCTGCGAAAGAGGCAAATGAAAAGGTTAGTTCTTTAAAAAAATATTATTCTGATGATGCTGATAAAATTATTATTGCATTTGCCTACGATACCTTTGCGAGCTGTTGTAATTCGCTGCGTTTGTTACCCCATCTGTCCAGTTTCTGCTCTATTAAAATTTCGAATTTAATATTATAGGGTAAGAAGACTGACTCAATAGGTAGCGTTAAAGCCGTAAAAGAGTATGATCTTCGAGAAATCGATAGACATTTGTCACAATACAGTTATATCTGTGGCTATATGCCCAGTAATTGTGATATTGAGATATATAAAAACATAGGAACAAAAGTTGATTTTGAAAAATACAAATATTTCAAGAGGTGGTGGTACCATATGCGGAGTTTCAGTGACTCAGAAATAAAATTATTCCCTAAGAATTCACTGCCCAGTATTATGTATAAGGAAAATAATAAATTGCTCGATGATCAGGTTTGTTACCAAATAGTTGAGTAGCATTGTTGTTTTGTTTATTTGTATATAAAGCTTGGTTAGTTTGGTAACTTTGCAGCACTTTATTCTTTATTGGTACACCCCTCGCTAAACTTACGTAGTTTGAAGTTGAATCTCCTCATATGGTCCTTTTTCACCACATTCTTTTATTAATGGAATATAATTGCTATTCAAATGTTTTCTTTTTCCGGTTCTGAATTACTGAAATGCAGTGGTGTTGAAGTATCATAATGAGTGGATTTTTTAAATAAGTTACATAAAAATTACTGAAGCATGTTATTCAGAATGCTGAAATTTCCAAAAAACCACAGAGCTGTGTTGCAATTATGCAACTTTGTTCATAATGGCAGTTTCACCAAAAGTATTTCGACAACTGCTTGTTACAAGGTATTGGAAAGTAGTGCATGGCTGATTAATAAAAAAATAGTAAACGAACTGAAACTGACAATTAAATATTAACAATAAAATTTAGAACATAGCTATACTTTATTACATTGTTTTTTCTAGAGTTTAAATGGCTATTTGATTAATACTTCATTTAAATATTTATGATATTTTTATAATTTGTGCTGTATTTTAGTGTAAATAAATTAATTGTAGGTAATATAATGGTCCAATAATTCCCATTTTTATGAGGATTTTGTGTAACCTTATTTTAATAATAATTCAAAATAACAGAGAAAATTAATTAATTGTATTTTTTTAAGATACAAGAAGAGGTGAAAAAATTATTGGCATTGAAATCTCAGTTAGTCACAGAAGATGCTGTGCCACAAAAATTTACTCTTAAGACACCAAAAGGTACTCGAGATTACAATCCACAACAGATGGCAATTAGAAATGATGTCCTCCAAAAAATTATTGCCGTCTTCAAGAAGCACGGTGCTGAATGTATAGATACACCTGTTTTTGAATTAAAGGTAAATATTATGATTATAAAAAGCAAATATCACTCTAATTAAAATTAATAGGTTTTATCAGTTTTTTATTCATATTTATACAGAGTAGATATAAGCAAACATTAATTAAATTTTACACTTACTTACACATTTAATTACACTAAAATTATATAAAGTTAAAAATAAGGTTTTCTTATAAATATATAAATGGGACTATCTATTTTTCAGGCTTAAAGAGGTCTGAGTAACAGTCCATATTAATACATACTTTTGCTTCATGCATTTATATAGCTTATCTCATGTGTGTGTGTATATATATGTATATATATATGTATATATATGTATATATATGTATATATATGTATATATATATATATATATATATATGCAAGAACCTTCTTTGGTATTCCAATCTTGCACTTTTGCATTGTATAATTGTTTAAATATAAAATGATTAAGTTTGTATTACATAATATTAACTGTGATTACAGGATGTATTAACCGGCAAATATGGTGAAGATTCAAAACTAATTTATGACTTGAAAGATCAAGGTGGAGAAATTTTATCATTGAGGTATGACCTAACTGTGCCTTTGGCGAGATACTTGGCTATGAGTAAAATTACAATGCTTAAGCGTTATCATATTGCCAAAGTTTACAGAAGAGATAATCCGGCAATGACAAGGGGAAGATATAGGGAATTCTACCAATGTGTAAGTACCAATTCAATTGTATGTAAAAAAGTTTTAGGAACATCATCTTTATTAACATTAAGATTAGTTTACCTAAATGATTATTTTAATATCCATCTCCTTTTTTATTTATTATATATAATGTAATCAACATTATTTATTTTTTATTAAAGGAAAACCAACAGTTTTAAAGTTTCACTATAATTTTTTTTTATTTAGTTTTAATAAAATAATAGTAAAGGTTTTCACAAATAAAAACAACATGAAATTATTTTTCTGTTATTTCTATAATATATAAATGTGTTACAAACCAATCAACAAAATAATTAAAGATTTGATTTTGGATTAAAAAAAATTACCTCATTCAATATAAAATTAATATGCGTGTAATAAAGGAGTATATTTTATGCAAAATTTTGCTAAAAGAATTATCAAGATCTATTCAAATTTTACAAATTATATTGCATAATATATACCAAAATAAATATAGAGAAATTGAGAATCAGCTCCTTTCGAAATATTAGTAGCTTAAAATGCATTTATTTGCATTATTTGATAAGACAAAACTACGTCATTAAGGCGGAATGTTCAAAATGGTGGAGCCACAGTGTTCTGCATAACACACTTTATGTATGTCTCTAGAGCAAAGCTAATTGGCTGTTTTTACAATTCCATCCAAAGTTTATCATCTTTTAATACCCCTTCCCCCGCTACTCCTCAATTTGTCTCGGACACATTCAATTTATATGTGTAATCACTTCTTTATCACTGTGACCTTAGCCTGCTCTGTATTTCCGTACTTAATGTCGTATGTGGGTTACTATGTGTGAATCATAGTGACCTTTGCGATAATTCAGTTATTAATAAAATTTAGAGTAAACTAGTGGGATAGTACTCTATTTATTAGACTCAAATATAAAGGATGTGAATTTGTATATCTTGGAATCATACATTTGTAAAATTTGCAATTTGTATTATACTTTTAAATGATTCTTCGTTGATGGATAACACCTTCGAGAAACCAAATTAATCTGAGATATAGTGTTAGGCCTTCAGCGTAAATTCATTATTATATTTATAATAGTTGACTAATGATTCTGAATACACCATCTCTCTTTTAAATATTTTTTAGTAACCAAAATAATAGAGTGTTCACATATTTTATTATACTATTGTACTTATTTACTTCATTGTCCTAACACTAAAAGTAACGTTGATGCTCTAATAATAGAAGGAATAAAAAATGCGAAATACCGGAAATTAATTTTAATAGCATGTAATTAAGGATTATTTAAAATTTTAGGACTTTGATATAGCTGGTCAATATGATTTGATGGTACCTGATGCTGAATGTCTCAAAGTTGTCACAGAAATATTGAACTTCCTCGATATCGGTAAATATGTACTGAAGGTGAATCATAGGAGATTACTTGATGGGATGTTCGAGGCTTGTGGAGTGCCAGCAGACAAGTTTCGCACAACTTGTTCCTCTGTAGATAAACTCGACAAAGTAAGTGTTTTTTAGTTGATTTGTGAGTATGATAGCTAGATTAAAAGACACAATCATCATCAGGAATATCACCAGAAAATAATAAGTAGTTTCAGTGAATAAATCATTATTTATTCAAGAAAATTGAATTGTAAGTATTTTTGGATAATATTTTTAATTAGTTAGTTCCCTAGTTCCCCCAGTTCGGAATGTATTTTCAACTGAGAAGAACTAGTAAGAAACTCAGCTGTTACTTTTTAACAGAGGTTTTATTTACTTTGTAAGTGTATTACAAAGAAAATAAATGTAAATGGATAAAATGTCTATCATAAATTTTATATTGATAAAAACCTACAATCAGTCACAAAATTTTTCAACAGATCTGTCTCTACTAGAAGCATCCGTTCACGAGTATGACAAATAAGCTAGTCATTGTTGTGCTACAAACATGGTACAGAGAGCCCTACGAGTTGGTCTACAATATTGTCATAAGTTTGTGTATTAGTGAGCATGACTTGTTTCAAGATACGCAATTAGGTCAAAAATATCGATTCAAAATTAATTTACATAAACAAATCAAATCGAATCTAACAATTAGTAAATTATAAATAAAATTACAAAATTAAAATGTCATTTATATTTATATAATTGAATGAATTTGATTTTATACTAAATAATATTTGGTTTTCCAGTCACCATGGGAAGAAGTTCGAACTGAAATGATAAATGAAAAAGGTGTAATGCCAGAGGCAGCTGACAGAATAGGGAAATATGTTATTATGAATGGTGGCGTAGAATTGGCTGAGAAATTATTGAAAGATGAGAAACTGTCTAATTCTAAGGCAGCAATCGAAGGCCTAGAAGGCATCATACTATTACTAAAGTACTGCGAATTATTTGGAATTAAGGATAAAATACTTTTCGATTTAAGTTTAGCTAGAGGATTAGATTACTACACTGGTGTTATTTATGAAGCTGTGTTAACAGGTAATTTATACTGTACGTATTTAATATATGCATTTTTCTGCTTAAGCTAAACTTTTACTTATTTTTTTTTATAAATTTTTTGATAATAAATATGGACAAAGATGTGGGTTACATCTGACTGATTTATATTGATTAGATAGACCTCTAATAGGTGTATGTTTGAGACGATTGAGTGGAGTAAGCAAGAGATTTACGCTAATATAAGAGACTGGTATCCATATTACGCATGCCTATGCATGGCTAACGTAAGTACCGATTCCATATCTTTATATTGGGTACCTCTAGACATTGATCACGGAAAAAATGGTCATCACTTGCTTTGATATCGCCCATACCATAGTCATTACGATCGGGATTTTTAATATTTTATATTGGATAACTGATATTTAATTTATCCATTATTGGACCAATATGTATACACAATATAAGTACAATATATAGATAGTGCTACATATTACCCCCTCTTACTTTGATATTTGTTCTCTTTGTCCACTTTGGTCTGATATAAAGATTACATTAAGAAAAAAATGTAAGTAAATTTTTTGCAAGCAGTAATAAATCACAGTTGTGTAACCCTGTGATCATTGAATCTGATGATAAAATATTATTATTTCAGAACCAATTAAAATCGGCAATGAGGAACAAACGGTGGGATCGATAGCTGGCGGCGGTAGATATGATAATCTTGTCGGAATGTTTGATTCCAAAAACAAACAGGTATGTGTTATTACATCACTTTGACTTGTTAATATTAAAATTGTCATATGAAGCTTGGATTTTAAAATTGTGTTGTAGGTAAATTTCAAAGGGTTAAATAAAATAAATAATATTACAGGGGCTCCATGTTGATTATCGTGTTTTGTTTATTAAATATCTAAAATTTGTAGATTAATCTTTCAGCACGTTTTTTCATCCACTGGATGTTATAGAGAACAAAGCGTTAAATACAAGAGTGCAAGATAAGGGAAAATAGACATAAAATCTATTCCTTTGACCAGTGTAATATAATATAATAGTAGCCTGGTATTTTATATTCCTCTATAGTTAGGTTACACTGCTAAATAGTGGAGTTTTGAGTTAAAACCCAAATAAAAGGAACCACCCTTTATTTGGGTTTTATGGTAACAGTGTGGTCCCGGCCGTATAGTGTGGATGAATCTTGTGGTTTTTGTAAAAGGCGACTAAGGGAACTTAATAGTCGAGGGATGGGCAGCAGCGGTTCTCTTAAAAAACCTCCGAATAGGACGATGCCTATGTTTAGCAGTTAACGGCTGATAATAATAATACTTTTTTCTTTACTTATTATACATGTTCTTTAACTCAGAGGAAGTAAGTTAAATACATTATTTTAATTAATAATAATCATTTCACAACTAATAATTCCAGGTACCGTGCGTGGGCGTTAGTATTGGTGTTGAGCGTATATTTTCGGTCCTGGAAGCGAAGTTGGCGGCCGGTGAAATGCGCGTGCGCACTAACGAAGTGGACGTGTATGTCGCATCAGCGCAGAAAAACTTCCTCGAGGAACGAATGAAGATCTGCACTGAATTGTGGGATGCTGGCATAAAGGTATTATTCTTGGGTATATTTTTGATAGTATTTTACATTGCATATACATATTTTTTTATTCTGATAAATTTTCTATTATTCCTCCTAATCAAATTGTTTTTAAGGGTAAGCAGAGAGAACAGTATGGCATCTTTACATAAGTTCTTATTACTTTTCACGTACTGTTAAAACTTGTTTTGTGAGCAGTAGCAGTAGCAGTAGTAATTGATATAAATAACTATATAAATGCTTTGTAATTGTAGACGGAGCATTCCTACAAGAAAAATCCTAAAATGCTGACTCAACTACAACACTGCGAAGATAATTGTATACCGCTAGCTGTTGTATTAGGAGAGTCGGAACTGAAGCGAGGTATGGTGAAGATAAGGAACATTGTTTCAAGACAGGAAGAGGAGGTGCCGAGGGAAAAATTAGTGGATGAAGTAAATGCTAGATTGGCATTATTGAATACGAAAGGAATTAATGGGGTCTGATGTCTGTATATAAATATATAGTGATTCGCAATTATTTCCAAACAATCGTTTATTTTATATTCTGATCACTTGTATAATTTAAAATTCAGTTGATTGTACGGTAAAATGTCAGTTTATCCTCAAAGTGTAAACTTAGATTTTATCATGCAATAATGTGAATTTTCAAGTGTTTTATACGAAATTTTACAGATACAGTATTAGAGTCCAGGACGTTTGTCACGGACTGTTATTCCATCCAGTTTTTTTTCTAAATAGTGCCGCAAGTTTTTATAAACATAACTTTTTAAAAAGTGCGCTTTTGTTTGTACAGAGCATATTATTTGTGTACATAAACGAATTTTTGTTCACTGTGGCAATATAATATATATAAAAATAAAAGAACCTTATTGAGCATAATGTATGTATAATTACACTGCAAACAATATGATGTATCAATAATTGCGACACTATTTAGGAACATTTGTAAATGAAATAAGAGTTTGTGGTAAGTATCCAATTATAGTAGGTATTTATTTTTAGTGTAACTATATTTTGGCACCAAAAATGATAGTTGCCGGCATTATTTTAATTACTTATTATTGATTCGTTATCTATGTACAAATGTTTATTTCATTCAGTAAATTAAAAACAAATATTTTTTTACAAAGAGGTGTGTGATTGAAATGTGATATATTCTAAATATTAAAATTTCAGGAATAATTCAATCGGTTGAGAGTATGTTTATAAATATTTTTCAAAGTAAATTTATGTGCGTTACTTAGGTATTCGGCCGTTTTTTTGCTTTATATGTTTTCTAATTCATCAAGCCCATCTTATTTAATACTTTCATATTGCTGTAAAGTATTTTAGGTCAATATTTTTTAAAAGGGTAGAGTTGTTTTTGATGTACTATAAACATAATGCATACGATGATGATAATGAATTACACAGAATTAAAATTGGATGCCCTTCATTATTTAATTCACCATATCACCCATACCGTAGTTCCTAACACTGAGTAATCCCAAATAAAACTGTATTAATAGTAGTACAATTTTAAACAATAGTTAAGTTCTTTTATTTAAATATTTCATGCTTTAGCTTATGTTTCATATGGTGGCCATGGTTCATTTCTAACAAATAACGATTTAAATATTGAGCGTCTTAGAATATTATTTATTTTAACCTTAGTTTTTATTTTCATTCTGTTTTTATTGTTACCTTTTATTGTAATATCTCCCTTATGCTTTTTCAATTTGAGTACTTGTTCTTTTTTTTCGTATTATTTTAAATAGTAATTAATTAATATGTTTATATTATGTTATATTCTGTGTGACCCTATTTAAATTAATAAATATTTCATTGGTATTTTTTATTGTTGTTATTTCATTCACTAAAATTACATTTATGTATATTATGTATGTATAATGCTTTTTTTATGCAACTTAGAATAACAAACAAGCTGACGGCCCACCTGATGGAAAGTGGTCACCGTCGCCTATAGCCTTTTTAGAAGTAGGTAGTTTTGTATATACTCGTATATATTTTTTTAAACTAGTACAGTTCAAATATAACAGCAGAACTACACAGATAATAAACAGTTCTTGTTACGTTTTGTCCATTAAAATACACATAGGATTGCATTGTGTGACCCATACGATGCAATGAATTAAAGAAAATAATTATTTGTATGTGTTAACATTAGAAAATTTATACTAGTCTATTTTTAAATATAGGTATGATTAATTTAGTAAAATAACATAATGCCAAACTTATTCAATATTTTGTCTATTTCGTTGCCTCCTTTTGTTATTTTTCCGTTTTGCGCATATTTTATTTATTAAAATAAATATGCCCAAATTTTGGGCATTTATTTGTTCAGCTAGCTTTACTCTAATTTGGGCTTCTGAGTGCTTAGTGGGAGTTGTACAAAGATTTAGAGTTCATGATTACGTTGATAAATTTGTATGAAAAGCTGAGTTTCTCAAACGATCTGAGGTGCAGTCAAGTTTTCAATAATTATCATATTCTATGAAAATAGCCTTTGAATAGAGACAGTAAAGTTTGTTTGCTATACAATTGAAAATATGAAAAAAGAAGATGAATAATTCGCCGTGATGATCTGGTTTTATCCTCACTTACCATCCTTACTGGTAATCCTTTCTCGTTAGTGTTTACCGATAGCGGAGGGGTTGTTACCGTATGGTTTTTATGGAAATTTCAAAAGAGTATTTTTAGATTTCGGATTTGTTTCTCAGGAAAAGTTGTTCAGTATTATGAATAGAGCACTATTACTAGGTTTCGGCTAAGTATATCCTTTACGATTAATTATGTATAAATTTATCCCACTCACTACGATTTTCAGCGAGTCTCTTCACCTCTTGATACGACACAACGCCAACTCCTTCCTTAATCTGTCTGATATAACTATGCCTTAGTCTCCCTCTTTCTCTCCTTCCTTCTATCGTACCTTCTATTATAATGTTCATAAGTTCATCGTGTCATATCAAGTGTCCCAACATTTTTCCCCTTTTGTCCTCAATAGTTCTAATAATTTGTCTCTTTTCCTTAACTCTAAGCAGGACCTCCTCATTACTAATTCGATCTTTCCAGCAAATTTTTTCCATCCTTCTCCAGCACCACATTTCAAAGGCTCTAAGTTTAAGATTTCCTTCTGAGTTAAATCTTGATAAGCCGCTTTCTAATATCTTTTGTTATCTTAGCCTGTAAAAGGTGTTTTTGTTATCCGGAGTACATCTAGAATCACTTGCGATTAAACTGCCTAAATACTTAAATGTATTTACTTGTTCTAATTTAAGTATTGTTAATTTTTATAGTATTATCTGTTTGAGGTTTAGTTTTAGCTATTGTCATTATTTTAGTTTTCTATTGCTATTAATTTTGAGTCCATATTTATTAAAGGTTGTATTCGTGATCAATAGTAGTTCCTGTAACTGTTTGGAGTCCTCTGCGAGTGCTGCTGTATCATCTGCGAATCTAATAAAGAATAACTTTTGACTATTTATTTTAATACCTCCTTTATTTGATTGAGATATATAGATAGAATTATTTAGATATCAGATGTTTCCTATGTAATATTCAATGTAATGTTATTGTGCAATTTTTGTCAATTCGAATTAGTTACAATCTGTGAATCTTACATTTTATGTATTTTATTTTGCCCAACATTGACCTAGCTAACAATTGAATGCAATGTCAAATAAGTTAGTATGTAGGTATTTACTTGTTTATGGTACTTAAACAATGATCACAAAACCTCGCAAAACAATAGGATATCCGATACAAAATGGTGACCATTCAACCAAGCTGATTTATTTACGAAAAGTATTATTTTATGACTTGTCTTCTACGTTTATTGTAGTAAGTTTAGATTAGATAATAGGAATATGTTGTTATATTTAATTATTATATATCAGTATAATTATTAAAATATAGTGATTCAGGCACAACCTATCTATTTATTACAGTTATGTCTATAGCTACATTAAAAAAGATACTCACTTAGTTGATTTTATTGAATAATCTTGAATTATATGTAACATGCTATTCTGTAATAAATTAACTGCCGATTATCAAATCTATACAAGGCAGATATTTAAATAACGGAGACGCCGTAGTCACAAGTAGAGTTAGTCAGCTAGAGTTAGAGTCAGTTATATCGAGATGGTTATATATCAGATAATCAGTCTGTGATAAGATTAATCTAGATATGTCCTGTTTCATGTTAAATATGTCAATTTTTATAATATATTTTAGAGTTGTCAAGGCGCCAACAGGCACAACTCTTATTTTATATGTCATCATCATCGTCATATTAGCCTTTAACTGTCCACTGCTGAACATAAGCCTTCCCCTTGGGTGGTTTTGCCAGTAGTTGCCACGCTTGGCAGGCGGATTGACATCCGAAGTTAAGCTTTAGAGATGTTTTAAGAGGGACGCTGCCTATCTCTCGTCCTCCCTTAGTCGTCTCTTATGACACCCACGGGAAAGGAGGGGGTGGCCTATTCTATGTCCGGGACCACACGGATAATTTTTATAAACTTTTTATTTTTTTTTATTTTTATATATATATATTTATATGTAGTAGTAGTCGTCGTACCATCTCAATATTTATTCTATTACGTTACCATAGATTTTAATAATAAAATCTATAGTAACGTAATAGAATAAATATTGAGATGGTACGACGACTTAGTCAACGTCCTCGAATAAGTTTTATTGACCTCGATCATCACGGCCTACACCGTACGTCCGCGCTTCAAGTTTAATAATGTCATGTCATGGACGCTCCGTTCGTTCGTGTTGTCGTGCTGACTAGTCATTGTTCCCATCAACAGCTTCTGTGGTTCCTGTCATTGTGCCCTAATTCACCGTGAAGTCCAACACGAATTTCGTCAATATAAAACTGTTTATGCAATGGGAGTCTCACCTATTACGTGCTCGGACATTTTACCGACAACATCTTTGGGTTATTCCGCATTTACCGTGTAATGAAATGATTCTTCGATACAAAACATTTATCAGTATAACAATATCAGTGATTTTGTTAACTTCCGGAGTTGGTGCATCAGCTCTGAAAGAAGCTTTAGAAGAACATTTAAAGGATGCCGCTCATAAAGAAGGGGCCGAGTCTATCAAAGAAGATAAGCAGAAGGGAGAAAAAGTACATCAGATTGAAAGTCAAGTCAATGACGTCCATAAAAATCAGTTCTCGAAAGCTAATGATGAAGCAAAATATGTGAAGAAAGATCACGACACTAAATCATCAGCAGAGAGCGATGCATATCAAGGTTACAATTCCCAACAAGACAAAGCTGAGGACAGTCATACGACGGGCTATAAAAGAGGCCACAAAAAAGGACATCACAAACAGGGATTCCAAAATTCTTATCACAAAGACGAATCTTCCAATAAAAGCACATTCTTTGACGATTTTAATGATGAAGGAGATCAAGCTGCGTACAACAGTAAATTGAACAGCCACGATAATCAGGGTGGAAGACGTTATCAAGGTTCTCACAACAATGGCCAGGAATATGTACGTGATAACTATTATGGCGGGGGATATAACCGTTACGGTGACAATGGTGCCAAACACTTAAGCCATCAGGATTATGGAAAAAAATATCATTTAGATGATAATCTACATCATAATAGGTATTACGATGATAGAAATAGTTACAATAGAGATAAAGTGCATGATCGTTCAGAATATCGTGCTCCACCTGTGCGTCACGACCCAGGATGGGACTGGAATAGATGGAATGAAGATAGGAAAGGTTGGCATCGCCCTGGTTGGGACAGAGATCAAGGATGGGATAGAAATTCGGGATGGGATAGAGGTTCAGGTTGGGAAAGAGATTATGGCGGTCCTGGATATTACGATGATTATGGAGTGCGACATGACGGTGGATACGGTTATGGACCAAATCATGGATATGGGTATGGTTACGGATATGATGAATCTCGCAACGATCCGGTGGCTCAAATTCCAAAAAATGCTCCAGTTGTTGCACATCATAAACAGACTATCACTATTTACGAGGATCCTAGATATGATGGAAAGGATAAAGGACAGTTGAGGCGAGAGGAAGGTGATTATCTTCAACTTGAATATAAGCCTAGCACACATCGATATGCGAGTTATGATGACACTTATTATAATGTACCAAATGCGAGGGAAGGTGGTATGGAAGCAAGCAAGATCAACAGGCTTGTTTACAATTACAGACGGCAGTAAAATTAAAATTTTGTGAAAATTAAATTATTTTTAGTATTATTCTCATGACATTTAATTGTATCTATCTATTATTATCTGTAGATAGATTTTTTAGGTATTTATTGATCATTTTGCTTTCTTGAGATACTCATTAAAATAAAAGTTCAAGTCAGTTTTTCAATTACGATACACGATTTGAGCAACGGAAACAAAATCTATATAAATATTGTAAATAAACGTTTTTGCATAGGTATATGATATTTTATTTCCAAGGTAATATTTTTGATATCCCAATATTAAATATTCCTGGAATGTGTGATATCCAAAGGATATTGCATATCTACCTATTTGCAGATGTCCATTGAGGCATGCAAGTCAAATACAGGTGCTTTGAAGGGATTCCTGGGGCAGTTGCCATGTGACGTACGGACGGACAGTCAGTCGAGCGGCATATTCAATATTATCTGGTACAGTTGAGTGAAGCGGTAGTGGACCGTAGAGAATTTGGGAGCGTGTAAAATATGTGTCATTGGTTTGGGTTTAAATTAAAAAATATACCCATATCTAACGAGTACCGCAATTATTTACATGGACTTATTTTTTGTGATTGTAGTATACTTATTATTATGAGTTCTATAAAAAAACCGATGTGGCAATACAAGTTATTTTGTTTTTAAAACTAAATTACTAAACCGATTTTGATAAAATTTATATGGGACCAATCTATAAGAATATTCTTTCAGATAAAAAAAGAGTTTTCTAAATTGGATTATAACTGACGGAGTTATGAAGTAACAAACATTAAAATATACAACTGTATTGAAAACCTTCTTCTTTTTTTAAGTCGGTTGAAAATTATAAACTTAGATAGTTATGTGTGATATTGATGAGTATTAATTAGCAATTAAATATTTAAGCCATTGTCCGTTTGATATTTGAATTAGATACACCTATTTTTCAAAAAAATTCCGTAGTACGTAGGTACTAAATGTATTTCCAACTGATGTAAAATTTACAATTCTCCAAAATGTCTTCGCGTAAAAGTTCAAGTTTTCAAATTCTCTTTATTAACCTTTATGGTTTAATTAAAAGACATCGTTGTTGAGGCACTACTCACTCATAGATGTTTTTCAGTACTTTTATTTGTAATTTAAATTTTGCAACCCTTCGTTTTGGTTCCGCTTTAGGGGGATAAACTAATTTAAACGTTAAGCTCCCGACAATATCTCGTTTTATAATATGTATGCTCTGGGCAACATTTTAAAATTGGATTACTCCTCTTCTCGTAAAATACATAAGTGTATAACATTTTTCTATTATTAAGTTTTCTATAGAAGTAAATTCGTATTTGTATTAGAAAATTATTACAATAGGTAAGTACAACGTAATTATTGCAATAATGAATTTGTACGCTATTGAATACATTTATTTAAGTATTTTAGCGCCGGTATATTAAAGTTTTTATATAAGAATTAGCGTAAACAAAAAGAAGGAGTAAGTGTAAACTAAGTTTCTTAGGAATCCATTACTTTAATAATTAGGTTGGTATATGCTGAACATTTATGAGATTTGTCATGTCTTTACTCTTTTTCGATTCGTTATTATTCACTTTTTCACCATCATATTTTAATTCCGATAGCTACTCCTGTTAAAAATGTAATAAGTGCATATTTGTGATTATAATTTATTTTTGGAGTATCCAATTCTTTTTTTTTGAGCATAATCATAGAATAAATCTGATGAAAATTTTGTGAATATGCATATTACCAGCCAATCTGCAATTTTAAAACAAACGTTTCGTTTTACTTTGTATCAGTAGTCTTTGTTTAGTGGGTGTTGAATTATTCAGAGTGGTGTAGTTTACATAAAATCTTTACTGCGTCTCATCTGTCGTGTTGGTCTCATGCTAATTTGTTACTATAGAAATTGAGAATATTATAGCAATATATATCTATCTTCTGGACAGGGTCTTTATATGGTAAACAGGAGAAACAGTGTTTAGACTAGACTCTGAATTAGTTATACTATAATATTTTGTGCATTCAAAACATAACAAAACGAAACTAGAAGGAGACTGTACAAAAGTCATTTGCTTAGGCACCTCTGTTTCATTCGTGTTTCTACCGTTAAGCAGTTGTTTGCATGGTGTGTGTTGAAGGGTGGGTTATGGCAGTGAATTTACAGGATACAGAGGAATAACACTTGAGTCCTCAGGAATGGCAACGCATGGGAGGTATCATGAGCGAACAGTATACTCTGTTATGTCCATGATACTGCTCATGTCTATAGACGATGGTTACCACTTTTCATCAGGTAGGTCGTCAGCTTGTTTGCCATTCAAAGTTGCATAAAAAAAATTATTTCATGTTTGTAACAGATTTCACGGTCTTAAGAAATGTTAAATTATCTTACATCTAGACTATTACAACTAATTATGTATAGAATAAAAGTGAGAAAATTCTGAATTGTCTTATTTAAAAGTATCTTCCATTCTATTGTTTGTAAACAACAATTAGTAACCAAATAAAAGTTGGTATCAGAAAATAAAACAGCATAATCACCTTGGAGTACTAATCACTGTGCCCTTTTATTGTACTTGATAACGACTTTTCTCTTGTAGCACTAAAGCAATTTCAAAATGGCACCCGAATAACACGCCAATAATCGTTAGCAGCGATTGGAAAACAAAACTGTGATTATAGGGTATTAACTGAATGGTTGGCTCTCTTTTTCCCTTCATTGATGGGTATATATTTATCTCATTGTTCTGGAGAGGGATGGACGAGACAGTGACATTACTTTAACGAACTTTCGATGGTCCATGACGGAGGGATGGGGTTTGAAAGACTTCTATTAGGATATAGTTTCGATTAAATGGGATTAGGAATTGTTGAACTCTGAATAATTATAGCGGTTTTTAGTTGTCTTGTTAAAGATTCTAAGGCAAATTTATACTTAGATAGGTAAGTGCCTAAGAAGATTTAGAATTAATAAAATATACCACTTTTAAATGGCGTATCAAGTTAAAAATAATAAATTTACACCAGGTTTTAATGTACCACTTTAATGTACCAGGTACAGTATTTTTTTCGTGATGTTGGAACAAACATACAGACACATAATAATTCAAAAAAAGTTTTTATTTATATTGTTCTGATTTAGACTTCTAATAAAAATCTTTCTTATATAGACACCATTCAGTTACAATTTTATTGTAGAAGTAAGATAATAAAAAAAGAAAGCAAGATATATTAGTAAAAATAAGATAAAATTTACTTCTTGATGATATATAACATACATTTACTAACCTCTGTTTAAAGTTTTAATACCATTTTTTTAAATTATGTTTAATATAAGTTTATAAAATGGTATTTTAACAACAAACCTTATATACGATCTCTCAGTAAATAGCAAATATTTTTACATACAAAGCTTTGTTTTCTTTTAACAATTATGAAGGTATATCTCAAAGAGTGTACGGTTTCTTTGAGTTACAAAACCATACAAGTTTCATAACGCAATTTACTAAATTTGTTACAATTTAAGATCAAAAACCTTGTTCTTTTATTCTATGTCAATCGACTTAAAAATTGATGAAGTACTTAATTTGATAATTTTTTTTTCGTTTGCGCTACGTGATATCTTTGTTGTCTGTACTAATTTTTATGATTATTTACTACCGTATTGATCCCACATTAATTTTACCCGATTGAATTTATTTTTTGTGTGGAAATCGTAATAACTGCAATAGCTATATTTTAAGCATATTTATTTAATAAAATTAATATTGAATAAGATATTTTGATTAATTTTGATGTTTGCTATTATGATAAATATAGATATCCCGTAGTCGTTGCGTAGCAGAAAATTTCGATTAAAACAAAATCAGGGCGGTTGTCCCATGGGGGCGCTACATTTCATAGCAATTAGTTAGCTACAGGCAGTGAATTCGTCACGAGCGAATGAGTACCCCTTTGAATAATACTTTAATAGTATGCGATTCGAGGTCATCACGACTTGGCCTTTGAATTATTGTTGAAGAAACAAATTTAATAAAAGAAAATATTTCTCAACAGAATTGAGTTCAGCGTAAGCGTACGTTCAGGGAAATAATTACGAGTATTTATAAAATACATTAAAATATGCAATATAATTTAATACCTACTGTATTTCCTTAACAATGATCTGAATGAATGGTAATAGAAGGCAATCTTATATTTTTCATTCCACTCCATTTTATAGGACGTAAATGAATTGTTATAGAGGATTCAAAACAAATTTTTACAAAAAAGAAAATTTGTTTGTCGCACACATGTTTTATAACAATTGTCTGATGGTGACATAATTTCAAATATCGTCTCTTGTAAAGCGTACTCACGGGAGTAACGAACAACTTGCTCATCTAAACTGAGTTGTTGGCAATCGGTAACAAAACGGCTATCCCGCCAACTTCAGACAATAAACAGTCTGAGATAAGACGAGTTGCGACTTCATTGTTCCGTGCGGATGAAATGAGGGTGTGAGCTGCGACGGAATAAGTTTCCGCTGTATACTTACTTACTACCGACTAGTATACTATTATATTATCTGTGCTACCGATGACTAACAGACATATCAAATTAAAATGTGAGAGTTAGCGCAGAGTACTGATAAATTCACGAGTTGTGTAATTTTATGATAGTATATGTAAATCGTATATAATACCTAATCATTTATTACAACATATTTACAAGTATATTTATCAGTAGTGAGACAGCTATTAAGTTATTTTTATCTGGTTATATGAAAAA
Organism: Galleria mellonella; assembly: GCF_026898425.1. NCBI lineage: Eukaryota > Metazoa > Arthropoda > Insecta > Lepidoptera > Pyralidae > Galleria > Galleria mellonella. The sequence goes on along the minus strand of NW_026442172.1, from coordinate 1,165,236 downwards.
GTTTCAAACATGAAAAGGAATCAATATAAATTATAAAATAATATAAAATAATCCTACAGATTCTACATCAAATCAAATAATCGATTCTACATAAAGTCAAAGATATATTTTTACATAAAGCTTTAATTCCATAAAGTACATAAATATATTAAATAAATAATAAAAATATTTAAATGTACCAGTTAGTTTTCACACATATATCCACAAATCATTATAAAGCTTAAACAGATATGCGAAACATCCAAAACACTCATAAGTTATTGGAGCTTTCGTGTAATAGTGTTTGAGTACGGCGTTGTGCAATATGTTTCACAAATAGCCCTCAGGTGAGCTCTTGTGTGTAGTTTTGCTTATTAACGAGACCAACATGGCGGTCGTTGATAAGATTTCGGTTTGTCTTGGCAGGCCTTCGTGCCTCGGGGCGGTTTGCGGGCATTTGGAGTTGAGGCCACTGTGGCACATGTTACCAACCGATTGATATACACTCCACTTTATGGTTTATTGAAGTTTGATAAAATTACTTTGTAATATCAGAATTATAACACTGGCTAATATAGTAAATGTGAATATTTGTAAACATTTTAAAATAATTGTTACTTAATAATTTTAGATGAATACGCAAAATATTTTTATTCTAATTGACACATATACAGTCACGAGATACAATTCACAGTTATACAGGATTACTTCAAAGACGACAATTTGTGTTGAAAAAAAAAAAAATGGTAAGCTAAATAAAAACGGTGAGCTAGAATTTTGCTTTTTTAAAACAATAATTTGAATTTTACTTTATAGAGTTTTGGGTGAATACCTACCAAGCTAGATACTAACATAACATATAACGTATGGTTATGTTAAGACATAAAATACATAAACAGTGAAATATTAATGATATAAAATCAACGAAATTTAAAGGATGGAGTATTTATGTTAAAATAAGTAAAAAGTGCACATATATATTTTATTATAGCATTGTTTTATTTTTCTATTATGGATGATTAGATTTTTATCAGACATTTACTATTTACTTTTTAAAATAATGCTGGTTGCTACATCAGAATTATTTTGAAAAGTAAATATTAAAATTTTTTAATTCGTTAAATTTAATTTCTATACTAGAATGAAAGTAGAGCATACATCACGGTGCATTATTAAGAAATTTCATAGTAGCGCGTAAGGCGCATAGTTGCGAGCTCAGCGCAAATCGCTTGCCTGCCTTGGATGGTTGGCGGCACGGATATGCATTGAAACAATCCTAAGATGTTATTATATGTAGGTATAGTTATTATAATAGTGTTGGTAATAGGTATTTGTATAATTATAAGTAGTCATCATATGACAAAATTAACAGATTTCGATTATATGCACATTACTACATTTTAATTAAATATACTGAGGTTTTCTATGTTTCAAAGTTGAGGTGGTCATGTGGTCCCAACATAAAATAGGCTACTCCTTGTTTTCCCGTTGGTTTCGTAAAAGGCGACTAAGGAAACCTAATCGAAAGGTCGAGAGATGGGCAGCAGCATCCCTCTTAAAATATCACCAAAAGCCAAACTGCGGTTGCCAACCTGCCTGCCAAGCATGGTAATCACTTGAAAAACCCCCCTGATTGAATATTATATTATGTTATGAATGATTATAGAAAGTTGTAGTTAGTTTACTTAAAAAATAAACTAGGTATTTATCTTTACTATTGTTTTATGGTAATGTGGGTGAACTATTTTAAGTTTCTGCATAAGGGGCTTAATAAAGACAAAAAGATGTTGCATGTGATATCCAACCAAAATTAAATATAATAAAACTTGGCGCAAAATTTCAAGCGGTTAAATTGTATAATACGTTACCCAATGCATTAAAAACTATTGAAAATTGGAGAATTTTAAAAATAAAATAATTATATTCTTTTGTTGAAAAGGTTCATCTACTCAATTGATGAATTTTAAAATACTCTTTTAATATTTTATGCCTTACTAATGACATTTGTAAATTAATTGTAATGTAATTTTTCACGATTATTATTGGTTATTTTGTTTCTTCATATTTTTTTTGTTTTGTTATATTTTATGATATCTTCTTGTTACTTATAAAAAATATTCAACACAATGTAGTATTGTAGCGAATAAATTGAATCGAATAGTTAATATTGAATAAATGAGAGAGTGATAAATAATCAAATTTAGATCAAACTATTAATTTAGGAATTGACACACTTACAGTATCAGTGAAGTATTTATTTAGATAGGCACAGTGTAGTTTGGAAAATCGATAGTAGATCGATTGTGAAACGTCATTTTCTAAACTTAATAAAAAAATTATATTTAAAAAAAAATAAGGTTAAGAATAGTAAAAATTTGTAAAGATAGATTAAATAAATGTAAGAAACTCGACATATCACGTTCACGGTTAAAAAGTATAAAGGGGCCAAATCGGATCTGCAAACAGTTTAAAATAACAACAAATGAGGTACTTAAGTACACACAAACGCGTAAGTCTGTAGGCTTAGCCGCGCCGTGTTATCTCTTCGAGTTGAAATTTGCAAGCGCCTCAGGGCGTGTTCGAAATATGAGCCCCGTTGAGCCTCTTAGTATCCTGCTTGACAATGAGATACTGATGTGATTATGATTATAAATACATAGTTATTATTATATCTCAAAAGAACATCGTAGCTCGTGAAGATGTGGTTTAGGAAGTAGTATATTACCTGCTATATAGACTTTAGAGACTATAGGTCTAAAAGTCATGAGTTCGAATTTGATTATTCGAATACAGTATACGTCAATTCCAAGTTCGAACTTTTTGGGGATTGTAAACAGTGTCAATAAATGAAAGTAATCCGATAGATGCCGATAGGTTTACGTACATATACTCTAATCCTTAGGGGTAGCAACGAGGGAGGAGTTTTGTTTACGAGATATAGAAGTATCTTAAGCATCACAGTATATTTTGTCTTGCTCATTTACATTCATAAGCGACATTAATCTCTTTCCATTAAACTGGTATTAAATTTATTTACTGCACACACATATTAGAATCTAAATAAAAGTAATATAAATAAGTAGGTATGTCTATTAATTTATAATAATTAAATAATGATAATATTTTTTTTATTTTTTATACTAAGGTTTACTAAGGTTTTAACAGTAGTTTAGTAAGGTTTTACAGACACATTACATTACATCTCCTGATTGCTTGTATTAGGAGAAACCGCTCTTTCAAAATTTTCAAACTTTATAACTAGTACAAATACAGTTTAATGTGCGTTTTAAGCAGCATTGGCAGATTGGGTACTTATTTTTCAATTTTGGGTATATATTGTCTTTACGAAAATTTGTAGAAATGAAATGAGAATGGAGATTTGCGACAGTTTTGATATTTATAAACTATACAGCATCATTATAAATTTATTGCGATATATCAGAGAAGGTAGAAACATTAGATAAAGAAGTCAGGTGTAGTAGACTGTTTTTCGTCGATCACATACTGGTTATATAGAAAAACGTAGTGAAAACGGATATAAATTTGTGATTGACTAAAAGTGAACGTAATCGTGTCAATTTTGAGTTTTTTTTTTTAATTTGGGCAGAAATAAAAACAAATAATCGAATTAGTAAGAATATATACCCTATTCACTTACTTATTCAAGGCAACAGAAACATAGTCGTATCGAGTCGACACTGTCGACTGATAGACAGATCAGTATCGTCAAGATTAGGGCAGATAATTAGACCCGCTATTTGTCTGATCTAATCTGCGTCAGTTGCTATTTGTTTCAAACAATCGATTGGGAGATTTACTTCGTCTCTTGGATTTATATATAAGTAGATAGATATCTACCGTCCACGATGATGTTAACGATAAATTTATTACAGAACATACTACTTTGGCTTTACTTTTAAAACTGTTCATGCAGTTTGATTTAAAATACTTACAGAAACTTACCCCCTTATTCATAAGAATAAAACGTCAGACATCACATAAACAGATTTTAGATATTGAACTGTTTTGTCTCTTTCTTTAGTGCTAATTCTCAATTTGAACTAATGTGACAAAACAGTGTAACAGTTAAAAAAGGTTTGTGAAAGTTTAGTTTTATATATAAGGGGCTTAAAATAATATTGTCTCGTTAGAATATATAGGTACCTATTTATTCTTTGATTTGTGACTCTAAAAATACCATCTGTGATAATATTTAGATAGGCTATATTTATACCCGATTTTGTTTCAACTGTGTAATTTATATTATGTTCGTCAATGTACTGACGATCTTAATTTTCTGTTCGTCCTCACCAGGGCTTGAAAAATGAATAAAATAATAATTTCAGTCAAGACGGGTGGTTGAGTTTTCCTTTGCCATCTGTTTGCCACATGTTTTCTATGCTGAAACATTTAGTCTTCGTGAGTTAGGAGGTCATGTGAGTTACAAGTTGGTATACAGATCAGATAAACATAATTTTTATATAAATTATGATTATAGATAAAATTGTTTTTAGTTCATAATATAATTGCAAGTATTTATATTAAATTTATGTAAACTTGGTAGAATATATCCATCTCTTTAATATATAATTAAAGGTAATTATATAGATGGATGTAACAAAATCTCAAAAATGTTGATAACAGTAATTTTATGTGAATATTACCGCATCTTATAATTAATTTAATTACATCATAATATCGTCATCTAAAATTAAATTTCAACCCTTCGCCGCTCAAAGTTATCAAGTTGAACACCGAATAAATGCGTCCATTTCTCATTTTAACCGAAGCAAAACTTAATAACCCTACTGGAAATGCAATAATTACAAGTGCTCAGTGCGAGATTCGGGAGAGAAATAAATGAGCGCCATTAAGAGACTTGCGTTTAGATATTTCATCCCCCTTGAAGAAGACGTTAGCGGGGGCAACGGCATGGCACCGATGCGGATTGTTCCCACGAGTTTCGCCAAGGAAAAGTGCGCAGATTTTTTCCGTGGAAGTTGGAGAATTTTGCCTATAATAAGTATGACTCTTAGAGAAATGAACACATTTATTTGTAGTTTTATGACGTTGTTAATTTCTCCAAAATATCTATTATTATAAGATAATATATAAATTTTCTTTAAATTATTGTTTATAAAATAATCTGGTATTACGAGTATATCGTCATAGTCGTAGAACACTGACGGATGTACATATGTTATCTTTGTCAGATCCGTCAGTATTCTACGACTATGACGATATATTTAATTTAAGAACAGAAATTTACTTTTAAATTTTGGAGTCAACAATCTTTAAGACATGTATTTTTTATAATACGTATATTTTGTAATACGTTTCTGATTAACTACATTATTTGGCTATCAGTGTTGAAGTAGGTAAATATAGATATATGAAAAGAGTATTAATATTTATGTTTATTCTAATTTTATAATATACTTGAAAAAAATGGCAATTTAAACCTACTCTTTATGTTTTGAGTAAAGAAAAAAACGTTAGATAAATGATTATATTGTAGATTTAAATAAGTATCTGCACCGGCTTAATCTTTGAGCTCGTGTACCTGACAAATTATCGCAGCTCAGTGGCAATCCTCACGTTTGTTTTTGTTGAAATGTGGATGTGTTTTTGTAGAACCAGACTAACACTGAATGTAATTGACCATACATAACAACATGTACCTAGCTATATAACGAGTCATTGTAAGGAGGAAACTGAACCGGGTCATTTTCAAAAATAATGCTGCTATATTAATTTTTGTTAATATAGCATTCAATATGTAGTTTGATCGTTTATTAAAAAACGGCTTTACATATAATTAGAAGTACTAATCTTTCAGGCATCTTGGATAAGCACATATTATATAGCTAAAAGAAAATGGAACACGAAAACTACTCACGAATCTTTTTCCTTCCATTTACACGGGAATTCTAAAAACTTTTTTTGGTGGATGTAATATTGAAATGTATCAAAATACGAAGCGTACAGCAGCGTGTTGACAGCGGGTCGCGATTGCGGTTACGGTCGACTACGCAGAAACGATCTAGGTTTGTCGACATCGATAGATACTGACTATTGACGAATCAATTTAATTCTACTAGTGTCGTTATTATAATAATGTCGATATAGAAATAAAAAATAGTATATAGGCAGAAATAGTGCAGGTAGTTTAGTAATTTTGTTATCTGAAGACATTTAGATTAAAAGATAAAAATGAGAGCACAAACTTTGTGAATGAATAGATAGTGTTATAACAGCAGTTATAATCATTATTTTAGATGTAGTTTTGTAGTTGTGCTTACATGACTGTGATTCGATTTTGAAGGATGAAATATGCCAGTGAAATTATAGGGCACGGAGGCATAACACTAGTACTCAGGAATAGTATCCCTTGCGCGTTGCCAACGAATAGTGGATACCATTCATCATACACAATATTATATAGTGTACAATATTCATTGTGATATTCACGTCTATAAGCGATGGTTGCTACTTAACATGACGTGAGTTGTCAGCTTGTTACCATTAGTAAGTATCATAAAAACGTAAGTTATCAAGATAAAAAGATAACACCATGTCTTTATAATATAATTAGTATGAAGATAAAGTAAATAGCCTAACATTCCATCAAAAGTATAAAGAAGATTTTTATTTCAAACAGAATAGTTTGAGTTATTGAGTATTTTAAATAATGTATCGAATAGCGCAACATTAGTTGCGAACTCGCGAGCTGCGTGAGGCATGCGTGATATTTGATCGCAGCGCGTTCCGCATCTATATGCGGGGGATATTTTTCACAAAGCGCGGCACGTCGACACTCCTATGACACAGTTAGCGCCTATTGTTGCATTTAGGAAATACCTATTTTGAAATAGTTCATGAATGCAGCTTTAATCATTATAGAAAAAAGAAACAGTACATACTATTATTATAATAATAAGGTAATTGTATCTAGTCTGTGCTACTACTGTGGTAGATCAATGGTAGATCTGTATATGCAACACGCTCAATGCGCTTGATTTTAGAAGGTTGCGGTATCTAAAGCACAACTTTTCATTGACTGTTGGAGAATTGGGGCCCATGTAGTACAACACCCACACACAAAATGCTATTTTCCCATCTAACGAAAAATCCTGGGATGTGATCCTCCTGGGATGGGATCCTGGGACAGTAAAATTCTATGTACATTTGGCGCAGTTAATACCGGACGATGTTCTTTACTAGTCAACCATTGGGAAAACCGAGAAATAAGTAGACAGTTCATTATTGAATAGAGAAAATATAAAGTAATAATATACATATCAAAAAAGTCTAAGCAACACATACAAATTTCAATTTTACAATGTGTTTTCGCATTAAAACCTTAGTATTTTTTTATTTATATTATTCTTTAATGCTTTTTTGATATTAAACAACAATTGTTTTTTTTATTTATTTTTTAATAATCTTAATTAACAATAATTACGAGTAAATACTGTATGTACGTAGTATAAAGTAAGGTGCTTAATCAACTAAACATAAACTAAAATTAAATGGTTGTAGAAAAATCGCATAAATTAATAAATGACAAAGTGTGGCCTCCATTATTATGGAGAACTTGCTGGCACCGATTATTCATAGACTGTTAATGTTGTCCTGCGGAAATTGCTCCCAATGAAATTTTAGTAAGTCCATCAATTGTTGAGTTGTTGTCACTCCATCCAAGTCCTTTAAAACACGTCTCTGGAACATGTCCCATGCATGCTCGATGGGATTGAGGTCTGGCGATTATACAGGCCAAGGCAATACCAAGATGTTTTTCCTTGCCAAGTACTCCCGTGTGTGCAAAGCTGTATGCGAACGCGCATTGTCATGCATCAACGTGAAATCGGAGGCAAGCGTTTATGCGAATAGACGGACATAAGGCCTTAGAACATCCTCAATGTAATTTACAGCGTGTTACCATTTATAAAAACGAGCTCAGTTCATCTGTTCTTCATAAAACCCGCTCATACCATAACTGTTGAGTCGTTGTATGGATGCACTTCCTGAACACACCTTAGTCTTTCAGTATTTCCAGGATGACGGTACACTCTTACCTTTCTAGTATCAGGCTTGAACCCAAATCGAGACTCATCGCAAAATAAAATTTTATCCCATTGTTCCCGAGTCCATGTAATGTGTTTCCTACACTATTCATTTCGACGAGCGCGATTCCCGTGACATATCGGTAGGCACCTAATTGGCCGTTGTGCTCGTAGCCCATACTCATGCAGTCGATTTTGCATAGTTTGTCAGCTAATAACAACACCACTTGAATTTTGTAGCCTTAAACCTATCTCTCGGGCGATTAACATCGGCGTGCGTTTTGCAGTCAGTTGTATGTGTCGATCTTGCCGTGTGGTTATAGACCATCCTCGACCTGTGTGCTGCTCAGCAGGATTTCCCGTATTAGTGTAACGCTGATGAAGACGGTAAATAACGCTTCTGTTGACACCAAATTACCGAGATACCTGTGATTGACTTCTTCTCGCTTGCAACATCCCTACAACTCTTTGCATTTTATTTTATTCAAATGACGTCGCTCCATAACGTAAAAATGTCTCAAAATCCAAATTTGTTCAAAACTTTTTTCAAATTATTGTTTAAATCATAAAATTGATACAGAATACTAAATTTTAATAAGAAAAGAAAATGCTATAAAATTCGAACAAATGCATTTGTTTTTGAATTTGTGAAGAAAAAAACAAATGATACTCGATTTTTTTTTACAACCAGCCAGTATGTCCCCCTCTAGATCAAAAAAGTTTACATAGCTATTACCTACTTGGTAAGAAATGATATTATATGATTAATAATTTGAAATAGTATGTGTTGCTTAGACTTTTTCGATGTGTGTATATTCGTATATACTATTCTTATATATTATAATAAATGTTGAATAAATAAATATATACATATAATAAATACACACATATATAAATACATAAAATATTATAATGTTATATTGCTATTATTTAAAAATACGATTTATCCCTTTTTTTATAACAACACTAATAATAAAAAGGGATTAAAACAGGTAAATGGCTGGAGACACTGGTGTTTATTGTCGTAATATTTAAATAGACAAAACGATGTAACAGGGATATGAAATTTAACACTATAAAATAATATAAAAGCGGAACAAGGCGTAGAGGCGACGTAATCCCGATATGAAGAGCTCACAACAAAAGGGCTGTAAGATTTTATAGCCCGCAATCGCAGCCAGTAAACCTCTAGATAGCACTCCAGCCAACAATTAAAGGGAGCAGATAAAGCCGAGACACCGCCTTTACCTTTATAAATAAGGATGTACTTGTTAACGCACTTTCTAGTGAGTATTGGGTATGTGTTGTAATATTAACATCATTTCTGCTATTAGTTGCATATATCTTATAAGTACTTACATTTTAATCAGAAATATATCCTATTATTCCATTAATATATATTAAATTGTTATTTATTAAGAATAATATAAATTGTAAAAAAAATACTAAATAATTGTTACTAATATACATCGAATGTAAAGTGAAAAAAAAAGTCTAAAATAAAAAAAAAAATTGATTAGTAAAAGTATTTCTGTGTATAAACTCTATCAATACTTATATATAATATTATATTGTGTTTATAGGTAACTAATTTAATTTTAAGAAAAATGTTTAATATAATATACAGCACGTTTGTACTTTAGGCTTTTATTACACATTAATACATCACGAAGTAGTTTCACCAATAATTAGAGCATGTTGTGAGTGGGAGCTTTAAAATTTTTTCTAGCACGTCATTGCAACGTGCAATTATACGGAGCAATAATCGAGGTGACTTGCAACACTGAGTGATTACCGGAAATTATGGTTTCCATTGTTACTATAGAAGTTTCTTATCTAGTGTAAGTAAATATAGACTAATTTTTAATTGCTTAAAAATTAAGTAGTAGGTATGAATAGATTATCGTGTTTTTATAGTTAGTAATTTTAGTTTTTTTATGGAGGTAGTCACAAAATTGAATTTGTATAGAGTAATTATATTACCTTTTGTTAATTTTTTTTATTCACATTATTATTATATGTATGCATTTATTTTTAATAAATTCATTTAATATAAGTCTATTAATGATCTTATCCGTGTTATGATGGTGTAAGAATGGAATGTGTTAACAATTTCTTTCCTTCCCAGGTTAACAATGGTTAGACGAATTTGTATTCTCCTTCTATAAGGAGAGATCGGTGATTAGCAATAATGAGTTGTAATGGGAGATTGTGACAGTGACAGTTATTTTACTTAATAAGAACTAATTTAAATACTACTAGTATAATGTTTTCAAAACTTGGTTAAATAAACTGGTATTATAAAATATGGGCCTTTTTATATATTTCCTTTATATAATTTTTTTTATTACATATGGAGCAAACAACATTTTAATTCTCTTAAAATTGTCACTTTTTTCTATTGTTCCTATGTTTTACCGTATTCATTACTATAATACATTACTGCTCATTTCTGTCTTTTCATTAACTCTTCAAGCCTTTTACCAGAGGGAGAATGTGTACAAAAGTCGTTTTTGTTTGGCACCTTTGTCCCATTCGTGTTTCTACCATGCAGCAGTTGTGTTTCAGTTTAAAGGGTGGGATATGGCAGTGAATTTATATGGTACATAGGAATAACACCTGAGTCCTCAGGAATGGCAACGCATGAGAGGTATCATAGGCGAAACAGTATACTCTGTTATGTCCATGATACTGCTCATATCTATAGGCGACCTTTTTCCATCAGGTGGGCCGTCAGCTTGTTTGCCATTTAAGTTGCATAAAAAAGAAAACAAACATCCTCTGGTTTGAATCGAAACTATATTTTATGAATGAATGATCTATTTAATTACATACAATTAAGCACGTTATTATACCTGCTCATCGATAACATACCATAAATTAGAAAAGTAGAATGACATTTTCTAGTACCAATACGAGTCGGAAATGTATTTCCCGTTTTCAATTGAAAATGTTCAATGACAAGCGAAAAAGGGTTTGAACGTTAATCGTTCACAAAGAAGCCCATTAAATCAATTACCTTCAATAAATCCGTAGAGAGGCAATTTACATGAGCGGACGACTAATAACCCTAATTTTCACTGGACATTGTCCGTGCAATAAAATTTTATCAAACATTGTCTGGATAGCTATTTCCCCTTTGACTGTGCACACAAATGGTCGGCTCGCGTATTTTGGTTATATTATTTTAATATGTACAATGAATAATAAGTGGTTCTATTTTTAAGAATTGTCAAGTAAATTCGCATTGTGCACAATTCGTCGATAATTTTACGTGTAATGTAACTTGATGTAGTTAACTACGGTTTGCGAACTCATAACTTCAACGAGCCATACCAAGTCTGTTTACTATCGTAGTTAAGATTGTAGAGTTTGAAATTTAAATAAATACTTTTTTTAAATTTATATGATATAAATCAGACAGTAATTTCGATCTTTCATATCTAAATTATATTATAAAAACAGGAAATATTGGATTATTTGTTTCTAAGTTATATATAAACAAATATTTAACTTGATTTCAAAAATTCTTTCACCTGAGTAAGGCTACATTATCAGAGAGTTATGTGGGTTGAATTTTATTATTAAAAAACTGTGTCAACCCTGGGCTGATCAGTAATGTTTTGTACTGAACTGTATTATAAAATTGAGTTCTGTTTATAGGTATATTTACCTTATAGACTCTTACAAATAACGGTTGAGTCCAAAATTACATAATTAATAAATAATTAATTGCATATATATATATGTTGACAACATACACAATTCTTCAAAAAACAAGCCATATGAGATCTTAAAATGTACATAACAAAGCTCGTTCATTCATTTGAAAAATGTGTCATAATTAACAGGTTATTCCAAGCGAGAAATCCTTTAAACCAGTGTTTTCCTTCGGGTTTTCAACTGGGCGACTTCAGTGACAACATTCTAACCAAAATGTGCCCGGTGACGTGAATTTCCACAAGAGTAACTTCACACAGCTGAAGAGAAAGGGTTCGATATGGCGGGTTCTCTTTGATTACAAAAAGGATTAATTTTAACATGCATTTCTTGGTATTTATGAGAAACATGTGTCTATAAGTTATTTTAGAGTATTCTTTATCAGTCTCTTTGATCTCTTTTAGTAAGAGAGTTACATTGAACGCGACATTAACTGTACTGAAAGTAGGTATTGCGTGTCAAACAACATATTATTATGTAGTTGATATTTTAAAATTAGTAATCAAAGTAGGGTGGACTGTGTAAGCTGAAAACCGGAAGGATCGGAACGCTTTTTGAAAAAACTTTATCAAATTTTAATAGCATTCCCCACTACCTGGTAGCACGCCCAATGACTTTGATATTTTCGACAGTATTAATTAAAAATTATAAAGCTTCCACCCCCCCACACACCGTCACCCCCGCCCCGCAGCTATTGTTCAGCCCCACAAAGCATTTATATCGTGGAAAAAGATAAATATGCGAGACTCAGGTAATTGCGTCCGCTTTTATTGAGCTGTTGTTTGATTTCAAAGGCTTTTATTGTATCCCCATTTTTATTGCCTGTTTGTAAATATGTGTTTTTAAATATTGAACAATATTTATTTTATAATTTTGAACAAAAACTTATACTAAATATTCATCAGTGTGTGTATATAATGAAGAGACATTTTCTATAAAGTCAGGTTATTGTAAGCCACTGAGGTAGATATTTTTCAGGGTGATAATACAGCGGCGAAAGGTCGGGCGTCGATTTTCCGAAACAATGCTTCCCTTAGGAAGGCGCAGGTAATTATGATTGAGCACAAAATGGATAAAAATAACGCTGGTATTGTTTCAGACATAATTAGGGTTTGTAGTCCCGTGCGACCGGAACAAGCGAGAAAAGCAAGTCACAACATTTTGCGTTGTTTGTTTTATAAATCTTATTATGGACTTTGTTGTGAAGTAACGAACAATGATGTAATGTGTTTCGTTATTCTTTAGTTGTGCACTGTGTAATATAACTTAATTATTCCAATCACAATGATCTAAATAATTTTTGTAAGTTTTTGTTACAAGAATCGAGTGATGTTTGCAAATAATAAGTATATTTAGATTTGACGACAATATTATGTAATGCTAGACTAGACTGATAAGTTAGCTTTTAATGAATTAGCTTGACCGAATGATATGGTTGAAAAACGTAAACAGAATTTAGATTACGTTTACGTTTTTCAACCATATCATTTTTTTTTGTCAGAGTGATCAGTTTGATCCTAAGATTATTCTGATCTATGTTATATATCACTGAAAGTTTTCAATATCTGTCCTCAAAATTATCAATTTTTTAAATTATTTATCGATGGAGATCTTTCATATTACTATCACATACAGAAGTTTTGCTGGACAAATTAATTTCTCTGAACTATGACACAGAACATCTAAATGAGCAATTCCTTTGTGATCGTAATAGTAACTTTGCAAAATGTAGTCATTCCTTGTCAAGAATTTGTCAAATTAAATTAACGTCTCGCGTTCTCGTGGCGGGGTAACGCGAGAAGCGTCGATTATGAATATTAATATGTCGCCGACACTCCAGGTTAGCGGTTTAACGCTAATTCGGATAGACAAACCTTCTACGATGGTGATGTCGCCGCAAAGTTATTCCAGACATGTCTCATATCAATCTGAATAGCGCCTATGGATAAATAAAATTATATAAGCTGTAGTGTTGTTTCAGATTACAGCTGCTGTTATTCGATATTATATAGCATGTATGAAATATTGAAAACTTAAAATACGATCTTAACTAACAAGACCGATTTAGAATAATTTATTATTTAGTTCTACAAAAGAACAGGAATGTCAAACATTACCAAATTAATATGGGACCCGTAGGGGAGTAAACTATTTTGTATTATATATATTATATTAAAATCGGTTCAATATTGGCGCAAATACCGTGAGAAACAGATAAAAATACAAGCAAGGTCCTTCTGCTGCATAAATGCTAGAAGCGCTCATATCAAAGTGTGGAAACACCCACGTTATCTGTTAATTTGTAAAAACAATGTGTTTCAATATTACTAATTATAATTTTTTTTTAAAGGGTCATTATAGTAAACTTAAATATTAATCATAGAAAAGGATGCACTTAATACTACCAATAAAAGTGTAGTACATACAACACTACATATTTTGTTTTTGAACAACATCCAAAATTTCTGTAATAATTTAATAGGATAAACCATTTTGTTCTTAAGAAGTGCTTTATTAAATTATTAATTTAGAAATATTGAAAGTGTTTCAGACAATATATAGAAAATACAGACGTTGCCTAATCTTAATCTTGATATATGGTCTCTTAATCACAGTATCATAGAGGTCGTCAACTAAACCTTACAAACTCTTTCAAGTTATATCAATCAAAAACACTTCCGCTAATTTAATGCGATACGTAATTAAGTCAATCTTCCATTAAATCCCCCTTTCTTAGCGACTCTTCGTCTGGAAGAGCATAAAACGCGCGAAAACCTAATGCCATTTCACGCCGAGTAAACCTTTCTCTTGGAGTTAGCGTCTATTTAAACTCGGCTTAAGTTAATCGATCGAGAAGGCCCTTAATTATAGCTTTATCTTAGCGGCAATGAGCGCCAAAGTGAGCGGATTTGAACAGACATGGATTAGCATCGTATGAAGTTTAGTATCTAACTACTTACATATAGTTTTATATAATATGATATAAATATTTTTCAAGCTATATCCTACATTTTTCACGAGAATTGGAATAAAAAATATCTTATGTGTTAATATATGATATGGGTATGTTCTATCTATGCACTCGATTTCATTGTCTTCATTGGTCATTGGCATTATTGAAGAATAACATACAAATCAAACGTTTTTACAAAAAAAAAAGTATTTGTAGCACATTTACTACTGATTTTAAGTGGTGCAAAGTTGTAAACCCATAGTATTTATTAACGGTTAATATGTATATTTTAATTAGGCATCCTTAACCCCTCCACATTAAGCACCTACATAGTTTAAGTTGCACAGCGCTTTCATGTCTAAGGGCAGTTTGATATTATCCTTATAATTAAATCAAGCATTCTTTCAAAGTTTGGCATTAATATTTAGTTGAGGCTTTGACAGCCTATTCCGTCTCGAATTCTACCCTTCTGTTTATGATAAAAGGTGGAATGGAATAGTGATGTACTTAATTGAACGATAAAATTGAAAATATCAAGTGTTTTTTTTTTTTTTAAATACACTCATGTTTATAATCTTAGATGATGTAGAGTAATTTTTTTAATGATCTATTGTAATGAATCTAATACACATCTAAGATCACATTTTACCAATTTACAGTTTTTATTCACAACTAAATTAAAACTTTAGAGTTTAGGGTTGATAATTATAATAAGTCATATAACTTGTAAACATATTATTATGTCATATTGCTCTCTTGAGTTTAAATAAGATATTAATACTCAGCGCAGGGGGGGAAGGGATTGTTAGTAATGCGGACTACCAGTTCCATTGCTAGCAATATATCCTGTCAGGTCGACCTCCACGTGGTTCCCCCTGGAAACCATCGTGCTGAATTCTTGGCGTATTCTTCACGGTGGGCTAACTGACCTGCCTTTTCATTCTCACCTAACATCCCTCACTGGTGCCCCGCCAGCGTATACCGTTAGCGCAGGCGGAGTTACCACTCTATTGTCATCTATTTAAAAAAAAAATACTCAGCGCAGAAATAAATGGGCAAGATACTTTGCGTAATGGGTATACTAGATTCGATTCTCGGTAACGTCAATTTAGGTAATTAACTACTCTATAGGATGCAATCTGAATATTCTGTTTGTACTCCCGATATTCGTTGGATGGTTTATGGTCGGCTCGCGACAAAAGGCCGTCCTGGTAATTGAAGCAACTGTATGCGTAACATTTATATGTTATTACAGATTTTATTTAATTCATCGATTTATGAAGATTATATCGATATTTTCAACTCATCACTGTAATTGTTGTTGCGTGACACTTATTCCTGCGACATTATGAATCGCCGACGAGGTAAATGTTGTACGAAATGTCAGTTTGACCTTATGCTAAGTGTTGGAAGCCCCATGAAGTATTTTGACGAAACATGTTTGATCTTTGTTTGATGCCCTTTTGATATTAATTCCCCATAATTTGGCAGTTTATAAGTAGTAACTTCATAACTAATGACTTTTATAAATCATTACAATTATGTACCTTGTATGTAATTTAATATAACTAATATGGGACTTGTATCGTTTTTCATTTAATGTCTTCTTAACTTCGTTCGTAATTTTTTAAATTATTAATTGCTCTGTATAGTTTAATTCTTGAAAAGTAAATGAACGTAAACAATAATGTTGTCATCATTAATTAAACATTATTTTGCTAAACAGTTTTATAAATTTGTTGTTGTGTGCACATAGCTAATGTAGCCATTTACGTGAGTAACCGTAGTAACTCACTAGTTAAATTCTTTAGGAACTCGTTAAGGGCCGTTTTCATACAGGGGTCGCTCCGATACGGGACGGGTCGGAAACGGTGCGACTATCGCACACCAGCGCGACAGTTTCTATTCAAATTAGGAACGTTTCGACCGCATTCGAAATTCAAAAGTACTTTGGAATATAATGAATGCACTATTTCATTTTCAACGCTGTTTTATATTTATTGAGAATAGAAATGGTAAGAACAAATGGTTCAATGAACAGCTTGGTGTTTAGTTTTGTCGCTGTCTGTCCGTCTTTTGGTAAAAGGTTGCCCAAGCAATAGACGACACGTCAGACAGCTTCCGGACTGCATTTAAATGCGTACAAAGCAAAGTTCCTCACTATCTAGGTACTTTATAAATGTTTGTAAAATAAAATGTTTTGCTTAGTTAAAATTTTAAGGTGCATAAATGATGAGGGTCATTTGTATCAGGCGATAAGTGTTCATTATTTTCTTTTATTGTATGTATAAAATATTAAATCCGATAATATATTTATACATTTGCAATATATGTATTTTTATATATGTCTGTCCTATTGATGATCTATAGATGGTCTGCATATATAAATGAATTGCAACTGTCTGTGTTTTTGTCCAAACTGTATACTACCCATTGAGTCAAGAGAAGTCAAGAGAGTTTAAATGGTTTGTGAATCAAATATGGTAATTATTTGCTTAATGTGATTTTGTCTATGAATTTGCGTCTTCTAATAATATCTTAAGGTTAAAAAGTAATGGTGAAACATTGTCACCATACGAATAAAATATTATATTGGCATATAAATTCATATTCATTTCAAAATCATAGACAGACGCTACATTTTTATTTGTATAAATATACTAGTGCCTAGAGAGATTATGAAATCGGAGCATACTTTCACCACGAGGTAGCTCCACTTATTTACTACATATACATGTTGTCTTAAGAAATTTATAAGTACCGCAATGTGTATCATCGAACAGCAACAATCCACAAGCCGTCGATAGCTCAGATGGTAGAGCGGAGGACTGTAGTTGGTGCTCGATTGATATCCATAGGTCGCTGGTTCAACTCCGGCTCGACGGAATTGTTTTTGATAAATCATACATTTTTATATATTTATTATTTTAATTCCGTAAAGTGCATTAGCGTACAGCAACAATCTCCAATCCTTCGATAGCTCAGTTGGTAGAGCGGTGGACTGTAGTAGGTGCTCGATTGATATCCATAGGTCGCTGGTTCAAATCCGGCTCGAAGGATTTTTTCTTGTATTTTTTATAGTCATTATTTCATTGTACCTTTAATATCAAGAGATTGTTATTTAAAGTAAACGCTAGAAAATAACTTATACGAAATACAAATTACTCGAAATATAAATACAAATTTGTTTAATCGTTTAAGCGTAAAAAAGTAACATACATTTATCCACATATCCTTACAAACTTTCGCGTTTATTATAGTACCTATGAATCCTGCCATCTGATAATAGTTATTTTAATGTAATAACAGCCTATTTAACTTACGTGTAATTAGATCGAAAAGGCTTGACTAGTTTTAGAATCAATTTGTGATCATGAGCAGCTGTGATGCAAGCGCGAGCCTAACTGTCTACCTATATTATTTAACCTATCTCTCTATGTCATCAAAATACATTTTATAGTTGCATTTTCATAATTAGATACTAAAGTAAGTAACTAATAAATATTACTATATAAAAAATTTTAGCAAAAAAATCTTGCAAGCACAAGAAAATACAAAAAATCCATAAGACAAAAAATAATAATGGGTGAGATTCAGGTAGAATTAAACAAGCACTTAAACAACTAACTAAAGATCACAACACTTGAATGTTAAATATAAAATGCAAAGACATACTTGTTATTAATACAACACTTGAGAAAAAATAAAAATATCAAGAATCGTAACAGAATTTTATCGGTATCTATATAAAAATAAATACTATTAGAATGATAAAAAAAGACAAGGAATTAATGAAGACCTCTTATTTTTAAAAAGCGAAGTAGGTAAGGAAAACTATTCTGACTCAAAAAAGACAAAGCATCTGGGGATACTATAACATTAGTATTTACTCATTATTAATACTGACGGATATAAAAATAGTTCCTTCGAGCCGGATTTGAACCAGCGACCTATGGATGACAGCATTAACGTAACCAACTACAGTCCACCGCTCTACCAACTGAGCTATCGAAGGTATACAAATAGTAATAAAAAGTGTATATATAACACGCTATAATAAATTAAATACATATTAATGACGCTATTATGTAATATCGTTAAGGCCTTATTAATGGTTTTGACGCAACTACAAAACTCGATATTTTAATCTCATAATCGAGCCTTAATTGATATTCCTATGCATTATTTAATTTTTATTCAGGTTTTAGTTTGATAACTATTATATATTTTTAAATCTGTTAGAGCACATGTTGGTAAGGCATGTAGTTTAATATTGAGTAATTTGACTAAAGTATCATAGATGTAGTGAAAACATTCTAGGTAAAGTTAGAAAAATACAAAACCGCAGTATTTATATAAATTCTCTTTCTTCTTTCTTTGTACATAAATCCCTTTGACACTTGGAAGTTTTCTAGTAGAGAACACTTTTGGGGTTGTAAGCTCGCTTTTGTGTATATTTCTCTTTGTATAATTACTCTTATAATTTGTTTTTACATTGTGTATAATTAAAATAAATATTAGCCGTAATAAAAAAATAGTAAAAGAACATTAGTATTTATTGCACTCGGGAATCATACGCCATTGTTAAATCCTCGGTATCTGCACGAATTATCATATTAATTGAGTATCGCGGTATAAGGCGAGGAGCAGGACTCGTGAAGGTCTAAAGCCGATTTGCACTGCACCGAATTCATACATCCATGCATGATATGTGCATGTGAGATTGGAAACTGTCTAGTATATTTTGTACATAAATTAGATATAAGGGATTGTTACCTGATTCTAATATTGTAAAATATTTATGCAAAGGAAAAAAGTATAAAACTTTTCTGCACGAGTACCTTTATCGCACCTGTATTTCTGCTGTGAAACAGCTGTGCTTGTGTGACTGTGTTTTAGTTTGAAATGTGAAATACAGTGAAATAATACAGGGTACGAAAGGCATATCACCATAGTCCTTAGAAATGGCAACGCATGAGGGGTACATAAGTATCAAAATAGGTTTTATAGTATTCATAGTGCTTTTTTATTCATTTCTACAGGCGATGGTTACTATATCCATCAACTGGCCCATCAGTATATTTGTCATTGCACACATATATTACTTCGTGTTCTTTGCCGCCTCCTAAATTAGATCTTCATTTTTTAAAGTTGAAAGAAAAAGGCAAAATCATTGCTTTCTTACAACATCACTATAGGGTCCATACTTAGTATAATGTTGAAAATAAAATAGGACTGTTGATCAATTCACATCAATAAGAACAATAAACAATCAAGTCAAAGTTGTGTGACACGTCAGAGAACCACTATCTATCTCATACAATATTTCCACACAAAGTGATAGACACAACAGCTCTCTGTGACAACAGAATCCAACTTACGCGACAGTTCCTAACAATAATAGCAGTGGGAACTAACTATTTAGCGAAGTTTGCGACGTCAATAGAGGGCGCCACCTCGACGGGAACGAATAATTCATTTAGCAAGAATTAACTCGCGGATGCCTGGAATTTCAGTTTCCCCTGGGATTTCCTATTTGAAATCCTTAAATGTGCTGATTTGCGATATCTATATTTATAATCTTTTGTTTTATTGAAGTATTGTTGTATAGAAAATGTGAGCGACTTGAGTTTAGGCGTTTTTTTTGTGCTTATAATTGTGGATAGGCTATTAATTTTCGAGTTGCACACGTGTGAATATTAAGAAATTACAAAAATCATATTATTTATTTATTTACTCTTTATTGCAGATAAATTATAGTAAAAATATACATTACGATAATAATGTACAAAAGGTTATCTTAGCATTAAAATCAATTTTTAATAGAGGTAAAAATAAAGAAGCTGGTAATTAATATCTGGCACAAATAATACTCATATTTACTAATGATTATTTTAAATTAGGTAGATTTTTTGGTTAAGTCTTCTGATTAGTATTATTGAAAATGAACAATATGACATGCCATTTCTAATGTAATCACAAATAGCCTGCGGACATTCCACTTGACGTATTCGGTCCACCACTCTGACACTCACTTAATTACACAGATTACAACTTGACATTTTCGTTAGCTCGTATTAAACGTGACAACTATGAATTATTTTGTGTATAATCATATTTATATATATCTTTTTTAAGTTATAAAACAATCGCTGCTGCTTGCTGTATCTTAAATTAGATAATGGATGCTAATGGTGTTTATAAATTATAAAAGAATTTATTGTTTCTGTTCAGATTCGAAGTCGTGATTACTTAAGTTTTATGACTACTATACTATGAAACTACAAAAACAGCGAATGGAAATATTAATTTGGTTAAATAATTATATGATATGTATATATACGTAATAAGTAATTAATATGACAAATAATAGGTAACAAGTAGTATTTTGGTATTCAATAAATTTTATATCAAAGGAAATTATTTTTCACATTCTATAGTCCTACATATGTATATAATATATAGTCATGTATTTTATACTTACAGACACTTAAATTCAGTAACAATTCGTCATGCCTTTCAAAACATAGGATTGTCATATTCAAATATTAATCAAAGTCAGAGACGAGTGTATGTGTGGGGGCATTTTAATTATAAATGGCTGTAATGATCATTTTTCATTCTTAATTGCCATTTTCATAGAGCAGGTTACATTTTGGTTAATCATCATTATTAAATACTACGTCTAATAATAATATGTTTTTATAATATAATTTTGTACTTTGAAAAACTCTTAGCAATACCAATATGACAAGAACCTAAACTGTTTACGCCTGTAAAATATAAGTTCACTGTTTTATCTAAGTATATATATATATATATATATATATATATATATATATATATATATATATATATATATATATATATATATATATATATATGTATATATATATATATTTAATTATATTTGTAAAAAATAATTTAATATATGCATTATTTCTATTGAGTTAATCTTAATACTAATACTAAACTGTTTTTACATTTTTTAGTGTTAACAAACGTAATATGTATTTAATTTATTCCACAAGCACAATCAAATATTTGGTAGTTCACCAACAGTAATAAAAACCGAGCTAGTTAAGTACACTTCATGTTGATTTTCATACATGAATATTCCGTGTTATTTGGCATTCGAGCCACAGAGGCGGTATCTAAACACGGGAGTGCAATAAAACTAAGTAGACGACAATCCAACGGGCTATAAAACTTGGCGGGACTTTACAGGGTTGCCGGCGACTGAAGAGTTGAGTGACGTCACTTCGCTTTCATATCACGAGCCTAAAGCCCGCTTAGTGTATGCTCCAATGTTGCGATCGCGGCGCTGCATCGGTAACACCCGTGTTTTTGGATAGTGTTGTAGAGTTATTATCGGTATTGTAATAATAATTTAAACTACATTACGTTTAAATTTAAATGTTCTTATCACTGTTTGTGTACAATAAAGAATAAAGAATATTTTGAACTAATAAACGATATAAATAAATGCTCTATATTATGCTTCTTTTGTTCTTTATCTTAATTGTTAGTTAACTCGAGTTGTATCATATTATTTTAATGTTTTGTAATTATCGCTTTTAATCTAACTTCTACCAATATAATAAAAATCAAAAACATATTTATACATTAACCGATTTCCTCTCTAATTCTTTACTTATTGCAAGGGTTTGCTCCTTTATTATTCCTATAATAATTTGACTAAGATTGTAATATGTTCTTACTCTAAATTATAGTTATATGTTACTATAAATCACGTTTGTAATATGACATAACTTTCGTTATTTCTTATAATAATATAATAATAATATAATTTATTCGCTGAAAAACACGGTATATAGATGTTAGCAATAATATGTCAGGAACAGGCGTGTTTTGTGTATAAAATATATATCTGCGTAAATATATGAAAGTAGTGATTAATTGCACTCATTTTTTAATTAAATTCACCATCGATATATTTTTCTGCATTTTCACAACACTAATGTTATTCTAAGGTAAAAGGAGCAGAACACGCCACCTGACACCATTATGCTATTATAATATTTTGCTACTCTGCCTGCTGATGTCTTCTTGACGACGCCGTGAATACAAAATTCCTAAAGACAATCCCCAGACGTGATACACGTATGATTTCGAGCCAGAAATTTATTGGTGATTGTATTCGGATTTGATACTGGTTGTTTTTGATATGACATCGTAAACTTTACTATATTGCGTATACTATATAGGAGTCTGATTCGTTGTTTTGAAATTTACAGTTTTATGTCATGTTTATTTTATTCATATCTCATATTTATATTTAGGTATAGCATTTACTATGAGTGTATTATTATTTTGGATATATTATAATTAATTAATTTTCAGGTTATTTTATCTATTATATTTCCGACTCATTTTTCATTACTATTCAGCTCACTTTTAGACATGGGTCTCTTCCATTATAATTTAATATTTAAAAATATTTGTTAAGTTTCATATTAATATTTCTATTTATTGCCGAAGTTGTATTGATTACTAGTAAAGTATACATATTTTAATTATAATAATAATATATTGAATAGAAATAAACTCATATGAAAATGACAATTCTTAGAACGAAAGTAGAAGCAGTGATATATAAGTAGTATAGTACCTATAGATAGTAGAATAACAAAAATCTGAATAAAATTCTCGCAGTGTGTTTGGCGCGCATTTATTTTTTATTGTGAGGGTTCCAATACGCGGCCGGATTTTTGTTTAAAATTGCATTTTTATATTTGCTACGCGAGATCCGCGCCGTACCCGGTGACAAATACGCGTTTCGCCGCCATGAATGACAATTGAAGAGATGTTTTTATAAAGACGCCACGATTTTTTTATTTATGCGAAAGATATTGTGCTCATAAAAATGGTGTTGAAATGATGACTCTCATCATTCAATGTCGCTCAAATGCCATTTTATGGGGCTATTTTGTCTAAATGAGAATAACGTTTCGTCGATGTAATTTCCTAGTCAGAAGACAAAATGTCCCTATAGTCGTCGTCCCTATATATGTCCCTTGTTCATGGTAATTACATTGAATTCTATGTGAATTTTTAAACTTATTTATATAATATATATAAACTTATATATATGTATATATAATATAAGTTTAAAAAAATATATATTAATATGTTTGTATGTTATTTATTACGATGTTAATAAAATAGTTATTTTTTTATATTTTATTTGACAATGAGTTTCCAATATAAAATTTCTAGATAAGTATATGCATATGTATAAGTTATATAAAGTTTGGAAATAAAAATGTAGGTAATTGGATTTGAACAGTATTCGTTGTGGACAAAAAACTGGTGGACTTTAATTAGACATTTAAATTATACAGGATCTAAATCAGAGTTCAGTACCTAAGTTCTTTGTTTTGATACCTATGAAGTAATAAACATGAGCTTGGAGGAAGGCGTGTATGGGCTTCATTGAGCTACAGAATAATTCCAACGGTAGCACTCGGTTATGCGCGGAATGTGCTCACATGATACAGGTATTATCGAGCACAAAAATTTTCACTCAAATTATCGTAATGCATTTCAAAATTGTCATTTACCATTAATAATAATTATTATTAAATAGTCCTGGATATATCAAGCAGCGCCATCTAGTCATGAACTAAGCAAAACTCGTATCTACTCTGTATATATATACAGAGTAGATACGATATATCATTTTTATATAAAAAGGATGTTGATTTACTGACTGACCCATATATCATCGCACAGTCGAGACCGCTGAATCTAGAATATTGAAATTTTTGTAGATAGTTTCATTATGTAATATAGGTGGACAATAAAAATGAAAATTTGCAAATTCAACCCCTAAGGGAGATATAACAAGGGATCAAAGTATGTATAGAATTTTGTTAGTTTAGAAGTACAAGCAAGCGAAACTGTGGGCAAAAACTAATTGTGTTACAAAAATAATAAACTATGTTTATAATTCTTGATAGGATAGTCAAAGATATGTGACAACCGTTTTCGTTGTGAAAAACTTAACCTCAATTTTCTACAATGTTTTCAATATGTTATAGATATTATATCGAATATACGTGGCTTGATTTAATTTAGTATGTCTCTTTATTAGTATTTAACAATTTGTATACGTATTTACCATTATAAATGTAGATAGTAATAAACGATTGTGTAGACGACAGTATTGGTTGCATATTCCTAAACCCCAGTAGATACATTTGATTAACCTGACTAGACAGGCTTCATTGATTTACCGTTTGGCATCTACTTTAATCCTCAGCCAATATCCAGTTACGAATGTGTAATCTATATTCGTATATATGTAGCTAGCGATATTGTAGACTATAATAAAGAACATAGAAAATTACATAGATCAGATATACATTCTGCTGTGTGGTCCCGGCATAGAATGGGCCACCCCTTCCTTTTTCGTGGGTGTTGTAAGAGACGATTAAAGGACTATAATGATTGAAGGATGGGCAGCAGCATCTCTCTTAAAACGTCATCAAAAGTCAAATTGCGATTGCCAATTCGCCTGCCAAGCGTAGGAACTGCTGGCAAAGTCCCTCCAATGTTAAACTGCCACAATGAATGGTCCCGTTCTTTATGACAGTCTATGTCATTTAGTCATTTCGTCAGTCATTTAATATAATAGCTTTTTGCCCACTACTTCTTATGCGTTGAGTTCAGGTATAGGAATATCTATGAAATAGATAATTTCTAGATGGTGTATCAAAATAAATCATGTATTGTCTAACTTCAATACAAACAGTATTGAAGTTAGACATTTAAAAACACAACTGGGGAAACCGTATCCAATTTGGTACGGTAGACAATTTAACTATATTAGTAGGATATTCTAATTTAAATTTCATACACTTTTGCATCAACACAACAACATCAACACAAGACTTGCATCTTATTACTTCAGACGTATGCATCTGAAGTAATAAGATGCAAGTCTTTAAATGTACGAAATAGTTGTATACTATTAACTATGTAGAGTTATTATCAATTATAGACATGGCTTTTCATTGGAATTATCTTGATAAATTAAGACTATTAATAAATTGAGATATGTTGATAGTCTACGGAAAGTTATTAAAGATAAATATCGAGATAGATACCTATTTGTTGTATCGTTGCAAAAAGGTCGATCGGATGACGGCCAACGTTAATCGCCCGTTAGCGACGCATTATTCACCGGCACGCGTTGCATCGAATCGACCACCCTGTATCACCCTATGCATCCTCAAATAGTAGTGTAACGTGTGTTCTGAAACAATTTTTTCAATTATTGACTTTAACGGCTCTGCTATAAGGTTTACTTTGCACTGTTATTTCTGTAACAGATAAGCTGTATAGTCGCAAACAGAATCATTTAACTAATCCAAGCCAATATATTCTCTATTTCCCAATGAATAATATTAATTCCTTTTAAATTTCCCAATATATGACCGTTTGGATCCGGGTGTAGGCGAGTGAAACACTATCGAATGTGGTTGAAGATTTTTGGACCCTATTATTTAGACGTTAGAGTATAAATTAAATAATTGTTCCACAATTCACACTACCACAAATGAGTGTTTATTTATGTGGATACAATATGGCATAGCATTTATTATGTCAGTATCAACAGCCACAGTTGCATTCGACAATTAATTATTAGTAAACAATACCGGAGGTTGTGCACGAACATAAATAGATTTCTGTCCATTTTAATATAGGCGTTGCAATACTGATATTTAATTTGATTAGTTATCAAAATAAAAATGCTGATTGATTTAGTTCGAAATTTCGAATATATGCTACTGTTAAGGAATTAAATTTTGTTACTTTTCTAATTTTCTTGCTAATAATAATATGTTTTATTCAATCTATATTAGAAAACGCATACAATTGAAATAAAATATCACGTAATATTATAATTATATTTATTTAAAAAAAAATGTGAAACAAAAAGTATAAAATATTTCGTCAAGTGCGTAAAGCGAGCGGATTGGCGCGCCTGATGGAGCAGAAGGCTTCCACTCGACCGAGCGTGAAGATACCGCGATAGCGCGCTCCACTACCTCACTATGGTCGAGCTAGTGCGTGAACAGCCTTTATGTCGTGTATACGGAAGTCTGATGCCTAATCATGAGCATTTGAGTAGATTACTGATCCGGTTTTGTTATATATTAGATTTTTTTATATACATTATTGGCTGTTACCCGCATGACCGGTGTTTGCTGATCGACTGGGATTAAAAGTAAACTATATCTTTCTCCATCCCGTATAGTAGGTGTACCTATACTAAATTTTGTAATGATTGTTATTATTAATCTTTATATGTAATATTAGTATAGATTTTTATTATTATTTTTTTAATTACACGTATTGTGTTAAAATAATAAAAGTTTTATTCAAACATTTTCTTCATTAATATATTATTAAATAAATCTCCGAATTTAGTATATCAAAATTGTTTTGATAACCCATCTGTCGCACACCGAAACTCCACTCCCAGAACAGCTCAAACTTGACACGTAGCTCGAACAAAATGAATATTTATAAAGGCGTCAACTGTTAATCCGGTATTGTTACAATTTTCTCTCATAGTGACTGATGACGTCAAGACAATGCGAGGATATTATGGTAATTGTACACTGTACACTGCAAACAGCGAATGGGTTCTGCAACATAAATAAAGACATAAGTAAAATTTCTTAATTATCTTATTGTGAAGAATCTTATCTTAGAAACTACTTTTGTTTAATCGTTTACATAAAAATCTGTGTATGTTGTTTTGCCTTACTTAAACACGGAGTTTAAAAATTCCAACTGGTCATTCGCCACTATACTATGACCACTGTTGAATAGATATTTGCTATTCACCGTTTAATATAAGCCATCCTCTTTGTGGATTTTGCCAGTAGTTGTACGCTTGGCAACCGTAGTTAGACTTTTGAGATATTTCAAGAGGGACGCTGCTGCTTATTCCTCGCCCTCTCTTAGTTAGCTTTTACGAAACCTACGGCATAGGAGTGGCCTATTCTATGCCGGGACCATACGGCCATTTTATTTCTTATATATTTTCGTAATTAACGGTTCTAAATAATAATATACGAGACGAAGAAATGGTCTTGATTTTGATTAATTTAACATCTTTTTTTTAATATCTTCAGTTTTTTAAAAATCTCTCTAATAAAAAAAAATGTATTGTAAATTTATACAAATAGATTATCTTGGCTCATTTTTTACTTATGAATTTATGAATGAAATTATTGTAAATATAAAAAATTACTTTCTGTCTAGTTAAGATCAGTCTTATTCATTTATATATTTAAATAAATTTGTATAAAATCCACGTTTAAAATTTGTACAGGGTGGAAAGCATTGTGCGTTCATCGAAGGCGCTGTGTTCAACTGAGGAATTAGCGAACAAAAGGCTTAAGTTAGCTCTCGCGCCTCTTCACTGTTTGTGAACGATTCATATAAAAGATCTCTGGCTTAGCAGCTGACGGCTCCCGTCGTTCACATCCCAAATCTGTTCAGTTCTGCAGATACAATGTTTCGTTTTGTTTATTGTTTAATATTTGATAAAAATTGAAGTGTTTATTTAAATATAGGAATATATGTTAACGTTTACTTGCTTATGATACTATCACATAATATTACCAAGGAAATGTATTACTTATCAAGATCCGAAATTATACCATTATATTTATTGTGTGAGTGCAATATTAGACGCCATAAAAATAGTACTTATCACAGATAAATATTTAATAAGATATATGTTTTTGAATGATAAAATATTAACATTTAGTGATCATAATTATGTTTAAAATAGATTCTCTATTTTAATTGTCTCAAACAGATATAAAATATTTAAACTCATAAATTATTTTTATAACATTTGAGGTAAAAAGAATGACGACAATTAACCTAACTTTTATCTTTATTTTTTTTTTCTGTCTGTAGTTGTCACATTGCCACTTGCCACCACTAAAATTTATATTAAATTATCTATAATGAAAATATTTAAACGTTTTATATAGTTTTAATAAATTTACTAATTTAATTTAGTATGATTCTAACTTGCATAATGCACAAATTTTTACTTTTTAAAAATATATATTGAGTTTTAAAATCACGGTGCGAACATTTTTTAAATGACTTCAAATAGGCAAGTTATTGTTACGTAATTATATATAATTTAATTTTTATTAATTTTTATAAACATAGACGCTTCAACTATTCATAACATGTGAAAAACATGTAAATATAATTAATATTTTTTAAAGTTTTGTCTATGATAAACAATCAGAATTATTATAACATCTGGTAGGCTATTGTACTACTGTGAAACACAGTATATAAGAAAGTAGATTATGAAATAAAATGAGATTTATTAACGTGTTTAAAAAGTTCATACATTCTCTTAATTAAGGAAGACAACAAAGTTATGGAGCATGCAATAAAACAGTAACTTTATGAATGGTCACCCTAAATCATGGCAACACTTGCAGTTAAGGAGATATAGCCTATTCCAACTGACTCTTAATTACCCGATACCTCCGAGTGTAAATATTACTTCTCCTTTTGTTGTTAACAGAAATATTTATATAATAAAATTTGATTGAAATTGACTCTGAATGTCAAATTAAAAAGCTCAATATGTATTAATCTGGTTATAATACTTATATAATAATGACCAATTTTCTTTGTCCTTACTAAGTTATATTGTTTTGAAATAATGCAGAAGTTTTGATTGTAAAAAAAATCCTGGAAAAAATATTGAAAAAAATATTGTATTGCTTATAGGGATACAATGCTATTAATAAACTAACTGTTAATAGCCATGAAGTTCTATTAATGTCATCATCATGTATATCCTTACATTAGGAAGAAAAAAGACAATTTTTCTGAAAATTTATGTGTGTTTAATTATATATAAACAAATGAAAAAATATACACAAAATATATCTACAGTTATACCGTTTCCGGAATCGAATACGCAGTATTAATTTTATAACGCGCCGGAACAGGAAGCATACTTCAAAAGTTTATTGTTTATTCAATATTGTACTCGTATGTTGGAATTATTTAATTTAGTGTGACATATATGAAATAAAAGATTTTTTAATGTTATTTATAATCGCAAATAAACTGATGGTCCACCTAAAGTTAAGTGGTAACCATCGCCTATAAACATGAATAGCAAGCACTATACTTATCACTTAATACACTTTGATGCAATTTTTTTCTCTCATATGTTGTTATTTCTGAAAACATGGTGTTTCAACATGAGGTTATACTTCCATAAAATTTTGTAACATTATTAAGTTTGACATTATTTTTTTTATATATTTTAATTAATTGTAAAGTAAAAGAGTTTATTTACATTAAATGTAAATATTTTAATTGGTATACTTCTTGTAACATAGATAACGTTGTTAAAAATTCTGTTATAATTTGATACAATACTTATTCTAGTATTATATTCGTATCACATCTGACTCGTACCTAATAAACTATCCAAACATCTTTAGACCCAGCTGCGTCACTTCAGCTATAAGTGAGCAAACTATCTATGACGTAGATCGATGCCCACCAGTGGGACTCTACCACACTCGCTAAGTGACTGATTGCCGGGCCGCGCTCAGATGTCTCACTTATTTGTTGGATTATCTCATAAGTTTACTATAGCAGGTTGAGTACCCACTAATTTATCTCGAAACATTTCAAGAAGGATTTTACGATAAGGTGCTTTGACTTTGAAATTAGAATAGGAAATGGAATATTTAATAAAAAGAAAATAGTATAGAAATATGATCCAAAGGTTTTAGATTGGACTTTTTACTAGAGACTCCATGTATTTTATGAGATTTTTTATATTATATTTTGGAGAACTTGACGCTCTGATTCAGTATTTAGTATTCAAAATAAGGAATAAAATTTGGCTATATAAAAAGAACTACAATTATTTTGGAAATATATTATTTGTAAGCTTTTACGTTCATTAATTTGGTACATAATTTTTTAAGATTTTTAACATTCTTTACTATTTGAAACTAGGAGATACGAGTACATACACTTAGTTATATGCAAAACGATGAACTGTTTCACTAATATATTTTATTAAGGTGAAATTATTATTCAGAAAAATTAAAATAAACAGAAATATTAGATCAGTTTATAAACAAATCTGCGAATCAGTGTATAGACAAGTGACGGCAGACGGCGTGCGGGGACAGAGTGGCGTAAATAATTGATAAATTGCCACTGAGCTCCCCGAAGTGACCCGGCCGTGCCGAGCTCGACCCAAACTCCGAATTTACGACCGTTTAATTGTAGCTTAATTCCCGAACTAGTCTTACCTCATGAAATATAGTTTACCGACAAAGCTTTCCTGATTTAGGTACACTTGATATTGTGGTAAGATTAATTACTCTCGTAGATTATTTAACGTAATCAATTTTTTTTTACTAACTATATATTGATAATTAACTTTATGAAAACTGTTTAATCAATAATGAGCTAGTTAAAAATTTTTCATACTCTTTTTTTTATTAAATCGACCCTTCTGATGATAAGTAAGTGCCCTATTCTATAAATAAACGCCTAATAAACATAAATAACGATTCTCGTAACATAGTTTGTTTTACTACAAAAAGTTATGAGATCTCATATAAAACCAAGTCAATTATTTTAGTGTCTACGGAAGTACCTGTTCAACAACTTTAAGTTATTTTCTAATTATTGACCTTCAGCATTTATGCTAATGACTGACATTTTCCTTATTGAAATTTTTCAGATTTTTCTTGATTTCAATTGCTTCACGAGGATAATAGTAACACTCGGGTCATGCAGATAAACAACGAGAAAATTTAAAACTAATGATAGAGCTTCAAAAATATCTCGTTCGTAAATACTCTTGTTTTTAAAAAAATCTATAAGAATTGGCCTACACGATGTGTTCGACTGAAATTTGTTCTTGCTCTATTTATTTCATACAAAATATTTTTTTCTGATAAAAAATAATAACAATAATATCATACAATATTAAGATGTTATTTTCCTATGCCCTGTAATTTCACTGTCATATCTCACTTTTCAAACCGAAGCACAATAATACAAGTACAGCTGCTTCGCAGTAGTGAAAAAATGAGTAGAGTAGAGATGCTTCATTAATCTTTCTACAAAAGACGATTTTTTTAATAAATTTCCCTGTATATAAAATTAAGATACCGTGTATAAATAACTAGTATATAGTATAGCTAGATCAAAATAAGTAATACTAGTTACATTGTAATACCAGGGAAGTATTGAGAATTAACAAATTTTATATATACGATATTTTCATTTTGGTTTACAATTCAAAATACTGGAATTTATGTGGATACAACTTACACACCCGACTAAATCCAACTTCGTAGAGAACAACAACTAATCATATTAGCTTTATTAATTATATCCCCTGGCGATGTTATTGCCGAATGAAAATGTATGAAGTAAACTTAGCAACTAGTGGGGGCGTCTCGAACTAATGTATTGTGAGTTCTGAGTATTTTAATGTTGTTTGCTGCACCATTGTGCATCGAACGTGGTCTCCTAAGAGCGAGGTTGGTTAGGGGAGTGAGAAGAAACCAGTAAAATTTTATTAAATGTATTTCTTTAACTTATTATAAGTAATTAAATGATTTGATTAGTTACATTCTAGTAAGTGGGCTCAAAATTGTTTATAATATGCAATATCCGTTAGTTATAAAAACCAAACTGAGAAGACTGATTCTTTAGATATAATTTCTATTTCGGGTATCATTAATTTGTTAGCTATTTATGGTTCTCTTGAAAGTAAGATATTATGTTAACATTGTTGAAATTTAAGTCTATTTTTTATATATAAAATGGTTATTAAAATTTATTTTGTTATTATTTCATTTCTACGATTCTGTGTAGATAATAAATGACTGCTTTCTGGTGTAGGTTACATTTTCGCCATTTGGTTTTATTTTTTGTAGCATATGAGCAAATTAAATGGCTCGTCAATAGACTAATAATAGACACTACACAATTTAATCTAATTACAATATACATGAAATTTAAAATCGGTTGAAAAGCGTTACCGCAACTTGGGTCTACCATAGACAGGGATAGATTACAACAAAATTACCAATGGTTAGTTTGTAAATTGAACACGGCAGTCTGCGGTTTAATAACTGCGCACGGTGCAACTATCAGATGCACACACGAACCACTATATTTCACGGTGATTTAATTATGACCTTTGACGGCACTACTCAATGGATGTTGAGATTTATTAAAAACGCTCAGACAGTTTTTGATTATAGGATAACATGTGTAACATCTGTGTTAATATTACAATTTCCTTGTAATTGCGAAAATTATAAAATACAATGATTTTTAGCTTGGTATCAACTCGATTCCTATCTCGTGAGTGTCGTAACAGCCGACTAAAGGAGGGCGAGGGATGGGCAGCAGCGTCCCTATTGAAGCATTTCTAAGGCCTGACTGTGGTTGCCAATCCCTCTGCCAAGCGTGGCAAATACTGGCAAACTCTCCAAGGGGAGGCTTATGTTCAACAGTGGATGGTTAAAGGCTGATATGATGACGATGATCAACCCGATCCGGACTTGGGTATAACGAAACAGTATACTCTGTTATGTCCATGGTCCTGCTCATGTCTATAGGCGACGGTTACCATCATCAGGTGGGCCATCAGCTTGTTTGCTGTTCTAAGTTGTATAAAAAAAAAGACTTGGAAACTTTGAGGACTGGAATAGTAAACGTCTAAGCCGCAACACTTTTAGATGATGTTTTAATTACTGCACTATTTTTTACTATTCCAAGGGATAGCAGTCGTAATATTTTTAATGAAATTCTAAGGCAAAGGGAAAATTACTATGATCGCAAACGAATCGCAGTGGCAACGAAGCATGCGTGACCGATAGTCACTGCTCGTGGCCCTGACGTGCCCCCAGTTTGCAGACACGAATATTAATTCACCGGCATCTAGTATAAACTTCATCCGCAGGCACATGCAAATTTCGCCGTTTGTTCTGTAATTGGCGTTCTTCTTCCGCTTGGCTATATTCTTCTGTGTTGTGAAAGTTGTCCAGTGTTTATGAATTTTATGACTATATTCCCAATTTTTAACATAAACTGTTTAGCTATGTTTACAAAAGACTTTTTGCGAAACAGAGAAACGAGTAATTCATACATACATTTTCATAGTTCGGACACACACGACAGCTTCGGAGACTCTAGACTTCTCTCTCAGATAGTGAATGAAATCAAATCAGTAAAGAAAATAGGTAGACCTATAAGTTACACTAGGTTTCCTTGAGTGCTTACATTCTTCTACTTTTAGATTATATAACGCGAATGTGGACAGATGCAGGCCCATTTCGACCCTTTCTTTTCTATATAAAGACAAAATGATGCAATAAAAAATTACAATTTGTGGAAGTTTCATCTAACTTATAAAAATAAATTTCCAACTCTACCAAGTGCATATAATCTATAGCATCAACAGAAAAAGATAATTCCATAGATAATAGTTTTGTCGTAAAATTATAAATTCCACGTTGACACAGAGGGCTATGAGTACTGTTACGGAATAAATTTTCAACTTAATTTAACTAGACAAACACAAAGGGCCGAGTCAAAGGGACCGACTTAATTTCAGTATTGAGGTGGAAACTAATGATAAGGTAGTTTCCATACTACACACGTAGAACCATAGATCGTTATACGATTTGAATTTAATTTAGCGATTCGCGTCTGGAATGTGAGATAATTACTTGTTTAAATTATTTCAATTTCTATTAGGTATGCGTTTTTAAATAAGGAATATGATTTGTAAGTAATATATTTTTTATTACTAGTATTTTTATTATGTATGATTGTGTTTCTTTATCATTGTTTGTTATTTGATAATGTTTGATCGTTAAGAAAATCTATTGAAAGATAAATCTATTGAAATTAAATCTATAGAATGATATTTTTACATATAAAAATACCAGTTAACTTTATCTATATTATCTATTGTATATTAATTTTTAATTAATTTTGGCTGTCTATGGGGATTGCCTATGTCCAGCAGTGGACGGATACTGGCTGAAATAATGATGATCATGATGTATACTAATTACATTTAATAATATTTTTCTTATTATTAGGATACTAGGAATTTTTATCTTGCAGATATAACAATGCCTTTACTTCAAATAAAATATTAAACTATCAATAAATATACCGAAAAGAAAGTCATCCGAAACAGTAACTTACGAGATGACACAGACTCATGTATGTGTGTGTGTGTATATCTATATAAAAGTTCGATAAATTATATTAAACTTTTTATAAATATTGATCAATTATGTTTTTACTAAATTCCATAAATAAGTGAATATCTTCGATTTGTTATGATGTTATAAAATAATATAGATATTTTTCGACATTTTTTTATCTACTAGGAGTAATTGTATTAATTTAACATTCAGATGATGATAAATGTCACGGTATCTTTAGAAGTACGTATCTTTTTTAATTCTTATAAAATTCGTACATAAATAAGCCGGTAAGATATTAAAATGTTTATGCATGAATTGTAGACTTATATTAGTATAATGAGGTAGAAAAACAATGCCCTAATAAACTTGCATTTTTTCATATTTTTATTTTAGAAAAGAATTATGTAGGTCAGTAAACTCTATCGTTTTAAACACGATGCCTCCATTATATTATTCCCCATCAATTGTCAAAACGACAGCATAAATTAAAGTAGCCTCAAGCGGGGGGTCGAGATTAATGTTAGTATTAATCGAGTGACCACTGCACAGGCCAAGCGGTTTATTCCGGGTACGAATAAAATGTATGTAACAATTTAATTTGGAAATTGTATTCTGCCCCAGATTTTATAAGAAGCTATATAAAAAGAGGCTTCATATAAGATTATCTAATCCTGCGAAAATAAGTTTCTCATATATAACAAATTTAAAATATATAATTATATATTAAATTACAAAAAATATATTTTATTTTTCTGCTTTAATGATTTTTTTTTCATTTTATTTATTGCTATATTAACTAGATAGAGTGTTCCAATACAAACGCTGTCTTAAAAAAGTCAAATTATTTTTTTATTTTTGTGTGTGTGAATACCAGAACGTATAGTTCTTATATAGCAAGTAGGGTAATATGTATTGTAGGGTTTAGTTAACAAATATTTATATATTTCTTATTGAATACCATAATGTGACACAAGTCTAATAATAATAATGAGTATAGCAAGTAAAAGAGAAGAGGACAACTTTTCTACTTGATAAAAATAGTTAATGAGTTTAAAGCAATATTACTCAATTCATTAAAATTCTTCCAATTGTAATACATAATTCTCACATTTATATTCAAGACAACCTGAAATAGACAGAGCATAATACTTCGTAATTATATTTTCTTTAACGATTGTTTTAAACGATAACAGAATCTCTGAAAGTTGTTTGTTCGCCATTCTGTTTAATATATCTAATTAATAATTAATTTGCATTTAACAAAAATTTTAATTAATAGAATACAAGCAGTACTATGAGCGGTGTCCGTTACGGGAGCTCGCTTAGGTGACCGCCAATTAAACTAGCGGCCGGTTTATCTTGCACGCCACCTGCGGGTAACGAGCGTGTCTTCCGGTCGTCCACTGCGTTTGACTGTCGCTACCTTCACTGCAAAATATATAAATCTAGTCTAATTTGCATTAGTCTATGTACAACTAAATAAATTTTCTAAAACTTTGTTTTGGGTAGGTATTTTAAAATACATATATTTTTAGATATTTTAACAGTAGTACTAGGTCATAGGTTGTACAAACTACTGTTATAATTTTACTAAAAGGAATATATATAATTATTATCATTGCAACATTTCGTGCAGTGCATTTTATATTTAAAGTAGTCATTTCATACAACTTTTCATACACGGATCGCCTTTTCTAAGATTATTTTTACTAATATTTTGTAAATGTGAAAATGAGTTTGTTTGTTACCTTATAGCGCTTTAACGGGTTAACCAATTATTATGACATTGGATATACACGTACTATATGGGATGGGTAAGGATGTAGGCTACTTTTTATTTTGGTCAATACTGACGACTGTATAAGTACTATTCTCGAATACGCGGCACACCTAATGTATTTATTTATCCAGCTGCGTATGAGGTTATCTCACATGGCACTTCACCGCCAGAGATCCAACAATGGCATTTAATGTAATTTAATTTCCTCAAACCCTATTTTATCGCTGGATTATTTGATCAAAGGGCTAATCGAGTCCACATACCTACAGTTTAGCCAAAGATAAACTTGCGACATGCGGGCGGCTGTGCGTGTTTAACTAATGACCGACTCATGGGGGTCTATTGGGAGTTGGGGGTTCAGGGAGGAGGTGATGGGGGTTGGTCCAGCGATATCATTAGCCACAGATGCCGTTGGCCGGTGCCCGGTATAAATACATTAAGTGTGCCGTCAAACTGCTAAAGCCCGTTTGAAACATAGTTTTAACTGAAGGTTTTCAAAATACCAAAATGAAATTTATGCCTATTTAAATTTTCTCACGTTCAGAGAATAAAGAATAAAATGATGTATGTTGAAAATTAAAATCAAAAGATGATTACGTAGTAAGTTAATTGCACTAATGCGAAAAAAAAAACACTTTTCCTATATTATATTAAGACATCTTTTCAAATAATTTGTATCACTTCTCATTAATATTTACTGTATTTGTTATTTCTCTTTTTACTTGGTGCAATAAAGTGTAAATAAATAAATAAATAAATAAATGTCAAAAAGAACATTATTATTTGTTATGATAAACTGATAGTGTTTTAATCTTATATCTTCATCATAAGCAGTCCGATTACAAAAATTCTTCTTTCAAGCTACAGTCTGATTATTAAATTTGACGAAATATTTCGCCATCATCAACGTATGACATTGTCAAAATAATAAAAAAAATCTTTTTCACAAAAATTAAATGCTATCCAATAGATCGAAAGTTGTGGAGATGAAATAAACATATTAATGTTTATAAATAGAACAAAAATATCTTATTATTTAAGCAGCGTTTATTTTGTTCCTTTATGACCAATTCTGTGGTTTTAGTCGTGTAAATCAGTATATACATAAAGTATCCTATATGATAAGTTAGGATAAAATCTATCCGTGTTCCAAATTTTATTTAAATCCGCTCAGTAGTTTTTGTGTTCTTACAAACTTATAAAAAATTATAATAACACTAGAGAAAATAGGATTTAAACGCTTAAATTCCCAATACTAACATCATAATTCAATAAAAGTCGTAAGACATATTCATAATTTTTTGCTATTCTTATCGGTAGTTCACAAGAGAACGGTACGCATTAAAATCAATAAACAATGAAAAACAGCGGCCACTGCATGGGATATGGCGTCATAAAATTCTATAAACCCAATAAAATTCGTGCTCGGCGTTAGAACGTCCACATAAAATCTGAAAGTACATAAACATATCATATGTGGGGCTAGAGTTATCCTCACAAAAAGTTTTTGCAGGGATAACCGTCGGTATCCACAGATGGTTATTTTATACAGCGAAGTGGAGTTAAAGACGGGTGTTTAGAGGAGTTCGTAGCGGAAAACGTAGACGCTCTACGGATACGGCAACACGAATAGTAAGCCATCTCTTCATATCGTTCTCGGTAATGTGCCGGCATTTTATTTTCAAGACAGCTTACCATCTGGATTTTATTTAATACAATATATAAATTCGATGGGGTGTATAAATA
Source organism: Galleria mellonella (assembly GCF_026898425.1). Lineage (NCBI taxonomy): Eukaryota > Metazoa > Arthropoda > Insecta > Lepidoptera > Pyralidae > Galleria > Galleria mellonella. The sequence continues at coordinate 1,126,686 of NW_026442172.1, read as the reverse complement.
TATTTAGTAATGAATTATATATAAATGACTATGATCAATAAATGTATTTCTATATAATTTAATATTTTGTTGTCCAATATGATATCCTAATAATCCTGGCAATAGTGATGTTAGACCAGTAAGGGACAGAACCTTGTCACAAACTATTGCAAAAAGAATAATTGAAATCAGTGTAAAACTGGCAAAGATATAGCGTTTCTTACATATACACGAATACAGACAAAATGAGTATGTGTGTAATAACGTTAGTTCCCACATGTAAAGCTATCTGGGACTACTGATACTATATTTTTACTAGTTGTGATAAAATTACAGGCACCATTTTAATACACACAGTTTAAAAGCGTGTTAAAGTGTTGTTTCACACTAGCTTCACACTTATAAAGTAATCTGCAACACGTTGTACTTGTGAAATAACGAAGGAACGCAGAATCGTCTAGATATAAAATATCATAAAGAGTTGATAATGCAGTATATTTACTGCCGCAATCCCTCCTCGTTTATTGCGATATAAATCGGCAACTAGATATGATTTATCAGCTCATCACTCTTGGTTAGCTATGAGGCATGTTCCTCCTGTTATTGCCTTATAAAGATTTTGTATCTAACGTTTGCCGTATTTTTTTCTATTTTATAAAACAGATTTTTTTTAGTATAATAAATTGGTACATAGATTGAAATACTTAGTGACAATTTTTAATGACTTGAGAAACAGTTACAACGTCTTTATAAGTAAATAATTATCTTACATATTATTTATTGAAGCACTCTTAGTTTGTAAATAATAAGTATAATAAATAATTATACAAAGAAACAAATAATTGCATTGTGCAATGTTCGAACTCGAGACTATCCGAGAGTGAGGCGGTGTGTTAAATCTGTACACAACCTATATAGTCAAATAAAAAAATCTAGCTATTTAATTAACATATTCTATTATGTATAGAATTGCTGTAAAATTATATTTTAAATGTTTATTAATATATTATACATTAATTATATTATATTGTATATTCCTATTGAAACGATTAATGATACCGTTAAAATTATTGATAAATCGAACTTCTGTTTACAATTATTATATTACTACTTTGAATTAAGCATGTAGCTACTAAATTAATTGTTTCATATAAAATATGTAAAACCAATTAGGTGTTTTAAAGTTATAAATTAAACGACTATATAGAAAATGGTCAACAGTAATATATTTTTTATTCTTATAAATCCCTCTAGCTTCATACCCTATTATACAAAAGCCACGGTTGACTTAAAACATATTACAGAGCTCTGGGGACACTCACCCTTTATATAGCATCAGTACAACGAAATTGAAATGGATCGGATTCGAGAGTCCATCCATCACGGTCTTTGCCCCAGATCTAATGGTTTTTTAATAATTCCACTTCGGTCGGCCGGCGTCATTAGAAGCAAGTGTGATCGAGTGTCGATTGTGCGATGACAGTTGACTGTTCTCAATATAATCGTACCAATAATGGCCGCTAGACTGGATAATGAAAAAATTGCACTTTATGTGTGAAGCAAGAACAATGAAAAAATATTTATGTCAATTATTATATTAATAATTCATTATTGAATACTAAGACGGGATTATCGTTACATTTTCACTCATTAAAAAAACACAAAGAATAAACTCAAAATCTAACATATAAGTAACAATATTAAGTTTAAATTCATGAACACAAATACCTAATTATTTACAAAAAAACTACAAACCAATTCATATCAAAATTACCTCCACAGACATAAGCTCATTTTGTATTCAGATTTAAAACTATTTCATTTAATAATTTCAGCAATGCCCCTTTGTTCTGTTTGAACATTACCTTAAATATATCATTCCGATGTCATAAGCGGAAAGTAAGACAATAAAGGAACGAAGACAGGAATGCGCTAGGGGAGGAACAAACAGTCACTGACCGCTATAAACAACGAACAACTATGTGTGCGGTCACCTTTATATTTCATGCAAATCGCCCTCGGCCGCTGTAAGGAAACGGTTTCATGGAGCAAATGGATAATGTAATAAACGGTTTATTCCCTTGCTAACAATAAAGTTACTCATCTTTTTTCTTTTTTCATTCGGACTGGCATTACTTATTATTCTATTTAAAAATTAAATATAGGTATGAATAGTTTATTTTGTTTAATTTAGGACAAAACAAAAATACATAAATCATGAAAAATAATACAAATGCATTAAGTAAGTGTTATAATTAGTATGTTACAGTATGTATATATATTTTGTCAAGTTTGTGCGCATTGACTTTTATTTTAAATAACTATATTAATAAATATATAACTAAAAGAATAAATGTTATAAAGCTTTTTGTTATAGGTTCCTCTAATACGAGCTCTCAAGCTCTAATATCTAAATTGGCATTATCATCTTCTTAAAAGATATGATAATGTCAAATAAAGTATAAGATAAGAGTTAATTAAGACTGACACCATATTATATCTGAGTTTTAAATTTGGAATAATTTATAACTACTTAAATCGAATGCAAAAAACACGACGCAATGCGAGTTTATCTTTGACCTTATACACGTGTATAAAGTTAAAGATAAAGCAAAAGTTTTTCAAATAGTTTCAGAGTCGTAGGTAAATGTATATTTATATATGGCTCTGAAATTATATGAAAAATTGTGGCGGTATTCTTTGTTATTCAATTCGCATATTTTTTTAAGGTAGGTTTTAAAATACATTTATGTACAATGGTTTTGATATTATTGAATTGAAATTGAATTAAATATATTTGAGATAGCTTAGTCCGGACATGATTAGATATCATATTAACATCTAATTACTCTTCGGGTTACAGTTTTCAATAAATTATATGGTAAATATTTCTACTTGCGAGTTTTTATTTTATATATTTGATTTATTAAATAATTAACCACTTCTAGATGGCGTATCAAGATAAAACATACAACAGATTTGAAGTTAGATCTTCAAGAACTATGAAAACAGTATCCAAATTGGTGCAGTAGTTTTTACGTGATGTCAAAACAAACATACAGACAAACAGACAAAATTTCTAAAAACATGATTTGGTATCTATTAAGACCCCTCATATAAATTTTTCTCCAATATCTTCCATGTATCAGATATCGCCTAGTTACAATTTTATTATATGTTATTAGCAACATTAAAATGCGTATTCTCCAGTTATATTTCACTTATGCAACGTCACAGTATAAAACCTTTATCTAAAAATGCATCATCGAACGCGATCTATACAGCTATAAAAGTTACAAATAACCGCGAAATGACGCGTCATTAAATAATACGGCCAAGATAAGTGCAGATTAATGTGGTTTTTATATCGCCAAATCGATACTATACGTTTTCAAAGCATCCCCCTGCTGCATGTTAAAACGGTAGATCGAGCAATGTATGCGATCCCGAATTACGATACCGTAATGTTAAATTTTGTCATGCAAAAATGTTTGATATCGAATTTGTACCAGTAGTACGAAATTATTTTAGTTTCACTTTTCCCTAGGATTCGCTTGGGTGAAAGAGCAGGAATCTTAAATATCGGATGAAAAAGAGCTTAAATTTAATCTTACTCAGTCCTCTACTATTTGCAAAAGTTCCATCAAATCTAGTTTAGTCTGTGGAAAATAGAAGTATAACTGTGGTTTGTGATTCCTAAAATCAAATCATGTCTTTAACAATTAAATAAACAGAATTTTTCAAAATGTTTAAATTATTTAAAAATTATTGTCTCGTATTTCATATTTCGTATGAAATGTACGTAGTTATAAATCTACTAGAAATTTTGATATATCGAAGGAACTTCTTAACAAGTAGAAATAAGTGTATTGTACTGTACTTTAGAGTATATATATTTTACGTACATTTATGTATTTTAGTAAAAACAACAATAGAAATGTAATATTTGGATTGCACAATCGTAGTAACATTTTATGTGACACTCATATTTCAAATGTATAAAAAAGTTTGCCCTACCTTCGTAAATAATATTGGAAGGGCAAGCATCTGTGCAGAAATCACCCGGTCACTAGAATATTGTTTTCACTATATTAGAAACGTGATCGCAATTTTAAGAGCGAAAAAATTCTATTTCGACTGAGTGTCTGACGTTGGGCGTATTTGATTATACGACGAGTGTGTATTCGCTTTTACAGTGTTATAAAGTGAACGATATTGGAAAGTTTTACGATTCGATTTACATGCGATATTGAAATATTCACTGGCGAATTAAAATTTTAGTGGACTCCGATGAGAATGGACTCTTCGTATATTTTCAACGTAACTTTTTTTTTAAATAAAAAAAAATATTAAAACGGATATAACTAACCTTCCCACTGGAGTTTAATTCATTTTCATAAATAAGACAATCATTGAGTGATCATTGATATGTTGCAAATGGTTATACAACTTATTAAAATACATTTATATATTCATGTCAAACTAATTAAAATGGTCAATTTTTATTGTTTAAAAGAAATAAAAGTACGATATTTTTGTACTTTAGTTGTATATTTATGTAATTTTAAAGTTTATCTTTGTACATTAATTTATCCACAGAATAAATTTATTTAGCAATTAAGCCTTTAAGAAGAGTTGTGTATAGATTTGCCTTTGTGAGAATGTATCAACGATTACTTTATTTGTAAAATTAGTGAAGTTTTTTGTTTATTAATTTTTTTTTAATTTAAATATAGTTATCTAGTTAACACGCTATTTATTCTTAAATGATAAAATGAATTTACTGGCTATAAATTTATTTTATTATTTGATCCAACTGAAATACAATTAATTGTATTTATAGTTTATCTGTCAAGTCGTTGTTTCACTTCGATCTGCAGTTAGGAACTTGATCCAGCCTGTTCCCCGTAGATAGAACTAGTATTTAGTTAGTGGGCATAGTTAAAGCTATTTTCTCTGTCTGATACAGATAATTTTAACTCCTCTATTCATATCTACTATTACTAAACATCTTTTGGAAATATAACGTATTTAGTTACATACTCGTACAGTTTACAGTTTTCCTTACACATTTAATCTAGATATATGTATTTATTATTAACATTTTATTTATTTATTGTTAAGTTAAATAAGCTAGTTGAAATTTTATCAGTTTTAAGTTAGATATATGTCTACCCAACTTAAAACAACTATTTGATAAAATATTTGTTAATTATTTCTTACTAGCTATTTAATGGTTCACCAACCTACTATTCATTGATACGAGTATTTAGTATGGAGAAGAACATTGAACAGGGATATAAGAAATAATGGTTGAATATTGATTGATGAATTATTTGACAGAGATACTATTACTTCTACTCCTACTAATCATATAAATGTGAAAGTTTGTAGATATGTTTGAACAAAATAGAAGAAAATAATCTTTATTCAAATATTTTAGTTTATAAGCTCTTTTGAATTGTTATTTTTAAATGATTTTTCTGATAGTGGCAATATGCTTGTGGTTTAGATGTTTGTATATTTAGTACTCAGTCACGACTAAATGGCTGAACGAATTACAATGAAATTTGGCATATGGATAGAATATTTATTTATTTATTCATTTATTTACATTCTAACTTAACACATAGGATACTTTGTATACAGATTAACATGAGAAAAGTCACGAGTAATAGCTAGTATATAATAGTTAAATATGTAGTGTACTAAAAGTAGAAATTTATTAAGGATTTACGTGCTAACCACAAATATTTATTATTAACTGTAATGCTAACATCTATAAACATGATATTGTGACCTGCTTTCATTAAATTGTTTAGAGGCGAACAATGTTTTGTGGGACGTACATCCGCATGTCAAGAACTAGTGACGATGTCTATTTGTTCATTGATTCAATCCAACAGGAAATTAATGTTGCGATAACTGTTCTCTCTTGTCTTATTGTATTGTCTTATAGCTGCTGCAGTGCTACAAGATACCAGTGTCTCGAGTGAATGACAATAGAAACTGAAGTAGAGTACTTTGTACATGTAAGCATTGTATAAGCGCTATGTTTATTTGTTGACATCCTAAAATGAGTAAATCGAGCGATCACTCTGATAATCCTTACTAATGATAAAGTGTTGGTTATGTCAAATAATCACATAATTGTTTTTATTTATATTTTAAGGTGTAAATAAAACCCATTTCTCCTACCAGTCTTCTCTTGTACGTACGTGAGAGAGAAAGTTTGCCTGTGTGTAATATTATATTATGTGGTGATGGTTTTTTGTTTGTTACTTCTTGAAACTTTAACGAGACGATCAATTGTCCTGTAATTTGGTATACTCGTATATGTTTTTTGTATATGCTTTATTGCACATCATACACATATTTAAACTATATATATATATAAGGGTTAAATGTTTCTTTTAACTTTGTATTCCAGTCAATATATTCGTAAATTATGATAGTCGTATGAAGTAAAAAAAAAATTGTTATGGGTACTTAAAATTGTTGCGGTCAGAATTTGACTACTGACCACATTTTATTTGCTATAAGTGTAAGTACTCTTTTCTTTATAATGGCACTAGACGTAGAATAATGCAAAGGATTTTTGCACCTATTACATTAAATATAAATTAGCAACGAAAATTCAGAGAGAAACTCAATTCAGACAAATTATTTGTATTGGTTGTAACCATTAATTTTGGACTCCTTGTCCAAAGTTTAGACAAATTAGGGTTGATTATGTTGTTCGTTAAACTGAAATCAATATTGCTCCGGGATTGTTTGTTTAATGTAAGCTTGTTATTAGTTGTTATGTTTTAGTTCGGCCTGGTTTAATACTTAGATACTATCCAATACTATTCAGCTAAAATTATTTCAACAGTTACCTGATATAAATTCAGTTAAAGTGACTCATCAATCATTCTTATTTTTTTTTACAGTGACAATAAGATCTTATTGATTTATATAAATGATTCTTTTCAGCTGATTTCTAAAAAAAAAGGTTTCAATTCGGTTGTAATTTTTTTATGTTTGTTACTTTTTATTATCTAAAAAGATATTATTAGGTTATTATATTTTTAGATTAAAATTTTTCTTATAGAAATATTATAAAAACCGGCTTAGTAGTTAAGTTTTCAAGTCAAAGTAACTAGTTTTACCACAATTTAAGTCGTCATTTATTTGTGGACTAAAATAATAAATTATTAAAATTTATATTATCTTTTTTTGTATATTTAAGTATAAATGGATAACTACAATTTAATGAACTTATTAAGTTAATTAAATTTCTGATGTTCAGTTATAATTAAATAAATAAACATTAATAAATTTTTGATTAGTCGAGTTTTTGATTATAATATTTGTATTGTAATTTACTGATAAATTCAGTGTATACAGTTAAAACCGGTTTGTCTGAATACAACCAGTCTGAAGGAAGTTGTCGGCAGTTCCACTTGGCTGTTCCACCGCAGGAAATTCCCCGACTCGCAACTTCGCCGATGAAAGAAATACTTCCTCGAGTTTCTTTATTAGTCTTTTGATTTGTTGTATCTCTTTTATACAAATACAAATGAAAGGATTTCATTTCATTTTGTTGTTTTTACATTATAAGAAAGGTAGTGTAATTTCTACCAACAAAAAGCTCAAGATTAATCTAATAGCCGAGCAGTTCATTTTGTAAATTGATGAGTTTTTTTATTGAAGGTGTTATATATTTGTTATAAACTATTTATTTAATTATTTCATCAACTAGGTAAGCTTTACAGCCTCTTAATACGTTGACTCAGGAAAGCATCAGTACAGTAACACCAATGTATAATTAAATAGAATAATATTAATTAATAATTAGATTTAAATTATATAACAATAATAGAAATAACATAAATGTTCACCTACTTCTCTGATCATAAACAATTTGTGATCATCCGACGAAACTCCAGTAAGTTGGAGGTAAACACGTCTAATTGCGAATTATTACTATGTTACTCTTATAAATAAATATCCTCCAATTTAATAATAATATAAATATGATAATTTAGAAAATTATGATCGGTAACTTAAAAAACATTATTTTAGTCAACGTTAGATATGTTTATATTTTCTGTTATATTTAGAATTATTTATTATAGTAAGATTTATTATTATTATTGATTATTTACAACTTCTGCGTAATATTTTAATGTAATATAATATATATTCGTTATAATATTACACTACAAATATAACAGAAATAGTATAATAATGCCAGTAAATAGAGAGCCCGTATCGCCAACAGACAAAGATTGAATTTAGAGAGCTTAGTTTCAAACTAAAGCGTGATTTAATTTTAAGGGCGAGTTCTCCCGGCTTTGAGTAGCCTCTTAATAAATCTGCTACTTACTACCTCCGGGGTTGGTGGTTCGAATCTCGTGGGATGGCTCCATTGCGAATTAAGTTGTTAGCCTTTCCAACACTGACCATCGGATATTGTATTAACTTTGTAATTGCCAAGAATTTAGAACCGTTGAGAGTATTTAAGGTAGATTGCGATATATATAGGTTATTATACCTTATATTTATATGTATTGAGTACGTATCGTATTCTCTTTCGATATTGAATTGTCGATAACAGAAAAACAATCAATAGAGTGGATTATTTAATTATTTAATACTCACTAATGTAATGCAGGATTTTTAATTTCTATCTACGCACAGTTCTTAGAAATACTAATATCATAAATATTAAATTTTGTAAAGATGTTTGACTAAGTAACACACGGTTGAATAGACTTTAATGATATTTGAATTAATATACACATTACTTCTTATGTAGATATTTAATGTTATTTCACAAGTTTACTTACCAATATGTGAAAGTGAGTTTACCTTTTGGTGTTTTTGTATTTACAAAAAAAAAAATATGAACGTAGTGTTTTGGATGGAGAAGGATACAGTTTATTTTTTGTCTGTCAAACAATGTCTCAGTCAAGCGGACGAAGTCGCAAGTAAAAACTAGTATTATTTTGAAAGATAGTTACGTCTGGCCACAGGTCGTCAAAGGGGAACTAATCCTAACTATGATTAATTGAATTTTGAAGTGATTTGCAATGCCAACATACCCTCAGTTGAATTGAATCTGTTACTTCAGTCTGCGATACAAGCTAAGTATAACTTGGTCTGAATTTAGTCTAAGTTTCGTACGTCAGACAGGTTAAGAATTAGACAGGGTTGTACTAAGGGCTATTAATATAATAGTGATTGATAATAGTGAGTGATTGTAAACAATATTTTTAATTTATACTCAATACTTGTGTAAATGTATACATGTATAAATATGTATATAAACATATAAAAGTTATGAACATAATTATTATATGTATTATCGCTTTTGATCGATATTATGATTCTATTTTTGAAAATTGCAGTATAAGATATATTAGTACTTATTAATTGAAACTATAGAATATATTTAATCCAAAAAAACATTTTTTTTTATAACACAGAGGGCAAACGAGCATGCGGTTCAACTAATGGTGACTACAGCCGCTCATGATCATCCGTAACACCAGAGGCATTACAGTTGTGCGATGAAATACCATCCAAAGTAATAATAAACAAATTTACTTTCACATTCGTAAGCATCAATATTTGCTATTAGTGATTAAGTAATAATTAGAATTTTCCACACCATCCCTCAAATTAGTACTAAAATATATCTATACATATCCATTAAAGTTAATGGACTTTAAATAACTAGAGTAGGGTCCCCATCTGGACAGCATTCGTGTTTAAGGGGTTTGCCACCAGTGGGAATAGTGCTCAAGTTTTTGATAGTTTGAGCGGCTTCTGTATTTACTGGTTAAGTTTACGGGTCAGTTTTGGAAGGGCCAGTCTTGTGGGAAAACAGTGGGTCAGTGAAGTTAAAGGTTTTTGTGTGTACTCAACAGGGAATTATGTGCATTATGTTAGTTCAAATATATATTGAAATATCTCAAAATAATATAATATTAAAATATTTTGGGACCAAGATCCAATGAGATTTTAGGTAAGTGTCAAAATATTTTATAAACTTTAAATTGACAAAATAGTTTTAATTTACAAATAAGCAGTTTCTATATATTATATATTAGACATTCAAAAAGAGACACCGAAATAGTGGCTTTCATTAAAATAATAATTGTTTTAAAAATCTACTTTAATAGTGGTAAAACCAATTACTTTAATTTAAAAACTGAACCATGAAACTAATTTTGATAAAATTTCTATAAGACCAATCTGTAAGTAGGTATATCATTTCAGATAAAAATAAAAAAAAATCTGAATTAGTTTACAATTGACGAAGTTATGAGGCAATCAGTTTTGTTACACGAAGTTGGTTTTTTTTTAATATAATCTTAATTATTTAATTTATCCACATATGTAAAAAAGTGATTTTGCATCATTTAATGTCCTGATTTTGAACAATTGCTCTCTCGATATTGAAGTAAGAGAAGAGTAGTAAAGTACAGACTAAAAGACTGTAATATTTTAGTAAGCATTTTCATAAACAACATGTGCATGTGCAGTGTGCACGTGCCTGCAATCAGTCATCCTCCAGCGGCTGTCCCACTATTTGTACTCTGTATTCCACGTACCGTCTGAATGCTGCCTGCAATTCCGCGCCAATATGAAAATACAAATCGAATTAAATCATAAAGAAATTTTAATCTGAACAGATAACGCGCTTAGTTGTAAAAATTAAAACCTATAAAACTTATTTTAACTATCAGAGTGTCCAAATATTTCGATAAGTAAAGTTTATTTTATCATGGTCAGGAACAACGGAGCTACCTGAGACGGATGGCCGTTTCTTTTAATATTTTTCATTAATAAAGGCATAAATCTGTAATATAAATGCATGTAATTAAATAAATTTGCATTTCCTATTTTTGCATTTATTATTTTTCCTCAGTCTAGCTTTTGGCCCGACTATAGTTCGGGTCAGTCTTTCTGCCGTTTTTACTTTACTAATCTATCTAATTCGAATAAGCATGTTTTCGGTCACAATATATAGCCAGCGTCTTTTGACTGTCTACGATATCTAGAGTAAGTAATAATTGTATTTTTTAATATTCCTTATTATCAGTTTAAATAGAAGTAGAGTCTATATGTTTATTATTGTTTAACTGAGCAGTGTTGCAGATATATTTATTTTTGCATTAAAATTGACAAAAAGAGAAGACAAATGATATATAAAAAAGACATTAAATATTTCAATACCTAGTTAAGTGTACCCCATTTATCTTGCTTACAAATAAAGAAGTACTTGTACAGTGAAAAACCGTATTACAGTTCACACATATGACGACCTCCGTAGCGGAGTGGTGGACGCGTCGTTTTGCATTAATGACGTCCCGGGTTTGATTCCCTGTCAGGCCAAGTTAGGAAACAAACTTTTCTTATTTGGCTCAAATCTTTATTCAGGTAATGAATATATTTTCCAGATATATATTACCTGGTACCTCATAACACAAGGTATCCTATCTTGAGGACCAAACCAATGGTATGATTGTTGATAGTAAAAAAATATTATCTTAAAGATACTGTAGACATAAGCAGAAATTTTTGAAGCTATAGGAATAAATAAATTATAACCGACATATTCACAATACCGTTTAATTAGCACAATATGTATATCGAGAGGATAGATGCAATAGCACTGTTTAGAGCGGCGATCACGTTCAGAATCGCATGTCGACAGCGACGACTGTTTGTTCAGGCCGTGTCGGACGCGCGGCCGACATGTTTGCGCGGGAACATTAGCTAAAACAGACGTGATGCGAATTTGATAACGTTTTGTGGTCTAATAATACTTCTAATTAAAATTATATGCATTGTTATTTGGAGTATTGTTTTGTTATAATTCGTTATCTTTTTAGCAGATGAGTTTGGCGGGTTATTTGCATATGCGTTCTCAAAGATTTGGAATTTTCAATCAGTATTGCCAATTAGAGATAGTCAGGAGGATTATTATATTATATTCCAAATTATAATTAATGTAATAAGAATATAACAAACCCTTTAAACAAATATAATAAAAATAAATAAATAATGATAAAATACCATTATTTATTTATTTTTGGCAAATTTCACTAAATAGGTATAATTATTAGAAATACTCTATAATTATTGGAAATAAAATATAAACAGCGGGATGAACTAGATATTAGTTTTTCATTTTATTTTATTATATTTTGGTCCGTGATCGACTTAAAATTTCGACACGTTTCAAGCAAAGGGTTAAAGATTTTTTTGCTAGAAAGACCTGAAAGATTAATGACAACAAGTAATCTGTTAAGTTTACTACGAGCGCCATCTTATAATAAAATTATTTTAATTGGGTTTTATTAATTAATGTTCAATTTAATATTGTATAATATAATAATGTAAAAATTGCAATTAAATAAAATTACATTATTATATGTAATTATTTATTATATTATTAATTGTAAGTTTATGAATAAAACCCTTGTAGTATACATAAAAATCATAAATATAATATGTAATAGGTTAGGTACTTATAATACTTTACCTGTAATTTATCATATTATGGCAATTTATTATATTAATAAATTTTCTTATAAAAACAAAAAAAAAATATTGACACGAGTACTATAAATACACTTAAGTATTTATTTGAGATAAATGTCATAAATAAAATACATGAAACACCCAACCCTCTCATTTTACAAAAACAAATAACAATATATTTAAATTTACAATACAAAAATCAGTGCGATTAACATCTTTTAACACAATATCTTTATATGAATAAAATTATTTTGTTACATCTAATAGCCAAATAGAATATTATTATAAATAAAAAATAATTTAGCTTTCATCTATTTAAGCATAGTCACGTATGAGTACAACTGCATCCAAAAGTATTATCAAAAACAATCCAATATCATTTGTTTAATATAAAATAATTGAATGCTTAATACATTTTATTAAATGTAATATTGATTTTAATATTAGAATATTTGAACCAGAGAGAGACTTTGTATAAAAGTCGATTGCTTGGGTACTTTTGTCCCATTCGTGTTTCAACCGTGAAGCAGTTGTGTTTGCATGGTTATGTTTCGGTTTGAAGGGTGGGATATGGCATGAATTTACTGGGTATAGAGGAATAACACCTGAGTCCTCAGGAATGGCAACGCATAGGTGGTATCATGGGCGAAACAGTATACTCTGTTATATCTATAGTACTACTCATGTCTATAGGCGACGGTTACCACTTTCCATCAGGTGGGCCATCAGCTTGTTTGCCATTCTAAATTGTATAAAAAAAAATGTATATAGGCGCTTAACTTTCCATTTAAATATATAATTTATAAAAAGTATATACTTTGTATTTAATTCAAACTAGACAAAACGTATTTGATATTGTTTAAGTCTAGATACCTACATAATAGACTATTATACTCGCATAATGAACTGGAGATGTATCTTAAACTATTGCTCTGGCAAATTTAACTAAATTGAAGTGTAGTAGATTGCAGTCTATGGGGGAGGCTTATGTCCAGCAGTGGACGGATAATGGCTGAAATGATGATGTTGAATGATTATGAAGTGTAGTAACATACTTTTACGCAAGTTTTTAACCAGTTTATATATGTGTAACTTTCAGTTTTATGTAATATAGAGGTCATCTTTAAGTTGCAAATATGTATACTGTTCATATGTTTTCTTCTTGGATGTACACACTGTACGTACACTGGGTGTGAGCACTGAGTCAGCGAATGACCGACAGTAACAAATTCACCCGTGGTCGCAAACGCATGTTGTTTTAGGCCGTAGACAAACAAGGTGCAGCGTGACCGGTGCTAATACCGTGTTTGCTCTTGATATTTATGGTACGACCGTCTACTCGATATGCTCACACGTCCGAATAATTAGCTCGTTATAAAACGCATGACGTTAAGTTATTTTGTTTGTTATGCAATTATCGTTGTGACGGTACAGTTTTTTTAACGTTCTGTATTAGATAAGAAATTAAATAAGATGAAAACTAAATTATCAAAACTCTTGACTCTTATTTCTATAATTATATTAGAAAATATAGAAACTCAAATATGACCATTGTTTGACTATATTATTGAAAAGTTTAAGACAAACTGTCTAAAAATTCCAATATTGTAGATGTAATTATTTGTAGTAAACAAATAATAATATACTTTATATTAAAGTAATGCAAGCTGATTAAAAATAAGAACTAACATTGTATGGCTATATTAAATTATAAAATGTTTTGTGGCTTTGTCATACATGAATATTATTATTATTATTTATGGATGCAAATGAATGAATTATGATAAAGTTGTTTATATTACATCGAGTATTTTCGAAATTTTATATAGATACTTTTATGAAGAAACTAATACTTTTATTATGATTTGCTTATATGCTTTATATTCCTATTTCCTTTGACTATATCACATTTTGTTTTGCCCAGTAAAATACAAGCGGGATAAATAGCATCCATACAAGCAAAATATCGGTACTATGGCTTCATAGCATAACTAGATTACCGATCGGTGAAGTGGTACTCGGTAGGTAGGTAACTAACTGATCGATACTACCCTTTTATGCCACCGACAAAATTTGTGTGACTTCTCGGATTTGATATGACAAAACAACACTGTTTCTCATTCATTCAATTTGTATCAAGCATCAGAATATAACGCCATGTCTGGTCGTTGTGGAAAATGGAACTTGTAATTAGATAGGAGCTAATGTGGTAGACGTATCGGCTTTATAGCGGACGGCTCGATTAAACGACATAACCAGATTACTGACCGGCGGCTAAGTGGAAGCTGGCCAGCGCCGTAAACTGCCCGCTCGATAATTACTGAACGTGCTATCATATTAACTTGTAGTTTATTTGGTTCACTATATTCAACAGTATAAAAAAAAAAATGAAAATCATATCGAAATAAGTATCTCCTACAGAATGAGATGTGATACTCCTCTTGCATGTTTGTTGTTTTTTTTTTTCAGGATAAACAATAATGAGGAAGCTCTTTAGCGAATATCGATGCTCAGAAATTTAATGCTTTCAAAAAGCTAAATAAAAAACCGTAAGGTTTAATATCTAGGGCATGTATAATGACATGATAAAGGGCAGAAAATACATTGAATGAATTAAGAAGTTGTGGTCTAAAAACATATTATTGGAAGGGGCTTGTATCATAGCAGTTAGCAACTATTTCGACTAGAAAAAAGTGTCTTTCATTTTCTCTCTCTAATATATCTATTAAAAAAAGTAACAACTAAGTACTATACACTGAGTTATATGTAATTGTATGAATATCTATAAGGGTCCCTTTCAAAACATCAATGTCTAAACAAGGTAGCATAATAATTCACTGCAGTACCTACTATTAATTCGCCATTCGTCTCTCTGTTAGGCAGATGTAATTAACTAAGGGTTTAATGACCTCCCTTCTAATTGGAGCCTAAGATTTGGAAGCCATCGTCTTACATATTCATAGAGGCTTCAACCTTGGGGCAGGTAACTGTAATTATTCAAGAGGCAACGGTCATGCAAATTGGTTTGTGAATATCGGTCATGTTTATGTCAGATTCCAGTGAAAATTATTGCGGATTTGGCTTTGTGCGTACCATGTTGATTGTTAGGAGTTGTATACGTAATCTATCTGATATACTCTACGAGATAGTTTTATAGCTATCCGTACGGTACATAAATACTATTGAAGTTATTTATGCAACACTTAAAGTCATGATAATTATAGTTAACGGATTTATTTTCTTTTTAATTAATATAGTACTCTTTTATATAAAAAAATGAATGTTTTAATAATGATAACTTTTGAACCTTACTACACAGGTATTGGCATTTTCGTTGTATTAGTCAGTACAAGTATTTTAGTAGGAGTTACCCATAAATATTTTATCCCTTGCTAATTACCGGAATGATGTGCAAACACATGAGTAAGAACTCGAAAGAGGGTAACTTGACGCATCGAGGGCTACAACGTATTAATAATTTAATGTGAAAATACCATTACCATGCGAGTGTAATTAGCAGTGTTTACATAAATGATTTTAAGAACATTGTATATTATTATATTTGTATGTGTCAGTATATTGTTTTAAATATAATTTAATATTTGTATTATTTCACATTAATATTTGATAAGGATGAAAATTATATAAGTATTTAAAGAAATTCAAATTGTAGCTTTAGAAATTTATACATTATGTAAAATATTTTTTGATAGATTAAATTTTTCTCGATTGTGCCTAAGGGCATACCATCATGTGTTTATTAAATTATCTCTCCGATATTGTGGAAATTGTCAAAAAACTTTTTTAAGAGAATGGTAACATTAGAATTTAAAGTTTTAATCTACAAAAATACCGTGACTTCAATTATGACAAAGTGTAGAACAAATACTGCAGCGAAAAATCAAAATCGAAGCGCTTGACAAATTCCTCCTTTTTGCGATCATATAAAAATGTTATTGGTAACTAGGTAACGTATTTTATTTTATAGATATATTTAATCTGTAAGATTTACTTAAAGTGCCTCGAGGCCATAAACAGCTAAATCTAACATGCTAATTGCATATTGTTATCTTTGACTAAGAAGATTTGTTTCTATAACAAACTGCGTTTATCTCGTAGACAAGGAGTTGGGAACAGCGAAAGGGCCAGCTTACCCTCAAAAGGGATGGTTGTTGGCTAAGTGAGATCCCACTTAACCAATTATCTGAGTCAAGGTACATACCTATAATACATTACTGCCATAGAGAAAATAAATGTTTGTATGTATGTAGTGATATACATAAATAAATATAAACACTGAGTAACACGGTTATTTTTTTCTCGACAGACCCGTGATATTTATTACTTATGTATATAAATTAAAATTTTGCTTTACAAAAGAAGACAATAATTTTAATCGTGAGAAAATTAATATTGAACTAAAACAGGAATAAACCTTATTGTTAACAAAAAGAAATGGAAAATATGCAAGAATTTATCTCAAAAAAAGAATATAGACAACATTATTTCCTCACAAATTGGAGAAAAAAAAAGGACTATACTCGTATCGGTCTAAATAAAAATTAAAGACCTCCATTGTGTTAAAGAGGATACTTCGGAAGTACTCGGATTCCATCGTCCATTTAATATTAACATTTCCCAACTACTATAAAACAGTGTAGTCACTTGGAACAATTTCTAACCATGTAGAGTAGAATCCTCTAATAGGAATCCAGATTGTTACAACCCATGCGGTGTAATGTTGTCTTCTTGGCAAGGTACGCCTTTGTGAACATTGAGATCCACGTAGACGTCGAGCCACTTCAGTCAGGAATGTTGGTTACCTCGGCAACTGGCATACCTACCTGGAAACTTCAATTTGAGTTGTTTATTCACTACTATGTCTTTCAGGGTTGTCGGGTATATACATAATTTTTAATGGTATTTTATTCTAAATTTAATTTTAAATTAGTCATAAATAACAAGTGCTCATAATTTTAGAATAGATAAGTTGTTTCCGCAGGAATTTTGAGAAAAAAATTCTTTGCGGTCACTGTATAATTACTAGGAACTCCGATTTCATATTTTTATATCCAACAATTACAACTCAAAAAATTTACAATCAACTTTTTTTTTTATACAACATAGAATGGCAATCGAGCTGACGGCCCACCTGATGGAAAGTGGTAACCGTCGCCTATAGACATGAGCAGTACCATGAACATAACAGAGTATACTGTTTCGCCCATGATACCCCCATGCGTTGCCATTCCTGAGGACTCAGGTGTTATTCCTCTGTACCCAATAAATTCATGCTATATCCCACCCTTCAAACCGAAACACAGCCATGCAAACAACTGCTTCACGGTTGAAACACGAATGGGACAGAGGTACCCAAGCAATCGACTTTTGTACAAAATCTCCCTCTGGTAAAGTCTTTATTTTATTATGTGTTAAGTTTGATTATATCAAACTTTGTAGCGGTTAGGTCTGCGAACTAGACTATATACTTATAAAATAAAACAAATAGTTTTTTAACATTACTGTGAAGTGGTTGATGTGATGTTTAACATTTTGTAAGTACCTATATATAGGCATGGGTAATATGGATACCGATCCGATATCTATATATTGGGTTTCTCTGGATATTGGTGGTAGAAAAAAGGTCAGAACCCATTTCGATATCGCCCATATCAGTCGGATATCTATTTTCGAATATATTAAAGTCTGTTATCTAGTATTATTTTTTGGATAACAGACTTTTATATATTCGTTATTGGATCAGTGTAATACTGTAACTAAAATATACAGATATAGTGGCTGTGTGGTCCTGGTATAGAATAGGCCATCCCTTCCCTTCTCGTGGGTGGTTTCTAAGAACCGACTAAGGAATGGCGAGGGATGGGCTACAGCATCCATTTTAAAAATTTCGAAAGCCTGTATTCGCTTGCACATCCGGCTGCCAAGCATGACATCTACTGGCAAAACCCTCCAAGGGGGTGCTTATAGTCAGCAGTGGATAGTTAAAGGCTGATATGATGATGATGATGATGATTGCTATATTATCCACCTCTACCTATATACCTACAATATTTTGTTTTACACAAACTATAAATATGAAAATGGTTTAATGACTTTGAGAAAAATTATTGTATTGTGTTGATTGGATTTTATAATGCCGAAAGTTATTACATTATTCAATGTCAACAATTATGAATTAGTTAAATTGACACAACAGAGATATATGACATAATTTAAATAGGTGGCTACAATAAATTCATTGACATATGTCAAGATATTTATTAGCTAAACGAATCAGTAATAAGATGCGTCAGGAGTGTTGGAACTAAACGGGAGCTCGTACTCGTACATAATAGAGCGCCGGCCGCGAACGCTCGCAGGCTCTCGGAATATCTTAGCAGTTGTACCGCTATCACGTCACTCTTAATAGGTGCTGTTTCTATACGACGAATTGATATTTTGAGGTCACGTAGTGAAAAAGGCAGTGAATATTGTAATATGCGTCGAAATAATATATTAATAGATATTTAATATCAAATGATCCAATATAAAATGCTATTTATTTTTTCATCCAAAAACGTAAACTCGTTTTAAAAGAGCAGAAGGTTAGAGCAGTCGCTTTTTTTGTGCGTACGTAAATACAGAAAACTGTTTTAGGACCGATTTTGTTTTTATAATCGTATCGCCATTTTTTTTTTCAGAGCAGAATTTAAAATTATTACATTTATTATGGGGATCTAAAAGTCAGAATCTCTGTGTTTTTATCTTTAATGTTCGTACATTTGTACTCTCATGTTCGTCGTTATAAGCCGGCACGTGTGCAGTTGTGAAGCAAAGTTTCATATAAATTTTGTACAACAAACCTTAGCTGACGTTAACTTCGTATCTTTGTCTGATCCTCACGTCACGTGGAGGCAGGTAGTGAAGGGGTGCAGGGGGATGAGATTCCAAGTAGCTTTCTGAATTGATCAGGAATTAATTGCAGACTCTTCAAGTTTAGTGACTTAATTGCTAGATGAAACTATACAGCGTGTAGAATTTAGTTATGAAGAAAATTAGGACAATTTTATATTAATAATATCAATGTTTCTAAAGCGACGTTAAAGTTATAATTTACGGCAACACTGGATAATATTGTTCAATTTTATCGCTACGATATAATAGGGGTGTATAATATATGTAGTTATATGGACGCACTTTTAATTGTCTGTGACAATATCGTTAATCTACAATGTTATAACGATTTTGTAGAAGTGCATATAGAAAGAAGCGAAGCGTCTTTATAATGACCTATATTTTGTTCTCTTATATCACAAAATGTTTATTGTGACGAAAAAATCGTGTCATATTATTAAGTAATGCTACTTTAATTAAATTACAAAACAGCCATGCTCAAGTATAAATATGTTAATATTTTTTAATAACTGCCAGTTTCACTTACGTGTAATTAGATTGAAAAAGTTCGACTGGTTTTGGAATCAATTCATGATCCTTAGTTATGAGCGACTGTGCAACTAGTCGAGCTTTTTAGATCTAATTACACGTAAGTTAAACTGTTAGTTATTACATTAAAATACAATGTATGGTTACAAAACTTAACAATAAAGTATGATAATAAATAAAGAGTAATTAAAATGTATTACAAATAGAAAAAAAAGATACAAGGTTTTGAAATCAATAATTTTAAAACTACTCCCTTTTTATAAAAGGAATGCTAATATTACGATAAACTAGTCAACAAATCCGTTAAGTATTCCAGCACAAGCAAAAATGTGTCTTATTTAATATATTTCAATAGCATTTTCCACTTGAAACGAAACAATTTTAAACTGTGGAGTTGAGAAGCTGAGAGCTTCGATTGTTTGGATTCAACGAGGCTCCAGTAGCTCAAAGGGAAAGTTTGCATCGCTATCCAATACGAACATTTGTGTGAATGGTTACGGCAATTATGAATATTAATTTAATAATTAAACATTATTAAAGGTAAGGCGCGTATATATTTGTATGTTACTTCTCTACTAACGTGTTATTTATTTTTTCTGTGTCTGCAGTAAAGAATGATTTCACAATATAAGAAATAAATGTTAAATAAAATAATGGTTTTTAAAATGAAAATTATAAACACAAAATTGTTTACATAAATTTATATGTTTAAAAATCTATTCACTGTAATTTTTACGAATAGTCTGAGATATTATGCATTTTATTTTAAAAACTTTTTTTTATAAAATAATGTTTTGAATTTTTTATTGTTGACATTTTTATAATTTGAAATAAACGATGGCTATACTCCTACATAAACTTATGTTTCATAATCACGTTAAAGAGGCCATTGCTTTCAAAAATAACTATTAACAAGATCGGATACTCGGCACTCTAAAATCACGTCACATAAAATTACGAAGTTATCTCAGGTCGCAGGATGAGCTTGGATTAACTCGTTAACTGAACGCCTCTTTGCCAGTTAGCGAATATTTTATTAACGCAAGCGTATTAATTAAAATTTTACTTGGTTACTGACTGGAGCTTAGCGTATCCTGAAGTTTTTAACGTATTCCAATTTTAAAAGCTTGTGTGCAGTTTCGATATTTAAATGATATTTAACAATAATAAGTATTAAAGAAGTGATACAAAAGAATTAATTGCTTACTGTACTTAAGTATTATATTCATGGTAAATTTTGTGACGCGGGTTATTATTTTCCTACGCAGATTTACCAGGCATTATTTATTAGGTTCTTATATCAAAAATGATACTTTTTATTTTATAACTTCTTTGTGACAAAAGATAAAATAGTTTACAATCTCATTTGTTTAAAAAAGGGCTCTGATCTTTCTGGTTTCAATTCAATATTTGATATGTATTCCTAGTATATTTATTTTTGTATCTAATTTATCTTTATGTGCTGTAATACAATAAATAAAAATTAGAAATAAGAAAAACAAATATTATATACAATGAAGAGAATATGAATCGATTCGTTACCGGCCTTATTTGCCATTAGAATCTAGAGTGTATTTGATTTTTCTCTCATGTAAAATGTTTCTCATGAAAATTAGAGAAATACCCACAACGAATAAGCTCTTTGCTGAATTTTAACATAAACTTTAAACATCAAAACATCCGTTACGATATTCATGTACAACACAGGTGCTTGAAAAACTCAAGTTTTGTGTAAATGAGTAGGGAGCAGACACGCATATGGAAGCGGTAGGAAGCGACGGGCATAAATCTGTGCGACGGTGGCGCCGCGGCCGGAACAGGAAGCTAGGCGTCGTTTGCCGCATTGTACTATCGGACGCCGGGCCGCGTGGTCGTCTTTGTGAATGCCACTTTATGGCGGTCGCCATTCAGATACGTGGCTCTATCGCATGAAATGCTTTTGTCGTACCTTTATAGTGATAACTTGGGTAGATATGTAGTATTTTTATGGTTTTCTTTGTTAGATACCTGAAAAATGTCATTGAACTTTACGAAAACGTTCACATACATGCACTTAGAACTTAAAAATCTTGATTGGGGCAACGATACTAATAATTAATATATTAAATAAGTATTTTGTTGTTTTTATTTTTTTAATTACGAATAAAAAAGATTATAACTAGTATAAGAATTTTAAGATCGACTTTATGGCATAGTTGAACTATCAATCAACATTTTAGAATAATAATATTATTTGTTAATTATGTATAATGTTAATTGTGTTCACTATTTGTTAATTATGAATTTTTTAAACAAAATATTATTTTAATAATAATTCTATATCGTAAATAACTGTCTTATAAAGTCGACTGTTGCTAATCGGTTATTGTCTAGATATGGATAAATATTATTATTAAAAGAAAAAATTAATCAATTTAATATTATTTAGATCAAAACGTTAGGAAATGTAAAACATTTCATAACTTTATGAGAACAGAGCTAATCGCGAAACCATTTGGAAGGGAGCATCCAACGCTAGCCCGTGTAATGGTGGCTGACTGAATTTTAAAATGGGCATAAATATTGCGTGTGGTGCGCGTTTGGTTGCATTAAAATTCCCAAAAATAATAACTGACAAGCCATATAATTGAATATATTATTTTTTCATGGTTGCTTCCAAATTATTTATATAAAGATCCCGTATCATGATGTTAATTCACGCTAATCTCTAAAACTGCTAACCGATTTTAATGAAATTTTGTAAATGACTATTATTTGCTCCAATTTGAGAGAGAATAGTTTTTATTCCGATAAGGAACGCCCAATACTATATACCCCGTAGGTGTCAGTGAAGTGATTAAATAAATTAAACTGGGATAATAAATAGACTCATTATTACATTTACTATATAATACTTGTTTAATATTATCTTAGAAATAATTTCATTTTATTTATTTTTCCACAATTAATAATATTTATTTATTTATTTAGAATAAATTAGGCGCGAAATTAGTAATAAAGTATTGTATATGGTAAGTGAATATACTATATCCGTGTACCAAATTTTAATTAATTGGTTTAGTGATTTTTGCGTAAAAAAAATGGCAAATCTCTATCCGAACATCCTCATAGATTTTCAAATAGTAGTACGGTTAGTTAGGCATACTAAGGATTTAGAAAGCATTAACCGATTACTAATTTATAAAAAAAAGTGTAGTAAAATAAATCTCTGGAATTGCCAGTAACTCGGACAACGTAAAGTATTTACGTGGTTATTACACGTGACTGTACAGTTAGAGCTTTTTCTAAATAAAGCTCGATAGCAATGACGTTAAATGCTTATGCAAATAGAATTGTCCGGCGGTGCTCGCGCGGCATTGTTGTGCCATGGATTTTCTGTTGTTTATCCCTGATAACATTATATTTGTAGTCACTGATCACGATACTTGGATTTGAATTGTACAAGAGCAGGATTTTGTTTCGTAAAAAAATGGTAACTAAAAATAGTAACGGGACAAACGTTGGGCGTAAAAGGTTCACTCTCGTTTTGCAAAATAAATTATCAAAATCGATTCATAATTTTTTTAAGATATTGCGTAATATACAGGCAAAAAAACATAAAAACAAACGACAAAAAATCTTACAAAATTATTGTTGTATCTTAAAAAAGTAGAGAGATACACAATGTTTTATATATTCTAGCTCGACTGAATTACTAATTAAAGTGTTGATGCTCTTTTTCTTTTTCCGTCTTAAATTTTAATTCAATCCATTCATTTCAATTTAAAGTTTGTTATCAATCATACTCAAACAGTCGTTTAAGTATGATTGATAACAAACTTTAAAGTCTTAAGCTGGTCAGTGCGAGGTGAACTAGCACGCTGAGGGTTCCGTATATAAATATGACATAAAATGACCTTTATTGCATTTTTTATACGAAATAGTCATCTAACAGTTATTATTATTATTTATTTATACTTTCGTATTTATAATATTATTAGTAGAATTTCAAATAATCTTCTGCATCTACATCATCTTTATAATACATATACGGAAACGGGCAAAGGAATATAGGGAAACTATTGCACAGCGTGAGTCCGCCTCAATATTTATGAAGCGAACTTTCGGCACGGCCGTCATCAATCACAAAGTTATAAATAAAACAATAAAAGGTAAAAACTTATCGAGTACCAGAGGGTCGGCACTTCACTCCGGAGCGCAATATTGGCCCAAGGAAAACCCACTTATTGGAATAATATGTAGATTACAGTGATATTAGCGATATTGTGAGGGACCTGTCGATACATTATGATCCTCGCGCGAAAACTCTTTCCGAATTTAGGATTACACTTGCAATATTTTTCTTACCATTTTAACATAGACGTTATAGTAAGTATATGTATATACTTTATTTATCTTTAGAAAAATATTGGCACTAGTTATAACTCAGTAGTAGATAATGACATGGATTGTGTTATACTTCAAAATAAGATTTTGTATATCTTGTAATGAATTTAAGTCTCTGAAAACAACAAATCCTGATCATCTGTCAGCCAAATACAGCTGACTGAAAATTTAAACAAGGTAAAATTCTTTGAAGTTGTGGGTATTATAATGTTTTACGTTCTCTTGACTGTTTTACAGTTCTATCATCCGATCAGCTCGATGATATCATATTACTGCGTTGTCACTGAAGTTAAAAGTATAATATATATATATATATATATATATATATATATATATATATATATATATATATATATATATATATATATATATATATATATGTATTATTTCTTGTAATCTTTTGAAGGAAACAATAAAGAGTATCTATCTATCTATATATAAGTATATATGCCAAATTTAAAAATTGGTATAATTTTTTTTAAATAGAAAGATGGAGGAACCGATAGGTTAGTTGTAATTGTGTTTTATGACAAATAGAACAGTTTATAGACAATAGTGAGATTTTTCTATTAGGTAGCCCTCAGCTTGTTTACCATTTCTATTTGAATGCTTGAATAAAAAAGCTGGTCAGTGTGAGTTGAACTAGCATACCGAGGGTTCCGTATAACATTATATATATAACATAAAATGACCTTTATTGCATTTCTTATACGAAATAGTTATTATTATTGATACTTACAATTCATAATTTTTTTTGGGCCATAATTGTTATTTAAAATTGGAGCGCAAAATTAAGTTTGTTTTTGGAAGTTTTTGGTAATTTATAAACAATGGTGCTAGTTAGATTTTTTTTTAATATTCATATATACATTTGTAAATTATAATTATTTTAGATTTTGTGATTTAGAAACCCCCAAGATAAGGGGGCGGAGGGTAGGGGAAAAGGGGGTTATTGAGTTTTACATTTCTAAACATAACCATAAAAACTATACACAACATAAAAATAATTAAAATCAGTTTTAAAATAACAAAATGGAGCTCTCTTCTTCTCATTTGACACCCTATTTACATTAGTAGGTTAATTTTGAAATTTTGAGTATCCGTTTTGGATAGAGGGTCCTAGCAAAGAAAATAAAAATATTTTTGCAATTATTTCCATCGCAACAAGTGCGAGTCATTGACATGTATGTTTATTCTAAGGTTCAAATCGATAGTGATAGTAGTTGCTGAGATATAACGCTGTGACAATTAGACACACGGACCGTCAAAGTAGCATCATAAGGGTTCTTTTTTATTTTTTTGGAACGGAACCCTAAAAACAACACAATAATATAGGTGTTAACATTATTACGAGTACTGAAACTATTCAGTTAGCATCTAACTCACTTTTGTATCTGAATACCGACTCCACACTCATATATGTACCTGCCTTTTTTTTTTACAACACAGGGGGCAAACGAGCATGCGGCTCACCTGATGGTAAGTGACTACCGCCGCCCATGATCACCCACAACACCAGCGGCATTGCAGGTGTGCTGCCGGTCTTTTAAAAAGAAATATACTCTTTTCTTGAAGGTTATGTTGTCGTATCAGTTCGGAAATACTGCTGCTGGAAGTTGATCCCAAAGAATAGTTGTGCGTGGAAGAAAGTGCTTTGAAAAACGCACGGTGCAAGACCGCCACTCGTCCAGATGATTGGGATGAAACTTTAGTTTGTGGCGGGTTGTACGGTGGTGAAAATCAGCAGCAGGTATCAATCCGAACAATTCCTCAGAATAGAATGCCTATAGACAAAATTTTATTTGTTGCAGTTTAAATATTTAAACTCTCGATGATATGACGTAAAAAACCTAATTTCCTTTACTCTTTATAGTATGGGGAGAGTAGAATAAAGAGTGTAGTAGTTTCTAAAATGGAGGCATAACTTATTTATGTTAAATCGTATAAATCATTTTCGCTAACGCCCCGAGTCGTCGCGATAAAAGTGAACGAATAAACTTTTGTGTGATTCGTAAATGAGATACTGCGGCTTTCAACTTTGTGTTGTTCAATGTTCAGATAAAATTCATGGCTACACCGTGTTTATGATTTTGTAAATTTAATTTCAGATTTATGTTATAAAATAATAGATATATAAATATGCTCATAAGTATATTTTCTAAAGGTGTAGAGGTATCTGTCGATTGTTGTCGTTTTGATGAAAGCAACATTCGACATGCACACATTCTGCTAAACATATCACAATTCAATATATTAGGTAGGCACTCGTAGGACTCAAGCCTGCTGCTGTTATTCGAATTAATTTGTTGTGTTATTGATATTTTTCATCATTATATATTTTAATTAAAGATTTTGATTTCAGGCAGAACCGCTATATACGTTCATGATCTCTGCGATATTTTAAGGCGGATTTTTAAAACGTTGGGGTTACATAGCTAATAGAAAAAAAAAAAAAATAAGAAAGTATTCAAGGTGTATAAATTACTTCTTTAGAAAAATGAATGTCACGTGGTCCCGACATAGAATGGGCTACCCTTTCCTTTCTCGTGGTTGTTGAGTGGTCGAGGGGTGGGCAGTAGCATTTAAAACATCACCAAAAACCTAACTGTGGTTGCCAACCTGTCTGCTAAGCTTAGCAATTACTGGCAAAATCTCCCTGTAAGAGGAGGATTATAATCAGCAGTGGACACTTAATGGCTGATACGATGATGATGATAATGATGTAAATAAACTGTAATATATAATAATTAGATGTATTTAAAACAAAATCAACTTTGAAAGTAGGTTAATAATATTTAGTGAAAATATTAAACAGTATCCATACAATTCTGTCTGCATCAAACCAAATGAAAGCAAACGTTTTTTCTTACCTCATCTTCCGGCCTATATGCCACTTGTAATGCGTTTAATATTTCATGATACCGCCGCCGGCTCTATCGATATCTGCAGTGCCATAAATAACGAACAAAAAGCGTGGCCGCGAGGGGCGCCGCTTCAAAATCAAAGCTATCAATATAATATTAGGTTTGTTCTGTGGTGTCTCTGTTTCAACTGGGTGCCAAACTTCATTATAATATAATGGTACAGATGATGTATATCTCTGTACATTTTCGCATGCTACTTATGTACTTTTATAGTAGTGTTGTAATTCTTAAAAAGAAATTAAACTCTTTATTTTTTTTATTTTTAAAAAATGTATGTTAATTGTAATTTTTATTCGTAACTTTGTTTGGAAATACTGGTTGACTGTAATAATAAAGTAGGCAAAATATTATGTGGACGATAAATTCCATGACGATCTGTTAAGAAGTTGGGACCATCCCAAGAGATAACAAATAACGAATAAGTACACTTGCATATTTATAATTGTTACTTCTTGGTTCCGTAACGGGTCATGGTCATGAAATTTGGTAAACTTACTATTTGAAATGGAGAACAACAAAGGCTACTTTGAACTCGATTAATTAAATATATTGCTGGTATAAGGTTGCTGGTAAAAACTAGTATCCATATAAATAAATAAAAATTATGCCACAGTCTAGAACACCCAAGGCTATTTGAGGAAAGTTTGATCGCTAACCAATAATGGTCTGATAGATCCAATACTATGACATTCATGACGTTCCGACTGTCTATATAACAGAAATTTAATTTACAAGTAGTAACTATATTTGTATATAATATACGTTCCCGATAATTGTTTTAATTTGATCCCGAAGTTCTCTTTATTCATCGGAATTTACCATATTTATCGAAATCGACTAACACACAAAGTTTATAAAATTTTCATTATACATATATGGTTAAAAAATAAATCAAAAATGATAGTTTTAACAATAATAATGTTCAAACTATTATTATATCTTATAAATTACGGAATTTCGTTGCCGTAAGAGTTGAAAAGCTAAAATATTTGAATAATCACATAATTTACCACTCTAATTTACAATTACAGTGTCAAGTACTATTAGAAAATTTGAAACTTCACTGGCAATTCGGTAGCCATACTATTTCGGACCAAAAGCGGTAAACGGCAAATTTATCGCGTGTTTCCGATTTAAATCGGCGAATTAACGACAGTGCAGCCGTGTTGGCTATTTACCGGATTTATTCGCGCCGTGCCAACCGGCCGCCCCTGCTATCCATCTGAAAATTATCGTGATGTTTTGTTTTGTCATTGTATTGAAGAGTTAGATATTATGTTTATATTTTAATGTAATAACTACCGATTTAACTTATCTACATGTAATTTGGTCGAGAAAGCTAGACTAGTTTCGGGACCATGCGAGATCTTTAATTTTGATCAGCTGTGACGCGGACCTGAGCCTAATGTTATTACATTAAAGTATAATGTGTACTTATGAAATTATTAACAATAAAAAGGTATTATGTTTTTTAAATAGTAAGTAAACCCTATAGTAGTGATGGCAACTATGATCTGAGGATCTTAAACTAGAATTCGCCTCAAATATCATCTTCATGTCAGTTGTTTTTGCCCATTTTTAACCGATTTAAAAAAAGCGAAGATTAATATTTTTTTATGTTTGTTACTTCAGAACTATAAATCGATTTTGAAAATTATTCTTTATTTTGATGAATATACTTTCAGATTTGTTCCATAGAAATTTTAGTAAAATTGATTCTTAAAATAAAATAGCTTTGCTACTATTGAAGACGGCGTTTTTTTGTAACAAAATATACGTGTATAATAATATAATATTATTGGATACTATTACCAAATGTAATGAAATACGAGTATAATTTCTTTAGTACTGGTATATTTTGTGCACCATAAATACACTCTTGTCAGCGTTGTATGATTTAATTTTTTATTTTATCTTATCTTTATTTGGTCTCCTAGCAATTGTTACACTGATAAGATTTAATATTAAAATTACTGACTATTTATACTAAGTGTACAATCATTTTAAAGGAAACACAGCATGCTAGTTAACAAAAACAATAATATGTTATAACAATCTCTTGAAGTATTTGACATTGGTATAGTTTTTAGATTCAATAGATGATTGCTTCACATAAGTTTTTTAGCTATTTAAATTAACTGATAAATGATTGATATTTGATGTAAGAGTTTTCAATATAATATATAATTACGACATCTTAAGCTTGCAATAAAATAATTTTTATTACTCTCGGATTGTAAAAACAAATTAAAATAATATTAATAATAGAGTAAATAATATCTTAGGTTAGATTTTAAATTTTTTTCTATCAGTCTTTTTCAACTCGATGGTAACTAAGCTATGCTTATTGTAGAAAGTAACGATTATCGCAAAGCTAAATGAATTGGCTACTTGGCAAACATGTAGCTATAAGTATAACGTAAAACAGATATTGTTCAGTCGACAGTCAACCAGTATGGTGTCGTATTCACTGCTCCCACATTAGTAGTTACCAATAGGGCTCTATTCGTGGAGCAAGTTTGACGATGTATTGTGTTGAATTACCTTACTAATTAAAGTTGGCACGCGTGTTTTATTGCATTAATATTAAACGAGGGGGTTCGTAAGACGGAAGACGTACACTCTACCAAGAGTTGCCAACTTGTGAAATATTCTTAAGGAGAAGTGGAAATGCTAATGTATTTACGTATATAATTTGTATTAAGTGTGGTTATTAATTGTAACTCTTTATAATGTGTTTTGTTATTTTTTTTTAAATTGAAACGTTACTACGATATAAATATTTGACAACAATAATTAGGATTGTGTTTCACAAAAAAAAAGACTCATTCCAATTGTAATAAAACCAGTTATTTTAATTTAAAAACTAAACTAGTGCACCGATTTTCTTAAAATTTCACCATGGGATTAATCTATAAGTATTAGATAAATAAAGACTAATCTATAACTATAATCTATGAGATAAAAAAAGAATTATACAAATCGGTTTACAATTAACCGAGTTATAAGGTAATAAACATAAAAAAACAACCGAATTAAGAACCTCCTTCTTTTTGAAGTGGATTGAACAGCATATATTGTTAGATATTAAATTATATTTCACTGTTGGTTCACTCCTGGGATTAATTATTCCTTTTATTATTTATTTATTTATAATATATATATGTACACATTGTTGGTAAGCTTTACAGCTTTACCAATGCACTCACCAAAAACTATAGAACATTATAATAATACATTAATGGAAAAAATATATTATAATTATATCATATATTAAATATAAAAATGCAGTTTTGCGTAATTTGTTATCGCTGTGCAAAACTCTGTAGCAGTACAGTGAAATAAGATCAGTTGTGAATTTACAACTATCTCATTGAGCAGACGTTGCGCCTTCGTGATTGGTACCTGATCTGCATGGAATGTCCTGTTTATTCGTATAATTCTATTACAACAAATAAACTGTATGTAAAAAAATCTATAGTTAAATAATAATAGGAATAATATGGAAGAGTATGAAATGTCGAAATCTATTCTTATATATATGGATGTAGATACTTATTGTTGTCACTGATTTTTGTAGACGGAATATTAATTTTCAATCACTTGTTTATATTGTTAAGGTATTGACGTTGCAAACATATCAAAATGTTAGAAAAATCTTTCAGATTTAAGAAACAAAGATAAAAAATAACAATTTTCAGCCTTTTCTATCATACTTATATGATTTTTATATTTATAATATGTATACAAAATGCCCCAAAACAAAACCGAAGAGGATCAGCTGTGGGTGTAATGCTCATCTCGATTTACGAGCACAAATCAAACATTTAGCCGCCGGTTGTAAATCAAGTTAGCAAGAATTTATTTATTGCACGTAACGTGGATTTGTTGAAAATATCGTAAATATGAAAGTGAGTTTGTATGTTTGTTTACTAGTTAGCTTATCGCTCTATGCCGTCTTAACGGTTAAATTAATCGCCATGAAATTTGTAATCGGATTATGTCAAAAACACATCTATGTCGGGAATTTTATGAAGATATTATTTTTTCTTGACATAATTGACATTATTTTACCATATATGATTGCTTTACGCTTCAACATATTTGATGTTAGTTCGCGTGCACTGGTATAGAATGGGCCGCCTCTTCCTTTCCCGTGGGTGTCATAAGAGGCGACTAAGGATGGGTGAGAGTCTAACTGCAGTTGCCAACCCGCCTGCCAAGCATGGCAACTATTGGCAAAACTCCTCTTATAGGGAAGGCTTATGTCCAGCAGTGGACAGTTAACGGGTGAAATTATAAAAAAATTAAATTGTTTGTGGTTTCCAACAATTATTTTGACTTCATCTGGAAGTCTTCTCCTTATACCATATCTATAACAAGATTTTCGACAATATTTAAATATACCTGTATTTAATCGTTTTAATAACATTAATGTAAGTATTTAGAGTAATAAATGAAAACAAAATTTTTAATGGCAATTGCTTGCATACAATTTGACGTAATACAATAATATTGTATTACCTTTGAAGTTAGATACTGTATTGCTTTCGCTTGGCGTTATATGTCTGTGACATAGATTAAGAATAGTACACACGAAAAGTTGTACTTTTAGGAGTTTGTTAAATAAGTAATTTTTATAATATAAAAATAATGTTTACTACAATGGATATATGATCGTAAAGATCTGTTTAAACACTACTACTATAAGAAACTTCAAATAAAACTATATCATGTCATCTGACCAGAATGGTAACCTAATACTGTCTCTTAAGGAGGAGAGATCTAAATGAAATATCCAGCAGAAGGAAATTAATGAGTTATTTATGGACTCATGGTTAGGATGAATCTTGACTTTAAAGTACACGTTATAGCTTTGTTTGTACTCGTACATACACTGTTTGCCATGAAATCTTATTTTACAACACGTCATTAATAAATCAGTTTAATACTATAAATAAATCATTAATTTAAGAAATTATATTTACGTTTTTACGAAATAAACCTCAATTCATTTCAATTTCATTTCATTGTTATAAAACTTAATAGGACTATTATTTCACATTGATTCATTTTGAAATACCAAAAAATGAAGGTGAAAACAATTAAGTTTATTTACATATCAACCCATTATATGTATATTTTCTATAAAAGCGTGCGTTTAATGGTTTTTTAAATATCGCGGAGAACGGCGCGGCTTCCACACGTCGGTGAACAATACCACGAATAGGGGGAAAATATAATTTATTTTCGAGTTAAATCTTTTGTGGAAATAATATGACGTTTCTATTTGAAGTTGGCGGATGATTTATCGGTTGCCTTGTTGCGGTCTCGCTTTTGAACGAACCCGTTGATTCAGAGGTGTCGTTCCCAATCGGCCCCGCTGTTCGGTTAACAGATCGATGTATTGTATGGTAGATGTATTATACTACGAATTAAATAGAAGTGTATATCTTATTTCTACTACTTATTCCTACTACTGTTATTTCACGCGACAAAAGTTATTTAAAAGTGGCAAAATTTTCAAAGTATTCATATACTCTATTGAAATATTAAATATAATATTAATTATTAAAACTAGTTCTGATCATAAATAAATTCTGTTGATGCTGGAGATTACTTGGTGGAATTTAGAGTAAAGCTTTATTAAATATAACACTCGTACTGTTTCCAGTAATATTTTCGTTTTAACTTATAAAGATTTTTTTTGCACTACGAAGGTAGAGAGCAAGCACACAGTCCTTTTGATGGGAAATGGTCACTACAGTCAAGGACACTTGCAACACTTGTGTGTTGAAACGTTTACGCTCTTTTTTAAGAACCGCATATTATAGTCTTTAGGCAAAACCTATTGATTGGAATTGGCCATAATTTCGTGTCACATAGTTACAAAAAAGGGAGAATTTGAGGTGAATTGAAATTGACTAGAAGTGGTAATTTAGTAAATGGCGACTCCGTAATAAAATATACTTAACGTCCATATTTTTCAGTTAAGTAAGTTAATTGAGTATAAACTGCTCTACATTTCAAATTATAAAATTCATAATTAAATTCACGTCAAATACGCGGCACATTTTTTATGTTTTTGCAGAAATATGAAACATTTTTCAATTTTGAATAAAGTTTTAGTTGAGCACATACGAGTTACATTTTCTATACAAAGCCGAACGGAAAAAACTCCATCGAGTACTTGCTGCGACGTTAATTCAAAAAGTTGTTTTCATTAAACGATCTCGCGGTAGAGTGCGCGCAGCGAGCGTGCGCGAAAAACTCGCATAAAGCGTCACGAGCGAGCGAAAAGAATTTAAAGAGTGAAACAAATAAAACAAGCGACAGTCGCCGGATAAAGCCAGTGGCAACAATTGCTACATTCCAGCCTCGGAACGGTTTGCGACCGCTGTGCCCTATCCTTGGCGGTGCCTCTACAATGACGGCAAATTAATAAAGTTTGTTTATTGACAACAAGCAAAGCCAATTGGTATCTACATTTACTTATTTTTACTACATTATTTTAATAGATTAAAATTATTATTAATTTATTTGCATATGCTTATATAACTGACGATCGTTTAAGTGACGTCATTAATCTAGTAAGCTCCAATGGAATGTGACAATAACGTCAATCATAAAGGAATATAATTTCGTAAAACATAACACCATTGAAGCACAACCTACAAAGATTTCAATGCTTTGAACAACTAACTCCTAGTTTTCTTTTTCTAAAACAAGACCAGTCACCGCTGGTACGAATTCTACAAAAAATGTTGGCTTTGTCCAATTGTTGCCGTTAATATATTACGCGTTATTGTTCTAAACCCGTTTGTTGAATTATCTATATTAAAATAAAAAAAATCCTAATAGCGTTTATATAAAACAAACAAGACTAAAAATAATGTGAATATTGTACCAAATAGACTACAACTATTGAATCATTATCAAAGTAACAACTCATTAAACAATTTTTTTTCCATTAGTGTATTATATGTACTTTTAGCCGTTTTGATTTGAAAAACAATGGTGTCACATGGTATTCTATTTGTTATGACAGAATTGTATAACTAAATAATATATCATTAACACAAAACATAGATATAAATACTTATTAAATACTCGCATCGATCACAGAAAAGAACAAAAATTATGTTTATTACGAAATAGAACACGAAAATTTAAATTATGGTCACACGAAACATGATGGCGTTTTTTCTCAAAGCGAGGCAAAAACTGTGCGCGGACAGTGGGCACGTCGCACAGCGTAACCGTGCCGAAAATTAAAGGATTCCCGTCCAAAACAAATACGAGAATATTTTTATGTTTTATTTTTGTTAAATATAAAAAGCGGGAAATGGAGCAAGCGCTCGCAGGTGGGAATTTAAATAATCTGACAGGGATTAAAAGGAGAAATATCAGCTTTTG
Source organism: Galleria mellonella (assembly GCF_026898425.1). Taxonomy (NCBI): domain Eukaryota; kingdom Metazoa; phylum Arthropoda; class Insecta; order Lepidoptera; family Pyralidae; genus Galleria; species Galleria mellonella. Next base: position 1,091,998 of record NW_026442172.1, on the reverse strand, counting down.
ACCGTCGCGGAGCCCGAGATTAACCACATTACTTTGTATTTATATGTATTCGAGATTTTATAATTTAAATAGGCGAAATAAAGCCAGCTAAATGTATTGTTGTCATTCTCATTTTGAATTAGTGAAATATTTTTTTTTATATTTTACCTTTAATAGTGTAAATACAATAATTATGTAAATACAATAGTTTATTATGCCATATGAATTAAAAAGGAAGTATACGAGTATCAAAATTATTTAATAATATATTTTGATAATTAATTAAAAAAAATTGAAAGCTACATGAATAAACAATAACTGAGTATTAAATATTGCTCATTACTATAATACTCTTAAAAATTAAAGCAATGCCGATAATTTTGGCAAATTTAATGGAAAGCCAGATGAATTTAAACAATAAAATTTTGGTATAGTTCAAATGAAAAAATCATGTAATGTTAATAAATATATGGTATATTTATAATAAAGAATAAAAATAGAATTTCTTGAATGAAATTGAGTTGCCTAGTAAAATTCGAAGATGAAGAGTAAAATCAATATCAGAAATTTGAGCGATCTCAGTCTAAGACAATGCCTCTAAAAGTAACATTTTAGTCCTTCATGTTCATATTGTAATGCAAATCATACCGGCAAGTAAAGCTTTAATCTCAACCACCGAACTCAACCGAGATATCAGACAAGAGCTCCGCAAACCAATGCATAAATTGCTCCACTAAGGTTAGTGCGATCCACCTAAACGTCAAGTTGATTAATCACCATTCCCCCACGTTATTAACATGGTAATGGTCCACGAATCGCTTTCTTAGCGATACTTAATGATACAGGATTTTCGGGATGATTGCGGATAAAGTCGACCGCACTACGGCACAGGCAGGGTTATCTCGCGGGGACAGGTGGCGCGGAGCTGTTTTTGCATTCGTTTAACCGTTTTGATGAGTCACTTGATGAGAGCGGAATAAATTGTCCTTTATAATATAGGGGTGTAGTGGTCAATGAGTACCGTAAAGTTTGTTAACTTTTTTTATTAATATTGGTTATTTTTTAATTTTGTTTTTTCATATTCAATTTAAATTTTAACAACATTTAAACTTATATAATAATTGTCTAATTTTTATACATTTCAAGAAATAAGATGGTGTACCACAAAACAAAATTCTTCGATTGTAGCATGTTGACATAAAAATTGTACTAGTATACTGATTGTGATAACATTTCTATAAGACTAATCTGTAAATATATATATCCTTTGAGATAAAAATAGAATTTACAAATTAGTTTATAAATAATAAAGTTGAAAGGTAACAAATAAAAAAATACAACCGAATTTGAACCTCAATTTTGAAGTTGGTGTAAAATGAAATATACATAAATGATTGAGCGCTGATAAGCATGGATTTGTCTATCTAATCTTAAGATGAAGAGGAATAATTGCTTGCATTTCTGGTAAGGACGTAACAAAATAAGAAAATAAAAACAATAATGAGATAACTATTTCTAAATACTTACTATAAGACATATAATTCTGATGATTCTTATAGATACGAGATATGTAGGCTCCAAGAAATGATCTTAAGATCATTACTCTATGCTATATGTTCCATAGAAGTCATACATCACTTAGGTGGTAAATGGTACTCAAAGAGTCAAAATATTTGCACACCTATCCACTGCAGCGTAGGGCTGGAGAACTGTTGTTTCTATGAATAAAATAACAATTATAAGTGATCCTTGTCCCTCCGGCGCGTGCTTAATTCCGTTTGAAACAATATTCATCTGGCGATTTACCAATGGGATACACTGACTCAGCGTTTGTCATACTTCATATAATAATGTCTAACGGTCTTAATAAATGATCAAAATTTATTGATTAGTTTTTACCGAACATGTCATGACTGTTGTGTGGTCCCGGCATAGTATTCTATGTATGTAATAGTCCACCTTTTCTTTTCTCATCGGTGTTGTAAGAGTCGACTAAGGGAAGGCGAGGGATGGGTAGCAGCGTCTCTCTTAAAATATCTCTAAAGTCTAACTGTGGTTGCTTATCCGCTTGCCAAGTGTGGCAACTACTGAAAAAACCCCCAAGGAGGAGGCTTATGTTCAGCTGTGGGCAGTTAAAGCTGAAGTGATGACATCATGTACCCACGATTCAATTGTATTATTTATAACCACTGAAATGACTATGAATAGTTAATTTTGTATTTTTTTATAACATTGAAAGCAAACGAGCATGCAGCTCATCGGATGGTAAGTGATTACCGCCGCCGATAGACTCTCGCAATGTCAGAAAAATTGCAGGTATGTTGCCTGCCTTTTCATCAGGAATACACTCTTATTTTGAACTTAATAAAATTCTTTTTTAGTTTTCATCTACATTAAAAGAAAAAAAAATCTTTAATTGATATAATATATATTTATTAGACATTTTTAATTGTTATAAATAAAAGTAAATTGGGCATACTTTCAGGAATAAACAAATTCTTAGCTATTATAGTAGGTAACTATAACCACCATCAATAATTATTTGTGGTTATATATTAGTAATAATAATTATACAAATTGAATAATAAATAGCAAATTTTACTTGGTATATAATATTTTTTATCAAAATTAATAATTGAATTTACAAATTTTGACCTCTGAAACAATCTCTACATATAATTGTTCATCGAACGCCGCTACTGTGTATCTCACGTGTTACGAGAAAGATGTATGAAAGTTTGTTCTGTTCATCGCTCCTCCCGTTATTTGACGTTGGATTGCGTTTCGTCCCAAAATTTAGTTTTGATTATACCCACCGCGATAAGTGTGGGGTGCCAGATTAGCTATTACAACCGCTTTCATGCTCGTTTGTTTTATCTTCTCAATTTAAATTTCGATTAATGCATCGTGTGTTCTATTCTATACTATATTGTATATACTCGTATATATATATATATTCTAAATGTGTACAATTATAGTAGTATGTATTGTAATTAATTTTAATTATAAAATTTTAAAGATTTTTATGGTTGACTTTATTCATAATTAACGTCATTACGCATAATATATGTTGAGTTTATAGAGAATAGAGTTATTAAACGTCGGCAATAAAGAAGCACGTATGTAGATAATGTTTATCTACAAAAATGATTCATCATATTAAATCCCAATAGTATATTTAAAATATGGGTACACAACGCAAAAGTTTAAAATTTACTAAAATAGAGTTATTTGTCTGTATAGTTAGTTATTTTATGAAAGAGTTCAAGAGTGTTTATTATGTAATATGGGTACAATAAATAATGCTAAAAATAATAATATATTGTAGCGTTTGTTTACTTTAAAACATTTTGATACTTTTTTAATGAATAAATAATAAAAAAAAAAAATCTAAATGTTTATATCACAATATCCTATCAGGATATTAATTATTACTGAAAGTAACTAATAAAGGGTATTTTATTATCATCGCAGATTAATAAATTAGAGATGAACGATAAAACAATTATGATACTCACGACGAGCCGTAATGGCACTAAAAATAACCGCGTAACATAAAAAGACGGTATAAAACGTTGGTTGTAAACTTGTTTTTACTTAGACTCACTTTTATAGGGAAATAACCATAAAGGGAAGTTTGTCGAACGATAGGCGATATCTAAACGTTACCCATCTGCCTTTATCAGCGAGAAGTTTAATGCCAATCGGAGTGGATGATTTTAGGTTGTCTGTAAAATTTGGCAATTCCGCTTTGGTAGAGATAGAAATATAAATTAATCTGAAATTTATTTGTTTAACTGTTTATCCAGCTTATTTTTTATTCTACTTCAAAACGTTCTGTTCTCTCTCTGTGTACTGTTCAATTTGCAAGCATTTTTTGCGAATATTATACTTAGGTTATACAGCATGGGGTTTCTTAAAAGGGGAGTAAAGAGGTTTCTTCAGGGTCGGCGACGTGCGTGAAATACCCCTGGTATTTATTGCAAGCGTTCATAGGCTACGGTAACCGCTTACCATCAGGTGAGGCGTATGCTTATTTGCCACATCAATGGTATATAAAAAAAACAAAGTACTAGCTGTTTCCCGTGGTTTTGCTTGTGTAAATCAGTATGAAAAATAACCTAAATGTTAAGATATAACTTGGTCGTGTATCAAATTTCATTCAAATCCGTTCAACATTTAGATTAATAAATTTCCAAATATACAACTTCACATTTATAATATACAATTTACGAATTTTGTATTGAATTTGATAATTTTTTTATTACCAATCAATAGAGTTTATGTCCGTATAGATTTTATCATGATTTGTCAAATAAGTTATTGACGAATAGATGGTCTTGAAAGATTTATCAGTTCTTTAATTCTAAATGGATCCTGTAGCGTTGCTTATATATAATAATTTTATAGTAAGATCACAGAGTTAATAGGTAGAGATATTATTGAGCTATAATTCTAGTTACATCCGATGGCTTTTTTTGCATAAAATTGGGATAAAAATTATTTACATGTTAAGATTATATATACACAATCAAATTATCATCAAATCGTTTAAAGTAATGGAGCCGTTTAAGTGTAATTGGATAACAAATATTTAAAGATATGAAGTTTCATATGTATTTATAATTATTTGTTAGAATAACGTATTTGTAGAGAGCTATACATCACGCGTTAGAACACACACACTCATTATTGTCCGAAAAATCTATTAAGGCACGCCATTCAGTTGCCACATTCACTGTCTATCATCTCATTTACCGATAAGCGAGCGGGAACCATCAAAAGCGGCGAATATTTTCTTTTTTCCTTCAAACCAACCGGGCGCCCCTCGCAAATGATCGAGCTTATTATTTGGCGTGTGCGCAAACATTTAGCGCCCTTATCGCGGCTATTAGAGATACGGCTTCATTACCCGATGTATAAAGGTTGCGGGATATACCGCTTTTGTGTTAGGCTGTTTGGTTCTTTTTTTTATGTAACTCATTTCTTATAGGTTTCAATTGTGCGAGGAAATGTTAGTAAATTGCAAAACAAAGGTCGTGTTTTGTAAACAAAGATTGTTTTTTATTTATTCTTATAATGTGAATAAACACATGAATATAAAATTTTTAAATGGATTTTACAAATTATTTTGTTTTTAAAAGTTTCGTTTCGCACACATTATATTTTAATCTAATAACTGCCGGTTTGCATTGTATTGTAAAATCTTTATTGTACCTACAATATTTTATATTGAATACATTGAAAGATTTAAGATACAATTATTATTACTGTTAATATTATTAATACTGAAATGTGTGTGAATTGAGTTAAATTTTGGGTGCTTCTGCAATTTTTGTAAATGTCTGTACAGATAGACTGTGTGTCGCGCCAGCAGTTACACGGAAGTTTATTATATGTATTATTGTATTATTATGCATTAATAGTGGAAATGGGCTGTTACGACATTTCATGATTTATACATTATTTGCCAATTTTAAATAAAGTATAGATAATGAAATTTCTCTCTCTCTCTCTCTCTCTCTCTCTCTCTCTGTGTGTGTGTGTGTGTGTGTGTGTGTGTGTGTGTGTGTATGTGTGCGTAATTATACTAATATTATTACAAAGGTGTAAGATTTTATGTTGGTTGGATGTTTTTTATTAATGAATATATTGATTTAGATATAATTTTATTAGAATATATATGAGCAGCATTTTGGAGAAACATATGTATATTTTTTTGTCTCCAAAATGTTGTTGTCAAATCATCATATGATAATTTATTTATTCATGTGTGATAATTAGGAATACAATTTCAATTAGCAAAAGTTGAAGGAATAAGCTAGTGACGTAGAAGTTTTTATACAAGTACATTAAAAACGACGTTATTTTTGTATTATTGCACGTTACTGTACACAAAATGGCATTTTATTTCATTACATATTGTATTAAACGACGGTTTTACGTCATTTTTACGTCCCCACACCCGCTATTTAGATAAAAGAGCTGACGCCCATTTCCCAAACGACTGTCGCTGTTTAACGTTTAAATATAAAGTAAATATATGTATAAGATTTCATATTTTTACTGTATATTCTGTCATGTCTATGGTGTTGTTTATGTCTATAGACGATTGTTACTGCTTTCCATCAGATGTACTGTCAAGTTGTCAATATTTATTAGTTGAATCCAGCGGCTTTTCAGGTGAATTAATATATCTAATATTGGATTATATTAAATTTAATAGGCATATACACTATTCGTGTTTCAAATTTTATTTAATTCATTCTGTCCTACCGCATACAATAAGCGAGATTCTGAGTAAAAAACATGTACCTATACTAAACTTTTTATTTTTATATTAGTAAACTAGAATTGGTAACAAACAAAATAGCTAGTACGAAACAAGCATACATATATTTAAAGAGTTCTATTTACATATTTATTCTGATTTTACATTGCTCGCCCAGTAAAAGTCATAGAAGGCAACTAGTATTAATTTAAATGCTTTTCGGTATCTAAGTTTACAGAATATATAATGTGACGTCATGCATGGGTCGAGGGAAATGACGTGGAATCTTTCAGATAACACACACAATTACACAAGGGCGTGTCATCGCGGTACGAGCGCGCACACATGCAACCATAAATAGCTTTCATAGGGTTGAGTTCACACGAGTTAATGTAGGTGACATCGATAATTTGTTGTAATGGGGGTGTAAGTACTAAATTGAATGTTCAAGCACAACTTGAGGGAGATTGTTTATGACGAGCTCTGTGTATGACGCGAAATGAACATATGATGCCGCATTACAAAATTGACATTGACAATAAATACATTTTGATTTAATTAACTAGGTTTTAAGAGAAATTAGTGTAGAATAAGTTGTTCAAAGATAATACAAATTTGTGTTTCACTATATGATTAGGTACTAAGACCTAACTCAAAATTATTTATCTCTGATTATATCGAAAATTTCAATGTTTATTTCTTTTTACATTATAAATGTGAAATCTTATAAAGATATCTGGATATTGATAACTTAATCATGTACAAATGACTGAATGATATTTGAATGAAATTAGGTACAAGGGTGGAATATGTCTTAACACAGAATACTTTACATATTGACTTATACAAGTCGCAGGAAATGCTAGTAAGAAATAATTTAAAAATTATCCCCTTTAATGTATCAGAAAAAGCTAAAATTTTATATGAAAATTTATTTATTTAGAATATAGAAGAATAAAAATTCAGATTCCGACTACATCTACTGCATCGATTAAGAATACCTACTGGAATTCTGATGTGAAATAAATGTCATTACGTAGATATTTATGTATAAAAATATGAGTTTACGTGAATTTTAAATGAAAACTCTATGCATGTCACAGTTCTAACTTGTAGTAGAACTATAAAACGTCTATACCTTTGGCTGATGTCTTTATTAGCAGGTAGCGTGCGAACACATTGTGGTGAACACAATCGAGGCTCAAAGGAAGCGGCGCGGGTGGCGGGAATGGGAGATAGCGGCCTGTGGTTCCGCACATTGTTTTCCGCCTACCTGAACAAGGTACGAAAATGTTGGTTTGTAAAGTAACTAAATTACAGGGCTCTCTGAAGTTTATACTGGCATTTAATCTCTTATATTATAAATATTTTTCGAACGGCTGCAAAAAAGGAAGAAATTCTAAATTCGGTTGTTGGAAATTATTTCGGCTTGGGTGTATATTGATATTATAATAATTTTACTACTCTTTTTTCTTTTTAATAAATAATACCAAAAAAATAATAATGATGTTAATAATAAATTAATAATTATAATATTTATTAATTATCAATATAACTTTCAGATTATTTTCTAAGTAGATTTATTTTGTAAAAATTGAAGTTGCTATATGATTGAATTTTCCGATTTTAGTATATCTACAGATATAAATTTTATATATACATATGATATATTAAGAAATGAAGTTCAAGATTACGTTTTGCTTCCTACATTATGCTGTTTGCATATTACGATTTAAATATAATAAGATTGCGCATGTATCATCCATCACTTATTACTGCCTCACTTTTGTATTAAGTAGCTTTACCATTTGCGATAAACATACATATAGTATTGTGACTTTTTAAATAAATATTTGCCAAAACGATGATGCTTTCAAATCCATTGCGGTTACATCTCTTGAATGTTGCTTTTTTAATTTAGTTCATATTTCATTTAGTTCATACATCACAGTCTCAGTATTGTTAAACTTATTAGACGATGTCAATCATTAATCAGTGAAAATGACGTAACTTACAACTTTTTGCACTTTTGTCTATTTATTTAACTCAGAATCTTAAATCGATAACAATTTTAACAATATTAGGATAAGGCCAACCTGAGAGTATATTACTTTAATTAAAAAGAATAAAATTGCTTAGTAATTGTCGAAATATCTTCACGTAATGTACAGAAAAAAATAATCGATTCAGAATTTAATTTAAAAATTGATTGAAAAAAATTTCGTTTCCTAATAACCATTCATTTTTTAAACAAAAATCAATATTTACAGTCTGCTACATCAAAACAAAAAGTATCCCAAACAAAAGAAATAAAATTTATTTCAAGCAAAACACCCTATAAAATGAAATTGTCTCGAAGTCTTTATAAACGCGATAACGGCCGAAGTTGTTCGGAGCTTTGTTACTCAGCTTACATAAATACCACCAGAGCATGGGACCTTCCTTGCTTCCCATATAGCAGTAACTGTATCTATGAGTCGAAGGAAATTCGGCGTTGTTACAAAGGTCTTCTTAGAGTGGACGTCGCGTACCTAGAAACGCAGTGAGGTAAAAAAGAGAACTTCAAGGAGTGTCCGGTTGAAGCTCCGCCCACTGTGAGACACGCCCAGTGATCCTCGGAGGCCCCAGTGTGAGATACTTCTTGAGTTTCGCGGTATAAATTAAGTTGTAAGCTCTCGTTTCAGTACAGACAACACTAGTTGTGTGTGTGCACAAACACATGCTCGCTCTCACATAGGCGTCTACGTTTAAGTATATAATATTAAAACATTATATTATACGAGTACTAGTACTACTCGTATAAGTACCTTGGTGTGAGTCAAATACTTATATATTATCTAATATAACGAGTTAGATATTATGAAGGTTAACAAGGGAGGAAGTTAAATGTCAGAAAGCCGATCAATAAAGATAACAATGTTGGTACTTACCTAACTGCTATCAATTTTTTTATTAAGTTTATGTTTCAATTAATAATTTTTGTCCATCTACCTACCTATACATATTTATCTTATTAACTTTTTTTTTATTTTACGTATAGAGAGAATAATATTTTTAATGTACGAGTTATTTAAATTATAACAGAAAAATAGTAAAAGACATAGTTTTGTACTACACTATTTATCATCTAAATATTAGTTTTTTTCATTTTCAATCACACACAAATCATACTTTTTTTTTTATTATTCATAAATGGTTGAATGGATTTGAATGAAATTTGGCAGACAGACAGCGATAGACCATAGCATCGTAGAATACTTTTGTTCTAATATTAGTCATAATAATAGTAATATATATTCAATACATATGTACAATATTAATGATAATTATCATATTTGTATTTTTATACATAACTAAGTAAGAGTAATCAGAGGTAGACTGTACAAGAAACATCTGCTTGGGTAACTCTGTCCCATTCGAGTTTCTGCTGTGAAGCAATTGTTTACATGGCTGTGTTTTAATTTGAAAGGTGGGATATGGTAATTAAATTACAGGGTGTAGAGGCATAACCCCACAATCATCAGAAATGGTAACGCATGAAGGGTATCGTTGGTGACAGAGTATACTCTGTTATGTCCATGGTGCTGTTCATGTCTATTGGCGACGGTTACCAATTTCCACTGGGTGGGTCGACCGTTTGTGCCATTCTAAGTTGCATAAAGAAAAGAGTAACTCAATAATTCTATATATCATTTTTCACTTCCATTAGAACATCTATTGCATGTATCTATGATCTATATCTTATTTTAAACAACGACAAATTTTTTATTTAATACTTATACTTACACTAGTTATCAAAAGAGACGATAAATGTAAAAGATCTATATCCAATGTAATGTAAAGTAACATTTTTTATAACTACTTTTCTCCATCCAAATGTTGCCTGGAAGAGATCGCTTTTAGTGATAAGGCTGCCTATTGTTTTCTCAGTGTGAACATTTTTTGTAATTGTTTGTATCTATTTTAAAAAGTTTGCTACTGTAATCATTTGGAGGAAACAATAAAGAGTATCTGTCTATCTAACACAAGAATAAAAATAGTTATGATCAAATCATATGTTAACTGTCTACTGAACAAAGACTTTGGGAGTGTTTTGCCAGCAGTTGCTTGGTAGGCGAGTTGGCAACCGTAGTTAAGCTTTGGTGATATTTTAAGATAAATGCTGTTGCCTATTTTTCTACTATTAAGTTCTTTTAGTCGCCTTTTATGACAAGGAAAAGAAAGAAGTGGCCCATTTATGCCGGGACCACACGGCAAATATTTATAGTGATACACTTTATTATATACTGATTATCATTACTTGTTTCTTGACTTAATTACCACTATCGATGATGATAGTGGTTTCTAGTAAGCTAACCTGCCACGACGCATAATGGGGTCTTTTTGGAGACCAACTACTTATCGTACTAACACCTGGAAAATTGACTATGTTATAGTTCTATTTTATTTCATTGTGTCCTATTTGCGTTTCTTTTTCAAATTGACATTTCAAGTAAAATATAAAATAAAAAAAAATCATGATGTTTGGTTGAACCATTAAAACACTAAGAAATAGTAAACAAATAAACGCACTTTTATATTTATAGTACGAGTAGCAATGTTGCTATAACTAGCTTCTAAAACTATTTATTTTGTCCGTGATAATTCTGCAAAAGGCACGGTGTCCGGAAGCGGATGTCTTTTAATTTTTAATTCGTTCGGGCGACACGGGGCGCTGTCGTCGGCATCTTCCTGTTAGCTCGGGCTACGATTCCGCTTCTACTCCTTTTTTAAAACCGTTGTATTTCCGTTTTAACAGAACCAATGTCACGCCGGATTGGACAAGAGTCAGATGAAGTCCTTTTGCTATTATTTTGGTTTTAGCATTTGGAATACAAAATGTATTGAGATGGGGTTTACTGGAAATTAAAAAAATCCTTCTTAAACATAAAAGAGCAACAGATTTTTACATTATTAATTACCTTATTAGCTAAAAAATATCCTACTTTATGATAAATATATGTAAGATGGTAGTATCCACCCAAGTCAGTTATATAATACTACTCAATATCTCTCTTTTATATCTGTATTCCATAATAATATTCTTAATATTCTTTTATAAAAGATAATTTTTAATTATAACAAAATTATCATCATTTAAATTAAAATGAGTTTTGCAAGTCGAGTCGGAAATCTTGGAGAAATCATTGGACATAGGCACTTGCAGAATAATATCATATATAAACATTCCATTTTTGACGACGAATACTAAAAAATATAAATACTGTCGCGTCAATAGCTCCGCTTGTTCGGAGCACCGTCATAAATGACTAAGAACTTTCCGCGATTATTTTTCCGTCGAGCTACTTTTTTCCCGTTGGATGAAATATCCGCATCTGCCGGATATTATCATTAATTATGAATCAGGTTTCAAAATGGTAGTCTGACGGTTATAAATTGCATGTGCTTATCTTAGTCGCTTTTGACTACGATAAGCACATGAAATTGACATTATATTTATTAGGAATATGTTGTTTCAATAGATTTTCTATTACGCTCTCGTGTTTCTTCGCTTTATGATTTACTAGGTATACCCGATAGATGATTATCTAATTTAGATGTTATACATATAAGAACTTTTAAGAAAAAAGTCAAATAATGATTAATATGACGCGATTACATCACCAATATTTAATTTTTTGTACCCTATGGGTTTACTCTCTCATATTAATTTTGTTACGACGAAGGCTGCCATTTTTTTTTTTGTGAAACTAAAATTGTAAATAAACAATTTTGCATATTAAATACAGACGTTTGCAGTCTCTACGAAACATCTAGTTGTTCATCGGTATATTTTATTACGATTGAGGTCCCTTTTTCGTGGAGCAAACTGTAATAGTTTATTGAAGTTGAAAAGTATCCAATTCAATTTCTCATATAAACACCGCGATATAAATACAGCCTAGGGCGATTGATCTCCTTTAACCGTCCACAAATCAAAGTGACAAAGACGAGGGCCGGCTAATGCGCGGCTGGGGACGCTTTGGCCGACGGGGATGGATGGACGGACTTCGTACCGGACCGAGTAAAACTCTTTGACCGTCAAAAATTCCTTTACATACATTTAATTAACTATAAGTAACAATTAAATAGTTTAAACTATATCTATATAGTCTCAATGAAAACAAATATCATAAGTCCTTTTAATTTTTAAATAAGTACCATAACATTGGAAATAATATTAAAATATGTAAAATTTCAAAAATTAATTAAGTGATTTAAAAATTTCAATATAATTAATTAGTTTATTAAGTTTATTATTTCTTTTCATTATTAAAGCCAAATATAATAATAATAAATATATAATAAATATTATGAGTACAAAAAACATATAGAGATATAGAAAAATTAAATGTATTCATGCATTATTATTATGAATATTATAAATGTAAAAGTGAATTTGTTTTTTATATACTCTTACTAAGCTTATTTTTATATTACAATATATTGTTAATTTATTTATTCACTTGGAATTCGCATATACTCAATATTTATGCTGGATACGTACTTTCTTAATTAAAACATTAAGAAAGTCGCCGGTATAGTTAGCAAAATAAATTATCATAGTTGAAAACCCTTAATAAGAATTTTTGTGTGTGTGTCACACTTACCAAATACCAACATAGAGTAATTGTAATGCATCTAAGATTATCCTGTTTGTTGCGTTTTGTCTCAAATAGAAGCGACCATGATTTGTGAGTGGGACGAGGTCCCCTGGGCGCTTTCCCGCATTTCGCTAACGCCGGCTTCATGCAATTTATGTCCAGGATTTTGTTGTCCACTTCAAATAACAAAACATTGTGTTAAATTATAATATGTGCTCGGGTACATTACACATTTTAACGTTATTTTTCATATACGTCACAAACAGCGATATTAATATTTGATGAACTATTAATGTCCTAAGTAATAATTAATTCGAACATCCAATTTCTTAGTATATTCTATTGGAGATAAAAAAGTTCAGAAATAAATGTATCTACATACACGGAACATATCTCTATCACATATCTTTATTAATTATGAACTGATTTCAATAATTGATATAATTAGAAAAATACTTGTATTCTTCCACAAAAAAGGTATTATGATAAATATCTGACAGGTTTCACCATTTAAGGCATTTTCAAAGGTGATTTACCCTATTTATTTTTAGTGCAATCAAGTTAGATAATTTAATAGAAAAAAGTATACTAAAATATCAGATAGGTTTTAAAAATGTAATATTGCCAGCAAAACATATTATATTAATAATTCTTTTTTAAAATAGACAGAGTTTAGTTTCGTGATGATTTAGATATTAATTTTGTTACAATTTAAATGTGTGTTTTGTGGACCAACATTTTGAATTATTCTCTTTTTAATAAGTCGTAAAATCCAAATAAAGTTTATATCCCTTTGTACAAATATTTAGAGTTACACTATTCTTCTACTAAAATATGACACAAGTAAACTATAGCTCGAAACCATAATAATCGTTATTAGTAGATACATATGTGCGTACTCGGCACAAAACTTGTGCACATAAATCGCGCCAACACTCGCCGTTTCCCATCGATGTGATTAATAGATGCTCACAACTACCCCCATTCTCCAAATACAGATAATAATCAGTATTTGTTTTGGCGATTCTCTGAGTTATGACGCTTTATGAGTGAAAATCGATAACATAATTTCGTGGTTCTACGTGTGATTGCAGTATCTTGGGACTGTTTAAGTTTCGATAAACTGTATTCATAAAAAATAGGTATCAGTGTATATGATACGCGCCAAAGATTTTTTTATTTAGATTACATACATATTGTAAATTTATTACCATATTTTTTAAACTATTAAATATTTTATAAAAACACTTAAGTTTTAAATAAATTAGAATGATATGAATACAATATTTAAATGTTAAGAAAACATTACACTTTTTCAAAATTTTTGAAAATAATAAGTAACATTTATATCAAATTGAAAAGGAATTGTAAACCTCCTCCTTTATGAGGTTAGGTGAAAAGAAAATTTTTAAATTCATTTTATGTTTTCTTCCATACCTGTTTATTTTACTAAATCTTTCTCATTTTCGCATTACAATTATTTGCATCGCTTTACTGTACTTACACAATTATATATATCGTTACATTTATTGAAATTGAAATAATTTATTTGCTGGAATAAGGTATATTTTTATAGGTGTTACATTACAAGAAAATTATTCCAATCTTATTCTGCCACACTGTAGGCGTGAAAATATTAAAAGTTATTATACAAAAAATAAAAATAATTCCATCATAATAAATCAATATTAGTTGTGTTGCTTTATTTCCTATATCGTGTAATGCAAATAAAGTATATTTATTCATTTATAGAGCAACGGAGATTTTCAGTTTGCAAGTTATACCCGTATTTAACAATTTACACATGAAATTACCGGACCAACACCAATAAATAAATATGGCGGCAAAAATGGCGCCAGTTTATCAGGCACGGAAGTGGACGCTGGGGACTGAAGCCCAGTAATAAATGTTATTTGATAGCCGCCAGGCTTAGTACAGTCAGGTTTATGTGTTTTTTTTTTCGGACTTCTTCCGTCTACCACCGGCTTATGTTAATGCGTCTGGCTTCCAAAATAAATTGCTTGGGACAATTTTAAATTAACCGCCACGTGGAGGGTTAAACCTCAGTTTTATGTGACCACGGTAATTAAGTGGTGGCGAATACTGTAATTAAACCAAAATCGATTATATTGTTTTAATTTTACAACTTTAAAAGAATAAAAAAATAATTAAAAGTTACATTGTAATGGCATGTATGAGGCAGTAAGAGAAATTTTTCAACTGTAACATACTTTCTTACATTTTATCGAGCAGAATATAACGGGCTAGACCTTAAACCTCAGTGATGGTGACAAATGAAATACCTTGTGATAGTGGAAGTATATTCTGTGATATTCATGGTGTTGTTCGTGTCTCTAGGTGATAATAGTTAATACTTTCAATTAAGTGAGTGGTGGTGAGGTGGTAAGTGAGTAGATTAGTTATTATTATTAACACATATTTTATTAAAAGAATATTTCAAACATAAATCAACGTTTTCTTTTTTGCGTATAACGATTAGATTTTTTTGGCACTAGAGGGCGACACTCGCACACGATTTATAATAGTAATACTAAGCGTAATTTAAAACCCACTCTCACAAAACATAGAAAATAGAAAGAAACATGAAAATAGTTCGCAGGTACAAATAGTTCACATGTTTGCGCAACTGTAGGCCGTCAAAAGCGTCGGTAAACGGCGCACTTCGACATGAAGAGAGCTACAAATTGGCAGATGCTATATTTACAAAGATTCGTAGAGACATACTCAACTATAGAGTCTAAAGAATAAAGTCGATATTTCAATATGTATTTTCCACTGACTTTTATTTTGGTTTTATAACCAATAGACTGCGCTATGATGAGGTTATTGAGTTAGCCGATGCCGATATTGAATATTTTTCTCGATGATAGTTTCTTTTTTAAATTCAACTAGAAGTACTGTGCTCGCTATTTAAAAATAAATATTTGTATTAAAATAACGAGAAATGTATTAGTAACAGTCTTCTATTAAATAAGTGGTGGATGAATTTCTTAACTACTTCATACGTATATTTATAACTCATAAAAAACCCTTTTATCAGCACTTTTCGTTCAAATTGTCGTTTTATTGGTGATTGTATATTTTTTTCAAAGTATATCTGAGTCTGTATATCTACCGTGTAATCTCGGCGTTGAAAAGACTAACCCTTCCTTCCCCATGAGAGTCGTAAGAGGCGACTAACGGAGGGCGATGGATGGGCAGCAGCGTCCCTCTTAAAACATCTCTAAAGTCTAACTACGATTGCCAATCCACCTGCCAAGCATAATAATTACTAGCAAATTCCCCCAAGGGGGAGGCTCATGTTTAGCAGTGGACAGTTAAAAGCTGATATGAATATGATGATTATATTTGTAAAGATAATTTTTTAAAAATATTTTCTTAGTTAAGGTGTTCAAGCTTTGCATGTGCTTTGTTTTTTTTTTATCTAAAAAAATATTATTAAAAGAATTGCAAGAAAATTATTAATAAAAATACACCCGTTAATATTTGTCTAACTTTCTCGTAATTCCTTCGTAATAAAAATAAACAAATAAAAAATAGTAATAAACACGAAACAATTTTGTAAATTTTAGATATCGCCTGCAATGGACTCGAGTTCATAGCTGAAGGGCAGTTACGTCGGTGTCTGATAGTGTCAATACTGGCAAGCCTCCAGCTATCGGTTATAGTTGATATTTACATACAAATACTTATTACATATGTACAGGCATATATACACTTGTATGATAAGTAAGTATTTAAATAATATGAGCTCTCTATCTCTTTCTAACTCTCAGTTTATTGCTGTAACAAATGTTTAATGAATATATCTATTTTTTCCTTGTAGTCATATCATTTATAAATATTTATATATATATAGTTTTTCAGACTAATACTACGGCGTAGACCACTATGGTTACATCCCTATCTCGTAGCACCCCTTTACAAAAATTCTACATTACTTTAGTAAGGAAAATACACCAAAATCAAAAATTTACACTTCGCTAACCAGACCCTAAGCTCGTTACCACCACTAATTACATCCGCAATTCCTCAGCTTGAAATTTTCAACCGCCATCTCTTTCTCTCACACATACAACAATACCAACTGTTGCAGATTTGGCCACATGTGAGTAGATGCGTTAGTGTGCGTGGGTAAACACCGGTTTAAGCCTAACTGGCCTTAATGAATCGTAATGGCCCCTATAATTCGCGGCGTAACTAACTGGCCATGTGGGGACGCTCCCCCTTTCGACCCCCCATTTTGTCCCCTGTTTGGATGCGAGCCATATCGCATATGACAGCGGTTCTCTTTTTAAAATTTCCGACCAAACCGCGCTTACTGCGATTTGCGGTTACGTGTTCTAAAACGCCGACCAACAATTTATCACGTTTTTATAAAATACAAGGAGCCGTAATTTGTATTTCTGTATTGTTTAGATTTTTAATTTTATTTAATGTTTTTTTAATATAATTCTTTATTCAATTTTATTTATTAATTTATTACAGTTCATTATGAGTATGAGATAACTTTTAAAAAGTTGCCTCACGGATAAGTCTCATAGCATATCAATAATATCTGTAGGAGATGTAGATGTTTACTAGTTTTCATCAAGTGGGCTGTCAGCCTGAATGTAATTTCTATTTACATAAAAAAATATTTAATTAATTTTTATTTTTATCATGGAACAAAAACGCAACATAATAAAATAAATTTTATAAGTGACCATTTTTTATGCAACATTTGTGAAATTGGTTATATCAATTTGTGTATCAATCCAAATGTCAAAAAGTGAACAAATTTCTATCGGATATCGAACTACGAGTAGTAGCAGTAACCGTGTTATAATAACTAGTAACATTTACTACAATGCCTAATATTTTGTGCTGCATGCAGCCGGCGCCCCAACTTTAAACTAAAGCCCGAAGGAGGTCGTTATTCCTTCTGTAATTTATTTAATTGCTTTGTGCGGTAATTATTCATGAAATTACGGCAATTACGTCTCGGGAAACAATTATTTATTGTGCAAACTTGACTCCTAAGTTACATTTTATTATATAATGCATCAACAGATAACAGCACAGGCTGTTCTGTTTCATCTGTATTCTTTTAATTAGTTTTATTATTGTTTATTTATAAATATTGTTAGTTATTTATTTAAATAAATATACATATTAGCTATGTAAATAATACCACCTGGAAAAATCACATATTTTATACTTTCAGATCCTTCAGTTTAATCACACTTCATAGTCATAGATGTCAAAAGTTTTTAGACCATCTTCGTAATTACTGGATAATTGACGATATAATTATATAGTACGTAAATTTTTATTGAAGATATTTCATATTCAATTAGCATAAATACAGTTTTCATGAAAGTGTCATCTTAACCATTTGGATGAATGGTGGTCTTCCAGCGTGCGTTTTTCAAGGCACTTTCTTCCACGCAAAACCACTCTTTGGAATCCACTTCCAGCATCAGTATTTCCGAACCGATACGACATCATATGAGAGCATATTCCTTTATAAAAGACCGGAAGCACACCTGTAATGCTTTTGGTGTTGTGGATGAAAATGGGCGGCGGTAGTCACCTACCATCAGGTGAGCCGCAAGGACGCTTGTCCCCTGTGTTATAAAAAAAAATTGCGAGTTCGGTGTATATATTTATATTTGTGAACTTGACTGAAAAGAAAACCATTGTGAAATACAGATTCAAGTTCCGAGTATCTGTGCATATTAATCACGCAGCGGCGCGTCGCTGGCGCCATCTGCCGCGGTGGACAGTGGCCGAACAGTGTCTAAATTAAAATATTTGGGACTCGGACTACAGGCGACATTTGGCGGTAATAGTCCGACTGTTGGTGATTTGGGTTTAATTTTAATATCTATATTATAATTACGCCGTTATATTTATTTTAAAATTTGCTTACACAACGAGTTACTATATTCTTACTTTATTATAATGTTAAGAGGCTGGTAACGGTACTAGCAATCTCTCTTGTGTTACAAGTGTTCATGAATGGTAGCCACTTTCCATGTGGACCGCCAGCGCGTTTGATTATTTACCAATAAAAAAATATACTAAAAACAGCATTATAACTATTCGAATTGTCAAGAACATAGCTTATAGAAACTAGAAACTATGTTCCTATAGTTCATACACAACACAAATATGGAAGTATACAAAATAAATATATAAATTCAAAATCCAAGTTTATATTTATCCAAGCCCACCAAAATTCATCCAATGAATAGTTAGACATAGCTCGGTGTCGGTCGTACGTGATAAATTCATTTTTGGGTTAGCTTTAATTTGTTTGCCGGCGCACTGCTATTTGTGAAACGCCATTTCTCACAGAATAGATTATAGAGATTACAAATTCATTAGGGACGGATATCTTTTGTCCTATGGGGTATTGGCTAATTGGTATTATAAGCACACGTGTAGTGTGAAATTAATTATTGAATTTGATTTAGGTGAAATAATATCCACTTAAGCAAGGTAGATGAAAATTCTGAAGATTAAATTTTAATTGGAAATGTTATGTATTTATTTTCTTCTGTTTCTCTAATATGATTATGACAGAAATGCAAGAGATAGTGATTATATTAGATTTTAAAGATTTAATTCATGAAGCGAAGAGATCACGTTCAATGACATACTTTGGAAGAGACCTATGTTCATTAGTAGACTACGGTAAGCTAATAATGATAGTTATGACGCTCTTTACTAAAATAACGTGTTAAAGTATTGAAAATTATTCGAATGAAATAAACAACATTATTCACAGTTGTTCTTGTATAAAACGTGTTAAGGCTCTAATGCCTTATTTTAAACGAAAACGTGAAAAACAAGATTCAACCTTCACCTCATGGTAACCTCGAGAAATCTGAATTGCAATTTAAATATGTATATATATATATATATATATATCTTGCTGTTTATTTAAATCTTTTTTATATATGTATATATGTATATATATATATATATATATATATATATATATTTGTATATATATATATATATATATATATATATATATATATACATACAAATATATAGAGGTATACCTTCTTAATATCGAAGTACCGCGTTCGTGATTCACTGTTCATCTTTCTTATGTTAGTATTTCTCTACTAGTCAACCTTGAGCTACTACTATGAATAGGACATATATTTAGATTAAATCTATAAGCTTAAGTTATTAGTGAGAATGTAAGTAATTTATCAAAACATATAATTCTGTTAAATTGATTTATTTAAACAAACACAACTATTCATTAATTACTTGTATAAGTTCAGGGTAAATATATAACATAGTTGAACTTGGTGTCTATATCAGAACACCATACGGAGAAGACAGGGGTCGACTGGTGCGGCCACTCGAGCTGAGCATCGAACCGCAACCCCTGCGCCTGACGCCACGACAAAATTAATTTCTGTACAAAGTTCTGAGTAATTATTTGGTCAAAGTATTATTCTAAGATCTTCTAAAGTATAGAGTTTGTCTTTATAAATAAATAGTAGTAATAACTACTGCAAATATACCAATAAGTTTTCCTCGTTAATATAAAATGCTGTACGCATGTCTACAACGAAATCTATCAGTAGTTAATTATTTGTTATAACCTTATTAGGGAGGTACTAAACAAGATCCACAAAACTTCACACAGTAGCCTGAAATTCAAAACCGGTTAAATTATTAAAGTTAAAGTCATCTACTTAAATTTGTAATTTTAAAACGTGTAACAAAATTTTTTATCCAATGTCAATCCTTCATATAAAAAAGGTTTTTTTTATACAACTTAGAGTGGCAAACAAGCTGATGGCCTCCCTAATGGAAAGTGATAACCGTCGCCTATAGATATGAGCAGGACCATGGACATAACAGAGTATTCTGTTTCGTTACTTACTTATTATTTATTTCTGACTTTATTATTTTGATTTAGAAGTGTATTATGTATATGCATTTTTTTTGCAAAAATAGTAAAGATTTACACATTTTAACAAAAAAAAAAAAATTGTAATTTACTAAAATTATAATTGTTAGTATTGTTAATTACGTATTACAATCGAAGCATTCACCGAACCAATATTAATAGTCAGCCATGATAAATCTACACCTTTTGTTGAATACTTAATCGTGCCAGGTAATCAGTATTCGGCAAGAGTCCTTATTCCCGGCAGCACGATAAGCCCGGATTCCGTGCGATCCGCGATACTTGTGACTAATCGCACGGATTCACCTCCGTCTCAGATAATCCTGGACAAATTATAGGGGCGCTTATACGAACTTTCGGGCACATTATTTAACAGTCAGTTGTGGTACGAGCTACCTGTTATGATAATGTCAAAGAAAGGACGGGAATTATTTGTTTAAATCACTTACATTGGTGTTACAATATTATACCAATTAAGAAGATGTATAGATAATTTATGAGCAGCTCTACAAATGAGCAGATCTAGATAGAAATCTAGAAATCTTTTTCTTTTAAGTTAAATTACTAATTTGATAAACACTAAAGATTGTGTCCTAGAAAAACGTAATGCAATTCTGACTAAATTAAATTAAATTAATAAAAAACTAAACTACTAAGCAAATTTAAAAAAAAAAAAAAACTATTCTTAATCTGTAAGCCTAATAATACCTTTATAGATATAAAAAAAATAATTTTCAAATCGATTTAGAACTGACAGAGTTATGAAGTAACAAATATAAAAAAATCAAACAAATTGAGAATCTCCTTCTCTTTGCAGTTGGTTGAAAATAGATTAATATAAATAAAATAATAATGTTTTATATAACATGATGGCACTTTCTATACTAACAATATTATTTTTATATAGTTTTATTACTTTATGTAGAGTTACTAATACAAATGATCATTATTTTATTTTCATATTTAAAGAAATAATTGGCATTTCAAATAAATAATGCAAAGTAGTTACTAAATACAGAACCAAAATAGCCAATGATCAGGTCTATAAAATAAAAAGAACGACACATAAATAAATACGCTGAAAAATTCAAAGGGAAAATAAAAAGAGGAATAATGGTGGATATAAAAGAGGACAGTTTGCGTCACAAAGCCGCATGCGGGCCTCAGATATTGACAGTAAATTTCATTCATACAGCATTAGTGCCGCGCCATCAGATACAGGGATATCCGTTGAGGATATATCATCAAACCAACAGACAGGACAAACGCGTTTCTAAGTTTAAAGAACATTTAATTGAATGAAAATTCATGAGTTGAAATGACATATAATACATATAATTATACTAAAGTGTATTTCTGTTTATATTTTATTTAAATAAACGTATAAGATCGATGATTCTATTTGAAGTTTCGATTAGGTAAACATTGGAAATTACATTTTTTTAATATTATTTAATTAAATATCATTAAAAATATATTACACATATATGTTTATACATATAAGTAATTATTGCGCTGTAGTATAGTCTTTAAATCGTAATCATTTATTATTATTTTATTACATATAAATAAATAAAATTCACTGTTCTTAAAACTTCGTAGATCTGCGTAGAAACGCGCGGTGTGGGCGAGTGGCGGCGGCGTAGCGGTGCCTACGGCGGGCCGTAGCGACGGCGGCCGTCCGAGTCAAATAATTTCACTCAGAAACAGAATGTTACGAGTAAACAACTCCAACTGAGCGATTCAATTTAGTATTTAAGTATGTTGTTTTCTTAAATAAAGTGTTGGGTTCGAATTGCTGCATGGCTAATATAAAAAAAAAATAAAATAAAAATGTCTAATGTCTAAAGATCAGGTAGAACACATGTCAAATAGGTATATAAATAGATAGATACTCTTTATTGTTTCCTCCAAAAGATTACAACAGTAAACTTATTCTAGATATAAACAACAGATAGGACGGATAGAACTAGCGACATTAAATTCAAGCAATTTTAATTACAAGAAATAAAGATACAAACAAAAATTATAGTTTTTTGTTCCAATATTCACATAGAAATTAACGTTAAAAATATTTTGAAACGTTTTAATTATATACAGTTAATACGTTGAAGTACCATTTCTTTATTACCTATACATATTTTTAAGAGTTACGCGTGTTATTCGTCCAAGCTCTGTACAAGTCCGATCCATTCTTCAAGTTAAGCCAATATTTGGCAAAGCAGGCTACTTCCGCGCCCCGGCCCGGTAATTTATCGCGAGACAAACTGAAGTTTATCGAAAGAACGAGAATAACTTTATTATATAGTGACCGGAAGTGGGAGGCAGCCCCCGCTCCCGGCTACAAGGTACTGTTCGATGCAAAAGTAATACAGTACAATATTGGCCATTTTTTATTTATACAACAGCAATTAATGTTGTATATACTCTGTGTATACCAGATATTTGTTTTTTTTTTGTTATATGATGTATATAAAAGTTACAAAATCTTAATTTAATGAATTACGTTATGTTTAAAAAAGCTCTATTATTATGTGGATAAACCATTAGTTATTATGCTCAGCTGAACATAAACATTAGCCATGTGGTCCCGGCATAAAATAGATCACCTCTCCTTTCCCGTGGATATCGTAAAAGGCGACTAAGGAACGTCGAGCGTTGGGCAGCAGCGTTCCTCTTAAAACATCTCTAAAATATAATTGCGGTTGTCAATTCGCCTACCAAACGCTGTATCTATTGGCAAACCCCAAATGGGGGAGGCTTATGTTTAGCAGTGGACAATTAAAGGCTGATATGATGATAATGAACAGAAACTCTTAAACACTTTTGTATAAAATATTACTGGATAATGAAAACCCATTTTGGTGTCTACTGTTAAATCTAAACAGAATATTCATATTAATTTGAGATCGAATACATATTTGGCATTTATAAGTAAGTTATTTCTTACTAAAGCAATTTTTAATATCGAATCTAACTACCCTGTTAATAGCAATATATAGCCTAGCCTATCAAGTGTTGAAGTTTTAATACGGGCTGTCGACACTAAGGTTTTTAAGAACAATTTATTATTTTTAAGTGTGTTCTATGTCGGATTTTTATAAAAATGTGTCTTGTATTTTTCCACTTAAATTTTTATTTTATATCGTAAATATATACATCTTTTATTACTGCATCTTGCTATACACAACATCAAGTCCACGTAATTCATGCTCACCTATCACCTATTATTACTATTGCCCCGCCAACGTATATCGATAGCATAGGCGGAGTTACCATTCTATTTTCATCCATTAAAAATCAGTAATTGAATACACTTATTTAGCATTTATAAGTAAGGGATAAGTCATTTAAAAACAATTTTAAAATTTAATCGAAATGCATAGAAAATTAATACTTCTAAAATCTTCTGTGTAAAGAAGACGAGGATTAAACTCTTCCGTACACGAATGTACCGTTTTGCGTCGTTCCATTTTTATAGAGTCCGAGGCATTTCTTTGCAATGATGAAATATGTCGTTTGTCGGGCGGCCTTCATTGTAAACACATTTCGGAAATCGTCCTCGTTCGTCCGTCCGTCCGCTCACGGAAATATCCCCCAGTTATTTTATTTGTTACCTATGCATTTTACTATGTTGCAATTTCATATTGCGCTTTCGGTATGTACCTGTGTTACGACAAAAATCTTTTGAATACAGATATCTTATCTTACCTTGAAGTATCTATATTTTTTGTAGAATTCTAAATGCATATATTCGTATTATCTTATTTTAAAGGCAATAAACTTTGATATCTGATTGTTTTTACAAATACAGGTCATCATCATCATTGCATCAGCCGTTAACTGTCTTCTGCTGAGTATGAACATGAAACCTCCCCTTGGGGGGTTTTACTAGTAGCCGTCAAACTTGGTAGGCGGGTTAACAATTGCAGTTAGGCTTTGGTGATTTTTTTTTATACGACTTAGAATGGCAAACAAGCTGACGGCCCACCTGATGGAAAGTGGTACTTCGCCTATAAACATGAGCAGTACCATGGACATAATTATACTGTTTCGTCCATGATACCCCCCATGCGTTGCCATTTCTGAGGACTCAGGTGTTATTCCTCTGTACCCAGTAAATTCACGCCATATCCCACCCTTCAAACTGAAACACAGCCATGCAAACACAGCTGCTTCACAGTTGAAACACGAATGGGACAGAGGGACTTTTGTACAAAGTCTCCCTCTGGTGATGTTTTAAGAGAGTCGCTGCTGCCCGTTCCTTGTATATTAAATTCCCTTAACCGCCTCTTGTTACTCCCACGGGAAAAGAAGGGGTGGTCCATACTATGTTAAGACCATACGACTGCGTTACGCACGCATTATAAATGCCTTGAAATATCTATATTTTTTGTAGAATTCTAAGTGTATTTATTCATATTATCTTATTTTAAAGGCAATAAATTTTGATATCTGATCGTTTTTACGAATACAGGTCATACTTATTATACTAGTAGTTTAACTAATTAGTTTCTCGTTTTTTTATCAGTTAAATTTATTCAGTAAATATTAATTTAGAAGTCAGATTCTTTTAAAAATTTTGCAATTTGATATAAGCAATTTATAATAAAAGTAATAATTATAAAAAAAATTTTATAGAAAGTTGTTAATAAGATTAATTTCAAGTATAAATCGTTTTAAGAATCTATTGTAAATAGTTCAAAATCTCCATTTTAGACGCCAAAATTCCTTTCTTTATTCAAATTGAAGCTGGAACGTTTTTCTGCCTTACCACTATATTATTGAGGTTGTCATATAACGAAATATGTATATACATATTTATATTTAAAATGTTCTTTAAACAATGTAATATTTTTTTATATAATAAGATGTTTTCAAACTTGATATCCCTTTAAGAGTATATTCAGAGAAAGCAAGATGGGGAGTACAAATGAAATACGTCCAATAAAGTTTCATTTCGTGTCCACTTGCCGGCACAAAACAGGCCCTTTCAAATATGATACTGTCACAGTGTTCACGCTTCACCACACTTATTCACTGTGACGTCTTAGAGAAACCGGTGTCTACGACGTAACATGGTTGTCGTTCATATTTATAATATTATATTATTATTTATTTATTAAGAGGGAGACTTTGTACAAAAGTCGATTGCTTGGGTACCTCTGTCCCATTCGTGTTTCTACCGTGAAGCAGTTGTGTTTGCATGGCTGTGTTTTGGTTTGAAAGATGGGATATTATTGGCGTGAATTTACAGGGTACAGAGAAATAACACCTGAGTCCTCAGGAATGGCAACGCATGGGGGTATCATGGGAGAAACAATATACTCTGTTATGTCCATGGCACTGCTCATGTCTATAGGCGACGGTTACCACTTTCCATCAGGTGGGCCGTTAGCTTGTTTGCCATTCTAAGTTGTATAATAAAAAAATTTAAATCTATAATGTGTCACCACTACTACATACATTCGGTATCGAAGAATTAACTAGAGTAATATATTTTTAATTTTAGAGAGGTCAGTTAAAAACAATCATCATCCTCATCATTTTTATCATTATCTGTCCACTGTTGAACATAGATCTTCCCTATAGACTGCCCTTAGAAACGGTCCTGTGCTACCTGTATCCACTATCTCTGCAATACATTTTTATTATTTTTATTTTAAAAAAATACATTTGAAGTCATCATTCCATCTAGCCGTCCTACATTGCGTTTGCCTGTACGGAGCCGCCACTCAAGAACCTTTCTTCCTTATTGGTTGTCGGTTACTTGAACTATGTGACCAGCCTATTGCCACTTTAGCTTGAAGCAGTTAAAGACAATATAGTAGAAGAATCTAATGATACTGTTATGATAGTCCATTCAATCCGTTTATGCTACATGTTGCGTCAAAGATCCAAACGTAAAAACATTACACTAATTACTTCCGCAGTCGGTTAAAAATATTTTAATGTTACGTTCTACGTCTTGAGTTATCCGTCCAGTAGCCGGACCTATCTTGATAAAGGCGCGTTTAATACAGCAAAGTGATATCAAGTGGGCCCGCAGCGCGTCGCCCCGGGCGACTATCCGTTCTCTTATGAAAATTTTGTCAAGGGCTTACGACATGCCACTTAGAATTTATCTTTTATGCTGTGTAGTCAAGTAGTTGAATTGAAATTGACTATACTGTTATAATAGTATTTGTTTGTCGTTAACAAATTTAATATTATATTTCAAAAGTAACTTCATTCAATAAAAAAATAGTTAATAATTAACCAATACGGAACTAAACTTGATCGATTAAAAAAATATTATCCAAATTGGTTGAGTTTTGACGAAGATATAAATGTTATACTATATATACAAAAAAATACGTCAAATTAAATATTTTTATTCGTTCATCTTTATTCTTTCGTTTCTAAATGACTTCAACTAAAACCAAACAAATTCATGTTTATCCAACTGTCAAACAAAGGTGGGTAATATTTATTGAATATATGTATGTATGAAGTCCACGTTCCTGGTACAATGTTTAGACCTTTAGATAATTTTGATTTTGCACAAAATTAAAATTACCAAAATTGTTGGTAAAGTACCAACAAAATTCTAAATATACCTGTGAAATGTTTGCAAGACTTTATATATATATATATATACTATATATATATATATATATATATATATATATATATATATATATATATATATATATATATATATATATATATATATATATATATATATATATATATATATATATATATATATATATATATATATATATATATACTGAATTGCAATAATATTATTTCTAATAATTCTCGATACCATTAGTATATTTTTTACCAGAGGGCGACATCCTGATACGAGTAGCATATAACGGGATCATTATATTAAGCAGGTATACTTGATATGTTTATAAACATTTTCAGCAATTTTTCTCATGATTTAGTTTGATGTATGGCCGTAACAATATAGAGCGCAAACACGTGTTAACAGCGCCATAACCGTGCGAGTTAACTGCCGAACTTAGGGCACTTTGTAAAATATGGCGCAGTGTGAAACAACCCTTATCGACTCGTCGATTTTCTTTTATATGCATACGACTGTACTTTGTTGCAAATATGTTCATCAAATGTATGGAAAATTGCGATGTTTTATATTATTATAAAAACATATTTTACGTCAAACATATTATTCATGTGGACATAGGCGACGGTTACCATTTTCCATCAGGTGGGTCCTTAGTTTGTTTTCTATTCTCAGTTATTGTATAAATACCGTACATGTAAGAAACAAGTAGAGAATTTACGTTAAGTTCTATAAACGAAAGAACCTATTTTGTTTATTTAAAAAATTAATTTTTACTAGGTTAATAATTTAATATAGGAGCTAACACATAAATAGCATATGCTCATATATTTAGTTATAATTGCTTATTAAATAGAAAAGAAATAACATAATTAAAATTACAAATAAAGTTTTTTTTTAATTTGACAATATAAAGTGATAACCTACATAAATTATGGGGCCTATAATAAAATAAGGATGATGGAAATTTGAGTACCTTTGAAGGTAATAGTAACTTATACACAGCAGATGTACTAAACGAGTAGCAATATTTCGTGAATGTTATGGGAAAAAGGGTACCAACCATGAAAGTATAAAAGTCGTAACCATCGACAAAGAATATAATCGTTTACCTGGAAACACTTGACTTTTAGTATGTAGGTATTTCAATAAAGTAGCATAAATAATCTTAAATAATACTCGTACTTTGCATTAAAAACAATATATTACAGTCACTTATTTAATATTACGTATAAATTGTTAGATAAGAACAATAGTAGCCACTAATTTCGTAGGCAAATTTTAAAAAATAAATATATATTGAACAATTTAGGTATAAAAAAACATTTTTTTTTATGTTTATATAGGCCGGTAACACGATCTGAAAATAATAAAAGAAATACCTACCTATATTTTTAGCTACCGTAGACGAAAACAAAACAGAAAAATTCACAAAGAAAAAAGAAAATTCAACGTTGAAATTTCGAAATCTACAAAAGCAAAGTATCGAGTGACTACATTTTTCTTCGTAATTATCCCGGTCACACGGATGTGGCTTCTCTTGAACTTTGACCAGGGAAACCTGAAGAGTGCGCATTGTGTAACACGATCGTTTCTCCTTGCAACTCTAATGCTAAACAACTATTTCTGATAGGTTTCCTAGTCGGTAAACAAACCTTCTGTTAAGTAAATTATATTATTACGTACATAAATAAGTTAACGAGTGTTTAACGATATTTTTTTTTATATATTAGCAGAAATAAAAAAAAAAATTCTTACGTTGCAATGTTAGATTGATTGTATATTTTTTAATGATAAATAAATTTACAATATCTTTAATTAAGTGTAAGTAACTATACTGAATAAATAAATATATATTTGCAACTGAATTTATTACTTTTTGTTTTACTTCTTCATCTCTTCTGTAAGATTTCATATTTTCTATGTATGATATAAGGTACATACCTATAACACAATAACCTCTCATATGCAAATGGTCCTGAACTCAAATTATTATCTGACGTAAATCGTGGCTTTAATTTTACAACTCAAATGTAACAATTTAGTTTTAGGGAAGTAAACGCTTAGTTATACGCCCTTGGCGCTCCGCTTGCGACTTAGCAGCCCTCCTTCCCCGCTAAACAAATTTGACAGCTTCAAGTTAGCCAAGTTTGTGTACACTTATGCAAAGTAACATAAAACAATCATGCAACCATCGTATAGGCCTTTTTACGTTACAATAAGGTTTATATTCTAATGGAATTTTATTTAAAAGGCGCAATGTGATATTGTATAATGTATTAAAGTTCGGTCGCACTAGTTAGCATTGTATCCACGTTGAAACAAGTTGTCATGATTATTAAGGTGTTTAGCGCTGAGTTGAGGCTGGCGTATGATTACTTTGAAACTGCGTGCAGACGGCAAATGTGGAGGTAGCTACATCTTACAGTTAATATATTCAACATTACTAAAGGCCATATTACATTATCATAAGCTGTGTGGTCCCGGCATAGAATAGGCCATCCCTTCCTTTCTCGTAGGTGTCGTAAGAAGCGACTAAGGGAACTTAATGATCGAGGGATGGGAAGCAGCGTCTCTCTTTAAACTTCATCAAAGCCTAACTGCGGTTACCAATTCGTCTGCTAAACGTGGCAACTACTGGAAAAACCCCCAATAGGGGAAGGCCTATGATAAGCAGCGGTCAGATAACGGCTGATATGATGATGATATTATATTATCATATTTTAAAATAATAAATCCAGACTGTAAATAAAAACTTATCATGCTAGATTATTCTTACTGAATATTATAAAACAAATTACTAATGAGATTATTAACAATTTGATTTAGAAATTACACTAGTAAATAGTTCAGCGTCCGTGATAAAATTTATTATTTATAATTTAAAATTAGTTTTTTTTTTATTTTTATAGCTTTTTAGTTTATATATAATTTCAGCTAAGAATAAGGGGCAAGATACAACTGTTGCTTATTTAAATAAGCAACAGTTGTCTCTGTGTGTTTTTGTTGTAAACTTTTATTTAAAAAAAAAGCAACAGCTGTATTACTTGCCCGTTCTTCTCAGCTGAAACTACATTCCGAATTGGACGATAGTTTAAAAAAATACTATTTAAAAATGCTTTTTATTATGTTTCCGTGAATAATAATAATTTATTCTTACTATGTATTTTATTAGTATTTGTTTTGTTCTAATTTAATCTCGGAAAATTCTACTTATGTTTGAAAATAGTTACAGTTAATTTCTATTTTCTCGGCTGAAGCTGAATTCAAAGTTGTGTCAACAATTAAAAGCACTTAAATTTGAGTATGTTTAAATAAAGTTTTTTTTTTGTGTATGTATCTTTCGAAAACAGTCTTGAAGTTCCCAATGTTTTATTTGTTATACAATGCCATCAAAAGTTAGTAATATATGAGTCTAGCGGTGGTAGACTAGTGATAGATAATATATGATAACTAGTTATTATGTAAATAATAAGATAATTTCTTGAAACATGATAATTTCTTGAATCCGACTATAATTCTGGATATTATATTTCGTAGCATATGTAGCGCCACCCAGCGGTGCCCGAGTTTCTCGAGGGTGCGGATTATTATTCGTGTGCAGCTAACTCCTGATAAGATTTAAGTTTCCGTACCTATTTGCATGGAATACATAAATTCGTACGGGCACCACTAACTCGGCTGGTTGTCAGCGCTCGAGCTCTATTTAAATCAATTACTGTGTGTGCACTATTTATAAAGCGACTGTTATATATTTAATTAACTCTTGTAATTTTATAGATATATAATTAAGTATATTTAAAAATCATGATTATATAAAGATATATTTTTTAATAATTAGTGTGTATAAATAATTGTAATTGGAATGTAAGTGTTGACAATTTTAATTTTTTTTAATACAACTGAGGTTGTAAACAATCATACCACCTGACGGTAAGCGAGTATGTAGACTATGAACGCTTGCACTAAATTTTCTGCCTATTCCAACAGGACACAAGCGTGTGGCATACGTAAAAAAATTATTGTTATTAATTCTAGGACGAAATTTTTTTAGCACATAATCTTACTGCATATTGATATTCTTCTAACTATGTCTTAATAGACAACTAGCAAAAGATATTGTTCTGTTATCGAAGATCATAACACATCGTGCTGTAGAATTATATACACTGATCAGAGAGACCATATAGACATATATAACTTAGATTCTTAGATTTTTAATCAACATAACGTAGAGATTCTTAATTCGCTTTTTTTTTGTGAGTAGCAGCCAAAGCCATCCGATACAGATTAAATAAAATAATTCATAAATGAATATACAAATTCAGTATAGAATACAAATTATTATTAAATAACAAGCACTGTATACTCGTATTCGTTGGTGAGCAATAGCGAAACGCAAAATTAATTCTGATTTAAAATCCGTTGCTCGGAAGCTTTTAAATTCGTATAAATACAACATGTCATGGGTAGGCCGCCCTGCCTTTATCAATTACAGTACCCACGTCAAAAATGTAAGCGAAAAAATGGTTACACGAATGATCGTTTAATATTTACTGGTGCTTAAATGTACGCTTCGCTATGTGCCAGTCAGCTCAGAATTGACTCTAGATTCCTTTGTTAGCGCTAATTTTGTTAAAAGAGGTATAAGATAGACTCTAACATAATGTTCCAGTCAGTGCCTAAAATAAATCAAAACCCTAAAATTATTCAGGCTCCGTAGGTTGACTCCATATTTTTTATTATAATGTTTCTGTAATTTTTTTTCTACAAATTAGAATGGCAAACAAGCTGACGGCCCACCTGATGGAAAGTGGTAACCGTCGCCTATAGACATGAGCAGTACCATGGACATAACAGAGTATACTGTTTCGCCCATGATACCCCCATGCGTTGCCATTCCTAAGGACTCAGATGTTATTCCTCTGTACCCAGTAAATTCACGCCATATCCCACATTTCAAACCGAAACACAGCCATGCAAACACAACTGCTTCAACGGTTAAAACACGAATGGGACAGAGGTACCTAAGCAATCGACTTTTGTACAAAGTCTCCCTCTGGTAATATTATAATAATAAACCTAATAAATAGCCGAAAGTGGTAATAAGAATATTTTAAGTTAGGTATATTGACTGATTAAGGGTATATTTATTATAAATAAGGTTTTTATTCAGATATTTTAAATATTTCTAAAATCTGACAAACACATTTTATAAAGAGATGCAAGTACTATAAATATGTAATATTTAGAAGCCACATAATAACTATATGTATGAAACTTGAACATTTTAAAGTAATTAAAAATGGCTTAATAAACGAAATTTTAATATATTTGTTCATTTGCTGGCGAACATGATAAATTGTAAATTACTTGAAAATACCCGTTTTGAAGGCCCGACGAGTTTAAAATTTAAAACGTTGAAACAACAGTGGGCATGAAATTCACGGGCAAATAATGAGGAGCAAATTAAAAATGCAAAAATTGATTAATGGACCGTTTCCGAGCAAATATGTGTTTAACGGTAGTTGCCGTGTGTTTGTCGCCGACGTCGCGCGTACGCGACGTTGCGTAACTTACAACTATTTAAATTTCTCAACCAACTTAAAAAATGAGGAAGTTGCTAATTACACTGTATTTTTTTGTTTGTCTATACAAAATCAGTAAATAGTGAACATATTTTAGTATATAGGAACTAAAATAGATTCATTGTTTTTGTTTTAGTTTAGTGAATTATTTTTGTTTAATAGGCAAACCCTATTGATTTTTTTTATCTAATCACGAAAGTTGTTCTCCTATATTAATTCAATTTTTTTGTCGGATGAAAAGTTAATAGGATTATAGTTTTAGATAGAAAAGGTTGATTGGACGAAATTCTCAATTATTAGATTGATTACGATCTTTATTATCTTGTTATCTGCTATAATATAATGCTGATCAAAACGGCGCTAGTAGAAGAGGAGGGCAGCGACAATAATAAAATAATATTAAGAGAGGCTTACCAGTATATTTACTTAAGACGTACACACTATATACAATAATATGTCAAAAGAAAAACAAAATAAGTATCAAAAAGACATTCATAATATAAAAATATAAATCTAAAAAGGTAAACTTCTATAAAAAGAGATCTGTCGCCAACAGCTGATAAACGAAGAATCTATACTTCTATACTTGTAAAATAGAAGATAAGATTTGAAAAAGAAACGTACCGACGTTAGGAAAATTTATACCCTTAATGTGGTAACGGCACTATTACCACTTCAATAATACCACGTTATTTTATTGTGAATTTATACATAGGCGGTATTACAGAATCTGTACCTATGTGGTAGTGGTACTTTAATTAAAACGGTCATTTGGCGAAATGTCCGCTCATGCCCCAGGCTGTTTGTCGTATGCCGTGATATTAACAACTTTTAAATCTGTTATAAAGTAATTAACACTGCGCTTTGTATTTAATTTATAAATGAAAATGCATACATTTTATTATATTTATCAATCAGTTATCGGCCTCGTTACTAACTGCTTAAGATTTAGATAATTACGGGTTCGATTTATTTAAACTTGCAATATTTTTTAATAGTGGAATGAATTACTTGTATAAGTATCCATAAAAATTATACTTAAAAAACGCTTACTTTTTAACGTGAGACTCTATCCCATATACAACATATTTTAAAAACTAACCAAATAAACATCCTTATGACTATAATCTCCAATAAAATAAACATTTGTCAATTGTCAATAGTTGCAAAAACTATTTAAATATGTGTATCAGTTGTTTATACTATAGAACTTATAATACAAACTCTGATTACGAAAATACTTGTAAACTGCACGAAACCCTAAAAATAATAACCACAGGTATCAAAAGTGAATATAGGTAAGTATAATATAACTGTTAATAAAGTTGTTTACTGTACAAAGTATCAAATAAAGACTCGGTTGTAAATATCACCTTTTAGTGCATTTTTATAATGGCTGCACATAAATTAAACTAAATAAGTACTAGATCAGTATTAGTAATAAAAAATATTGCTATGTGTAAGGCAATATATAATTCACGACCTGTAGTGGTTTAATATTACAATTTTATTAGTGGAACGCTCAATTCGATTCTATTTTTTATAATAAAAGATATATTATGATTTTTGAATAGCAAACAATCTGACGGCCCACCTCATGGAAATCGCCTACAGACATGCACAGTATAAAATTATTATTATTATTTATTTATTTATTCATTAGTACAAATATGTGTACATGGAGGACTTAATGCTAAAAGCATTCTCTCCCAGTCAACTATAGGGACGTGTCAGAATACTCGAATGCGGTACTACTAATTATACATATATAAACGAATAAATATATATGAATAACAAATATACTTACACATATATGATATATACTATATTATACACGAATTTGGGAATAATATAAAGCACTTACTGCTCGTACATATTATTATTAGATTAATATCTTTCCTATCACTTTAGTGACTGATACTCGTTCTCAATCCATCAAATTGCTGCGGCGTTTCGCCAATCATTAACACGGACAAAGTAAACGCCACGGAATCGCGTGCCAAACGCATATTAAACGTCATAACACCGCTGCAGCCGGCAGCCTTCGCTCACTGCCATGCGCCACGGTGCCATGCCGCTGCGAGATCGCAACGATAACGCCGCCATGCAACAAAGCTTCTAAACACCGTAAACTTGTGAATTATTAATCTCCTTATCGGGTCGCACTAAACATGGCTAGCTTCATGAAAAATTTAATAAATCGCCTTTTGGATTTATTAGGGGCGGATTTGTTGCTATTATAACCGAGTAATCGGAGTATAGTAAGAGTTAAAATGCGTTTTGCATGTCATTAGATTGCATTGGTTAATATTTTGAATGTTTTGAATGAGTTTTATCTGAGTAAATATTCAATAAGTAGGAGTATTGAATATATTGCTAAAATTCTCCGTAACGATTGGTAAATGTTGTTTTATATAAAATGTGGAATCACATGGCACTAACTTGATACTTTGATTTTACTATTTATTGATTTGCTAATAATGATTGCTATATTAGTTTAGATGTCACATACAGACGACACAAATGCATAAACTTACACACGCACACGCATGCAAAAATACGCTAACGCACGTGCACATATACCACCACACACATACTTACAAATACATACACACACACACACACACACACACACACACACACACACACACACACACACACACACACACGCACGCACGCACGCACACACCCATACTCAATACGTACTTTAACTTAAGTAAAAATAGTATTATTTTTAATATAACATTGGGATAACCAACATAATCATAAAAACAAACACTCCTAATAGCTGGCTTCATAAATTAACGATAAAAGTGAAAAATATAACCCTTACACCAAAGAAAGGAAGAAGGAAAAGCGAACAAATTCGCTAATTTTATCTGCAAGGCTACACTGTATAAAGATATATTAGCGGTCTAAAAGATAAAGGAATAAATTGTGGACGCGATAAATCAGTAAAGGATGGTTTTAATTACACATCCTACGGAACCACTGCTTTTAATACCGTCACACACCAAGTGCACGACTTAGTATACTTTCAATAATTTAAGGTGATGTCTACATGTTTTCACTTATATGAAGCGAGAGTAAACCAAATTAATTCCCGCCTCTACCACGTTAGATTATAATATGGTCACATTAAGTGTGTTATATTTACCAAATATCAGCAATCAATAAATACTTCTGCCCGCTCTATTAATGATTACAGTCGTGAGTACATTATTTTTTGAATTAGCTAGTCAAGTAATTCATCATAAAGAAACGTCGATCTTAAAGTCAATTTGCCCTTAGAAAAATACTACACACCGCTATTTAGATAGTCAGCGATCACACCTTAATTAAGATGCAAGTATATAGTAATAATTAATAAATAAATGAACAATTTTAACTTGTCATAACGTTGTCAGTACATATTTTGATGAATTAATGTTGTGTAATTAATTTAATTCTGTTTTTAAAAGCCATCTGTCACCTTTTGAATATTTCACTTGTCGATTACATAATGTTTCGTTATTTTTCTAATTCATAAATAGATATGATATGAGTTAGAAAACTTGTCAATATAACACAATTAAAAAGATAATAAATAATATACAAGAAAATTTAATTTAAATTTAAATTTAAATTTATAAAAATACATTTTATAGCATAAACAGTTGCCAACAGTTGGCTCTTAAAACTCAGTATGTCACTATCCTACCGAGCGGCTTTGCAAAGGCCTGGAAGCGAAATGTAAATAAAGTTAATTATTGCTAGTTAAGTGATTTTAGACTTACTGAAATATATTTCGCTCGGAATTTGTTGTTTAACCCCACCACGAAGTTATACGTCTTTAGCTACTTTAAAATTTACCCGCTGCTGTCTATAATTTGAAATGCAAATATGTAGGAGTTGGTAAAGAGTTTATTTAGAAGGTGTGTAAATATTTAAATTAGTATACACCTAACCATTTCAACCATTTTGTTTCAGTTATTCTTATTGCATGGATTTGTTTTATTTTACCTGAATATAATTTGAAATACAATGTATCTTACTGGTCCGTCGGGAAAAAAAATCCAAATACATTAAATTTGTGTGACGTTCTGAAGATATTGTGTCTTCACATAAAAGTAAATACAATAAATATACTTACTTTCATTTAAAATTTAAAATCAACCTTTATTCATAATCATAGTTATTATAGTATTTTTTTATTTAATAATTAAAATGAAAAGAGTGAATGAGAAACGAACATTAATTAAAATAATAGAAAATAGAAGAGGCAAAATGCTGGGCCATTTTATATGACATGACGATTTTTTAAAGAGCGTAATAGAAGGAAAAATAGAGGGCTAAAGAAGAAGAGGAAGAGAAAGACCGAGAAATGTCTACATGGGACAGATAAAAGAAACACTAGGTGTCATGTCTAATAGGGAGGTTAAGGATGTGGCCTGGGATAGAACTGGCTAGAAGGAGATGCATGAATTAGTTGCACCGGTAAGAGGAAACTCTTAAATGAAAAGAGAGAGTAACTGATATTTTTTTAATATCTACATGCAGTTTCTATACAATAGAATTCTTTATATATAAGACCGTTTAAATAAAATGGTCAGATTGAGTTCAAAATTAACGTCGAATTTTATAAATAATTTGATAATGCGTATTAAGTTCTAAGCAACTAAAAAAAGTTGAAATATTACGCGCTGTGAAAATCTCCGTAGTTCGTACGCATCACGTAGCAAATAAAAAGTGTGTTGACTTCAATTGAGTATGTTTGTAGGCAACATAACGATGTCTTATGTTATAATTTTTCTTTAATGATGACATATGTATTTATAGATTACTATAAAGATATATGTCATTAAAATCAAATTATCTAGAAGTAGAATCTAAAAAGTAAGAAGAGATAATAATAAACTATCAATTCTTAACATAATATAAATATCTAGTTTATCATGTAAACACCTCACAAAATGAACTAATTGATAAAAACAACGAAATTAAACTCTTGTATTCAAAATGTCGACAGTGTTTTTCAAAACGTATAAAATGTAAATAATACAAAAGAAATACATTTATAATTAACATAAATGTATACTTTATTTATTAATTATTAATAATATTATAAATTAAAAGTGAGTTTTTTGTACAATATCTTTTGAAACAAGTAAGGTTAAATATATCTTTATGAAATTTGATAGGCATGAAATCGATAGTAACTATCGATAGATAGTTACTAATATCGACACGCTCCAACAGTAAGTATTAGATTACTTAGTATTATGTATCTCGTTGTTCGTGGTGCAGGTAATTAGCATTCTCAGCGTTACCCGCCAAATGCAGTCGTTTGCCCAGTGACGGGGCGGCGACGGTTAAGCCAAGTCGTGCGTGCTTGGAACGACGTTGTCTGGACTGCAGTTAGATCGTGCTTTTAGCCAATTTAAAAATAATCCTATTAATTTATTATAATTTGAATTAGCAATTAATCTAAAACGTTTTGAATTTAGATATTTGTTGCCCAATCACTTTTAAACAGTCTACGAATTTCAATGTTTATTCTTTTTTTATACCACTGAGATGGTAAACAAGTATACGGCCTACCTAATAGTAAGCGGTTTAGGACACAAATATGTCATATTATATATATAATTTTGATACTAATTAACACTAGTAAAGTAGCAGATTTTAATAAAAATTATTTTATACACAAGCTTTGTTGCCTTATGATAACTTCCATGATTCATGATTACACCCAAATTGACATTAGGCCACATCATTATCATATCAACCATTATCTGTCCACTGTTGAACATAGACCTCCCCCTATTGGGGGTTTTGCTAGTAGTTGCCACGAGTAGCAGGCGGATTGGCAACCACAGTCAGGATTTGCCTCAGGAATGGCAACGCATGGGGGTATCATGGGCAAAACAGTATACTCTGTTATGTCCATGGTACTGCTCATGTCTATAGGCGACGGTTACCACTTTCCATCAGGTGGGCCGTCAGCTTGTTTGCCATTCTAAGTTCCATAAAAAAAAAAAAATGTTTTAAGAGAGACTTTGTTACCCATCCCTCAATCATTAAGTTCCCCTAGTCGCCTCATACGACGCCCACGGGAAAATAAGGGGTGACCTATCCAATGCCGGGACCATAAAGGAATGCCATAATTTAAATACATATGCAAGTAAATTTCGTTTTGATTGAATAATCCAATAAGTGCTTAAAAAAAATGTAAATTAACTGGAAACATAATTATAAATTCGCCGTGTGGTCTGGGGCAGAATAGGCCATCCCTTCCTTTCCCATAGGCGTCGTAAGAGGCGACTAAAGGACGGTGAAGGATGGGCAGCAGTATCCCTCTTAAAACAACTCCAAAGTTTAATTGCGGTTGGTAATCCGCCTACCAAGCATGAGAACTACTGGCAAAACCCCTCAAGGGGGTGGGCTTATGTTCAACAATAGTCAGTTAAAGGCTGATATGATGATAACTGTATATAAAAGGTTAAAGTTTATTATTTATCACATCTATAATTAGTAGATTGCAGACGCCAAATCTTGACCCTTTTTTAAATTTTCAGCCCCAAACTTTAAACGGGAGATATCCACGTAACATTCCGAAAAGAAATATCATTTAAAGTGAAGTGGCATTATACGCGTCAGCTATTTGAAATCTCGCTTTGATTCGCGGGCTAAGAGGGCCGAGTGTTATTTTAATTATAAACATTATTTACCTTAATTAGAGTTTTTGCGAGCGCTCGTGTCCTCACTGAGCGGTAAATTGGCCGCCCTTTGAATGCTATAATTAGGGTGCAGTTTTAGCACACACAGTGGAGAGCTCGTGTGTTTGCTAAACTGTATGATGGGAGGCTTTAAAAGCTCTTGCGCTAGCAATTAATTCGTATAGCAATAAATGAAACTGAGACCTGTGTTTTATAGATGATGAGGAGGTAAGTTAACGATGTAATTAGCTATTTTTTTGTTATTTTAGGTATATGGGGGAGGAGGGAGTTTTTTTTATTATAACACATGTGTACTACACCAATCTAAGCGAACACAGAGACAGTATGATCCATGAATATGTCCAACTGAAAAAAGAGTTATTTACTCTCAATAGTTGGTTATACTATGCAGGCTAACCACAAATGTTTTATACAATATAATAATAATAATAACAAAAATGTTTCTACAAATGAAATGACATCTATGGTGTATGATGATGATTTAACAAAAATCAAAACGGATTTGCAGATTTTGTCTGACATAATAAGCAACACCACTTCCTCTGCATCTCCACGCATTTCGCGGATGTGGGGCATTTCGTAGCCTATGCTACTATGTAGCTGGGAGCTGTAGGTGCTTGAGCCTCCTAGTGGGCCACTAACTATGTTTCATTTACAACAATATTAGTATTAAATATATATAGTTTATTGCAACAAGAAAATTTTCATGTTCTTTATTCAATGATCCCGCATGGTAATGCGCTAATATAAAAAGCTTTTCCTTTCTATTGTATTATAATTAAATATAATATAAATATATAAAATAAATACATGTTGTGAATTTGCAAGTTAGCGTTTAACGTTAAATAAGATATGTAATATCACTATCACTACATAGTATGAAATAAGGTCGCTTTCCCTCTGTCTGTTCCTGTGTATGGATAGATCTTTAAAACTACGGAACGGATTTTGATTTTTAATAGAAAGAGTGATTCAAAAGGAAGGTTTATATGTATAATACATAGTAGAGAAACACTGATTATTTTAGACGTTTCTAATGTAATGTGATGTAATGTGCACCCGTGCGAAGCATGGCGGGTTGCTAGTCATACATATAAGATGTGTATAAAAATTTTAATTAGATTAATTAAAATATTTAATAATTAATTTACCAACAAACAATATAAACATAATGTGTATAATATACATGATTGGAACTTCTCGACTGGCAAAAATATGACTAGTGCATTAATAAGTACGATGATGAATGCACGGTCGTTGCTTCTTGTTTGCTAATTAATAATTGCCAAATTTGCATTTTCATCAACCGTAATTCATAGCGAGAGCAAGTCAATACTGGTCCACCTCGCAAACTATTATGTGCCAATAATTAATGTCTAATTAGTTTATTGAACCAGTTATAACAAATAATAATATTGTGTTCCTAGTACGAACAAGTGTATAACATTGATTACATTTGGATTAAATTGTGATAAAATTCAAATATGAATTTCAAATAATTTTGAATGTTAGGCTGAGATTCGATGATATTATTTCTAGGATATCGTAAAAGGCGAATTCGTAAGTGTAGGAGCAGAATTGTCATTTAGCTAATAAGATAACAGTTACTTTGATTGGGATTCGATCTAGGATTTAGAGTAACTAAATTCAGTAGACAAAATACTCGTTATTGTTTTACATGACTAGGTAATTTTCAAATAAACAATTGTTTAATACCTATCTTAGTTAAATTTAATAAAAATAATTATTAAAAAAATGAAAAATAAATTAACAAGAAAATTTGTAAAGAATTTAAATTGTTGCATTTAATATATAACGTAAACACAATATGTGCAAGCAAATTTCAAAATTTTCTCTTTATTGAAACGTTTAAAAAGATGTATTAAAAAACTTAAAGGAATTTACTTGTACGATATCTAAGGTCGCGCTCGTAAGCTGTCGATCTATCGAGTATAGAAGGTGGAGATAACTGTGAGTGAGGTGAGTGTCGGCTGACCCTATATCGGTAACGTTAACTCACAACGATTTATAGACACTGGGTATCAGCCACCGTTAAACTGTGCTTATCATTATTTGTGTACACTGTTCAGCCATTCTCTCGCGATGACGAGAAACAAACAGATAGCTCTTAATTCTAAAATGATTTCGGCAATAATTATGCTTATTTCAAATCTTTCTAGTATTTTTGTTATTAAAAAGAAACATAAATTAATGTACATTTATAAATAAGATTAACAAATAAAAAAAGATAAAAAAATACTAAATAAATTGTATATTACTAAAATTCTTACGAGATAAACATATTTACTTACTTAATTCCTATTAAAATGCATTTACTTAAATAGTCGTGAATCATTTTTGTTTTAGGAAAACTCCCTCCGGTACTATGGTCGTTTTTCAAGTTTAATCTGCAATGATTAATTAAGACATGGGCGCGGGGCTCGCCGCACAAATATATATCATAATATTGTCTCGGATATTTTATTTATGCAGAGATGTATTTACAAAAAAATACTCACAGCCATATTCTGGATAGAGTAGAAGCATTTGTTGAATGTTGCT
Source organism: Galleria mellonella (assembly GCF_026898425.1). Classification (NCBI taxonomy): domain Eukaryota; kingdom Metazoa; phylum Arthropoda; class Insecta; order Lepidoptera; family Pyralidae; genus Galleria; species Galleria mellonella. Next base: position 1,049,716 of record NW_026442172.1, on the reverse strand, counting down.
GTTACAAGGAATGTAACACTCTACACGCTCATATTTTATGAATTATAAAACCAACAAAAAATGTTTAAAGGTGGTGAGTTTATTCAGTATATTTCGGTGTAAATACTTGTAAAACTAAATAATCGATATAGCCTATTAAACTAAAATAGCGGGCAACAATTGTCAAGTTTTTTATATTATAAACTACAAGTTTATAATATAAATAGCAAAATAAATAAAAAGTAACCACCACATAGCTCGACGAATCGACAAGGAAACGGAATGTAGAACTAATCTTTACTGATAGGATGACATCTTCATGTGAGTGATAAATGCAGCTTTTTAAAAAAATAACTATTTCATACATTTTATAGGCGCAGTAATGAGTCTGAGTCTAGTTGTTTTTCACTATGATATAAAATATTTTCATTTCTATAAAAAGCTGTTCCAACCTAAATACGGCCCCTTGTGAAAAATTAGCAAAAGTAATTCATTAACCGCCGCAAAGATTGTGCTAAGTCCTTTATTTCAGAGGGCCGCTGAGTATTTTTTAATTCCGTAGCATTCGCATTGTCTGTGCGTTGATTTATGTCGGCGAGACTGCCAGCCCTGCACCTAAATAGAGCCAGATAATGGCCCTTTTTAACACCTTAATTAAAATGTTATGCAGTTAATTGATGAGAAAGTATACATTCAGTTTTGTTTTATTTATTTTTATTTTTAAACGATTGTATATTTAACTATTAGTACTCTTTATTCAACGGTAAATAATTAATATTATATAACAGGTAATCATTAATCATAATGTTTAGTAACCGAAGTAATTGAATTTATTATTAAATTATACTCTGAAAAATAATGCAGCGTGATTAATTTTGACAAAATAAATATGGAAAATATGAGGTTTAACTTATCGATTGCAAAATATTTATTTAAATTTATTAAAACTTATCAGAAATATTTCGTCGTATACACACACACACACACACACACACACACACATACACACACAAATAATACATTATAAAATATGAAAACCTCTTTTTTAAAGTTATCTAAAAATACGAATGCTTACATGAAAAAAGAAATCCTAAAGAAAAACCCAAATTTATTTGAACACTTACCTAGCAATACTGTGTTATTAAGTCAGTTTGTCATTAATATTATTTTTATTATAAATATAATTATTATACTGTCTATTGAGATAATTTTATCAATATAATATAATCAATATTGTATTGACAAGTTAATAGTGTTTATTAAACAACCGATAAATTGTATTTCAATATAATCAGTGCACACGATTCTGTAGCTGTAATTTTATTATTTTTTCTATTGAATAATGTTTTTATATTTTTGCAATAGATCTTCAGTTAAATTGCTTGCTCGTGCTCGGAGCGTTTAAGTTATAAAGTGAGTCCCGAGTCGGCTAGAACAAAGAGTAATGAAATAAGCATTATGGAGATAAGACTCTGCCGCGAGACTCCCGCCCCGCCCGTTGTCTTGAATTTTTGAATAATTTCGACTGTAAAAAAAAATAAAATATAATTATAACATTATATATAATAACTAATATTTGATTAAATGATGAGTATTAGACTTGTTATTTATACCGGCTTGATTATTATATTCAGTTAATCATCATAATCATACCAGAGGAAGACTTTGTACAAAAGTCGATTGCTTGGGTACCTCCGTCCCATTCGTGTTTCAACCGTGAAGCAGTTGTGTTTGCATGGCTGTGTTTCGATTTGAAGGGTGGGATATGGCCTGAATTTACTGGGTACAGAAGAATAACACCTGAGTCCTCAGGAATGGCAACGCATGAGGGGTATCATGAGCGAAACAGTATACTCTGTTATGTCCATGATACTGCTCATGTCTATAGGCGAAGGTTACCACTTTCCATCAAGTGGGCTGTCAACTTGTTTGCCATTCTAAGTTGTATAAAAAAATAATAATAATTTAGTCCATGAATTATAGACAGCAAATTGACATTACATTATGTTTGGCATATTTGTATATTTTTTTTTATTAGAATTGTTAACATGATTAATTGTTTTAATGTTTAATCAATATTTATACATTTCGGATTATCTTTTTAAATTTTGCATGCCTAATTATGGTGAAATATTTGGACCTATACTTATTGTTGACATCCATATACTTAGCATGTTTCTTGTAAATAAATAATTATTCATTCATTTATTAGAAATTCACTAAAAATTTATATTTGAATATTGATATACGTGTAACGCATATATTAATGTGTTCATATTAATATTCATCATATCATTCATACAAATACTTATCTCTATTTGTTTAAATGTTAAAAAGACTTCATTAATCTAAACTAATTAAAAGATTATTTATATTTTAATTGTCGGTCCAATTAAGGAATTTAAAAATTCTATTAAATTGAAATTTGATATCTTTATACAGGTTGAAATCAAAATTATTAATACTTGTAAACTATTCTACTAGTAAAAGTAAACACATGTTAAAAATAAATATGGGTCCAAAAATATGGCGCATCTATTAATTATATTAAAGTATTTTTTTATAATATTTCGACTTGTTTGTTAAAACAAAAACAAGATATACAGTTTCACTGGTATAGCACACTTTAAAAAGATGCTAATAATTTTAATTTCGCCTTGTATATTATTTATTGCTTTCTAAAATAAAGCTATACTACCTTTAACTATTACCTACAGATAGGCAATGCAAGCAAAGGTAAAATAATTAAAGAGATCTCTTCGAGTCAATATTTCTCACACACACATACACGAATCTCATATAGAAAATACTGAGTGAGGCTATAATAGTAAGTATAAGAGAGAAAAACAACATATTTAAATGATAACAACTAGGTACCTATTTATACGTGTAGAGCTACTATAATTACTATCAGAGAGATTACAAAATCGGAGTATACTTTCACCACAAGACGGCTACGCTTATATGCATATATTTACGCATACATGTAGGCTCATGAATTTATATAAGTGCCGTAAAGTGTATCACTGATCAGCAACGATCTCCAACCCTTCGATAGCTCAGTTGGTAGAGCGGTGGACTGTAGTAGGTACGAAATTAAAAGATATCCATAGGTCGCTGGTTCAAATCCGGCTCGACGGAATTCTTTTGACAAATCATATATTTTTATAAATTTATTATTTTGTTTCCGTAAAGTGTACCACTACACAGCAAACAATCTCCATTCCTTCGATAGCTCAGTTGGTAGAGCGGTGGACTGTAGTTGGTGTTCGAAAGATATCCATAGGTCGCTGGTTCAACTCCGGCTCGACGGAATTGCTTTTGATAAAATATATATTTTTATAGATTTAATATTTAAGTTTATACTTAAGTACGAGCTAATTTACGTACATACAGAAATAAATGAGGTATATAGATACAAATTTATGTCAGAAATAGATTTCATACATTGTATATATTTTAATCGCTTATTTTTCCATCTTTATATTATTTATCTCCTATCGTGGCTTCATAATGTACTTACGTCATTTGTTACATAAAATTCATTAAATGAGAAGCAAGGGGAATACCTACTTAAGCGTTTACAATTACGACTTATAATTATACTTCATTCTTTAATATCACGTAATAGTATCATAATAATATTTACTACAGATATAAATATACAAAATTAAAAAAAATGTGAACACAATTCTCGTTTTATGCAACTAATTGCAAACAAGCTGATAACAATCTATCTAGTGGAAAATGATAAGCATCTCCTATAGACATAAAAAGCACAGTGGATACCGTAGAAGTCACTGTAAAGCCCATTGTATAAATATCTAATCACGTACATTTTGGTGTCTTTGTTATAAAAAATCTAATCAAAAATATTAATTAATATTAAACATTTTTTTTTTATTTTATTACCGACATAGATATTATTTTATAAATGCAAATAGATAACAGAAATTATATCTACACTTATAAAATGTTTTTATTTTGTGATTTGTCATGTTTCTGTTACCATGATGTGATTTAGTACTATCAGAAGTGAATTCTATCATAGTCTGACGAGTGTATCATCCCAAGCGACGCCTCGGTGGAAACTGAGGCATCACCGAGTGGGCGTGGCCTCTCACTGGGCGGGGTCAACTGCCAGGGACACTGTGGCCACGCCTCTCTGTGGACCCGCCCCGTCTGAAGTAAAAACGTGACAGGTGGGCGGGGCCCGACTGAAGTATCGTCGTTAAGGACACTTTATCAAGTAATTTGTTGCCTTCAATTTAAAATGTGAAATAGTTTGGCGAAATATAATGGCTGGTAATAATAATTTTATCTAGCAACGTATATTTGCAACGAATAAAAGTAAATTTTACATTTGAATTATAAATGTTAATATATTATGTATCTAGGTACGTAATTTGTAAATGTTTACTATATAATCTCATTATTTAATAATATTATATTTATTAGCAATATAAATAATAATATATAAAATGTATAAAATATTTTTTACGCATGGTAACATTGGCCCTTCTGTTAACGAACGACTTTGGAAGTTCACGTATCTCTATGTACCATATATATTTTAAATACAAATTAATTCAAAAGATAGGAAAATTAGACAAATCTTTATATGGACCCACAACAAAACCCTTCGAGGAACTTGGACCGAAGAAACTAGAAGCTAGCAAGTTACAATCCACGCAGATGGTTTTTATAGTGATCATCATACCTGTATATCTCATAACAAATTTGATATGTTACTTTAAATGTCTCAAACATCTACAATTTTTTTTATTTATTTTTATTTTTTGTTCAAATTAAATATTAAGTTAATAATAATGCTAATAATACTTCAATTTCAATAAAAGTGCATAGAAATAGTACTTACGTATGATCTTTTATTTATTAATGAAATAACCTGTCCGTATTTAGTGTTCAGATAAAGAAATATTATTTTGTAAATTTTTACACTAAAAGAGCCACTATGTAACTAATAACTATTATAGAATAGAAAAAAGTTGGGTTCAGTGCATAATTATTAAAACCATTGCATAACATATACAAAAAGATATTAGTAAATTGAGAAAGTCTTTCCTTTTAATGTTGCTTAAAATAATCTTATATAACTTCTAATTTTTTGATATGTCTTATATTTATTTATAGCTCTTATATTATTGATTATTAGATTTATGGATAGAAATAATAAATTAAACAGCAAATATCAAATGTGACAGGAATGGTATGTATGATATGAATAACATATTATTTTAAACAATGACAATACATATATATATCAAAATTTCATATTCAGAATTATAAATAAAAATAAGAATTAATTAGTTAATCAAAACAAGATTCGATAATTAAAAACAATGTATGTATAAAAAAGTCTTCAAAAATATATTATGATTTTCAAAATTGACAGAAGGTGCGCCAGCAAAAAAATTAAACACGTTGTAAATTATCAAAGGAATTAATTTTCCTAAGCATTTGGAATGTTATAAAATGTTTAAAATGAAAAATTTAAGTCATCTTAAGGAGTTATCAAAGCGTTGCAGGCAAACAATTGCAGGAATCTCTTTGGATAAATCGCTGACATAAACGAGCAACGTGGCATACTTGAACAATAGAACCATCACTGCGCGGTATGGTAACTAGCTGTCTCACCTTATCAGGTATAAATTAGGTATCTACTATATAATTTAAATCAAACAATTTTACTTATAATTATGAACAAGTATTACTGTTTTCCCCCTCTTTTCAATATAGTAGATTAATATTCTTCAAATAAAAGATAAGATAAAGATATATTTATTTAACAATCATTTGTCGGCGTAATGTTTTTATCCATATTACAAAATTTATTTTTTCCTACACAACCGGCCGAGCCTGTCCTGTAGGAAACAGAATTCGTGTTAAAAAACTATAAGTACAATGTTAAAAGTTAAAAATATTATGTTATATTAATACTGAACAGACTTCGTAACGATGAAGTTCTCAATTTCACTGGCATTTTTTTAAGTACATTGTGCACGAATTACCCAATTTTTTTTATCAATATTGGGTATAAATGATTTTTGTCTTATAAAAAACATATTTAGTTTTGGAATAATTTCATGGTACCAATTGTTTAGAATTAAAGTAAACTTTTATTCTTTTTAATGAATTATAATGGAATAGTAACGCCTGCGTTAACGGTATACGTTGGCGGGGCACCAGTGAGGGATGATAGGTTACTATGAAAAGACTGGTCAATTAGCTCATACTGATAAATATACCTGGAATTCAGCACAATGGTTTCCAGGAGGAGACACGTGGAGGTCAATCTGACAGGGCATTTTGCTAGCAATGGTATTGGTGGTCCCTATTACAAATAATCCCCTTCCCCCAGTAAGTTTTTATTATATTGAAATAAAATATGCAACACGAAAATAGTGTAACTTATATAAACATTGCCAATAAATAATGAATTGTCGTGAACCAGGATAATCAATCAATTAAAACTATTCATTTTATATTTTAGGTATTTGGAAATAATTTAAATAGACGTATACTTACCATAAAGCATTTGAGTGCCAAGTAGCTAAGCCGGAATGTTAACCCTTTGCAGGTCTTGCAAGTGAGATGATCCCGCGCCTTTGATGTGACTGAGATGACTACAATTATTCCAAAGAGCATTTAACCCTAGCAAGAATGGGCCACCACTAAAACTAGTGACTTTTAAAAATTGCTGTGTAAATTCAATACCTATGTATTTAAAAAAATATCTTATAATAACAATGCATAAAATAAGTGAAATTTATTATCAATAAATATTTATGTATAGGGTATGAGCAAGTGCACTTTTTCTTTAATTGTTTAACATTGCAAATACAATCAGAATCTAAAATAATAAATAGCAAACACGAGCATATTTCATTCATTATTTTATTGTAAGGTAGTAATGTGTGACAAAGAAGAATGAAAGTGAGGTAAATATAATTCTCTTTAAGGTATTACTATTTTGTATTTTTTTTATACAACTTAGAATGGCAAACAAGCTGATGGTCCACTTGATGGAAAGTGGTAACTGTCGTCTATAGACATGAGCAGTACCATGGACATAACAGAGTATACTGTTTAGCCCATGATATGCCATGCGTTGCCATTCCTTTAGGACTCAGGTGTTATTCCTCTGTACCCAGTAAATTCACGCCATATCCCAACCTTCAAACCGAAACACAACCATGCAAATACAACTGCTTCACGATTGAAACACGAATGGGACAGAAGTGCCCAAGCAATCGACTTTTGTACGAAGTCTCCCTCTGGTAAAAGAAGTATATTCTGTATAGGAATGGATAATATTAATACCACTTCGGTATCTATATATTGAGTTTATATGGATATTGATGGTGAATAAAAAGGGCATAAACTATTTCAATATCTAGCATACGAGCACAAATCGGATACATGTATTTATTTCAGTAGGGTTCTTGATTTCGATTATATTATATAGTTATTATTGTTGCATAATTGATATTTAATTTAAATAATTATCGCTATTCATTACTCACCCTTGTATAATTTTAATAAACGTTCTATGAGATAAGCATTTTCACTACTACAGGGCAGTAAATAATCAAAATAATAAAGAATAAGGACATCATATTTTTAAATCTCTTGAAAATAGTTGTATTATAAAATATCCTCGATTAAACTTGCACATATAACGTACATAAAATTATAGGTGAAAATTTTTAATATAATTTGAATGTTTATTTATTTTATAGTTATCTAAAATGTTTTAAATTATGCTACAAGTTCTTATATTAAGTGGTGGCAAAAATCTGAGCAATTCATGCCAAGAATATTATCATCTACAATATTTTAGACAATTATGCCAAACAATAATTTACACAGGTTATTAATTATTATTAATTCCGATATGTTTAATGAAATAATATTATTCGCTTCAAAATTTGTAATAAATATTGCGTCAAAACATTCACAAAGATTTTATATTTTTTTTTATACAACTTAGAATAGCAAATAAGCTGATGGCCCACCTGATGGAAAGTGGTAACCGTCGCCTATAGACATGAGCAGTACCATGGACATAACAGAGTATACTGTTTCGCCCATGATACCCCCATGCGTTACCATTCCTGAGGACTCAGATGTTATTCCTCTGTACCCAGTAAATTAACGCCAAATATTGTATAGGTAGGTATAGCCTCTTAATATTATAAAGAATTTGAACGGCACATCCCACTAATCCTAATAATATTAAAAATGTGAAAGTTTGTGAGTACATTTGGGTGGATTGTTTGTTATTCTTTCACGCAAAAACTACTGAACAGATATGAATGAAATTTGGTACAAGGATGACGCTTAGGATATTTTTTATCATAATTCACGCAAGCTAAACAGCGGGAAACGGCTAGTTGCTCGTACTTAATAAAATGTTGATTTACATTACTGCTTCACGTTAGTATACAGCTTGTTTTAGAGTACAAAGATAATCAAGTCACAACAATTAACCAAACAAGCTGAGCCTGATTTACGACGAGCCCGGCTAAATTGGCTGGACACTGATCCCTGAATATTTTTACGATCCTAGTGAAATGTATCTCGCATTAGGTAGAGCAATAAGCGGTTCTTGGTTTGAATATTTGTGCATAATAAATAATACATATATCATTAATTCTAAAAATGTTTGCTAAATATTTGCAGTGTAACTAAGCTGTGTTTGAATTAGTTCATGTTATATACTATATAATGTTGTACTGAATAAACAAAGAAATAATAAATTTTGTCCTCATTTTCGTACAATACATTTATTATACCGTTAAAATCATATTATTTAATTATTTGTGTAGTTGTGATGGACATATCTATGTATATAAATTGATATAAGACAAAGTAGCTTATATCCTTCTTCTTTAAAATAGTTACTAGTCGATGTGTGTACATGAGATATATTTAAGAAAAATCGATATGAGAGCAATAGAAACCAAACCAATATTTTTTTAAAAGTTTTGTCTGTTTGTATGTTTGTATTACGCAAAAACTACTACAACAAATTAGATGCACTTTGTACAGTTGTATCTCTAAAGGGCTAATTTAAAAATTAGTATACTTATTTTATCTTGATACGTCGTCTATAAGTATTCGTAATCGATTTCATTGCCTTTCCTACTTCTGAAAATCTCGATTACGAAGTAATGCGCAAGAAAATAATCCCAAATAAATATAATGCCAAATAATAAATTAGATGAACTGTTCGGGTTCCAAGAAGTAACAAACAAGTAACTAAACAAACTAATTTTTACATTTATAAATTTCATCATCATAATATCAGCCTTTGACTGTTCACTGCTGAATATAAATATCCCGTTTGGGGAGTTTTGCAGTAGTTGCCACGCTTGGCAGATGGGTTGGCAACTGCATTTAGGCTTTAGAGATGTTTTTAAAGGGACGCTGCTGCTCATTCCTCACCCTCCCTTAGTTGCATTTTACAATACCCACGAAAAAGAACCCGAGACTATGTTCTATGCCGGGACCACACGGCAAATTTATATATTTAGTGTAATATGGATATCTAAGTTAAAACTCCAAATTTAGAAATTGCTTATAAGATATTTTACCTACGTATACCTGTGTATTTATTCATGCAAATATTAATGTTTTGTATTTAATACTAAAATAAATATAAATTAGATACAAGATGGCAGCTGGAGACGAATGAGTCCAGCCAGCCGTGTGACGAGGTTAGCTGCATCGCGCGATAAACGGAGCTGGTCCATTCGCACTCGTAGTAATCCATCTGTTGTGTTCAAATTAATATTCTTATTTAATTAAATTTTCCGTATGAAGTGCTCGAATTCATGATTATGCTAGAATTAACACAATAAATGATTTTATAATATGTATAAATGTGTTTACATGATAATTTATTGTTCATGAAATTATTACTTCAGCTTAATATCAATATCCTAAACATAGGCTGCGTATAGACTGCCAGGAAATCAATAATAAAAAATAGCTGCGGTCAGTTCCTAAATCGAATAATTCTAAAAATGAAAAAAAAAAAACAGTTTATTCTACCGAGAGGAGACGGAGAGTTTTGTCACGGGATTAACAGTATTGCTATCTTATCAGGTCAAACTCTACAGGAATCTCTTGGAAATCATGACGTCTAGACTTCATTTTCAATGACCATCCCTTACTGCTACCCCGTCATTGTGAATTAATAGATCATTCCATTCTCAATCATTAAAAAAATTCGTCCGCCTATTCTTGACACTTCAGTAATGATTAACCATTTAATTTTTATTCATATAAAATAAAGATACTGTTATATTGTATATAATAGTAAATAACGAAGGTACAAGTGATTCATCGTCGTTATGAGCACCACATAAAATCAGGTGCGGGCCGGGATCATGTAGGCATTAATAATGATAAATTCGTGTCATTAATTCGCACGGATTAGTCTCGGAGGCGAGTGCGCGCCGCCGATAACCAAATATTAACTCAATTAGTAGGAGACGCGTGGGTCTCGCATTCAAATGTCTGATAATCCCTATTCGGCGGGTTCTGAAAGCCCACTGTTGGAATTAAGTGTGACCGCTCGTGTGGAATACAGAAGCGTTTATAATAATTTCTGCAGGCACCAGTTTAGAGAAGTTCGTTTCCTACATTAGTCCAATTGATAATCGAACCCGAGAAGTAAATTATATAATATAATGTAACTGCCAATACGCCAATATATAACTGTTGATTTAAATATACATTTTAACTATGTTAAATATATAACCAAGCTTTGAAATTGCCTCTATGTTAGTACCAACAACTCTACACTCCTCTATAATTTTGTTTTATCAGGATTGTCTCCGTGAATTTTGGTGCGAATGAAGGAACGACCTTAAAGAAAACTCAGTAAAAATTTGTCACGAGACATATTGTTCGGTAGAAATAGTTATAAGTTAGAAGCATATGTTGTGGTATAAATGGTCATAAGTATTATTTACTATGGTTGACCTACAACTTTATATATTTATCAAATACATATAGTTATTATACAAGTATATAGTACTCGTATAAAGCATAATGTATCAAAATTATCACAATCAATCACATTTATAAAATTAGTAGGTATGTACCTAGTATAGGATTGTTTAAACAAGTACACACAGTGTGACGAACTATACGTCACGGTGATGCTGACGTCACGTCAAATTGGAACACGCCGCTACGTCAGCTGGCCCCCGCTCCGTCGGCGATCTGTCATTGGTAACAATGCATTTGTCATTACAATCGGTCGCTATTAATTGGATTAATGCAATTAGCCTCCCCTTTAGACCGAACTAATTCGATACCCGGAATACCTGTTTTAGCTGGATCAGAAAATTACAAAATAGTTGTTATTATTTAGTTAAAATAGTCTTGTAACAATTTTATTACAAATTAATATAATAGAAGGTTCATCTAACTAATATAATAAAATTGTAACTAATTTATGATTACATATTGAAAAATTCATATCAGACAGTAGAGAATAACATTTTATTATTATTATTATTATTAAAAATACGAAAATTGTATTCCAAGTATTATTGGATGATTGAGGAATAATGTTTATCTATTATTTTATAATAAAATGCTAAACTAAACACTAAGCACAGACCTAAAAATTACTTTTTTGTTTGTGATATTATGGACACAGATAATATAATATTTATGGGTAAAGGGTAAATTTTAAGGAACTGAGACAGTTTTCAAATCATATACAAAATACAAGTCTTTATATGAATTTTACAATAGTAACATTGAAATTAAACTATAAAAGCGAATTTTTAAACGTTCACAATGGTGCACATAAAGAAAAACCTGTTTTCGTAAAGGATTGTTTATCAGACGAACGCGCTCCCAGCTGGTCAATAGTGCCCACCATTCAATTCGACAGCTTTACGACTCATACGCCATTTATTTGCACGTTCCTCCCTGTTATGCCTTTATGACAGTTTTTTATGGCCGCACTAGTTCATATTTTGGCAGGGTTAAAGGATTAAGAGATTGAGATTAATATAAACGCATAGATTGGTGCGCCTATTTTATTTTAGAATATCCGACGGCTCTGCAGAGCTTAAAAATAATTTATTTTAGCACTTTTTTATCTAATGGTCGATTATGTTAGTCTATTTTGTTTATTTTAAATTGCTAATACTATTTTGTTAACTAATGATACGAGTGAATATGAAAACTGTATACTGAACAAGTGAATATGAAATATGAAAACTAATGAATGAGGAAGTCCTGAAAAGAGTAAACAAGAAAAGAACATTAATTAAAACAATGGAGAATAGAAGAGGCAAAATGCTGGGCCACCTAATACGATATGACGATTTTTTTAAGAGCATTGTAGAAGGAAAAATAGAGGGCAAAATAGAAAGAGGAAGAACGAGAAATAACTACATGGGACAGATAAAAGAAACACTAGGTGTCATGTTGTATAGGGAGGTCAAGAATATGGCCTGGGATAGAACTGACTGAAAGAAGATGCATAAATTAGTTGTTTGAAAAATGTCCAAATATCTTTAAAAACTTGCATATTTGTTACTAGCTGTATCCTGTGGGTTTGTCCTCGTGAATTAGTATATTCCTTTCTATATATAAAGTTAGGATATAACCTACCAGTTTACCAAATTTCATTCAAATCCGTTCAATAATTCTTGCGTAAAAGAGTAATAAACACCCATCAATCCATATCTATCTTATTTATCCACAAACTATCACATTTATAATATTAATACATAGAATATTAATGCATTTAAGTAAAGTTTATTCTTATATTTTCTTTTAATGTTTAATTGGAAATTAGAAACGACGTAGCTAAAAAATACTGGCGTGTTACATTTTCACCTAGCATACGAGTGTAGTATAATTACTGTAGTAAGCACTTATCAACCGAAGGTCGCATATTTGATCGCCATCACAGAAGTAACACTAATACTGAACTATTGTCGTATCTTAAACGAGGTGTAAATGTATATATCACAGTAAAATGAGGGTACTAGGGATTTTGTAAAGTATTTAGAGACACTACGAAATCTCGGAAAATGAACGAAACTTCAATCTATTATTTTTTTATGAAAAAATCTAGTAATATGACAAAATTAATATTTTGAGCTATACGTTGGTTCTTATTTCCGTACGCATATGGTGAAAGAAAGAATGAATGAAAAAAAATATTGTTCCCTTCAAATAATGAAACATAAAATTTTTTTGTTAATGTACATATTGTTAATATGCACACAAAAAAATATATAATTAACTTATTTATTAAAAGCAGGATAAAAATGTACCAATGGGTGGGTTTATTACTAAATATCAATTTTTTCAGGCAACCTTAGGATGTAGAGGAATAATTAAGTAAGATTCTTTATTACCAACAACAATAATACAAATTAATGTTTGTGTCTGATCAAAACGTATCAGTAGAAAAATAATAAGACTAAAAAGGAACAAAGGGACTAAAAATAATATTCAAGGTATACCGAAACTGAAGTAATACTGATTGAAAGGAAATTTGGATTGTATTCAAATTAACTATATTTATGAAAAACTATTGCTAAAATGAAATGATTAGTGAGTAGACGCGGCGTCTTTGGTGACCGTTAGCATACTGATTTGAACAATTAATTAAGGCATGAAATAGGTAATTTTGTTGACATTACCGATGTATATTGCGTGCTCGTACATATAAATGAAAAGTAGGTGAATAAGAAAATATTTAAATAAAATAGTCAATCGTATTTTAATATATTTCTGCCGTATCATAAATTGTGACGTAGAGCCATTTGGCATGACAGACGAGATGGCTCATCGTGGTGTATCCATGGCAAACACACAGTAACGAGCCATCCTGAGCCATCAATACGCAATCACGGTACTAATCACACTGATTGACGGCTCGCAAGTGACGCGCCGATGTCGCATCGTGTCGCTCGGTGCATGTGACGTACAAAGAGTGGCTGACTGATGCGACATGAAACCCGAGAATATTATATTGTTTGTTCACCCCTAAAACGTATGAAAGAAATGAAGAAAGCTAATCATTTTAAATTGCTAAGATAACATATTAATTGAAGCAAATTGCAATTGATAGTTTTGGGATATTTTTACATTTGAGTATTGTGACATTTTTCGTATATGAACCTATCAAATTGTCTATCGAGTGTCTTTGGTAACGAAATGACAAAATTCAGACACTGGTCTATCTAATCTAAACGAACAACTTTCAAAATTGTTCGCTAATGTATTCGAACGACAAAGTATCTAATGCTCATAATAATATTTACTTAAACGAAAAAAAATCTGTTAGAAGTCAAAAGCTATTTTTAATTGACTTTAAAATAGAAAGCTTCTTATTCGTCTGTTTTTTTTTGTGTGTATGTTATGCTTGCTGTTAAAAAATTATGTTAATAATAACATCTTAAAATTCCTTTCACTGACAGAAGTTAGAAGTGAATTTTTAAAAAGAGCGAGAACAAAAGATCATACAGGTCGCAGTGTTACACGTTTTTCTGCGTGAAAAAGTCCATCTCCCAATAATATAATATGCAATACCTTCGAACAATTATGAGGCGATTTTGATGGTTCTTTCTAGGATTCTACACTATAATTGTACGAAGAATACAAAAAATTATTTACATATTATTTTATGTCCGGAATCTTCAGTGGTAGGCAGCATTAGTTCAACTCATCTTTTGAGCATATTTATTTAATAGCCCATGTATTGAAATGCTCCTGAATTACTTGATACTAATTTCAAATTAGGAGTAATTTTTTTTTATCTTAAATTATTGTGACTTGCTATTGTTATTCTAAACCCAATATTTATATTTTTAATACCTTATGGGGAAATTTCTTTCGTATATTATTAGCCCAAGCATCTACCTTAACAAATGAAGTATAATTTCATTAAATAGAGCATGCACGTCATTATTAATTAACAACTGTGTGACGGTGTTCGTGCATAATGACGTCATGGTCGCTTCGGTCAGTAATTAATGTCTGATTAACGGACAATTAGGCGAATAATCACTGATAACAGATGCCGCCAGTATCTAGTTACAAATTAACTTGGTTTATAGTGACTGAACTGCTTGCAATCATACTAGTAATATCTATAAGTACTTCTTTAATAATATTATAAAGTAAGTTAATGCTTTTTGTTTGTTATCCTTTGAAATTTATTAGTCTAATCATCGGTATCATGAGATTTAAATCTTACGAAATTTGTCACTAAAGGATTCAGGCTATTTTTCGTGGATAAAAGCCGGGCAGCCTTTCTTGTGAGGCTGCCCCGCCACTACTTGGGTCCCCAATTTCCTGCTGTCCGCCAACAGAGAACCGTGCTTCAGATCCCGCTATCCTCCACGTCCAGGCACATCATGTAGTAAAGCGCAAAATTGATATCGGTTGATATAGTAGTATCGCTGTCCCAACCCGTTTCTCTCAAGTTCTTTTAATTAGAGGGTGGTAACAAGCCGCGGCTGACCTACCACTGAAATGTGCTACTCGTTACTACCTAGAGGTCACGTGCAGCATCTAGTAGCTAGTAGCTTCAACCACAGAATATTCCAAATGTAACAATATAATAATAATTTTAAATATGTTAATTTTCGGAATACACTATTAAAATACAACTTTGTCTATGAATTCCCCTAATTCATATCCAAAACGTTTTCTTCCTTAAACAAACGTTGCCGACCAAAAACAAACTTAATCCAATCCGCGATTCAAACCGAGTAAGACGTCTCAAACAAATTATTTGACATAATATCGTTAATTAGAAACCCTCCTTTGTGCTAGGGTAGAGTAATTAGGTTCGGATGCTGTGAATGGGCCCTTTTTCTGCTCGTTACGACTAAAACAAAAGGGGCCGAGGAGTAAATAGAGTATATTCAGCCAAGATTTGCATAAAACTCGTCAATAAAAGAGTTCGAATTTAATAAATTGTATTGTAAGAACCTGTTATTTAGCTTATGAAAACAGTTAAATATAAATGATCCTAAGCTCTTACATTAAACTGGAATAAATTAAATTTGTATGAATAACAAAAAACAATTTCAATAATGAATGTATACCAGTATACATCGATAAACAACGAGAGTTCCATAGTTACAAAACATGTTTTAATGTAAGAACATTCAAAGATATATGTATAGATGTTTAACATGTATTTTATTCAATAATACTGTATTGGTTCCGGGACAATCTGGGACCTCATGACATTACGGCCGCTTATGACTAAGGATAAAACATTATATGTACTTTTTTACTTGTAAAAATTTTAACAATAAAATTTTGTGTTTTGTTACGTGTTGTGATTGAAACAAGAATTGTCAGTTATTTCTGAACTGGAGACGTAATCACACAATACAGCCATAAAGGATTTTGACAGATTGATAACCTTCATTTAATAAGTTACTAATTACACAAAAATATTTTGAATTTTTCAAGTTACAATTTTTTTTTGAGACCCGTAGATTGGCTAAAAAATGTTTTTGGTACAGAAAAAGAAGTGTTATAAAATAGGACTTGTTAACTAAATAAAAAGTTATTAATACAAACTTGTCACACAACACACAGATGTTTTAACAATTTTGAATGGCAGAATTTTTTTGTTTATTTAAATATCAAAGTCTCCCTTACCAGAGGGAGACTTTGTACAAAAGTCGATTGTTTGGGTACCTCTGTAACGCATGGGGGGTATCATGGGGGAAACAGTATGTGTGTGTACTGTTATGTCCATGGTACTGCTCGGTTACCACTTTTCATCAGGTGGGCCGTCAGCTTGTTTGCCATTCTAAGTCGTATAAAAAAAAATATGTACAAATCTGCATCTTATTTTCTTTTGCCAGAAGAAAATGTGAGGTTTATTAAAGAACACTTTGTACGTTATAGCTAATTAGAGATTATATCTGTCATACCATTAGGTATCTAATTAAATTTGCTCAATTGAATTATAAAATGATCTTCTTATGACAACTGTACTGTAATGATGAGTGAAAACAACGAGTTAAAAATGTGTTGCGAGTGGGTAAATATAAGACGTCTCGGTTCCCCCTCGCGGGCTTAATTGCCCCTCTATTGTTCCGCCTGATTTGATTCTGTATCTCTCTATAGGGCACAATCATAATAACGGGCTTAGCGGCCGCCCACCACTGCGTATCAGAAGGTTGTAGCTGATATCTCATATTACAGATTAACAAGAAATGTACAAGACTTCTCCATAAACTATCTTACAAATAAAAAAAACACAGTCAATCAATTTTTATATTTCTATTGAAAAATAATAAATACTACAAAATCAATAAATAGAATAAAATTAATAACATTAACAAAGTTTGACGTATTTGACTATGCTGGATTTAAAAGAAAAATAGCCTATTTATCAAAATCTCAATGATATGAAATTTAAATGATATTAGTTCTTCTCACAAACCTGCATGTTTTTGTATTTCTATTTTAGTTATTATAACATATAGTCAAATAAAATCCTCCAAACATCCTGAACTGAAGTCCAATGCACTGGCAAGATATCAGTTCCGCGCGTATGCGCCGGCAGCGGCGTGTCATGCACACTCTTTCCCTGACAATTTCAACAAACAACAACTTGCTCCTAATTGTGTTTGCAATTCCTTTAGAAAGCTCTTTTGACTCCACTCCAATTGTGAAAACTCGTTTTGAAACGACGTTAAATACGACCGAATTTCAGATAATTAACTCAGATTACGGTCTTTCAGCGTATAATTCGCTTTTGTTGCAGAAAATTTGAAGAAAAGCTAATGTTGACACAATATTATAATACAAGTAAGTACAATACCAGCGCTCACACAATATAACTTTGAATCTATGTTCCGAAGTTCAATAAAAATTTACAATGCGGCCAACCAATTAATGTTGAAGTTTAAACAATAGTAAATTCATATAACCTACTGAATGCTAAAAACAATAATTCGGCCACCATGCGAATATATTCAATATGGAGTAAGTTAAAGCCGATGCAAATTCGGGAAAAGCTATTATAATCTGGAACGCACACCGGTGGACGCTCTTTTCATTGGATGCCTTTTGTTGGTGGATTCAATTAAGTTTACATCGACGCCGAGGTCAGTTAATAAAAACCGAAGCCTACAAAAATTGATGCGTAAATCAAATTCAATAAAGTGCAGCACAATAGAGCGGGAAAGCGCATCTGAAACGACGCCGTCAAACAATGATACGTTCACCCTGCTACAATAACATTACAATACAGTGATGGATTTTTTATTGCACCATTAATAAATAATCGAAATTGTTTTTGATTAAAGTGTGAAATAATTAATCTATATATTTTAAAATTGTATAGTACAGTGATTGAAGAAAGTAATAGGAGAGATTTGATTAAAAATTTGTTGAAATCAGTCATTATTAAAATCTTTGCGTGACAAAAGGTAAATAAATAATTTACCTACCTAATATACTTACAACCTAAGTTGTAATAATCTAAATCATCTAATCATAATCTAAATTATAACTTACTACTATAATCTTAAATATGATAATACCAAAACAATAGTTGACGAATACCAGAGGTATTGTTGTCAACATTCACTTTACCTTAAATAAAACCTTTCTTATTTTATGAGGCCCTTCGGAAATTGCACACGTAATAATATTATACTGATTGTGCACAATCACCCTTTTACATTAAAATTCTCGTCTACCTTCCCACGTCTCCGAATTAATCGCCCGAGAGCCGCTCTCTATTAAAGTTTGCGAAAGTTGTTTAAGAGGCTCAACTCCCTTAAAACTCTGCAGATAATGTTAAACATTCATTCGAGTGCCAGCTCTGCCCAACTTTCAAATCGTCGAATAAATCTTCTAATTCTTCAAGTGTTTAATATTCATATCAAGGTTGGCTCGCGTCACGGCGCGCGCCGCTGCACTGTACGTGTGAGTCTCGCAGTAACTGGTCTCATCTAAAGATTAGGTATATAGTAAGTACTGAAAATGTATGAGTTTAATTTATGTAAGTAAAAATTACAGTGTTATTTGATTAATAATAATAAATAATTTTTATTAGCATATACTAAAAATATTAAGACGTTTTATATAGAGATATTTTCATTAGTTTATTATACATATTTATTTTTATTTTAGTTATTTATTTAACACTTTATTGCACTAATATTACAGGACTTGTTGAAGAATTTTCAATAACTATAGTGTAGTACAGAAGGCGGGCATATTGGTAAGCCATCTCTTCCAGAGTACCTTTGGGGAGGAGGAATTAGAAAATACATAGATAGGTGACGCGTTAAAAAAATGATCTAAACATGTGTAAATAAGCACAATTATATTCATGCATAAATACATATTATGATAATACAGAATAACTAAACTAAATAGAAACTAAAAATTTTATTTTTATAATGTGATGTTACTATTAAGAGTATTAAGTAGCGAAAGTCATTTTGCTATAATAAAAAAAAAGCACACGCATACGCATATAGTTAATTAAAATAAATAAAAAATAAAATAAAAATACAAACATATATGCCTATGAATGTGCTTTCACTGCTTTGTTTTTAGAAGCCTATCTCGAAGTAGCAAATGTTCATATTAGGGGAACGATAAAATAAAATTTGAATGGCATCTCGGCTCCATTACAATTCCGGTGAGATAGGTCTCCGGGGGCGCACGGTAGTAGAACGGCATCGAGTCTTCGAAACGTTAGCCCCAAGTTTGCTAACTTTTATCTAATAACACTTTGAAGACACTCCTTTCTTTCTTCACAGAAACATGGAGTAGAAAGTGGAGAAAATTCTGTTACAGCAAGACAGTTTATTATGGAATAAAACCTAATTTCTGCAGGTCACCAGAAGGTTTTAACTTTAACCTTTACCTTTTCACGATCTTTTTGGCATATATGCTGACGATATTTTATTTTATATACTTCAATAAGAGATTGCATATTATAAAGAATTATATATATATATATATATATATATATATATATATATATATCATCACATTAACCGAATATATATTTTTTATATTAAGAAAAATCGCCAAAATTTAAACATACAGAATATATATTATCAAATCATTAGTATACAATTAGTCAAGTGTGTAAATACAACATAATTAATGCATCAAAAAATTATTTTACTCATACGACAACATACAATAAAGTTTCATTGAAAAACTTGCAGATACTACATAGCACCGAGATCTATTCTATAAATTTTTTTCGAAATTACCAATTATAAACTACTGAAAATAATTCTATTATGTCAATTATTTCCTTGTAAATTAAAGTTAAATGCATTGTTTATTTTTATCTAATCTTTAAATCAATTCATGGCGTAATTATTAAAATAATCAATTTGTAATAAGTTCATACCTCTTACTGTCACCTGGATCAACATTCATTACTTAGTGGTTTACTGAAAGATTTAGTCACACATAATATGACTAGTAAACTTGTCTAAAAGCTCGCTAAACGTTTACGATGGCGATAAGGGTTTTAGGTAGATTATGGTACTGAATACACAGTCATAGTGGATGTAAAATAGTGTTGCACTGTAGTCATACATAGTATTTTAGTAATAAATTTAACAATAAAAATATGACTAGTGTAATAATTCTTTGTAACTGCACTCTTAAACTCATACTTATTCCTTCGAAAAACGGAAAAAATATTTATTTTTATTTATGATTTTTTTAAGAAAAAATATTTTTAAACTTTTAATTTTTTTTTAATTTAGTAAAAGTAAAATTGACGTTCTAAATATAATATATTAAATAAGTATTAAATTTACAGAAATATTTAAACTTGTTCAAATTTGATGATATTTAACCAAATCCAATATCATTTTATAGTTAGTCAAAACAATAAAATCAGCGAATGCAATTAATAGCTGCTTCGATTATATATTCGTACGATGATAATAAAATGAAGTTTTTTTAAAAAAAATATAACGTTATAAACTCGATAATTAAATATTTGAATTCATTGAATGAAACGAGACTACTCATAGGAGGTGTAAAGCAATTGCGGAAAGCCGCCAAAACACGTAGCTCGTTCATTCGGGTCGTTACACCAACACCAACGTGTTTGGACACCTACAAACTTTAACTTCGCATAGAGAATGAGAGCTTTAAAGAGATATAAGAAGCACGAGGAGAGATCTTGATAGTATGGACGTGTTATAGCCGTCTGAGCAAGTCGTTTTGACGTCGCCACATCAGCGGTTCGGGTACAATCTTTCCACTCATTTGTGGGTTATACTCGTATCACGATGTTAGTGTTCTTTCAAATGGTGCCGAGGACTAATCGTAAAATATACTTAGTAACATCTATTACCGGCACTACAATTTGATTTTATTAGAATGTATTAATGTAGCTCATAAATATACTATAAAATGTATAAAACATTATTAAAATCGGTTTTCTAAAACTCGTAGAGGTATAATAGAATATAATTTACTTTAATGTTTTATGCATTGTACGATTTAAAATCTGAAAAATCGCAAAGCTCCAGTAAACGCGACCGCCCAAGTCATGTTGCTGTCCACAGTTTAAAATAAACGACCCTTTTTGTATTCTTGGAATATTTTTTTAAATGACAATAAAATACTGAGTGTATTAATAAAGTGTTCTTAAATACTCCTGAAATCATTATTTGTTATGCTATGTAAGAATATCTGTAAAACAAGCTATTAAATTTGCAAACTCATTCTTTTCCCTTTATTGGGTATAATACATCTTAGCTTAGATGCGATTCTGATTAATGCCTTAAACTCAAGTCTCTGCAACTTTGTTAGAGATAGCGGTGAAAAATAAAGGGACGTGACTCGACTAATTCGCTTTTTACGACAACGGGAGGTAAAAGAGTAATGGCAGTTTTAAAAAATCTCGTGATTTAAAGAGGCTGACATATTTTTTTATTCATAATTCAGCCTCCCGTATTACCTTGTCAGACAATTTGTTAAAAAATTGTTAAAATCTGTCTATCGTTCTTCTTTTAAAAATCTGGAATGTCAAGCTCTTACGTTTATATGTCAGCATATTATTTTCTTGATAATTTTGTATATTTTCATAAAAATATGAT
Organism: Galleria mellonella; assembly: GCF_026898425.1. Classification (NCBI taxonomy): domain Eukaryota; kingdom Metazoa; phylum Arthropoda; class Insecta; order Lepidoptera; family Pyralidae; genus Galleria; species Galleria mellonella. Next base: position 1,027,592 of record NW_026442172.1, on the reverse strand, counting down.
ATTTAGACTATTACTCTCATTATTTTGCGGTAAGTTTACATTAAAATATAGTAATGATTTCATCTGTCTGTTAAAAAAAGCAACAGTTGAGTTTCATGCCCGTTTTTCTTAGCTGAAATTTCAGAGTAGACTAAAGTACTTAAATTTAAGTTCACCTAAATTTCTTTATTTTTATCATACTACAAATTCGACTGAATAACTGTATTTTTATTTCTTTGCAGTCTTCTTTTTAGCTAAGGCCGATGGGGAGACCGAGATCAAGAGAGGAACATTTCCTTTTATGGTAAGCGCTATAAATTATTTATAAAATATTCCTATATACTTAACAATAGCCAATTATCTCCTTAAACAAATTATGTATTGATATATCATAAATATGTTTATGAATTTATTTAATTTAAACTACATCTAATATTTGCAAATATTTATCTAATATTGCTTTTAAAATTTTCTCTTCTCAAATTTTGTAAAAGTGTAGATACACCATTCATGTAGGGGAATATTTATTACATTATATTATTAATATTATTTCTTCAGTTTGATTTTTATTATATTTATTGTTATTTGTAATTGATATTTACTCACTTATATTGTTATTTTACGGAAAAGATTATGGGGAATAGAGAGAAATATAACAGGAAATCAAAATTGGTGAAAGTGCAGAAAGATGATGATAATGTCAGTCTGTCGTCATCATCATCAGCATTTCAACAATTATCTGTTCAGTGCTGAACATAGGCCTTCCCCATAGACTAAGAACCACCATAGATAAGGAACGGTTCTGAACCACCTGTATCCACTGACTCTACAATGCAATCGACTCGTCACTCTAACTAATGAGGTGTTATCCTACACTGCGTTTGCCGGAAAGGGGTCGCCACTCAAGTAACTTTCTTCCTGATGATAGTCTTATAACTACCTGAAAATTATTGTCAAGATATTAAAAAATAAATAAAAATATATTTATTGATAAACACAGTACCCAAGCAAAAAATATCTGCTACGATAATAAAAAATTGTAATATAATAATAAATGCATATCTGACATATATATTTATATTATAATTTTTTGTATATGCATTTATTTATTCTTATTGCCATCTTTATAAATTTTTTTCTATGGTGTTTTAATTACCCATTAAATAAGAAAGACAATACACTTGTAAAAATTGATATTTTTCTAGGCTTATATTTACTATCCTGACGAGACAATACTAGACGCGTTTGGCAACCGTTTTCTTCGAGGAGGAGTTCTGATCAAAACCGATTGGCTGATCACTTCGGGAATTCAGCTTAGTGGTGTCAACGGTACTCCTGTCGGATTCCCGCTAAAGACCTTACTAGCTAGACTTGGAGCAATTACAATTGATCCGGAGTTTACAGTAAACGAAGATGAGGATGAACAAGAACGAGAGGTATACATTGAGCGTAATTGAAATTAAGCGTAAGATTGTATTTTAGGCACAATTTTTCTCAATGGGTTAAAAATGAAATAAAATTTTGTGCTTTCAATACTAAAATGACAGCTGGATGCGACATGTTAATTTAGGAAGTATATATTTTTTGCCATTTTTCGATTCAAATTTTATTTAAATAATTAAATTGTGCTTTATACGAGTAAAAAACCCGACTACATTGTGGTAAAACCAGTTATTTTGATTTAAAAATTAAACTACTGAACCGACTTTAATGAGACCAATCTGTAAATATATCCTTTTAGAATTTTAAAAAGATATTTCCAAATCGGTTTACACCTAACGGAGTTATGAGATAACAAATATAAAAAAACCGAATTGAAAACCTTCTTTTTGTAATCGGTTGAAAAACGTTCGCTCTTATTGATTGTAAAGTAAGTATTCAGAATACTTTAGTATTTTAAAAAGAATTTAAATCATTTCGCGTTCAACTTTTATAACCACATAATATTAAACGACACCGAATACATAATCTTTGTTAATCCAGTCATAAGAACTACTCGCACCTATATACCATTCAATCATCAATTATGTTAAATTATAAAATTATTATCCAACAATTCACAAAAAACAAATTCCAATCGTGACAAAACCAGTAATTCAGGATTTAAAAATTAAATTACTGAATCGATTTTGATATAATGTCTGTGATTTATAAATAACAGATTTATGAAGTAAATAATATAAAAAAAAATTGCAATCGAATTGCGTAACTCCTCCTTTTTGTGAAGTCGGTTGCAAATGATAGTTTCAAAATGGATTTAGACTAAATGGCACAACTAATGGATAGTCAGGCTGAAATATTAATAATGGAGATTACATAACAAACAACGTGCTAAACAGTTCTAAAGAATGCTCTTAATACGTAAACATAAAAAGTAGAACGTATGAGAAAAACTTGGATTCGTACGGTTGGTTTAAATCCACTGTCACAAATTAATTAGTTTATTATATTCAGGTCATACAAATAGTCCGTCCATACAACCATAGTGCGACATTGTGGTGGCGTACAGATGTCACCCTTATGAAGACTCTTTTGCCCTTCAATTTAACCTCTGCCGTGTCTCCAACTACGCTGACGTTTAGACATGATATTCCTGAGAAGACTTGCAATATATTGATTTATGCGGTAATATTTTTTTTTTATATGTACGACTTCTTGAATTAATTCTCATTTAAAAAATATGACTTTTATATAGGAGAAAGTTATATAAAAATCCTGAGTTATAATATTCGTTCACGCTAATCTTTGAAACCTCAGTGATTGATATTTGTTACTTTATCGTGTAAAAATTGCTAAACAGATTTGAATGAAATTTAATACACAAATAGGTTGCTCTAACTTAGAACATAGCATACTTTATATACTAATTCATGCAAACGAAGCCGTGATATACAGCTAATGTAATATATTCCTTTAATGATACCTCTATGTTATAAATCCTGAAGTTGCTATTTTAATAATATTAGTATCTTATTTTTTTTTAAACACAGTGGTCAAACGAGCATGCGGCTCACCTGATGGTAAGTGACTACTGCCGCCTATGATCGCTGCCGGCTTGTATTTATTTAAGATTAACTATTTATCCACGTATTAAACTTCGTTCAAATTTTATCAGTCGTTTAAACGTGAATCTATTCATTAATTTAGTTGTAAAATAACACTTTATACTAATGGACGATATGAGCAATACAGTAACTTATGAGAAATACATACTCTGCAGTTCATAGTAATATTCATAGACTACACACATACACACACAAACACACATATTGTGTGTGCACGCATATGTTTGTGTGGTGTATGAAGCCTAGTGGTATTGTTCCATCAATTAAGCCAATACCATTTACATTATTAAGAACCATAATTTTTTGAAGTAAAAAAGGACTCTTTCTTTTTTTATACAACTTAGAATACAATAGCAATAAAAGAATAAGCTGACGGCCCACCTGATGGAAAGTGGTAACCGTCACCTATAGACATGAGCAGTACCATGGACATAACAGAGTATACTGTTTCGTCCATGATAGCCCCCATACGTTGCCATTCCTAAGGACTCAGGTGTTATTCTTCTGTACCCAGTAAATTCACGCTATATCCTTCCACCCTTCAAACCGAAACACAGCTATGCAAACACAACTCCTTCACGGTTGAAACACGACAGAGGTACCCAAGCAATCGACTTTTGTACAAAGTCTCCTAATAGCAAGCTAATACGCACTAGAACCAAAGAACTTTTAAAAAATAATATTTGTAATAAGAGAAAATTATACGTTAGAGAAAGAAGAAAAAAAGTAGTAGGAACTAAAAGTAATAAGCAAATTTTATTATTATAGAAAAAAGACGGAAACTGGACTGATGATAGGATCCTAACGCAACTGGCTGTGAAGATGTTACCGCCGTCGATTGAAAATTGTGGCAGTAGCTTTTTTGCCCCCACCATGATGTGCGCTGGCGACAGCAATCACAAGAAATTTTTAGATAATAATCCGGAATTTTGCGTGGTATGTAAAATAAATTTGAAAAAGTTACCCTGTAGGTCCCAACATAGAATAGGCCACTCCTTCCTTTCCCATGAGTATCGTAATAGTCGACTAAGGGAGCTCATGGTCGAACCAAAAGCCAAACTGCGATTGCCAATCCACCTGCCAAGTGTGACAATTACTGGCAAAACCCTTCTATGGGGAAGGCTATGTTCAGCAGTGGACAGTTAATGCTGATACAATATAAAAAAGTGAATTATATTTCAGTTTAACATGATAAAATTAGACTGTATGTTTTTAATTCGTTTCTGTTCTCTGTATATGCCTATCACAGAAAATTATCGTAGAAAGTGATAGATGTGGTAACGTGATTTTTATTTGCGAGTAACATAGTTGTTTATAATGCTGCTTTAGGTAATAACTCATAGCATTTAAATTCTGCGAAAACTATGTAAAAACTGAAAGTACTCGTATAAGGATTAATTTCTGTGAAAGTAATTTAAAAAATTAAACAACTATTAACCTTAAATTTACATCCAAGTCAGGGTCTCCAAGACATCTATTTAATTTACTTGAAAATTTTAACGATTATTATACTCATAGGGAAATAGCGGTGGGCCCTTGATTTGCGAGAATGAAGTAGTTGGTCTCCAAACATACATTGGCAATAATTGCGAGCAACCTCACCTTTATCAACTTATATCCGCATGGGAGAACCTAATATTCTGTAGTACAGAAGATAACTGCGGAGAAAAACATTGCGCCAACGTTTGCGTTGTAACAAACAAGGATTCTATAAAAGAAACAGATGTAGTGACATCCCCAGAAACGACGATAAATATGCTGAATTTATCATCTAAATTGATAAAAGAAGAAACAATTGATTTGAAAGAGACTGATATAACTGTAGGAAGCAGCTTCATGCCTATGGTCCCAACTAAAACAAGAGCCACTGAACAAATATATTCTACGATTTCAACTACAATCCAGATAGTGACAGAATCTAGTTCTAAAAGTACTATAAAGACTATAGAAGAAAGTGAGACAAAATTATGGCCTAAAGAAAAAAAATCTGACTTACGTAAGAAATTTGACGAAGAGGAATCAGATAAAATAGAAAGGAAATTGAATACAGAAGCTCAACATCAAAACGTATCAAAAAAAGTTCGAAGTGCTGCAGAAAGAAATGCTTACTTTTATCAAAGCTTTTTCCATATTATTATGGTTTTTTGTTTCATTTAATTGACTTTAATTTGTGTGTTATTTTGCATTAAATTATTTTTGATTAATATTTTATTGTTATATTTTGTTTGTATTGATGTATATAAAAAAATAAATTAGCTAATTAATACCAAATCCGATATTGCAGAATCGTTGTTGCGTACCTAATTGAGTACTAAGATGAGGCCATGTAGTCCCGTCGTAGAATAGGCCACCCCTTCCTATCCCGTGGGTGTCGTAAGATCCGGTTAAGGGAGGGCGAGGGATAGGCAGCAGTGTTCCTCTCAAAACACCTCTAAAGCATAACTGCAGTTGCCAATTCGCCTACCAAGCATGGCAACTACTGGCTAAACCCCCCAAGGGGAGGCTTGTGTTCAGCAATGGACAGTTAAAGACTGATATGATGATGAGGGGAGAAAGGGATTGTTAGTAATGAGATTACTAACAGTTCCATTGCTAGCAATGTACCCTATCAGGTCGAACTCCACATGGTTCCCCCTGGAAACCATTATGGTTAATTCTCACGAAATTCCTCACGATAAGTTAACTGACCTGCTTTTACTTATCACTTCTCATTGGTACCCCGCCAGTGTATACCGATAGCGAATTTGGGGTTACCATTCCATTTTCACCTATTAAAAATAAAGATATAATAATGATGATAAGACTTTTTAAAACCCTACAAAGTAATATATATAATTTTGTTTACAAATTCTTAATATAAAACGAAATGAAATTAAGTAAGTATTAATCATCGTGTATTATATATACTATATTTGTTCCTAAATAGTCGATCCATAATATTTCATTATAATACATGCACCAATGCGGCACCGCGGATGCGATGTAGAAGTTTGGCGAATAAGTAGAATTAAGTAAGGTTGTAACTTTAACGCCTCCACTGCTTACTCTAATAGCATTAACAAGTTTCCAGACCGTATTGAAGGAATATTTACACTTGGTCTTACTTAAATATCTACTACGGTATTTTAGCATGAAAATTTTATTAGGCTCTGATTATAAATACTATTTTTTTTTATAAATAGAGATTAAATGATATATATGATTATGAATGTGTAAATAAATTGCGGTACAAATAATTTGCTGATTGTATTCCTCTTGTGTAAAGATTGAAGATTCTATGTAATGGTATAGTATGATTCATGGTATTGCTCATGTCTATAGGCGGCGGTTACCACTTTTCATCAGGTGAGCCGTCAGCTTGTTTGCCATTCTAAGTTCTATAAAAAATGTAAACATTTATAATGCATTCATCTAAAAATATACAATTTTTGTTATAATTTTGAAATAAATTTGCAAAATAACTAAATACGGTCAACTCGAACATACTTAATGAATTCAATGCCATATTATATCAGGGAGGCCAATGTTTAACATGGCATTTTTAATTCTTTCACATCATAACATAAATGTTCTACCTTGTTAAAAATGAAACCTCGAGGTTGGTGTCTTAATGATCTTATTAAAAGTAAAAGCTGCTCTTCGAAGTATGGTATTTAATATTTAGAAACTCACATTGGAGCGAGTCTGTAATTACCATATCGGGTGGCAGTCTCGAGCAGCTTAATCCTGGGGCGTTCGGGACCGCATGGCTCGGAAGCAGGACAATTTACATTTTCACAAGTCGTGGTTAAGTACACTTAACTTCCAAGTCCACAAGCCTCCTGTAATTTGTTTTAAAGTCTTATACCCTTGTTAAATGCACATTAATGTCTAAAATAGTTTGCATGTTTGTTTACTTTAAAATGGCGGACCTTCAAAGCTTTTATTATATAAAAGTCGTTTATTTAAATAATTATTTTTATGGATAGATATCATACTCGTATTCTATACACTAGCTTAACTAAATCTATTTACGTAGACCCTGCCTGCTATATAAACTATTCAGAATACAGCAAACATTATTCTAATAGGTTGTTTGATATGATAGCCAAATATTTTTATTTGTATTACAAAAAAGAGCCCACAAGTCGTAATGAAAAGTGGTAACTAATGAACTGAGAATATCGCAAAATATATGACATATACTCATGTGTAGCCACAAAGGTATTATGCCTCCATACTCTTTAATCTCACTGCCATATCCCAATCCCAATCAACAAAATAAACGAAACATAACATGAATATACGAGTGGTATACAAATAAATAAGAGATGAGAGATTTTCAAGAATGCGGCGACAAAAACTAGAGAATGTTATAGAATTGTAGTAAGCAAATATTCTATCAATAGTTTTAAGTATTTTGTGTTTAATGCGTACTTAGATATAAATATACTGACGTATTTGCAAATTACAGTTAGATGCCCTGACACTCTTACTGCAATCTATCATAAATAGTAATAAACGTGTTATAAGAATGAACTATCCTTTACATTTTTAAATAATACTAGTAGAAAACCCTGTAATGCCAAATTCTTTTGAAGTGAATAACATTTTCTTCCCGAACTTCTCTAGTGCACTGAATTGAAATGTATCTTAATACGACTCGATGTGTTTAAATTCCAAAAGGGGATCGCATCGGAAAACTGTTATGCATATTTTAAAGTTAAATTTACTTACAGCGGACTCACGGCGCCGAATGAGAATATCTCTTGAGAAACTTTAAAATGTTTTATGATATTCAACGGACGTGATAACGGTAAATTCAAGAATAACCCACTCGATCGAAATGAATATAAAACGGCTGCATTTAAATTTATCGATGATATGAATAAGGCAAATTCATCACACATTTTTCAAACGCTCATTTAAAACGCCTGTTCGTTTTGATAGAGCAATAGTCACGAATGCTATGTTTTTCTAGTCAATTCCAACACTAAGGAATTCCTATTTTGTTTCAAAATGAGTATGAATATTATAAAATCTGCAAAATAAATATGCTTACAGCTTAATCCTAAATGGGGTAGTCACAAGTTCACATTTGTATGTCTATTGTATATATGTATAGAAGGGGGAGATCTTAGTTCAGCAGTGGACAGGTAATGGCTTAATTGATGATGATAATGTATTTGTATTGTACCTTTGTATCATCTTAGTTACTTAATAATGGCTATATTTATTTAATCCATTTCCGTTATATTATTCTTTTTATTTATATTATTTTATCATATAGCATTTAGGCCAATTTTTTTTTATAAAAATCATTATATAACCTTAGTATATAAAGTAGTAGTAGTAATAGTAATGTAATCAAATACATGTACCTAGTTCAATTTTATTTTTTTAATATAATAATTAAAATTATTTAAAATAACCACTTGTATATGAAGTAAAAACAAAGCACAAAATTTTACATTTCTTGTTGCTAGATTGAGTTAACAAACAACACTAATTAATTTAGCAATACCATAAAAAGAAATAAGCAGTTCATAAAACTTTTAATTATTAAAACTCAAATAAAATACGTGCCCCTTGGGTGCTAGCGGCCAAACTTATTTGAACCCATGCGTACAAGTTTTAGGATAAAAAATAAAACAAAAAACCAACACAGTACTCTGTCAGAGGTCTTATTATACTGGACAATGTACAGGAGTACTCGCTATTTCCTCGGATAAATCCCACGACGTAGGGTAAAAGAACTGACAACTGTCGTTAACTCATCCTGACCGGGTATTAAGGAGTGTAAACAGGGAATAGCTCGTAAAAATAATAGCTCGTCTATTTATTATCATAAAGATAAAAAATTTACTTTCTTTTGTTACGCTCTTTCTGTTTGTTAGATATAAATATTTACATTGTTTTTTTTTTTCAGATTGTAATAGAGAAGAAATAATTATGGATTCTGTAACTTTATACGCGTAGATTTTGGTGGGTACTCATTCCTTTTACTTATCCTTATATTGTGTGTTCATATCTATATATAAATCAATATAATTACGTAAGTAATTGATCTTATGAGTCTATAAATATGGAATTGATTGACAACATATTAAAACTTGAATAAGAAAATCAATCATACACACAATAAAACGTCTCAAAGAATAACAGAATCATGAAATGTGTTGCCGCGGCGTCGCCTGTAGGCAATTTTCAATCTCTTTCCTATTTGTGACAGTAATAAAGCGGCCGGGAAAAGTCAACAATCAATTTTGTATTTCAATTTATTCCCAACCATCCTAGTTCGTACGGTGATAAGAAAAAGAAAAACGCGTTCATTGAAAACGGAAATTATTGCAAGAAGCCATCAGTGGTGTGCGCCCGGCTTCCTATGCTGCTTTCCTATTTTATTTTCATTTTTTTTGTCGAATGGGCTCGCAGTTTTGATTTGTGGGCCGTCGCATCGGTCGGTGCCATTTTTCACGCGCCTCATTGTGTCGTTCACGCTCAACGAACCCAACTGCGGAGGTTTGCTCGCGCGTCACAACTCACACCTTTATTTGTGGATCGCGCAATTTGAATATGTGTTGTTCATGACACCGTGTAACAGATCTGCCACAGTCCAACTGAAAATATATCTAATATAGAGTTCTTGTATAAAATTTAATTAGCGATTTAATAGTGCTTTTGATTTATTGCGTGCGGTTACACGGTTATGTTTGTACTGGCGAAATTAAAGATGGCATCGATAACAATTCTATCAGGCTGCGCTCGGCCGACAATGAGGGTGGGCGGGGTGCCGGGAAATTGGGGTGATTTTTCTCCTCTGTGCACGTCCGCTTGTAAGTAGCGTCAACAACGATGTTAAAAACAATTTAAAAATAATGTCACTATACTTAGTAACTGTTGTTTGTGACTTCGTTCACATATTTTTAATGATACAGAGCTTTTTAAATATTTGAATTTTTATACAAACTGCAAAATTTAAAGAACCCGTAATACTTATGTATTACGTATATATATTCTGCATTACATTTACTCAAATATGCACGAGAAACAGCATATTTATCGATATATATAAATTTTATCTATGTGAACAGTATTCAATAAATCTACTTCTGACGACATCTACACTAACATTATAAAGAGGAAAGATGTGGTTTCTGTATGTTTGTTTGTAATGGATAATCTCAAAAATTACTTAACCGATTTCAAAATACTTTCACCTACATTATAAGTGAGTAATGTAGGTTATATTTTTATTTTATTTTACTTTAAAAAATACTAGAAATATTTACGAAGATTATAACAATGTATTAAAAACTTATCCGTATGGTTTCGGCATAGAATATGTCACCCATTTCTTTCTCGTCGGTATTGTAAAAGGCAACTAGGGTAACTTAATTGAGAAATGGGTAGCAAAGTCTCTCTTAAAACATCACCAAATCCTAACTGTGGTTACCGATCCGCCTGCCAGGCGTGGTTACTATTGGCAAAACCCCCCAAGGGGGAGGCTTATGTTCAGCAGTTGACAGTTAAAGGCTGATATAATGATTAAAAACTTGCCTATTAAAGCTAATATAAAATACAAATTTAATTTACTATCTACCTACTCGTATCTATATTGGGCAGATAGTAAGTAATTTATACATATTTGAGGTAATTCATAATAATTGATGCCTTTGCGGCAAATTCAAAGTTAAGTGAAAATTAAGATAGTAATCATAATAATATGATTACTGGGATTCTTTAGTTTTAAGTTTTACGTTCCTGCTAGTCAATTAGTGTTGATATTTTTAAATAACTTTAAAAATGTTCTCATTCGACTGTATGTTTAACAATTCTAGAAATCCATTTGGATATGACAGCAGCAGGGCTCCGCTGTGATGTCCTTTCCACGATTGCCTCACTTCTTTAATTGAAAGGATTTATTATTGTGCTGGTCCCGTACCTTTTTATAATAAAGTTATCATTATTTATAATAATTATTAATGTAAGGTATGTACAATAAAGAATTTACAATACGATTAAATAGATAGATTTATTTGCTACCAGTACAAAGAGCGAGTGGCAGTATAAGGTGCGCTCCTGAGGTGCTATCGGCAAGTGCGACAATGGTGTGTCGGACGACATTTTTATGCCCCGATACGAGCTTTGCTCTTACATTTTGGCAGTTCCTGTCGCCAAAAGAGGACCTTTTCAAATTTCCGCTCACCTCAGCGATAGCCTATTTCATCTTTCATTGAGTATTTTATTGTACATTTTGTGGTAACATCATTAGTGTTCGTGGTATTTCAATTGCATCATTTACCTTTCTGTTTATTTTTTATATTTTTTACTGATAGACAAAAATTTTACAAATTATTGAATTACATATAGTATGCTGAAAATATTAAATAAGTTCCCATACATACTCTAAGCTAATTTACTATATCTGTTAACCTTAAACTTTAAGGCAAAGCAATAAAACAGATATATTGTTTGTTAATTTAAGGCTTAAATTAAGAAAAAATATATGTATCATTACGATGTATTCTAAAAATTAGATAAATAAATATGAATGGCCTTTGACATACATGTAATGTGTATTAATCGTCTATTATCTATATAAATATGTAATCTTTTGTAAGGAATAAAATAAATTTTATCAAATTGTATCAAAACTATTACATAATAATACTTACGCCATGAAATGACAACTACAAAGTTGTCCACAGCTATTTTGCATTACCAAGATGTCTAAAATTACCTTGGAATCTTAAAATAAATATAATCTGTTCATAATATCACTTAAAGCAATTGTAAAATTTACATCTAATAAAATAGTTTTAATTAAAATCAGTAAAATCGACCTCTTGATGTATAATTTCTGATAAGATTCTATTATGAAGCAACCAGAAGGAGACTTTGTACTAAAGTCGATTGCTTGGGTACGTCTGTCCTATTCGTGTTTCAACCGTGAAGCAGTTGTGTTTGCATGGCTGTGTTTCGGTTTGAAGGGTGGGATATGGCGTGAATTTACTGGGTACAGAGGAACCTGAGTCCTCAGAATGGCAACGCATGGGGGGTATCATGAGCGAAACAGTATACTCTGTTATGTCTATGTTACTGCTCATGTCTATAGGCGACAGTTACCACTTTCCATCAGGTGGGCCGTCAGCTTGTTTGCCATTGTAAGTCGTATAGAAAAAAAATCAGAATTTATTATAAGATTCCAAGAATAAGCAAAAAGGAAGAGAGAACAAATCATATTATAGTTCCTTTTAAACTTTCACTTTAGTACATAATCGTTATAATTATGATTTGTGACATATTATGTTGATTCTCATACAAAACTCAATTACTAATCGATGATGATGAGATGACTTTTCCATCTCATATAACACGTATATAGTAAATGTCGTAGTGGTAAAGCACTAAGTGGTAACAAATAAACCCACTTTCACATTTATAATATACTAACTTTTATCCGCTACCTCGTCCGCGTGAACGCGGAATGTCTACTGACCGGGATAGAATAACCTATATCCTTCTCCATCCCGTATAGTACGTGTTTTATAGTGATAGGTTAAGCCGCTAAGATGCTATAAGGTGACATATATAATAAATTTATAAATATCCGTTATAAATTTATTATTTATATGAAATTGATTCAAAGATATTATAGTACAAGCATTCTTTGCTTAAGTATTACGTGATATTTTCGCTAATTCCGAACCGATTTTGATAACTCTCTTTTAGTCGAAAGTGTTTACTTATTATAGAATTGAATTTGTGTTGCTGATGTTCAACAATTTTTTAAATTATTAATTATTAGTCTAACCTTAATATGAAAGGTAAAAAGGATAATTAGTAATGGGGACTATCAACCTTATTGGTAGCAATGTCTGATCGACTTCCATATGATCCTTCTTGGAAACCATCGTGGTAAAATCCTGGTAAAATAATCACGATGGACTAACTAACCTGACTTCTTAAAGTCAATAAACCCTTATATTAACCTTATTACTAAGTCTATGGCATAAACTAATATCAAATCAAACTCAGTTGTGTTTTGAACAAGGCTTTAATGAGCTACATCTTTGGTCGTATCATTGGTTAGACGAGAATGATACACATAAGTATTTGTACATTATGCGTCACAACATTCTTCACAATCACGCCATTATCAGTTGGAATGATAGATATGTACAGTCGTCAACACATTTCATTGTACTATTACACCAACATTTAACTTACACTCTATATAGAGTCACAATGGAACTGTATCAAACATATTACGACGACTGTACCCAATTAAATGCAGAAATAATAACGTGTCCGTAGACAATACAAATATTGATTTATATTAACCACTAAAGAAACTAATTTGAACTATTTCCAATTAAATGTATTGTTTAACACGTATTTCACAATTTACTATTTAATCAAAAATTTCATAGTCACCAATGTATGGATACAATATTCTACCTATAGCTAAAATATTTACATAAATAATACAAACATTATAACAATGTTTATAGTAAACTTAACAATTAATATATAACATGTAAGAAACGAAACAACAAATTATAGAATTCAGTTAAAAAGGAAATTCTCCAGTATCGACTGTATTAGGCTTAGCCAAAGAATTAATTTACATCGAAAATAGAGAAGCTAGGAATAATTACATAGCCAATAATGTTTTTACCCCACTATTAACGGTTAAATACTGCTGAATAGCTATTAAATTGTCAGGTATGTTAAACGTTAGGTACTTAAATATTTTGATAATCATAGGGATGTGCTTTAGTGATTTAAATATCCAAATGTGGGTGACATTTCGAAAAACGATAAACTTTTTACGTTTCGAGAATAAGGTCCAGTTTATTACAAATCAACCAGATAGATATTTAGTTGTTTGATAATCAATTACAATTATATAAGGGAATCTAAAAATCATTTAAAACTGTCTACGAACAACACGATTTGACATTCGATCCATAGAGCCAATCAATTGAGGGGACCTTAACAAAAATCGAACTTGATCAACACATTTAATGCAAGGGAAAAGGACTATTAGTAACAGAGATGTGAGACCCTATTGTTAACCACATCAGGTCGACCTCCACATAGTCCATCTAGAAACTATCGTAGTTGATTTCTAGTGAATTCAATGTAATACTAATATAAAATACCAACTGATTCGACTACATCCTCATTGTTATATCCTTCACTGAAGGATATAACAGATGAAATATACTACAGCTATTGTATACAATTAGCATAGGCGAGTAATGCCTACCGATCAACTCTACCCAAAGATAATAATTTCAATAGATGTCGCATCACGCCTATTTTACGTATTAGTTTTTGGTCCTTCTATCTCTGGATATATCTGTGGCTTTAAAAATTATGTTTGTAGACAGTTAATCAAAGTAAAATATAAATATTTTTAAGATAAAATTATAACAATTGTCTTATACATCCTCACAGGTTATGTAACGGTTTTATTTTAAATTTCAAATGACGTCATTACAACTTGTTCACTTGTATACTACACAGATAATAATGAATTTTAATTAGTATTTACATTAACATTGCCATTATATTACTAAAATACAATTCATACTCCCGTCTAAACGAAAATACGGCAGTCTTATTACCCGCGCACGTTGTAGCCGCACTTAAGTTGCATACACACTCGATTCTTTGTATTGACAATATTGTAATAACTACAATAGAATAGAGCAATTACATACATAGATAAACTAAATTACAATTAATTTTGTATTTTTTAAATATGTATTAATGAATATTCGAGCTCTGTAATTTTATGAAACATTATCACAGACAAAATAGATATTCATAAATAATTATTTTGACTGGTGCCTATAAATGTATTTCATTAAAGCATTGTATTAATTATTTGAGTAATTTAATACTTATTTCAATTTGACCAATACATGTTTTTATTCAAGTGTGTATACAGCTTTATACAGCCAGATTACTATGATAATTATATTTTTTTCACAGACAATTATGATTATCCTATACTAATTTAGCAAAATTGCCTTTCTGAGATCAACATGAGATTTTATGAACTTAATACATAAATATTTTCCAAACGTTCTATTAATGAAAGTAAAGTGGTAATGTAGGTGAAGATTTTTATACTTACCTACTTAGTTTATTTTTCGTAACAATCATAGCGAGTAACTACAGTTTGGCATTTTACTTTGCTTCTATATTATTCAAAGTGTTCAAAGATAAAGTCCAATGGGTTCGATTTAGGTGAGTTTAGACACGAAACTTTTTTCACATTTTGTTCTAAAGTCCATTTTAGTACGCCCGTTCAATTTTGATACTTGGCATACGGGTGGATCGCGTCTCACACGCGGTAGTCTCAGCTGGACGCTGAAAGCCCGAGGGGCTTGAGGTGCGGCGGTGGGGCGAATGGCGCTGGAGATGAACCTGACATATTATTGTTGAGGTCACCGGAGCGACTAGACCCGTTCATCAAACCCCCCATTGCGTTGCTCGTCTGTAAAGAAAAAACATAATTAATTTTCAACAGTCTGTAAATATA
Organism: Galleria mellonella; assembly: GCF_026898425.1. Classification (NCBI taxonomy): domain Eukaryota; kingdom Metazoa; phylum Arthropoda; class Insecta; order Lepidoptera; family Pyralidae; genus Galleria; species Galleria mellonella. The sequence goes on along the minus strand of NW_026442172.1, from coordinate 1,012,007 downwards.
TAAAAAGTATTAATATACTCTTAAAACTATTTTGTATAAAGACATGAACATTACGATTTGTGGTCTCAGATACAGTTCATTAATCTATACTCAATAGTTACCACTTTCAATCACACAAACCGTCAGCTTGTCTGCTATTCCTGCTATTAATATAAACAAAGATAGATAGACAGATAGATAGATACTCTTTATTGTTTCCTCCAAAAGATTACAATAATAAACTTATTATAAATATAAATAATTACAAGAAATAATCACAATGCGAAAACAATGGGCGATCTTATCGCTAAAAATCGCCGAAGGGTCTAATTCTTTAGTTTGTCTTATTAAAATATATAGTAAAAATTTACCGGTGGTGGGGGTAAATGCGTTGTCTGGCGCTTGAGGTGCGCTAATGGTGGTGGATTGTACGCCATATTCGCGAATACAAGCCGCTCCTCGTAGTCGTACTCGCATAGGATCTTGTTTTCGCATAAGTAGAAACGATCTCCAACGCAGAATCTGTCAAATATCAAATATATTTAGACGCGGTATAATTAACACAATACATTGTAAATACATAAATTTGCGTATTTTATCTATCAAGTCGACCTCCACATGGGTATATCATAGTCACTTATTTAATATTTGACGGGTGAAAATGGTATGGTAACCCCGCCTGCGCTTAAATACGCTGGCGGAGCACCAGTGAAGGGTGATAGATGAGAATGAAAACAGGTCACTAAGCCCATCATGATGAATTCATCAGGAATTAACCATGATAGTTTCAAGGGAGAACCGCGAGGAGGTCGACCTGGTTGGGTATATTGCTAACAATGGGATTCTCAGTCTCCATTACTAACAATTCCTTCCCCCCCCCCCCTCCCTTAACTTATCTAATAATATTACGTATAAATTATTAGATAACAATGTAGTTAAATCAGCCATTAACTGTCCACTGCTGAACATAGCCTCCACCATAAGAGGGGTTTAGCCAGTAGTTGCTCCGCTTAGCATGCGAGTTGGCAACCGCAGTTCGGCGGAGGGAAGGGATTGTTAGTGATGCAGACTACCAGTCCAATTGCTAGCAATATACCTTTTCAGATTGACCTCCACGTGCTGCCACTTGAAAACCATCGTGCTGAATTCCAGGCATAAACATCACGATAAGCTAACTGACCTGCCTTACCATTATCACTAGTCAACCCTCACTGGTGCCCTGCCAGCGTATACCGTTAGTGCGGCGGGGTTACCATTCCATTATCATCTATTAAAAAAATAGTAGGTATCATAATGTGTTCTAAATATTTTGTTCATAGGGAACATTTTATATATTTAATCAGATATGCTTTGAGTCATTCATTTTATATTGTTTACAAAACTTAGTTATATAATAATAGCAACGGAGGTACTATATTTACACAAATCTCATAGTATAAGTAGGTATGTATATGAATTAAAAGCTATCTAGTGACACGTTCAATTTATAGAACGCACTAAAAGGCTAAGTACTTATATGCAGAGTTAACCATATGGATTTTTCAAATTTACATACCGAAATAATTTACACCTTCGAAGCCGTTAAGATGCTATCTCAAGCATCATTACTCTAAAAGAAACCGCAGTAAAATGTCTAAGGAATAAAATTTACTATCACGAGTGGAAAGGTCAAGTTGGAAGAAGGAGGAACGATAACGTCACGCGAACGCACATCCCTCAATGTAGAAAACAAAAGGTATCGCCTTCGACTCGCCAGTGGCCGCATGGCCGCCGGAACTGACGGTGATAACACCGACCTTATCTCCCCTCCGGCCCCCCTCGTCTTCCCACCGCACCCCCGCGTCTCCGACCACCCTGCCAACTCTTTTGTTTCACTTGTCACAAAAATTAAGCGCTACAAATGTCTCTTTTTTAAGGGGCCAATTTCCACCGCAACTCAGTCGATTTCGCCGCTCTTAATTAACTTTATTTCCTGTTCTCTCCGTTGCCGACTTTTGTTTTTGGGGTTGTTCTCTTTTTATTTTTTCTATTTTTTGTCTGCAGACGCGTAATGGAAAAGATGTAGAACGAAATTTTAATGACTGTGCAAGTTAAGCTTTGTGCGGATCGCTATTGTGTCGCGACGATAGCGAAGCAGAGTTTGATGTTCCGCGCGACCATTCAATGTTTTCACTCGTTTGTAAAACAAAAGCGTTTAAGTACTTAGTTAAAGGAGGGTGAGTAATTTTCTTAAAAATAATTAATAGGTACGTAAAGTGGGTAGATATATTTATGTAATAATATTACAGCTACTTTTTTTGTTTAAGAACTAAAAAATGAAAATTAAGATATTCCGGTTACTGAATCCTATTCATATATAATGGATATAATAAATCCGAACGTTTATAAGGATGGACGGATTAATCGACTCTTTCCCACAAAAGCTACTAAACGGATTTGAATGAAATTTGGTACATGAATTGGTCTTAACACTAACCAACTTAGAACATAGATTATATACTGATTCACGCGGGTGAAGTCGTAGCACAGCTAGCAAGAAATATTACTAATTTGCTGGTAAAATTATTAAAGACTAAAAAAAAAATACAGACGAGCGAATTAAGAAGAATAATTTGATACCTCTTTCGTTTCAACATATATTTCGATCAACGTCGTAAAAATTAATATAAAATAGAATGCCATTAAATTGAATTTATAATTACTAAAAAACTTATCAGTATATTTGTTTTAGAACTGTAAGTATTTGTAGATAGTATGCTTTCGATGCGAACGCGTAGCGGCGCGGCGGCTAGGGCGGCAACCGGCACGGAAGCCGCGGGCGCGCCACCAGATTGCCACTAAATTATTTAGCCGTTTAGCGATATTCGCCCGTGATATCTGGCCGTCCGCCACCATCGGACAGGCCGCAAATTGGATTCAGATTTCTGCCGCCCGTGGAAATTGATTTGTACGTGATATTTAATAGCTACGCTTCATATTATTCAGTAAACACCGGGATTAATTACCTAAATATTTGCATGACTTTTAGCAACATAACAGGAAATTTAAGCTAGTAAATTCATAACATTTAGCCGGAGAGTTATATTTGCGGTATATATTTTACTTTACAGTGATTTCAATAATTAATTAGTATAGTATAGTAATTAGTCATATTAAATAATTAAGTAGTAACATTATATTCAATACCCGTGTGGACTCAGCATAGAACAAATCACCCGTTCCTTTCTCGTGGGTGTCGTAAGAGGTGACTAAGGAAGGGCCAGGGATAAGCAGCAGTGTCCCTTTTAAAACATCTCCAAAGCCTAACTGCGGTTGCCAATCCGACTACCAAGCGTGTCAACTACAAAACCCTCCTAGGGGTGGGGGCTTCTGTTTAGCAGTGGACAGTCAAAAATTGATATTATGATGATGATAATATCCAATAATAACTCTCCTTTATGGGAGAGACCTATGTTCAGCAGTGGACAAATGTTAAGGACATAATAAATGAAACACATAAATTATAAATTCCAAATGTCTCATAATTGCTGAGAATAATTAAGATTACTGACGCCAATATTTCGCTATTACGTCTTAATGGCTGATATGATGATCAATATTATATTCAATATATTTCACAGTCTACACTTTAACTGTGTACGATTATTAATACAGCTTGAAAAGACAAACGAGATAGTGGTCCAAATAATTGAAAGTGATAACTGTCTATAGACAGACACAACTATAACAACACAGCTGATTGGAGGCAGTAACACCAATGGAATAACAGTGCGCGTGTAGACGGTTTATAACTTTTGTATATAGTTAACATTTAAAAAATTTATTCTAAATCTGGAACACTGCCTAAAACGGTTATTCAACAGTTGAATCTGGATTCAAGGAGCAGTCGAATGAATATATAATTCGGTGAAAATGTCGCGCGAGATCTACTAACACGAGAAAGGTCCACAAGTGACATATAAACCATTCAGAGCGGCTCCAATCTTCGCGACCTTTCTATTATTTAAACGGACGCAGTCCGGTGAAGATTGCCGTTTTCGCGCTTGCATACTTATTCTGAATTCAGTTTGTTTACGTTTTGGGTGAGCATTATGTTGCTTTTTAAACTATCGCTTTTCAACTGCATTATAAATAGGGGGAAAAATACTTTCAATGCGACATCCAAAACCGGGAAGTTCTCAATCCATTTGTATTTCTTGTTTTTTTTTTTTTTATATGTTACGTTATCTTTAAGAGCCGGCGTTTTTATTTCCGAATAAAATCCTACTTATCATGAGCAAAATCAACCTCAAATAATTTAAATCTAAATGCTGCTATGAAACATTTCGTCATTTATTGTGTCTGTGTTAGTGTATGTGTTAGTATCCAATGGCTTTGTTTGCATGAATTTGGATAATAATATCCTATGCGTTAATTTAAATTTGGGTTAATTCGTGTATTGCTGATAGTTTGGCAGTCAATCTTTTATATTTATATACACATACACACACACACACACACATATATAGCTAAGCAATTACTGTCTTGAAAATTATTTGATGATTTAAGTTTTTTAGTTTATTTCCGCCGTATTCTGTATCAAATTTAATTTATATCATAAAAGAGTAATAAATATAACATACAAACATCTTTACAGACTTCTATATTTATAATATTAGGTGGTGTTTTAAGAGATTTATTTATTTAAAATGAAACACTGGTTACTTGGTAGACACATGAGAAAAATACAACATTTCAGAATACGTCTACGCCTCGGTCGGGTAACAATCGTCGTGCATCGCACAATTGAATTGAATAAAATAGTAATCAAAATGTGTGTAAAAGTTATGCAAACAAGGCAAAATTCGGCACTGCATCGGAAACGGCTTTTTTATATAAATATTCCACATTTCAATTTGAAACAAACACTTTAACCACAAAGTATAGCTAAACACTCATTGTATGATAAGTTCTACAGTAGTTATGTAATACTTTATTAAAATCTTAAAAAAATATAAAAGATTATACAGAAGTTTGTTAGTCAACCGTTAGTTGACCGAATTTTAATTTAATTTGATAGATAGGTTCAAATTAAAACATATAATTTTATCATATAATACTTTTAAAATATTTAGGTAGACAAGAATGTAGATTACACTACAGCTAATGTACATTATTTAATTAATGGTTAAGTATAATAATTATATTGAACGACATGTATTATAATTGTTACATAAAGCCTATTACAAAAATTAATATAAAATTATTACAAAATTCAATTCTATTCCTAAATATTTTTTTATTATATTATATTAATGCAATCATATACCAGAGCAAGAAATTTTATAGTTATAACATTCCTTATCTTTTGCTATCATTTTGTGTTCTAGTTATTAAAAAATTATTACTTGAATAGAATTTGTTCACTTTGTATTAGATATATAGAATGGCATACATGTATATTTAATATTTACTTTTCTGAAAAATGTATATCATATATTTATTTTTATATTAACTAAATTAAAATATGTATGAAATATACGTTTCACTAAGTTGTAATAAACAGTAATAAACCATTTGAAATTCCAATACATTCTCTTTGCTACACGTGGGTTTATTATGTAGCGGAAAATTTAATCGTACTCTTTTGCCTTTCGTGAGATGAATAAACAATATACATTCTTGGTACCCGATAACTTATCCCTCTCTTCCATAGGGTGCTTCTTGTTTTACTATCTTGCTCTAACAAGAAAAGTCCCAAATCAGACTTGTATTCAATATAGCAGAGTCCCCAGTCAATTTTCGTCGACACAACCACGTCTGCGACTCTTTGTAAAACGTTTTTGATAGTGTATGAACCAAAAAAATCTACTACTTACTAGTAATATTTAAACTGTTCGAATATTCGTATATGTTTATATACACTTATGGGTGACATAGGAAACCAGGTATAGAAGATACAAAATATTTATATTAATAGAAAGAATTTAGAAAACTATGGTCGTGAAACGGTGCCAAAACAGAGCAATGAAAAGATGTGTAAATTTTTAATATTGATAGATATAAAACCCCTTCCTTTCTCATGGGTGTCGGGAGAGACGACTAAGAGAGAATTCCATGGACGTGCGCTGGGCAGCAGCGTCCCTCTTAAAACATCACCAAAACCTAACTACCGTTGCTAAGCGTGACAAAACAAAACTTTCCTAATATGGAAAGTCTATGTTCAACAGTGGACAACAAAACAAAAGTGATAACAGCTGATACAATAAAATACACACTATATATGTATAAACTATAAAAAGATAAGTTGTCTGTACTCCACAACACCAATCTAAAGTTTTATAAATACTTCTGTGATTAAATAGAGCTGGCTAATTCCTAAATAATGAACTCTTTTAAGCCTATTTTATTGGGATATGATGTACTAATATAGGACATATTATGATTAGTCAATTAATTACCATAAAAGAGAATAATTTTCATTTATATTAAGATACAGAAAATATATTTTAAATGCATCCAATCTGTTAAAATCAGGTGTGACAATTTATCGCTAGGTAAATTTCATAGATAATATATTTAGTATTTTTATTACGAACCTGTGATTGCACTGTTGACAGGCGAAGCATTCGAGATGGTAAACATTACTTCGAGCTCTCATCACCATCTCAAATGCAGGGATCACCTTATTGCACGCTGCACAGTATCCGGTATTGCCAAATAACCTGTCAAAATAATGTAATTATAGCTTTATGAGAAGTCCACAGTGATTTATGACCATGAAAAATACCCTTAATCGTGTATAATATTACTATTAAAAATATGTTTACGATTTTACATACCAAAAAAAAAATATTATAAATATATATTGAATATATAAAAGTGAGTTTGTTTGTTATGTATGGCTCAACTAATTGCCATGAAATTTTATATACACTTAGTACTTGAATGGAGAAGGACAGAGGGTAATTTTATGGTCAAAAATCGATAATAAATAATACTATTCTGTAATATGTATATAGGTTTTGCATTTTATTTAAATCGCTCTTGTGCCATTTACGCAATTCCATCTGTTCTTCTTTAATCAAAAGTTGTCTGTAAGAGATTGTCTTAGCGACAAAGCCGCCTTTTGTATTTACCTTCTACTCCTATATGTCTATAATTTGATCTGTACTCTGTCTATTGTATTTTAATTTCTAATTGTCATTGTATATTTTTGTGTATTAGGTGCAATACAGAAATAAATAAATAAGTTACAAGTATTAAAAAGTAACCTTAAATAGTCTCGTTTGCAGAGTATGAGGTTGGCGCGTGTATAAAGTGTATGGCCAACTTCGCCCAAGCGACAATCGCAGCAGCCACATTTGAGGCAGTCTTCGTGCCATAATTGATCCAAAGCCTTGAGTAGATATCGTTCAGTGATAACTTTGCTGCAGCCGGCGCATATCTGTAACAATTGTAACAAATATTAACTTTAAGACTTTCATTTTATTGCGTAATACGGTTTTAATACAGGATTTAATACGGCCGAAGTAAACTGGACAAAATATGGAGATAATTCTAACAAAATAATTATATTTAACGGTAAAATTGCATTAATTTCTGTCTCTTAAACAAATGTAATACAAAATATATATTCATGTTTGATTGATATTTAAATATCAGTAAAGTCCATTGTCAAGTACTTATATCTACTATTTACTTATAAAGATGGACAATCCTTTTATAGTAATTATATTTCGCATATTATCGTACAATATTATTGCATGATATTTTTTTGTTGTTTATATGCTTTAAATTGTGTACTCAAATGTTCATTATTTGATTATTTTAAACACAGGGTATTTTAATTTAGAGACCAGGCGATTGGTATATTAAACAGTATAGTACTTATTTAGAGTTTATAAAAGTGATTTTACATCCAAAATTCTATTAAATCATTAAGTATATTTGTATTATAACAATAATATATAATAATACATTCTTGATTCAAGTTACCAGGTCTCCCACTTTTTTTTATACCTATACCATCTAGTATGTGGATCATACTAAAATTATTCAAATACAGGTAGCCTGAACGATTTTAGAATAGTGTTAGAGCTAACTTAGGTATTGTAATATAGTCCATAGGTTAGATAATTATTTATTTATATACATATTTTTGGTAAGTTTTACAGTATTTACTAATGCACTCACTAAAAATTAAAAAAATTAAACATTATAATAATACAATATTGAATAATAATAAAATTATAAATAATTGCAATACCTGTGGCTGTTGTTGTGGCTGTGTGGGAGTAGAAGATGGCGGCTGCGCAGACGCAGGCAGCGGGGACGCGCGGGCCTCTTTGGTCACATCCATGGCCAGCATATGCGCGCCCAGTCCTGGACTGCCGCCGCTAGCCTGCTGCGGCGTTCGCCTCTCGCACTGCACACAAACAAACATTCATTCAATCTACAAATGACTTCCAAAAAAAAAGGAGGAATGGAGACGAGAGCCAGGCCAATAATGAAGGCTAAACTCCATAGTGCAGTCATCTCAACTGATTGGTTTCATTATTTCCATTTGTAATAAGTTTGCTATTGTAATAGACTTTAGAGGAAACAATAAAAAGTATCTATCTATATAGCGGTTCCATTATCTTAACAATATACTCTGTCAAACCAAATCAGGGGCTCCCTGGAAACTATCGTTGCTAATTGTTATGAATGCATTACTACAATTCAATAGTGCCCAAGATATATCTTGCTTATCATTTTTACTGATGTATCCCATATTTTAAATGAACGTTGAATATAAATTGTAAAAATTGAAAATTGTATTATTCAAAAAAATATATAACAAATGTTTGTTAGATAATAAATGTAATAAATCATGATCTGATATGATGTTTCTTTTTGTATGTTGTGATATTTATGTAATTTACGTAATTTTAATAATGTAACGAAATGCTTTCTTACTGTACTGGGTTGACTGGAAGAGATCATTCTTTCAGAAAACTCCACCCTTAACAAATTTATAAATAGATTATATATAATAAAATATGATCTAATATGATGTTTATATATATATATATATATATATATATATATTAAATTTTATCACTTTTACGATCGAATATCGAATCGAAATAGTTGTCAATATTGCAGTCGGTTTTCTCAATTAAATATTATCTGAATCAGACAAGTAAAGCTCCTGGTTAAACTTTATTATATATAAGCATCAATAACTTTAGGTTATATATTATAATCTCAATAAAATGGTGTACCTTGATATTGTTCAGATAGTGCAGTGGATTACAATCTACTACTCAATCACCATAAGTTACAATAATCAACTTGGTGCGACAATTCATAGAGGCCGGTTTATGTTACAGCATAAAATCCAGAACCATGAAATTTGCCGCCCGTAATATTTCTCGAAAAAATTAGCACAACTACTCAAGCGATTAATGAGAACGTGAAACACGACCCGCCGTTTCAAACTATAGCAAATTATGTACCTAAATATCAAATAAATAGCAAATAAAAAAGTTGGTAATTGAGATCGTGTCGGGTAAAAAACGACCTGTGAGCAATAAAGTCAAGCACGGAGCTGGCCGACGTCACGCTTAATTAATATTTTAAATACGAACATTTTTCAATTAAATTTGGCAACTACCAGCTCGCGGTGGCGCTCCCTACTGATTTGTCGCACCGCTCAACCTTCCCACTAATATTTTGTACACGTCGAACTTGTTTTGTGGTGAAATGAAATTGGTATTAAATAGTGAATGCCGTGAAACAATGCCGACCATTGTACAGTTGTGACGAATCGCTCTAGTCTCTCATTTTTGTGTACTTTTCAGTGTGCGTCCGTTTCACTACCATAAATAATAGGACACGGATATTGAGCGGAAGTATGCACCGATCGACAAATTGTGTCAATGATTGTTTGTTTAATCTAAAGAGGAAGTTAATCAACTCTGTTGTGCCTTGCTTGAACCTAGAATAGCAATGGATTAGGTACATGCACCATAGCGCGTATCGAATCACTTAATTGCGTTTTATTGTAATAGTAGTTTATTTCTGATTTGAATGCATTTTTAACACAATACGCCTAGTTGTATCATAGTGCTCATGTTTCACTGCAACGCGTGTATGAAACTGCTAATTAGTGATAATAATACCTTAATGAGTGATAATAAATCACAGGCGAACCAACCCTTTGTGTAATTAATTCTTCATGTTAAACATTTTGGGTAACAATGTATTGCGTTAAAACACATTTAAAAATTCACGAAACGCTGGCGTAATTATTAATTGAACAAAAATGTGGGTACGCTATATGAAACGTTAAACTTTATTGATTTCTCCCCAATTAATATGATGTTCCCTGTAAACAAATAGTAAATAGTTCACGTTTTAAGTGAAGCTTGTCATAAAACTGGTGCACCAGTTTGACTTTTGATTTTTAAAATATAAACAAATAACATTGTACTCAACTATATTTTTTTGTACTATGGACTGGAAGTCAAATTATCGACGATCATCACAAACAAATTTGTAAATTTGAAAACTTTGAAATTATTCTAAGTTGTTCATATCACATATTAGGTATATGATATTTCTTAGCAATATGAAAATTACTTATTTCATCTGGTTTTCTATTTACAAGTATTTATTATTTATAAAAGGTTTAAAATTTCCTTATATCTAATGAATTATATATAATATAGACTATCAATTGTCTCAAAGAATGTACTAGATAGTTTTTTTTTTTAATAACTACAATAGTGTGTTCATACAGTAAAATCCCTAAACTAGACTACCAGTCTTACCACTTTCCACATCTATATATGTCTACTAAACTATAGTCCAATTGAATCACAGAGTAAATAAGTAGCTAGCAACCCACAGTGGAGTCAATAGCCCAGTACGGCACGTTCGCGCTTTCGGTGCGACATTTTTTCAAAGTGGACAGCCCGTGAAGCGAGCCTTCGTGAATAATTACAGATCGGTGACAGTAACATGCCACGGCACTCGGAAAACAACCCGTGGCGAATGCAACCAACCGAGATTAGACGCAGTCGAAGCAAAAAAAGCTCACGCCTTCCATTAACGCTGACTTTCGAAATGTCAATACGCACGAATTAGGATTTAACGAACGTCAACCGACGAAACGAGAATAAAACTATGCGAAAGTGATTTTACGTCGGTCGTACTTTACAGACGAATTATATTTATATTGACTTATTTCTAACTTCACTTTCGTTGTTTTAGAAATCCTTTATCAGATGTTTTTAGAATTATGTAAAGATGTTAAGAAACGAATCAACCAATTAGAACTTAAGGATTGAAAAAAAAAATATGAAACTATAAAACATATGATCTATTTGCACAGATATCTATATGTATATTTTATAGATAAATACAATATTTAAGTCATAGAAGAGAAGAATAAAAATGACAATTAGAAAAACAAAAAAGCAATAATTACGAGTATAAGACATCATTAGTAAATCTCTCTATGCGTATAGTCTACTAACTTTTCCCGTAGCTTTATCCGCTGGCCAGGATATGTTCACTGACCGGTATAAAAAGTCTATATCAATAATATAAATATGTTACATTATGTAATATACCTATATTTATCTACATTTTATATAGTATGTATATATAAAATTTCATAGTGATTAGTTATGTTTTCATTTTTTATTTCATAGTGATTGTTTATGTTGTTAAGGCGCTAAGATATAATAAACGAACAAACGCTCTTTTATATTTCTAATGTCAATAAAAGATGACAATATCAAAACCTCCTATATTCGTGTCATAGTGCGTCTACAGCCAGTTGTATCTAAATTTGAGGGCGCTGTAAGGGTCCCAGAGGAACCAACATCCAGCATCCCAGAGCCCGCAACAACGTTAATGATTAACATAGACGCGGCCCGAGACCAATTACGTGCTGCCACCACCATACACCAAATTAGAAACTATTTTCGCCCATTAGTGGCCAACTTCATAATCAATTACACGTTAAAATTTCACAGCGGTGTTTTGGGTACTCTGTTTGGATAATCGGAGTTTGTGGTCCCACGGCGAGCTATTACGTGCCACTGTACGGGTCATAAAGGTTTTTGCTGGACTGTTGGAAAATTTTAATGCATGTTTCGAATGCATTTCACTACATGTAACTATATTGCAACTATTACAGTTACAATGTGCTTCTAATACTCTATTTATATACAAATATTTTAACCCTGTTATTAATAGAAATGTAAATCTTTAAGTAAACGTATTCAAATTTAATTGGTTTTCTAATTATCAGAAAAACAATAGCTTTTTAGCTATTCATCTATGTCATATTTTTATGATGGTGATCATTCTGATAATAAAATCAGTGCTTCTTCATTAAAATAAAAATCGTCAAACCTAGACTTTGTGATACGAGAAGTCAAATAAAATTTAAAGTCATTTAAAGATACACACGACCTGAAGCAATTTGAAACATTTAAAATTAGTTTAACTGTAAAGTGAAACCAGAAACTGATACATAAGAAGCTATATTACGGCTTCAACTACTATATTACGGGTGTTACTTAGTTAATAGTAAATTTGAATTCTTATTTGAATTCCTAATTCTTAACGTGAAAGCAAATCTATCTGATTATTTTGTTAATTATTACGAATATAAATTATATAGACAATAGTCATCATTATGAATTCATTACGCGCAGAAGCTGGAATTCCCAATGATCAACATATTTGAATCCATAAAAAAATTTAATATTATCACGTTAAATATACTACTACTATAACTACCTAATACAATATCTGCAATAAAAAAAAAACGAATGGGTGGAGATAATAATAGCGCCGTAACGTAATTATGGGCAATCCAATCAAAAAATCAACTCCACGAATGTTGCTCCCCACGAAAACAAAGCAAATCTTCGGGAACATTTAGAGGCAGACTACACTAATAGAATTGAGTGCACTCCGCTAATCATAATTCATCAGCGAGATTAAAGAATAAGCGGCGGCGTCAAGGGGGGGAGGTGCTATGCTTCCTCCCACTCAGTGTGGGAGAGACAATATGATTGCCACACCTGCGGAAACGACGGCTAAAGTAACGAGACGAGAGGCTAAATAATTCAAACCACTACAATTAACGTGAACGTTGCTCCACATTACTTTTTGACGCCTAATATGAGAAATATGTAGGAATTAATTGTTTGTTTCGAGCTTCATTTTGATTTAACGCATAATTAACCGCGCATGTTATGCATCAAACGGTAGATGAGTTTACTTTAATTAAAAGTCATAATTAAGTTTCATGCTACATACACACACACACACACGCACCTTAATTTATTGCAATAATTAAAAGTGTAATTGTTTACTCAGCAGTTTAAATAAAGCCTTCAAATTTTAATAATCTCCGGAAAATGTAGAATACTGAGTTTAGAGTGCATTAAATAATTTTTAAATATTCTTAATGTCATTTTATGTATTGCGCAACATTCCTATGCACACGGAAATACATGTCGTATTAGAACTCATAAATTTTCTTCATATGAGTCATATCTAAAGTAGTCTATAAAGTTTATGAGGCACATCAACTTTAAAACCAAGTAATTGTAAATTAAAAAAAAAATATTACATAGTATAAAATGTAAATATAGCTTCAATATAAATAATCCTATACACGTGACATTGTACATAAATGTTGATGTTTGTATGTCTGGAAGTCGAAGAAGAAGGAAAAAATTTTAGTACATAAATGATACAAATATATTATCTTAAATTAACACATATTCTATTCCAGTTCATACAAGCAAAATGGAGAGTTCTATAGAAATATGGAAATAGAGCTACCAGCCATGTAGGGCGGCTGTACCGACACTTATTTAGCAGATTGCTTTCCTTTAAGTTGTTCTTTAATCTAGCGATGGCCGGCGCGAGAGTCGGCCGCGACGCTTTACATTCGCCCCTCTGTCTCTCGCCTCATCTGCGCTACGCCTACGTATGAAAGTTTCTTTGTCAACTATCCGTGTTTTATGCATCGCTAACTCGCTATGGATATCCGAGTGCGTTTTAGTTGGTTTGAGTTTCGTTACTTCCCTTAAGAATAGATTACTCTGTAGTTAGGTACACATTCTTGAAGGTTTTTTTTTTAATTAATGTTATTTAATATTAGCTATGTCCCGCGATTTCATCCATACGAATTAGTACATAAGGTATCATATGTGTTAAGTTAGAATATAACCTACCCATGTACCAAAATTCATTTAAATCCGTTCAATAGTTTTTCGTGAAAGAGTATTCATGCGTCGTTACAAATTTGCATTTATTACATTAATAGAATAGGATTTTTATTATCGACATAAGTTTTTCTATTTTTTATATTATATATTATTATCATATCCGCTATTAAATGTCCGTTGCTCAACATAAGCCTTCCTCAAAAGGGGAGTTTTGGCAGAAATTGCTACGCTTAGCAGACGGGTTGACAACCGCAGTTAGGCTTTAAGTGATGTTTTAAAAGATACGATAAGATACGAGAAAAACTATATTATATATAATTTTTATTAAACTTTTGAACTCCCTTTTTATTTTCTATTTAGCAAAAAAAAGGTTAATTTTTATGTAAAGTATATTCTGGACTTTAATATCTATATTTATAAGGTGATCAAAATATAATGATAGGTATTGATATTTATATATTTCATTTTCATAAATAAATGTCACCCCACTTACATACGCAGTGGCTAAAATATTTATATCACTTTTTCGTGAAATAAGTGTTCGTATTTTACAAGTATGGATATCCTCCTATCTCATTGTATCTCATGAGTAGACTGCATGTAGACTCGTTGTTACAAACGATCCTTTGTTCTGGTAAATGTTTTACACAATGCAGTATAGTAATGAATTTCATTTGTTAGTGTTTCATATGAAACGTAATTGTGCGCTTAATTAGTGAATAATACGGAAGGTATATAGTGATGTAATCGATACTAGCGATTCTCTTTATAATTGTGTACAGCACTATGTTTGTTGCATAAATTAAATTAATCAGAAACCTATACATATATCGTTATAGTTACATCCTTATGATTGATTCCTGGAAGGAACAGTTTAAATTAATAGTGACCGATTAATTTACAGTAATAATAAAGAATGAAAGTGACTATGATACATTATGGCTCCGTCTGGTCCCAGCATAGAATAGGTCACCTTTTCTTTCCCGTGGGTGTCTTAGGGGCGACTAAGGGAAGGCGAGAGATAGACTACAGCGTCCCTCTTAAAACATCTCTAAAGCCTATCTGCGGTTGCCAATCCGCCTGCCAAGCGTGGCAAATACTAGCAAAACCCCCCAAGGAGGAGGCTTATATTCAGTAATGGGTAGTTAAAGGCTGACATGATGATGATGATACATTAGCAGTACAACAATTAAATACTTTGACTTTTTTTACTATTGTGACGGTTCGCCTATAGTACAATAGGTTTAATACCATATAAGTGCATAGAAAAGAAACAGGGGTTCCTATGGGTGACCGCTGCGAAAGCTGAGCTATTTAATATAAACAAACTTTAAAGTCAAGGTTCACAATAGTATACAGAGAAGACGTTACCATATATAAAATATTGACACAGAAGGGAAACTCCTTTGATGTGTTTCCAAAGTGTAGTAGATGTCACAAGAAAATTAAATAAATTAAACAAAAATATATTATATTTTATATATAACCAAATTATAGTTTACCTTTTATCATCAGGTGTAAAAAGGATGCATACAACACAGTTTAATAAGGTTTATGAGAGCCTTTAAAGTTTTATAAATTCGATAATAAAATTAATAGAAAATACCAAAATACGTTAACATATAATTAAATTGAATTTGAAGAAAAGTTCAGTTCGAATAATAGGCTAAATCTGATTATTGAAGTATCTACCCTTCGGTGACATAATCTATGACGTTATTAGAGAAAGAATAGAAAGAAATAAAGAAAAAAGGAGAGACGGCGGATCGGCGGGCGCGCGGGAGTCGCTTTTTAGGAATTGCGCAAAAGAATAGAAAAAAGAAAAAAAGGACGGCAAATGGCGCGGGAGTCGTGTTTTAGGAACTGCGCAATAAAATAAAAAAGATAACTGGGATATAGAGCTAGGAGTGACTGGATCTATGAAGGGGTTTAAGATCTTAGTGTATCACTATCGATTAAGTGTGTGAAAAGAGTCAATGGAAGACTGGAGAATCCGGTGAGCTTGTTCCATTTATTACTACGTAGTTAGATTTTTGACTGTGATCACAGGCAAAGTTTATACTTAATATTTTTCCCAACAACTATTAAAATACGTATTTAATCGAGTCCATATACCTTTAGGTAATGCGTATATCGTTAAATGCAATCACATTTGAACAAAGATCTACATCAATATAATTTACGTAATAATAATACATACTTACGTTATTCTACTCATATACAAAATTCAATTATATGGCTATTTGATAGAAATTCCTCGATTTGACTCAATATTCTAATTGTCCAGTTTTGGCAAATACTTATTGAATCAACTATTAAACTATTATAATACTAACTAAATTCATATCTAGTTACTATAAATTATTTATTTATTGAGGATAAATAGACTGAGGTGGCTGTGGTCTGGTCTCATTGCTGGGGAAACAACCATCGATGAGACAGAGATGTTATTGAGTGGCGACTCTGTATATGCAAGTGTGGTGAGGGCTGCCTCCATTGGTTGGAGTGACTGTTTTAGGTGTATTATGGGGACTCGGTGGGTGCAGGAATTTGGGGCCGTTCCTAGTGGCAGTCTATGGGGGAATTGCCTGTGTTCAGTCGTAGATTGGTGATGGTTGAGACGATGATGATGATGGAATAGTTGTATTTATTACACTATTACAGTGTTGATTTGGAACACCTGCTCATGCTTAACGTCTCATGGTAAAGTGTTTTCATACCATTGCTCGGTCGACTGTACTAATGATTCTTTTGTATACTTTTAATTACCCATGATTACATGTGGGAATTTGTTTTACACCAGATGTACAGAGAAACAGCTTAGCTGTTGCAGGTGATTTTATGTGAATGTATTACTTTTAATACATTATTGTGTTAGTAGATAAATTCATGTAACGGTGGGATGTTTATGGTAAACAAGCCTGTATTGTTTAAGTAGATATTTTGTCTTGATTTATTATAAACTTTAATATTGATTTTATTGTAGTAAACAAGCTGATAATAACAATTATGTGTGTATTACTGGTTTCTAATAATATTTAATTATGCTGATATTATAGGTGTGGATTTAATTCCTAGTGGTAATAAAATTATCAAAGGATTCTCTGACTATAATTACTATTAACTAGGTAACTGTACCTCATGTACAGTATAAAATTAGTACTAAATGACAAGTATGAGTTATGTATTTTACTCATATTTAGGAAGAAAGTTGTCATGGCGATAAAGTTGTATGTGTGTTGTTTGTTCATGCTATATTGACTAGACAAGTTCAGGTTAATATTAGTGAATCTTTATTGGATTTATATTTAATATACATATTTTGAATATTTTATGGCAATAGAATGGAGATATACAAGTAGTAAAATATAATATTAGTATTTTATAAATTTCATTATCGAGTTAGTTGTATATGTTGGGCTGTATCCAAGGAGATATTATCCTATTAATATCAAGTTAGGACAATTACTTTAAATATTAATAAAGCAAACACTAACACTGATTATTCACTTCTTTAATAAATTTACATTAGAGGTTAGGAATCAAATAGATAGCATATTGGGAAATCTTCACCACACATGTATTTGAGGAACGTTCTTGATAATTAGTACTGTATGTATATATTATTGCGGGTACAATTGCAATAAGAATGTTGGACTTCTAATCTTCTGTTCATTCTTGAATTTGAAAGTAAGCTGGCTACTGATATGAATATAAAACTGCAGCATTACTGGATACTATTAATTATTTCTGGTGTAAACCATGATTATTTATGTCACTGATAATTTAGTTGTATATTACGGTTGATATATGATGATTTTATATTTAATTATATTAAACAAATACAAATAAACAAACTTGCTAGTATTTGTTACGTTGACAGTTGTGATAGATAATCAAAATTCAATTCAATACATCAATACGTCATTCAATACGTCATTAATGTGACAGATGTCAAACAAAAGGAGATTATACACGTTATGATTCTATATCTAAGTCTATAGCAAATTTATATAATTTTCTGTTATTTTATAATAACTGTAGGGGAAATATTGGAATTATTTATATGAGAAATTTCACTTAAATGATATGATAATTATTTAAAGACCTAATTTCTTGGGGATTTAATCATGATGATTTAAACACTAAAACACTTGTTTATCTGAGAAATCCTCTTAGTAAATAGGTTTACTAAGACACTAAAAGGAAGTAGATATAGTATAACTATAGTACAGCTACAATAATTGTATAAGACTTACTGTCCTTTGTATACAAATATATATTTAATCTATATCTTTCACATTATAATTATGCAATATATTGCCTCTACTACTACAACATACACAAATAGGACTTATTGTCCTTCCTATATACCTATATATAATAATTGACCTGGCACTTTAATGTGTAATTTATCAGTACTTATGACAACAACCAATTAGGACTTATAGTCCTCTCTATAAAGCTACATAATTATTTAATCTGATTATTTCACAATGTGATTAATCAAACCTCTACAAATATAACAAAAGATCTCTATTACTCTCAACACAATAATAGCTTGTTGGACTTAGTGTCCTCAAACTTATAGAAAACCCAACTGGTTATTTCACGAGACGTTGTTAACTTGTGATTAATCAGTGTCTTTTAAAGGACTTATAGTTCCTTTAGATATATCTCTCTGAATAAATAATTGGTTAATTCACAATGTGGTTAATCAACAATAATATTATATATAATTGACTGGACTTATAGTTCATTCAATAGCACTCATTACTTTTAGTAGCTCTCGACCTATGGGTTGGACTACTCGTTTTTAGGCTCCGGCCTAATCAACAGTTTTAACTTGAACCTTGAGTATTCTTGGTATTAAGTAAATAATATTAAATTGACAATGCTATGTTATGATATAGCAATTATCAACATTATATGGCTTGGCCAATTCCAGGGTGTGGAAGGTATCCCCTATCACACAAATCTTCATCTCTATCGGACTGTCTTCACAGGTGATCTCTAATGTCACATTATAGGGCCGAAGGGTTATGTCCCATCAAAGTAGGTTCTGGTGTCTGGGTGATCTCGCTTCTTGGTCTGATCTCTTGTGGAGCCGAAGGGAAACCCCCATTGAGTAAGCTCGTAACAGGGTGACGCTGGGAAACAGTTTCGTACTGTTAGTGGGTGATCTCTATGTCGCCATATAGGACTGAAAGGGTCATCGCCCATGAGTAAGCTCTCGTGTCGGAGTGATCCTGGGATTTCAGTTCCGATCCGTTTGCCTCTGGCAAACACTAATTTATACTGGAAGCATCGTGGGGCTGGTGGAGCCACTGTAATGTTGAAGTAAATGTACTTTTGTTTGGTTTGGAACTGAGAATACTCATTCCCTTATTACCATCAGAGTGCATTAATAAATAGTAATACCCTTCCCTACCTTTTAGGAGGAAGAGTTATAGATAGTTGGAAAGTCTTCCACTGGTCCGGGCGTGTGAGGGGCCCGACCGCTCCCCCATTTTTTTTATTATTACAGTTATTCTGTAATTTACTATTAAATTATATATTATATTCTAACTTCCTAGTTACATGAATTATGAGTATAATTCATTAATTATTCTTAATCCTTAAATATTTATCAATCATCTTCATTATTTAACTCCTATCATATACCAATTAAAGAACCTTTTGGTTATTACACACACAACTGGTCCTACATTACTAGACGATCACACATTTATTTATCTGGCCAGATGATCAAGTGTTCTACTATAAGATCTGTTCAATATTAAGTGTTTATTGTAAGGGTTTATATGATTCATAGGGTGTTTGGGGTGTATAAGGCAATATAGGTATGGGGTTATATTGAGGGTGATAAGCCATTCTTTAGAGTAGGTTTCATTGGATTTTCATAGATTTCATTAGGTTAAGCCTTCGTAGGCTTTTCTTAGGCTTTGTAGGTTTTCCATGTGTAGGTTAGTTAGAGGGTAGTTATAATTATTATAAGGGGTGCAAAGGGGGGACCATCACACTATCGAAAATGCAAAACAGGCTGACGTTTAACATTTAATCCAAAAACAAATAAATTAAATTCAAATATTAATATGACACTTTTATACTTAAAACAAATGAAACTATTTTTATTAAAAATAAATTAAAATATTTATGTACAAAAATCGAATTCAATTACAAAAACAAACATTACAGTGTCGAACTAAAATCCATTGATGTCATCAACGTACGAGTACACCACAGTCACGGGCATTATCTGCTCGCCACCGAACGAAAGCAGTGAGAGTCGAGCGTTTCGTTAATACCAACCCATATTGGATTATTGCCGGCACTCGCCCGCCGCAATAATATAACGAAATTCAAACATTAATAGGCTGAAACACAATCACGGATGGCCGCATAATCGAGTTAGGTGCCATTCGGTTAAACCCCTATCGCGTAATCTGCCTCATTGTCTGACAGTCGTTGCGCTGATCATAAGGGCCGATTATTGTGGCAATTTCGTGTTTATTGTTTTCAGGTGTCTCCTGTCACCCGCCTCCTGAAGGAGCTAACAATGCCCGCACCGCCTTATCACTCGATGGAACATTCTCATAAAATGTTACTGTGAATGTTTATAACTTGTACAAAATCAAGGGTAGAACAGTAATTGTTATTTTAAGAATGGGATGAGTATGCCTATGCATAAAAAAATATTACGGCACATTAACCTCATTGTTATTTTTCATTTGCTAAAAACAATATACGATACAAACAATGACATTAATGACATGTATTCGCTGCTAAGAATTATAGAAACCCATGTATTATCTATAAATTACTTGTTATATCTTGAGTTGATTAAAGATTTGTGTCGAAATTATTATCTTTATAAGAATAGTAGTAGTTGTATCAACAGATAATTCTGAGTACTCTAAAAATAATAATATCTATTTGAAAAATCTTTAGAACTATAAAATAACACTTGTGCTAGATGCATATATATATTTTAAATAAAGTTAAACAAGTAGAATGCTTTTGTTCTTCATATTTCATATTTAGATCGCAATATCAGAATCAGAAGTAGAATTTATCATTCTTTATGCAAAATGAAACACCCACTACGTGTATGGAGATTAGTAGAACCGGCAAGAGGTAATAAACAAACTCACATTCACATTTATAATGTTAGAAGAAAATTAGAATATCTAATTCAAAATAACATCAATCTTATTCCAATAGAAATACCTACGTCTGATACTGACCAAACAATAGCGAAATGCAGTAGTAGCCAGATAATAAACAAAATCCCACCGCTGCAAAGTAAGTGACATGTGGAATATACGTCGTGGAAGTTAAAAGTTTCACCTCGGTTAGATGCAGCTGAAGGAACAAATAAGTAGATGGAAGTGATGTCAAAACTGCCAAAAACAAAACTATAAAGTTTGCTTTATAACTAGTAGATATCACTTTATCTACTCGATATCTCCAACTCAATTTGGATCGGTGAACTCTTCTTTAAAGGTAGATACCAAGTTATATGTTGAATTGAACTGCAAACACATTGCACCTTTTTCACAATGTCTTGGTACTTATACCAAGACATTTTACTTCCATTTGTTACCATTTCATTGTAGTGTTGTATTTACATCAGCTACATAAACATAGGTACTAATGACACTATCTATTTCAATATACCCTTATTGCAGGGCAATTAATTTCAAATAGTAGTGTTTCTCGACAATCACTTAGAAATTCATTGATATTCATTAAAAGTTGTCTCTAATTACTTCAGCCAAGATACGACATCAAATTAAGCGTTCAATACTATTAACGAGCGTAGATATTGAACCAGTTACTTCCACTATGTATCGAAAAGTATTAAACCAAAAGCGTTTTATGATTACTAAAATATATTATGCGTGTTAACGTTATATGATGCTATGTAACGTTGTCTATGGCTACAACCGATTCTGCTGATCTTTTATTACATTATAAAACAAACGTTTCGTATTAATTATGAGACACGTTGCAGTCACATCCCTATTGATCGTAAAGAATCTTTGATAGCAGTTGTAAAATGTTCCAAATCGTTGTCGTGATAATTTATGAACCATGTTTATGGATGAATTTATGACGATATCTGTCTGCTCTGTATTTGAATCTATGCACAAACATTATGGAATGTTATGATGATATAACACGGTATAATTCATAGTACAATTGTTCTCACATTTAATATGACTAAGATGTAAAATATATGGAAAACCTACTATTGAAACCACAGATATTATTAATATTTAAATATACGACAAATAAATGTCGTAAGTTACCAATGAATGAGAATCTAAACATACCATATTTTCTATATTAATAAAGCCTATATTTATACAATAGGCACTTAATCATGGTAAATAGTCGAACCAAACCGATTTAAGACCATCACTCGATTATTCTTTGTTTATGGTTTTAAAAGTTTTTTTTTTTATTGATCCCTCCTCAATTTTCCTCAAATTGATGAGAAACTTATTAGAAATTGAAAATGGCATAAGCAACATTGATACATAGCGAATGTCCTATGTGACACAGCATCTAATAAAATAGATTTGTCCAACAAAAGACAGTAGGCAAATATATATGTATCCCTGCGACTGTAAATGAACTGACCAGGGTAGGTACTGATGAGTTTTAGTAAGGTTGTACAACGTACAGTGACCATCTCTGGTATTTGAACGTCACTTTTTATTAAGCAGGTAATACGATTGTTTACTAATTTTATGATATTTAAAAACTTGAATGTTCCTGTAATACATAAGTTATAATACTTAATTTAACTTTTATAAAAAAAAATTGAGTTTAATAAAGAACAATTAAAAAACGTGGTAATTAACACAAGTGGCATTTTGTTGTACCTAATAATCAGCTTAAATGATTTTGAGACGAGTACTTAAGCGAAATTAGTAAACGGCCCGCGAGACAGAGCTCGTGGCGCGAGGGGTGAAGTGAATTAAAGCAACTGGGAGCCTATTACGTGAAGTGAGTTATAAAATAAAGCCGCGGCGAGTAACTTCATACATTACAAGCCGATAACCAGACGAGACTTCTAAAACACAAACCAGTCCCTTTTAGTGAAATTGAAAACTTTTTCTGTTACTCATACTGCGACCGCGACACCGCTCCTTTTAAATCAATTGCCTTTTTATAATTAACTTACTCCGTTATTTGAGTGCACTAACACGTCGATTCAATTAAAATTCAATTGATATGTAAATTCATTGAAGAACAAGTTTTTCGGTTGATAATAATCAAATAAAGTGATCTTAATACAAGTGTAACTAGTTCTACAATTCTATATATATATATATAGGTGCATTTAATTTAGTTGGATTTATATTTATAGCTTTATTTCCTTTCAGATATTGTGATATTACAGAAAATTTTATTCTTTCTGCTATAAATAAAATAAGGAAATAATATAACTATTATTTTCTTATTCATTAAACGTTAGAATTTAAGTGAATAAGTCATTATTGAATTTAAAACAAATATCTATATCGATGAGTCTTTTCAAATGATATCTATAAAATAAACTTTAATTAAATTAAATCCGTCAGCAGCGAACTTGTAACACTACTTTTCAAAAATCACTCGAATCAATTCGTTAGTAACGTAAATACGATATAGATGGCATGAACACATACGAAATACATTACCTACCTTTTGACAGTCGCGTAAATAGTAGTAACAATCACAATAGATTTATTAGTTAAATGACATTCCAAGTCCGAGGGTATCCCGCCACCCGCGTGTCAATTCTGACATTATGCAGTCGCCCGCCCTAATGCAATGAACGGCCCCATCCGCTATCAAGCCTCGCTACTTTTAGCTAATTCTTATTAAACATTTATTACATTAGACAAAAGCTATCGGGAGGTATCGGGCGTGATGTTTTATTTATTACCTCTTATATACGATTGCTATTTTGTATCCGTTATAGAAAAGGAATCTGACAAATGAAATTGATTCGATAGCAGGTACGTACTCTAACAAGAGGTGCTATTTGAAACACCCTAATAAAAATAATCTATCATATGTATATATATATATATATATATATATATATATATATATATATATATATATATATATATATATATATATATATATATATATATATATATTGACCTATTCTCATCTATCATTTACTGGTGCTCAACTAGCGTATTCCGTTACGCAGGCGGGGTTACCATACCATTTTCACCCGTCAAAAAAAAAACTTATATTATGTATGTATTAAATGTTATATAATGTTATATTTAATGTTATAAAATTGACATTTTGGTCTCTTTATTCTTATCCTATTGTCTTATCTTAATTATTAATTCATAATTATATTATAAAAACTATAAGTTAACTGCTATGTAACTATATATTATACACATTTAATATTAATAATTTTCCTATATTTATGTAGGATAAAGTAGACAAAAAATTTATTAAGCAGCAATTATTTTACAATTGTACTAAATACTAGTTAAATAGGTCATAGTCTATTTATTATCATAGCTTAGGTATCCTAAATTTTTTTATGATTTTATATATTTTTATAGACTTTTTCTTAATATATATATATATATATATATATATATATATATATATATATATATATATATATATATATTTGTCTTTACAATAGTGTAATATATTTTTATAATATTATTTTTTATATTATCAGTACACAGCGGTTTTTACCAAATAAAAAATAGTTTCCATTGTTTTTATTTGAGGAATTCACAACCGTCATAGTATATTATTTAATAGCATAAAATATTGCTCATATGACTACATCTATTTATTATATCTCACTGACAGTATATGACTGTATTTCAGACCTCAGTGAATAGGAGAATAGAAGTAATACAGAATAGTGAACAGCGATTATTGTGAATGGTTTAATTAAATCTATAATACCTAGCAATCGATAACCTTCAGATCACAGTAGTAAGTTACTCGTAAGTTCGACACAAACGAGGTAGGTTGATTCCTTATTGAACTAATTAGATTTTTTATACTGATATACTTCTCTGTATGGTTGAAATAATTTTGAATAATATTTGTGTCACACGCTATCCTAGTTTCACACACCTTTTTTTATTGTTATAATGTATTGTACAATATTGTATAATATTGTTTTTATACAGTAAAATTAGACCAGAGCTGTATTAAAATTGTTCTTCGTGCCTTATATTTTATCAACATTACTATTAAAACTTTAAATCGAATTCTTCGAAATATAGCGACGATAAAAATAAAATACAATATCGCAGAAGTGCATCGTTCAGACTTCTGTAAACTATTTTAAGTTCACCAAAAATAGTTTAATCAGAGTTATGCGACCCATTAATTAAATTACGTTTGCTATGGGCTGGGCTATAAGAAAATTGCTTTTATTTGTGGGGAGTCATTCAATTAAACATTCATTCATTTGTGGCCCATCGAGTAGCGTCCATTACATTTAATTATAATTTAGAAGGCCTCTTTAATGATTAGGTTGTACCTATAGGTATGGCAGGTATAATTTCAATTAATAATTTTCTAATATCTACGATTACGAATTATCTACATATATTAATTATATACATAGATAATAATCAACAATTTTCTAATGTGATTTTAAATTATTGTAATTATGATGTCCATTCTATTAATTTTTCAGTGTTTTCTTTTAATTACAATTAAATACATATTGTAGTTGATCAAATACAATAGTTACCTGTATTTAATAATATTATAAACCAATATAATGTGTACTTACGAAACTTTTAACAATAAAACAACATAAATCGATTCAGAATTAAAGAATTGAAATAGCTAATGAAAGTAAATACTAATATCATTGCATAGTCCCTCATCATTATGAAGAATCTACTTTCTTTTATTATAGTTCTGGACCGTATATACTCATAAACTGTGTTTAGTTACTTTTAGCCGTTTTCTTGATAGCATCGGATTACCTCTCAAGGGCACATCATCGAGTTCCTTTGCTTGTTCCAATTTTTAAGTACTTTTTCCAAACAGTTCCTTGGTGCATGAATGCATGTCTTATATAATATATATATAAGGTTTTTCCTTGTAATGAAATAAAATATTGTTACCTAAATATGCATAACAATTTTAATTAATTGTTACTCAATGTTGAATCATACATCTGTATGACTAATAGGTCATTACTGAATCACAAGAAAATGACATACATAAGAGCAAATTAAAATAATCGAATTTACAATAGATTTTTTTAATGCAACTTAGAATGGCAAAACAGCTGACTGCCCACCTGATGGAAAGTGGTAATTGTCGCCTATAGACATGAGCAGTACCATGGACATAACAGAGTATACTGTTTGGCCCATGATACCACCCATGCATTGTCATTCTTGAGGACTCAGGTATTATTCCTCTGTACCCAATAAATTCACTGCCATATCACACCCTTCAAACCGAAACACAGCCATTCAAATACACTGCTTCATGGTAGAAACACGAATGGGTCAGAGGGGCCCAAGCAAACGACTTTTGTAGTCTCTCTCTGTTTTTTAAAGTTTTAAAGAACTCTTTAGCTAAAATGTTATTATTTTTTAGAAAAAGTTGTTATTTTTTTACAACACAATAAAATATAACAGGACTTCTATGAGATTATACTGAAAGTGAGAAAATCGAGAAATGAATTATAAATGTCGACTCATAATTAGATACTTATTGGTATTAAATACAAAAAAAATTATTACAGTTCTAAAGCATGCCAGGCATTACTAATTATAAAAAGAACATGTCATGTATGAGTGCTCGATATGAATTTGTTAAGCTTTAATACTCATCATCAGCATATCAGCCTTTAACTATCCTCTGCTGAACATAAGCCTCCCCCTTGGGGGGTTTTGCTTAATACTAATAAGCTTTAATACTATTTTTTATTTTTATTTATTTAAATATTACTGTATATAAATTAAAATATCAAATAAACTAGTAACCTAAGATTAGAAGTGCCCGTGTTGTGGGTGACTAGTTCACTCCGTATTACAGAGAACAGTAACAGCTGTGTCCTAAAAATCAGAATTAAAATATATAAACAAACGTATATTACCTATCGTTCCTAGAATCATTTTAATTATTAACAGTATCTGCATATCGTATCATAGATCGCCTATACTATAAGATTTTCTACAAATATTACTAAAGATAGTAGTCTTTATCTTTCAATTACAATAATTATTATCTTCTACAATTCGAACGATAAACACCTGAATGTGATGATGAGATTGATCAGTTTAATATATTTAATTACAATACGATATAAGTTATATATATATACTGATAATTATACTATTTAATTGAGGATCTGTTAGCCAATCTTGGCTAGGACAATTGTTTTATTATTACACTTTTTTTGCAATAAATATTAAGTATCCAAAGAAAAAATATGTGTGCGTAAAATATGAACTTTATAATGACTTTTTGGCTTCAAATGGCGATTTTGAGTCTAATTTAAAATGCTAAGCTAAAATCATTATTTAATTACGACGAGTTCTTTTAAATATACAGTGACACGGAACTCATAAAGTTGTTAATCGAGTTGGCACTTAAATAATCCCATTGCATTATCACTATTTTTTTATTTCCGGCTAGTTATATCTGCTACTTCGGCTTCATGATGAAAGTTTTACTGTATTGCTCATCATATTTTAAATAGATACCTAATTAAAATTATCTCGTTTCTAGACATTGTGTTTCGTCATCATCATCATCTCAGCCATTATCTGTCCACTGCTGAACATAGATCTCTCCTGTAGACTGCCATAAGGAACGGTCCTGAGCCACCTGCATCCACTGACTCTTTGCAGAACATTTAAGGTCGTCGCTCCATTTAGTGAGGGACCGTCCTACACTGCGTTTAGTCGTACTGTTGTTATTTATTTTTTGTTGTTTAATTTGGATGAAATATTTACCAGTTATTTAAATAATCTAATGCTCTATATAGGACAAAAAAAAAATTAATATACTGCTGCAACGTCTATGAAGATATTAAATATTTTAATGTAACAAACTTTTAATGTAGAATAAAATTGTAATTAGAATTTTCTTCTTAACTATATAAAATACGACGACCGTTATAAACTGTCAAAAATAAAACACTTTGTTTATCGTTTTTTATTTTAATTATGTAGGTATTATAATAGTGAGCACCTATGCTTAATTGCTTTAGTACCCACTAAACCCAATAATTATATATTTTAACTACTTACTTAAATCTTAAATGGTATCTTTATGCTGCTCACATAGTGTATGCGTAATTAAATCCCACAATTTAGGTTATTAAAAAACTCCAACCAAATTAATGCAAGCAAATTAATTACGCTTACTTTACGAACTAATCTAGTTTACTTAAATTAATTATTTTATGTGTTAATTTTATGGAGGGCTATAATAACCTATTATCTGAATTATTTTTTTAAACTTGTTAAATTTTTATGCTTAATAATTTTTAATAGCCCGGCTCTTTTGATATAATTTTATGTGATGAAGTGTATTTTTAGAGGCACATACGACTCAGATATTTCGAAAGAATTTTTAAGAGCTTTGGTGAGTAAACTATTTTTGGTTGCTATGTTAAATGTATGAATATAAAGTAAATTGTTTACACTTTGCAACCTATACCTATAGTATTTTACATAGCTCATATCATATTAACATAGAACAAGGTACAATTTATTATATATATATATAGATTGTTAATAATGAGAATTATTTAAGACTTTATCATAGAGTAATTAATGGATATATTAGGCATATTTGTCATTCTATATAAAACATGGTAAAAAGTACGATTTGGCAGGATTTTTTGTTTGTATTATTATTATTATTATTGAGCATAATCTGTTACGGCATAGAAATGCAACGTAACAGAGTATGCTTACTCCGTATTATCCGTAAGGCGTGGAAGTAAGAAAATAATATGTCATCAACCCTTTTCGTCATCAGGATCTCAACAATTGGAAGGGCAATATAACAATATATTAATACAATAGATGGAAATCGCGAAATAAGACCCCTACATCAATATACATTAAAATGTACAAGTGATTAAAATACATTGTAGTTAAAAAAAAAATAAACAGTACGAGACTATTTACAATTGTTACACGAGGTAACTGTAAGTAGGTTAATTAGATACAAATTAGATTAATTATGTTTTAAATTGTAATTAATTAATTAAATAGTATTCATGAATAATTATTTGTTGAAGAGCCAATATACAAATTGCGTTGGCTTACTTTTTGATGATTCATCAACTGTTACATTGAATTATAAATATTACTTCTGTCACTTTTTAATAATATTTCATGAATATTTATAATATACGTAAGATATGTTAATTTTATAATGTATTTTTCACAAAATATACAGTTTATACATGATTACTTATAAAAATATAATTAATATATTCAAACCAACAAGTAATTGGGTTCATCTATTTTACTTTAATAGAAAAGTAAATAAATAAAAAAAAAAACAAAAATATTTATGGGCCTTCTAACAAATAAAATCAAGTAAGCTACGATATATTTCAAAATAATGAGACATAAACACTATCGGTTAATTTTTTTTCTAAAGTTGGCAATAAAAATATTTTTTCACTTACCATAAAATTAATTAATTGGTAATACGTAAATTCAGTGTAAAATTACCTATGTGTATATTATATTATAATGTAAATGGGGTTCACGCTTAGTTCACACAACACTACGTAAGTCACTGAGATGTATATTGTACCATGATATTTTTAATATAAAAATAGCAATATCTATTTATTATATTTGATTTATCATTTTATATTTTCTACATGTACTGATGCACTTGTATAATCATTACAACATTTAATAATATATGTTAAGAATAACCCAATGGGACCTCTTTCCGTTTCTAACCAGTATTTATGTACTTTCAGATATGCATATAATCCCAAATGTGTAATATGCCGCTGTATCTTAAAGTTGTATGAAGTTGTCAGTTTGACAAGTCGCGATGTACCGCGCGATACATTATTGGCCCGTTGCACAGTACAGCAAGACGCGTGTTTACAAACCGCTCTCCTTATAAAAACTGAATGAATGAACGACCGCGGCGCGGTACTCTATCGGCCGGCTTCCTGTCTACCATGATAACACCCTTTGCTGTTTAATAAAACCATTGTTGCTAGCATACTTTAGTTAATAAAAATATTGTACTTATGTAGTTCTAAAAACATTTAAATAAATTGCCTATGATTATTTATTATTTACAACTTTTTTCAAAAATTACTATATATACGTATATGAATTACAATATTGTCTGAGTGCTGGACATGAAATACCAAAAATAGCAAAAAATATTTAAAATTTAACAATTTAGTGATTGTGGATTGATTGAATGTGGATGACATAAATTTCAGACTTAATTGAATATTTATAATATTAATAACACTATAAATTTGTTACGATTTTTCCTGAAAAACTTCTGTATTCATGTAGAGCTAAGGATAATATTTGTTATTAGCTATATTTATTGCCAATACGTATGAAATTTTTAGAAATTTATACTTGGCTCCACATAACATTTACCAATAGGTACACATATTGATATAAACCTGTATTGTAGCTCATTTTCAGCAATTCAGGTGACTAAATCACGATGCACCATACATATTTATTGTTACTACGTATTGAAATACATATATCACCACTTGTATACCTTCTATATTAAGGGTTTTATATACGTAATTAAATAAAATAGTTAAGTGACACAAAATAACACTAACATAGTTTAAGTCAATTGTTACTAACAAGAATGGATCTTTGTAATCTATAAATAAAGAAATATTATTATTATTATAAAATTACATTAATAGCTTCTTTTGTGTTATAGGAAGCCTAAGGGCATAATTCAAAACAGTTGTTATTAATTTAAACAGTACTTATCTTAAAATATAATAAATACCTAGAGATCACGTAAAAATCTCTCGTAATAAGAACAGTCGAAGAATCATAGTTTATTTTCGAGATTGCCAGTGTGCAATGGTAGAAAAAAAGTAATATTATTTTTCAATTCCCATACAAAGGTGGTCGGTGCGCGGCGGCAAATTGGTTGTATTGTCAATTTGGGCAGTGCGTGCCGGGGCGCAGATGAAATGTTTATTTTCAATTTCCGACATTTTCCCGCCGCGTCCGCCGCAGGATTAGGATGCGAAACAACGTCACTATTTGCCACTATAGTTCCAAATGCGTCGCACATAATCAGAATTGTAAAGTAATCATTTGCATAATTGGAACGACAAGACACTAATTATACTTACAAAATAAAAAAACACACAATGATTTGACAAATTTTTACTCTTTCCTTTTCATTTTTTTTTTATTTAAGGGAAAGTAAATGCACTGTACTTACAGTTTTAGAGTATTGGTTATTTGTTTCGTTTAATTAAAGTTTTTAGATCGCAAATTAGTTCAAGCATGTCACAATACTGCGTGACGCTTTATTCTACTTTGTTTTCTACAAAACAAAGCTTTCTCCGATAGTTTTACGTACTTCGGTAGGTATCGATAAAATTATACAAAAACATGAGTTTTACAAATAT
Organism: Galleria mellonella; assembly: GCF_026898425.1. Lineage (NCBI taxonomy): Eukaryota > Metazoa > Arthropoda > Insecta > Lepidoptera > Pyralidae > Galleria > Galleria mellonella. Next base: position 980,150 of record NW_026442172.1, on the reverse strand, counting down.
GAATACACAGATATCGCGATTAAGTGTCAACTTTCATGATTTCAAAATAAACCAAAAGGGCCTTTTTGACTCCCGCTCAATATTCGAAGTTAATACAAGAAATTTATAACATTTTTATTATTGACAAAAATAGCTTTAGAGATTGTATTACTCTCTAATGCTATTTTCAAATAAAATCAAATGTATTTAGACGATCGAAATGGCGATTCTATCGCTAAAAATATCTTCAGTTTTTAGTGCAAAATAAATAACATTTTAGTCACTTTTTTAACTAATTAATGTACGTAGCTATTAGATTTTACGGGTGATAAATATTCCAATATCGACTTGTCACTTGACCTGTAGGTTGTCATATATTTACATAGTAGCAACAATACCGACGCAAAGTAATTAATAATTTTATCATTGCAGTAATGAGTGCTATCAATCCTTTTAATTATAACAGCCAAGTTAGGTTAGGTTAGGTAGACACTTATAATATACATGACTTAATTAATGTACGTGTCTATTATTTATTTGTATTTCTGTGCCTATTTGAATTGCACACGATAAAGAGAAATAGACGTGACAATATTTGTTTTATTAACATTGTAAAATTAAAATACTATTATACACAAGCATATTATTAATCAATTTTTATTGTAGATATTTATATGTTTTTATTTTGAATATACAAAGAAGTTTATTAAAATTATTAAATTCATGCAATAACCACTATTACCGAAATATATAATATTTCACAACGATACGAGCAAATGTATGTTTATATATTATATTATCTATATTTTACATATTGGTACTTGCAATTAGTTCCTGAAGTCTTGGTGATGGTATCGCGCGATGCGAATCGCATGAGAAATTTGTAATAGCATTTAATCGGTAACTGACGAGCATGGTGCACGTTTTCAATTCATGTACGCGACCCTTGGACATTAAGGTTATTTCCAATTTGTATCGGGTCATCGAAACAGATATGTATGTAAAATTTTCACTAACTGTTTATACCTATATATATCATATAAAATATGATCTAGAATATCTTATATTGTAAATATTATTTACTTATTCATCTTTATGAACGTAAGTATCACAACTACAATGTAAAGAACTTCTGCAACTATACATATTACAACTTCAAAATTTCCCCTTCATATTACTTAAGACGCACCTTAGATATATGACCCGTTATACAGGACGCATAAATAGCTTAATTGTCGGTTCAAAGTATCCTTCGTTGGTGGCAGGAAACTTAAATATTAGCATGTTTTATTACCCGATGTTTGCGTAGTGCTTCCTTTGAACAGACTGACGGCACCGCAGCACCGCCGCCGGCGGTTCACAGATAAAAGGTTCCACCATCACACAGCAGATTATTATCTACGTATGACGTTTCTGGGATCCCCTCAACATTAATTAGGGATTTATTTTATAATCCACTTTAATTAAATAGTTATTTTATATCGAAATATACCATCACTACATGCATACATCTCATTATATATTAGACTACTTCATAAATTTAATTTAATACATTTAAAAATAAATCTTTAATTATAAGTATGAAACTGTTCGGCAATCCAAAGCTATAGTAGTTTTAGTGTTTAGCTACATATATAATTACACTTCAACTAAATCAATAGATGACTTTATCATTTTCCATAATACAAAAAAAAAAAAAAATTATTACTCTTCGCAATTAACGATAATCTGTAATACTTGAAAAACTAACAAAAACTAAAAAGTCAACAAATTTAAATTAAACGTAATTTCATTGTCTTGAAACCAAAATACCAAATTAAAAATGCAAACTGCAATAGGCCACCCGTATACTGCAGTTACACATTCTTAACAACTAATAACTTAGCGGGGTCGTTTACACGACAACCTTATGCGATATTTACGAAGATTATGCAACAAACGTTGGCAATTCACTTGACATTCTGTTTCAAAAGGGCCCCTCGAGCCTCGAGCCTCGAGCCGCGACAATTGTATGTCATTTATGTACAGGGAAAAGGTTGGTATTCATTACACGGCGACCGTCCAATACCGCCAAGTGACCGTAATGGCGGGCAATTTACTCGAAAAAAAAAAACCCTAGTTATACAACCAACAGTGGTGATTCATTGTTGTGGCTTGTTTAATTTTGTTATTACTATAAAACAGTGGTATTAGAGACAAACCTAGTCTAGCATCTAAAGAGGAAAGAGCTGGAATCTACTTCCTTGATCACGAATTACTAAATTAAATATAATAAACGGAGTAATTTGTTAGAGTAAATTTTAATTCTTTGTATTGTTATTCGTATTTAATATTAAAATTAACAAAATTTTTTAAAAATGCATGGATGAGTGTTTTGAAAGAGTAACTTGAAGCAAAAACTACTAAAAGGGTTTAAATGAAATTTGACATATGAATAGGTTATAACCTATTATATACGAAACTTTTACGATATGTACTTACTGATTCACGCGGACGGAACTGTGGGATACAACTAGTATTTCATAAGTTTTATGTATTTTATTCTAAAGTATCAAAGTAATAATTGCCCTAGTGAATAGATACATTCTTTATTTAAAAAAAAAAATTAGAAGTAATTATATTCTGTAGGTATCTCTGGTATTGTTTAATACAATACATTACACTTAATTGTAATATATAAATTAATTGCATAAAAGCATACTAGATCTAAACATATCGCAACTTGATGTTTATACCTATTTTACTGACAAGTACTCGATAAAAAGTTGTGTATAAAATACAATGTAACGAAAGCATGCCGATATAACATAACAAATTAAATTGTGTCACAGAGCATCGACCACGTGTGAATGCCACCGCGTAACAGGAATACCGGGCAGGGCCGCGGGCTTATTAACTCCCTCCATTAATTAAATTATTAGAAATCTCGAGCTGGGCTAATTAACGAAGAATTCCAACATTTCGGTCCACCTATCGGGCTTTAATTAAAACTGACAAAGCCGCGAGTGAACGAGCACTCGCCAAATATCGCCTCTATTAATGAAATGATCACTCGAAACTAATTAAATTATGGAGGTAATGGTGCGTGCTAGTGATACTGGCTTCAGGGATTCGACCACTCTGTGTAACACCTGCTATACCAAATTGCCGCTCAATTTTAATGAAATTAATAAATACTAAATCTAAAATGCTGTATTAAAAAATAATTAACATAAATAAATATTACTATATTATTTGCAACAGACAGAAACCTCGCAAAAAGTTTAAAAAAGGCATAAATTTTATTCACATTTGACCAATTAAGTTTACGAATTTGTAATGTTATATATTATTTACATAAATAAGAAAACTACATATTTAATATATACTATTAATTAAAAAGCTATAAATATTAATTATTTACAAAATTAGAATTTAAAATGAGCTATACTTATTTAGAAGATTAATAAGTAGTCGATAATTTTATTTTATGTAAATTAGTTTTTATTTAAATAATAAAATTAAATATATTTTTTGAATTTTTAAATCTATTATTACGTTTCAAATTAATTTGTGAAATGAATAATAATAACAACATGAGAAAAGTTTAAGGTCTGCCTATCCCTTAGTCCCTTAATAATATCTCTATGTATTATTAATATATACTTGTTTATAAAAAATGAGCATTATCTGAACAGATATTAATAATATGGTAACTGTAAGATAAGAGTACTTTATAATAACAGTAAAATAACACACAACAATAATTTTGTACCACTATATGGTTTCAAACAAATATAAAATAATTTTATACGTACCTACATTGAATGGTATAGATATATGCAGATACAAATAATTATTTATTTATCACTCTCACATCTTTATATGACAAACAACTATCCGATGAGATCAAATTATACAAAGAAACTTATGTTATTAGGTAAACGTTGCACCATTCATTAGAATTTAACATTGTTGTAGGCACGGCAAGCGAGGCGCAGTGACATTAAAATGAGTAATTATAATAAAGCTGATATGTCCTCATAATTAACTAAGCCTGATGAAGAGTGCTTTGACGAGCAATTGAACACGCAGCAGCTTTAGCGCTTTACAGCTACACATTCTTTGTTTATTTATATATTATACTTTTTTCCGTTTAGTTAATTACCAAACTATAGAAATTGTGGTGTTTATTATTAGCATTTGATGGAATTTCTAATTACTAATAACTGTTAATTATTTGAACTGTTCCTTAATTTTAATTTCTTCTAAAAAAGTAAATAAAAACGGATAAATATCTAACACAATTTCATAAATAGTTAATACAATTACAAATTAATTTTAATAAGTTGAAAACATTTCGTGATACCGACAGTCCTTAATAGAGATTTTTTAACCGACAACACTATACATGTACTAATATTTTGTAGTCATTACTATAATTATTGTTTAGAATTATTTATAAATAAATTTATATTTTAAAATTTAAAACTATTTTAAGAGCGTTTTTCAAACGACTTCAAATATTTATTGATACATCATATATTTTCATATTCTTTTATTTCTTCTTTATAATATATTTTTATTTATTGAATTATACTTAGATAAATTCTTCTGTACAGCTTTTCTTTATAGATTTTATTAACCTTATTAACCCTATCTTAAAGCGCAGTGCTTAATCGCTGAGTTGTTACGCGCCTACAGCAGCACTAGCGCTAATTAGACGGAGTGACAACCCACTCCTGCCATAAAACGCTGCAGATTTATCGCCACAGATTATTTATATTATGTTTATTAGGCCCCGCCCTCCGCACCCTCCGCCCTGCTTTCCCGCTAATTGAATTGCTCGGATTTTTTATACTTAACAACACCTGAGGAGTTTATTACGGCTCATTGTTTTATGATGACCTTTTGGGACTTACATCTACTTAATATATTCTGTCGGACAAGATTTATTTCAATAATAAGATAATGATATAATAAGTTGATAATTACTGTTAGTTTTTACCTTAATTATTGCTTAATAGAACAATCCAATTCAAAAAGGTATAATTTCATATAATCATGTATAAAGCCAAATAATAAATGCCAAAGTTTATAACGATGGATGGTTTGATAAATGTTTGTTACTCTATCAGTCAAAAACAACTGAACAGATTTAAATGAAATTTAGTATACGGGTAGGCTATGTCCTAACTTAGTGCATATGTAGGTGAAACCGCAGGAATAACTAGTAAAATCATACTTGTATTTATTACTTACTTTTCAGTTAATTATCTTTCTTTTATTTTTATGATCTACCATGGAATAATGATTTAAAAAAAATTACCATAAAATTGTATTAACTATTATATATTATAAAATTAAATATTTTCAATTTGAATTGGAAACGTATTTTTAATTTCACAAACTTTATTGATTATAACGAATACAAGCTTTTAATTCATTTGTGGGACTGTAATCATATACAGCCTTAGTTGTCTATGCAACAATTGTAAATAAGAAACATAAACAACACCACGTATAAAATTGATTACACTAATTGTTACTGCAATATGGTGAAACAGCAGCAGCTTTCTGACCTTTCAAATGAAGCATAAACCATTGCTCTTTCCTGGTAGATAAAACGATAGCTGTGTTACATAAAATTGTACAATAGATAATAGCAGAGTGTAAGTAACTATGAAAATATATCCCATTTTATTTTACGTTTTATCTAATCAACATTGCACATAATGAATCAAAATATGTTTTAGTAATAAAGGTCTGTTAGAAATTCTTGTAATAAATAAATTTTAAATCCAGTTAAAAAAGTAGTTCACACATAACGTAATTATTCTAATGTGAGGCACAAATTGACCACGCACTTAAAACTATAAATTGAATATGCTCTGACTCTGGACATCCAATTAACCTAATAATCAAAATGCAACATTACCGAGATCATAATTAACATACAACGTTATAAATCATCAGCGAGTGGGAATACAAGTTATTTTGGCAATAGCATCGGTTATGATTAACAGCGTCTCCGCCCGGCACAATGATAAATTGACAACGAAAATAACCGTTATTTTATAACAGATTCCAATCCACAGAGGACAACGAGGTGAAGCCACTCATTACGTTAGTTTCTATTAGTATAATGACGTCTAGCTGTCAATTAGTAGTACAACACTGGATGTCTTGTCTTACAATAATTTGGTCTAAATAATGCATTATTAATTAACGGCAAATAACAATGAGCACGCCTCTGAAGGTATAAAAAGTTATCAATTACATAAGCTATATAAATAATTGAGATATTCTATGTACAATTTATTATAACGAGTTGTTTATTTTTTTTAACTGTCACATTTTTAAATATTTAAAATGATTATGTTACGTCTCTTGATCTACATTGCTAGTAAATACATAAAATATTGATTTAAAAAATTATTAATCAAAAAGATAACAGTAGGCTCGTTCACTACCATTAAAAATTAAATAAATTCTAATATGCACGGCTAAGTGCAACAGATGCCTCTAACTACCCAAGCAGTAAAGATAGTCGTGAGCATATTTTTTTGGTATATTTTACCTCTTGCTGAGCGGACACTATTGTGCTAATTTGAAAAAAAGAAAACTAAAAAAGGCAATAACAACATCAACAACAGCGACACAAAGTACCTACAATAAATGTATATTATACTCGTAGTATTTTTTTTTTAATAAAAATAATTGCAATTCGTGACAGCATACACCGATTACCACAATGTCAAGAGGGACAAAATTTCTTATATCCATTTACCATTACCTTCTGTCTTCTACTAGATTTTAATAAGCTATATAAACTGGACACAGCATGAAATCTTTAAATTTATTTTTAATAGATAACCTAAAATAACATGAAAATGTTGAATGTGCAATACCATCCAAATCCGATAAATTCTTTTACCCTGTGATGACTATACGTAGGTACTTACATGAACTTTAAAACCTTTGAAAAACGATTGTCTTTAAACATGTAATTTACAACTTTAGAATGAAAAGAATAGAATCTGATTTACAATGGCCGTTGTTGGCATGTCCTTATCCATGGACATGGTATCCGGCGTTGTATCTGCGTTGATTTGTTGCTTCAGTTTGCAGAGTGTGTTCTGAAGCTAATTAATTTTAATTGGACTGAATTGCAAACCGTCTATTGTGAGAGTTTTAGCTACTTAACGTATTCAATAAACACGAGTTGCTTAAAATATACTTTAAATATATTAAATATTTTGTACAGAAAAGGGAAGAAAATGTATTAAAATTATTAAGTCTAAATTCTATAAAAACTTCTAAAAATGTTTTAATCTTTGTCACTCAATTACGCTTAAACAGTTGAAGAAAGTACCATAAAATTTTGTACACATCTAGACCATATTTTTATCAGAAATCTAAAAAAGTAAGCGTAGCTCAACTGTGTAATAAAGAAATTAAGTTTCAATATTAACTCGTAAAGTTGGATTTAAAATACCGAACTCCCATAACTTTGGAAGCCACTGCCCTTGTAAACACATATACATTTGATCATATATCTTACGAGTGTAATGAAGTCATAAACAAGCAATTTTTATATATAAAAATGTGCATTCAATATTACGTAAATATTTAAAAATTGTATTTTAAAATTGATTAATTTGACTATAGTTGCGAATGATATTTTTTTGAATTCTAATTCTATTAACATTGATATATAATTACATTAATATTAAATCAGATTTATACAATTGTAGCGTTAATTCTACTATTATAATGCTCTCGGATCTGTCACAGTTCAGTGTGCTGTCGAGTCGAGAACACCCGTTGCAATAGTACCTTAATTTTCCGCTCGTGCGCACACACTGGTAAAATCGCCACTCGCAAATTGAATTGAGACGAAATCGCCTCTAAATCTGGGGTATGAATTAATAATTAACTTGTGATTGAATGATACTTTATTACAGACTAGCGATCCGTCCCGGCTTCGCACGGGTAGATAGATAAAAAGATAAATTAGTAATTTATATTAACTTTAATTTGTCGTGTGGTCCCAGTATAGAATGAGCCACCCCTTTCGCGTAAATGTCGTAAGCGACTAAGGGTACTTAAAGGTCGAAGAATGAGCTGTAGCGTCCCCTTATTAAAACATCACCAAAAATAACTGCGGTTGCCAACCCGCCTAACAAGCGAGGCGATTACTGGCAAAACCTTTCTTTCTTGTAATTTTCATCAGAGATCTGTACTTTTTTTTAAATAATATAGTAGGCTATATTATTTAAAAAATTAATTTAGGTGTTACTCACTGATAATGTAGGTTACTATAAAAGAATTTTTAAAACTGACTAAGTAGCTTTTGTGTTCACCCCTTACAAACAAACAAACAATCTGATCTTTCCTCTTATCTGTGTATTTACTTTATTGAATAGTTATCAAAACCATACGATAAACTTATTGTATAGAATAACATCTTAGATAGTCTCTTAGGTATCATATTGAGATCGGCATTTTTGATGCATGTTATCCAAGGTTTTGGCTTTTAGTTTTACGACGGTTTTTTTTATACCACTGAGTTGACAAACAAGCATACGGCCCACCTGATGGTAAATGGTTACCATAGCCTATGAACGCCTGCAATACCGTTTGTCTGCCTGTTACCAACCCTCCTTTGGAATACATTTTTTTAATAAATTAAAATGGAATGGTAACCCCGAATGCGTTATTGGTAACATATGTACACTGGCGGGGCACCAGTGAGGAATGATAAGTGAGGATCAATTGGCCCATTGTGATGAATTCAATAATAATTAACCACGATGGTTTCCAACGAGAACCGCTTGGAAATCTATTGATAGGATTTATCGCTAGTAATGAGACTGTTTCCCCCATATTCTCTTATTAGATAACAAAATGTTAATTGCTTGTACTTTATATAAATATTTCCCAATAAGATAAAATATGCAGGACAGGAAATAAATATTACCTAAACATGCAAGATTGCAATTATGTAATTAATTTTATTTCGAAACATCTAACACTAGGTTAGGTGTTTATTTATTACTATATTATCAATGTACCTACAAGAGAAGGAATTAATTTATTTCACTATCTAAGTATACCTACACGTGATAATTAAAAAGATATCATAGGTATATTCTATATTTATAATGCCAATTAATTAACGTAGGTAGGTAATAGTTATTAAAATTTTCTAATAAATACTACTACCGCTTATAAGAAAAAAGTTGCACCCATTCAATAAAATCGATGCGTACAACACACTTGTCTCATAAAACTGCATAACGTGTTCGAGTCCTGAGAACAATGTATGTACACGGTACTCATGCTTGTCATATCTATCATAGTGCAATTCAAACGGGCTATTATGCCCGAACTGACACGAGCGCGCTCCGGGCGACGTAAACTGGTCGGGTATAAAAAATAGGCAGTCTGTATCTGTACTACTTGTTTAATCTCATGAGCAGGGTAATTGTCCACGGCAGTGACGATGACAGTTGGGGCCCACGCGGCGGCAGGGGGCGGGGGGGCACGTGACCCGTCACTCGCAGGGAAATTAAAACATTCCGTTATTATTTTCATTTCGCGAGTACAGTTTACGAGCGCTCACTAAACGGAAAAAAATAATAAACACATATTTTATTTAGGATTGTTGTGCACCGTCAGATGTATGCAATACTTGTATGGTGTTTGAAAATGTACCGTAAACAGTTTGAATTATTATATAGAACTATATTTAATACGGAAACAGTAATATAATTTATGAATCTGCTATTTTTTTTTTATTTATCAATAATCTAAAATAAAATATTTTTTATTCTTAATTAACAGTGGTTCGCATATTTTCTCCTGCGATTTGACAAAAAACAACACTTATTAAGATACACTCTCAGTTTAGTGCTATATTTAACAAATATTGTTGATACAGTAAGAAAAAAAACATTACTCTGATTAAAAACAAAATGTTTATTGTTATACAAGCAGTATGTTGTGTATTTTCAAAGAAAATTACATATGTATTTTTGGCAATTATAAAAAAAATGTTTCATAACGTAAGTATCTTACAAATTTAATATCAATGAAAGTTCCACACTCAGCACTACAATACGATAGTGAACATATTGATGCAATGCGTGTATGTAATAGGCAGCAATATCTCTCTGGGACCCCATATCAAAGTAATATCGGCAGACGCCGCCGGCGGAGAAATTTTAATAATTAAAAATCACCCCAGAATCACCCCAGCCATGAAGGGTGTCTACACACTGCATTACACGTTATCATTTTTAATTAAAATTCTAGCGGTATCACAGACTACAATAATAAAATATTTCGTCTTTGTAATTTTGATTTATTCATATATTATCTCTTTATTTATCACGTTTTATAATAAAATAATTCTTTAATATAATTAAGTAAAAATATGTGAAAGAACTGTAACCGCTACTCGACCACCTACTTTGATTATGTAATTATTGTTAACCATATTTAGTTTTATTTTTTATCAACTTATCAGCCTTTATACGATACGTTAAACATGAAATAGCGCGTTTATTTTTATAATTAAAAAATCCCATTGTTGAATTGTTAGGAATATTTATATGTATACTTACTAATATAAAGAGGCAATATTTGATTGTTTGTAATAGATAAACTCAGACTGATTGAAAAAAAAATTTTTTAAATACGTAATATAGGTTATTTTTTATATTCAAAAGTCCTATCTATCCGTGCTAATACAGGATGGATCGCTAATTATTGAATGAATAAATAATCACGTACCTAAATGTATTAAAATAAGAATTCAATTCTTACTAATATACACGCAAGCTGGTCCAATAGTCTAAATTCGTTCTACTGAAATTCCAATTTTTTTTGTTTTAAAATCCTTAATCTTAAGAAATATTAAAAAATAACCAATTTTTTTTTTATAAATACATAAATGTGTAAAAGAGTATATCTAGATATTTGAATGGTTTATTATTCAAAACAAGGATTATAATAAAATTTGATATATATGTAGGACATATTCTAAAATACTTTTGTCCTATAATTAATATAGGCAAAGTCTCAGAATTCTAAATAAACATAGTTTCTAATATATATAAAACAACGTTTAAATATTTTTCAACGATACGTAATACCTAATTGAATTCATCGCCATTTGTAATTACATCATGTATCATAAAACAAACAATTTTTAATTTTGCATCCCATTTTAACGTGGGTTGGAAGATTATAGAAAAAATAGCAAACATTCATAGCGATTCCAATAGGCTAATCGTGAGTTATTAAACCCCTAGAGGCGCCCACCTGATCGCCTCCCGCTATAATAGAAATACCAGGGACTTATTATTAAAATTGCTGCTAAATTGCTCCCCTCGCCCCTCGGATTTCGTGGGTTGAAGTTGACTTATTGACGATGTATTGTAGTCGTAATAATATTAATTTGCCATTGTAATATGTCGCCGAAATGTATTGGATTGATTCATTTGATGGAGCGCCGATGTTAATTCGATATTTGATGGAACGCCTGGTGGGCTTTATTAGTTAAGTACTTTTTGCCCCGAGTCATAAGCTATGACTCGGGGATTTATTTATTAACTAACTGTATTCCGCATCTTTTTCTGAGTAATTTAAAATGTTTTATTTGTTAATGTAGTATATATTCTATATATGTATAAAATTTCAGTGAATCCATTCAACGGTTTATGCGTGATTAAGTAACAAAATATCTGACCATTTTTACCAGCTTTCATATTTATACGAGTAATATAAATTTAACCGACTATAGCTGTCTATTATAGCTATGCCTGTAACTTTCTCCATGTGATACCTAATGAAAAATAACTTAGGCATAAAAACATAATACGATTATTTGATACTGACGCTAAATAGGAAATGTTTTCATATTTAATGACACATCATCTTCATCTCAGCCATTATCTATCCATTGTTGAACATAAGCCTTCCCTATAGACTGCCATAAGGAACAGTCATGACCACCTGCATCCACTGACTCTCTAATACATTTGAGGTCGTCGCTCCATTTAGTGGAGAATCGTAGTACATTGCGTTTGCTCGTACAGGATTGCCGCTCAAAAACCTTTTTTTCTTTCTTTAATGATACATTACTACAATATATTAGATATAAATCAGTCAATATAGTCTAAATGAATGAGAACCAAGAAACAGGGTACAGAGGAATAACACCTGAGTACTCAGGAATGGCAATGCATGGGGGGTATCATGGGCTAAACAGTATATACTCTGTTATGTCCATGGTACATGTCGCCTATAGCTCATGTCTATAGGCGACGCTTACCACTTTCCATCAGGTGGGCCGTCAGCTTGTTTGCCATTCTAAGTATTATAAAAAAAAAACATCTATTAAAAATCAAACATAACCTACATATTGACCTCTACAGTTTTATGGTACGAGTACTAGGTGCATACTGCATAATCAAATGACGGATGCATTAGTTCACATTGTTTGTAAGGTATATAACTCAATCAGTGGCAGTTAGTGGTATTATAATAACAGTGGTATTGTTGGCTCGGTTCTGGGACATTAATTAGGTAAGTACCTCGAACACGTCACTCGTACTAATTAATTGAGCGTATTATTGGTGCATTGCTAACCGATGCGGTTTCACCGATACCTACCGTCTACTTGTGTCATATGTCGCTCACTACACTCTAGTCACTGTAACAGTATTACATAGCAAATGGAAACCAAGGTTTTGAATACTGTTAATTATGTTAGAATTAGAAGTACGCGTTTTTATGTTATGTATTCATGTAGTCTTTTGTTCTCTTAAATAAAATTGGTCAGGTGCAAATTCAACTCACACGCCGAGAGTCCAATCTACAAATAGATACGAGTATGATATAAGATTACCTTTAAAAAAAATTATCCCGTAATAACTTTACAGCTGGATGCGACATATCAGAATGGGAGACTCAATTTTTTTTTTTTATTGATTTTCTTCACCTGTTGTGTGTCCTTGGAGAACATGTTCAGTTTTACTAGTAGAACAATCTCTTAAGAGAATATCAACGATTTGGATTACACCTTGTATTAGGTATCAATGAATTATAAAAAATCTATTAATTTGTATCTCATAACAAAAAATCTAATGTATTATATTTTATACTATATATAAAATTACATCGACATTGATAAAAATGAGACCTAATTAATTATAATTAACATAGGAATAAACCCCACAGTATCTACAGTGCCACGTAACTCTGCAACGATATCATGTTACCAACCCACGTATAGTTTACTATAGATAAATGAACAATTGTGTGATACGTGTCTATTTTGTTTATATTATTTCAATTAATATATTATTAAACCACATGGAAAATATTACAGTCGCTATTATCTTCCTAGTGGTCATCATTCGTTCGACAATAAAATTCATAAAGTATCATCTACAACGTAAGTTCTGAAGACCACTTCATTGTTCTATGATTATAACCAAAGTTTAATTAATGAACGAGATTTGTTGGAGAGTTGGATAATTAAACCGACCAACAAATAGGTATGTTAAATTAAACAATTCGTATCAATTGGATCTAATCTGGTTTGAGTTGAGTGCGGGTTAATTCGCGTCACTGATTAATTGAGTGCATAGCATGTATGCACGGATGATTGCACTGTAATGTGATTGATTGTTACCTGTAAAATTTCAGACTGAGATAGAAGACAGGTTAGGCTATACAGCAGCCGTTTACCTGCAGGCAAACCAAAGACGGCATTTAGTTGCCACTGTCACTTATGATATAAATAAAATAAATAAAAAAAAAACATTAGTAAAATTTATTATCGAATTAATTAGAAGTGCGGCTACCGTGTAAGAATTTATTCCACAAAAATATGAAAAAAAATTGTCATCAGTTTGCAGAATAGGCGAAGATACCGCGTACGCTAAAATATTCATTTAAAATGAGTACCTCCTCCTTTTTGAAGTCGGATGAAAATTATGCACGTATGTACAACTGGTTTTAATTGAATTCATAAAATGCTCACTCACTGCATTGTGTGTATACAATTAAATGCAACATATTGAACTTTGATAAGTAAATATTTACCAATAGCCGTAATTGTTACCTTTATAGGTAGGTTATATACGATAACAGTTTATACAATAAATAAAATAAATAAACAATGTAATTAATGAGTAATAGTTATTTATGAATTAATATAAAATACCCATAATAACCTCCCACTAGATGGAATCATGACTTTAAATGCATTTTAGTGAATATAGGTGACTCAGGACCGTCCCTTATGGCAGTCTATGGGAGAAACCTATGTTTAACAATGCATATATAATGGCTGATATTTTTGATTATACCACTGAGGTGGCAAACAAGCATCCGGCCTACCTGATGGTAAGTGGTTACCGTAGCCTATGAACACCTGCAATACCAGAGGCATTACGCGTGCATTGCCGACCCTGAAGAAACCTCTTTACCCCCTTTTGAAGATGATGATGATCCATAATAATAAGAGATAGTCAAAATTAAAAAAATTCTAAGTAATTGGTATACCCAATGATACCTATAAAGTAAAATATGTGTAAAATAAATATAATAATATCTACTTACGTACGAGTAAAAATCATCAACTATAATATTAAAGTTTTTCAACAGCTTTACAACAGAACAATAATTTTTGATCTTAGTTGCTGTAAAAACCAGTAAGTATCCGTACAATGGCGTCCACTTCACTGTAATTAAAGCTCGATTTCTATTGAAACGAGTGACGAGCTATATGGATGCGTGCTATAGACTCATGAAAGCATGTAAACCGTCTGATTTGATTGCAGCAATTAGTTGCTAGTTCAATTTCATTCCCTATTTAAGTTACCTATTCATTGATTACCAAACAATAAAAATTGTACTTATTGATACACTTATTATAATTGGTAAAGTAACAGACTTTTACAACTTCTATCACAAAAATACCAAAACATATTATATTTTTAATTAATTAATATATGAACTTAAAAAAGTTTGTATACAATGTGACAATTGTAGCAATTAGCTAAAAATATCTAAATTTTTTTACGACTTGGAAAAAGAAACAAGCTGGTGGCCCAATTGCGAACTTGTTATAAACCTAATAATTGCAAGCCATGCAAGCACAGTACAGCAACAAAAGCATGAGTAATGCAAATGACTTTACATACCTAATCTTCTTTTGAAACCTTGGTTGAGGATCAGAAAGTATAATTAAAAAGAAAAGCGATAACAATATGTAGCAGTATGTAAATAAGGTGATGACTACAGCTAAATTGCATTATAAAGAAGTACCTATGGCAGTTTTACATTAAATTGCAAAAACACTTCTCATGCTCGTATACATACTTATGCAATCAAGAGTGAAATTCAATTCTGTATTCCACTATAGATGAATAAATACAATCAGTTCATATTCAGAGTATCCAATAATGCGTCGATCAGTGCTTTCAATACTCAAGGGTCGTAATAAAAAAATAATCGTCGTATGTTTTTAATTAAACGCCTATTTTGAGCGGGAATCGTTCAACAATAGCTCATTGTGTAGCAATACATTATTGGGGCTATGGTGTGAATGGTGGCTTAGTGGATGAAAAATTGAGAATTGTAGAACTTACGTGGATGCATTAAGGTTAGTTTTGCAATAAGTCTCAACAATTATTAATATCGATACTCTTAGAACAAAAGTGGATAAGACAACGTTGTCACGTGAAACTAATAATATTCCGAACAATGCATTTTATTAAACAGTTGAAGCACCGAGCAGCTGAACGAAACAATATAAGTTGAGACTATATAGATTTTTTTTTTTTTAAAAAAATATAGATACTCGCTAATAAAGAAAAACTCCAGATTGTAATACATATTTTAAAGTATCTTAAATCTTCTTGATTCTGTTAAGAATACAACAACTATTAACCATAAACAAACAATAGCCCGACGGTCGGTAGCGACTTATTGGTTGAAATTATTCGTAAATGATCACTTCTTTACTTATCTATATAAAAGTAAATATTAGAAGCGTAGACACCATCTTTATTTTATCTTGTAACTTGTGAAAATGACAATAAAACTAATAAGTTTCTATTTGCAAATAAACCATATTATAATATCCTCAAGCAAACATAAAGAACAAATATCTGAACATATTTTTATACCATCATATAGTTTATAAATAATCAACAAGTTCGTAATGAATTATTATTTTAAATTTGTTACCGTTCTTTGTCCTCACAATTTTAATTAGCTTAGCAAACATTTTATATTTATTTATTTAAAATAAATTTACTGACCAAAAGAAAATATGGTACAAAAGGCGGACTTAATGCTAGCAATCTCTACCAGTCAACTTTTAGGATGAACAGTTATATCAACATATATACCTATAAACTCATTCGTTTATGTGGTTTAACCAAAATTAGAAAGGTTAATAATGTAATTTATTTAACTTAGTGGAGCGTTAATTTGATTAAATTGGATTCCTAAATAATGCTAATATTTTAATTAGTAAATACCGGTCCGATCTATTTCAGCCTCAATTAAATGTCGGAGCAAATATAAATACAAGAATAACCTACAGATATTTTATTATAAATATACATTACCAACGGCTATATTTAAGTTAACAAAGATAATTAAGATTTTATATGTAAAATTCCAAGCGACTACTACTAATACTTTAAGTGTAAAAATGAGTATTTTTTGTATTCATTTGTGTGTTTATTGGCATATTAACAGCTTAACCAATTGTCATGAAATTTTGTACACATGTAACATTTGGGTTGGGATAGAGATAGAAGCTACTTTTATTCCGATTAATCAATATATCCTGATAACGTGTCGCAATTCGCATGTACGTGATCATGCACCTAGTCGATTTTTATTTTCATTTATTTAATGAATTCATGCCCATAGAGTTGTTCATGTCTATATACGACGGTTGCCAATGTCTATCAGATAAGCTGAAAGTGAGCTAACATATTATCTAATTTAAGTAACTTAAAAAAAAGAACTAAAAAAGTTTTAAACCTCACATTACAAACATTAACAGCAAATAGAAATCAGTTACGTCTAAATTAATCAATGAATTCCTGCATTACTGTAATCTGTGAATGTGTTCGCTATATAATTGTAACACTGTGTATCCTATATGGACATTAACAAGCTAATAAAGGCTACTTAACAAAGCCAAGAGGCCAACGAAGCTCGTGAGCCGCATAGCTCGAGCTCACGCGTCGAGTTTCAAAGCCTCCCCGCTCTAGGTAAGTGGATTGATTACACAGATGATCTTCCACGTAAATTAGTGTAACAAGCGTATTGTATTACATCCCTCCATACTTATATTAAGAGTCTCGTGTTTTATAACTGTATAAGTAAGTGTGGTATATGCTTAATAACAAAAGTAACTATTGAAATACCAATTTAGGAAGAGAATAAATACCTAATGCAGTCAGCTTACCTGTAACAAAAAAATATTAATAAGTCAAACACATTTTTATTTGTAGTTAAAAATGAAAATTAAAATAATAAAATTTAACTAGAACAATGACACCAGACGATATATTTATTAACGTTATGTGTAGTATATATGATACAGTAAAATAAATAAAGAAACATTATTGTAGAAATATTTTGCATCTTTGCTATTTGGTTATGACTAAGACCACTACGCTTAAAGTCGTCGAAGAGTATGTACACCTAGCACAACTTGTACAGCTAGTTAGTCCAATTCGACCGAGAAGTCAACCGACGAATTCAACTTGACTGGATAGCGTTTGAAAATGGGCTGGTCACATAGCTCGAAAAACCGACAACCGATGGGGAAGATAGCTTCTTGAGTGGCAACCCCGTACGGACAAACGCAGTGTAGGATGACTCCAGATGAAGTGATGACACCAAATGCATTGTTGGGAATTAGTGGATGCAAGTGGCTCAGGACTGTTCCTTATGTCTATGGGGAAGACCTATGTTCAGCAGCAGATAAATAATGTCTGAGATGATAATGAAGATTTTGCATCTACTTGTACATACACTAATGTAAATAAATTTTAATTAAAGGAAGCATAAGTAACTCCATTTTTCGATTAATGATGCTTTTATCCCGGAATATGAAACCAATTAAACCTATACACAACTAAACATTAGCTAATATAAAATATATTATATCAGTTAGAAGCCTGTGCCTTTCAACATATATAGCACTCAATTTGTTTATATCTAAAAAAGTTGATATTTTACAAATTCGTAATAAAAACCTATTCACTTTAATAAATTCGAAACCATACAAAAATAACCATTAAATCAAGTGCAGAGCAGCTAAAAATGTTCATTTAGTCGAGAGATAATTGAAAAGTAAGTAAACAAACTAACAACAAACAAACATCCAAATAGAACCACAGCTGGGCAAACAGCGCTCAACGCTCAGCTGTACTTTTTAACAGTCTAAGCAAATATTGGACCATCAGTGGAACATATTCGTGGGCAATTGGTCGTAAAAACTATGGGGGGACAATAACAAATAAAATAAAGCTTGGGATTTTGCCGCGCGGAACCGGTCCCGTATGGAAATTCTCACAAATATTTTTTACGGTAATTAACTAAACACAAATTGACTTGAGTCGTAAAATTACATGATTGAAGACAATTTCTACATGCAATTTTATAACATAGGATCGTCTTGTTTATAGAATTAAACGAAGATTATGTTACATTTTTTTTCTAACATTAAAATCTCAAATAAAGATACCTAAGACTATGCTTATGGAAAGTTTTTTTTTTTTTAAGTCGACCTCTTAATTCCTGAAGTCGATTAAAAAGATATTATCATGCTTCATATAGTCTGACTGATAATTAAGTTAAAAAAAGAATAAGTATATCACTTTAAAAAAAAATTAATTAAATTGATTGATAGGCGACGATAATCACTTACCATCGTGAGCCGCATGCTCGTTTGCCTTCTATGTCATAAAAAAAGATTTTATTTAATAAAACTAAAAACTCATTTACTTACCTACATCAACGTTATACACAAATAATATTATAAGTATACAATAGACAAATAGCATATATAACATTCTCATTATCTGTAGTGAGTAATAAATTATCTATAGAATAGGGTACATGTTCATTAATGTATTAATATTCTAATTAATTTATCTTTATCAATCCAACAATCAAATCCATGATTTATCAATTCAAAAATTCCCATATCTTCATCATCAAACCGCAATGCTAACATGATCTAAATTGGCTACTAAATATTCAGAATCAATAGTCTGTACGAAACACGCGCGGGTATTCGACAATGGGCAGCTAATTCAATTTGAATCACACACAATATTCTATTAATAGGGATTGGCAGGTGTAATCAATCTATGTACGGCTTGTTGTAGCCCAGCTAACCCGCATTGTAATACGGGCCTACATGCAACACCATTGGTTTTGCCTCATAATCGCAAGTATAAAAAAAACATGGATATATATAGATGGCTAATAATATGTGACACTTGACGCTTATATAGGCCCGAACTGAATGACCGTTCCACATAGACATGCCAGTTACTATCCGCGGAGGTCGTCAGAAAAACAACGTAAAAAAAACGTAAAAGGTTTGCCAGTAGTTGGCACGCTTGTCAGGCAAATTGACAAGCTCAGTTAGGTTTTGGAGATGTTTTAAGAGGGACACTGCTGCCCATCCCTTGCCCTCCTTTAGTCGCCTCTTACGACACCCATAGGAAAGGAAGGGGTGGCCTATTCTATGCCGGGCTACACGGACCTTTTTGTATATATGCAATGATTTGCTAATTCTTAACCAATTCTTTTTTTTGCAGAGTACAAAGTAGTCACTTATTGATAAATAAACTGATGACAAGAGCTGCCCACCCGATATAAAGCGGTAACTGTAGTCTAGACATGAACTGCACCATAGACAAATATTGGATTAATATTCTTCTCACTACTTTGAAAAAGGAAATCTTGTATACATAACTGTTTATTAGCAAATATCAATAATTAATTCATTATAAGATATTTCAATAACTTGACGTCACCTATGTTACATTTTATAGTTTCTCCCTCATTCACCAGGAAATAATTATATTTATGATAACAATATTATAAAAATGGTGTTTATTATTTGTTGATTTATTACCTCCTAGTGCTTTAATAGTTTAACTAATCGTCACGAAGGACATGCATGCGTTTTTTGAGTTAATTTTTATCTCGATCATTCAACATATCCTGGTTACGCGGACGCAGTCGCAGATAAAAACTAGTTGTCTATAATGAAAACAGTAACAATTATATTATCACGTAATAAGTATTATACGATAGGAAAAATTTTAAGACACAACAACAAACATTTTCCTTGAATCGCTATTTGTGTTTCTTAATGATGTTACTATTTGTTTTTATTCCCAGTAATACTTATATTGTACACGGTCGATAGCACTTAGTCTAGGTGAAACAGCTTCAATGGATTCAAATCAATACAATTATTAAAATACCATATTAATGAGTCCATGAAATCTCATTTACTTTTAATTATATCCTTCAATAGACAGGAAATCGTTTACTATACATGTTGATTCGAATCGAAATTTAATTTATCTATATTTCTTTAATTTTTAAGTGTAATGCATGTTCCATATTAAAAGAAAATATATATCAAATAGAAATTTCAAAGATTCTAAAAAAAATATTGAAGTATGTTAATCATATACGAGTTAATTACTCGTACACGTCTAACATACTTAACTCGTCTTGAACATATTCTTGGAAATGTCCGTATTACAGTATTTATTTTAAAATACTTAATTACTTTAGAGTAACTTAAATAAACAATATGCAAAGTTATTTAAACAGAAATATTTAGGCCATTTTTAGAAACATATATCTACCCTTTGTGAA
Source organism: Galleria mellonella (assembly GCF_026898425.1). Taxonomy (NCBI): domain Eukaryota; kingdom Metazoa; phylum Arthropoda; class Insecta; order Lepidoptera; family Pyralidae; genus Galleria; species Galleria mellonella. The sequence goes on along the minus strand of NW_026442172.1, from coordinate 959,231 downwards.
ACTTGTTCCTCATCAATAATACTCATTACCACATGTCGTCTTGTTAATAAAAACTTATTAATTGATATTATGATTCTATGTTATTGTATAACAATTGGACGTAATGGCATCTCTCGCAGCAGGAGCTGTCACAAACACCACTAATGAATAAATAATCCAAACAAACAGATAACAAGAGATGCCAATTAAACAATACACTAATTAATTCCAAACATTGGTGTAGTGGACTTAATTAGAGTAGGAATCATTATTAAACGAGCAGTGAATGCAAGCATAGGTGTGTCTATAGGTACAGTAAGAATAAAATATAAAGAGAAATTCACAAAATAATACTTTGGTATTGCATTGATAATATATACCGACGTGTAATAAATAACTGTCTCTTACAAATAAACAGCACAGCTCGCGTCAATACAGACGTAAACTACTTTATGACAATCTCATAAAAGAAGCCGCACTAAGTCGACGCGGCTTTTTTTTAATATCGGAGGCGAGAGCTGGCCGCACTGCCCCACGAAACATTTTCCATTAATAAAACGCGAAAAAGGAATATTACATATGAAAAAGACATATATCCGTATCGCCGGACCCGCCGCTATCTCCTTGGAAGGTAATAACTTCTTTACAAGTCCAAAGTCCGAGGGATTGAAAAGCAATTTCAGCAGGACACCCCCGCCCTCGCGCGGGGCCGGACTGGCCATATTTCTTTTTCGCCGCTACTGTAATTCGCCTTTGATTTAATCTTGAGAAACAAATCTTTGAATGTGAAACTTTAGTGATAGGCATCAGTAGAACTAGTTTCGCTGATTGGATTCTATCCCCCGCCTGTACGCAGATCCCGCTCGTTCCTACAATTTGAATTGGTCACTGCAGATACTACGCTATTTGTCTGATTCTACTACAAGATTGCATTCCTTATTTTCTGAATTGGGTTTTTCTGGAATGGTGCTACGTTTATACCATAATATTTGTCGATATTATATCTAAGTACTAAGGTAAATATTTTTGTCTGTTGCATGAAAATAATGCGTCATGATGTCTTGTATTATTTATATTACAAAATGCTACAGTAGAAAAAAATATTTATTTAAATGATGATACAAAGTATAATGTTATGTCAATTATCTTATTATTGAAACACGATAAGTTTTAATTTACTACCTATTTAAATGGCCGAGTCTCACTTGGACAGCGAAATTTAAGTACATTACCAGCGAAAGGCCGGGACTGTCTGAGCCAATCTTTTGCATAACGTACGTCTGGCGTGGGAATATATTCTGTTTCTTGTTAAGTGGAAAAGCAATAACAACAGACAACTCTCTTTACTTACTATTTTGTTTACAAATATTCTATGTCGGTTTAAAAGCAAAATCTGAAGAAAATTTAATAACTAACGCTATTTAAAATATTTTCACTGTAAACTTGCACTAAACTTCCGTAATATCATTTAGGTATGCAATACGCTCAGTATTGCATACCTAAATGGTAGTATCTGGTAGTATCTAATTGAATTAATATTTAGTTTATGCATATTACTAGTAGACTATAATCCTTACTACATAATATTATAAAGTGAAAGTGAGTTTGTTTATTTATTACCTTATTTATAGCTCCTTAATGGCTTAACCAATTACTATGAAATTTATTATACTCATACTACAGTGACGGAGAAGGTTATAAAATACTTTAAATCGGTAAAGCGGACGAAAACGCGGTTAAAAACTAGTATCCATATAATATTATTAAATTGATAGTCTAGAATCAAGTCTACATATTATACAATAATGCCATATCAATTGAACCATTCGTAATATATCAGTATACCGGGTGGACAGAATCGTAACACTAGACGGTTATACCCGCCGTGGGCAATGATGCGTCCAGTTCATGTCTTAATGATATCCCGTTACTGCCATCGTCCTTACTAACCAAACCGCAAAATATTACATTACAGGTAACAAGCATATGTACTCGTATATTGAATATAGAATGAAAAATTCGTATATTGCTGTATTTTAACTTTATTATTGACATTTTAATTAATCTGGTATGTTCTTTTTTTTTAAAAAAAAAATAAGAACATACCAGATTAAAGTAAAAAGACCTTCTAAATTTAAAACGAAGATTTGATGATCATTAACACAATAAATTTTTGTGAGGCAATATTTAAGATTTTTGTCTTTGTTAAACAATTATAGTAAATTTATTTACCTAATAAGTGATATATCATATTCTAAATTAGTGTGCTAAATAAACAAACATTTATTCCCCAATTAAATTATATTAAATGAATTATGTTACCGGATATTGTTGTACATTTTTTATATACTATCAAATTATCTCATTCATAAAAAAAACTTTTAAAAATAAAGCAGGATAATGTTTTTAGAAAAATCAGCTTAAACCCAACTCAATTTGAGCGGGCCGTGCCAGCCGTCGGACCACAGATATCTATCGAGCGACTATTCCGACCGCCTTATTTATATAATCTAACTATTTGTGAGGGACAAACACCCCTTATGATGTTATTCCCTTTTTTCCCTGGCAGAGAATTTGCACGAATTTGTTTTGTTTCAATGGGAACGAATATGGATCGATTTCAACTTTAATATGATTATCTATATTTATTCATACTGACATTACAGTCAAAACTTCTTCATTTTTAAACTAATTAGGTATAATTAAACAAAACTACTTTTGATTTAGTAAGTATTTATCGGGTAGAGTTTTGAGTAATTTTAGAACTCTAATTAGAAACAATTGGTTTAAATCAAATGAAGAAAATTCTATGGAATCAAAAATATAAGAAATAAATATTTGTTTGATGTAGCGCTAGCGGTATAAAGCTATATTTCCGAAATTTTATATTCACTAATTGTACGTTTATATATTTTACCAAATAGGAGTACGGCACACTATGATTTTATCGTCAAGATAATAACGAATGTGATTATCATGAAAAATTGAAACCGTAAATCTGCATTCATATTATATCTCATTCCTGCATTCCTATTATGATAAAATCATTCCATATAAAACCATATGTTAACTTTACTCATTTTATTATGATTACGTATATATGATTTAGAAGGAAACAATAAAAAAACATTATAAATTAATATTTTGCGTTGAAATTTGTACGCTTGTATATTTTAAGTAAAGAACGACAATTGAACTATTTTAGTCAGATAAAATAATAAATACGGAATAAAACAAATAAAAATAAATAAGACTTGGCATTTTAATATATTAGAAATAAACAAATACAGAAAACTATCTGGGAATGTCCAATATTGTAACGTTGTGAGTTGCTGGCATTTTATTATGTTGCCAAGACGTTTGATATATTATTTTTTAAAATAATTCTAAATAATGTTATAAATTGGGTATACACGTACTGTATGGGACGGAAAAGGATACAGGCTACTTTTTATTCCGATTAGCTAATATAGTCCTGTGGTACTTACGAAGTTACAGGTAAAAGCTGGTGAAGTAATATTAGAGAAAATAGACCAAAAGTCATAATACTATTAGCTAATCTGGTAAACGTTATTTTGCAATAATACACATTTACAAAACTTCATTAAAATTGGTTGAGCGGTTACGGAGATCACCGTGAAAGAATTTATTTATTAATAAGAACTGTTTCTATGAACTAATATAATTAGTTCAGTGTGGTAAAATAATTATGCACGGTGGTACGGGACGCTGCGCGTCGCGTCGTGCCTCATGGTACACACTGCCAGGGCCACCGCTCGCTCACGCGTCCCAGTCATTTTCTGCGCGAACGGAACTCTATATTGAATAAAATTCTAATAGAAAATACATTCCACATTGTTCTATAAAAAAAACACTTTTAATGTACTTTACTCTGTTCATGTTATTTATTTAGATTCGTTCATATTCCCACTATAATATCGAATGTTTAATACAGAATTAGTATTGCGACTTATTATAATGTACATAATTAATAACAAGAGAAAACAATTATAAATATCACGTCCCTGTTCCTAGTCTTTTGTAATATCTATTATGCTCATGATCTACGTTAATTGAGGATTAAACTTAATCTGATACCTTATGTTTTCATATTAAATTATTCATAAGTATTTTATGGTTTGAAGGGTGGGGTATGGCGTGAAATTACTGAGTACAGAGGAATAACACCTGAGTCCTCAGGAATGGCAACGCATGGGGGGTATCATGGGCGAAACAGTATACTCTGTTATGTCCATGGTACTGCTCATGTTTATAGGCGACGGTTACCACTTTCCATCAGGTGGGTTGTCAGCTTGTTTGCCATTCTAAGTTGTATAAAAAAAAAGATATATATAGACTAACAAAAATCTTTAATAACATATTAATCAATAACGATTATGATCGGTGTAGATCAAGATTTTAATTAACTTCTTAACACTTGATATTTAATTTTTAAAAACCTTAAGTTTATGTTAAAAGAAATAATAGAAAACGCGGGAAATCAGAAACGGGGCCATTGTGGAGAGACGCGAGCCCGCGATCGGGCCATTTGCCGCTGTTTTCAATTTGTCGGCGGCGACTATACATCAGCCGCGGCACGCAGGAACACGGTCCAACTTTAATACACTTACGGTTGACATTTTTCCGCCCATTATGCATTCTCCTAAACCAATTCTGTAAATACTGGGAAATTCGATTTGCCAAAGCAGCCAACCGGTTCTTAGAACGGTTCCCTTTGTGGAATTTACGGTTTGGTAACGCAATCGCGGGAATATTAGGTAGGTACACACACTGCCTAATAGGTTAGGTACCGTTTGCTGTTGACGATAACGATTCTATTGTGTCAATTCAGAACCTCAAATAGATTAATATTATTAATACTAAAAGCCTTTTATTTATTCTTTATTGTACACAAAAAAATACAAACATATATATATATATATATATATATATATAAAATAAAGATGTACAACAGGCAAGCTTAACTCTGTAAGAGTTTTTATGTTATCTAACGTTCTTTTATAGTCATAATAACCTGAGAGTTTACGTGAAAAAATTATAAATATTACTACTTTTTTACACTTATAATCAAGCGAATTAACACTTCGAGCAAGAGACGTTTCAAAAATGCTTGCTTCTTTTTACTTTCCTTCGTACAATACAATCATTGATCGGATCACTGGCGATACAAGAAAATGAATAAAATCGTGCTAACAAATTTGTTGCGCCGCACCGCCAATACGTTAATCTACTGGTATACCGTTTCTATTAAACTTTGTCCATGTGTTTTATTAGAACAAAAAAAAAACACTTTAAAACAATACTACCTATTTTAATTTAATAATAATAATTAATTGACACAAAACCTATAATCAACTGATCCACAGATAATGTTCGTGCTGACGCCATGACGTTCAATCAGTCATTGTAACGACGTTATATGGATCCTTTATTATGCTTTATTCCTACTATGTGGTTTTATTCTAATTAGTGTATTAATTTAACTGAACAATTTTTTATATACTAGCCACGAGTACAGATTTATTTCGTGCCAGGATATATTGATAAACTTAGTCGATAGTTTATGATAAAAATGTAGAGCCAAAATATACGCGCACCTATTCCAAATGTCATGGCAATTGTTAGATTTGTTGAGAGGCCAAGTGGTAGCCAATAACATCACTGTCACATTTATATTATTAGAACAGTTTATAAATTACTATAGTCAAGATTACTAATCTTTATTATTTTAATTATCACTAATACTAATACTTACTTAATCTTAGCTGTTAATCTATATTACAAATGTACATTTGGACATATAAATTAAAAACAACGCAACACAAAAAGAAATAAAATGTGCAAATGACGCCCTTCCATATTATACCTCTATTATTAAATTTTGAACTTTTGAATCTCCTTAAAAAGAAAAAAAAAGTTTATCTATTGCAATGAACTTGATTTAATTCAAATTTCAAATCCATAATAGTAGTAGTCCTGAAATGTATTGCTGTGACAAACGGACGACTATACGACGTCGCATGGTAACGATTCCTATTTGATATTACAAAATGTAAAACGTGACTATGAATGTATAAAAATATAAATATAATCGTAAACGTCAGAAAAACATAAATTCATTTATCTACATCAGGCGGAATAAATTTGTAATAAACTAATTAATACTCTTCATAAAAGAGACTAAATATTCTCATGTCCAATTAAAATAACACGATTATGCACTTCAAATTATTCTATATTAATTAGCGTGGACTCATGTCAATAATTAGACGTTTCCTATATAGACTCAAGCCAGAAGATACGCTCAGCTTAACGTTCTAATTGGACGCCGAGTCCATACGGGTGCTGTGAAACTAATGCAAGCAGTAGTTCCAATTCGCAGAAATAATACAATACGTATTCGACCACACATCTACTCGATACATATGGTTCGCTGTATTATAAGATGCTAAACTAAAATAAAGATGATTCTTTGAGTGATGTTGAAATCTGTTGTTATTTCATTATCTTAACAAAATTTGACACTAGGGAGGACACACAAAGTATCTCAAAAATATTAACGCTGTTCCTAATATTAATAATATGTATTATATAATATATTAAGAGATTTTTTATAATACATATAATTTTACTATTGGAACATAACTGCTTCTTGAATTGGATACATGGTTTTATGTCTATTATTAATTTATTAATCATCTATATTCATAATAGGTTATGCCCATAATTGGTAACCTTATATTAATATATCCGGACACAAATAACAAACCGGCAGTTTCTTAACCTTATTTCTTGTTTAAACCTCTTCCTTTGTGTTTTTCATTATTGAAAATAATAATTTTATAAGTTTGTATTACTTATTTCTGCTAAGTTATTATATGAGTGAACTAAGATTTAAAACATAGATATTATTGGTACCTGTATGCAACGCTTGATGAATAGTCAAAAGGGAGACAAATATAATCAAGTGCCTTGCATACATTGCTTCCGAATTCTCTCCTTTACAGTATTCCGTATTACATTTTGTATATGAATAGTCAGTCCCTGTCTTTTCTATGAAAGGAAATACGTATTTATCTACAGAAATTCATAAGTTTATATCCTTAGTGAAAGATTTAAATATCAGTTTTGGGAATGTTTAGATTAATTGGCGCTACTCGTATTCGAATACATAACGGTCTGTCTGAGTAAATAAACTTGATTCTAAACATAAAATAGCAACACAGGTTCCTAATCTAGTTATATTGAGTAATTGTGTATTAAAGTATTTTTAGCGTCGGCAACAATGACCGTCCATAGGTTACAATGACCGTTTACCATCAGACGGCTGTACGCTTGTTTTCACCTTCGTGGCATAAAAAATCGTAATCTTAGTGTAGGTAGTAATTTAAAAGGTAAATATTAGAAAAAAATAGGGTTTTGGTGTCACAGTATAACCTGTAAAATGTATGATATTATTCGTGGCTATTGTAATACCTATTCCATAAGGTGTAATCCTTATCTCATTTACCATTCCAGTAAATGTATTTGTATTAATATTACGATTACACAGTATATTTAAATATTTTATTTCTATATACATTCCCAAAAATAGATCAATTTCCAAAATCATTCAATCCCACAGTAAACACTGGTGTTGAAGTAGAGAAAACCGTTCTCAGCAATGACTGTTAACCAATCCTCCATTCTCAGGCGGATTCAATATCAGTTGTATCCGTCCGTATTGTTAGGAAGTGTTGACTGTTCGTACTTATATATTACGTTTATTCAATTAATTTTATAATCCTTTAGATATAAAAAACCAAGATTCACAATCTCATACAAAATATAGATATATTTAAAATAGTTTCAGTTTAATTTGGTTAAATGCACTCCTTTTTCACTATCGATTTTTAGTTTCTGATTATATTAGTAGGTAATTAAATCTCTTTTTTTTATTTATCATTTTTTATTCCATAACTTTATCTAAATAGATAATATTTCTCAGATTGGACAAAAACTATTAAATACTTTGAATTTTAAAGTTGATTAAACACTATTTCAACATAAACGAATTTCAGGAATACGATTATTCGTTCGATAGTATTACAAAAAAAGCAAGGTAGGTAGGTTATATGAGACTACGATATTGTTACACAAGTGACCGTTTGTTGATTTGCAGTCCCTGCAAGCTGTTTTTAGTCGTCATTAATTCCTCTAATTGAAAGCTGATTACATATTTATTTATCTTCGACTGCAATATTAAGATCTATTGTTATTATAATAATTAATATATTAAATAACATGTATATTTGCAGATATACCTAAGATTAGTTGCCATCCTTTCAGGTTTCCATCCACGACAATAATCACAAAATTGACTAAAAAATAAAAAGTAAAGTAGTAATCTATAACTATTTATCTTCACGCGGTAGGCAAATGAAAATGAGGGTTTCATTCTAATTAATTATTTGATGACCTCAATTCAAAAAATCTCCAAATTATAATCCTTGTGGAGTTTTAGAAAACTATGTTAAATTGGCAAAACTTGCCTCCAAATGTTTTCTATTTTTACCTGCTCACATTACATATTGTAACTGACAACTTATACATACGTACATATTTATCTTGCATCATTAATATGCCAAATATATAATATTATTGGTTGTTTCAGTAGACTCATTTTGTTTAATTTCGCTACCATTAATGTGTGTAACTGCCAATACTTAAATTTTGACCACCACTATTACTACCAATAGTTCCACAACCTCCCCTATCAGCCATCAATTGCCGATTGCCATTTTGTTCACGCAGCTTTTGCGACACGTGTTTACTACAACAACTAGTTCACTAAAATATTTCCAGTGGCCAGAGTGAAAAATGAAGAAAAATAAATTGACTAATAACTATTAGACATCAAGTTCTGTTTACATACAGCTCAATAAATAAACAGCATGCTCTCTTGATACCAATAACGGGTAGCGATTGAAGTACCTACGCAATTTATTTATAAAAGCTAAACTGTCCTGTGCTTTAGGCGAGCAAACAAAACGGCCTAATTGGGCACTTATGTCTTCACTACAGCCGCAACTGGACCATTTAATTTAGATCTCCTCGCTCTGTACCGAATTACTGAAACATCTCGGTGAATTAACTAACTGACACAGCAGCATGGATCTTGTCGACTGGTTCACCGTAAAATCTGTGAGGCCGCTCATGTTGATATATCTAGATCATTCGTAAAAGCCTTATAATGGAAGCTAGTTACATGATAATATTGGTCGTTAATTGATAATTCGACAAATTTAGTAGAATATCTTACAAATTAAGACCATAATGTCCATACATCTGTCATATGTCTTACATGAGAGAAAATATAATTATATATTTATTGTCTAATTATATGTTTATAGTGTACCAAAATGATAAATATTACTTGATGTTTTCTTAATTCCTGTATGCACTGCCTATCTATGTCTTAGTTTGCCCAATAAGTGACTGGTACAAAATACCATCTGGTGTTAAGTCCACCAAATGTACATACAAATACACTGTGCATTAAAGTTTAAAAAACAAAAATATATTTATAATATACTAATAAGTATAGTATATAATAACTGTTACATAAACTAAACATTTATATGAAAAATTCTAAATCCTACAGTCATTAATTTCGTTAATCGAGCTATCACCAACCAGTCTACTTTTTTCGCTAGTAGTGCCTTCCTATTGTTAAAAATTATTAACAAATACCAAATTCGCTCTAGAAGAACAACCCCGTAAGTTACTAAAAATATATACGTTTTAAAACAAAGCTTCCAGTCAGTAAAAAGTAAGTAAAGTTGTAAAACAAGGAAACAGTTTGTTCCCCTACTTAATGAACTTGACAAAATTTGCATAAAATCTGCTGAACAGGCGTGCGCTACAAACTTTTCGTCGGTACTTTATAAGCACTAAAAATCGAAATGGCTAATAAATGACCGACCCCTCCTTTAAATCTCTACGCATTTTTGATCACATAAAATGTCCATCAGAACACAAATATCTTATTTATGTCCAATATATTTTGTAAAACTTAAAACTTAAGGCGAACTCTTTCGAGCGCAACAAATTGAAACTGAGTGCACACTGCGTGAATGTCTACTGCATTAAAGTTGAGTTAATCTCATTGCCTTTGTAATTAATTTTTATTTAAAAATATAATCTTTACACAAATCTCTCCAAATGGATTACAATCATTTAGAAAAACCACTTTATAAAAAATTCTATCGATCGATTTTTAATATCTAAATGTATTAAAAATCACTGTACCTATCCTATATTTTCATAGATCTATCTATCTATCCTATTTATGAACTGCGCTCTTGTCGATGGAGCTCTTGTCACTCACCACGATTTTCAGCAAGTCTCTTCACCTCATGATACGGCACAACACCAACTTTTTTCTTGGTCTGCCTGATGTAACTGTCTTGATCTCCTCTTCCTCTCCGGAAGGAAAAATCCCATCTAACTATCCATTATAAAGTTCATAAGTTCGTCGTGTCGTATCAAGTGCCCTAACATTTTTTCCCTTCTGATTTTCATATATCAAAGTTAAATAAAAAAGCTTTAATATAAAATTATTTTGAGAATGAAGTCGAGAAATCTAGCATAATAAGCGAGGCTATTTATGTGGTCGACTGTACTGCTGTTTGTGGAGAACGAATCTTTTAAAGTGGTCCGAAAAAACTTTTTTCATATCATGTTATTAAAAAAAATCGCAATGAAGATTCCGATGAGCACTTGAAAGTTTATATATTTTATATGAAATGATCTCTTGTAATACCGCGAAAAGGATTCATTCAAGTCCTCACTTTTATATTTCATGAAATTAATAAACTTATTAAAAGTAATAATAATTTAATTTATAATCTTTATAATCCATTAAATCAGTTATCCATTAAAGCGATTTTTTAAATATGTAACAATGCTTAATATACCAGTATGTATCTCAACAACAGAATCCTACTTGATAGTTTTATATTTAGGTATAATAATCCTCTTTCAGGCAATAAAACAGATAATAAGAAAGATCGCATCCTGACACTGCGTCAAACAAAATTAACGAGCTCCCGATAACGTACTCATAACAAAAACAACTAATTATTAAAAATAATATTTACTTTATTATATCAAAAACTTACACGTTTAAGTTAAGTTTATCAAGTTCATATTTATTAAGAAAAAAATATCCATGTGGTTTAATTAATTACAGTGATGTTGTGATAACGAATGTACATTAAAGCATTTATTTGAATACAGAGGCTGTAGCAAGTTAATGATTATACGCAGATATTGCGTTATTCACAACAACTAATAAACGAGTAGAAACGTAATGGAATGCCCATTATTATATCACAGATATTGTAATACTGTTGTTCGGATATCATATAGCTAAATTATAAAATAAACAACGTATATCACTAATTTTCTTATTTTATTGGTACCTAATTACTATTTATGTAACTGTCTGGAATATTTTGGACACTAAAAATACTAACAATAAAATATTATCTCTTCACTTATTAATTATGACAAACAAAATTCATAAAGAACGTACAATTTACATTTATGATTCATGTTCTATTTTTCTAACATAATTTATATAAATTTGGTGTGATATATAAACGTAAGCAAATACACTCAAAAATTCTTCTGTATATGATATTTAACAATTTTCTTTATTAACACTTATCTTCTAATTCATCAAATTATAATCAGATGAACCTATTTTTTTTTATAATATTTACACAAGGATAATTTGAATATATACTATTAATTAATTTAATTTGAATATAATACGAATGTGGTTTAATTGGCTATAAATAGCTTTTATATCAATCCACAAATGCATCAAAATAAAAATAGATAGTTTTGATAATATTGAACCTATCTCAACCCACGGACGATAACGACCATTCACACTTAACGTCAATTGGTTCATTCTTAATTGCTGATAACCCGACACAGCGGTCGCGGCTTCCTTTCCATCAACCATATTCAATATAATAAGTATTCAAATAAGTAGTCGGACAAGACATCCTGGAGACTCCTAGGTCTTAATATCAATAAATCCTTTAACTAGAAACAGAAATCAGCTTTGAAAATAATATATATCTATATAAAATATAACTTACTTAAATAACATTTTATTATTCACCTTATCGATGCACCTGCCTACGAATTAATAACACAATCGTTAGAAATACGATTAAGTCGTAGGAATATTAAACGATAATTAACAAACAAATTCATATAAATAATATTAATTTAACTACAAATAACTAAAAATACTTGATTATTGCTCAAAAACTGAATTAAATATTTTGAAATAAAACTTAAGAACTAAAAATAATTAGGGTAACACTGAACATTAATTAAGCAGAAAAGTAAGTAGCATTGATTCTCGTTTATCCTTCATAATGATTGATAATTAATTATTAAAGCTACAATTAACATACATATCACAATACATTATCACATGTTTGCATACCTATACCTACATGTAAATTATACTTAGTGCATAGTCACTCTGATAATAGATAAAAATTATTACCCTACTCATTATAATGTTTTTCTGCATAAATAATAATTAGGGACTCTGTTTCAATGATATAAATCATGTGGGTGTATATATTGTATTTATTTTAAAATCTTACATTTGTAAAGATTTTCTGTATGTAATAGTACATAAAACATCGAACAAACTTGCATTCTATGTTTACGATACTTATTAATTTTTTTTAACATACCAAGCCTCTTTTTACTTTATATTGAATTAAACTGAAATTTGTTCTTTTCTTAATATTAAACCTATAATAATAAACTGCATATCTGAAGACCAAAAAATTTATAATAAAACTATTTTAATTCGTACTTTATCTATTTATGTTTGTAAAATGTCTAAATTATAATTACTTAAAATTAAATTACACTAATTAATTAGATGTAAACTCTGAGTATATACCTGAAATAAAAAGATTTAATTTATTTATTTATTTAAAAAACGTTGCCACTTCTATTATTTGTATGAAGACGACCAACAAATTTACATAATAACAAATCAATATACATTACATTTAATCCTTTACAACAATTAGTACAACAATTAGTCCTTTACTTTAAGGTTGTAAATATTGCTCTCAGCAATAAGACCGCCTTACTGTATTTATACAATTGTATCGTTGTGTTTGAAAATTGTCTTGCTTATTTCCTATATTGTATAATGCAAATAAAGTATACCCATTCATTCATTCATTAAGTAAGCTTACAAGTAATCTAAAAGCATTAGTTCATTGCTTATTTTAATCTTGTGTGTTGATCTTGACACTTAGTTCTTGTTTTGGCTTTTGCTGTGTGCTTTCTTTTCATTGAGTTTATTTTCTTTGTGTATTATATATATTATAGAGATTATTAGGTACCGAATTTACTAAACCCATCACCATCCTCCATCATCATCATCCATCCCATTCTCTATCACAAAATTGCTTATTATTGCTACAATAATAAAAGATTTACTAAAACAAGTACATAGTTGGTAAGATATGTTTCTGAAAGCGGCCAATTATAATTCATTATGAATACTATAAACCGTTTGTTTGTAGTTTTAATGATTTGATGCGATTAATATAATCCAGATAGATCATAAACTATCTGACATCGAGACAAGTTGAGGGTCTCTGGAACCAGTTTAGATGCATGAAATAAGGTTGTAAAATTGTTTATTACTTTATTAAAAAGAAACTTTATTTAGAAGCTATTGCCTAAAGTGTATTACTTGTTTATTTAATGAAATTAAAAAGTCAGTTTGCTTATTAATTATTTTGTTTTACTATTATTTATTCTATTTCTTTTTTCATCTATTTCTTATACATAAACACTGTAAAAGTTTTTGTAGATCTTTTTAATCTATATGATTGATATCATCCTACTTTTAGCATTGCAATTAAAATTAAATAGAGTTCTATAAAATAGCGCGTATCCACTCGTAGATGCATGACAGCAAAATTTTTTCGGACTTGACATTTTATTATCGGTAATGTTTGTATTTTATATTACATATTATATTCATAATATTAACTTAAAGCTAAATAAGATACTCTATGTGAAAATAAAAAAAATTAAATTGTTTAATGAAAGTTTTTTATGCAGTATGCATAAAAGTACTCTTTCTTCACTTATTTTTTTAATTTTATTTTTTTTTATTTTTTTAAGTGTCTAATGTAATAATATTAATTTAAGTTCAAGTAATAACTGAAAATTGTAATAATATAACTCTGAAAAGCAAAACTTTTAAATATAGAATGTATATTTTTATCATGATATTATATATATATATATATATATATATATATATATATATATATATATATATATATATATATATATATATATATATATTATGATTATATTCGCTGCTGTAAATAAATCTAATTGAGCTAATGAAGGAGGAATTTCTTAATTAGTGGTGTTTCGAACAAGCCATAGGCACATGTACTGTACCGAAACGGGTTAATTACGACCGATAACTCTTTAATTAACCTGCCTAATAACAGAGTATTTGCATTCGAACCGCTCGCGCCCGCGCCGCACTAGCTACAATTAGGGACTAACGATCGATACAAATAGTACATTCTTACACACATACTGTATTTTAAGATATGGTAGACAGTACAATGATTATTATTACAATTTAAAATAAAAACAATTAATGAAAAAACTTAGATAGCAAAATGTTTATTAAGTAATGGACCCAATGTGTATCCCTGAGGGACTGCGTTTTTAATTTTGAACTGAAAGCTTTTTAATTTCCTATATCGCTCCCTACTATGTGAATAACTCTTAAAGTATTCAAAAAATATTCCCCCGAAATCAAGATTTTTTAAATAATGTGTCCTGTTGTACTGGTTTAAAGTGATTATCATACCAATATCTAGCTTAAGAATATTATACTATTAGACATCATTATCTCAGAATTGATCTTTGATTTATTTAAATTAACTACATTCATTGCTATTATTTGAAATGTTAATTCACTAAATATATTGACATATTATGTTATCTATTGCAATGTGGTTTTTATTAAATATTACGATATAGATGGGTAGGTATCTCATATTTAAATTATGGCGTACGTTTATTTTTTGTGTATGTGTGATTATAAAAGAAACCTTATATTGTTGCGTATAATTGTTTACAAGTTTTTTGGTCTCTTACAATATTTCGACTTAATTATAAAAATAACATAATTGTTACGTACATCACAGAATGAAGATAATAATATTGCTTAACATAGGGCAAAACCTACAGATTGGAACACCTAATTAAAATGTTTGTTAATATTGTTTGTTATATTTAAGATAGCATAAAGGGCGTTGATAATTTTTTGTAATTTATTTTGTTGTTTCATATTTATATTTAATTTGAATTAAAAATGATAAATTTCTGATTTAAATGTGATAGATTATTAAAAATATAAATTTAGTATTCTTCATTCCCTCATTTAATACTTATCTTCTACGGTTTAATAACTGATATTTTATTTATTTCAAAATTAGAATTAATAAACAACTAAGACTCCAAACAACGAAACACTAAAGAAATCTTCAATCGAAGTGCCAAGATGATATCTAGTTCAGTTTATAGTTAGTAATTAAAATAGATAACACATGTATAAATAACTTTTTTTTTCGGAATAATTTCCAAAGTTTAGATGTATTTATGGAAATTGAATTAATTAATTTTTACACTAAAAACTTTTATCTTGAAACTCATCTTAAAGATTGCAAAATATTGAAAAAAATGTCTTAATTATTATTGATACGTAATTGACACAAAATCTTCAGTTCTAATATATTATTTATCTTTGTATATTAATATTATAAATGTATAAGTGTGTTTGTTTGTTTATTACCTTGTATCGCCTTAACGGCTTAACCAATTACTATAAAAATTTATATACACATTCTGTAGATACCGGAGGATCCTGGTATTTTTTAATCTCGGTCAGTAAACATATCCCAGTCATGCGGACGAAGTCGTAGGTAAATGCTAGTTAACATATAAATAATGTTAATAATTTTTTTTTTATTTTGTACATTTTTCTAGTATTAATTATTCTACTATCGGTCTTGTTTACGTAGCACCTAAATGACATATAAGTGATCGTAACAAGCCCACAAGAGGAACTCCACAACCATTCTTTAATCAGTGTTAATATATTATAATTCTTAGTTTTTACTATTCTATTTTTACAATAATTATTTTATTTAATATTGTTATTATATTTTGTTATTTATAGATTTTTTTTTAATATTACACATAATTTAAAATCACGTCTATTACCAAAACATACTTGTTTTCTAAATAATAAAGGGATAACCTTTTAAAAACCATCATACACACTGACGCAAGAACATCGTACAGTTCTGAAATTGACGCTAACAGAAGGCGTCTACGCACGTCATAACACACATCACACCACCCGTTATCTGGGGGTTATCTGGTCGCAGCCCTAACGAGAGAAACAAGGTCAACTTTACTTTCTAATTAATTACCATTCATATATACTGTTATCATCAGTAGATAACAATATTGAATCTGTATTGTAATTAGTACCTGCTTGGTCGAGCTTACGTTATTTTTCTGTTCAGTAGATATTTTGTCAATACCATCATCATTATTTTTATTATATCAGCCGTCAATTGTCCACTGCTAAACATAGACCCTCCCCATAAGGGAAATTTCACCAGTAAATGCCATGCTTGAGAGTCGGGTTGGGAACCGCAGTTAAGCTTTAATAACATTTTAAAAGAGATGCTGTTGCATATCCCTCGAACATTAAATTCCCTTAGTCGCCCCTTACAACACCTACGGGAAGGGAAAGGTTTGTGCATTCTATGCCAGGACCACATGGTTTATCATCATCATCATATCAGCCATAATTCTTCACTGCTGTCTTACAACACCATAGCCTGACCATAGTGTTTATTAACATGTCTCATTGATGACAATAATTTAAACCAAACAACTCCATTCGGAAAAGTTTGTTTCATTTAAACAATTAAAAAATAATTGCTCTGCGTTCAATATCCCATTTCTAGGACTAACCTGTTCACATAATGAACCCAATCATTATCTAGTTATGTGAATAATGACTATCCCATACCCAATAAGGATCAATTACAAGTTTATTTTTGTAACGTGAAACGAGAAATGTAAGAACATGGGAACACGGCGTCTGCATTAATTAAATTAGTAGAAGAAACAAGTTCGATATTGAAAAACATAAGCAATCTAATTATTGGTGACTTCCGACGAGTTAGGGTTAGCGATGATCATTAAAAGTTGTTGCTTGTTAGCAGTAAATTAGATTTTTATAGAATACTAGCCGTAGCGTTCAGCTTCGACCGCGTAAATAAATTATTTTTTTACCAAATCACTCATATTCGTTCAGCGCCAAAAATGGCTCCAGCAAAATTAGAATACAACTTCTAATAACACACATTGCTTTTGACCCAACTGCGCAATAAAAGTAACGTTTTTTTCTGGTTTAAATAGGTATGTATGAATCTAGAAATGCAGCATGCCCGGATCATTAGCACAATGTACAATCTAAATGCCATAATATATTTAATGCAATATATTTAATATAAATATAATACTTGTGGGATGTCTTTTGATTCACCTTATTTATTTTTAGAACTGTTAAAATTTGCAAAAATTAACTATAGTTAAGTTTTGAATTTGGTACTTCTGGCATATTTTTTTACTTATAACGCCATCTAGTACTACAATCCCGTATTAATGGTGCAATTTATCAATAAGTATACAATAATTATAACAAGTTCTGTTAAGTTGGACAGATTTATTACAAATACTATTTTAATAGAACAATTTTTTTTAAATAATAATGAAATACCTATGTAAAATATCGACATCCTTTTCTCCTGTTAATTTGTTTGTTAGTTTAGTAAAGAGTCGCTGCGGGCAGACCAATTACGACTAGCGCAGCGTGCGCACCCACCATCCCATAGGAGCTCTAATTACATCTCATGTCTGGAGGTCAAATGACACTGTAATTTATTTTTTACCTAATCAAATTAATTTACATTACTTAAATAAAGCAGTACCCGTATTAACCTCAAAGATAAATAGTGTATCTAAATTTTACTCTAACAAAGTCAAATGACTTATTAAGTAGATAATTATGATAATGTAATTAGTGCTTATATATGATTTTATTTTTTCGTTTCTCTCAAAATAATTTTATGTATTAGCAATATGACAACTCGGATTTAAAAAAAAATACGAGTTTTTTAAATATCAAGTAGCTATATCGGCTTCACTTATACCTGTAGGTATCTTCGGGATTACTAATTTCGGACTCGATAGAAGCGCTTATTCCATTCATGTACTCTTCCTATTCACGCAACTCACAGCTATAATATGGTCATAGAAAAAGGCTCTTTGAATCCGAAATTAGTCTAACAATCATGAAAGCAATAAAATAAGTAAATGTAAGTGATTAAAATTCTCTGCACATCAAACATTTTTTTTATAACTTTGAATATTAAATAAGCTAACGACCCAACTGATAAAAAGTGGTAATCGTCGCTTATTAATGTGAACAGTACCACGGACATTGTAAAATGTATTGCAATACCCATAGTACCTCTCAGGCACAAAATAGAATACTCTGTGTTGAGACACAGAGACAGAAACTCAGGAATTATAACACCTGAGGGTATTGCTATATAAATACATACACAATAAAAATATAAAATTGGTATTAAACTGTTTGTAAAGACTCTTATGACACGTCGATTATTTAAATTTACCACCAAATTCGAAAAACAGTTTCAGCTGAGACATTAACCATTAACAGTATTAATAGAATGGCTTATATCGTTTATATCACTTAAAATAGATACAAAAAATATGATCAAATTGAGAATCTCTTTCTTTTGAAGTCGGTTGAAAACGACATCCGTTAGCTGAACTAATTTGTTTGTTAGTGCGGTAGGTGAAGAATCGCTGCAGGCGGGCCAATTAGTGCGACTCGCGCCAGATGACCCAACCACTCCGCATCTCTCTGATGGCTGCATAGGGGTCACATGTCAGTTTAATTTAATTTTAGAGCAGCTAAGTTATAAGGACTTTTTTTTTTTATGAAATAGTAATTCGAATCATCTTTAAAAGGAATAGATATTAGATATTTTATCAGTAGTGATGTTTATATTTGTTGCATTTGTGTACATATTAGCAACTATTAATGTTAACTAGGGCAAGCCATCTCTCGCCCTGGTAGAGGCAGCGTCCTTCTTAAAACATCTCCAAAGCCTAACTGCGGTTGCCAATCGGCCTGCGAAGCGTGGCAACTACTGGCAAAACCACCCAAGGGGGAGGATTGTGTTTAGCAGTGGACAGTTAAAGGCTGATATGATATATTTTTTTACAACACAGGGGGCAAACGAGCATGCGGTTCACCTGATGGTAAGTGACTACCGCCGCCCAGGATCACCAACAACACCAGCGGCATTGCAGGTGTGCTGCCGGTCTTTCAAAAGGGAATATATTATTTTCTTGAAGGTTATCTTGTCGTATAGGTTCAAAAATACTGCTGCTGGAAGTTGATTCCAAAGAATGATTGTACGTGGAAGAAAGTGCCTTGAAAAACGCACGGTGGAAGATCGCCACTTGTCCAGATGATTGGGATGAAACTTTAGTTTGTGACGGGTTGTATGGTGGTAAAAATCAGCAGCAGGTATCAATCCGATCAATTCCTCAGAACACTCCCCATGATAAATTCGGTAGAAGATGCACAGAGATGCAATATCTTTGCGCAGTTTCAGTGGGTAGAGTCGGACAGTAAGGCGTTGACTATCAATAGTTCGAGCCGCAGGACTTTGAATGCGGTCTAACGGAAGGAGTTGGTACTGTGGCGCTCCTGCCCATAGGTGAGAACAGATGATGATATGACGATGATGGATGTCAAACTAATGCAACAAATACTAATATACTAGTAAATATATATGTTTGATATAAAATATATGGCTAATATGAAATTTAATATACACATATTATTTTGGTTAGGGAAGGACATAGGCTACTATTTATTAATAATATTATTATATAAGCATACTATATCCTAGACATTTTGTTGATAATTTTATATACGCCAAAAAATAACATGTCACAATATACAATATGTTATACTGTAAGGCTGATTGTACCTATCATCCGTTGCCATTCTTGAAGAATTCCTCCTAATTATTAGCTTTTTTTATATCATAAAGGTGACAAAAAGCATACAGCCCGTCTGATAGTAAACGGTCACTGTAGCCTATAGAAGCCTGATAGATTTGGAATCATAGTAATTTTATCTTTGATGATATCACTGCAGTAACCTTATCTTCAAACCGAAACAAGACCATTCAAATATACTCACTAGACTGTAAAAATACAAGTGGGACAGAGGTTCCCATCCAAATCAATTTTATACTCATACTCATATAACGTCTTCCTCGTCATGTAGTTGTTACATATATGCTAAGAATAAGTAGGTAATTTTTAAACATAATTAATATATATTATTTTAATGTATTTTATACACAATGTACGCCTTTACAAAATATCATTTAACTTATACCTATTAGGTACGTCAAATTTTAAAAGCTTATTTGCAGCACGTAGTCCATACACCAATCAACCCTGATTAATTTATCATAACACCCTCGTTATTATAGTCTGTTTATTAATTAACCAAAGTTAATTACCTAATGGAAATGCACCAGCTTATAATGAATATGCTTGTGTTTAGCTGGTACTTCAATAACAACTATAACAATTGATATGCAGACAATTAAATTAAATTAAATTAAATTAAACATATTCAATTAATTCAAATTATCATCCATTAATGTACTTCAAATTACTCAACGTGCTATGGAAAGGGCTTGCATAGTTTTTTTTTTTTTTGGGGGACAGAATACGCAATGAGGATATTTGGTCACATACCTCGAAGAACCGACAATCGATAGGGTAAAAAGTTTCTTGATTGGCGATCCGGCACGGGCAAACGCAGTGTGAGACGATAGATGGATTGACGACCTCAAATGCATTGCAGGAAGGAAATGAATGCAGGTGGCTCAGGACTGTTCCTTATGGCAGTCTATGGGGGAGGCTATGTTCAGCAGTGGACAAATAATGACTGAAATAATGACGATGATGAATGTACTTTAAAGGTGAAAGATAAGCAGCATCATCGGTTTGAAATTATTAAGGTTCGGCCGTGTGGTCTTAGTGTAGAATAAGCGACTCCTTCCTTTCCCGTGGGTGTCGTAAGAGGCGCCTATAAAAACTAATGGTCGAGGAATGGGCCGTAACAACGCTCCTAAAAAAACACCAAATCCTAACTGCGGGTGCCAACTCTCCTGCCAAGCGTGGCAACTACTGGCAAAAGAAAGGCCCATCTTCAACAGAGGACAATAAACAGCTGCGACTTCGTCCTCGTGACTGGTGTATGCGGATTGCTCAATATAAATAGTGGCCTATTACCGTCTCCAGCCAATACGTGTGTGCCGAATTTTATGTTATTAAAGAGCGCTAAGGAATTACTAACAAACAAACAAACTCCCTTTCACTATTGTATTTGTAACGATAATAATAAATAACTAACTAGACGCAAACTAAGTAGAGCTTATACTAGATAACTTATAGATAAATTTATTTATAATACTCGTACATTTTTATCAATACTATATTATAAGTACATAAAATACTCAAACCAATATAAACAATATTCATTCAGAACTACCAACCATCTTTAACCATCAAGTTTTGCTTCCATACAATATACAACTGAGATTTAAACTATAATTCCACAACATAGCATATTATTTTTCAAAATCCAACCTCTTTTTACAGGGGGACAGGGATTTTCAGTAATGGAGACTAAGATTCCCATTGCTAGCAATATACCGACCAGGTCGACCTCCTCGCGGTTCTCCCTGGAAACTATCATGGTTAATTCCTGATGAATTCATCATGATGGGCTAACTGGCCTGTTTTCATTCTCATCTATCACATCGCCCTTCACTGGTGCTCCGCCAGCGTATCCCGTTAGCGCAGGCGGGGTTACCATACCATTTTCACCCATAAAAAACCTCTTTTTACAGAGGGGAAAGGGATTCTCAGTAATGGAGACTAAGATTCCCATTGCTAGCTATATACCCAGTCAGGTCGACCTCCTCGCGGTTCTCCCTGGAAACTATCATGGTTAATTCCTAATGAATTCATCATGATGGGCTAACTGGCCTGTTTTCATTCTCATCTAGCAACCTTCACTGGTACTCCGCCAGCGTATCCCGTTAGAGCAGGCGGGGTTGCTATTAATTACATTACACCCATAAAAAAAACTCTTTTTATATACGAGTATCACATTGGGAATGTATAATGTACATATACAAATTATAACATTATAAGCTTCCCGAAATCTTATTAAGTTAATAAATGTATTGGTTGTATTTCGGTTTGAAGGGTGGAATATTGCAGTGAATTGCAGGGTATAGAATAAGAATAACACCTGAACCCTCAGGAATAGCAACACAATAGAGATATCATGGGCGAAACAGTATACTCTGTTATGTCCATGGTACTGCTCATGTCTATAGGCGACGGTTACCTCTATCGCACACATCATTTGGGCCGTCATCTTTTTTGCCATTCTAAGTTGCATAAAAAAAAAGTTTATCAAAATGTTTAAATATTTGTTAGTTAATCACTCTTAAAAAGCTAAAAGGAATTGAAAGATTGAGTACAATCATATCTTGAATTGACAAATAATCCTATTTGAATTAAATAACCTAATAATATGAAATTAAATTCTTTACCTTTATGAAACTTGCATAGTAATCATATATATTGATCCCTATGGTATTTTTATTGAGACCTTGAATTGAATTTTGTTTGTTTGGATTTATGCCCTTTGTAGTATCGTAAACAGAATGTCCATGGTTATTGGGTTCCTTTTCAAAAAGGTTATCATGTAATATATGTGTTAATTAAAAATTAAATTATATTTCTTAAGATAAATATAAGTATTTAGATTTTAATTACATTTAGATAAAAAAAATATGTAGGCTTTCTGTTATCGTAGATTCGTTATACTTATCAATACAAGTCTTTAAATTTCCTAATTATGTATATATGTTTTATCCATGTCAAATTTGAAATCATAAATAATCACTAATTGGATATGTAATTAGAGATGTGTATGAATATTCGATGATTTATTTATTCCATAATAAGTAATTTTATCTATTGAAAACTAACAAGCACGTCAATTATGAAATACGAGTATATAGAGTTCATAGTATTATTTCGTCATATAAAATACTAGATGTTTCTCAGAGCTTCACCCGTGTAAACTTTATTATCTGTAGGAATTTAAAAAAATTGATCATTTACCAAATTATATTGCTAATTCTAAATTACGGAGGATTGTAAATGATGAATTGTGAAATGAAACTTTGTACAAAAGTCGATTACTTGGATACCTCCGTCCCATTCGTGTTTGAACCATGAAGCAGTTGTGTTTACATGGCTGTGTTTGATGAGTGGGATATGGCGTGAATTTACTGGGTACAGAGGAATAACACCTGAGTCCTCAGGAATGGCAATGCATGGGGGGTATCATGGGCGATTAACAGTATACTCTGTTATGTCCATGGTACTGCTCATGTCTATATGCGACAGTTACCACTTCCCATCAAGTGGGCCATCAGCTTGTTTGCCATTCTAAGTTGTATAATATATATATATATATATATATATATATACATACAAAATATATCCACCAGTTTCGGCAGTGCATCAATTGGTCATTCTTTCTTCAATAAAACTAATGAGATTATTCCGGAGGTAGATTTATCAAATCTTATCTATATCTATACATATAATAAAATCGTAACTGGTCACTGTCTGTACCTACATGGAAGATATATAAGAAAAATTATTATAGGAAGCCCAAAACAATGATTTTTAGAATTTTTGTCTGTTTATCTGTACGTTTACACACTAACCTCACTAACGGCTTGACCGATTTGAATGCGGTTTTCACTAATGCGTTTTGGTTTGTTCCACTTAATATTTAGTGTTTATTTTATTTCAATCATTTCATAAATAAAAAAGTCATATCAATCTAAATAATCACATATATAATTCTATAAAATATCCGACCAGTTGAATTAGCTGAAACTTTGTGAAGGTATTAGATACGTAATTATCATTTAAGTATATAATACAATATAAGACTGGATTTGTAAAGAGTTCCAAGGGGAATAATATACGGGAATTACATAGGTAGATGCGGGCAACGCTGCGGGAAACGGCTAGTGTAAAATAAAAAGGAGTCAATGAATATCTCCCAACGATAATTTATTTAGATTACAGGTACATTATGTTAATCTATAAAATAACATTTTGTAAGTGTTACATTATCAATCCTACGCAACACTTAAATAACTGGGTATGCTCACAGGCGGCTCTTGCCGTGAATGAATGATGGAGGGCACTAACGATATTTTTTTAATTTTATTAAATTTAATTACATTCGTTATTAGTATAACTTTTAATATAATCTTTTTCGCTTTCTTTTATTTCACAATATAGTCATTGTTAAAACAAAGATATTTAGTGGAAATAAGCAAAATGCATTTCCATACCTTGCTTACTTATAAAAATGATTTTTATATATTTTTACTAATATTAAACAAGTGAAAGTGAGTTTGTTTGTTATGTCTTAGCATTTAACCACCTGTACCAATCACTATGAAATTTAATATACATGTAATATATGAGATATAAAAAGATATAGACCACTATCCTAATCAGTCTATAAATAATTGAATAAATTTATATCATCTTGCGGGTAATCTTTCTTAAGCGAAAGGAAAGCCTAAAACTAGAGAAAAAAATCTCACATAACGGATGTCCTTTAATAAGTATTAATAATTTAGTTATCACATAAAGTTCAGATGCGATGTGAAAGATGGAACAATAATAATTACGTTGTTAATTGTGTCCGGTAATTATAGACACAAGAAACAGTGTTTATATTAAAGCGAATGAAACATTGCTCTCCTGTAGTGATGTAGCTCTAATGAGCCACTTGCTAATTAGAGAATAAACAAGCCGGATGCGGATTCTAATTGGCTTTTGGGACAACTATGTTGGGCTGCTTTTAGCTATTATATAGGCAGCTATTTATTACTTGTATATGTTTTTATAGTAAAAACAATGATATCACAGCTTGATCAGCTTTTGCGTATTTTTTGTTTTCATTGTAGAAACTTACTTGAAGATCATATTTGTTTCCTTTTGGTGCCAAAAATGCTCCACTAGTTGTTATTGAAATGAGTAATTGAAAATTTAAAAGTAGAAAATAAATAGTAGATTAAAAGAAAAAACGTAATATTATTTTATATAATAATAATATTATGATCCGGCTCGGCTTCGCAAGAGTAGATAGAATTTTACAAAATAATAAATATCACCTATGTTACTCGCTGATAATGTAACTTTCTATAGGTGAAAGGATTTTTAAAATCGATTAAGTAATTGTTCAGTTTATCTATTAGACAAATAATCAAATCTCTTTATACTCATAATATTAATATAAATTAAACCTATTTGCAAACTGTATAAAAGTTATGTACACCGCATGAAAATTTACAAAAACTTTTTTAAGGATAATACCGAATTTTTATTTATTTAATATTACAGTAAGTACAATTAAGAATTTCACTTTACAAAACATTATATTATCACATTTTATTAATCAGACAATATTTTAAAATGACCAAAAAAAAATGTTTGACGTTACACTAAACTTTGCGGAAAACCACGTAAAAGCAGACTATATCGAAAAGCGTATTTTGCTTCTGAATAAGTTATTTTATTTTAAGGATGCGTTATAAAAAATAAATATAATCGTTATATTAAAATATTTCTTATCATATCTTTCACAAATTAATAATACTGTATAGTATAAAATACAGTTTAATAAAATGAAGCACAAATTGTGTTCTTTTATTTTTATCAAAATGGATATATTTGTTTTTACGGCTATTCCTAAATTACAAAAGGTTTTGTTTATCTTCATACTACATTTACTTTTTAACTAGGATATCTATTATAAGTAGTTAAAGTAGTTGCATCTTATCATAATTTTTAGCGTTGTAATCAGTAACTGACTAGGTACTTACTTAAAAACAATAATTGACTTAAACATTTTAGCTATTAGTGAAATATTTATAAAGATAGACGACAATTTTCGTGTTCTTTTTTCTGTTTTATTGTGCAATAATAAACATAGATAAACAATATAAAAAATGGTAAACTAAGTTTTTTGTTTATTTTTAGAATTTAAACGATCATCATGAAATGGCAAACACGTAAAATTTGGATTACATTTAGAGAGATTCTTTTATCCCAATCACGTGGATGAAGATGCGAGCACAGCTAATATTATTACACTTAAAAATCAGTTACGGGGGTGAAGCTCCGCGGTAATGGTACTTAGATCATTAAGCGGGCTCTTCAAAGCTGTCGCCGCATTACACTAATTGACGCAATTAGAGGGATTGCCGAACGGAAATAAAAGTCGGCTCACCTTCATGAAACGCCGGCCCTGCC
The DNA here is from genome assembly GCF_026898425.1 of Galleria mellonella. Taxonomy (NCBI): domain Eukaryota; kingdom Metazoa; phylum Arthropoda; class Insecta; order Lepidoptera; family Pyralidae; genus Galleria; species Galleria mellonella. Next base: position 932,516 of record NW_026442172.1, on the reverse strand, counting down.
AATTAGCTTAGCAACTCGTAATTAGCCTCTCGAAGCACTCTTACAGCCGATTAGTCTTTTACACTGTTAAATAATCACAGCACATGAAAATAGTGTTCATTTTTTTTGTGCGAAAAAAAATGTTTCACAACACTGAAAAGTTTTTCGCGATCGCATAAGGTTGCGCTGTTCCTGAGCGCAGAAACGTTTATACAACACGAGCGCTTCTGAGCGAATGAGCAGTTCGGCGGGAGGAGGCTGCCGTACACACCGTAGTCTAGGCGGGGGCAGTCCTTCCTTTTCCCGTACGAAAGCTCTGCCATTGCGGAGCTTTTCGCACAGAGCCGGTGTTTCACTTACGCCCTGTTGCATCTGAAACACCGCTTAACTCTGTAAGTGGACAGATTTTATACGGTGTTATTGCATTTAGGCCTAAATATGATTACTACCGAATTAATATTTTAATAGGTATTAATTATATAAATATTCTTTTACTTATTGATCTTAAAATTATGGACGTATTCATCATGTTTCAAAGAAAATCCTTAATATTAATATTAATATTGGATTTTTATACAAACTTTCAACCCTAATTTTAGACATTGGAAAAGGCATATCCTACTTACAGTCCTGCTACCTTAAAAAAAATATGGTCCAATTTTGAAGTACTAAATTCGCTACTTTCAGCTCTACATTAACTCCATCAATACTTCATCAACAACTAAAATTTCGTGTCTTTAGCTCGAAATTTTGCATATATAATATACCAAATGAAACCATAAGTCCCCTTATGTTAATTTTTCTTAAATATCTCCCACGTACAAATATCATCAAGTTACAATTTTATTATATTAATAAGACTTATAGAGGAATATTTATATACATATTGAAAATATATAAAAAAAAAACTATAAGAATTTATTCCGGTAATCATTGTGTAAATCTGATTAACGGAATAAATTCTTCTCTACGCTTCATTAGGTGCCTACAGTAATTATTATTTGCAAGAATAAATTAGTCATAATTCACTAGTTTTATTATCAATGTGTATACGATAATTTCCTTTCAATATATTCATATGATATGTTAGTAATTATAATTTCAAAGTGGGGGAAAGAACATCTCAAATGATTATTATCTTTATTAGTAATGCAATAATTCTTGGATATCTCTAACATTTCCTATGATTTTATGTTTATTTAATATTTAAACAATTGTTTTTTCACTGATGGTATTAAAATTGTTAATTGTTATTTATGTACATACTGTAAATTCTAGAAATAGTAATAGACAATACAATATACTTCAATTTAAACAAAACAGAGATTTTTTGTTATGATCATATAATAATCGCTATCGTACTTTATTATATTGCTGTGTTATTAGTAACCAGCATATATCAAAGTAAAACTCTTCACGAGTTACAGATCACAATGTACCTTCATTGTTTAATTGCATTGCAACAACTGCAATTTGGCACGTAATTTTCGTGATTTTTTTACTAATAAAAATATGAATTAAAACATAGAATCAGGCATTGTATCGCAGGCATTACTATGTTAATCTGCAAGAGGTAACTCATTTTTTTTCAACATGTTCAACATATATATGTGTGTATGTATATACTTATTATATTTATGAAATTATTATTTATTGAACTTGAAAAATATATAAAAAAAATATACGTAATATGGCCTGTACATATATAAAGATACTGATAAAAGATACCGACAAAAACTAAATTATATTCACTAGTTTAAATTACTTTTATATAGAAATGATAAATCGGGTTTGCAAGCAGCAGTGGTAAAAATCATGGGTTGATACCACTTCACGATAGCAGCTTGTTATCCATCTTTTCTTATGAACGCTTTCTGTATTGAATCAATTAAACCAGCGTAAAAGGGGTGCAACAAAACATGATTTATTGTGGACACCATAATAGTTTTAATTAGCATTTCAAGAGGGCACCTTTAGATAGCTTGAGTAATCGTAAAACCCCATAAATAGAGAGTCATTAAAAATATACAGGAGCATAATTTTATAATTAAAATAATATTATAAGTGGTTATTTTAATTCCTGAGTTACAAAAGTGGTTTTAAGGAATAAATTGATTGACATCATCGTAAAGCTAATAACCATTGGGTTTAGAATGACAAAAGTTAAAGTGGTTCCTTATAAAAAAATATATTTTAAAGTCTACTAGAATATTGATAGAAGATGAGAATTCATCAATCTCCCTAATACCTATTTGTATGTAAATTAATGATAGATATTATTCCATGTAAGTACATAAAGATTTTACAATTAATTGTTGTGGAAATAAAAGGAAGGTGACACCTTGGATTTCTTCCATTGAAATAATTAGATATCATAATTATAGAACGATGTAGAGTTATAAAATAATTTCAAACCGTTAATTAACAAATTTTTTATATAATACTTATATTTGTATAATTTCAATAAACTATTTAGTCACATGTAAATCAAAATATAATAGGACAATTTAAATGTGCTTGCATGACATGAATACGCTAAAATTCCTAAATAAATCGGCGAGAATGTGTTGCGTTTCCGTGTCAATTTGCGATCCATTCAACGCAGCCCCACAAAAATCAAGGATACCAGTAAATGCGGTGCATAGGAATCGATAAATAACTTTTATCGATAAAATGTATTATAAATTGTATCGTAAAATGCCTAAACAGGTTTTATATAAGTAACATATACTAATTATGTGTAAATGTAAAAGTGTATATGAAATTGGTTACTTACGATTATTATGAAAAAAGGTACGTAGACGAAGTCGAATGTAAATACTAATAAAATATTGTAGTAATAATAATAATAAAGTAAAAAAACTCACAATAAAAATTATTTGGGTGTATATTAATCTACAGCTACAAGTGTAAGATTACGTGACCGAGAACACCTTATTAAAAACACTAGTAACACTTGATAAAATACTTAAGGTGTATGTATGAGTTACCTACTCAATAAAAATGCGCAATCTTGCCCTCCATGAAGTTTAATAAAGTATATGATTAATTAATGACTTTATACCATGCTATGTAGACGTTTCAACAAATATATTTTTATGTTAAATTAATTTTTAAAATAATGAATATTATTTTCTATTTAGACAGCTACAGTTTAATATATTACACTGTTTTAAAATAGGTATAATAAATGTAAATGTAACAAGAGGGAGTTTTAAAATTATTGTAATACTAAAACTTAATAGTCCAGTTTGCAGATATTACTTTTTATACTATACAAATATATTATTACAAAAACGAGACAACATATGAATTGAATCTTATAAAAGCCAAATGAGATCATTCATGCTTACCGAGCTAGGCATGTTCCAAAGTCATCGATAAATCAAACGAACATCACTAGAACGAGCACAGGGATCTGACGGGCTACATTGACGTATTTATTTTCTATACGAGTTTAATTTATTACCGTGTAACTCGAGACATGTTCGCTCACAAATCATCTCGGCTTTTACGTATTTTCAGCGACATTCTGTCGGCTACTCATTCTTGCCCCCTTCTCTAGCCATCTTAAAAGGGTTACTATGAAAGATCTTTTATGTTGTAACCACGTTTTTGCCAACTTAATGCACCGTTTACACTCTTATTACATAACAGTAAGGACTATAATCAAATAAATGGTTCGAGAACTACACATGCTGCATTTTAGCATTCCCTTTATGTAGAGTCAACCTGATTTTATTGAATAGGCTATAATTTCCATTTTCTTCTAGTGTATCGCAACAAACAAAACCTGTTCCTGTTTTAAAGTACTCTTTATTGAATTACATACGAAACACTCGCTTCTTTATTAGTTTACGCTGTTTCATAAAAGGGATTGATTGTGAATAGAAACCTCTCTCAGTTGATTTGGTTCTTGGTTTTTAATCATAGTTAATTGGAATATAAGTATTAAATTCTTAAGTACTATTTATTGTCTTTTTATTTTTATAAAATTGATCTATGCAAGTATGTAAAGTCATCACCGATCAATTGAATTACAATTGATTATATTAGATAAACTGTGAAAGAAGTCGAAGAAAAAAGTCTAGAAGAAAACTAGTTTCAAAACAATGGTAACAGTTGACTATATAGTACTTTATTAGCACTAATATAATGAACCTAATCGAATATTACAGTCGTGCTAAATTAGTTTGTTATATATATATATATATATATATATATATATATATATATATATATATATATATATATATATATATATATATATATATATATATATATATATATATATATATATATATATATATATATATATATATATATATATATATATATATATATATATATATATTAAGTGAACATAATTTTCACGTAAATAAATATGTTTAAATTTTGTTAAATCCACTATAAAAGCTAATTTATAAGTAAAACAAAATTTATCACTTTCAAATGGTTCGAAGATTATCCGAAGCTTGAAAAAAGCCGCCACTTCCGACGGCTTTCATTGAATTCGACTTAAACCAATTAATCACTCTTATCAGGTTGTTTCCTCGAGTTTTTCGGAGGGATCGACGGCTGACCATTGAGCCGTTGTTGTGGGGATAAACGGGAGCCATTGTGCGCCATTTCGAGCCATTGTTGTGGGCCATTGTGTTGACGACTGATGGTGCCGCCGACCGCGCCGTGTAAACTCACGATTAGTCTTCGGTAACATTTAAGAAACTCTGATTAAATTGAATATTATCGATCGAAATTGATCTTATCAAGAGAATTTTGTGTGTTTAATTCCGAAATATATGAATCTCAAAAACGTTGCAATCGAACTATATATGCAGGGATATAATTAAATTGATCATGTTTATAATATCCGTAATATAAATTTACTCTATTATTTTTTATAAGGATTGATATTTAATCACTATTTTTCATTCATATACGCTATTAGTCTCTTTAGTAGCAGTACAGTATGAAATTTATTTTAGATTATAACATAAACATAGTATTTATCTGTAATGTGCTGATGTAAAATTGTGTTTATTTATCAAAAGAGTACCCGTCTATAAGAACTTTAATATTTACTATAATAAAAAGATCGACATTATTTGAACAAATAAGGTAATCAATTCTATTAATATTATAAATGCAAAAGTTTGTAAGGATGGATGGATCGGTGAACGGATATTTGTTGCTTTTTCTCGCAAAAATTGCCGAACAGATTTTAATAAAATTTTATGCACTTGGTTGATTTGGTTGACTGGTAAAGAACACCGTCCGGTGCTAAATCCGTCAAATATACATAGAATTTTGACTGTGCATTAAAGTTTAAATAAATAAATATAATATTTTACATACTCATTCACGCAGGTGGAACGGCGGGATATAGCTAGTTAGTTAATAAGATTACTTAACTGATTTAATATAATCTGCTTTTCTAGTACCTCTATTATTATATTATTATATTTTTAAACACCATCTTTTCGCTTTACCAATCTTTAACTATTTTTCTTAATAAATAATATATAAATTACTAAAAATGTTAATATTATTTTCATATAATTACACTAAATAAGTATTACATCAATTTATGTATATCACAAGTAATAAGTGCGTACATGAAAAACTTTCTAAACATATTCAACGGTTTCACAAGCTCACAATGCCCAATTTCCCCCTCGTTTATTTGCCCCCCACCACTCTAAGTCTTGGCAAAGAAAACAACTAAACGGGAATTTGCATAAATTAAACGAAGGCACCTTTCGCCAGTTTACAAAGTGTGCTAATGACGGCTTAAGGCTCTCACGCGAACTGATTCGGTGTCACGTGACGTTGATTGCGAGTTAACTCTAATTGTTCATTTTATTTTAAACGTACCAACGCAGACGGCGCGCCACGTCGCTACATATACTTTTGGGGTGTAATATTACCTTTGCTGTAACCTATGAAACTTTACTGATAAGTAGTAGATAATAGCTGTTGCCCGCGTCGGTCAACCGTAATATCATCGAATCATTTTTGTATTCATTTTTTATATTACTTAGAATGACAAACGTATTGCCACTCGACCTATTGGAAAATGACAACCATTGCCTATAAATATAAACACTGTAGGCATCATACAATACACTGTAATGCCTATAATATCCCATTGTTATTCCCGAGGACTATGGTATTAATATTTAATTTATAATGTTTTGTATAATTTATTAACACTTAATATAGTAATATAATTATTAAATACTTTTTTATAGCATATACCTAAAACTTAGAACAATACAGAGTACTACAACAGGGAAAATATTTTTGTTTCTCAGATGTGAACTGATCGGTAATACGTATATACAAACTTTAAAGACGACTTTTCAACGACATTTGAACGGTTTATTTTTACGAGAATCGAGCCACATAACGCCGAATAGTTGCCGGTGATAAAATTCCAAGTTTTCAAAGCCTACATTTTAACCAAATCAGTTCCAATCAATTCGAATTTCTCTCTTAACGTCGTAGATATAATCTCCAGAAGAGCCAAATGCATTTTTCAAAGTGTTAACGTTAAAAGAGACAATGTAAACCGGTGAACTATCATTTAAGTTACATTTTACAATCGAAAAATTGAGTAAGTCAGGCAAAAACGAAGTCGATTAAAATTCAGCAATATGAGACACAAATATCGAACGTGACAGTATAATCGAGATATCCAGTATAAAATTACTAGTTTTTACCCGTGACTTCGCCCGCGTTACATAAATATGTTTACTGGCCGGAATAAAAAGTAACCTATATCTTTCTCCATCCCATAAAGTAACTAATTTCAATTTCATAGTGATTGGTTAAACCTTGAAAGTGCTATATTATTTATAACAAACAAATTTACTTTCACATTTACAATATTAAGTAAGATAGTGATTATTTACTTACCCGTATAAAAGTGGGGGGAAAGGGATTGTTAGCAATGGAGTTTGACAGCCCCATTGCTAGCAATATATATCAGGTCGACCACCACGTGGTTCCCCCTGGAAATCATCGTGAACAATTCTTGTTGAATTCGTCACGATGGGCTAATTGGCCTGCTTCATCCTCACCTATCATCTTTCACTGGTGCCCCGCCGGTGTATACCGATAGCGCGGGTGGGGTTACCATTTCATTATCACCCATAAAGAAAAACCGTATAAAAGTATTATCCTCTGGTGTTAAATGTTTCTAAGCCGCCTTCGTATTTACGCTAAGACTGATGTAGCATACCCGATGACGGTTTACGTGCTCTCTGAAGCACGAAATAAGTGAAAATTATCTTTCCATGATGCAAATATATATTTAAAAATTTAGATTTTTTTATAATAATAATAACTTTCTTTATTGAATAATAAATTATATTTAGTTAGATCTACTATCCACCGAACTAGGCCGAGTCTGTATCTCAGTGAATAGTTAAATAACTTCCTTTGACTTAAATATTTATAAAACACTTTGATGGCCTACGGAGCCGAAACATAGTCCTACACAATTGCCTATATGTAGGGAGACAGTGAATTCAGGTGGCTCTGGACCGTTCCTTATAGCAGCCTACGGAGGAAGCCTATATGCAACAGTGGATGGATAATGATTGATGAGTGATGATGATGATAAAACTCAAAGTACCGGCACCTGTTTATTCATTGCCATTAAAATAAAAGACAACTAATTTACACAAGACAAATGTAATTAAAAAATAAGGTCGCGTTAAAATTTGGACAATACCTAATAACAGAGAGGTTCATTTGAGTGTAAAATAAATCCAAATTTCGGTAGCTGTTGCAAAACAAGGGTAAAAAAATGCGTTTCACACCAAATAACAGCGCGTGCGCAGCCACCGTAAACAATCGTCATTCGGTCAATGATAATATTGTTAAGTAATCACAAGCCTAATACTCTTCTACCTAATACTTATTTTAAAATAATAATATAAGCCTTTATTTAAGAAGTAACGTAATAAACAATCAAATTAATATTCAATCAGTAATGCTTTCGTCATCCCTTTGTCAGAAGGCAAAAATCTTCACCAAAGTCTTCCATTTTAAAATAAATAGTGTCAAATAATCATACCACTTACCTGGTCCTCATACTAGGACATCAAGTAATATGAAAAGTCAAATTACAAACATCTAGAAGTAAAACGTAGATTACCCAATCACAGAAAAAAACCTAAATTGTTCCGATCAACCATCGAACCCGAGACCTCATTAACAGAAATAAATTTTGTAATAATATTATTATTTATTTATATAATAAATTATATAAATAAATTATCTAACTTGTATTGCTCTTTTGTCCTCTTTGTCTTTGTTTTTTTTTTATCTGATGAAAAAAAAAAGAAATTCTCAAGTCGAACATATATTTTTTTCTATTTGTCTTATCAAGTTTAATTAAGATCAAAGGTTAATGAAGAAGATATATTAAACAAATTATAAGTAGGCATATTTTATTTTAATATGTCATGTAATAAAAAAAACATGCATATAAATTACCGTGCGGTCCCGACATAGAATAAGCCACTCCTTCCTTTTTGTTAGTTGTCGTAAAAGGCGACTATGGCAGGGCGAGGGATAGGCAGCAGCGTCCCTTATAATACGAGTACATCTCCAAAATGTAACTGCAGTTGTCAATCCGCCTGCCAAGCTTGGTAACTACTGGCAAAAGTTCCCAAGGAGGAGGCTTATGTTCAGCAGTGGACAGTTAAAGGCTGTTATGATGAAGATGCATACAAACGTTGTTTGGTTGGGGAAGTTCATCAAATTTCAGTTCTTAATGAATAAATTCAATATATATATTTTTGTATCTCTGAGGTGGCAGACCAGCGTACGGCCCTCCTGGTGATAAGCGGTTACCATAGCCTATGAATGCTTGCAATACCGAGGACTTTACGCGCGCGTTGCCGACCCTAAAGAAACCTCTTCACCTCTTTTTTAAAGAACTCCATTTTTTTTAAACGACAGAATGGCAAACTATCTGACGGTCCACCTAATGGGATGTGGTAACCGTCGCCTATAGACATGAGCAGTACCATGGACATAACAGTACACACACATACTGTTTCACCCATGATACCCCCCAATGCGTTGCCATTCCTGAGGACTCAGGTGTTATTCCTCTGTACCCTATAAATTCACGCCATATCCCACCCTTCAAACCGAAACACATCCATGCAAACACAACTGCTTCACGGTAGAAACACGAATGGGACAGAGGTACCCAAGCAATCGACTTTTGTACAAAGTCTCCCTCTGCAGTAGTCTTTTGTAAAAACCTCAACAAGCAACTCATTCCATATCCTGAGCGTTCGTGCGAGAAAATATCTCTGAAACCACGTTGTACGCAACCATCTAGGCTATGTATGAAGATGAACTCCTTGTCGATGGTGAGCTGTAGGATGGTTAAAAGTGGTCATGGGCATCATATTGAATAATTCCTATGAGCACAGACTTCATTTTCAATTTGTAAACAAACAATATGCCAAACAAACTTAAAACTTCTATACTGTGGTAAACCGCCATATTTCTGATATAACTCTGCATATAATGTACAAAAATATACTTCTAATTATTTGTTGTCGAAATATAAATTATTTTGTCATAGAGTTTACCATAGGGAGACTTTATACAAAAGTGGATTGCTTGGGTACCTCTGTCCCATTCGTGTTTCAACCGTGAAACAGTTGTGTTTACATGGCTGTGTTTCGGTTTGAATGATGGGATACGGTGTGAATTTACTGGGTACAGAGGAATAACACCTGAGTCCTCAGGGATGGCAACGCATAGGGGATAGGCGACGGTTACCACTTTCCATCGGTTGGGCCGTCAGCTTGTTTGCCATTCTAAGTTGTATAAAAAAAAAGATTAAACATAGTTGAAACAAAAAATATGAAAATATATAGATAAGTGCCTACTTAAGAGCATACTTTATATTTCATAATATAATGATCACGGATAATTATGTCCTCGTATTCCTACTAGTAATAAAGTACAGTAGGAGAAAAAGCAAACGCTCATCTTATTTTAAAACTTAAGTTCTTTTTTAATGATGTGTATATATATGTAAATATAACGGGGATTTTATGAACTTACTATGTTTGTCGTTTCTGACAATTTTTTCGAATTCATTCGGAAGTCTTCTTCAGGGAGAATGCAGCGCTTTGCACCACGGCGTAATATAGTATTATATTATATTATCTGTGACGGCATCTTATTTCGCACTGCGAACTGCTGCGTTACACATATACATAAAATAAACGCTCATTTATTACATGTATTTATTATAAATGATAACATAGATGAACTATAACCAAAAATAACATACAATTACTTTATTTATAATATACAAAGAAAAAGCCGCAGTTTAAAACTACGTAGTTTAATGTCACGATAGGATATATTTTTCGTGACAAAAACTATCGAACGTACAATATCTTTTAATTTTTTTATATATCAACTTAGATCAGGTTATTAATAAAACGTGACGAACTGTATAAAGGAAAACACAATGTGAATTGGAAGATGTTTTTCTTCAAACCGGTATGGTACCGGTATTTGATTCAGAATCTACTGTTTCCCGCCAAGGCAATTATATTTTGGCTTTATTTCGTGCATGACAAATTGATACGAACGGACGTGACAAAACGGTAAAATTATGAACGCGGATTAAAATAACGAGATCGATTGGCCCACGGGTGCACGCCATGAGAAATGTAAACACAGGGGAAGACGAACCATTATACCTATGCTAATCCACAAATTAGACGATAAACAGTACATCGTAATGCTTTACTATAGAGTGTGTGTGTGTGTGTGTGTGTGTGTGTGTGTGTGCGTGTGTGAGCTATTGTACTATACACATACAAAATGCATTTACTGGTTGCAATTAAAAAGTTTAAGAATTATAAATAAATACACACCTAAATTGAATTTAGAAGTAGCCAATAATATTATAAACATTTTTAACTCCTAGCATGTGACAGTATAAGAATATTAAGATTTCACAAAATAACTTCTAACAAGTAAATTTTATGGACTATATATATCTCACATTTTCTTTAAACCGGTATGGTACCGATATTTGATTCAGAATCTACGGTACGCTACGGTAACCGTTTACCATCAGGTGGACCGTATGCTTGCATGCGACCTCAGTGGTATAAAAAAAATCACATTATTTCGTCATTAGAAATTTTAACATTTACTAATAAAGTACATACTCATTTCAATAGCAAATCTAATTCATAATTCGAAACTGTCTCTGGCATAATATAATAAAAAAGAACAACTGAAGTCAGCCAACCCTCCGTCGGCCGGTTGCCCAATCGTCCATTCAGCACGCGGCGTGGCCATAAAATTAAATAAATCCGTTATTTTTCAAGCTGAGAAATGTGCGGCCGGCACCCAGCGCCCGCCGCGCCGGTCAATCGGGCGGCATGATAACGGCCCACATTTGTAAAGATTTTGTCGGTTCATACCGCCCGAGACTATTCGACGGAGTAGTGGCCATACGTTTACATAGAGTTAAAATTCGTAGAGGTGGCTTTAATGTATTGTTTTCGATTTCTCAATTACATGGTCAGATAGAAAATATAGTAGTTTTTACAGACATATTTGTTCATGTAATCAGAATATATGCATTGTACGGTACAATAAATAGCCTTCTCCATTTTAAATTCTACGTATATACAAAAATCTATAATATTTGGTCGAGCCATTAACGCGCCATTGAGTAACAAACAGACGTCATTTTTATATCAAATACTAGCAATTCACTTTGGCTTTACACAGGTAGATAGATAGAGAAATTAGTATTTTACATTAGTTTTAATAGGTAATTTTTTTTATCTGAAATTGTTTGTAAATAACATGTAACTTTCTATAGGTGAAAAAAAAATTAAAATCGATTTAATAATTTTTGAGTTTATCTATTATAACATACAAACAAACGTACCTTTTTATAATACTAGTACAGAATAGTAAAGTACATATTACCTACTAATTCAAATTAATTCAACGTGATGATAACTGATACCTAAGCATCGTTACACTTTATTATTGTAATAATATAGTTTAGTACTTAGAAAATACATGTAGCAGTTATAAAAATATTTTTAAACTCACATAACAGTTTTCAAGTTAGATAACATTATAAATTCTAGTAAACTCTTAGTTCTGTGACAGTGATCAGGCACGCTGCACGCGTTAGTACAGCTAAGCCACGAATAAATGAAAATTGATTTTAAGATTGCGTTGCCCTAACATTGCCGAGCTGACAAATAATACAGCCTTCGCCCCACGGCCTCTGAACTCGGCACTACGATATATTTTACTTCACGATATTTGTTTTACTGTATTAACTAGAAATAAAAAATTTAATAAGAAAGGGCACGCTCCGGTTGTTCGAACATATCGAATGAAAGAAACTAAAATGAATGAATGAACACTTTTATTGTTACCCTCAATAGAAGCAATTAGGTACGCCACTTTTTTTTATCCAAGAACTACAAAATGATAAGACGAAAGAATAAGATTTACCAAAGCTAGTTACCAGTGATAATTTTTGATACTGAAACATGATCGCGCAATGTCAGTTGTAAGAGGACACTCCTAGTCATTTTGCAAAATATGGAAGTCTGGAAGAATTAAAATGATCGAGCAACTAATCAGAGAGAATTCTTCTCTAAAGAAAGTTACTCTAGTGGCAACTTTCTACTTTTTTATGTACAGAAGTGTACTTGTAAACAAAAAGCGCCCGGTAGGGATAAGTAGAAATGAATTTCCATTCATCCCTACCAATGGATATAGGTGGAATAAAATTCCACTCTTACCCCCCAGTGGGGAAACATTGGTAGGGACAAGTGAAACTGGCCAACTATGTGAGGCAAAACGACCTAACGACGTTAAAAGTACTATAGGGGATCTATAGATGCAGATGGCAAGGGATCGTGCTCTGAAGGAAATATGAGGTTCCCTTCTTCGTGAAACTAGACGTGTAACTCTGTGATCTAACTGATCATGATAACTAGATATAATATATTAAGTAAGTAGGTTTATATATAACAATAGTTTGTTTCAATATACATACCTTGATAAAAAAGTAAACAAGTTTTATTGTAATAATAACTGAAACATTTTTTAAATGAAATTAGTAACAAATTGAAACATTCAAATAATTGTTAGATTTTTTATTTGTACTAATATAAGGCATCATTACACTGTCTTTTAGTAGGGTCAATTATTCATTTTCATACTCATTTAAATTTTCATCAAAGTCTAACAAAACAGATCATAATAATAATTGCCAAATAACATAACCATTAATTCTATTAGAGTTTCTCATTTGCTGTAAAAATAAACAAGTCCATACCTCCTACAGGGAGGGTGTCAATTAGCCGTAGGGATGGGGGGTACGTTAGCGGCGCGTACACGTGACGTCACTCATCTGCATCACAACCACTGCTGATGCAAATTTAAACACAGTTTAAACTCATCTTTTTTGCGCAACGCATTTTTCATTTTGAGCGCCAGTTGGCCGTTAATAAAAAGTAACAAAGTTGCGAAGGAAATTGTTATAAAATTTAATGGTTTAATTTTATTTTAATATGTATATATAGTATTTTTTTATACGACTTAGAATGGCAAACAAGCTGACGGCCCACCTGATAGAAAGTGGTAACCGTCACGTATAGACATGAGCAGTACATGGACATAACAGTACACACACATACTGTTTCGCCCATGATACCCCCCATGCGTTGCCATTCCTGAGCACTCAGGTGTTATTCCTCTGTACCCTGTAAATTCACGCCATATCCCACCCTTCAAACCGAAACACAACCATGCAAACACAACTGCTTCACGGTAGAAACACGAATGGGACAGAGGTACCCAAGCAATCGACTTTTGTACAAAGTCTCCCTCTGGTAAAATATGTGACTGCTGTGTGGTCCCGGTATAGAATGGGCCGCCCCTTCTTTTCTCGTGGTATTGTAAGATGCGACTAAGGGAACATAATGACCCACAGAAGGACAGCAGCGTCCCTTATAAAACATCACAAAAGCCTAACTGCGGTTGTCAACCCGCCTGCCAAACGTGGTAACTACTGGCCAAATTCCCCTTATGAAGAAGGCCTATGTTCAGCAGTACCTACTGCTGTTAACGTCTGATATAAAACACAGATAATATATAACATCGACTTATTTATAGATACCCAATTCAGTATTATCTATACATATATATGGTTCAAATTAGTCACGCGTATTGAGTTAGATTTCATTACATTAATAGTTAAATTAAATACGCGTTACCATTTTTTGTCACGCAAATACTGAATATAAAGGCGACGCATTCATAGAATTTAAAAATGGGCCTTACCTATGCGAGCACGCTGAATAGTAAAGAAATTATGCAGCGTGAACGCATTACTTCACGAAACTAATTGTGAAAATAATAAAGAGAATTAAAAAAAAATCGTGGGAATTTGACGGTGTGTAATGAGTTGCACATAATTTTTTTTATACTGTTTAATATTGTAAGAGGGACGTGATTAAGTTTGGGGCTTAATATCCGGCGGGGATGCGCAAGACATAATGCACTTTCAACTCGTACGTTCAGGGTTGCCACAACTGTTAATCGAGTTTTTTTTTTTAATATTTTTATTATTATCTGAAAAATTCACATCACTGTTAAGAAGAAGATATCGCATACTAACACCCGGCAGAAAAATATTATTATTGAAAAAATAATTGCCTATTTGAATTAGATTTTTGTTGTTTAATAATATGTCTATAACAATTATTTGCTTCATGGAAGGATATAAATTAAATTGTCTCCATATTTACACTTTTCAACTAAAAGAATATTAAGTTAGAAGTTCCAAATAAATAAATACATATATACGGCTAGATTTACCTACCTAGGCTATCAATTCGATTTTTCCGTCTCTTGTTTTGTGGCCCTATTTATCTCTTACAAAATCCTAGGAATAAAAAATAAATAGTGACATATTGTTACACCATCATCATACGAAAATTATTTATCCAGCATATTTTCCAGAAATCAAAACTAATCTGAAGTAAATAAAACAAAAATCTAATAAAGTAGAAATATCTAATCATAATTCATTTTAACTTAGCGACGTTATAAAATCTATATAGATACCTTCAACGTGACGATATCAAGGTAAAATTTCATTAAATGCAATATTAAAGGCACAACCCTATTAATTTGCCGCGTCAACTGGCCAGTAGCGAACAGTATACGACCACTGTAACAGTAGGGACGCACGCTAGCTGTTGAGACAACCCTATTTGCCAGAATACAAAACGCTACGTATTCAACTTTATACCTTAACGTTATAGGAATAGATTCCATGGAATATTTTTTCAATATTTGGCAACAGAAATAATATGTTTGTATTATAGTTAGCAAGGGAGGACAGTGTGTATGACGTTATAAAATAAAATTGAAGCCACAAGGGCGCTTGACACGGATCTAATTAAATGATAAGTGAGATCTAAGATGAATATGCTCACTAAAGACATCACGGACTAAACGCTTAATACCTATTTCGCATCTAATTTCAGAAGACAAAATGTGTAAAATAAAATAAAATAACTTGTTCAATCCAGTAAATTTATTATAAATATTATAATGCAAATGCAAATACAAGTTACCAGCGCTGTCGAGTCCACCACATCTTATTATTTACTAGTAATCTACACGACACGTAATATGTAGTCTACTCAATCTGAGATTGATTAAATGGATATTGGGTCTGACTTATTATGAAAAATATTACTAATATAAACTTACATACTAATACAAAGTTGTCAGCTTTTTTATTGTTAAAAGTCTCATAAGCACACATGTTTTAATGTAATAACTACCAGTTTGACTAACCTGTGATTAGATCGAAAAAGCTCTACTAGTTTCGGGACCAATTCGGGGACCTTAATCATAAGCTTTTAAAAAAAGTCGTCATCCACATTTTAATAGAGACCAAGGAAGGGTACTTTTGGTAATTTTGGGTAATTTTTGCCTCAGCGCCGTTTTTCGCCGTTTCATATAAGTTCAATGCTTGAAATGTCGCGTTGAAAGGCGACACAATGAGCACAGTGACAGCAAAATAGCCAGTGACAATAACACGGCAGACGAAGAGAAAGACTACGGAGCCCAGCCGTTCATACCAAAAGATTTCCGAACGCCTTCTTTCTTATCTGTGACATTGCCGCGGACGCCTACAGCGGACCGAGGCGCGCAGTCAGGCTCGCTCTCTTGTCACAGGCACTCATGATTAAAGGTCCTGAATTGATCTCAAAACTATATGAGCTTTCTCGATCTAATTATACGTAAGTTAAAATTTTCCATTCCAAATAACGTAACAAAACATTAATTAATTAGTAAACGTCATCAGGTAAAAACATTATAATAAATAATATGTATTTAAACCTCTACCATAATATATGTACCGTACTGTGATTTATTCTGGTGAATGCCATTCTCACGACACTTAACGACAGTAAAAATAATCTTTATTTATTTTGCATGCAGCAGCCAACGAGTTCAATGGTGTGTAATCCACAGCTCGTATTAACGCAAGAATAAAGCTTAGGGACAAAACCGCTGCGTAATGTCATATTAGTTGTGATTATTTTGGCTTTATTTTTATTCGTTGTCATTATGCCGGTATGAAACTCTATGATTCCTTATTTAATATTAAATAGTTGAGATAATCCTTGCTAATTTGAGAAAATTGCAGATATAGTGCTGTTTGCGGATGATACTTCGTTAGTGTTTAAAATTGGACGTCAAAGTAATCAATTAGACGATGTAAATTGTGCTATGTCTGCAATATTAAATTGGTTTACATGTAATAACCTATTATTAAATTCCAGCAAAACAAAGTGTATAAAATTTACACTTCCTAATGTAAGACTAATAAATACACAGTTATTGCTTAATGACGAAATAGTAAATTTTGTTAATGATACAGTTTTTTTAGGTATAACAGTGGACTCGAAATTACAATGGGGGCCCCATATTTCAAAATTGGCCAGTAGACTCAGTTCTGCTGCATATGCAATTAGAAGAATTAGGCAATTAACAGACGTGGCGACGGCTAAACTTGTATATTTTAGTTATTTCCATAGCATAATGTCTTATGGCATACTGCTGTGGGGTAAAGCAGCCGATATAAATACTATATTTGTTTTACAAAAGAGAGCCATACGTTCTATTTATGGTATGGGTTCAAGAGAGTCATTACGTCAGTGCTTTAAAGACTCAAATATCCTCACAGTTACTTCACAATACATTTATGAAAATATTATGTATACACGGAAGAACTTAGCGAGTTTTAAAAAACTCAAAGACTATACAAGTAGAAACTTACGCAATATAAATAAGCTTATTTTACCTAAATGCCGTCTGCACAAAATCAGTAATTCATTCTATGGTAATTGCATAAGATTTTATAATAAACTGCCGGAATCTGCATTAAATCTGACAGAGAGGCAATTCAAATCTTATATTAAACAATTTTTATGTAAGAAAGCCTATTACAGGATAGACGAATTCATAGATGACAACATATCAAGTAAATAATTAGTTTATTAGCATACAACGTTATAATTTTATTTTCTCATTGCTTTCTTGATTTAATTGATTAATTTTAGAAATATGAAAGCGTAGCGGTTTTTTGTATTAATTGCCGCATGCATTCTTATGTAAAATGTGAATACTATAACTATCAGATGGCAATTGTGAGTAGCTTTGACGTGGTCTAGTGTTTTGAGTAGTCATGCTCACTAAAATGTCCAGACTTGTGGCGGCGTGGTGGGCCGGGTCATTGGGCTCCCTAAAATATGGTCGAGCGCAGTGATGGCTGGCTCATCCGTCATACTCGTGAACGGGTGCTGCTTGTAGGGACTGGTCTGCTCTAATCACTATGACTGATTTCCTCTTATTAATTGTTTAACCAGTTGGTTATGTATTCAATTTTTTTTTTATTTTTGAGTATTTAATTGAATTAGTGCTAATTGGTGGTTTGTATTCACACAATTAAACTTAAAAATGTAAAATAATAATAAAATTATTTAAAAGAGCATCACGCAAGTTTCTTGCTCGTTCTTCTTGTGATGAGACAGCTTTCCGAACGAGCGGTAAATTAAAAAAAATGTAATGACTTTTCAAAAGTGCTTCAATGTAAGTTTATTTGAATAAATGATTTCTATTCTATTCTATTCTATTCTAATATTATAAATGTGAAAGTCAGTTTATTTGTTTATTATCTCTTAAATTTAGTATACACGTACTGTTTAAGAGGATACAGGTTACTTTTTATCCCAGTCAGTAAATGTATCTCGGTCGCGCAGACGAAGTCGCGGGTAAAAGCTAGTATTATATATACATAAAAGACGTCTGTACATTATATACGATTAAAGATACTATATAAAGACACATATATAGTTAACCGTCTTGTAAATTTCGTACATAGATATTCCGTAAAGAATATATTTATATATTTATTTAACACTTTATTGCAGCAACATAACAGGATTTGTTGAACAATTTTCAATACGTATAGTGTAGTACAAAAGGCGGTCTTATTGCTAAGCAATCTCTTCCAGACAACCTCTGGGTAGAAAGAATTAAAGTATAAACAGGTAGGTAGGTAAATTGTTTTAACTTAAAAAAAAATTAAAAGTATTTAATTAAGTTTTATTTTTATACCTACATAAGTTAAACGACTGCCCTGCCAAAAACTATCCACTTTCGTAAAATTTATATCCAATATTACTCAGGATCATGTAAGGTTTTTGACGATACCTCTATATTCAAATCTGTTCATGCATTTATAAATTATAACAGAATAAAGAAACTTAGACACTAGGTTACAAAGCGTAATGTGAGTAAATTACGTAGATCTTACTATGTTTTTCATACTGAGCATAGAGTAGTCATTTTAAAAGGTTACTTCTAATGTTTGTTATCACTAGACACATAACAAACTGATAAACTACCTAGTACTACTACTGTTTTTTTTTTTATAGGTGAAAATAGTATGGTAACGGTAACTCCGAATGCGCTAACGGGATACGCTGGCGGAGCACCAGTGAAGGGTGATAGATGAGAATGAAAACAGGCCAGTTAGCCCATCATGATGAATTCATCAGGAATTAACCATGATACACACATGATTAGCACACCTGCAATGCCGCTGGTGTTGTGGGTGATCATGGGCGGCGGTAGTCACTTACCATCAGGTGAGCCGCATGCTCGTTTGCCCCCTGTGTTGTAAAAAAAAAATGATAGTTTCCAGGGGGAACCGCGAGAAGGTCGACCTGGTTGGGTATATTGCTAGCAATGGGATTCTCAGTCTCCATTACTAACAATCCCTTTTCCCCCAGTACTACTACTGTTGCGGCTATCCTATTACTAACTCCAAGATGCTTTAAAAAAATTTAAAAAAATTAACAAATATTTTAGCATAAGCAAAACAATTGATTTTAATTTTCTATATGTACTTTTAGAACCACACGCAAATTTTCACATATTTCTAATATCTGAACAGTATTTGTTGGGTTAAAGGATCATTTCTAACTCGTAGTTAACCACATTATATGGGATTTGCACCCATTTTTATGCTTTTGTATGCGGTAGATAGCTGTTGTGCGCTTTTAAATAATCGCTTTCGTGCATTCACTAGCACAATCATCTCCTAGATAGAGTTTATAACATTTAGACCAGACATTTTTGATTCATTGAACTAGTTTATTGATTTATGAAAATTAATACATAGAATTATTAATTTGAACTAAATTTATTAAAAAGTAACAATAATATTGCAAAATAAAATTATTAGGCAGTGTTTCAAACTTCATAAAAACTTCTCGCTTCATGCTATTTTTAAATCTGCTATATTATCGAGAAGAGCTGGTAATATATTTTGTTCCTCCTTGAAACTATAGTGTCCTATTCCAAATAACTGTTTCACAATGGGCTAATTGACCTGTCTTTTCATTCTCTAGTACTACCACAGTATACACTTAGCGCAAGCGAGGTTACCACTCCATTACCATGTATTTAAAAAAAACCTCTAATAAAGGAGCGGCACCTGAAGTCGAAGAATTCTATTCTATCAGTTTCTAAACTCTAAGCTGACTGTGAAATGGCCGCACGCGCAAGCCACGCGCCGCGCGGTCGCGGTTTATCTTAGCTTTATCTAGAAGCACAGCGCGTGCGTGTGACACTTTCACTCGAAGGGGTCATAATGACCACTCACCGAACATGCAATTTATGTTTCAAGCCCCATTGAGTGACAATTACAGAACGCATTTTTAGCTACGATATTTGGACATTAAAACGCTGTGCTCTACGCTGGGAGCAAGCACAAATGACTTCAAAATAAATTCTGTAGCTAATTTATTTTATAACAAACTTCATAAAATACTTCCAATTAGGTGATTCTCAATTTCTCAATGTTTAGAACCAGTTTTGATGATATATATATATATATATATATATATATATATATATATATATATATATATATATATATATATATATATATATATATATATATATATATAAACATATGTACTTCCACTTTCATTTTATTTCATATAATAGGATGACGCTTATCTCTAAATATAAATAAATAAATTTATAACAAGGCAGATATCTCAGAACGTCCTTAGTGTCATTGTTTCACTGAGATGCATACATTAAAGAAAATTATGATGCTGATCTTCTATGATGATAAAAGGTATTGCACTGCTCATTATTGACGAGAAGTTCGTCTATATACCGGAAAACCGCGTCAGATTTTCCGTCGACCATTTTCATAGAGTCTAAATGAAAGGGTCCTTTTTCAAAAAGTCACCACAGATGTTGCAGACCTCCTTATGATACAAAACCAGTTTATTATCAGAGGAGCTTTATGCTTATTTGGCAGTTCACCATCATTATAGTAAAAAAAAATAGCTACCCTTTAGAAAAAATAATCAAACAAAAGTGGGGTAAAAACAATAAAAATAAATTACTAAACCAATTATTAATCTGTTTCAATTATAAATATTGTCAACACATTATATGTCTCAACGCGACGCTAATAAAATAAACACAGAAGGGTACCGACGAAGACGTCACCCTCGTCAGATCTCCAATAACCCGTACCGTAAATATACCTGCATAGCTGGCGCTCCACAACGCTCATTTGTACTGCCGACATTTTAATAATCGCATATTTTTATGGAGTCGCAGGCACTTGCGCTAATCATGCAAATTGTAAACAATCTATTTATTTAAATAAAGTAAAATAATTAAAATAACACAAGTAGAAACACAAAATTTAGTTATTGTGCCACATATAGGTATATAAGTAATAACTTAAAATATGTGATTACATTTATACCTAGTTTTATGTTAATGTGTTATATTACAATCCTGTCTAATATAGCACTATATGGTTCTATGTTACTAACTAAACGGTAGGAATACTCACATCTATCATTGCTTAAAAAAAGATTTAGCAATATCCATATGTATTGATTGAAAACTGAAAGTCATGGACTATATTATCTGTGTCGTGAATTATAAACCTCTTATGTCCTCTGTGCCGTTCATGTCTACAGACGGTTACTACTTTTTAATAAATGAAATGTCAAGTTGTTTATAAAAAAATAATAGATTCTTCTTCTTATATATTTTTCAGATAAAGTATTACGACAAAACTATCAAGACATATTTGGAATTGTTTGATTTCTCGTAATTAACCATTGGAATCTGACCGATTTCAATCCAATCAGTTCGCACTTGTGATCCCAGTGTCTTTCTACTTACTATAAGTACTAAAACAAATTATAAAACTTTTCATATGATGCAAATGTAATATTAGTAATTTCGAAAAAATCCTAATATACACTACTCTCGTAACACACATCGGCCCGCGCATCCCTAGGCCGCCGCCGTGTCTTTAGAATTTTAATTAAATTGTTCATTGGCTCAATTAAATCGATTATTAAAAGCGTACCGGAGTACGTCGCGCGCCTCACCGTCCCGGGTCTCGCACAATGTTGCCATTATTTCATATTACTCGCATCCTGTTTGTCATTACTACCTATAAGAATATATGTAATAAGTAAATATAGACAAATATATGCTCTTTTCTATTATAATTATAATTCTTAAAATTGGTACAAACTTTAGGTACTCAATCAGAGCTAAATGGACTTCAATAAAGTTTGTTACAGATACAGTACCTCATTTGTTGCATTAACATACGAGATACATTTAATCTCAATTCCATGAATATAACTGCAAGATAATCGTTAATTATTTCTAATGAAAATATTATTTATTACAGAGTGCAATAAGGAATATTTAATTGTTAATTAGAATAAAAGGAATTTTATCTTATTTCCAATTTATTTATTGAATATATACTTACCCCCTTATTAAAAAAAACTAAAACCAACTGCAAACTTGTTTTAGCTATCGAACTGTTTTGTTACTTTCTTTCAAACTGTGAATAAAAGAAAAAAACAAAGTAGTTCAGTAGCTAAAATAAGTTTATATGTGTGCCACTTTTAAATTACTGTTTTCATTTAATATTGTATCATATATATCACGTTTCACTGTTACTTATATTTTCTGTTATTCCTGTGTACGATCGACTGGTAGATAACGCCATATGGTATTAAGTCCGCCATTTACACTATCTCTAGGAGTGTTAAAGTTTAATAAATAAATAAATAGGTTTATGAAACGTTTAATTTTCTTATGAATAACGCTCTTAGCGTTAGTTGTAAACCAGAGACTGTTGGCAGATTTTATATCTTTGATACTATCTACTTTTACTACAATACTATATAATGATACTAATATTTACACATAGCAGAATTTATTATAAACAATTCATATGCCTTAATCTCTGTTATTTTTATAATGAAACATGTAAGTTATTATTATATCAACCGTTAACTGTCTATCACTTAACATAGGCCTTCCCCATAAAAAAGAGTTTTACCAGTAATTGCCAGGCGGGTCGGCAAGAGCAGTTAGGTTTTAGTGATTTTTAATAGGAACGATTGAGTTCCCTTAGTCGCCTCTTACGACACTCACGGAAAAGGAAGGGGGCGCCCATTTTAAACTGGGACCAAATGGCGAATGTAGTAAAAATAAGGTATTTGACTGTACTATAGCCTTGTTCTACTAGCAACTAAGTACTTTTTATGTACGAGTATTTCAATTTATGAAACTTTTTTGTATGATAGTGTCTAATGATAAGAACTAATCCATTGATTTAAGAAATGTGATTCTTGGTATTTGTCTGTTGCATACGCAACGAATCGGAATATCAATTAGTTTAAAACATATATTTCATAACTATCCATTTCCCGCGGCGTTGCTTGCTTCTAACTATGTAGTTCTCTTATATAATTCTCATTGGAATTCTTCATGAATCCGGTCGTATGTTGTATTTGTACAAAAGTCGATTGCTTGGGTACCTCTGTCCCATTCGTGTTTCAACCGTGAAGCAGTTGTGTTTGCATGGCTGTGTTTCGGTTTGAAGGGTAGGATATGGCGCAAATTTACTGGGTACAGAGGAATAACACCTGAGTCCTCAGGAATGGCAACGCATGAGGGGTATCATGGGCGAAACAGTATACTCTGTTATGTCCATGGTACTGCTCATGTCTATAGGCGACGGTTACCACTTTCCATCAGATGTGCCGTCAGCTTGTTTGCCATCCTAGGTTGTATAAAAAAAATACACTTAAATGATAATAAATTTAACTGATTGGTTATTTTGTAGCATTTTATATGTAATTCTTTAGATTGATATAACTTTTTTATTTATGAACCGATTGAAATAAAACAAACACTAAGTGTTAAGTGGGGTAAACCGCAATGAAATTGTGAAAATCGCATTCAAATCGGTTAAACCGTTTCTGATATTAGCGCGCACAAACGTACAGACAAATAGACAACAATTTTAAAAATCATTATTTTGGGTTCTTTTGCGTTCATAAAGCCCCTCTATATCAGTTTCTCTTATGTATCTTCCATGTACAAATAGCGACCAGTTATAATTTTATTACACTTATTTACTGATTACTACACAAGGATTAATAAGGTATTATTTCTTTTACGCAAATGATGTTTTTCAATTTAAGGTATACTTTAAAAAGTACAAAATATTTTTATCAAAAGAATATATCATAGAAATATTAAATAGAAAAATGTTCAATAAGATACAGTACAGTAGACCTGGAGTTCCTAGACATAACAACTTAGATGAAATAATTGCATATGCACTGCCTATTACCGCTGCCATAACAAAATTACTACCGAGCATAAAATAACGAATTTTAAACTGTAGCCTTTTGTAATTACA
Source organism: Galleria mellonella (assembly GCF_026898425.1). Classification (NCBI taxonomy): domain Eukaryota; kingdom Metazoa; phylum Arthropoda; class Insecta; order Lepidoptera; family Pyralidae; genus Galleria; species Galleria mellonella. The sequence continues at coordinate 908,125 of NW_026442172.1, read as the reverse complement.
GTAATTTAAAAAAAAAACTACATTTTATAATATTTAATGAGAAATTATTATTTTATGTAATTTGTCAAAATCTTAAAAAAAATTATTTGTGCCTATGCTTGCGAATTTGTCTTTGGAACTGGGTCATTATGGATCCTGTTACATATTCATAACCCTCATTCTCATTATAATAATGTTATGCTAATTAATACTTATTGTAACATTATAGAATGCAAATATACAAAATAAATGCAAAATATGGAAAGATAGGTACTTATGATAAGTATGAAAACATAATTTTAAAATTTCTCTTTAGAGTCGACATGTTTTTTTTATATTTCTGTCAAAGTTGCAGTTTACGTTTTGTCAACAGTTTTACAGTAACAATGATTGTACTTGATTAATTATAAAGTTATTTATATGCAGATATCCAATTTCCTATTAGTGTTCTACCTAAATGTGAAACAAGATTTGAATTAAACTCGATGCCCAGGTGAAAATAAAATGGTAACCCCGCCTGTGCTATTGGTATGCGGGATACCAGGGAAGAATGAAAGGTAAGGATGAAAACAAGTCACTTAGCTCATCGTGAATTCATCTGGAATTAACTACGATGATTTCTAGGGGAAACCATGTAGAGGTCCACTTCCAGGTGGTTCCTCCTGGAATATTTCTAGCAATGTGGCTACATGACCCAATTATTAACAATACCTTCATCCCTCCCCCCTCCCCATATCATGGATTAAAACATAGGACAGTTTTAATGTTTATACGGACAAAGCCGCAGGTTGTAACTCTTGTCAAAAATATTATAGTTTGAGAATATTTACCTACTAAAAACATAAAAGTACCATGAAGCAAAGTAAAACTGAATTACTTTTAAAAGAATTTCCTATTTATTTATTTATTATCTTTAAAATTTGCATAACTACGGAACTCTCAAAGCGTAAGTTCTATTCGCACATGACCGAGGCTTAACACCTTACTCCTCAGGAATAGCAACGTAGGGAGGGTTACCGTTTCCCATCAGGTGAGCCATCAGCTTGTTTGCATAAAAAAAAAAACTTTTGCAACTGAGAAGGTATTGTCGACATAATTTTTATTCTATAACTTGATACAATGAGAATCCCAATTCCTAGTCAGCTAAATTTAAAAACGCACTTGTCAAAATTGTTTATAATCATGCCTGGATCCACATGTGAAGCCTAATAATGTATGGTATTGAAGGAAGGGATATTATTTTACACACGTACCTATCTATAGCTTATGTTGCAATTAGCACCAATTAGTAACGACTATAAATTGTACTATCGGTTTGAATGGCCTGCTGACTCCCGGGGGCGCCATCAGCTCTTAATTTACGGCTTTTCTTACGCATATTGCCAATTTAAGACATCATATATACTAACTTACATAGACATAGGTATGATACTATAACAGGTCATAAATTTCTATCAAATTTGTTTTAGTTTAGTTTTTAAATCAAAATAATTGCGATTTAAATAATTAGTGCAGTTTTAGACGAGTTTTCTTCTGCAAACACTCTTGTATTGTATTGAATAAGGTTTTTCCTAGTACTACAATATCGTCAAAAAGGGTATATTAAGGTTTCTTTAGAGTCAGCAACGCGCACATGACACCTCTAGTGTGACAGGTGTCCATAGGCTACAGTGACTGTTCACCATCAGATAGAATGTACACTTGTTTGCCATTTTCGTGGAATGAAAAAAGAAAAAAAGCCGATTTTGTCACGATTGAAGTCGGTATTTTCTTTTTTGGAGAACAAAATCTTAAATTACTTACACATAAATAAATTATGTAAGTGTTAAGGGAGTATTCTTTAAATAAATTTTTACATTTTCTCCAAAAAATGACAATGAACATGGGTCAGAAATGACAAAAAAAATCATTGTCGCATACAGGATTCTTTCAAAATTTCAATTGACCACAAAAAAATACACGACTTCGCAAATATGTATACTTACTGCTTTATGTCTTTCCGTTATAATATAATATAATCTATTGGATTTGATAAGATTTGATATTTTCTTTTCCACTTCTTTGTAATTTTTGGACTAGATTTGTCATATTTCCTTGTGTGTGCTATGTATGTATTTATATGTGTATGTTTATGTATTTTGTATGAATGTTATATGTGTATATGTATGTATATATATATGTATGTGTATGTGTATGTATGTATGTATATATATTGTTATAGTAAGTAGTTTAATAAATTATATGTATTTGATATTTTTGTGCATTACATGTTTTTGTATTCTGTGCACGAAAATTGTTGATTCACTCTTGCGCCACCTGCCCTTTTCTATCTGTTCTCCCTTAACTAAAGGTTGTCTGTAAGAGATTGCCCTAGCAATAAGACCGCCTTTTGTACCTTTATGTGTATATTTCAATCTGTATTTATGTTACTGTATTTCATTTGAATTATTCACTTGTCATTGTATATTTTTATTTATGGTGCAATAAAGAGTTAAATAAATAAATAAATAAATAAATAAGTCGACGTATACGATTGGATAAGTCTATCAAAAAACAATACCTCGTAGATATTATTTTCTGGCTTTAGGAAATCGCGTATCAAACAATCTTAAGAAATGTAAACGATAATCGATCATATTCGAACTAAGCGATGACGTACCTTTGAACATTAAAAAAATTACACAATAATAAATCTTTAAAAGCATTTCACCCGTTCCTTATTGGCAATCAAATGGCGATAAATAAGCTTTATACAATTTGAATATGTCAAAGCATCGACAAGTTTGAACTTTGGAACACATGTTCGCGCAAACTTTAAGTATGGGTAAGGAGTGATCAATCACTAACAATGGCAGAACGTAGCGGTACCCAAGGGGAAAAAAGTTGAACGGGTGTAGCTGATTTATCGGTGTAGTTAGAATTATCGCCATTTGCAATTCTTGCCGCGGCGAGTTTAGCAAACAACTTGGCGAGATAACGACTTGTGGGCGGGCGGGTGTTCGGGAACTTGCACACATTCTTTGTAGCCCTTGATCTCTTGTTTTATGGCATTAATGTTAAACTATACATTATAGAAAAAAAAACATTACAATGAAATTGTTTAAAAATAAAACAATGTGATAAATAAATCATTCAAATAAATGTTATGATTGTTATAACTATGTACCTAAGCATATTTCTAAGTGACTGAAAATTTACCAATAGGCAGCTAAAAATTATATATTATCTTCGTCGAATTCCATGGCCTAATATATCTATACTACTTACGTAAGTACTATATCGATTATTGTAGATACTTCAAAGTATTTTTATTTTCATACGACCCGTGCTAATATTGTACACAATTGTAATATGATCACAAATTAAATAGATAATATAATATATACTTACAAATTCTTTTATAGACATAAAAAAAATTAAAACTGATGTTAAAACACAGCCGAAAGTCGATGGTCTGGATGCAGTAGATACATTAAACTTTAGATACATATAATAAAAGGTACTAAAATATCAAAATGTTTTTGAGATAAGTCGAGTAAGAAATAATCCTAAAAAAATAAAACAGAATTAAATAATTTGATATCGATCAAGTAAGAAATATTAGTAATACATCTGTATGTAAGTCCTGTGACTTTTATGTATATAAAAAAACGAACAAAGACGTTCGACGGCGACACCGACAGATGACACCCTTGGGAACCTCAAGCGTCACGATCGACTTAGTTCAAATTTTCCGACAAAGTCTGAAAAGGCTTTAACTTTTTTCAGTATTTTTATATAATGCTATTGACTGTAATTATTAGGTATACTAAGTACTAGTTTGCATCAGCACTTTAGATAACAAAAATTTTAACCTAAATTGTCTACCTAAATTTGGAAAATCTGAGAAGAGTTACATCATATCACGAAATATAATTTTAATATTATAGTTCATAAAACTAAAAATTCAAAATAAATAAAATTTAGCTATGTATATCCAAAAAATAAGTTATTACTCGTAACTTCATCAGATTTTTTTCAGTATTTTACACGACGATTATCGATTACCTAAATATAACACTTAACACAATTTTTAGTAAAATCGCGTATGAATACAAAACAAACATATAAGTTATAAGCAGCGCTATCACAGACAATCACAAACAGTTTTCACTGTAATAAATGGTCCCACTGGCGTAATCAGTGGTCCTTCGATCCTTAACCCTCGAAGTTATCCATGTTAACACCCATCAAGCTAGGGTCGTCAAGACCCGAAACTGGGACATTAATGTCGACGGAACGACACCACAGCCCATACTACCTAGCACATAGCGATTATCTTAAAGTTAACCCTGTCGTTATCCTTATTTGCGATTGTAATGAACTATTTTATGGGATGTTATGTCGTGATTACCTATTAGTATTATTTAATTATAGTTAAGATAAAATTATATTCACGACGTGGTAGGATGTCCTATTTTTTTTAATAACCAAATATGTTCTATATATTTTATGGGCAAGGCATGTTTAACTTGCGGTTTTGTCCTCATGAAATAAAAATATATTATTATATTTTTCTAGGATACTAACGATCCGCCTTGCCTTCGTACGGGTACAATGTATAAACAATATGGTGTCAGTGTGGTTGATTTATAATATTACTCAAAATACGAGTATTACTATCGTATCCTTCTATTTATCAAACTCCGAATAATTTGTATAATTTTTTTAAACATTATTAAATAGTTACAGGAAGTTTATATCTGTGTAAATATATAATGTCAACGCTAACTTTTTTGTAGGTAGGTACATTATTTTGTTATATTGCAGCATTTTCGATGAAAGATTTTAGTAAACTTGATTTCTTCCGACATTTTAAACAATTATATATATTTCATATTTATATTTATAGGTCTTATTTTCATGTAGTTTTTATTTTTAACAAGTTATATAATATGAATATTCTAAACTCCAAACATGCAGATCCTTGACACTATCCATTATAAAGCTACCGCATAAAATTTTGCAGTGACCGTCTCAAGACAGTAGGTAACAGCGTACGGAATTAGATGCGGCTCGGATGGCCGCTTTGCGCCCGCACCAAGCCATTCCTTCGATATTGGACTATTATAGCTCACGTCAGCTTCCATTACGATGTTACCATTCTGTCCAATTTCCCATTGTTTGAAATGTTCAATAGAGACATTTTAATGTGGTGGGAACTGCGATGAGTATAAAAAAGTACGCTATTGAGCTAAGATATCAGTTTATGGGTATTATAAAAGTTTTTAGAGACTAAATGTATTAAAAAATTAAAAAATATTTCAATAAAGTAGAAAAATAATGAGATAATTAGAAGAAATACATGATGAATTTTTAAAAACGAAGTAACTCTGTGATAAGACTGAAATCTCAAATACGAGTTAGTAGAGTACCTAAGTGTAAACAAGCACGTTAAGAATAAACTAAATATATCAACTACTATTGCATTTTACTTTAATAATAACAATATAAGAGCTACAACATTGACATAATCTTCGTAGTTAATTTCGATGTTGAAGTAATAATTTAAAAGACTACCAAGGACTGTCAACGAGTAGGTACTACTCTCTCGTGTGCAAAAGCTAACAAAAGCATATGATTGTTACTGCAGTATTAACAACATATTACACTTTATAAATCAACATGTTGCTTGTGATGTGTATACAATCTAAACCTATTTAATAAAAAAATAGGAATTTTATCAAAATATTTAAAAAATAATATACGTACCACATTTATTAAAGCTCTGTAAAATATAAATTACATCATAACAAAAAATAAAAATAAACAAAATCACTTTTTCATACGTTTTGCATTATTTTAGCATAATTTTCGCCTGATTCAATACCATGATTGAGTGAAGCAACTGAAGAATTCAATAGGTATAAAAGATTCATAATCGCTTATTGGGAAATCGCAATGTTCGAGTTATGCTATAGGGACCAACAACAGTAGGTACAAAAAAAGTATCTCTTACCAAAATTGGTACGAGTGGATTAACACTCTAACAGATTACAATCGTTTCATCACCATTTATTGCATTCAATATGTTAATTATAAATTTATTAATAAACCAAACTAAACTTACAACTGGTGAGCCACGTCCGTAATTAACTACATCTATACCAGCTTGTCTCAGAAGTCTCGTGAACATATTTGTTTAGGAGGGAAAAGGGATTGTTAGCAATGGAGTTTGACAGCCCCATTGCTAGCAATATGCCCGATTAGGTCGACCTCCACGTGGTTCCCTCTGGAAACCATCGTGAACAATTCTTGTTGAATTCATCACGATGGGCTAACTGACCTGCTTCATCCTCACCTATCATCCTTCACTGGTGCCCCGTCGGTGTATACCGATAGCTCGGGTGGGGTTACCATTCCATTATCACCCATAAAAAAAACACATATTTGCTTAACATTGATCAACGCAGTAATGACAGGACGTTAAATTTAAAAATAGTGGCACTATCGTCTCTTCAGAATGGCCACCAATAACAGGTATTTGTAAGTGCCGCAGGTTTACTAGAAGATCATTTGCAGCAAACGCTCTGCTTCTGGTAGTATCTATATGTGTAATAATCATAATTTTAAACATAATATATCAATAATAATTATATAAAAGTGTGCTGGCAATAGGTATAACAGAATTTATAAGATTGATCCAAATAGCTATAGCTAAAAATACATTTAGATTTCGATTTGCAACTGCTCTACAAAGTTTTAATATAGCTGGCATTTTAAGCACTAGCATTTGATCTCTAGTAACACCCTGGTCTGCGTGATACCCTTGAAACCATCAGTATTAGATTGACTAAATGAATAGCATCAGGTAAAATAATATAACTGGCATAGGCAGAAATCATTGGTCCTCCTGGAATATGGGCTAATTCCAAACCAATTCCTCTAACTTTTACATCATCATCATACAAATGGAGCTTTGTAATTTTACAGTTCTGCTTCAACAGTAGAGCCAAATTTGATCCTACATCACTCAGAGCTCCTACTATAGTTACATGAATATTTCTCTTGTGAATTATGAAATGAAATTTACGATTGCGTGTTCACATTATTCGGGTTTTTTTTTTTATTAATAAAGAAAAATCACGTATGTTTTTGCGAATCATAGCATAGTCATTAAAATAGTTAAATAATTGTACAGAATTTTAAACAAATCTACCAAATCCCTACATTATGTTGATAACGTTTCACGTGACTGTGTAAGTATAAGTAATTAATGGCTGTTATCCATTTATAACAAAGACTTAGTATAACATACTTATATACTTTATAATCTAAGATTTATAACCAAATTTATTTATATCTACTATAAATTAATATCCACGAGTTCATAAGAGTTCCTGACTCATATTCCTTTTTAAAAGGCCGGCAGCACCTGCAATGCCGTTGGTGTTGTGAATGATCATGGGCAGCGGTAGTCACTTACCATCAGGTGAGCCGCATGCTCGTTTGCCCCGTGTTGTATAAAATGGTAAGACCGCAAATACTATCCTAAATGTATGTCCTAAATTTAACCCATTAATTAATGTTGTCATTAAACTCATTAAAATATATTCAAATATACGAGAATCAAGTGGCGCTAATTATATCTGGAACTATGTGACTGTGGTCGGTGGAGGATCTGAAATCGGACAAACGATATGTTTGATGTTAAGAGTTCAACCTTCAATTAGAAAACTAACTGTCCACTATGTACTAGACGAAACAGCTGGAGTAATATTTTGTCTCATCATCATCTCTCAAAGGCTTTACAGGAAAAGAAACTTTGGACAGACCTTTCAAAAACTCTAATATTGTGATAGCGACTGGCGGTATAACCCAGAGACCAGGTTTATCTAAAAGCTCCTGATTAGAAACGAACACCGAATTTATTAAAATGATCACATCCAGAGTTGCATAACTGCATCCGATACTCATGTACCGATGGTTTCCGAAATAATGAGGAATAGGGGGTAGATATTTCGACACAAAAAACTTATTTTGGGGTTACCACAATAAACTTCCTTAGAGCCCAAGCATTGTATGGAATGGAAAATATTCTGAATCTCTGCAAATGTTATGTACCAATGAAAGGCAGACACTCGAATAAAACAATACCCTTAGTCTTTAGTGAAACCGACGTGCGAAATGAGTGAAAAAAGAATCCATGAATTGACTGTTAAAATTAGGTGTACAGATATCCTTTTACAAGTGAAAAAAGGTTGGTCGCCTACTTTATCAATAGCATAGTGTCCTCATCTTTAAACGAGGATTATTGAACGCTTTGGAACGGTTGCCCTTCTAAAGTCAACGTGTATGTGGAAAACAATGATTTTAACATGTCATATTTCTCGGGAGTTGTAACTATTGATAAAAAGGGTACTGTTGAAATGCAAAGGTATACTAACTTGTCGAAATACGAACGCCACTTATTGGAATGAAGCATTAAGCAGTTGAAAAAAGACGTATCGAAAGAAAATATTAGACTTAGCATAAATTTGTACATCACAAAAAAATATAATGCTATTCAATGTACTTATAGGCATTAGTTTTATTTTATTGTGGCTAGAACAGTTTCAAATACATTTATTTTCAATGAAATAAAAGCGAATTACCAATTTATGAATCTATTTATTTACAACCCTACCCTAGTTTTATTTACAAGAACCTTTATTAACGATCAAGAATAACTGAATCATATCACAGAGAACAATTAATTCATTAAACATTTTTTATAAAACAAAAACTATTTTGAAATATACACTAACTGCTAATCTACAAAATACTTACATTTAATTTAGAAGTAATACTGAACACTTTTTCTTTTGGCTATTCTTTTGATCAATATAATTAATGTTACAACAATAAAATTATTAATATTGGGTTCGACTCTGTGACTTTCTTTGGACCTATCTCTTAACCTTACATTTTACTTTGGTAATTTCACTAAATTACAGTTATTTGAACCGTCATAAACTTAATTTATAATAATTTAAATTTGATTTGAATCTACCAAAAACGTAGTTCATATTGGCCCATCCATTAAAAATGTCGTTGTGATATCAAATTGAAGTTTTAATTTCAGTGATAGGTTAATAGAATATCTCAGAATCGAACCCATTGTTTGATTAAACAGTTCAATTAACCAGATAAAAAATATAAATATTAAAATTTTGTTAATAGTTATCTTCCCTGTTTACATTTAACAATTAAATTACACAGTTAATGCAATTAAGTTCTTAAAATATCATAATGGTACTAAACACCCTGATTAAATTAATAAAAAAAATTGATGAAATTAATTGCTTGAACAAATATACACAATCAATATAATAAAATTATTTGTACTCTTTAAAAGTAATAGAATTTGATATTTTCGTAATAAATAAAAACTTAAAATATAACATCAGAACTTTGAAAACAATTCATTTTAAAACATCATTTATGTCCATAATCTGTTTTCTATACTTGATAATACACAAAATAAACATATATTATTAACAAGGTTTATTAAAACTAGTTCAGACAAATGTATAAGCTGATCCAAATGTACAAGTGAATTCAGACTTTTACTATAATTTCCAGTGCTACGTTTGTTACAATCATGGTTTAACAATAAAGTTATTATTATTATTATACATTGTAACTTCGTCGTCTGTATATTTTTTAAACAACGAAATCCAATAAAGATATAAAATTGTTTAGCAATTATAATATAAAGTATAGATAAACAGATTACGCACGCACTAATTGCAAGACCAATCAAATTACTACTTCATTTTAGACTTTCGTCAGTCTTTTTTCATTTAATTGTGAATTAAAACACAATTTTATGCTAGAAAAAATATATTAGCATTTGTTGAAATTATTCCTTAAAGTTGAGGGAAATAGATTTAACTCATGTGGCGATTGTTTTTTTTTTTTATTTATGAATACAAATAATTTAAAGTAGTAGATAGTAAAAGGTGATATTAATATGTATACTCTAATATTTTTAATATACATATATATTATATTATATTAAAAAAAAAACGTTTTGATATCATATAAATATTTTTTTTAATCATAGATTCTTTATAATGAAAAAAGAAATCTGACGAAAGAATCTCAAAATGACTATGTTGTATTGTATCTACAACATTCACACTATATACAAAACAATATCCATCAAACTTTGGACAAAGGCAGATCTTTTATCTGAAATAAAAAATAGATTTTGTATAAACCACCTCAGGAACCAGTAAACCATAGATATATTTAAGGGAGGACCGGGTTAGCTGTGCCTCAGAATTCTCGGATGCTCACCCCATGATCAGGACTGGAGCATTCAGCAATGAACAAAGAATATCAAAAAGTACATATATGCCTTTTTTAAGGAGCTAGCTCCCAATAGTATTTTTACATTTTAATATTTCACATGTTAATGCCTCCTACCATTACTCCTCATTGCTTTTACTAATCTCGCTGCCAGATTCGCTAACCGACGTGGAGCGTATACTAATGGACGTCTCCTTGAACTGACTGATGAAATCTAGAAGCTTCTGAAGGTTTCTCTGCGTCTTGATCTGGTTGGCAAGCAGTTGCCGCTTCTCAGCATTGTGCTCATTTAGATTCTCCTTGAGTGAAGCTGCTCTAGCTTCCAGTTTTCGTAACTCTTCACATAGTTCTATATTTTTTTCTTGCAACCGTTTTCTTTCCGCTATTTTATCTGAAAATAAAAGTAATAAATGTGCAATTTAAATTTTATTCCAATTAAAGCGATGCAGTTCTATAGTCGAGTACACTAGCCACGACTCATACGCACAATGGCCTAAATGAGAGGCTAAGCACAGAAAATAGAGTCTTTTTCACAATCACATTCATAGTCAAGTACATTCCCACATGATATAAATTTTGTTTTATTTACAAATCAAGTAATGGCAAAGGGGATATTCAAGCATCGACACAATTTTTAAAGATTTTATAGTCCCTCCCTCCCCCATGTAACGCGTCGTAACATTTTTCTTTCCACTCTTCAAACATTAATACGATATTAAAACCTTTAAGAAAAGATTACATTACTTTCTAAAAAGCCATTAAAACACTTGCAAGTTCTCTGATGTTGTAAGTGTGTATGGGCGGCAGTAGTCACTTACCATCAGCTGAGCTGTATGGTCGTTTGGCTCTTATAAAAAAAACACAACCGCGGAAACTGCTGCTTAGCAGCAAAATACAAGAGGATAAAAAATCAATGCTGTAACGAAAACTGACCTCGATAAAGTTGCGCGTCATGGTCAGGGTGGTGAGCGTGGTGAGAGTGGTGGTGTGTGGTGGAGAGCGTAGCGGGCATGGCGGTCGGGTCGGGTAAGAGAGCGTCACATGCAGCACACCGCCCGTCCCCACAGCCCGTATGTTGCCACACACAGCACGTCGCACACCATACCAGCAACGACGGAACGTCTGGACGATTTTATAATTTATCATAGTACATGACAACACGCCACATTTTATTTACATTCATGTTGAGGTCCGTTAATTACGTGAACATAAAATGTAGAGGGGACTAGCAAAATCTTACCAAATGTCCTCATATAGTGAGAGGGTCAATAAAAATATTATATTTACTTTTTATTTTTTAAACAAATTAAGGGAATTATATTATGATATTAAATTTAATTATTTAAAATCTCACAGATAGATCTCAAAGGATGGAGCAAGATCACGTGCCTCAAAAATTTTAAAAGCAAAGAGGAAGCCAAGTAAAAAAAAAAAAACACCTCAAGTTATTAATGAACATCTCTAATTTATGGCACAAATACGACTACTGTTAATTTAAAAAAATCTTGCAAAGATTTCTGTTTGTTTACATTTTATTATAGAAAAAGTTCAAAATTATTTATTTCTTTTCTAGTGAATCTAGAGTATCAGAAAGGAGAAACTCAACATAACTCTCCTGTTATGATGTTAATGATGATGTTCAAATGATTATAACTCACTCACTAAGCGCAAGTTGATTTGAATGGAATTCGGTATAAAGATAAATTATGCGCTACTTAAATAAATTGATAATAAAAATTTAAGTGCATTGTCATTTTCTTACCATTTCTTCCACAGCTGTTACAAACTTTTTTCGTCGACGGATATACCGGTTCTACAGAAAGACCTGCCGGCAGAGATGCAGCCCACGAAGGTTTACCATTATTCCAACCTGACATAATATCAAACATAAAATTCAAAAATACCTATACTAAAACACATTTTTAAAATTTGGAATAACAAAAATACTGACGGGTAGTAGTCAGCGACGACCCATTGGAAGGCGATAATCGTCACCTACAGGTAAAAATTGCACAATGTGTTTCACAGAATACAATGTAAAATGATATCCCTCATACGTTGAATTTCTTGTACAATGATATATTTATATTTTACTGAACTACGTGTTATTGTATTTGTACTAAAATTGTACTTGTTGTAGTATACTGAAATTATTTCATTCAATTCCGCTATCTTTACTAATAGTAGAATTAAACAAAATAATGCTAATCAAACAACCAGTACAGTGACATACCCGTACCTTTAAGCTAAAACTTATTCATGCAGATGTTTATCTATTGCACGTCTAATGCTTACTCTTAAAATGTTGAAAAGACTTGGAATGAAATTCAGTAGCTTATTCTGGGTTATGGCCAATCGGTTACTAGGTGTACTCCAAAATCTCAGAGCAGAATTGAAATTGTTATCTACTTTAAAAAAAGAGAAGTAGCTTTGCTTATTATTTTAATTACAACTAATCTTACTAATTAAATTGTAACCAATTGATGTCTGTACATGGGAGATAATCATCAATTCAGCCTTTAACTGTCCACTGCACACGCCAGTAATTGCCACGCTGGGCAGGCAGATTGGCAACCGCAGGTTTTAGAGATGTTTTAAGAGAGACGCTGCTGCCAATCCCTCGCGCTCCTTTAGTCGGCTCTTATAACACCCATGGAAAGGGAAAGGATGGTCTATTCTATGCAGGGACTACACGACCAACATGTATACTATGTGTAAATGACATGGGAGATAAATAAGAAAAATTAATGAGGTTTCTTAATAAACTTGATAGATGGCAAAACAGAAATTTTCTGTTTGATCTAGCATCACGCAAAAACCACTGCACTAAATGCCATTTGTTGTATTCTGAATGTGTAACTTAATAACTGGTCTATGTTTTAACTTGACAGACCATACAGAAGTGGCATATTTAATTGATTTTCCAACTTGTAAATCCATAAAAACGAAATAGCAGGCAAAAAGTTAATGCATAAATAAAAAAAAATTACTTTGTCTAGTTTTGATGAACTTAAAATTTTAAAGGTAATAAGTAGTAAATAAACAACTTGCCTTTATTTTCTGTAGATGAACCTGATGGAGAACCCTCACGGGATGACTTGTTTTGACCCTGCCAATGTAACAATCATTCTATTTAGCAAAAAAATTAATGTAATAAGTTTACATAAAAGAAAATTACTTTTATATACATTTTATATTTAATAAAGTCCAGTAGTATTTACAAATTATTATTTATGCAATATTCACCTGCTGTTTGCGCAATTTTGCAGAACGAGTCTGCGGAGGATCATTGTGTGTTTGTAGATATGGATATTGGTTGTATTTTTTCCGTTTCTGTAAAAAGAATAAATTTTATTTATTTGCTTATATTTGTTTTTTGCAATGTGGTCGCTCCGTGAGGCATGTGAAGATCCCAAGAAACTTATGTGCTTCGGGACGGAGTTGGGGTGACTGTACCTTTTTTTATGGGTGTACATGGCATGGTAACCGCGCTTGCGCTATCGGTATACACTGACGGGGTACTAGTGAGAGGTGAGGATGATAAGGCAGATCAGTTAGCCCATTGTGATGAATTCTATAATAAATAAGTCACGATAGTTTCCAAGGGAATTCTTTGGAAACCTTTTGGAAGGGGTTCCTTTGGAAACCCATGGAGGTCGACCTGATAGAATATATTGATAGCAATGGGGACTAACCTTCCCATTACTAACAATCCTTTCCCCCTGTGCTGGTGTACTAGCCATAACTCATAAGCACAATGACCCAAATGAGAGGCTTAGCGCGGAAAATAGAGTCCAATTTACATTACATTACATTAGGGTTCTAACTGCCCAATTGCTAGCAAGATACCCTAATAGGTTGACCTCCACACAGTTTCCCTGGAAACGGCCTGTAGTGACAAATTTATAAAGAATTAACCAAGATTAACTGACCTGTTTCTTCCTTATATATCATTTTTATTAGTGCCTCACTAACATATACCCATAGCAAAGGCAGGGTTACCATTCCATTATCATCTATAATCCCTCATTGATACCCCATTAGTTTAACTAACAACGCAAGGAGGAGAAGGAATTGTTAATAATGAGGATTAGTAGCCCATTGCTAACAATATACCTTGTCAGATTGACTTCCTCGTGGTTCCCCATGAAAACCATAGTGATTGATTTATTATTAGATTCATCACAGTGGGCTAACTGACCTGCTTCATCCTCACTTACCATCCCTTACTAGTACCCTGCCAGTATATACCGAAATCACAGGCACGGTTACCATTCTATTATCATCCATTAAAAAAAGTAACAGCGCAAGTAATGTTATTTCATTTTCATCCATAAAAAAATTTTTCTAATATACTTACAGGTATCATGTCAAAGTTGCCATATAAAAAATCATTTCTATTAGTGCTTGTGGTGGATCTTTTACGTCGCTCATTTCTTTTCTTCAGTAGTAATTCTTTTTGTGATGCAGTGACTAAACCAATCAATCTGAAATATTTTTTATCAATACAACACATGTTGAATTGGATGATGAACATTGTTAAATGTTTCATAAGTACACATTATATTTTAATGTAATGTATTTGAATACACATACATAGATATAGTACATTAAAATTATTGAACAATGTCACAAAAAAATCCAAAAAACGCCCCCTCAGTGACCTTTTTTTTACAAATTAGCAATATAGTACAATAAGACATTTTTCTTTTTAGAAAGTCACATGACAAACTAGAATATTAAGACATTTTTAAGTACTTTGCACAGTGTAAGGACCATTGCAAAATTGTTTGTTATTTCAAATTCAGTATATTGTTATGTTACATCGTGTTATGTTCATATATAAAGGGAGGTAGCAATTAAAAGTTAAATGTAGCCCTAAAATTGGATTTTAATATATTAAAAATCTTAATTATTTTGTAGAGTTATTGATAAATGAAATGACTGAAAAAATTTTGGGTAAATACAAAAAGTGCTAAAAAATTACATTAAATTCATCAGGTTGACTTTTAAAAACATGGAAAAGCTTCCATCTTCATTTAATATGTATTTTATACATACATTGGTACTTAATTTGAGTAGAGTGGATATTATTTACAAGATTTCAAGACATGGTTAATAATAATAAATATTAAAAATTTTCAAATAGCTAAATTAGTTTAGTCTAAATTGTTTAGTACAGTAAAGGAAAAGTAAATAGTTATTAAGATAATTATAGTGAAAAGAATATTGGTTGACAAATACCTCATAAAAGTCTCTTGTGATACAGGTTCACCAGCTTCAGGTAATGGTGGTGGTGATGGTGTTGGTGAAAGTTCCACTCCTGGTGAGGAATCAGAGTCTGACCTCTGTTCTTGCCATTCATTTTCATGAACTTTAGACCCACTGAAATACAAATAAACATACATCATTGGCAATAGTTACACAACAAATTAAGTATCTAGTATTCTTTAATTTTATAAAAACAAAATTATGCTGTTCCAATCATATTTTTAATGTAGGTCATATGTATGCAAAATTAATGTACATTAAAAACAAAATCACATACCTACATGCACAGATAATAATTAAAATCATGTACTATATATACTCATGTACTATAATTAGGTATTTACATAAAGTATAAAATAAAGTAATAGGTAGTTGGATTTCTGTCTACCCCATATAGAATATTATTTAAAGAAACAATATTTTAAATTCTTGGTAATAAAATCTATTTATTAGGAGAACCAAGTGTTTTTTCTTTTTAATTTTAATATTATATAAGTAACTACCTACAAAGTATTTTTACTTACATGAAAGACTGTTTAACTTTATTTAGAGCATTTGCAAAATTATTTCTACTATCCACTGTATTAGGCAATTGTGAATAATTTCTATACTTTTCCTTCTCATCAGTCTCACTGTGGTTTGAATTTTCCTTTTCATTTGACAATTTCAATTCACTATCAGAATCTGATATATTATTTTCTTTTCCATCTTCTGCATGATTCTCACCAGTGATATGTATTTCATTGAGCACAGATGGCTTTAGTAAAGAGACTGAGTTAGTCCTATTCCTGTTACGATATTGCAACTGGTGATCCCGTAATTGCTGGGCTACATAGCGGTTGTCATTTTCAATGTTAACTTGTTTATTTCTTGCTTTTAAACGTTGCTGATACAGTTCTAATTCTCTGCGAAGTCTGTCTACTACTAATTTCTGAAAAAGTATTTTATTTATTTTTATTACTTTATTTTTCACTAGATTTATATATATATAAATTCAACCAATATAATTGCAGATGTGTGTCTAAGTAATAGTTATTAAATTTGATTAAAATACATTAAAAAATATAATAATCCTCACCAAATTTAAATGTGAATGTTTTATTTATTTATAACCACTTTATGCCTCAACAGTTCAATCAATTTATCATTAAATTTTAAAACACACATTGGAAATGA
Organism: Galleria mellonella; assembly: GCF_026898425.1. Classification (NCBI taxonomy): domain Eukaryota; kingdom Metazoa; phylum Arthropoda; class Insecta; order Lepidoptera; family Pyralidae; genus Galleria; species Galleria mellonella. The sequence continues at coordinate 891,364 of NW_026442172.1, read as the reverse complement.
GATTTGGAATGGAAAAAGGCACACAGGCTACCTTTTGTCCTAGTCAATCAGTACATCCCAGTAATGTAAACAAAGATGCAGGTAAATATGAAATTATACTTGAAATTTTTAAATATCTAAACATAGATTGTATTGTATATTATTTCAAGTATCAATCTGTGTTCATCTTTCTTTTATTTCAAGGTAACTTAAATACTAATTCTAATAATTTCAGAACAGAATTTAAGAAGATAATTTTATCTTCTTAAATTCTGTTCTGTATCTACAGAATATTACTGAATATTAACAAATACAACCCTGAGTTGTTTTTACTTAATGGACCTTACACATTTTTATTTGTATTATGTAGTTGTGTAATAAAAATAAAACTTATTTACCTGTGTTTGTCCAATTGCAATAATTTCTTTTTCCGCTTCTTTAACTTTTAACTTTATATGAGAGTTCTGAAAATGGCATTAATTTTAGTGATATTGTATGATTTACAATTTATAAAATATAATCAAGTAACTTACATTTTCATCTTCCTGAAGACGCGCGACCAAGACCTGTATATAAGAGATAAAAAAACACGTGAAAAATATATATATATAATTACTTATATCATTAAATTAAATACTTTAAAACTAAAAACTTTGATTAACAATGAAACAAACCTGATGAACTCGTATTGCATTTTTCAAGTCTGATTGCGTTTTGCGAATATCTTCCTTTATTTCATTAGACACTTCCATTGTTGTTTTTTACAGTTAAACTGTAAACATTTTATTAATTTTATAGTAATTTCGAACTCACAAAACTACTTTTCAAAAACAATGAAAGTAATAGATGATATGCATAATCAAAGGAACAACTCTTTCAAGAGCACTGAAAAAAGGAAGCGTTAGCTAGAAAACACTTTATAAAAGTTATATTTAATCATTTAATTACATAACCACGCTTTAAATTTATAACAAGAAAATTAATTTAACAATAATCATTTAATTACTTTAAAAATAATTATAAATATTCTCAGAGTGTATAAGACTAAGATAGCAATATATATATATTATATTCCCGCAAGACGAAATTAATGATTAACAAGTTTTGGCGAAATTAAGTTTTTCTAAGCAGTTTTGTCTCCTTAGATTAATATAAATTATTGATCTAGTCGTCGACTTTTTTTTTGTTTTATTTATTAATAAAATTTCAGTCTATGATATTATGTCTTTTATCAAAGAAATAAGGCTTTAAAAAAATAGTAGGAGAAGGTTATTATAACAGTAATTTTATTCACAAATTGCTCTACAGAGGTAATCTTTAAAAGTTCACAAAAAATTTATTTGAAATTAAAAGTAATAATTATGTTGGTAGATGTAGATAGGTATCGTTATCAATTTTTAATATACAGCTAAAAACTGAGGGCCTACCATGAAATATTTTTCCGAAATTTTGGGCACGAACGAAACAGAAATTTGATGTTAAAATTACATAACACATGCCGTTTAAAATTATTAAAAATGAAAATATCATTCCTCTGGACTATTAGAATAGGATTTATGATGATCGAAATATTACATTTCATTTACTGGGTCAATTTTGGTACGAACAAAAACACGAAATTGAGCCCGAAAATTCGGATTTTCGTTTCATATTTCATATTTCATATTTCTTTATTAACCAATGTAACAATTTTCGTCACACAATGGCAAGTCAATATTTACATTATAATTTTGAAATTAATAAAATAAATAATAACAATAAGATTTAAATTATAAAATAAAATTACAAATGAATTATAGTTAACATTATAAATTATCAACATGTCAATATAAAGGTAACCATATAACAATAATGATGATTTCAAGTTATAAAATTTTTATTGTAATACTTCTTACAGTTAAACCTAAATAAATAATAATGCTATAATTCAATATTGGCATTTAGGATTTTTGTAAAAAGGATGTTCTTCAAAATATGTCTTTATTTTATTTTTAAATTCATTTCGCTCGTTGCTGTATTGGGTAATTTATTGTACATTTTTATTTTTAGATATATGCCTTGTTTCATAGTTTTTGTTAGTCGTTTAAATTCCAATTTGTCTTTATTTCTCGTGGCGTAACTATGAATGGCTGAATTTTTGCGAAGAGTACCTTTTATCATATATTTCAAGTAAAGAATATATGAACAACGATGACACTGTCATTATACGTTGTTGGATAAAGTGATGTCTAACTGAGGTGTTTATGAATTCCGCATAAAATCCTCATAGCTCGCTTTTGTTGCCTTAAAACTTTTAACACGAGAGCTGCATTGCCCCAAATTGTAATACCGTATGATTAACATATACAAAGTACACCATTCTCAGAAAATTAGTTGCTTAAGTTTACTCAAGGCATAATTGGCGGAAGCTAGTTTACTACATAATTTTTCAATATGCGATTCATGGCTAACTGTACTATCTATCGTATATCCTAAAAATGTTGTACTCTGACTATAAACATTGTTTGGAGGTGATTTTTTATTCTTACGGGTACTGTAAGACATAAAAACATTTTTCGCTGCATTTAGTATAATGCCATTGGCTTGAAACCAAACATCTAATAAATTTATGATGTTATCCATCATTCTATTCAATTTATTTCTATATTTATTAAACATGTGTATCATCAGCAAATAACACAAATGCTTCCTCTGGTAAATTTGCCGGAAGATCATTAATGTAAATAAGAAAAAATTAATGCCTAATTAATTTTATGTATGATATAGTATTATCATTTAATGTTACTACTTGTGTCCTATTATTTAAGTATGACTATCATTTTTAGTGATTTATGTTCAAATCCATAGTATTGTAATTTGCTCAATATTATGTCGTGCCTTAAACAATCAAAAGCTTTGGTAAGATCACAAAATACGCTTACACATTTCATGGACCTATCCAAAGACTCCAATATAAATTCCATAGTTTTTGTAATTGCCATTGTGGTGGACCTTCCTGTTCTAAAGCCATATTGTTTGTCAGTAAAAAGATTGTTTTCCTCAAAGTGTCTTACTATACTTTTCTTTAATATTATCTCCATAATTTTAGATAAGACTGGCAGAATACATATTGGACGATAATTGAGGGGTCCTCAGCGTCACCTTTTTTAAATATAGGGATAATTTTACCACATTTAAAAACATCTGGAAAAGTTCCGTTGTCAATGCAGGAATTAACAACATCAAGTAATTTCATGATAGACCACATGTTCAATATTTCGAGTCAACTCTTATTTTACATTGTTTTGTAGTGATTGCTTACTTGCTATGCCATTAATGTAAAATCAGTACCGCAGGTAGAATATTGTAGATATACTTATTATCCTTTATGTACCTTAGGAAAAAAACATAACTCGGCATTCTCAAGTTAGCGTCACTTTGAATAAAAAAAAGTTTTTAACAATGTATTTGTTTATTATGATATGATATTTATACAATATAAAGCAGCAATTTTTTTAAAAATACTTATTGATATCAATATTATAAGTTGTACAATACAGTGAGTTTTTATTTATTTTATTACTAGCTGTTTTTAGCAGTTCTGTTGTACGTTAATTAGTACATAGATTATTCTGTGTTAAGTTAGGATATAACATACCCGTGTAGTAATTTGTATTCAATTCTGTTCTGCTGCTTATACATAATTTACATAGGCGTATTTAAAGAGGAAGGAGAACAGGGTAAGCCGTGCCCACCCCAGAATTATCTGGTACCCGCTCCACGATGTGAGTGAAGCTTTAAAGAAAGCTTTTAAAGGTGTTAAAAGTATATATGCACCCTTTTTAAGGGGCCATGCCCCAAAATAAGGGCAAAATATTCTTAAATACGCCAATAATGATTAAGTACCATATATATAAACAATAGAAAATATTAGTTATTATACGGAAAATACTATTAAAGTGGAAATGAAAATACGTATATTAAGTAGAATAAAATATTACAACAAACAAGATGCTTAGCAACGATATCGTTATCTATAAGACACAGATAAGCAGGTCGTATATCCATAAATCATACTCTTTTTCTTCTTCTTTTCGTTAATGGCAATTGGTCGCTAATTTTACGACCATTTCTACCAGCGTCATGTATAAGAGGCTTATACTGGAGATGAAAATTATATCTAACTCACACTCCTAAAAAATACATTATGAAGGATGTTGTTTATGGATGGTTACATAGATTTATGTTGCAGTGTTGGCAATACAAGGGCAATGTCAAGTCATCTGTGAGGTATATTATCACATCATTGCTGTCTCTGTTTATTGGTTATTTACTCTTGATTTCATGTGAAATAAACTTATTTCTTGATTAATTTCTGTCTATGTTAAATTTTTTAGATAAATCGATGTGTCTGTAGTGACTACATTAAATTATTTGTAATCACTAATCCATTTTAGTTTTAGGTTGTACCACAACGAACTGGTTAAATCTTTCTTTTTGTATTTTAAAAAAAAATAATCTGAATAATGTCCGTGAAACGACAAGCTACAACTGACTTAAACCATGATAACTGGGATCAAGATGATCCAAATGAGCATGAAGAAATGGGCACTTTTAAAACAGCTTCAAAGGATGTTCTTGAAAAGCGTGTAATAAGAACTGCAAAAAGACGTTCTCAAATATCCAGTGACGAAGTGAGTTCTTACGATTTTTATATACATATTCTTGATATTAAAGTTAAATTATAGCATCATTTTATTTATTACTTGCAAGCTCCTCATTGAGTTCTATATTTTTTTCCTCCTAGTGTAGTGTAAAATATTACTTAAGTACTAAAATAATATGATAACTGTTTTTAGTTATTTAAGTTTTAACAAAAAGTTGTTATGAAATTTTATAAGTTATTATACTCAAAAACATGCTAATCCTTTTAATATTACTATTCCAGCCAAAGCAAAGTGTATTCAGTGGATTTGGAGGTTTTAATAAAACACAACCATCATCGTTTGATTTCTTGGCGAATTTAACAAATGGATCCAATAAATCTATTTCACCGACAAGTAAAAGTGACACTACTGTAACATCAACAATATTTAATAATTTACCACTTTCTAACAATTCTGGAAATAGTATTTTTGGTATGCAGACATCAACATCTACAACAAAACCTATGTTTGGTATAACAAGCACTCAGGCATCACCAGTATTTGATAGTACTACAACTAGTACTATTTCATCTGTATTCACTGCTTCAAAAGCAGATTCAACTGTAGGTGATTCACCATTTAAAATTCAAGTAACCTCAAGTTCATCTGACTCCAGTGGTGCAAGTATTAAAACAATTAATGCCAACTCTGCAGCATCTGTATCACAAGTTTCATCTACAATATTTGGCATACCTACAAGTAGTACTAGCAAATCCACATTATTTACAACCACATCTAATTCTACACTATTTACAGCTAAACCTGTATCCAGTACCACAACTGTTCAAGCTAAGTCTGAATCACTTTTTAGTTCTGCTAATACAAAAGATTCTAATATAAGTGCAGAAAATAAAAATCATAAAAAACTGAATTATTATTCAAAATTAAAAGGATTGAATGAGTCTGTTTCTGCATGGATTACGAAACATGTTGATGAAACTCCTCTTTGTATATTGACACCTATTTTTAGGGATTATGAGAAATATTTGAAAGATATTCAAGATGAATATCAAAATAATGAAGATAAACCTCCAGCCACAGACCAGAAAGTAACAGATGATTCACAAGTTACATCATTAGGAACCAAAAGTTCTCCACTGACATCAAAATCAACAGGATTTTCATTCGGGACTGACATTAAACCTGTGAATAATGAGAACCCAAGCAAGCCTTCATTTACATTTGGAATGACATCACATAATACAACTCCTGTCAGTTCATCCCTTTTCTCTAACACTGCAAATACTAATGGCTCTGCACCATTTTCATTTGGTATTGGAAAACCATTTACTTTTAATTCAAACATTCAAACTACAAGCAATGAAACAAGTAAAGCAACTAATGAAAATGAGAATGAAGATGATGATTCACCTCCCAAAGTTGAATTTAAACCCATTGTAGAGGAAAATAGTATTTATGATAAGCGCTGCAAAATATTTGTGAAAAAGGAGGACAATTTTGTGGATAAAGGTGTGGGTACACTTTATATCAAAAAAATTGAAGAAACTGGCAAACATCAATTACTGGTTCGAGCCAATACAAATTTAGGCAATGTGTTGCTTAACTTGATTTTGTCTTCAGCTGTACCAATACAGCGCACGGGTAAGAATAATGTAACGATGGTTTGTATTCCAACACCAGACACAAAACCACCACCTGTACCCATATTAATAAGGGTTAAAACATCTGAAGAAGCTGATGAACTATTAGAAACATTGAACAAATATAAAACATAAAGTAATGGTTGAATACTAACAATGTAACATTGTAGAACTTATAATGAAAAGTAATACTTGTATTCAAAAATGATTTTTGAATAAAAATGTAAATAAAAATATCTATTTCGTTGCAATTTTTTTTCTGTAGTAAAGAAGTGATTTGTTATTTGATGGCATACCAATAATTTTGCTCATTTTCTTATTGCTAAAAACATACAAATTATTTCCATATGACCAAAAATGTGTACAATTTTTTTTTGTTTTTCTCTAATATGCATTCCATCGGAATACTAGATTTAGGTAATTAAAGTTGATTTTTTACAGTGTACTTATAGGTAACTTAATTAAACAAAATAAGTAGTTAAATTATTTTTAATCATGTTATGATTAGTTATCAATATACTTTTTGTACTTATATGTCTACTAATTACTTAAGATATCCTCACGCAGCCATTAGACGGGATGGCCAACAGTCAAGAGTATATATTGTAAGTACTAAGCTTCAAATCATCAAATATGTTACTGTATAAGTACGATCTCTTATATTTATAGTTTAGAATAACTACTTACATTATACTTATTTCGCAACCTTAATAGTTACTGGTCTTTTCTAATAGCATTGACTTGAATATCAATGCTGGAAATTAGGTACTGGGTGAGTTTTTTTTTAATGGATGATAGAATAATAGCCCCATCTGCGGTATGAGTATACCTGGACGGGGTACCTGTGAGGGATGATAGGTGAGGATGAAGTCGGATTAGTTAACCCATCGTGTCTAATTGAAGAATAATTAACCAACACTGTTTTCTATGAAAGTTTTTTGTGATCGACCTGGTACCAATATGATATGGTATGGTACCAATATAGGGTATATTGTTAACAATGTGATTGTTAGTCCCCATTACAATTTCTTCTCTCCCTTACTAAAACTACAAAGAGGACGCGTGCACCAAATTCAATCAGAATCACGATAGGTGTCCCGTTCTTTCTCATGCGTGTGTTAGGATTTGGTATTTTAATGTATTTGCAAATGAATTCATTTCACATTTACTACACGATTTAAATTTCTCTGGTATCGTAGATTAATTCGACAAGACGCCAGGGAGGCATCTCGTTGGCTATTCTGTTCCATCGGTTAAATAAAAAGATCAGGAGAAATTATGGACTGACTACTAAGTATAGTATATAATGTATTTTTTTAATCATTTGATCTCTACAGGTAAATACCTAAATAGAAATAAATTGTAATTAGTCTATGTCTGCACATGAAAAATATTTAAGAGAAAACTACGTGAGAATTTTGATAAAAGGAGTAGAAGTCATAAAAATTATAAAAATGATTACTTTCATTTTTATTATTTTTGTATATATGTCCCAAAAACACGCAAAACTGCATCAAATTAAATGTAGTTTTCACAATTGTTTCTGAAGGTCTAAAATCTGGTCTATGATTCTTAATACACCTTGAAGCGGTTATCTAAATAATATAATAATAATATCTAGCTAATATAAAATAAAAAAGCGTTAAAATTGATAGCTAATATTGCGTAATTTTTGTTTATCACAAACTGTTTTAAAAATAATATAACGTTGGATTTGGATGGATGGGTAATCTACTAATGGACAGTATTTGGCAATAGATGGCGCTGTATAAAGACATCTATAATTTTACTTCTAAATACATAGTATATTTATATATGTCAATTTAGTCAGTATAGCAATAGGTTGACAAAATTAAAAAATACTTGTAATTATTCTTAGTCACTAGCAGGTCACAGAATTTTAAAGGAACTAAATGTAACGATTTTAAGGACCACAATTTTTTATGACCGAATCAATGTGGAACTTGATCGGAGTAGATGAATTTATTTATTCTAATGTACAGATTTTCATTTGATTATATAGCTAAGAGGGATTATTTTTGGTTGATTCATAAGAAAAATAAAAGTTATGTATATAACATGTTTAATTCTAATCTCTATACAAATAAAATATCATTCCACTTAAAAAATTAAATATATTTTTAATCCATAGGTATTATCGTCAAGCTTTTTTTGCCAGTTGTACACTTCCTTTTTTAATATTTTTACACATTTCATTTAAATTTAAAATATTTGTAAGTTAGAATGGTATGATTAATAAACATTTTAACACCGTTTGTAATACTTATTTAGTTACAAGATCATCAAGTTTAATATGTATGTAGATACTAATGAAGATGAATTATAATAAAAATTACAAAAAATATTTATATTAGCATTTTTTTTACAATAATGGAAGTGACAAAGAAGCTGACAGCCCACCCAATACAAAGTACTAAACATTCCTATAGACATGAACATACCAGAGATCACAGATTTATGTTGTGACCACTGTAGCACCACTCATGCTTTACTACTGCCACTCCTAAAGGTGCAGACCCCTTAGAAGTGATGAGAGGTGTAAATATTATATCTATACCACACTCTCTATTATATTATCTCTATAATGATTTATACAATTTGTACAAGTTTACAATTAACTTAGAAGTTTTAGATATGAGCTGGCAGCACTTAACCATTTATTTTACAATAAAAGAGATAGTAATTTTAAATATTACTATATTGCATAGACTTTATGTACCAGAAACATATGTATTTGAAGACATTTGGCCTAATCCTAGTTGTATTCTGTGCATATGGACCTCTACATTATTTTGGAATAATTTTTGGTGTTGAGGTTTTAATTTTATTTTAATTTGATCCATGGTTCCTTGCAACACACTTAATTCATAAGCATTTTGATCAGAATCTGATAAACTTCTGACTTGTAACATTAAAGCTGTAAGATCTGTGATGAGATCAATTAAGCTAATATCTTTTATAGAACCTTTGTTATTCTTCTCTACTAATAATAATGCCTCCTCTCGACATTTTTCTCGTAAATGTGAAGGTGCTAGCATTGCAGCTAAACAAGGTCCTGGAGCTATCTGTTGGCAGTATTGCTGCACTTCATTAATATACTCTTGTAAGTCCATGTTCATTCTCTCAAGGTCTATTACAATTGCAGCATATTTCCTTTCAAAATCTTCAGGCATTTTTTGTCCAAAACATTTTCGTTTCTCAGCTTCACAGTTGTATTCTTTTAATCTGCTTATTTTACTTTTCTTGGCCAGAAGTACTTTTGTTAATTTTACAATTAACTCTAATAGTGAGACTGGATAATTACCTATAGAGTTTTCAAATTGTTTTGCTATGTCAGAACATCCTATTAGTGGATCACTTTGTGTATTATTATTTGTGGGCAAACAAGGTTGATACAAATTGAACATTTCTTGCATTAAATATTGAGGTCTGAATTTTTGTGTAATACTAGAAAGGCTAATTGTATCGGGGGGTTCATTAGAAAGAACTTCATAGTCAGGAACAGAATGAGTTCCCAACTTAGGTCGTTCAAAAGAAATTCTGTATGTGTTATTTGATGTATCAACAGCATCAATACAACCAGTAAATAAACCATCCTGTGGTTTTCGCAATCTTGCAGTTACCTTTGTACCCACCACTAACTGCATAGGGATTTCATTAGGTAAATCTTTTATAGATATATCAACAGTTTTCCTTTGCTGTATATACCGTATAAGTTTCCTTTTTCTATCTAACTCCTTACGTTCTTCAGCAAAGAAAGCTTGAGAACATCTACGGGGTTTACCCATCATTCTCCTTATTTTAGCCCATTGTACTTGAGTCAGTTTGCGATTTGCTAACTGCGGAAATGATTCTTTAAGACATATCATAAAATCATTTTCTCCATCAAAGAGTGCTTTATCAATATTGCTATAGAAATACTCAAAACACACCCATTTATGGGCTTTTGGCAGCTTCAATAGGTTCCGAAGCCTCATGCCAATTCGCTGCCCTGATTTACGATCTGGTGACTGACTTCCAGTACTCTCTGTTTTCTCTTCATATTTGTCATTATGTTTATGGACTTTAGTAGGTGATTTCTGTTTCTTTGCACTGGATTGCTTAATTGGTGACCTTGATAAAATCTTTGGAATTCTTTTTGGTGACTGTCTAGGAGGAGATGTATTCACAAAGTCGTCAACAAAAATAAACCTATTTTTCTTCCGAATTCTAGCTGGCATACCTCTGGCATTAAGCTTTTGAACTGGTTCACTAGGCGCAGGTTTTGGTGGCAATTTAGTACCAACTCTGTGCAGACCCAATGCAGCAGGGCCAAAAGCTGGTGGCTCTTGCTCTTCCTCGGGAAAATCCAAATCCATGGGTTCACTTTTAACTCGAAATTGTGATCGAGAAGAGAAATTTTCTCCATCTTGTTCTCCTATAGAATAAATAAGTAAAATTATTATCAATTGAATTTAAATTACAAGATTAATATCGTTAGTGTAATAGGAATAGTAACAAATTATATCGTACTAACGATATTGATTTAGTTATTAGGAGTTGTACAAAGTATTTTCTGGGTCCTTCACTAAACATAAAATTTCAAATTTCGATATAATAAAATGACATTTGTTTCGTAAATTTGAATTTTTTCAAATTTTGAATGTAGTAAAGCACTTCATATTCCAATATGCGAAGGACAAGAAGTTTTCTGTTTTATTTTTGTGGAGGTAAGCATATTTATAATATTCAAGTTTAATAATAATATAATTAAAAAGGCTCTTAGAAAAGCTTTATTATTTATAAACAAAACTTACTTTCTGATTTATCCGCCATGTTGATGTTGAAAATTTGATTCAATTTGAAGAGGAGAGCGCCAAAGATTATAGTTGTTCGGATACTCACTTGTACGTATACTTTGAGTAAAAATGTATTCAAATTAAATGAAAAAAAAAAAAAAAACATTAAAAGACAAAGTTGGTTTGTGATGGAGAATAAAAATGAGATTTCAAATAATAATTATATTGTAGCTACATTAATTAAGATATTTCAGAACATATCTACCTCACAGTTGTTCATATTCTCTGTTACTATTTACAGAACTTAGGATATAATAAAATTTAATTAAAAAAAAACTATATTTTTATTTAGTTTTTTTTTTTTTAATTAAATTTTGCATGACGATAATCTATGCCGATCGCTATTATTGTTCTTAATATAACTTTTTGCCATTGTTAACACGATGGTACATAGATACTTTTTCTTTGGTTTGCTTTTAAAAGCAATTTTCAAGCTAATTTTAATCTATGGTAAAGAAGTATTTTTTTTTTTAATAGATGAAAATGTAGTCTGTCGAACGAGGAATGTGTTAACCTAATTCCTTGTTCTTGGAACGTAGTGGTTACAAGTGGTTGTAGAAACTACTTGCTTGTTAGACATATTCTCTGTAATCTGTATTACTCTGTTGTATTAAGTATTCTAGTCTAAATAAAATTACTTTTGGATATGAAAATTTAATTGTTATATTTTTATTTGTTGTTTTAATACTTTAATTACGGGTGAAAAAATACTAATATGAATTATATGTTGATTGTAAGCGTTTTCTTCGCGTTATTTTTATGGAAGGAAGCATATTGTAAGTATCAATATTTCTGATTGAGATTTCTTTCAAGGTAAAGTGAGAGTTAACTATATGAACAATGAATTTTTATTAATAATATAATTATAATAATAATATAATTAAATATGTCAGTACTCTTATGATCTCATGATACGTAATTAAGGAAATGAAGCATAATAAACAAATACAAGAGAATGAACTTATATTTTTGTTTTATTTTGAACTGGTATCTGTAACAAAAGCTGTCGTTTCAGTAAGATAATTATAGAATTGAGTTCTCTTATCACTAGTAGAAACCTTTATCCAATAGCAGGGCATTTATAGAAATCATCACCTGGTGCATTTATTATGATGGGCAAATTAATCTAATTCCATTTTCATTTATCATCTCTAACTGTTACCCTGCCATAATATGCCGATAGTTCAGGCAGATATAAGTTTCGTTTTCATGTCATAAAAAAGTAGTGGGACATTGATGGAAGGGATTAATGGGAACTAGTAAGATTTGCTTATTTTTTATTTTTGGTTATTACATTGTTAGATATGTATAATCTTATATAATATTTTTCCTTTCCAGACAATAATAGAAGATACCAGTAGAATAAAAAAATTGTATTTTGAAATATATAACTATTTAATAATTGTATATTATATTCCAGGTTTAAATAAGAGATGTATAAAATGCAGATCAAGAGGTGAATTGGGTTCCTGCGGAGACCCTTTCCCGTTCAATGTAACAGAACCAGAGGCTGAGTTTGGTATTCATGTGATGGCCTGCCCCTCAGGGTGGTGTGCCAAGATGCTTGAAGGTGTTAGCGGTGCTCTGCGATCAGATGGTATATAATAATTATATATATATATATATATATATTGTTAGGTTTTATAAATGGGACAACACTGTAAACATATCTGGGGGAAAGGGATTATTATGCAGGGAGAGTTAATGTGGACTACCAGCCCCAAAGTTAATAATATACCCTGTCTGGCCTACCTCCACATGGTCTCCCTTGTATACCATTGATTTTTTTTTATAAAGGAATTAAGATTTAGAAAATTTTTGATATGTTTTGGATGTCATGATAATCCCCTCTTTTTATATGCCCATTTAATAGTTATAATAAAAAGTAGTTAAAATTTTTCTAATTCTTGTACCCCTGATGCTACAATAGTACCGTAAAATTGTTACATTACGAAAATAGTGTGACTTATGAAAAAATATCAAAATTAAATAACCCTATTCTATGGACACATTAAAGTGGGGTTATTGTAACATCATACAATTCACCATGCTTCAACTCACACCTTTTTTATTGCCATAAATATGAAATATTTATTTATTATGTCAAAATGCAGATAATTATCTGATATAATATGATACATGTGTAATTTTAGCTTTTTTTCTTCAAACTAGAACTACAATCTTGTAACCTAGTTTAAGTTTCATATGTACAGTGTAAATATTTATTTTATATATTGTAATTTTAGATTATGGAGCAGCGACCGAACGAATGTGTCTTCAGAGACCACCAAGTGATTATGAAGAAAGATGTGCATATACTATGTGGAATCACAAAAAAGTTTATATGTGCTTTTGCAATGGTGATCTCTGCAATTCTGCATCTAAAGTTAATGTACTTAGTTATATTAATTTAGTAACAATTTTTTATACACTATACAATTGCTTATAGGACAAAAATGCAATATGCATAAAATATCATAGAAATGTGATATGAATTTATATTAGATAGATTGTTTATTCTATTTAATTTTGTAACTCCGTCCATGTTTTTAAAGCTCTTTATAATGTCACTAAATAATGTTTTTTTTTTTCATTTTGTACCTACTATTTGTGTATGAAATATATTGTAAAAGTTAAGAAATATTGTATTGTATTATAATTTTTATATTTAATTTATGTGTAGCTCTAATATTATGATCCTATTAGAGAAAACAATCTCAAATAATAATACTCTGATAAGAAAATGACTTTTTTTATCTTAATGATTTTAGTTATTATTACTGAGTTGATTGAGATAATAAATTTGTTCTTAATAGTTATAATTATTTACAGTTCAATGTAATCTCGTTTTTTTCTCAATAAATTTTCGTTTTAAATACCTATATATAATTTATCGATGTATACAATATCTAAAGGAACAACAAACTAAGACGAAATAACATATTTCTACATATTTGAATGAAATTGAATGTAATTCTGGACATCATTTTCTTAAAGTTTTTGTATTATGTTTCTTTGTCTTTACTCATATTTCTAAAATATAGGTTTATATTATACCTTATTTTGTTTATAAATAAGTATTTTATGAAGTCTTCCATTATTTTTATTTCTCAAAAGTTTGCTGGGAAAATGTTTTTTAATAATCGTTGAGTCTGCTTTATGCAGTTTGTATAAACTATTCTATTGTAGTTATTATATCAGTCGTTAACTGTCACGTTTTGAACATAGACATTTCTTATAAGGGGGGAGAGGTGCCAGTTGTTGCCATGCTTGTAGGTAAGTTGGCAACCACAGACTTTGGCGATGTGTTAAGAGGGGCCCTGCTTCATCCCTCGACCTTTGTCGCCTCTTACGACAACCATGAAAAATAAAGGCGTGATTCATTCTATGCCCGGTCTACACGGTACATATTAGCAATTATATATTTTATTAAAGTTCAATACACTTGGTTTAAATTAAAATTGTATAATTCCATTATCTAATATTATATTGCTATAAGCTCTGTTACCTGTACCTGTATGTTGTCATGTATATACTTAATAGACTGTCTCTTATGTATTTAATTAATGTATAAATAAAAAAATAAAAAAGTCTGATTTAAAATCTTAAATTGATAACAAGATATATTAATATTTTAAAATTGTTTATCAAGGTGCTCAAATGTATATTCTATTGAACTTAGTAATATTATTATGATTATTTTCTAAAGTTTGTCTACAGTATTTAACAAATAATATATCACTAGCTATGTAAACAAGTAAAAGGGATGGTTTCAGTATGGGTAAAATACAAGATAAATTATTAAATAAATATCTTATGAAAATAAAATTTTGAATACCCAGCATATCTTGTCTATTATAGACAATAGAATAATAGGTGTAATTGTTTATCTATAATGTGAATCTTCATGATGTAATTGTCACTGCCTTTTTATTGTTCTATAGATTAATAATGTTTTATTTTTTAAGAGATTTGCTACTAAAAAGGAAGAGATTCTTAATATGTTACACTAAATTTTATTACGATTGATTATTTCTCTTGCATAATAATGCAGTTGGTTGCGTGTATCTGTTAAAGTTTGATGAAAGCGTGTAATTGAAAGAGATATTACATGGAAGTAAATCCCTAATTTTGTCATAATTAAAGTCGATGTCTTTTTGTGGAACAAGACTATATTACGTTATAATTTGATATTCGATACATCATAGATTTTTCTACAAATATAATATTGAATGTAATTTTGTTTAATGAAAAGATTTAAATGTGTTGCGAAATTTTTATTATCGAAATTTAATAACGTAATATTATGACTTTAAATAGATTTTAATGTAATGAGTATTTTTTACAACTTTATACAAATATAATGTTATACTTTTGTAACATTTGTTTTATTTTATGCGCTACGGTCGATTAAATGGCCAAGTATGACGTATGCTACCGAGCCGATGGGGTTGTAGTTTATTGTTGATCCTCAACTGTTGATTGGCGAGTAAAGATTCGATGTGGGGGATATCATGGAAGTATAGGTGTCCGTGAAGGTATGCTTTCTCCACTGCAGCGATTGCATCCGTGCCCTCTAGTAGGTACGGGTCCAGTGGTTCCGGTTCTGTGAATAACATTACGTGGTAATATTTTTTAGTCAACTCGTTAAATGTTACAAATATTAGTATATCTAAAGCCAAAATTTGTATGTGTTAGGTTTCCATAGTAATTTACCAAATCGAGTTAGATATAATTAATAAATAGAATATTGTAACTCAAGCAAGGACCATTCAAAACTTTATCTATTTGTAGTTTAACAGGACTAAGTAGATGACTTCGTTGGGCCTACCTGTATTAAGTAAATTTGCAAAAGGTCTCAAAATTTACTTATTAAGTTGATTTCCATTTTTATTATATGTATACTGTTTTTTTTTTAAGTCCCAACCTAATAATTAATTTACCTGACGTTACCTCACCGGTGTCGGTGCGTCTCCCGAAGTTTGTTCCGAAACGAGGAGGGCTAATGGGTGGAAGGTATAAACCTTCAGGCCATAGAGATTCTGGGTCAGGTGAATCTACTTTGTAAGGCGATGGGGGCAGCACTGGTATAGAAACCTCTGTGGAAGAAATATTATTTTATACTACTGGGCAAATAGACGGTCGTCCTTGATGGAAAGTGGCAGCTGTCTGATAAAGATTTAACTGTATTGCATATGTGGCATAATGGCGGGGCATTATTAGAGAACAAAGTGATGAGTTTAAAGTCGGGTCAGTTGACTCATTGAATTTACTAAGAATTGTTTTATTTATTTTGAACTTATTATTATACTTATTACACCATTTATAAAAATAATAAGTATCCAAAATGATTTCCAATACAGTAGATGATTTTCAAAGCAGTACAAAGGTCGATCTAATAGGGTATATTGCTAGCAATAGCGACTACTTACATTACTTACAATCTCTTCTTCTCTTATAGAGCATACTGTGCCATCAATGAAACGTGCAAGGACCTTACCTACCTAATTTTATTCTACGCGTAATTTCAAAATATTTTAATCTAAATTGGTTAGTTATAATTTGATATTTAAATTAAAAGTCTTCTAAAGTAATGACCATATTCATTCAAGCACTTCTAATTTACTTGCCACCATGTGGTTATTCATCTAATGTACATATGACCGCACGAAACCTTGCTTGACCGATGTGTAGACTGTATAATTTAGGTACATTGTACAAATTCTATCTTCTTTGAATCCTCCGACTATGAAGGTCGGCTGCTCTAACGGGATCTGTCATTGTCCTTTGCAAGATGAAATAATACATCTGCACTCGTTATAATGTGTGTATATGTTATAGTTAATTATAAACTTTCGCGTTGTTTACACATATTTTTAAATACACAATAGGGACTTAACGTGATGAAAAAACTTATCAGTTAAATAGTACCTACATACCTGCTTTTATATTTTCCTGCTTTAATATTTTATATTTACCTGTAAAAAGATTTTTCATCGCTTAAAGTCACAATTGTGTGTTTAAAAATACGCTGTTGCCACTCGAAGGTTACGGAGCCATGTTTTACAAAATTTTTGTAGATAATAATTTCCTATGTAAAATTAATAAACAAATAGCATTGGAGATATTATTTAACGTTTCCTTATCCGTTACTAAGCAAAACTTGTACTGTGATTACTACTTAGAAAAAGTAACTAAACTTAAATATTTTTTGTAGATAAATATATACATTTTATACATAGTAAACACCCAAACTAATACAAACAGACATGAATACAAATGTTTGTATTGCGCGAGGATTGAACCCGTGACCATCGGAAGGTCAGGCAGTGTTTTAAATCGCTACACCACCAAGGTCGTCTTCAATTAATTTATGTGAGTGTCGATAAGTTTGTAGTTTTAACATTCTACTAAAGGGAACTAGCAGCTTTATTAATATATTGTTCTCATGGATACCTATTGCTAGCAATCAAGCCTACTTTCACAACTTCCCTCTTGAAAACCATCGTAGTAAATTAATTGTGAATTTCTTAGGATGCGACGGAGTGATACTGATTAGTGTATACCAATAGTGGTAGTACATGAAGGATTAATTAATACCCCTTGTCATTCACTTTGGCGTATGTAAGATTATTTTCCACGGGGAGCCTGGTCTGGCCTAGCAAACACACTGTTGTAAGGCTTATTTAAAGGGCTGGGAGGCGTGCCCACCCTAGGATACTAGAACCTGGGGTGGACACGCCCTCCCACCCCTTTAAATACGCCTATAGTCATCCATTAAAAATATAACGTCACTCTTTTATTGAGTAATATCTATTAGATCTTAGGTAGAGGTTCTTATAATTGGTCATGCTTATGAAAAAAATTCCTACATAGGTATTATAGAATCAAAATTAAACAAACTACCTATTTTACCTAATAACTACCTAATTTATTTATATATCAGTTTAATAACGATTGCCATAAATGAAGTCCTACTAGGTAAAATCAAATTTTAGAGAGAAATCAAGAGACAAATATGGCTGGGCTGGGCAGCTTTTGGTGAAACTTTGCCAGGTTTTTTCGTCATCTCCATTACAAAGCTTAAAGATGAAAGTCTATAGCCAGTATTACCTACCGCCCATGACATACGGCATGGATACGTGGACTCTTACGATATAACTAGTCCACTAATTGACAGTAACTCAGCAAGCTGTAGAAAGAGCTATGACTGGAGTTTCTCAAAGGTATCGAATCCGAAATAAAGTAATTCGCCAGAGGACCAAAATTACCGACATAGTTCAGTGAATTTGCAAACTGATGTGGTTTTGCAGGATGGTAAAAACTGTAAACGAAAAGCTAAGATCGTGCTCAGTGGCGTGATTTGGGAGACGTCCATGCCCAGCAGTGGACAGCAGTAGATTGAATATGATGAATACTCAATTAATTTATGTAACTATCTTCTTTTAATTAAATAAATATGTTCATGTTCATTGACATGACATTTGCAGACTGTTGTCGTTATGGTGATCTTGACAATTAGTCGACAGTATAAAAGGAAAATAAATTTGCGTTCACAGATACGTAGTATGTATAATATTATAGGTACTTCGGCCGTGTGGTCCCGGCATAGAATAAGCCACACCTTCTTTTTCTGTGAGTGTTGTAACAGGCGACTAAGGGAACTTAATGGTCGAGGAATGGGCAACAGCGTTCCTCTTAAAACATCACCAAAGCCTAACTGAGGTTACTTACCCGATTGCTAAGCATGGCAACTACTGGCAAACCCCCTTCAAGGGGAAGGCCTATGTTTAGTAGTGGGCAGTTAACGGTTGATATCATCACTGTTACCATAGATATCTACTGTCATAGAGGATGTCTATTAGGTAAAGAAACATATTTATCAGGCTCTCCTGTTAACCTTCTATTGGAAAATAATAGCTAGTAACAAACTAGACGATTGATTACACTGTAAGTACATAGGTAAAAACTGCTATTATTTTTAGATTAAAGACTTCCTTTCTAAGTAATTACAGTTTAATGTGTCTATATTGCGGGTTATATCTATAGGTAGTTAGAGGTTCTTACAATCAAATGCGGAAGTTAATATGATGATATTAGATCTTTCATCTTGCTATGTATCGAACTACCTGTATTATGTACGATTCGTGTTTCAACTGTGAAGCAGTTGTGTTTGCATAGTTGTGTTTCGGTTTGAAGGGTGGGATATGACGTGAATTTACAAGGTGCAGAGGAATAACATCTGAGTCCTCAGGAATGGCAACTCATGGGGGGTATCATGGGCGAAACAGTATGTGTGTGTACTGTTATGTCCATGGTACTGCTTATGTTTATAGGTGACGGTTACCACTTTCCATCAGGTAGGCCGTCAGCTTGTTTGCCATTCTAAGTTGTATAAAAAAAATTAGAAATTCATACTTGTATAGAGGCTAACTTTATCCCGTGCCAGTAATATTGATAGCCTATAATCATAACAAATTAGCTATCACATGCAAAATATTTTTTTTTAATCTGATTGATAGTTTCAGAGATTAGCGCGTTCAACCAAATAAACTTTTTTTATATAGATATTTATGTATCTATCCATGAAATTTTCTAGAGTTTTATTTGAATTATGCACTCCTATATTTTTTGTAAAATTATTTGATACCTACCCATAAAGGAATTGTATTGCCATGGTATTTGGTTAATGGTAGCCCGTGGTACTTCTTCCTCAGTGAAAGGTATTGTTGGCCGCTCTCTTGAATAACCTCTTCCTTGCATTTGTGGCAACGATGATTGCCCTAGAATATATATAAAAAAGAATTTAATAAACTGATTAAATAAATAATTTTTGAATTTACAATATTTCTGCGATAGGTTAAGTACCTACTTAGCTAGCGTAGAATTTTTTTGCTTTATCTACTTATTTAGGCGTGGCGTAAATGTATTTGGGGGAAAAGAGAATTGTTAGTCAAGGTGTAAGGTCGAACATAGAGTTCGACCACCTCCAGGAAATTGTGATTAATGTATTTATCAGGATAGCCCACCTGACCTGACTTTATTCTCACCTATCCCTCATTGGCACTCCTACCATTGTAAACTAACAGTACATACATAGGCGAGGTTACTTTTCAATTTTCATCCATAAAAAGCCTTCACCAGTCCACCTTGACTGTTTAAAAGTATGAAACAAGAAATAGGTACTTACAGCCACTGCGGAGGTTTCTACTGAACGATTTCTTAGATTGGTATTGGTTGTTTCTTTTTTCATTTATGGACAAAGGGTCACCTACTCCATGACTAAAACTGCGAGTAGGGGTGTTCACTGTCACGTGCGAAGAGAACTGCGTTCCGGCCAGCACTTGTGTTGATATGTGTACAGTATACAGTACTAAACTGCATAGACTCTTGAGTGTTTTGCTTGTCGATTTCTGAAAGTTGAAAGTGCACGGTTGTTAGACGAGTTAGTGAGGTATAGCAATATTCCATTGTTAAAAATCCATTGGCAACGAAATAAATAAAATTTGTTGTTTTTACGTTTTATTTTACGTAATTTTACAACAAAAAGCGGGTAGGTAGATAAGTATACTTTATTTAGTGACAGAGTAATAACACAATGTGTTATCACAATTTTCATCCCCAGTGTATTGTTAGAGTTGTCTAGAAAACAAAGGAAATTATCCCAGTGACTGCGCAATAGAAGTAACACTATGTTAAGCCGCCTAGCTTGTGTGGTAATACTTGCCCAACTATGCCCCTTGTATTCTACCCCTAAACTACACACAATAGGTATTCCGCCTCCAATATTAAATAGCAAGTATAGGATGTCTAAACAGATCTCTAATTAAAAAAAAATACTTGGCCAATGTCTTCCTTTGTAAGTATTATTGTTAGCAAAATTGGTCAATCTCTACGAAGTCTCCCTTATAAATCATCGTCATTAATCTTGGTGAATTAATTATGTGTGTATACCAATATTGCTGTGTGCTCCCGGCATAGAATAGGCCACCCCTTCCTTTGCTGTGGGTATAATAAGAGGCGACTAAGGGAGGGCGACGAATGGGAAGCAGCATCTCTCTTAAAATATATCCAAAGTCTTACTGCGGTTACCAATCCGCCTGCTAAGCGTGACAACTACTGGCAAACCCCCAAGGGAGTGACTTATGTTCAGCAGTGTACAGTTAAAGGCTGATATGATACATCATCATAGCGTAGACACTACCAATAGCGTAGACAGTTAGTATTCCATTAGCATTCCATTAAAAAAATTATCCTTCTGTTATGAGGAGAAATGCCATTTGTGATTGTCCGTGTCCAGCAGTGTTTTTTTTTTATACAACTTAGAATGGCAAACAAGCTGACGGCCTACCTGATGGAAAGTGGTAACGGTTGCCTATAGACATGAGCAGTACCATGGACATAACAGAGTATACTGCTTCATCCATGATACCCCCCATGCGTTGCCATTCCTGAGGACTCAGGTGTTATTCTTCTGTACCCAGTAAATTCACGCCATATCCCACCCTTCAAACCGAAACACAGCCATGCAAACACAACTGCTTCACGGTTGAAACACGAATGGGACAGTGTATTGATAATGGAGTGTTACTCGTATGTTATGGTAAGATCTTTATCTATTTGTACTTATGTAAGTAGTTATAGGTACAAACACTTGTTAGTGCCTATAACTATTTACATAGACTGTATTCTATAGAAAATACCTTCCTGTATACCTATACAGGTATAAGTATATAGGTTGGTATCTATATAATTGAGATAATATATTATCAGCTATATAACAAACTATTCCGATTAATTAAAAGAATTAGCAATTTTCAAATAAAAATAAATTTTGGTACTAGTCTAATAAATTTGTATTCAAGAAAATAATAAATTCTATCTCGGCGGTTATGATATCAAGCAAGAAACAGCTGTTGCATGCCAGCGGTGTTGATTGCATCACTGGTCTAAAATGAAAATTTTAATAGCTATTCTTTAAGTGTGCCTACCTATTAAAAAAATTTGCTTCTGGATTTAAACAGTCGTGTAGGAAGGGGATAAAATTACGAATTTTATAAAATAATGATAATCTATTATGATTAATAAATTACTAGTACGAAGGCAAAATTCGTAAAATAAAATTCTTTAAAGTCCAATGAAAATGCCAATAATCATATAAATAGATAGGTTGATTTCGACACATGTTGTATTTTTTTTTTGGAATTTTTTGTAAAACATGAACTGGGTTTAAAGTGATTGATATTGGTTGACAAAAAGCAACCGATTTTTAAAGCTAAAATCTCAATAAAATATTGGCTTTGTCCGCTCTTGAACTTTGTGTAGGTAAGTGGTTATTTTTAATAATTTTGAACAATTTGTGGAGATTGGCAATAATTAAGCCCTGCCAATTTTGAAATCTGTGTAGCCCTAGACTTAAAGTCGCAATACTCAAATAAGTAAGTGGTGCTAAGAAAGTGTGATCTCGAGATCATGTGACTACAATTACTTTCACTGTACCTGTGAGGCAGAAACATGTATTATTTAACAGTGTACTCGTATAATCGGCTTGAATTACATTCGACTTGTTTTAGCTTAATTGAAAAGACATAGGCAATTTACTTCATGATGTGTATTTAAAATGTGACATGAATTTTAAATTATAAAATGAGACTAGGAAAAATAATTTTTAAGACAATAATCGTCTTGAAAATTATTTTTAGAAGGAATTTTTAAAATAGAGTTTACATAAGAATTTGTTTTGTGTTACAGACATTAAATACACCTTGATTATAGTTATGGCTTAACTTTGCAAGTTTGTATTGAATAAAAAGGCTTTTAAAATTCTCAATGTCTTATTTAGTATGTAAGAAGGATATCTAAATAGTATCACTAAAATATTAAACGGGTAACAGTCTCCGCTGATATTCGTGCAAAGATAAGCTAATCACAATATTTACAATGTGTAACAATTACTTTTTTGCACAAATTAAAGAATAATACAAATTAAATATACATTATAAATTATTCGGTATATGTTTATTAGAGATGTTCTACATTTCTAGTCAAAGGCTTGTATTCTAATATAGTAGATAATGAATCTAGTTCTTAACATGTGATATCAGATCAGATAGATGTAAATATTTTTGATACATTTATACTTAATTTGGCTTTTAATCAAGCTTACAGTCTGCCTGTTGGTTATGAGTGACGAAAGCTTATTAAGACTTCAGTCGCTGTTCTTGATTCTTGTAACATAAAAATCCTGAGACACACTACACATGTAATATTTTACTGCCATAAATATTCCTTTCAAATATAACAACTGTAGGTAAACAAGTTCTATATCTGAAAGCAATAATCATGCAGACGTCTTTATAGAGTTTTGTTAAAGTAATACGAAACAATAACAAATTAATAAGTTTTTGTAAACATATGTATTTGGTTTTAGTTGTCATATACAAACTATTGGATCAACTATACATACCAAGTAAGTAGGCTTAAAATTCTGCTATATAAACAAAAGCTAAATACTAATTATTTTAATAAATATGTTATACGAAGTCTAAAAGAATGTGAATAAAAAATTATCAGTATACATAATAACATTGCAGATTAATCGCGAATGAGTACCTACTAATAGCAAACAACAATTGTACATTTTAAGCTACATTATTGTCGGTCCATTTAGTGCGGCATGCTCTCACGCAAGTTGCAACACAATGTCGTCTCAATTGGACCCTGCCAGTCGGTGGCGAAACGATGAGTACGCTGTGGATGGCACGTGGGACTTGCCACTCAATGGTGGTGTGGTGAAGAGCGTGAGTAGAATACCATTTAAACTAAACGTTAAACTAAACAGAACTAACGAGTATTTTTAGGGATCAACAAAAATAGGTACTGTAGCTGATGCATAAAGGAGCGAAGCAAACTTACATTTGCAAGTATAGTAACGTTACTGTCCTATGGTTGATCTTTAAATATGACAATAATAGTAGTTTGTACTAGAAAATAATAATTTTGAGTTTAGGTACCATCCAAATGTTGATAATTGGTAATAACGGAAGAAACCACAAATATAGACAAGAAGAAACAAATGCCTTTCTTTTATGACAAAATAATAATAATATGTAAGAGATAAGAATTCACGTATTTGTTGAATTCTTACGTACATAATATGTCTAGACCTAGACTAAAAAAACAAACAAGGTTATTTATAAAAAATGTACGTATATATTGTACGGGGATTGAATCTCTAAACGTTGGAAGGTAAAATGTATACAAATACAATGTAATACAAAATAATACAAATAGGTACGTATAATATCAGAAGTCTACATCTATTACAAAGTTTATCATTTGTATTACAAAAATCCGAAATCTATATCCATGTATTTAGTATCTATTTACAGAACGGAACAAATTTCTTTAAAAGAATATATAACAAAATATGAAGAAAATTTTGAACCTTTCATAATAATCGATCACGAAATCGTGCAATTTGATTCACGAATCACGTCACGACAATAAATAACTTCTTTTTTTAAGCTATTTAAAAAAAGAGGATGTACTTAATTCACTTGTATTTTTTGTTCATTTATTCAACTTTTCGTTTCCTATATCCATCTCTTGCTGACTTTTACAGAATATTCGAATCAGCTACTTTGGCGCTTTGGCTTTTACCAGCTCTACCTTTTAGTTGATATATATAAAGCACTTTAATAAACATAGAAAACATTTATATCGTATAGCAGGTATTGTACATGTTTCAAAGAATGTGATAATATTCTTCATTCTTCTCTAAATATGGAGATAAACACATTTAATGCCATTTTCCTATTAATTAAACTACAAAGTGAATAAGAAATAACTAAGCTCATAAATAAACCTACACTTGTCTAAGTACTACATGTAGTTATAATTACAAGAACTGGATTATTATAAATTAATTGTATTTATATAAAATTATGTAGTTATTACAGCATTTTTATAAGTTATCAAGTAGATAAGAATTTATGACCATGACCAGCTTATATGAAATACGTGCCATTGCATTTCATATGAGTTGCATTACATTACAATGTAAGTTCTAGCTGTATATGCTGTATCATTTGTTAGCCTTATTTATAAGTTTTTTAGATTTTTTATATTACTATTTGCTACATATTACGTTGTATGAAAATTTTCTATTTTTTTTTTAATATTAAAATATTATGGGTAGCTGTGTAATCCCGGCATAGAATAGGTCACTTCTTTCTTTCTGTGGGTGTCGTAAGAGGCAACAAAAGGAACTTAATGGCAGCAGTGTCCCACTTAAAACATCTCTGAGGTTTATTTGCTGTTGTCAACCCGCCTGCGAAGTATGGCAACTACTGGTAAAATCTTCCAATATAGGGAGGCCTATGTTCAACAGTGGACAATTAACGGCTGATATGGTATGGTACTTGTAGGTGTAGCAAAGCCAAATACAATTATAGAGAGTAATCATATTAATACTAATAATGTTAAGTATGAGATATAGCAGTAAAATTACTGGGTTATTTACAGTTATTTAGTATTTTTTTAAATGGATAATATGCTGGTGTAGTATCAGTGAGTGAGTGAGAGTGATGATCTTTAAGAATGAATTCAAGTCAATTGGCGACACATTCACCAAGAATTAAACACGATGGTTTCCTGGATGTCCAACTGATAGGGTTACCCATTGTTGGCAATATACCCTATATTGCTAACAATCCTCACTCAGCCTCCATTAACTAGCAATCTTCATATCAGTTCGGGAAGATCTGTGTATAGCGAATCGTATGCTTACACACTTGTATAAAAATTTAAGATTTTGTTCTACAAAAAAAAAAAACCGATTTCAATCGTGGTAAAACCAGTTATTTTGAATACTACTATATTGATTTTGATAAAATTTTTAGGGATCAATTTAAAAGTATATGTTTTCAGATAACAAAAAAATTTTTCAAATCGGTTTATAAATGATGGAGTTTCGAGATAAACAAAATCCCTTTTTTTTAAAGTCGATTGAAAAAAGAATATGTAATATATTTATGAAAAAATATGAAATATATTTTTTTCATAAAATCACATTTTTTAATCTTACAATATCGCTACTTTTTAATTATTTTACCTATTACTAATTTTTATTGACATAACACAGATATCTACCTACCCAATTGGTGAAAGCATTGTTGTAGTTGGACATCTATTCTCTCGGAAAGATTAGATTGGAAAGATAGTTTTGTGGTTTCTTTTATCTGCAATAAAATTATCTAAACTTTATAATAGCCAACCATTACATTGTTTGTAGGTAGGTAACGTTATAAAACTGAACTTTAATTGCCTTATTTATGTTATTTTAATATTTTTTTTAAATTATCTATCTAATGATGTTACAGATAATCATCGTCATATCATATCAACCGACTATTAAATTATAGATAGTATTGTCGTATAAATTTAAACAGAATAGGTAATTTCCACTTTTTATAACGGAACTTTTTCTATTGTTTACACTCACATGCTTACTTCTTGATATACTAATATCTCAATGACATCGGCGTGAGAGATAATAACGAAATAGTATGCATAGCCGTGACCTTAGGAGCACATATAACAAATAGATCTCTTAACGATCGAATCTACACTAATGGAGTCATATGAGCTGAACATTACACCAAGGTGAGATTAGACATCATCACAATAATACTGCTGTGAAGATAAAACGAGCACACGGATATAGCACGTCAATGAACGTTCGTATAATCTTAAAAAAATAATGGATCAAAATAATGGAATCACGATTGAGGATGTTAACAACGTTGAATTAATATGTGTTGAATTAATCGGCTTAAGAAAGTATGTGAGGTTTATTATATTACCAGGATAAAAAATTATAAGAGTCCGGGTGATTGACTTATGTATTGATTTTATAAATGATCGTTAATTATTATAGAAGCAATTAAATAATCAAATCAAATGTTTTACAACACTACATATCAATAAGTTGTTCCTGATTTCAATTATGAATTGGTAGATACTTACTTATTCATACTATATGAAATTAGCAAATATATTTTATAAAGATTAAGTGGTCTTATAGACTACCCTGTCGGTTGCTATTATTGTACCAAACTATTCCATTGCCGGGCACGGGTGTTACCCCATAAGATGCAAGAAAGATCCTTATAATTACAATGTTTTAGAGACCATCGGTTTAGTTTTTCATAAGTATTTAACAAATCACATTTCGAATTTTCTTTCTATTAACACGGATAGAGATTTATTCCTAGTCGCCATGACATTTTAAGGTGAAAAACAGCAGTGACTGTAAATTATTGTTTACTAATGATTGCTGACAATTGGTGATTTATTTCTAATTCAATTAAAAAGTAAATATAAAATAAAAATGTTACTTTTGGGCGTTTTTATATGAATTTACACAGTGGATCGATTCTATTATTAACACAGAATTGGTTAATTCGCTCCTTGACAAAATCGACAAATAATATCGATGATCGCATCAGTAAAATCAAGCTAACTCGAATTAAGAATCGATTACTGATTAACCTCATGACAGGAAGTATCCAATTCCATAAATTTTATAATTATGGCAATAAAATATTTAATAACTAGTTTTGCAGGTGAGATGTTTTATAAAATTTAAGTATATAAATATTAGCCCTGGGGGCTAATATTTATATACTCAAAAAGTTTTTGTACAAATCTATTATAGGTAAATAGCAAAATGTATAGTTTTCATAATTTAAATTAATTTAACCTATTCACGTAATTAAATTAATAAAATGGAAAATTATAAAACAATAAACCATTTTGGGAATACTGGCATTATATGAAATAAGGAGTAGGCGACCTTAATGGTGTATCCCGTGTATGCACAACTGCATCCCGCGTCTTAATTTGCGCGAATCTCTAAGTGCATAAAGTATACTATGTGCTAAGTTAGAATTTAACCTACTTGTGTACTAAATTTCATTCAAATTTGTTTAGTAATTTTTCCGTGAAAGATTAACAAACATGCATCCATTGATCCATCGTTACAAACTTTCATATTTATTGTATTAATAGGATATTAGGATTATAATAAGTGTATTAAACACAGTAACAGTTAATAACATAGATTTTTATCAATAATTTCAGCACGCGTGTAACTGCAGAAGTTTGCGTGATAGGTTTAGATTTAACTTGAAATTTTAAACGTTCTCTTTGTTTAGCGGACCTGCAATCAATCCGTCACTTGTCAAAAGGAGCTTTTGCGAACCACAAAACGTGACCGTAGTTCAATCACTTTAATTTAGTTCTAATTATCAATTCAGCGGTACCGTTTTCCAACCGTTTACGATTACAAAATTCGGTTCTAGGACTGCATTACAAAATTTAGAACTTGATAGACTAATCGAAATCATCTCTACGATTTTCATGGTATTGTACCGTAGAGCTAACAGAGGGTATTGTCACGAGCTGCCCATGTCATGTTGGCTAAAACGGTCACGATTTAAGACAAGAGTTATGTACTGAAATACTTGTAGTCGTATGTACCTGCTCGTATTGGTGAACTAAACTATTATTATTAACTAAAGCAATATCGTCATCATTACAACACTTTGTCGTCCACTTAATATAGTTTTCTTCGTTTACTACAAAATCCGAGTCATATGCATCAATCAACACCTTGCTGAATACTCTTGAAATCGTTACTCCCTCTCGAGCTTATGTATATGGAGTTGCCGCTAGGTAACACTTTTTTCCACCGACTTTCTAGTTAGGTATGTGGCAGCCCTTCGATACTACAACTTACAGATTTTTAGGACTAGATCGATATCGATCACTAGAGTTACTAAAATATTGCCTTGCCACAACTAATACCGATACCTAGAAACACATAGTATATATATGAGAGGGAGACTTTGTACAAAAGTCGTTTGCTTGGGCACCTCTGTCCCATTCGTGTTTCTACCGTGAAGCAGTTGTGTTTGCATGGCTGTGTTTCGGTTTGAAGGGTGGGATATGGCGTGAATTGACACTAGTGAATGTACAGAGGAATAACACCTGAGTCCTAAGGAATGGCAAAAAAGTACTTATACATATTTGCGTAAAATTAGACAATTTAAAAAGTAGTAACTTGGGTCTCCCACATAGCGGAACCAATGTGAGAATGAATATGAACTAAATTTCTTAATAAAGAAAGGTATGAACTAGTATTAATATGTATGTATATGAAATTGTGTATATATATAATAATGAGTAGGAATATATATTTATATTATTACATGTAACAGAATTTTTCATCGTGCCTATCACCAAACTATTTATAATTACTCCTCTCCATCCAAAGGTTGCCTGGAAGAGATCGCTTTAAGCGATAAGGTCGCCCATTGTTTTCTTATTGTGATTATTTCTTGTCATTGTTTATATTTATAATAAGTTTACTATTGTAATCTTTTGGAGGAAATAATAAAGAGTATCTATCTATCTATAAACTTCACGATAAAACTAAACATACAAACAAATACATTCATATTTATAACATATACTCATACATAGATACGGACACGGATTCAGTTTAATTATTGAATTTAATAAAATTTAATGTAAGATATAATTAAATATAGTTTATTGGTATCCTTTAAACATAGATGATTCTTCAAATATGTTTAATATCTACTATCTATAGTCATTTAGGTAGGTATGACAAACATGAGGTCGAGCTGTTAACTGAACATTTCCATAACAACAGCGTTCAATAATTTGGAAACACGAAGCGAGATCATTTTTGAAGTAACAGTGCACTTGACCGATTTTTATAACAAATAAAGACAACTGATTTGGTACGTGTCTTTGTGATTAGGCAGTTTTGCAGTATTGTGCGAAGGCAACCATTAGTGATCCACGTGTAGGCAACACCTATTGACAGGTACATAATTTGCATTTGTTAGGTAACGGACGATACAAATAAGGATGCACTCGATTCGATGACAGGATCATGTACGAGTATGTCATAAATGCATACGAGACACTTTCACCAGGTCAAGAGCCTCGTGAAAATCATAATAATCAAATCTTATAAAAATAAATTACGACTGTGTTGCACTTTTATGGTTTTACTGGTGTTTTATCTGCTTATATTTGGTGTCAGAATTACGGTGGTCTTTTTATATTTATATTGTTATTTACTGATATATAAAGTGAATTCTGAAATAATAATAACTATTATACCTAAAAAGTACATAAGTAATTTGCCAATATTGTGAATTTATTAAAAAATTACTATTACTTCTATAATAAAAAGAGACCTCCGTGTTATTATAGTACCATCCGTTGTTTTGCGTAATGTTATTTTTTTAATGGATGATAATGGAATGGTAACTCCGCCTGCGCTATCGGTATACACTGGCGAAGCATCAGAGAGGGATGATTGGTGAAGATGAAAAGGCAGGTCAGTTAGCACATCGTGACGAATTCAACGATAAATTAGTCACGGTGGTTTCCAAGTGGAATCGCGTGGAGGTCGACCTGATAAGGTATATTGATAGCGCTGGGGACAAACTTCCCTATTACTAACAATCCCTTCCCTCCTGAGTAATAAAGTCATATCATTGTTGTCGGATCAATTTAGGAATCGACCTATTTCTAAACATGCTCGAGGGTAGAAGATTGTGATATTCTCAAAAGTTTGTTGCCAAGCAATTTGTAGAAGTAGGAAGTTATAATATGATATAGCTACTTGATGAGAAGACAGATATTTTACCATAAATATTCGTAAATATAAATGGATGAATTAAAGAGAAATCCTGTATGACTTATTAACACACAGCTGAAACTATTACAGCTAGTAATACCAAATTTACAATATATATTACTTTTATAATTTATACAAGTAATAACATAGTTTTTTTTTTAAATTCCTTAAAAAAAGTTCTTTGTTATTAATACCCTTATGGGTGTAAAAGTAGTAGCGGAAGTTTGCATGAGAAAGGATTTTTTTTACCAATAGGTATACGTGAATTAATCATATATTTGTTATACAATAATTATATTAAATTCAGTAATTCACAAAATTCGTATTATATTGTTTTAAATAATAACACAAATATGGCATGATGTCGTTTTTTCGCTCATATTTCTTTGGTGTATACGTTTAGTTTCACCTGAGTATTCTATTCTCATCAGAGAATGCTAATGATTTCTATTTTAGCCCGTACTTATAGAAAAATAAAAAGACAACACTGTAATAGTTAAAATGAGTTTATTAGATGTTTAAGATTTTATAGATAATGAGGTTAAACTATTCTACTTCCTATTTCCTCTGACTAGTACTACTACTATAAATACAAAAGTTTATGAGAATGTATGTTTGTTACTCAATAATACTTAAACGGTTAAACGGATTTGAATGAAAGTTGGCACACGGGAAGATTATATCCTAACTTAATATGTAGGATAATTTATACATCGATGCACGTGGGCAAAGCCGCGAGGTACATTTAGTAAATAATTAAATATCCTTACCAATATTACACATGTGAGTCTGTATGTGTATTTGCTCATTGCCTTTTGGCACATTAATGTCCCAATTAATTCTCATGAATATGTTTTATATAAGTTTTATATAAGGAGTATAAGTAGTATTTGGTATCGAGAATCAATACATCACAATAGCGCAGGTGAAATCCTGGATAAAAACTACTTACCTGTTTATTAGTACATTGAGACTAAAATATTTCATGTTACATGCGACAGTAATAGTATAATTTATCTATTATTACAAATTATTGAATCTGAGCAGTGGGATTATCCACTATTAAGTTATGTAATTCATTTAAAGGTAAAGTTATCAATATTATTTTATTATTATCATCATGATTTCAACTAATATCTATTAATCATATTATTAATATAGTAAATGTGAAAGTTAGTGTATGTACATGTCTGGTTAATGTCATCTACATGTGTGAAATATAATATACCGAAGAGCCGTACATTGAACTAATATATAGGATACTTTTATATTACTTTTAATCTTCTGAAAAAATCGTTATTATCATTGTAAAACAAGTATTTTGCTTAGTAAAAAAATTGTGATTTCATTCGTAATGACAATTATGAACCACTAGACTCAGAATCGTATATATTTTCTATGAATAAATGTTGCTTTGTTAAAAGCAATTTTGAAAAATTTCCTGATGCAATCGTCATAATGTTAATATGGAGCCACTAAAAGAGTAAAGACTAAAAAGATTAAAACGTAATCTGGTAACACACAACGAAAAATACAGACGAATTTAGAAAATTCATTATTTGAGAGGTCACTTAAAAATGCCCAGAATCTATATCTACCTATTCCATTATATTATATTAGGAATAGAGAATGTAAATGATGGTCCAGATGTTCGTTAACGTTCGTTTCGATTAAAGCTAGCGTGGGTACAACCATGACCAGTAATTTAGTTGCACAATAGTTTTTTATAAATTACCGTAGACTAATTTTTTGACAACTACTATGTATAATTATACGTTAAATGTCGTGGGATTGAATTTTTAGAATTATTGTCTTTTATTTTATGGTAAGAATCTTCTTTTTTCTACTCTAAATATAAGTATTTTTAACATAGAAAGAGGTATAGAGAGAAATATTATTGCTAGCTTACTTCAACGAAAAAGATTCATGCAGTGATTTTTAAAAAGTCTCTTGTCTGATTGAAAAAAATATTATATATTATATTATACTCTAGTACTTACGCAGTAAATGGATACTTTTACCAATATCCTTTTGTTATATGATTCATGGATCAATTCCTTATATGGTAACTGATTTCATAATTGTTTTACAATAAACAATAACCGTAAATGTTAAATAAATCCGATGCAGAGCTCTCTTTTTGGTTTTCAATGATCCTAACAAAAGAAGGTATGTATTTATAGTTCCACTATACGTAATAGTGAAACTTGATATAGCACATTCCTGTTCGCATCACATAAGTATTTGTCATAATAAGCCTTATCGCGATAACCAAATCCGGTACCTGTGTATGAAAGTTCTACTTTCTATATCTACTGGACAGAACACCTTGCTAATTTTTGTATGGTACCCGTGCGGACAAGTACGTACCTGACTGTTATTTTCTTTTTATCAAGCATGATGTAAATAAGTAAAAAAAAAAAATTGATAATATAAAAATAATTGATAGTTGTTCACTGCTAAACATAGGTTTTATGTATATATCTATGTCCTCTTCTATCCCAAATAGTACGTATCATTAGTCCGTTAAATTGCGAAGAGATAACAAACTCACTTTCACATTTATAATATCAAACTCCCTTATTCATAAAAAACTAAAAGTATGAATAATTAGTAGGGATTATTTGTGTAATGATAATAGTGTAGTGTCCTAAACATCCATATCTTGTACGTACCTATATATTAATTAATAACCACGGCATTTTGTACAATGAGTTTATATATCTAATATATAATCTAGACGTATATTCAATTGATATAAGTATTAAAGTCATTGTAACATTATAAAAAGAATATCTAATAAAAGTGAGATATAATTACATAAGTATTACTTGGTGACTAACGCATTAGTATGAGCAATAAACACGTCTTTGAAAAATTATATTATCAAAGATCATTATGGTTCTGTAGGTTCATTATTTCCAGAAATCCAATGGTCTTGCATTTATCACCTATCTATTGAATATCATAAAAAATACTAATACTATAATAATATAAGTAATATTGAACTAAGTAATATAATAAAATTATTCATGATAAAGGTTAATTGAACGCATACATAAAATTTGATATAGTATCATAATATGAAATGAGACTATAGTACTCATATTTCATTGTTGGATAGATACCATTATACATAAACCACGTAATTAATTACTATTTAGGTTTACGTTATAGTAAAATAATAAATGTTGAAAGTGTGCGCAATATGATTTTCGTAAAAAAAAATGTTACAGCAGCTAGAAATAAGCACTAGATTCCAAATAAGTAATTTTTTAAATGCTATTTGTTATATCATCACTTATTTCACCATCTGGTGAACGATTTTGACGGAAATGAGCTATTATAATATATTAGAATATGGTCGACCGAATCTTAAGAAGTAATTTGATTGTTCTGTAACACTTAATTCGTTCATATAGAACATAGAGCTTTTTTAGATATTCTAATTCACAAAAAAAAAAATATTCAGATTGTTTTAATATCAAGTAATCATGTTTATAACCATAGTATCATAATATAATATCAAGTAAATGATTGATATTATAAGTATATGAATAAATGATCCATTAAAAATGATTACAACTGTTACACGGTCGAAGTCGCGAGTAACATATAGTATGTCTAAAATTAGTTATTACCTCACCAACAATAATCAAGTACACGAACAAAATATGCGGAACTCATTACAAAATCGAATCGGAATCATCACTTGCGAATCCAGGGAGAGAACCCGAACGGGTTTTCGCGTCCTCCGCACTTTCGCCTGTCTGTCGTCATTCTCAACTAGTAGGTAGATATTACCTATACAAAGAACAGATTAAGAGTACTAACTATACTGAAGCAAGCGATAATCTCATCGTTTGTAATCAATTAACTTTTATTGCTCAAACTATTTTAGACAATGCCACCTAATCTACTTATTAGTTCATTGTACTATTCGTCCTCGATATGAATGGCTCAGCTGCCCGAAACGAGAACTATTATGATTTTATTGATGATTTAATAATATTTTATATGATGTAGAAAAATAAAAAAATACTTACTGCTATATTTCCTAATTCATATAGTAGCAATTGTCGAATAAATCCATTATAGTGAATGTAAACATAAACTTTGTCACACAAAAAAGTGGTTACAATTTATAAATAATAATTGTAGTTCGGAATGAGGATACCTCTCATTATATCTAGTACATATTAAAAAAAATAACATAGATATGTACATAGGGATTTTTACAATGAGAATACTAATCGTTTCCATAGCATGGTCTCATAGGGATGAGTCTGAGCATGAGTCTCATAGGGATAGATAGCTGTGACTGAGAAACAATAAAAAGTAACATCTCGTAAAACGGTATATTTTAGAACTAATAGAGAAAAAGTGTCGAAAAACAAATATTATATAAAAAAAAAAATACAAAAATACAAGTACATAAAAAGGCCGTCTAGCCAAGTTACCAGTAACGATAGTAACGAATTAAATGTAAATAATTATTCCATTTTTTCTTCTATATATGCATTAATAAATAACTAAAAAAACTGTGCCGATGAAATTAGGACAATAATATAAATTGCTTTATCAATTTATTTATATTGACCTACTTTGATTCCTGACTCAAGTAAAATTACTATGAATTATTATTTAATAATTGCATTAAATGAACAATGATAAAATTTGGCTTTATCTATATCAATAATATCGTATATAATTGTTGCTGAGTTGTTGCTGCTTTCTCTTTCACCCGGTATAAGTAACCTTTCTACTTATAAATAAGAATGCCAATTTAAGTTCTCTTATATGTATGTACAACTCGAAGAATTTATTTTTAAAGGATGAAAAAGTAAATTAAATACAAAAAGGTAATTTTACATGAAATATCGTTATTGTTTATTTTTTATAACGGTTTAACAGTACTACTGACTTTAAATATTTTTTATGATTAATAACTTTTACCGGAAATACCTAATATCGAAATTCACATAATCGGATTTAAAATTATGTAAATTTGTATGTAGGTAGTATATAGACATATTTTGTAGAATTTTCAATGCAAATATATCATCTTATGTTTTTGTAATAAAATTTATACTCATAAATTGCCACTCAAATCAGAAGTCATCAGTTAACCACTTTACCCATATTTTATTTTAATATTACATCTGGAATCAACAGCTTATATCTAGAATAATTAAAAAATATTATATTCACATCATACATTAACCAATTACAAATTTCCAATTTCTATACCACACAATATTATATATTATCTTTGGAGGGTAGATATTCGCAACAAAATTTGTTGGAGATAAATGTTGCGTGAATGTGGTGTACAAAGAAACAGTGTATAGAGCGCGTATTGTTTTGTATTAAGGATATACATATATCTTTAATAAATTATATTATTTTCAATAAGTACTATATAGTATAATAATTAACAAAATAAATTCCTTAAAAGTAGTGTAAAATCACAGAACAATTTTTTTGTCCGAAATAAAATCTTTTTATTACCAAAAAACTAAAAGAATAAATTAATATACCATCAACACTACATAATAATAGGTATGTCATACTTTATAGTGCCGTTGGCAATACTAGTTTTAAGAAATAGATTTCATTAATTTACACAGTGTTTGGGACAGGAAAAAATAGGAATAAAAGAAACCGTACTACTTCAATAATATGGAGTATATGTTTCTAATGTAAGTTATGTTAGTGGCCTGGTATTGCAAATTTCTAGTCACATCGTCATATCTATTTATTTTTTGAACGTGTTAACCATATAGGTATAGATGTTTATAGAAATTTCTTATGTAAGTGTTAGCAATTTTATTGTACTTATTGGTCGAGGTGTGACGACCTCCTTATCTGTTTTGAATTGACCACAAATTTTGCAACTATCGGTTGTGTATGGAGGGAAGCAGTTATATATGACTGTTCCGGCGGGATGACCGATTGCTATACTAATGGAAGAGCATTGACTACTTTCACTGGTCAAAACTGTCCGTTAAGGAGCTTACCATAAAATCTAACTCCCATCCAGTTTACGTTTCTAAATCGTGCGTTTACTATTGTACACATATTGCGAATACAATATTTTTTTACTGCGGACATAGTGCTAATACAACTTTATAATAAATTGCCTGGTTATTGAACAAAAACTCAATATAATAATAAAGAAAAAAAAAAACAAAAGGAACTATTAATGCAAAAAGGATATTACTCAACAATTTTATGTATGATTACATTATAAATAAAAGATAATATTGATTTATATTAATTAAGAATATTAAAACTACAATAAATTTATATCACAAGTTAAATGATTTTTTTGTTTTCTTTATCTATTGATTTACCTTAGACCTGTCGGTTCCATTGATCATGACTGCAATACAGTGATTTCTAAAAGAAAGGATATTAAAGATATAACATTCCATGAGTTCAATGTAAGTTTGAACCACAAATTAATCTTTCTTTTTTAATTGCAATATTTGACCTAAAATTACTGACCAGTGAAGATAAAAAAAGCACAGAAAAAAGAGACAGTAGAATAAATCTGTTGTTATCGTTTTTATTACGGGTGCTAAAGTAGGCTAAGTTTATTTTCTGGTGAAAAAAATTAAGGCCATTTAAAGCTGTGTTATCGAATCGTATACGTAACTTCTAGAAAAACATTTTTCTTCTACTTCATGTATAAGGATGATGGGAATTGAAATATCTAGCTGGTACGATTTTCAGGCTAGTACTTAATTTTTTTTAAAATAGAATTTAGAATATTTTAAAATAGATTGCTAGGTTATCTTGATTTTGTACTAATGTAAACGGAAAATCTATCTATATTTTCTGTTAAATACTTTATAACTAATTGTATTTTGATGTAGTTATAAATAGCATAAATTATAACTTAGATAATACAGTCATGGTGGAATTGAAAGGAAACTAAACTTGCATAAAGGGCTTGCATCACGGATGCAATCATTAGGTACTGGTAACACCTCTTGCTTCACTTAATAATTTAGTGCTCATTTTAATTAACATTATGTCGGATGTACTAGTAGCTTGTGTAGATGATATTATTTTGTATATAAATGGGCTAATTGATGACTTTTGTCATTGATACCTAAGTCGTCTTTGTATTATATCGTATTTGTATTATAACAAGAAATAACGTATTGACGGTAAATCAATGTCATAATTGATCTACAGATTTCGTTTTAAATGCCTGTGTTTTAAATACATAGCGATTGAGAATTTCCTATATTTCACAAGAGATATAAAGTAGATTCGATTCTTATTTAGCTGGGTAGCTTTAAAACTTAAAAATAGAACTAGATGGCAAAAATATAATTGCTTCATTTTATGGGTACTGAAGTCCATTTTGAGGAAAATTGCATCAGCATAGTTAGTAGTACTGATCTTTAATTAAAAAAAACTAATATTCATACCGTAAAAATTGTATGTCTAATCGCTATATTAGAAATAATTTGAGAGATATGTACCCAATGTTCATAAAAATTCATAAATTTATTTTGAAATGAAATATTTGAAAGGTTGTTTCCGCATTAGGGCATTTTTTAATTTATTTTTATATATTTTTATATTTTTACTAACTATGCCTGTAATATCGTCTGCTTGATCAAGATAAAAACCTGTTTTCTTCTGTACATATCAAATACTACTTGTTTGTTAAATTTAACAACAAATGGTTGAGGAGTCAAATAAAAAGTTAATCACTCTCTCAGGCAGAGACTCTACTGGTATCTTTTTTAATATTTTAAATGTAAAAGTGAGTTTGTTTGCTTGTTACCATATAGCCTCTGAAGGGCTTAACTATTAAAATATAGTTTAGCGTAGGTTGAAGAAGAATATGGTCTATTTTTAACTCGGTTAGTAAATAAATCCTCGCTACACAAACGATGTCGCGGGTAAAAGTTTGTATTTTCAATTCTCGATCTATTCAGCTATATTATATATTTATTAAATTACGCGACTAGCAAGGTGGACTCGGCGAATATTCATCTTCGATCGGTATGCAAACCAGCAGATCCGATACTGGATTTTATGAATGGCCTGCGATATTACTGTTTATCATTTATGTACAAACACTCACATATAACTTACATATCGTTAACCTATATTAAAACATGTATATTTTGTATTAATTACAAGTATAGAAGTGCGAAGTGGCACAGGTGTAAAATATGAGTACTATAAGGCCATGAAATGGCTTAATATTGTAATCCTATAGTGTAAACTGTGTTGTACAATATACTACCTATCTATCAACCTGTAATTAAAATTTGACATATACCTAGTATTTGGGATGAATGAATTCTAGAAGTTAGTAATAAAAGAACAAAAAAAAATAATAATAACAGAAGCTGCCTGGTTAGTGTGATAATAACAAGTAGAAATTCTTATGAGGACCAGTACACAGCAAGAAAACTGACCAGTACCACATAAATGAATGGTAGAATTTGTCTGTGATGGGAAGAGAACGTGAAGAAATGTACTATCTATATAAACAACAATAATAGTAATAAGTGCTATACAATATAATCAATTTGGCACTCAAACTATAATATTACGTTATAAGAACTAGAGAATAAAAATCTGCGGGCAACTGAAATATTCCGATATTTCTAAATTGATCTGACGGAGGATTGAACCTCATTAACGTAAAACTCTACCTCATAGAGACGATCGCTAATATGATATATGTTCGCGTGAATTAAAAACGATCAAAAAGATATTATACATTTCTAGAGTGCAATAATTTGAACAATATTAACATAGGTTTTGTTTGCATCTAGGTATACCCAGGTAGCATATTCGTATCTAAAGAAATTCCTTACATAACAAAGATTAGGAGTAAGAAATATCGCACCCGGCACATCTTAAATTATTTATAAGAATACTTAGCGTACAATAATAGAGCTATGTCATGTAGGTCTTTATTACGTTTCACAGTTCCAATACCATAGACATCAACGAGTGAACTCTATACGCAACGTACGAGATAATGATCCGCGTCCCTAATTGTCTTGTTTGAAATTTATCTCCTATTCTGGTATACGTAGCTGTAGCCCCTCAATATTAAAAAAATCTCCAATGAGTTAACAGTGAGTCTGTGACGATACCAGGAAGCTTCTGTGCTTCTGAACGGAACTTGGCTGGCTGTATTAGCCAAGACTGACACGTACAATGGTCGAAATGAGAAACTTAGTGCGAAAATGGGAATCCAGTTTGTACATTAAGGGAATCTAATTTACATTAATTAACTACTATTAGAACACATTACTGGGATAATTATGTTACATCGGAACTACGCTTAGAGTATAATATTATGGCAGGCATATTATATTTGGACATTTCTTTTATCTGATTTGATTATCTGATCATCATATCTGAATAAGTAACAAAAGAACTCATTCTATCAATTAAATTAATGTCGTATTAAAAAAAAGGATAACGAAATATTTAATTTATACTATGAATATAGTTTGGTATACATTATACTTAATAATAGTAAAACATAATGATATGCCTATATATAATTGTACAGATATGCATTATATGTATACAAGAAAATGACTTAAAAATTATCATTGACTACTCAAGATTTGCGAGTAAATTAAGTCCATATACCTATTCGTGATCCAAATAATTCTACAATGAGCTTATATATTACTATAGATGCGGTTCGATCCATTGCGCAAACTCCGACCTTCGTACCGTCTCTTGGTCCCGTTCTATATCATTGTCTGAGATTTTAGTACTTACTTATTTCAAATTTAGGCTATGCTAATTTAGATCCCCTACGCATTCAGAAACTGGTAAAGAATAATGATTCTCTTCAAAGTAATGGATTCATTCGTATCAAACAAATGTGAATACGAGTCGAAGTTAACGTTGATAGATATACATTAAATGCTTTGTGTAGAATTTTAAAATACACCCTTAATCATTTAGACGATAATATTATGTTAAAACATATGGATAAAAATATACTCGTAAAATAAGCAAAAACTTTAAATGTCTAACGTAATAATTAAAATCGTTTTTCTGTCGGATCTAATTCTGGTATATATATATATATCACAAACTGTTAATATATATAAAAACTTACAAAAAATGAAATATCTCAATATCAGACTCACCTAAGTGATGTCACTGCGGAATACTACGGATATGAATGACCAATTCATTATAGTAGAGTTTATTACCTTGCTGTCAAAATTGCCAATTAAATTTATCACCACTTCACGAACCTACTAAAATGTAATGATCGCTTTTATTTGTACTTCCATTTAATTAATAGTATAATATCTATAGTATAATGTTAGGGTCAAAGTTTGTACATTGAGTTTTTTTTTCGCATAATTACTTCATAATTATCATTTAATTAATTAGCCTAGAGAAGGTTAGAAAAAAGCAATCAAACTCAAATCAATCATCTTCAGAATTGACGTTTATATATCTGTTACTTACGTCATCATGAAAAAATGATTATACAGATGTTAATGAAATTTTATATTCTAGCAGGTATAAGCTATATAAAATTTGATAAACATTTTATGCAGTACACAGTACGTATAATGTGACTTTTTTGTTCTTCCAGTACGTTGCAGTCTTGTCAAATGCTCATATATTGTCATATTTATGAGAAAATTCTTTAGTTTACAAAATAATTATATAGATTATATTTTCATTATTATCATAACAGCCGTTAACTGTCCACTACTGAATATAAGCATTCCATTTTTTGCCAATAATTACCACTCGCTACGGGCGGGTTGGCAATCGCAGTTAGGCTTTTAATGATGTTTTAAGATGGACGCAACTGCTCATCACTTGACTATTAAATTCCCTTAGTCGCCTCTTGCGAAACCCACGGGAAAGAAAGGGGTGGCCTATTCTATGCCGGGACCGCATATCATCATCATCATCATATAAGCCTTTAACTGTCCATTGCTAAACATAAGCCTCCTCTTAGGTGGGTTTATCAGTAGTTGGCACGCTTGGTAGGTAGATTGGTAATTAGACTTTGGAGATGTTTTAAAATGACGCTGCTGCTCCTCCTTCGCTTTCCCTTAGTCGCCTCTTACGACACCTATGGGAAAGGAAGGGGTGGTTTATTTTATGCCGGGACCACACGGCGTTTATTTTATATTTATTCCGACTACAACGCGGTCGCTGGAATAGCTAGTTTACATATTAAAAAATCGAATCATTAATTAAAATTTAAAATAGATTTCAATAATGCGTGAGAGTAAACTTAATACGTTATTGAACATCGTCTTCATTAGTAAGGATAATAATCTAAAATGATTGATTAACTGACTTACCATGTTAATGAGTCCCGAAATAGTTTTAAACTCGATTTCTTATCAATGTATTGTCCATAAAAGTTATGAATATAATAAGGTGAAGCGTTAATTGCAATAAAAGATGTATATCATTACCAAGGATCATCACGTTATGCGTGCTTCAGAAATTTGGCAGTCGTTTGTAAATTACTACCTTATATTATAGAATAATATCTCAAGGTCAGGGCTTACCGTGTTTAGCGATCATGTTAGAGCAATTAATCAGAACATTATTACATTAATGCGATTTTAATAAGCACTTAGTTTTGTATAGAATATTTAAGTGAGTTCGTTTTAAAATTTCTATATGTTTTGTATTGTTTTTTGTATGGTTATTAGGAATGAAGGTACTTATATCGTTTTGTGATGTTTCAGTACTTTATTTAATATTAAAGGTTATTTTTAAAATCGATTAAGTAAAAACTTGTTTGATTCAATATACTTATAAAATATACAAATTAATATCTATATGTTAATATTCACAGACTGAAAAAAAATTACATACGTTTATTTACGTATTAATATATACACGTTACATTCTTGGATAAAAATTTGATTAAAATATCTAATAATAGATACTAAAGGAGAAATTAGTTTATGTTATCGAGATATGTTTTCTTTCGCTTAAACATAAAAAGTAATTATTAAAATTAAGAAAATAAACAATAAAGTAGGAAGTAGTCACATTAGTAATATTAACACATAAGAGAAAATTTTAGCGAGATTTGAACAGATTAAAAGGATGATACAGTCAGATATACTAGCAGACCCTTGTTTTTAATTCTATGCATGCCAGTCTCAAGGCAGTCTATTAGAATTATACAGGGGCATAGACTTCATTATCTATTATTACAAAATCTCTGTAAGTTGAGTTATTATTTGTTTATTTATTAAGCGATTAAACATATATAAATAGATATATTTTTAGCAATAATATTATAATTTTAATATTTACACTCATTATATCCAGTGTCACATTTATCAATAGGTCGTACAGTTCATAGGCTTATGAGCAGCAGATTTTGTCAGTATAAAATCTCATAAAATATTTGTTTTTCATTTTAGACTTTTATCATTTAATTGGTAATTCACTCATTAAACTATTTTGCAACACCTACCTTAGCTATCGGTTTTAAACAAATATTTAAATAAATAGACACAAATGTGAGCTTTTTTTTACCTAGAGCAATAGAACGCGAAATGGATTATAAGTATTTCGGAAAAAAATAAGTTTGGCGATATAATATCTCTTTATAATTTATCGAATATATCAAAATATAGATTTAATTCATATTTTGTAAATTAATTAAATTATTAAATATGAATAAATTTTGAAATAGAATGTTTTATTTTGAAAGATTCTTTTTGTAAGTATAACTAAACTTTTTTCTCGTATCATGACGAAGTATGAATATTCAGATCGTTTCGTGTAGTGACGAAATAAAATATAATGTGACTATGGGAAAATAAAGTACATGAGAAGGAAAACTCATAATAAAACCCCATGCTAAGTCGCCTAACTTGCGTGGTAATAGTAGGCTATGTCAACATCTTATGGGGAGAGACTCGTGACTAAAAGTGGGATGTTATTAGGTTGTAAAAGTAATGATACTATTGCTCAATTATGAAATACAACTGTTAATTGGGCAATATGGTCTCATCTATTTTTGGTCAATGATATTGAAGACAGGTATCGTATATAGATGAAGTTACATATGGACAAATAAACACAAAACAGTAAATAGCTTTACCGAATGAAGTGATTTGTACTTAGCCGGTTTTTTTATCACGTTCACAATTAATTCTGAAATAAGTCACGCGTGGCAACTCTACAATCGACTAATGGCACATCGATGTAGTTTTTGACGTTTGTTTATCCATTCGATTATTAGTCGTATTTGAGGTCCAATTAGCAGTAAGTATACATACACAGTGCTATTTCACCAAACGTGAACACTGTTTGGTGAAGGGTAGACTGATGACATATATTTGTTTGTATGTACACGTTACTTTTAGATATTTACTCGAAGTTTATGTTGACATTTACTATTGCAGCAGC
Organism: Galleria mellonella; assembly: GCF_026898425.1. Lineage (NCBI taxonomy): Eukaryota > Metazoa > Arthropoda > Insecta > Lepidoptera > Pyralidae > Galleria > Galleria mellonella. The sequence goes on along the minus strand of NW_026442172.1, from coordinate 847,068 downwards.
GCGTGGAGGAAATTAGGTTTTACTTTGACATAGTGATTGAATTGACATAATATAGATATATGTATATATATATATATATGTATATGTATATATATATATATATATATATATATATATATATATATATATATATATATATATATATATATATATATATATATATATATAAACATCTTCGTACTAAAATAGAATAGACAAGATGCATTGCGTAAACAAGTTGGTTTTAGATCGGGACGATTTAGGAAATTAATTTTCTTAAATTGCTTCAGGTGTGGGTGTTCTTGGTAACGTATTTAAATGTTCAATGTCTGATTTCTCAGGCAATGGGTAATTGATGTTATTGTGGGGCTTTTAGCCAAATTACAATAACGACACACACACACATCTTATTCTTTAGAAATTTTAAAATCTTTGCGATTTTTTGAAAATAATTGAAAAATGATCCACTTTTTTATACAAGTGACCAAAAACTATAAATATTTCTAATCATTATTATTACGTTCAAATGTGTTATTATATTGTACACTTATTCAGACTAGCAACTATAATTAATACTATCATTAAGTTCTCACAGCATGTGCAATAAAACTTCTCTAACGTGCTTCAGATTTAATATATAGATATAGATAGCGGCATGGATAAAAAACGTATTATTATATATTTTTTAAATTACTGTTAAATAGGTTAAGTAAATTTTTATACTACAAAAAAAGTATCTAATAGCTATTTTAAATACGTATAGAAGTGTAGACTGCGCAAGTTTATTATATATTTATTACATATCTATGACAGATATAGATAACTGTATCAATAGGTTTCTGAAAGATTTATTAACTTCCTTTTTTAGTAGAATTTAATAATGGCAAGTAAGTAATTTAATGTATGTGAAATGAGGGCAAGAAGGTAATAAAACGTACTTAGATAGAAAAAAAAAAAATATTAGGTACAAGGTTAAGGTGAGGCTACATTCAGAATAATAACTAAAGCACTAGCCTCGGACTACGCTCTACAAGTACTAATGTGGCTGACAAATTATTTAGCTAGTCTAGATGTCTAGACCATAAAGCTTTTAAAGAAGCTAAGTTATATTGTACTTAGGTATGTATTATTTGTTTGTTAAAGATACGAGAACAAGTCTTTCTTTGATAAAAGGAGGATATCCTTACTAATATTATAAATATGAAAGTGATTTTATTTGTCCGTTACATCTTAGTTCTTTAACGGTTTAATGAATTAATATGAAACTTGATATATACGCACGATATGGGTCAGAGAACATATTTTAGTCACGCGGACAAAGTCGCAGGTACAAGCTAATTAGCCAGTAAGACCTACTATTGCAATGGTGACCAGGCAATTAAGTATGTACCTATGAGCGGTTTATTACTTTATGAGTTTATTATCCTATAATCAGAATTAGGCAGATTTATTGTTTATGAAATACCAGGAGAGATTTAATATTTAAAAATATAATGTTTGTCTTTCCATCTTCATCCAATTTATAAATATATGAAATTACTTATGTAAAACAGGTTTCTTTTGAAATTAGATAAATAATTGAAGCATGAATCAATTATAATGTACTTATCTAAGCATAAAAAAAGAATAGATTATCTAAGCGTTTTAGTAAGTAGATGAGACAGATAAATTTGAAATTATTTGAGTCGATCTATTTCAACTATATTCATATCATTTAAAATGAATAAAGCATTGTATTGTAAAAATCTTTATTGTACATAAGTCAGATTAAATACTAGTAAATGATTTATTATACATATTACTAGAACTACAGATAACATAATACTATTGACAATACATGTTTAAGGTCTTGTTCTAGAAACATCTACTTACGTATATGTAAATTATAGTAGTTTTACTCGTCCAAAAAAAAAAAAATAACTACTCAAATAATACGTCCTGTATTTTTTTATAGAAATATAGAAAATAGTGATTATGTTTAAATTACTACAATACTATTATTATTACTATGTGCTTACGAAGATAAATAGTTATATAATATATACGTGTGTACATAGGCATATTGTATTTATCTTCTTTACATAAGTAATTACTTATCAAATTATTTTCCTATAAATCAATTACTACACTATTATTTTAATTAATAATTAATTAGTTGAAGTATTTGTTTAATTTATAACTCTTAGGAAATGCTATGGGAGATATTACCAACGATACAAACATAATAGTAATTAAAAAGAAGTCTCATTATGTATCAGGTACTTAATTATAGACATTATTTATTTAAGTAACTATTAATATTTACTCACCATTGTATTGGAAGCAAACTATTCTGTTCCGATATTTATATCATCACTTAAAACACTATTGGGAATATAAGTTACCTCTAAAGTGGTACTTAATTTGTTTTTCAATACTATTTGGTCGAATAGCAAAAAAAAAAAAAAATGCGCGTTCGTATAATTTCCCGCCAAAAGTGGTCGCAATTCGCACGCATGCGCGATGATGCCGAGCGGTTTGTAATCTGTCTGTTGTTAAGAATTCAACATCCAGTCGTGCGGCTCAGCCGCTCACCAACTTGCCTGATTCTTTCTCCCTCGAGATTATACGCACGTGATGTGCCTTATGAAAGCACTGGCCGTGGGACGTTATTGGAACTTTTGCACTAGTTATTCTACGACTATTGCCGGTTTAACTAGACCTATGCACATTGCAAGGGTGACCTTTTACGCATTTGAATCGTAATAATTGCAGTAGCTATTTAGCAGAGACCGATAGGGAAAAAGGGTTATTTTCTATTAAACTATAAACGCGTTGTTTTTTATATCATCACTGTTGTGTTTTGATAACTTCCGTGGTGTAGAGGTTCGATTTATACTTTAGGAAACTCGAATCTGGGTGTTATTGGGTTATGCTCCTAAATGCTCGTTGCCTAATTTTTTATAACATCGAGGATTCTATTTAGAAGACTGGGTGATTGGTATGTAAAATATATTGAGATTTCCTGATGCTTTTAATTTGTTGTCCAGCATTATGGCTTTATGTAAGTATTTGTTGAAAGTAATAATGTTCAGTATAAATTGTACACTGAATATTTATTTGAATGGTCTAACCATTTACATTGTCTGTTGAGTTTCTAATTATTCTAGATTTTCATCTATCCAGGTGTTTAGTAATTAGGTACATTGTATGCAACGTAACAGTTAAAGACGTTCCAAGTCTCTCACTAAGGGAATGTAATTTGTTGTTTGGTTACGCGGAATTGAGTTCACAGACCTTTTTATATTCTTGACGGCAACCTGGTGTACATATCATTTCATACCGTTATTCAGAAATCATACAGTAACTACCTTCTACAGGGAGAGTCCTTGAAAATATTTTAAATTTTGATACATGATGCATCTTATGCTATATTATCTAAAAGTTATACCTATGAAAAGAATGTAACACACTTGCTCATTATAATCATTATTTTCTATATACTTACCTACATATTTACCTATCTACATACTTACCTATCTACTATAATCAAAGTTATTTAATTATTATATTTGAGAAGTATGTATATCAAGCAAAGGATTAAATATTAAGATTGATATTCATAATAGTAATTGTATAGATATACTTATGGGTTGAGTGAATACTCTCAGTTGGTAAATTTGAAATAATTTTTCAACCAATTAGGGAAAATATTTTGAAATAATAATATGAAATCGCGTAGTTACTATATTTTTTTTTATTACTTAAAGGAAGGGTAATTTTAGAAATAATTATTTTAGACTTTAATAGATATACATTTTGATAATTGGGTAGATATATTTACATATATCTGCCCAATTATTAAATTTTACAAGGTTTCTATAAATTTCATTCTAGGGCGCTCTTAAAATATTAAGCTAAATAAGTTTATTATTTTTTTTTACCCTGCTGTATATAAAGTTAACTCTCTAATTTCCTCGAAATAGCAATAAAGGCAACACTATTTTTAAAAAATATATCTACATAGAAATTTAAACTGGATGAATGTAAACACAAACACTTAGACATAATTTTCGGACACATAATATAATAATAAAAACCTCACGATATGCTCATGACTATAAACCCAAATGGTATAGTAAGAAGCAATTGTCTACTGTTATAGTTACGCTGAACGTGACACTCGGCATGCCCTCATAGTAATAACAATAAATAATATGATTGAACATATACGTATAATATGATACTACATCTAGTCAAGGCAGTATTTACGAATGACATACATTTTTGAATATATATTTTTATTCAAACGTACTAAGTACCCAAACAAATATAAACAAACACTTAAAAACACAAACGTACTTATTGTACGAGAATCGAACATACAACCATCAGAAGATGAGGTGATGAGTTAAATCGGTACACCATCACGTTTGTCAATAAAATAGTTCAAAAATATATTTAGTAGGTACAGTGATATTACTTCACTAGTAAAGTGCCTACCTACCTACTTATTGCTAGGCAGAGATACTTAAAAAATGTATGATTCTAAAATATGTATTTAGAACATAAGCACTGTTGTTCTATTTGTTCGTTGATTGTTATTTCTCTCACGACTGAACCGAGAACACACTATAGATACTTATTACGTTTTATTTCAGTCGTGAGAGATAAATTCAGTGCCAAGTTCCAAGCATGACAACGAATTATTGTAATACATATATACACATACCTAATAAAGATTTACCAAACTTACGCCGTTATATATAAATAATACAAAAACTTAAAACTTTATATAGGTACTTCTTTTTTAATTTAAGTTTAGGCACAAAAAAGTAAAAAAGTAAAAGGTTTTACCTTTTTATTTTGCGTTTTAATTATTCAGTATCCCGGATGACATTTTTTTAAATAATGACAAGATCAGTGTGATTTTTCTGTCATTATATTAACAATTTAAATATTTTACATTAATGTTGGATTTTATAGAAAATGTACGCAATGAGTTGTTGTATGAATTTATAGAAATTTTAGAATTCGTATCAGTTGGGAGTCTTAATTTATATGACAGAATTACTTATAATTTAATATCAATACTAAGATCACAGTTCTACAAACATAGATGTGGTGATAATTGTTTAGTATGATATAGATTAGGTATCATATTTTATTAAAATCGTAGGTATACAAAATTCTCGTTAAGTAATAATAGCAAATATGGAGGAGCAAGCTCCACCTACTGAGAACATGGAGACTCCATGCTTAGGAAACATTACAGACGGTTCAAAATTAGCAGAAAGTGAAAATCAAGAGAAAGCTGGAGACGGTGGTGCTGACGAAGAAAATATTGGAGAAGGTTTAGAGGAAGTACTTAGTGAACATGTTGTTGAAGGAGAGCATATAGAAGGAAATCAAGTAGAGAGAGAACATTTAGACATAGAAAAAAATGCAATATTAGAACAGAGAAACGAATTGATAGGCAAAGAACTTGAAGGTGAGCATGTTGAAGGGGAAGGAGGAGAAGATCAAGAAAAGGAAGAAGAAAAGCCGTCGGAAGAAAAGGTAGTCGAAGAAGAACGTTACGCCGAGGAGCCACCACCAGATCCAACAGCGCCTTATAATTTTAGTAATTCTAAAGAAGCATTGAGAGAACCTTTTGAATTAAGACCTGACCAATTGGCTGAGGTAGAGCAATTGTGGGATCTATATCAAAATTATACACCAGCTTACACCGATATTGATAATTATATAACTGAAAAAGAACTCGTTTACATGTTAAAGTCTATCCTTCTTATGACAGTTACACAAGAACAGCTTCAAGAACTTATAGATTTTTGCGTAAGACCACCACATCCGCAGGGCCATATTACATTTCAGCAATTTCTCAAAGTGGTAACTATACGACAAAGAGATTTTCCTATTGAAGAGGAGCTACGATCTGCATTACAAGTTTTTGATCCCGATGGAACTGGAAGCATTGATAGAGAATATTTCAAAGAAGTTTTAGCAAAACAAGGTTATAATATGCCTCAAAAGCAGCTGGATAATCTTATAAAAGAAGTTGATATGAGTAATGATGGTACAATTGGTATTGATGATGTAGTTGGCACCATGTGTATAGATTTGAATAAAGAAGATTTGATGATGTTGATGGCGTCGATAAATCCAAATACAACCGATGAACCACCTGAAGAAAATATATAATTTTAGAAAGACAATTTATTGTATTTTAATTGTATATGACCAAATAAAAGATACTCACCCACTATTAGTTGTAACTAACTCGACACAAACCTGTTAAATTATATCAATTAAATAAAAATGGAAAAGAAAACATTTAGTTCATAATTTTTTTTATGCAATGCATGATAATATACAAGGAGTCATGCTCATCGGTTAGAAACCAAAAATAATTGTCTCTTTTAAACATAAACAGCCAGGGGCATTTACTTAATACATAATGGCGTCCATGGATTTCATTATGGGTTATCATTCCCTCGTCATTCCTAAAGATTAAGGTGTGTAATATCACATATATAGTTAATAAAGCGTGAGCTTTGAAGGTTCTATAGGAGTGAATTGACCGATCTTAGGTAATAGGTAAATATCCATTACCTGTAATTTTATTCTCGTTTTCACTCTTTAAGCTAAAAAAGTTATACAAGTACAACGATTTGTTAGTAGAAATATGAATACGAGTAGGATAGGGTATTCAGGCATGTAGATGACTTTTGTTTAAAGCTTCTATCTGGTTAATTCGAAAATGTAATTCTTTTCAAAAATATATTTAGTCCAACGTATTTAAGATTATTTGGCATGCCCCTTAAAAAAAGGTGCATATATAATCAATAATAATATAGAAGCTTATTATAGAGAATTTATTTTGTTAAAGTATAATATATGTGTACTTCAAAGATTTTTGATTGTTCTTAAATGTACTTACATTATATATTTTGCAGTACATATACTATAAAAATGCTACCCGTGTATTAAATGTTATTCAAATCTATTCACCTGTTAAAGTGTCATAGAGCAATATACATCTAGACATCTAAACATTGGAACATCCTTATAAATTTTCATATTTATATTATTACTGAATTTAATAATGATATAACTACGAGATGAGGTCAAAAAATTCGCGGAATGGAGGGTTTGGCGGGGGTTGGTTTATTTGTCTAGGTAGTCACTTGTTAAGCACCTCATTAAGAGTATATATACCACGTTTGAACCAAATCGGGTCTTTAACTTTTGAGTCATCGACCTGCAAACATGTGAATCGGGAAGAAATCAGCAAGTATGGAGAAAATTTAATACTGCACTGTTATTAAGTTTTGGATAAATATTAAATATTAGTAGATACTTTTTATCTTCTTATCCTGTTGTACATATATAGTTAAATAGTTTTTTGAAAGTTTTGTCGTATTTATTTGTTTACACTTTATTGCACCAAGTAAAATTATTATATAAATATTAATGAAAAGTGATAGAAAAGGCGACCTTATCGTTAAACAATTTAAGTTAATGTGAATCAAAATATATTATTATAAAGGATCCGATAATATTGTTAAAGTATCATAATAATTATAATAAATTAAGCGTGAACAGGCTGACACTAGCCTGCCCACGTTCAACAAGTTTTTCTCCTACGACAATAGTCGACAAAACATTAAATACTATGAACAAAGAATTACATAGAGTGATAAAATTGTCAATTTATAGCAGGCTAGTGTATAAAAATGTTATACGGCCGTATATCCCTACCAAATTCATTCAATCTGCTTACACACTTTCTATGTAAACTGTATCGATTATATAATCTAGTAATGTAAAATTTGTTATTGAACAAATAATTGACATATCAAATATTTTTTGTATCTTTCGTCCTCTTTTTACTAATTATATTTGTATAAGAAGAAAGGGAACCATATGATTTACAGATTTTATTTTATCATTTCTTCTATGTAATTCCCTGTTCATAGTTCAAATATCTGCTTTTTTAATTTATGCAAGATGCCATTATGTCATAAAAAAAAAATAGGAAATGTGAGGAGATATTAAAAAGGAACGGGAAGGATTTATGGACGTAGGAAAAGGAATTTTTAATAAAAAAATTGATGTATGAGTTCACTTGACCCTATAGAACACTTATTTCATTCAAAACAAATATTTCCTTGTTTTTAGCTTCAAAATAAGTATAAAATGTCAACGTCAAATAATATGTCAAACGTCAATGTCACTAACCAAGCCCAATCAAACAAATTCAAAACATTTTCAAAACTCATTAAACCAGACCATCAAACTGTTTTTGCCGCATACATTAATAATCTTTAAGAATACTTTGTTTTGTGATTTATGAGGAACTGAAAAATATGAAGAATATTGTAGCATTACTATTGATAGCTACATTTAATTCGTGTAAGATTTTATAATTATTTTGTAAAATGCATTGAGCATAACAATGGGGTGTGGTAATGCTATCATCAATCGAATTGTTGTTTTATATAGTTTTCCAGATTTAGAAGTATAAATATTCTAATTTGGGAGTATTCATAATAAACATACAATTTGACGTTTTAATATTCATATTTCATTTCAACTTTTATTACACGCCAGGTATTATAACCCTCTTGCCCATACGGGGTCAAAAATAAGCATAGAATATCAAATAGTAGTAGTAATGTCAACAACCTATTATGGTGAACATGATAGTTAAAAAATATTTAAATATTTTTTTGGTATTATTTCAGGTTTAGCAATATGGTGTTATCAGTGTTCATCAGCCACTCCTGGGTGCACAGAGCCATTCAATTGGAGGGGAGTAGGTTACTTAGGAAATCCATGTCCAGATAATGACGATTATTGTATCAAATTAATTGAGAGGAAAGGAGGTTTGCAATTTTTTTTAACATTTTTCTACATAAATAATATATAAATCACCAAACTGTATGATATTTTGCTGATGATAAAGTTGATATTGGTACTTATTAATTCAAAATATATTTTAGGAATGTATTTGTAACAGAATTAATAATAAAAAAATAGTTATTCATTATCATAATGTAAAATGAAAATAATCTATTAATATTTATATTAAGAGAAATGTGATTTATCACCATTTAATTAATACTTCTTAACTGATATGAAACAATTGCATAAGCTTTATCAAACTTACTTATTTACTTTTCTAAGACATAGAGGATTAATTTTCATTTCAATATGTTGGGAATTTATTTTAAAATCAGGTACCATACTTTTTAGTCTCATTGTGTTTGGAATAAATTTAGAATGTATTCTGTCTACTGTAATACTTTGTATTATTTAGAAGCTGTAGGTAGTTAAATGTCAATATGACATTAATTTATAGTGTAATTATTATCAGGTAATTGGATGATTCCTGTCATTCCTAACACAATAACTCTGTAGGTCTGCCAACAACAATTGTCTTATTATACTTATCTATAAAATACTTCTAATGCTTATTTATAATTTACATGTTTCTGTTTCTTGGTATTTTAGCACAAACAGTAATCACAAGGGATTGTTTGAGCAACTTTCGGGCATTCCGGACAGACATTCCAGCTGATACATATGAGGGGTGCAGACCTGCAGCAAAAGATGTCAATCTGGCAAATTATGTTAATAACTCTATTAAAGAACTGGACATAAAGAGGTAAAGAAAACTTTTATATTACATATATATTTTCATTTCAAGAATCAAAATTTAGATATTTTACATATGAGTGTTTGATATTGTTTGTTTAATAAGTAAAAAGGTTGTTATAACTAAAATAAAATGGCTAAAGTTTGTAATCACAACAGTAAAACAGTACTTTCTGTTTTCTAGTGAAGTATGTTTTATATTTATATGTATATCAAAAAAATTTCCATTGCATAGGAGTTTCTTCCTAAAATTTTATTGATAATGTTTGTTGTATGGGATTTTTTATGTTACTATGAAAATAATGTCAATTTTCATAGTTTTCCAGCAAAGTGTTATGCACTTGTTAATTATTTATATAATTAGTACATAATGATGTCATGTTATTGACATCAACAACTAAAAAACTTATAAGTATATATTGCAAGAATTGTCAAAACTACTATGTAATAATGTAATGCTAGTCTTGGTCATTCATAATTCAATGCCTATACAAACATTGCTAATACTAGATTCAAATCGGAAATAGATTTTTCATTGTTCCATAAGTTTCAATGTAAATAAAAGTTATTGTATATGACTAGTGAATAACCTTGTGGTCACAACCAGTATTAGAGGAAGCTACATTCTCATTGTGTGGCTGATAGTTCATAATATTGTGATATTGACAATAGTCTGTTTCGGATAGGTTTTTTTTATTTAATTTTTAGCAATGTATATTTTTTTTTCCAGAGACTGGTATGATGAGACAATATGGTGTTTCTGTTTCCTTGACCATCGATGTAATGGTGCGGCAAATGTTTCCACATCAATGGCGTTACTAATGATTTCTAGTATTGTATTGTTCACAAATCTATTGGTATTTTGATATTCTCTTACATATCAAATAAATTTTAACACATGACAATATGAATGTTTCACCAAATAAGTACTTTTAAGAAATCAATATCTCCAGTTGTATAAATATATTATATTTTATACATTAAGAAAACTAAGTTTTGTAGTCAACTGTAAAATACTTTTAAATATATGATGAATTATAATACATTGAAAAACCTTTACCCACATAATTGCTATTGCCATTACAGTACAAATATTCAAACACATCTTTTTTGGTTTTATGATTAAATATAACTATGTTTTCAATCAGTTTTTTATAGGTATGATTCTAAGTTATTTTACCACATGAAGTTCATTCTCTCCCATTTCAATGGGAACATTTAAATTTTTTTAACCAATTGTTACCTGAGTTTAAAAGAACCCCAGTGCATCACTCTTTTAGTTTTAGTAACTACGGCTGTGCATTTATAATGTCAGTCAGTGGTTCTGCATTTTAATTTTTTATGTAAAGAAAAGGGTGTAAAACTTAATGCAAAAGTTAGTATAATTGAATAATTTTTCTTATGAAAGGCATATTTATAGACAATTTTGAGTTTTATGGTATAAAAAATTAATAGTGCATAAAAAGTAGCTAAAAGAATATCATTTTTTTTTATTTGTTTAACTAAGTACTATTATATAATATTTTTTTTGGGGGCCTTATTTTTATACTACCAAAAAATATTAAGTAAACTTAGTATGACTTTTAAAAAGTTATGGCAAGATCATTTAGAAAATATATGTTTAGTATAAAAAAAACCAGATCTTATAGCAGAGGTAACTTTTGTATTATATTTAAGTTGCATATGAAAATAAGGTATATATTTAAATACTTATTTCTATATATACATGGTAATGCTGTTTTATTAAGCTTATATTATTATAATGATTCCTGTAATTACTCCGTCCATTTTCTATAGTTGAATAGATATGTTTTTATTAATAAAGTGATTATTGTATAAGAGTGATTTATTATTTCAAATGTGGTATAGAACATATATTAGTATTCAGTATAAGGTTGTTTTAAGTTTCATTTGAGATATTTTGTATACATTGTGTACATTCACAATGTATACAAAATATGATATATAGTGACTGGAAACTAATTTCACGATATTGTTTTGTCACCTGCATCACATTTCAATTATGTATCTTTAAATTTGTAACGCATGCATTAATTTCGTGAAATCAAAAGTTTCTTACAACATGCAATATTTTATATACAATATGTGCTATGTGTGCATGTATGTATGTATGATAGCAGCGTCCCTCTTCAAACATTACTAACAGCTGAACTTCGGTTGCCAACCCGCCTGCCAAGCGTGGCAATTACTGGCAAAACCCCCTGGAGGCTATATTCAGTAGTGGTTATATGACTTAATACGGTGAATAAATACGGTGTCTAACTATTGTCGTGAATGTGCCTACGCGTTTAGTTATATATATATATATATATATATATATATATATATATATATATATATATATATATATATATATATATATATATATATATATATATATATATATATATATATATATATATATATATATATATATATATATATATTATATATATATATATTTCAGTATGTGACTAGTTTCACATTTTTTAATGTAAAAAATTGGGGTTTATAATAATGTAGTATAGAGAATTTGGTAAATGTACTCAATAAAGGTAGTACTTTTAATCATTTATTATATATTAAAAAAACTATATTGGTACACAAGTACATACACATACGTAGGTAATTATGGTATCTGACAAACTGTCTTAATTTATACCGAATCATTTATTTTATCCAATAATTTCTATTTCACCATATTTAGTTAAAGGATTACTCTACGATGGGGCAATAGTCCCATTAGTTGGCTCATGACAATTTCATAAAAATTTAACCACGATGGTTTCCAAAGGGGGCCGCGTGGAGATCGACTTGATCGGGTATATTGCTAGTAATTTAGGGTTGCTAATCTCCATTATTAAAAATCCCTTCGTTCCTCATACTTAACTATATAATTCCTAAATGTACTTCAACGCGTATTTTCAATAGCGGAGATAGTGACTATACTATCTAATGATGTATTCCATATAAATCGTTAAGTACTTAAATTTATATTTAACAGTTATATTACAGAACTGCAAATTGTAGTAATATAGCATACATTCCTGTTGGGATCTTGCCAAATGTGATTAAAAGGTATGCATAGTTAAAAGTTTCGCAATCTGGTGTGGGCACCAAACATATTTGAGGTGGGCATGGTTCACTCGAACCCCCTTTTAAATACGGCTATATGTGAAAGAGTAACAAACATCCATTCATCCTAAAATTTGCAATTATAACAGTAGTAAGATTGTCTATGTTATTATTTAAATTAACGATTCCGTGGTTTTATCCATATTATTCCCAAAGAGGGTTGACGCCAGACAGGCGGCCTGTCGTAAAACTATAAGCCAAATTCTTTAGTAATATGGATAAAATCATATTACGCCGACCCCAAATAATAATTGGGATAAGGGTAGGAAGATGATGACGATTCCGTGGTTTAATCGCGGTGATTAGTATAAAAAGTATCCGATATTTTAACCTAGTATATGCATTACTAGAAAGTACAATTTGATTCAGATTTGTTCTGTTGTTTAAAAGTGGTTGACTATAACAGTAGGTACTTGGGCACAGAACACTTATGCCTAATATATTTAGTATTCTGTGACTTAGTTATCTATTTACCTTCAACATAATTAGACATTACTGGAATTGATAGCTGTTTAGTTAGTTTTAGCTTGGTTAAAAATAGTGCACATCGAAGACATAAAATATTATAATAGATTAGTAATAGTATACTCGTCTATTATATTAATGTAGAATAGTAGATCCATATATATCAAGATATCTATGATCTAAAAAAATATGAGTATCTATAAAATTATTGCGAATGGAGAATAATTTCGTTTAGAAATGGCGACGTAAATACCTAATAATGTAGGCAAGCACATTGGGGAACTGTAAAGTTCGCCGATTATGTATATAAATATAAACTACAAAAAATAATAGATAAGCCTCTTAATTTTGGAAGTCGGCTAGTATGTAGGTACCTAAAGTACCGAAAGTAATTATAGTATCATTTTATTTGGAACTAGATGGCACGATATGATGTCTTCAGATTATATTTTTTATTACTAACGAATACACATTACAAATAAATACTTGTATTGTTTTGTATTAGATACTCATGAAATTTAACGTAATACGATTCTATGAATATGAAATGATTACTAATACAAATATCACTAGTAAAATCGATTATATATCTTTAATATAAAGTCGATAAAGTTATGAATTTGTCGACGTGGCAAGAGCCCAGTATAAATTGAAAACAATATATGGGCTCAAATTATCTTAATATATCCTCATCTATTATGTCTTTTGTAACATATTCAATTGAGTCAGAGTTGAGTTTCTGATTTTTCATCTTTGGTGATAAATTTGTAGGTATTCAATATATTCCTTTCATGTAATTCTTGCATAATTTTACTTTTGTACTTAGATTATTTTTATAAGTTGTTTTAATGTAATTGGTACCTACCTACAACTCATATCTAGCACTTTCAGTGGCGTCTTAAAAATAATTGACATTCAATCGATTGATGTACATGTATTCTAAGGCATACGTTCGTAATGTATTTACTTACGAAAATTGAATGATAAATGAAAACAAAAACATCTATGACGTTCTTAGCACAGTTAACACAGTATCAGAACAATCTAATAGTTAATATAGTAAAAACAGATCTTTAAGGTGAAGGTCCGATGATGTTGATGTTGATGATTTTGATGGTGTGGTATTTATCTATCAAATATATCTATATCTCATGCTACTGTTTATTTACTTGCTTATGAAGCAATTTAGATACTTATTTAACAATATAACTTATAATGTGATTTTGATGACTGTCATGCTTGGAAAGATATGTAGATGAAAGAGATTTAATAGTTACTGTGAATAAATATGTCATTTACTAATGATTGAATTGAACATACAGCAATAAGAAAAAAATATATATATACTGCTTCGTATATTTATATAAATTCGGAGCTTTATTAGACTGATATTTATTTCGTTTATTATATAAGATGTTTTTAATAATTAAGTATATAATGTTGTAATTTAAGCTTAAAGAAAAGCAAATTGCAGCAAAGTCACATATAGTCCGGTTAGAATTTTGCCAAACTGGATCAAAAGGCGCGCATTCATTTCCCACATGTCGTAAACCATGAACGTAGGTGGAGTTTCATCCAATATTTTGTATATCTTTTTCGCCTTTTCTCTTATTGGTCCTAAAAAATATCAATAATAAATAGTGTATATAATAAATAGTATACATTACTAGACAGATATAATTAATTGTCTAAATATAGAATAAGTGTTTCCAAGCGTCTACGTAAATAATAGGTACATATTTTTTGTTAGTGCTTTTATTAATGATTGGTTACTTCTACATCACATAATGCATACGAGTCCGTGTTAGTTTTTAACACAACTGGAATTTTTTGCTCCATATGAAAATGTTTTTCTAGGTCTGAACTAGGTACTTGCACAAAATGTGTGCGTTGCAGCATGAATGTTTCATTATGACCTGAGTAAAATTTACGCCCACGATTTTCTTTTAGATTAGGCAATTATTAACAAAAGGCTCCTTATTTGCGTAACCCAGTAGTTTAAAAATTTTCTTATTATACCTACCGTACATATGATACGACATTACAGAAATTGACAGTTGTTTAGATAATTTTAACTCGTTGAGAAATAGTTCGCACCGAAGACATAGTACTAATATTGTAGATGTATGTATAGTTGCTGCAGATAATAGATGAATTAGTAATAGAATTTCCATGGCCTGAAAATTACGTAGATGCAGTTAAACTTTATTAGTAAGTAAAGTATTAAGAATACACTTAACCTTACAACTGTAAGTCATCAGGATGTACACTTAAAAGAATATTATTAATTCTTATTTCTACACTAATATTATAAAGAGGAAAGATTTGTATTTTTGTGTGTATGTACGTTTGTAATGAATAAACTCAAAAACTACTTTGCAGATTTCAAAAATTCTTTCACCATTAGAAAGCTACATTCCCCCTGAGTAACATAGGCTATATTTATTGCTAGAAAATATTAGGGATCCTTACTAAAACGTTAGTAACGTAACTAAAGGTGTAAAAAAATGCTATAAAATAACTTTCGTCGCGTGCGCTGCGGAAACTATTGGTGATAGAATAAAAGTATGTTCTACAATATTGAAGAAAATATCAATAACTACAAATCACTTTTTAAAATGTTGTAAAAATATCCTGTGCGAAGCCGGGACGGGCCGTTAGTATATTATAAATTTGAAAGTGAGTTAGTTTATTTGCTTTATTAGACGCTTTAACGGTTTAACCAATCCCTATGAATTTTGGTTTACACAAAACTATATTGAAAGCAGAAGGACATTGGTTATTTTTTATGCCGGTCAGTGAATATACGAGTATCTCGGTCAAGTTGACGAAGTAGCGGGTAAAAGTTATTAATAAAATAATAATAATAAACAATCTAACTAACGAACGAACAAACAAACAAATAAACATATATATTAAAAAAAATTGCCTCTTTCAAGTTTAAGCACAGATGTTATATTGGCTTTAAGTATCTATATATTCTGTCAAAATAAAATCGAAATAATAGTAAAATCTTAAGAGAACTTAATCAAGCTAAACGTTTTTTCCAAATATAGTTTATTAACTCTACTACTATCGTTATAAAGTTCCCCATACTTGTATACTAATTTCATTATTGAACACACCGTTTTCGATTTGTATCGGAGTCTCAAATATATTGTCATTGCTTGAATTTTTTTTAAGAACGATGTTTAATTTTACTGTTAGGTAAAGCAATATCTTTTAAAAATACTAAATATACATAAATAATACAATTTATATCATCAATTTGCTGTAATAACTGGTTATTTTACATCAAGAACTGGGTTTCTGTATAATTAAAGAAACCACAATAGTCATTCTGTTTCAGTTGCGTCTGCACTTTTGGCTTTCACTAGCACAAATAACGACAGATGAAAGACTAGTGCAAAACTGTTATTCCATATTTATTTAACCGTATTAGTAATATTTGAAAACAATAAACTACTATGGAAAAAGGTTTTTCTATAAAATCAGTATTTTATGTATAAAAATCTCGTGTATGACGTTTGTGGTCGAACTTCTCCGAAACGGTCCATTTTTTATTAATTTTTTTATTTATATTTGGTAGGTATGAGAATAGGGTATAAAGTATATTTCATCGCGTTAGGTGATTAAAGTGTCTCTATCCAGAAAAAAAATATTATATGGCAGAACAAAGTTTGCGGGGTCAGCTAGTTTTTATATACAAAATAACAATAGAAATTTTTATTTAACATTCAGAACACATCATATATGGAAACACTTACGTTGTATAAAAACACTTACGTTGTTTTGTACAAGTAGAAGTATAAATTGAAATGATGACACACCGCATACAACAAATTTGACACAAAAAAGAAACATCTGAAATATAAATATATTTTATTTATTTGTAAATATAAATAGGTGTTTTAGTGTACAAAAGGTGCACCACTTTTTATAGAATTTGACAGAAAAGTTAAGAACTTCTAACTATACAAAGTGAAGTCGATATCGTTAGCATCCTTTGAAGGGAATGTTTTACCACCGAAAATGGACATATTTCCCAAAGAAACGTGGTTTGCGAAACGACAAAAAATTTTGAGTCCTCTATACACGGCGCATTTAGCTATTGAAGTAGTGTTGGAGACTTAATATTTTTTTCATTTTAAATATTTTGTTACCGTAATTTCGGTCCTAATACGTATATTCTATGTAGCAAGCTGAAGTGGCAATGGGCTGGTCACATAGTTTGAGGAACTGACAACAGATGGGGAAGAAAGGTTCTTGAGTCCCGTACAGACAAACGCAGTGTAGGATACCCCTTACTAGAATGAGCGACGACCTCAAATGCTAAAGTCAGTGGATACAGGTGGCTCGCGACTGTTTCTTATGGCAGTTTATGGGTAAGGTCTATGTTCAGCAGTGGACAGTTAACAGCTGATATTATGATGATGAGCTTCTATTATAGGATGGATGAATTCTTAATTTTATGAATATTATATTATATTTCAATTTTACCCTGTAGTCTTTTTGTAGATCTACAAAAAATCCCCATGTTTGGAACGTAATTTTCTTCGTATTAACTTTCATGTTCCTTGTTAATCACATTTCGACTTTTAACAATTTTTTAAATTTTTGTTACATTTACAATTTCCCTAATGGAAGAGAGGGGTTTTAATAACTAATATTAATAACAGTCAAGCATTCTTGACTGTAGGTCAAGAATGCATGAATGTAGACAATAGAACCTACTCATATATTCGGCCCCATCTTTTGACAGTCTTGTGAAGATTCTAAACAACTAGGTAAATCGGTTTCATACTTGTGCGTATGGATATTTTTCATATTACTTTTATGATCATTATACTGTACATAGAACACAGAAAACACATAAAGTGTTACAAACAAACAAAAGGTAAATATACGACTACACAATGAAATGTACATAATTGTTGTCATTATAGCTTACCTGAAACATATACATTTTCTGATAGTGAGAGAAAACACTTAGCAATTTCTTCAAATACGCGTAAACATCGAATGATTTTAGGTCGTAGTTTTTCATTTCAATTTGTTCGAAAAGTACTTTGACATAGTAACCACTACTGAATGGTACTGTGAGATCTATGATGTCCTCTTTAAATTCTTCTTTCAAATAATTCTTTAATATACGATTTATGACACGCAGATGCATAGCAAAATATACCATCAAATTTGAATAGTGACTTGTTTCAAATAAAACTGTTACATCAATATACAACATTATAAACACACTGATTGCTGCTACAAGCCCTTTATAACATGTTAATAAAAATATTATAAATACCGATAGAGTTATTATGACTGTTGTTAAGTTTAATTTATATATACAGTTGTATAAATCTTTATTATTATTGTCTTTTATGAAGTGATCAAGTTCTTGCATTTTTATATATAGTTCTCTCTGTTTTTCGCTGTTGAGGAACCGTACATTTACAATGGTTAAAAAATGTACTGAAGTTTGGAAACATAACATTGAAGTACTTGTAAATACTAGGGCTTGATAATTATGAAAAATGCTGTATATTATTGAAATCAATTTGAAATTTACTAATAATACTAAAATTAATAGTAAAATCGAATATAATCTTTGATATAACGTCGGTGCAGTTACGAATCTATGTCTGCCGTCGACACGGCAAGAGCCCATTATAAATTGCAGTCGTCGGATGGGTTCAAAAGATCTCAATAAGTCCTCATCGATTATATCTTTCGAGAGATACTCAATAGACTTAGAATGCATGTTTTTATCCGTTTTCATCTTAGACGTTAATATTTTTTTATTATTTAAATTAATTTAAACTTTCTACAATTTGTTTTTTAATTTTCTCGTGTTGTCTTATTTATCGTATACAATATTATTCTTTATATTTTTTTTTATTCAATAACAGTGTTATTTTCTTTATCGGTACAAATAATTCTACTGACATATTTGTTGATGACTTACAAAGAATTGACTTTCGTAATTGATTGACTTTTATTTATTTTAATGAGTTGTACAAAACTTTATTCATATTGGAAGATAAGTAATGAAATTGTGGTGGCAATACATTATTATTGTTTGTTAAGTGGTGGGTGAAAATAATTAAATTAAAGACAGTCTTTTATGTACATCATAAAAGATAGTTTTATTATAATAATTGATTGTAGGTGATAAAAATAACATAAATTGTTATAAATATTCACATCATAACATTATTATACAATGAATAATTACGCTAATTAATTGCAGAAATACCTAAGCATTGTAACAAATAATGTTATATTTGACACTTGATTATGCTCCCGCCTTAGATTCTCACATTGCAATGTTATATCTAATCAATGTTGTGGTTACATGAAAGTTTTTGGTGAATGCTCTCCTTAATGTCCATCTATGTGTAGATGCAGATTGCAAAATTTATTTATGTGTATTAAATTTATCTAAATTATATTAAAAATACAAGTTATATATTTTATTAGAAGTTAAAAAAAGTATTTTAATGTGTTACATAGTAATTTAATATTATATGTGAAAACTAATGTAAACCCACATTTTTGAATAATAAATTTTGATCCTCCCATACTAATTTGTTTTCAGATACATAATTTTAGGGTAAACATTCAGTTGGATAATATTTAAAAGACAACGTTTTAAAGATGATATTTTAAAGAGTAAATACTTGTGACTTTAAACGATTATTTTAACTGAAGTAGCGTTATAATAGTACATTCTACAAGGTAACATCCACAAATCGTAAATATTTATTAGTACCTACATCAAAATTGTTTCGTCGTTATTGTTGTTAACCCAGTGTAGTGGATCTATTCCTAGCAGCAGTATTTCCGAACAAATACGATAGAAAATTTTAAGAAAAATGCTCATTGACCTCTGTTAAATTCTATTACCTCTCTCTTTAGTACTATGTTTCTGTGTTGTCTCGTCATTTTCCTCCATTATTCTTTCCTGTTGTATGTGTGCTATTAAATATGTGTATGTTTATGTAGGTATATATTTGTTTTATATAAGTATGTTTGTATGCATTAGTATCAATATATTAATGCGTCACATACCCTTTGTCTTTTTCTCAATGAGCTCTGTTCAAAGGTTTTCTGGAAAAGATTGCTTAGCTATACGGCCGCCTATTGTGTGTCTTCGCATTAATATTTACTGTAATTATTATTTTTTGTAAAATAAGTAAATAATAAAAAAAAAAATTGCAATTCCTCAGGTGTGCTCATAGGTGTCGATAGTCATTTATCAGGTGAGCTGCATGTTCGTTTGCCCCATGTTATAAAAAAAATCATATAAACAAAGAAAACATGAATAAAATACGAATTTAATTTTATTAGTACGATTTAATTTTATTAGATGTCTCAGGTTCAAGTTACAGATATGCAAACTGCAGTAACGTCACAAATACACCAGTTACGATATTTGTTATTTTGATAGAAAGAGTTGCGTCCATATGCCACATGTCATAAATGGAGAACTTCGGTGGAGTCTCTTCTAGTATCTTGTACATACTCTTCGCCTTTTCTCTCATTGTTCCTGATGACAATAACATCGATTATACCTAGATAAATTGATAAACAATAAATTCAATGTGGTTTCAGTCTGATGCTTTAGTTACTGTATCGGTTGAGTATCATGTCACATAGTAAGTATTTAGGAAAGTATTTAGTGTCGCCTGTAGACATGAAGAGCATTATAAATGTCACAGAATACTGTGACTTCTATGGTAACCTTGATTGTAAGTTTATAACAGAAACGATGCTGTGACCCGTAATTTCTATCTGGATGTGAGTACTCGCATTTTAAAATAAATACGAGTATAAAAAGCCCTATATTGAAATGAGAAAAATAAAATTTCTCATTTCAAGATGTCATAAAAAGCTTGAACAAGAACCTAATAAAGAATTGTTGTATTTAAGTAAACATATATACCTTGCTGATGTATCGACATTAGAGTAATTGATAAAGTTTTAACAAGTTTTATTTCTCTGAAGAATAATTCACACCGAAAACACAGAGTTAATAACGTAAATGAATATATTATGGTCATAGTTCCTATAATTACAAGATCGGCCAAATCTGGAATCTGGAATATAAATATTGAATTACATTATTTATCAAATAAAGACAACAAATTGTAACGAGATGTCATATAAAAATTATCACTAAGAGACAAAAGACTTCTTATTTTAAAATTACTGGGCGATACTATAAGGATGGAGTTAGACCAAGTGAACGAATATACTCGTATGTATTCTTTTCTTCAATTTTCGTTTTAGCATGCTTACACCTAGGGCTGGGCAAAAACATTTTTAATCTTTTCTCTCTCTCTCTCTCTCCCTCTCTCTCTCTCTCTCTGTCTCTCTCTCTCTCTCTCTCTCTCTATATATATATATATATATATATATATATATATATATAATTTTTAATTTGCAAAAGATGATTTTTAATTATACAGTACTATCATACCTACTTGTACAACAATTAGTCCATTACCTTAAGGTTGTCTTGAAAAGATTGCTCTCGGCAATAAAACCGCCATACTGTACTATACAATTGTATCGTTGTGTTTGTAAATTGTCTTGCTTATTTCCTATATTGTATAATGCAAATAAAGTATACTCATTCATTCATTCATACATACCTACTTGGCTTAATACAAATTACGAAATACCGTCTTGTCTGTATTTAAAATTCGAAATACAAAATATTTTTAAGTCATGTCACTAACATATAAAATACAAAAATACAGTCAGGTATTACGTAATGTGACTAGAATAGAACTAATACAGCCCAACATTTTTTATGACACTTAGAATAACAAACAAGCTGACGGTCCACCTAATGGAAAGTGGTAACAGTCACTTATAGACATGAACTGTACCATGGGTGTCACAGAGTATGCTGTGTCGTCCACGATACTGTTTATGCGTTGCTATTCCTGAGAACTAAGATATAATCACATATTTTGATATCAAAATTAAACTACTGATCTGATTTTAAAGACATTTTTATGGAATCAGACTGTAAGTATTTTTATTACAATTAAAAAAGAATTTTTCAGATCGGTTTATAACTGATAGAGTTACGAGGTAATAAACAAACAAAAAACCGTATTAAGTACCACCTTCTTTCTGAAGTTGGTTAAAAATCAGATAATAATTCTGTATTAATTGTAGACATAAAAACACAGATTATAAACTTGGAAAGTTAAGTCATAACAACAAATTTGCCGTACGGCATTAAGCTCAGTATTTGTATAAATTTTATGGTGAAATAATAAATAAAGAATAAATAAATAAATAACGAGTGATGTCATATGTTTACTGAGAACCCGGATGCACATATTTGACACAAAACCATGTGAACAAGTTCATAAATGAATGACAAGTGATTTTTCTCTATCCCCGTGATAACTATTGACGAAACTTGGATCTCTCAAGATCTGTGAGATGAAGCTGTGAGAAAGACACTTTACGTGACTCTTTTATTCTTATATTTTACGGCATTTTTTTTCTTACGGGTATTTTAATATATGGTGTCATGTTTTACTTACATTGTGTTGTACACTGAGAATTACGAATTGAAATGACAATATACTATACACCATGATTTTCAAACAAAGTAGAAATATCTGGAAAGGTCAAAACAATATATATTTATGACAATTTATTAAAGGAATAAAAATGTTGATAGTATAATCTAAAGTTGATACTTATTTATTTGTATTTTTTTTTTATATCAGTTGAAAAAAGTATGTAGAAAGGTCCTTGAATGTCGTTGATGTCTTTCCAACTTTATTTTTTGTGTATATTACGCAAAGATGCGAATTCTAAATATTTTGCAATCTTTAAAATTACTTTCTTATTGATTGTATATTGTTTCATCATAATGAAGTTGGTTTCTTTTATGTGAAAATTTTAAATGTAATATATATTATAAATAATAAATGAACATACCTGAAATCTATATAATTTTTGAAAACATGAAAAAACAGTCAAAATCTTTTTTAAATAAATATCAGTACTGTTACATCTGTAGTCGTAATATTTGTCTTCAAACTCTTTAAAGAGTCGTATGAAGCTTTCGTAATTGGGTATTATACGATCTATAACTTCGTTCTTCACGATCTCTCGCAAATATTTCGTTATTATACAATTGACGAAACATACCCGTAATGCAAAATATGCCATAATATTAGAGCAGTGGTTTGTTTCAAATACAAACGACGCGTCTATGTATAACGTGATACCAAGAGTCATCAATGCTGATAATCCTTGAGTACTTGCAATGACAAGTGCTATCATATATATTGAGAGAATAAAAATAATTGTAAAAACATTTAATTTATACATGTTTTGATTTATAATATTCTTCTGATTCATTTTCAAAAGATGATCCAGTTCTTGCATTATTACATAGAATTTTACATTATCTTTATAGCCATAGAACCGTACGTGTATCATGTTGGCTAAGTACATCGATATCATACAAAAAGACAATGTAAAAGCTATAGGGAATACGTAGCGATAGTCATTATATTTCTGATTATATATGTAAATTATTCTGAATTGTACGGAACATATTAAGATTATCAGTATCATTGAATATAATCTCTGGTACAAAGTAGGCGGTGTCACGAATCTGTCTCTTCCGTCGACGCGGCATGTACCCAATATTAATTGAACACAACGAATGGGAGCAAAAGAACTCAAGAAGTCTTCGTCCAATATATCATTTGATAGATACTCGGCTGAGCATGTATTATTTTTTTTAGTTTTTATTTCAGAGTCCAGCATTACTGCCTAATACTTTTTTTGACACTGTTGATTTCATCGAATGCTATTTGACGTGTCGAGTCCTTATGATTAATTTATTACATGAGTACTTTTTCTTGTAATTGATTAGAATTTTGTTGTAATATTTGAAATATGTGGATATACATTAATAGTATGAAGACATACATTTTATGTTTGTTTATATTGATGTAAGGAAAGATTGCTGCTCTTTACTAAATGCATGGGGGGTATCGTGGGCGAAACAGTATTATATTCTGTTATGTCCATGGTACTGCTCATGTCTATAGGCGACGGTTACCACTTTCCATCAGGTGGGCCGTCAGCCTGTTTGCCATTCTAAGTAGTATAAAAAAATAATCATTTTTCTTTGAGAGATGTAATAAATCGTTTGCAGTGTCGATATTCATTCATTCGTAATATTTATTATATATTGTCAATATAAACATTTTTTTAACTATTGCTGTTGACCACACATGTTCTTTACAGCTTTACCAGAGGTAACGGGACTAGTGCAGACGGCACTTCAAATCTGCGGAAGGACTTACGAAGCGGTTTCTCGCCATACTATACATATATGCTATATATACATACTATATATACAGTATACGCTGTTATGTCCATGGTACTGCTCATGTCTATAGGCGACGGTTACCACTTTCCATCAGGTGGGCCGTCAGCTTGTTTGCCATTCTAAGTTGTATAAAAAAAAATACTATAATTAATTGTGAAGCCGATTCAAGTATTAATATTAGTTACTGCATATACAGTATGTTATAAGGGTGGTTTCTATCGGATCTCAACAATTAGCCATATAAAATATAATATCCCCATCATAGGTGGCTAAGTAAGTGTTTAATATATAGCCTTTTTATGGTTAACACTAATTTATGGTGTAAACTTTGTTATAAATTGGCAAATTTTTGTGTCCAACTAACCTTCAACATCCATATACATATATCCCGTCCATATATTAAACGCTTTTATGTGTTTGCATACTTTATATTTTTAATAATTTACATGATTTATATCAGTTTTGTTTTTGAGGTAAATATAGCAGTACAGAAGTCGAAAATAAACACATGAAATAACATCTTTAAGTTGCAATTTGCCTTCCAGTAGAACGAAACCTGACATTTTTAATAGAATAAAGTAAAACATATTTAATGTATTAATTATTTATTAATGTATTAATGTTAAGTATTAGTGTAAAGTATTAATGTATTTATTAATTATTAATGTTACCTACATTACTTACACGACCGTTTAGGTATCTGAGACGTAAAATTTTAGAAAAACAAAATACAATAAGTTTTATAGAAAAGCAAATTGTAGCAGTGTGACTATCAGTCCAGTGATGACATTTGCAAAACTAAGCAAAAAACCAGCGTCCATTTCCCACATGTCGTATACGTAGAAACGGGGTGTAGTGTTTTCTATAATCTTAAACATTCTTTTAGCTTTATCCCTTAGTGGACCTAAAATTAAACAGAAATTTTTCAGTATTTATACTAAACATACACATACATAAATATAGAAAACTATCATTTATTTAGATTAAAGAAAGCTATTATTTTTCATTGTTTTGTATATTTTTTTTATATTTAAAATATATAACTTAAAATTACCGATTTTCATATTTTACATAGTAGTAATTTGGAAAGGGAATGTCACGTACAAGTTATACGTTTCATTACAAAAGTAGTATATGTAATTACTGAGAAAAATAGGTATTGTATTTAAACAGATATTAAAGTCTTGTGAGAGGTTTATTTTTACTTGTAAGTACGTAAATATAGTCTGAAAGAAAATAAAATTTCTTAAAACCTTACTTTTAATTTATAAATAAATAATAATATTTACCCTGATCGTAGACTGACATCAAAGAAATTGTTAATAATTTGAGCTTTTTTATTTCTCTAAATACAATTTCACAGTATAGACAGATTAAAATGAATATAGATATATCTACTATTGACAATACAACTGCGAGAATGCCGTCAAACATGTCCATAATCTGAAATAAAATTTATATATTTCTTATTACTGTTATCATGTTTTAAATTAAATAAAATAGATACGGTCCATTCTTAAAGTAAGTGACAAATATTAATGAATATGGATTTGTGGTAATATTTCATTTTGGGGCAATGGAAAATACGTGATTAACAAGTACAAGTACAGGACTAATTTATATTTTTTTTACTTTATTTATAAATGCCATACAAATGACGTCAATTTGCCTGGTCTATAAGTTAGGATATTCTGTATCATATAACTAGTCAATCAATGTTCTCACTTAATCAATCGCACCTAAGAACATCCAGACCCGATTCGAGGCAACTGAGAAAAGTTTCCTAAATAAAATTCAATGATAAATGAACCCATTACCTCATTTATGCAAAGGAACTTGTCATTTGCTGCACCAAAGAGATGTCATGTATAATATAAATAATTATATTATACAAAATAACTAGTTTTATATTTTTAATTAGATCAATATGTCCTGATCAATTCTTAAATGCGCAGTAAAAATTGTAGTCTGAAGTTTACAAGTTGTGCCAATGCGAAAGTATATTTAGTATTGTTCTTATAAGAACGGTTACACTTTTTAACAGATAATTAACTTATTGATATTTTCTCGGTAGTACTTGTATGTGGTAATTTTTATTTGGAAAAACCCGCATGAATAAAGTCACTGTATGTGTTTCTACTTGTATCTACTTGTCTACATAGATATGATAAAAATTTAAAAGCTAGCGTATTATTTACTCAAGTCGACGTAGGTTTATACAACGAAGGACGCAAATCCATTGAATCTGAAATACGGTACTTATTTTTGCATTTATTATAAAACAAATATTTTTATATCTATAAGACATTTATCGTAATTTTACAAATTTATATTGAACAATAATAGCTATAGTTCGCGATTTTACTTACATTAATATACACATGCATATACACGCACAAGCACATGTACACGCATATACACACGCATACCCGCACGCAAACACACATAGGTGCATGGAAATTTAAATAAATAAAAAACATTTAAATAAAAGGGTATTCTTTGTAATAGTTTCATTTCAGATACATGTGTTTAGCTGTTTATTTATTTATTTATATGCTTTTAAATTGCATTTAATGGAATTTGGTATATGTGTAGACCACGTCATAAATATAAAATTTTTATACTTACGTTATTTTGTGTAGTAAGCAGTGTAAATTCGAACGCTATCATACTGTATCCAACAATTTTACAGCTGAATACAAATATCTGAAAAAAAAAACAGCAATCATGTACGTAACTACAAAAATGACAAAAAAAAATACAATTATGAATTTAGATATTATGTATATAATCAAAAAACAGTATTTTGTTCCTTATTATAATAAACATTTAATGAATATTTTAATTCTATTAATATAGGCCGCCCATTGTTTTTTCAGTGTAATCTTTTTTTTTGTAATTTTGTATTTATAATAAGTTTATTAATGTAAATATCTATCTCTATAATAAATGCGAAAGTTTTTAAGGATAGATGAATGGGTAGATGTTTGTCACTCTTTCCCACAAAAGTGATTACACAGACTTGAATGAAATTTGGTACATAGTACATAAAGTCTCAGAATATTTAAAAAATTAAAAAGTACATAGATATTATGTCAATAAGACTTTAAGTAATAATAAAATACAGATAAATATTAATTTCTTTTTATACACAGAAAAAATGTAACAGATGTAATTACCTGAAATGTATAAAGTTCTTGATAAATTGAAAAGCATTCGAATATTTTCCTCAAATAAATATCAGTTTCACTTGACATGAAGTCATAGTTTTTTGCTACCAATTCTCTAACGAATCCTTCTCCGGCCCATTTTTTTTGTAATATCATCTTTTTATTTAAATAGTCCAGTAATATAGAGTTGATTATGAGGAAACGTTTTGAAAAATATATTAAGAAAGTTATAGATTGTGTCATATCAAGAATAAATGGACTTTGGGTAGACGTTACTCCTATCATAATTACTGTTTCGGGTATTCCTATATTGCATGCGATAAACAGTAAGGAAATAAAAGGGATTAGAGCAAGGGCCACCGCAACCATGTGGCGTTTATATATCATTTTTGTGACTGTTTTGTTTTTAGCTATGTTCATAACATGCTCCAACTCCTGTATTTTTTTATACAATGTTATATTGTCTATGCCGTTACAGAATCTTACGTGAAAAATATTGACGAGATACGACGAGAAGTGTAATGGTATTAGTACCATCATTAATCGCTGAACACCTGGATAACTTTTAAATTTTGATGTGTATACTCCAGCAATATACTTGTAAATACATATATTAATAATTACGAGTAATATAGAATAGACTTTATGATACCACGGCAGAACGGTCATATATCCATATAGCGGGTGTACACGACAGGACGCGATCAGTAATTGGACTCTATGAAACGGTGAAAATAATTTTAAAAACTCCACATCCAACTTGTTACGTGTATGCGGCAATTTAGAAGTTTGTATTTTTATCTCCATAATATTCATTTTAAAATTTTTAACGTATCAAATATTCTGCAGTTGTTGACTTTCAAAAGGACAAGTTTATTAGAACAATTAAAACAAAAGTGAACAGACATTATAGATAATTGTTGTTAATAGTGAGTGCAAATGATATAACGATGATAAATTTACGATTGACGTAATACTGTGACCTATTATTATCTTAGTAAATTAGAATAGTTAATTACACAACTTAAGGCTAAACTCTATCGTCTGCTAAAATATAGATAGCTTTTTTTGGCAGTTGAATAAAAATGAAATAAAAATAATAAGTTCATCGGGTATTTTATGTAAATAAGTAGTAGTATTTTATATAAGTATGTTGACCAAATAGGCGACGTGCTGAAGAAGGGCCAAATTAAAAGTACCCGTAACCGGCGAGTATGTATAAAAATATTGATGAATGTGGAAGAAGCGAAAGTGGTCTGTTTGAATCGAAGCATTTGGCGTTCCATTGTTTCTGCCTACCCTAATGGGAGACAGGCGTGACAGATATGTATGTATGTATGTATTTTATATACATCTATTCGATCTCTTAAAAAAAACCTCATCAGAATCAGGAATACTTTGAACTATTATGGTCATTAGGTTGTTTAGTATTACCATATGTGATATATCTAGGGACTTTCGACGTAGCCTACATATCTACTTTATATATTTTTTATATTTACTCATACATAATCGATTTCACTCCAAGCAATGCCGCTTATTTTTTAATATCATCATCATTATATCAGTCTTTAACTGTCCACTGCTGAATATAATCCTCCCACTTGGGCGGTTTTGTCAGTAGTTGCCACGATTGGCAGGCGAATTGGCAACCGCAGTCAGGCTTTAGAGATGTTTTAAGAGGGACGCTGCTGCCCATCCCTCGTCCTCCCTTAGTCGATTCTAACGACACCCACGGGAAAAGAAGGGGAGGAAACAGTAAAGAGTATCTATCTATCTATTCTATGCTGGGACCACAAGGCCATTTTTAATATACTTAATTACAATAAAGCTCTTACATTATGATATGATTAGATATGATAAAATCAACGAAAAAATAAACTGTTTAAAAATGAATTAATTATTGACGGCTATTAATGTATTGAATATACCCATCATTAATAACACATTATTAAATAATAAATTATATTGAACTGATGATTTCCTTTTATGTGTCAAAAGTTTTTATTATGATTACTTACTACAATTTTCCATTTTGAACCTTTTATATAAAGGTCCGCAATGAGTTCTACCTATATGTCGAATCTTATCTTCAGCAAAGATTTCTATGATGATTCATTCAGCAATATATGTACATAGGGGGGGGGGGGGAGGAGGGATTGTTAACAATGGAGACTAAAGGCCCCATTGCTAGCAACATATCCAACCAGGTCGACCTTCACGTGGTTCCCCCTGGAAACCATGGTGCTGAATTACAAGTATATTTATCATGATGGCCTATCTTTTCATCATCACCTATAATCACTCACTGATGGCCCGCCAGTGTATACCAATAGCGCAGGCGGGGTTACTATTCCATCAATACCCATTAATAAAAAAATTTATGTAGGTACTTAGCAATTTACGTATATAACAGTTTGTAAATATCATTTACGGCTATGCATATTAATTGGATAGTAATCGCTGTGTGCGACCACGTACGAGTAAACGCAGTGTAGGACGACCCCCCACTAGATGGAGTGACGACCTGAAATGCATTGCAGGGAGTCAGTGGACGCAGGTGGTTCAGGACCGTTCTTTATGGCAGTCTATGGAGGAGACTTATTTCCAGCAGTGAACCGATAATGGCTGAAATGATAATGATGATGAATCGCCGTGTGGTCCCGGCATAGAATGGGCACCTCTTTCTTTCACGTGAGCGTCGTAAGACGTATTTAAGGGAATTTAATAGCTGAGGGATAGGCAGCAGCGTCTCACTTAAAACATCACCAAAGCTTAACTGCGGTTACCAACTCACGTACCAAGCGTGGCAACTATTGGCAAAACTTCCCTTATGAGGATAGCCTATGTTCAGAAGTTAACGGCCGATATGATAATGATGATAGTAATTTGGTGCTAAAAAATTATCCTAATTCCTTTTATTATACTTTTTTTTTAGAATTTATTTATCTTATTGTTTCTTTGATTTTTAATCAGCGGTGTGTATTTCGCAATCTTGGGTAGGTGAAGATTTTTCTGATCGTGTAATTTTGGCGAAAAACTCTTGAAAGTTTTTGGAGAAAAGTAAAATAGATTTAGAGAAATTTGCTTATTTTTTTAATAGTTATGGTATTTGTAAAGTATAAAGAGGTAGCAAAACAGAGAATAGAATAGGTAAGATAAGGAGATGGTAATAGGAGATAAGTTAATAGGAGGATAAAAAACAATGACTTTTTTCATTAAAAGTTCTGGAAATCGTATAGATTTGAAGAAAAAATATTTGAGGTTTAGGTAAAAATCAAATAACAAAATAAATAACAATCTTGTCGTTTACTAATTGTGCTAAATATAGAAAAACAGAATTCGTGTAATTGTTGATATGATTTACATTTAATAAAAATATAATATCACACTAAAACATTTTGAAGCTATTAGCTACAACACTCTACAGATATGTTTTTGAATGAAAATAAATGTCTAACAATTAAATAAATGTAATTCACAAATTTTAATATATAATAAATGCTACACATAATTATACACGAACCTAAAAATAAGCACTAGTATGCTTTTTTAATAGATATGTATAATTAATATTGTCAAAACATAATTATATATTTACGCAATTTTTATTATTGAATAATTTTATTTCAAAAGTACTAATATTTATTTGTAGACAAGTAAATTGTACATAGTCACAAATACGGTGGTTGATAATCCGAATATTTTAATTAAAATACCAGCATCTAAACAATACATATCGTACACAGAAAATCTAGGTGGGTTATCTTCTAATAACTTTAACATTCTCTTAGTCTTCTCTCTTAGACGACCTAGAAACAAACAATGTTCTATTATTTTTACATTTGTACAGAAATACAATATGACACAGCAGCCAAAATACGAGTTAATTTGATGGTAGAAATAAAAGTATTTTGCTCATGTTTCTAATGCCAAGTAGTTGTGCTTGCATGATTGTGTTTCGGTTTGTAGAATGAGATATGGAAGTGCATTACAGATTATATTATTTCTTATTTCTAGGGACTAAATTTTATGTTTATTAACATTTTGCTCCTCAGAAATGGATGTCATGTTTAAAATACTTTGCCATCATAATGATGCTGGTTCATGTTTATAGATCATAGTAATTGCTTTGTAACAGGCAGCTTGTTGTTTTATTCACTATTTAAAACACTCTATTTTTCTTACTGAAACACAAATTGTTCTATCTTTCAAGTTGAAGTAAATAATAGACATACAAAATTTCACTAAAATTGGTCGAATGGTATCAGAAATAGTCATGATACTGTTTTTTTTTTATAAATCTTTTTTATAAATCTAAGACAGATTGAGGGTACAAATATTGTATAGTTACCGTCATAAGAGTACGTTCCCAAGAGTGTTATACACAAAAGCTTCGTTTCTTTTACATTTCTTAGGAATTGTTCAGAACGAAAGCATACGAAGATAGACGTGGTTAAATCAAGTACTGTCAAGCCCACTGTTGCTAGAGCTTCGTAGTACTTTATAATCTGAAACATTAATTGAGGTTACAATAATATTAGTTCCCATAAGTATTTATTCAATTTATATTGCGGGAGGAACGAAAGAACTGTTAGTAATGGGACAAAAGTGCTAATAATATATACTATCAGATCAACCTATACGCCGCACCCTTTGGAAAATTTTGTGGTTAATATTTTTTTATTACAAAGGTAGTAAACAAACATACATCCCGTCTTATATGCCTGCAATACCAGGAGTGACAAGTGCGCGTCGCCAATCTTGTATGTGTAATTTCTGGGGAATTAATTACAATAGGCCGCTCATGCTCATCTATCATCGCTTACTAGCGCGCCGCGAGCGAATACCGATAGCACAAACGGGGTCACCATTCAGTAATAGTCCATTTAAAATATATTTATATTATAGAGAAATTTACTGAAATATATTGTTATGTCAAAACATGAATCTATTTTAGCGAGGTCGACATAGATATTTTGATTTCAAAATATTTTTTTAAGCAGTTTTTATGGGTATGGAACTATTATATCTTCATATGTAAGAAAATAAGTTTATGCTGACAGTACGAGTAAATGGTCTCAAAAACTTCAGTAGCACATGCAGAAATCTTAAATGTTAAATTAAAAAATGTTGATGAAAATAGTCAGCAATTTTGGCAATTTGTATGTCTAATATATAATTAATATGTGATAAAGTTAAGAGTCACGCTTTTGGTAATAAAAATATAGGTACTTACGTGCTTTTGCAGAAAGATGATTACAAATCCGAAAGTAAAAAACATAAAAGAGAGATACTTTATCAGAAAATTTAAAATCTGAAATGAAAGCAAATAGTAATTATTGACTAGTCGACTTTACAATCCTATAATCTTATTCTAACAAAATAAATGAAAAATTTGTAACAATAGATAGATGGATGAATGTTTGTTTCTTTTTCATACAGTAATTTTTGAATGAATTTGGATTTAATTTGAATTTGAAATGAAATTTGGTACACGGGTAGGTTATATCCTAATTTAGCACATAGGGTACTTTTTTATGTGTGGGCTTTTATATAAATTAAACTAGTTGATCCTACCACCAGTTACCGGGTCCATTTTATCTTACGGAGGTAAAAAATATATTTTTCGATCAAAGTTAGAGCAAAAAACACACATTTATAAAATTTTATGAAAATCATTTGAGATATTATAGAGATTAGCTCAAAGTCAGTAAATTAAGTACCTAAGTAATTAGGTTCAGTATCCAAAATTGTTTAAAACTTCTTTCAAGAATCGCATATGTATTTATTTATAATATAAAAAAAATTATAATACATACCTGGAATTTATAAATATCTTGGAAAATAGAGTAACTTTCTAACAATTCCTTTAAATATACATCGATATCACATAATACCAAGTTATGGGCCTCTCTTGTTAATTTTATAAAGAAATTCTTTGTTGGAGCTTCGATTTTACTCATCAATTTGGGCCCATTATATAGTTTTAAATGATTGATAATTATACCATTAACCAATTGTATCCGTATGGTAAAATAAAACAATAGATTTGTAAAATGTGCAAATTCTAGCATGTAAACAATTTGAAAGTATGTCGTTCCAATTGCTAAAACAGCGAGTTGGAGATCATTTATACATACAATTAAATAAAGTATGATGTATGTACTTAGTAGTAGTGTTATAGTTGCTAAATTGAGTCTGTACATTATGATATTCAATGTTTTGTTATGACTAGTTTTCATAACATGTTCAACTTTTTGCAACTTTATATAAAATTTTGCATTAGCTTCGCTGTTTACAAATCTTACATGAATTACGTTACTATAAAGTAAACACCAGTGTAACACAATAATTACCAAACACGAATTGTAAACGTAATAATCCTCGTAGAAATTCTTTAAAATCATTTTCGACATTAGTGTGTACAAAACTGTGGCGATCGCTGTCAAAATAATTGTATAAATCCTTTGGTATAATGTCGGTTCTGTTACAAATCTGTGTTTGGAATCTACTCGATAACATCCTAAAGCCATTTGAACGCGTTCTAGTGGTGCAAACATCTTCATGAACTCTTCATCTAATATGTCTTTTGAAAGATATTCAGTAGACATTGTAATTTATATTAGACTATGTGCAAATCATGAAACTGTACAATATTTTTTTAAGTAATAATTAAAATATTATTATTTATATTTTATTTATTTAAACGTTACAATGTGGCAAATTGCAATAATACTATTGAATAATTAGCTGTAAAAACAAGAAAGTTGAGTGGTAGTTGAGTATTTAATGTAAAAATATCATAAATGGATATTATACACTTTTTTTCAACGAGTAATGACAGCATTTGCTTTGCAGTTGTCCTGGTTTTGTCTGAAACAAATATATACTTAGTGAAATTATTATAATATATCTATATAAAGTATATGAAAGTACTAATCAGTATTTGTGTAATAAATTAAATACATTCATGTTTATTGTTAATATATTTTATTGTTAATTAACATTTACATCTATTGACACCCTACAACATTTTTAAGGGCATCACTTCATCTGGCAGCGGTTCCCCTCACAAAGCAGTTGCACCAACTGAATTTATGTTATTATTATGGTCGAAATATAAGTGTTTCTAACGTATATCACAATCATGAAAATAGGTATTTTATAAATTTTATAACAATTGCAATGTAATACAAACGAACAACTGTATTTGGATAGATGTATGTATTTAGGTCGGCTTAATTAGAATTTAATTCCGGCATTTAAGTGAACTTAAGTAATGAAAAAGTCGAATATGGTGTAATATAACATGAAATCTACTATCTAACTAGTATAGCCTAATTACTTTATTTAATTTTTATTTATAAATGTAACAAAATCGAAATTCTTAAAAAAGTACCATAGTGCATATACGTACCATCACTGTATGATAACAGGTTAATATTAAGTTCCCGACAAGTTTTTAACTTTGAGCTTAAAATTTCACCCAAGAAAGACATAAAAATTACTAATATAGCCAATCCTATCATATATGGAAGTAGAAACATGGTGACGAATGTGAAGTCGCCGCTCGTCTGTCAAACAAAATAAATTGTAGTATTTGTTATTATAATAATAGCATTATTTTTTCATTGTTGTATACTC
Organism: Galleria mellonella; assembly: GCF_026898425.1. Classification (NCBI taxonomy): domain Eukaryota; kingdom Metazoa; phylum Arthropoda; class Insecta; order Lepidoptera; family Pyralidae; genus Galleria; species Galleria mellonella. Next base: position 811,647 of record NW_026442172.1, on the reverse strand, counting down.
ATGGCATACAATCAAATTTCTAGATTATATTGTAAATTTGAAAAGTCTTAAATGTCGAATTTCCTGCGGCATCATTTCGGTATACAACGACGTTTTGAAACCAGTGGTAGAATTACAATTTAAAAATGTATGCGCTCTAGTTTATTTATAGGTTGTGATATACTTCTACTGCGGTTATGGCGACTATTTTGAGATTCCAGCTGAGCTCCATGAGGAGAGTTATTTCGTTTCATGAATATTATCATTAGTTTTGATTCGATATGTGCAATGCCGTTGGTGTTGTGGCTGATTATAGGCGGCGGTAGTCACTTACTATTAGGTGAGCCGCATGCACATTTGCCCCGTGTTGTAAAAAAAAAAATATTCATCTCCAGATATCCAACTAGAAAGTATGTCTTTTAACATCTGATCATCGTCATTTCAACCATTTTCCGTCCACTCCTGAACATGGGCTTCCTATATATCCATATCCATGGGCTATATATAGACTGCAATAAAGAACGGTCCCACCTGCACCTACTGTCTCCCTACAATGCATTTGAGGTCGTCATTCCATCTAATGGGGGGTTGTCCTACGTCGAGTTTGCCCGTACGGGGTCACCACTCAAGAACCTTTCTTCCATGTTACTACTAATTCTGTACAACTAAAGATAACTATTTCGAGATAAAAGAATTTACTCATGTAAAAAAATAATCCGTACCTGTTCTTTGATCGCAGACACCGTGATCTGTATTGTTAAAAGATCCCAAGTAATCACGTGACATGTGAAAATAAAAATCTGAAATGTAGAAGGCATAACTTATTAGAGTAATAATATGTTTCTTACATATGTTTCAAGTAGATACACATTTTTAAGATGTTTACAATTTATAAGATAAAAGTGATAATGTACTAGAGTATTTTACAATAATTACTGTTATAAGTTCAGTAGGTTTATTAAAGTAGAATATATAGAATATATAATATATATATGTAAACTACTACTATTCTTAATAATGCTAAATTAGTAAAAACTACACCTTATACATTCCATTTTTTTCACTATGATGCGTTCTTTTTTAATAAAATAGCCAAATTCCGTACCCGTTCTCAAGTCACTATTACTACTAAGTATAAATAGGTACTTAGTTATTTTTATTAGAATTTCATTTACCTACATTTTATTTGTATAGATTAGTCTTAACATTCTTCTGACTTCTGAATTAGACTTGGCAATTCTATAAAATAATAATACACTCACCTCAAATTGAAAAACAGTAATAAAATCTGACAAAGTATCTAATACACTATGTATCCCGAACACTAAAATATTTCGTGTTTCTTCATCTATGTTCTTTGAGTCCGACTGACAGGTAATTGAGTTTTCATTTCTTTGTTTCTTTTTAATATTATCCAACAATTTATTTATGTATGTTATTCTTATAATAACGATAAACATTATATAAAATGATAGTAAAATTTCCACGTATTGTCCTACGTTCAGTGTCAGAGTAAAATATAGAGACAAAGTGAAATCTTTTGTTAAATATGGAACTCCTGTAAATATTAATACTGCACTGTAAATTAAAAGTAGAAGTAATAAGACTTGTAATAGAAATGAGGTCCTTTTGTTTAATGATTTTTTATCTTGCATATTTAAAACACGATCGATATTCTGTAACTTCACATATAATTGACTGTTTACTTCATAATTCAAGAAATTGTTACGCCACATTATAACAAAGCACAACACGTAGTGCAGTATAATGCCCAATTTATAAAAAATATTAGAAGAGCTGGCTTTCAAATTAAATTCACAATTCACTGCAATATCGCAGGTGCATATTAAATTCAATAACATTAACATAATACTGTAACCCTTCCAAAACTTGGTTTTACTTGTAACAAAATTATATTTAATATTAACACGATTAAAACCTATTAAACTTTGAAAGATATGTATAGGTTGAAATATTTTAGCGAAATCATCGTCTAAGATATCTTTAAATAAATTTTCTTTGGTTTTGAAGTTTATCATTTTATTTGTTGGTTTATACGACTTGATTTACCAGCAGATTATTTCGATGGAGATTCCGAAACGTATATATGATTGTCAATCAATAGTTATCGTTAATAGATTTTTAATTTACCGTAATGCCGAAGTATTAATAGGTACATATACTATATACGTAAAAATGTCTGTATAGTATTTTATCTGTTTTCATTTTTTTTTGTTAAAACGTTGATTAAATTGATTTTAATTAAAATGTAAAGATAACAAATTAAAAAGGTATTAATGTCTTTTACATAAATCAGAACCATTTTATTTATATTATTATTTGGATTCATTAGTTGTGTCTTTAATTTCGGTAATTACCTAAGGTAATACGTATTTATCTATCCGTCCATTTCTAAGGTTTAGTAAAACCGTTTAAAAGTTTATTCTGAATGTCTTTGCAAGTACCTAGCGTCCGTTACGAACATAACATAATTAACTATAATTTTGAAAATAAGTATCTATATGTCTTTGAGTTTAAAATGAAACTGAAAGGGTATCAGATTTTTACTTCTACAGAATTAGGCGTAATAAGTGCCTCGTGATTGTAAGGCGAAATTTAGTGATAGGTATATTGGGAATCTGAAAATAATTTTTGAACCTTTCGTACCTATTTTTTTTTCTTTTCTTTGACTTTTCGTATTTAATCGATCATGTAATCCTGCTGTTTATAGATATGTAAAGTGCAAATATTGCAATAAGTGTTCAAAAATATCTACCTACTTAAGTAAGAAGATAGATACATACATACATTATTTAAATCTACCTAAAACTTATAAATTTCTTTGTAAACTTACAAGCGTATCTCAGCTTTATTGTTATATTATAGGAATAAATATAATGGTATAGGTATAATAAATATAAAGTACATTTTAATATATATTAATTTTTGTGTCCCTTGAGGCCGTAAATCGTTTTCATTCAGCCTATTAGTCACTGTATTATTCCTACCAGTTTTAAAATAATTGTGTTATAAGTCAAGGGCATACAATATAAATTATTACTGGTGGTAGTGTAATAATGGAATGCAGGAAATATTTTGGTTTTAATAAACTAATATATGCATGATAAAATTATAGGTTTGTCAAGTAGGTTATTTTTTATACAGGGCTTTCTCTACTACCTTCTTAATATGCCTGTTCTGTATCCTATATTTTATTGTAATATCCCATCCTTTAAACCAAAACAAGATACCCATATTAGCTATTTAGAAACAAAATCTATCAGGAAATAATTACGATAGTTTCTTGGGATATCCACGTGGAGGTCGTCGTGTTAACAGGGAATATTGCAAGTAATGGGACTTTTCCTCTTTATTAACAACTTTATCTCTTCATACTGACTATTCGTTGCTTACCAATTTGTTACTAGTTTAACTCGCTCCTCGCTAATCGTCGTTGGTGGAACAAGATATACCTACACTTACATTACGCCGTCTACGACGATTATTACCTATTTTCTGTAAGTGCTTCATATTTTATTTACGAAACTTTACATAAGTTATCATATACAAATAATCAGTCTTTCAGAAGTTACCCCAATTGATTGCACTATTGCTTACAATAAAAATATTTGTTGTAAAGGATGAAAGAAAATTGTAAGGAGAAAATGTATTTCTTGAAGTCAACAAAAATAATATATTATTTTCAAATTTTGACTGGAACTTCGCGAGTAATAGTAAAAGAAGATAAAATATCTCCAAGACCTATATATTGGTTTTTGATAACAGGAATGTTGTCTATGCACATGGCGTATAGAACTGTTGTGGTTCATATTGATCATACTAATCTGCAAAAAGTTTTAAGATTTTTCTCATTCGTGGGATTATACTACTACTATACAATTAATATTATCGTTACACGCAAACTCGCATGTAGATTATTTAAAACGTGTTTAGATATAGATGGTTATCTCAAGAGTATTTCCGTAGTTGTGTCCAAGTTTAAAGGAATAGATCATTTGGATATAATCTTGATTATAAGCTTAATTTTAAATATTACTTTCGTTATAAATTTTCTTTCGGAATATGAAAGATTTAAAGAATTAGACATATGGATTTTACCTTTTTATAACAGATTTTTATTATCTGTCATTCAAGATTTTGATCTTTTACTTTGGTTAAAGGTTTGTAATTTTTTGAAAATTAAAATACAAGAATTTAATAGATCGTTAAAAAATAAATACTGTAAAAGACCTAATGTTATACAAAAACCACAAAATATATTTTTTGTTAACGAAAAAAGAATGAAGTGCCAGAATACAGATATTGAGAAGTATGTTCACATTTTAGAAAGAATTGTGCACTCTCACAATATGCTAAAAGAGCTTTACAAATCACCAGTAAGTGTGCTTTATATAATTTTCGTATAGACTTTTAAGCAATTTTTGCACTATAAGTTTGCGTGGTACCAGTGAGTAATGATAAGTGAGAATTAAATCAAGTCAGTGGGCCTGTCGTGATAAATTCACCAGGACTTAACCAAGATGGTTTTCATAAGTCTATATGACAAAACATATAGTTAATAATAAAACTACTAGCCCTTTCTGCTTTAGTCTGAAGGATTAGAAAATTAAAATGGCAATAGGCTGGCCGAATGAAAAGACATTTCGCATAAGCCGACAAAGGGTGGATAGAAAGGTTTATGAGAAGCGACTTCATAAAGAAAGTCTAATTATGGGACGATCCATATATTATTTATCAAAGTATAAATGAAATTTGGGAAACCTGTCATGCATAATTAATTCAGTTACAATTTTTTTATCGAATTACAGATATTTTTCTTCAACATTTCATCTTTCTTATGGTTTATATTACGTGTTTATGAATTACTACTAGAAATAAATATGAATGTGAGTATATCTTTTCTAATTAGGAGATTAATTTCCATATAATACAATTTTCAAGGTGGGGGGGGGGGAGGGAGAGGGCAAGAGAGGGCTTCGACCAGTACGTATGATCAGTCTCTATGTTTGTTCTGGCATCACGCAAAAAACTATTGTACCAAATTGGATGTAGGGTTCACCCGAATTAAAAAAATCGGTTGAATATTTTTATATATTTGTTACTTCATAATTCCGTCAGTTTTAAACCGATTTGGATTTGGTTTTTTTATCTGAATGGATTTTATATACAGATATTACTTACAGATTGGACCCATAGAAATTTTATTAAAATTGGTTCAGTAGTTTAGTAGTTAGCTTACCTAACCAGCCTACCAGCGTTCAGAAATCACCACATCTTCTTATCTATAATACCTCAAAGTTTAAAGACGAAGGTGTTTAACCAGTACGTGTCGTTAGTGATGACCTATGGAACCGAAACATGGTCCTACACTATTTCCTTTATGCAGAAGCTTCAAATTACTTAGCGAGTTATGGAGAGGGGTATGTTCAGATTTTTTTTACGTGACAGAAACCGAAAGGACGGTATCAGCAAAAGAACCAAAGTGACCGACATAGCCCGAAGAATAAGCAAGCTGAAGTAATAATGGGTCGGTCACATAGCTCGGAGAATCGACAACTGATGAGGAAGAAATGTTACCGAGTGGCGAGTCCGTACGTGTAAACGCAGTTTAGGACGACCCCCCCACTAGACGGAGTGACGACCACAAATATATTGCAGGGAGTCAGTGGATGCAGGTGGCTCAGGACCGTTCTTTATGGTAATCTATGGAGGAGATGTATGTTCAGCGGTGGTCAGATAATGGTTGATATATCGATGATGATGAAAAGTATAACAATATTACTAAAATGTCTTTTTTTTTTTAATATAAAACTTAGAATGGTAAACAAGCTGACCGCCCACCTGATGGAAAGTGGTAACCGTTGCCTATAGACATGAGCAGTACCATGGACATAACAGAGTATACTGTTTCGCCCATGACACCCCCCATGCGTTACCATTCCTGAGGACTCAGGTGTTATTCCTCTGTATCCAGTAAATTTACGCCATATCCCACCCTTCAAACCGAAACACAGCCATACAAATACAACTGCTTCACGGTAGAAACACGAATGGGACAGAGGTACCCAATCAATCGACTTTTATACAAAATCTCCTTCTGGTATGTCACATAATGTCTTATTTTTAGGGAAATCTTTGGTGGTGTTTCAACAATCTACTGACGAAGAATTTAAAAGATTTCTTGATTATAGCAGCTCTTAGTATCTCAGTTGAAAGTTTTTTTTTGGAATTGGATAATACACGAAACATATGCTTAGAAATTTTGGATTACCATAATGAAAAAAGTAAGTAAATTTATAAATATTGGGTGTTCTATAGATATAGAATGGCAAAAAGATTTTATTTCAGTGCAACAAGTATTTTTATTTTTTCTATATATATAGGTATAGGCTCTATAATGGTATACATCTCTCATAGCATTAATAATTCATTATCATCCATTAAAAAAAATAATGCACAATACCACGCACACGTGAATGTGTAAGTACACTGCATAGATACTAATGTGAAGTAAGACTTTTTGTCTTTTGCCAACAAAATATCATTCGTTTATAATAATAATAGTGAATTATTATAATTATTATTTTTATTGTTCTAGGCAAACATTATGAAACAGCGAACAAGATTATTTGGTTAATCGACGAAATGCCTTCTAATTATAATTTTTTCGGCTTATTTGTATTGGATGGAAAACTGCCGTTTCGTATTATTGCGTTGTTTTCCACTTATATTGTAATTTTAATACAATTTGTATTTATGTAGGTTTTACGAGCATGTCCGAACTATGATAGAGGCAACGTAGGTTTGATATATTTTATGTTTAGTAATTAAAAATTTTTGGAAATTAAAATTTAAATACGTCATCATATGATTATATATATATATATATATATATATATATAATCATATGTATATATATATATCTGTAACGTTATGTATTATAGTAACGTATGTTAACATTAACTGTTTATGTAGTATCTAATTGCTTATAGTGTTGTTGTTATTTATGGAGTGGATCATGATTCATTGCATTAAGAAATTCCTAAATTATAGATTTATATGTGTATTTTTATAATATATTGCAAAATGTAAGTTATTATCTGTATCCTGTCCTATTGTTCTATCTATTACCTATCTAGGTTTCAGAGTATTGGATAATGCTACGTGCATAAGGCAATTAAAAAATAAACAGCAACTCTAGTAGTAATGCAATAATGCATAATATAGTTTGCGCACCGCAGGGCGCTTCATCAGTATGTTTACTTGCCACATATAATGCTTATAATTTTAAACAAACATCCGATCTGACAGTAGATAGGCACATACACGTTATTTTAATTCGTGCTATATAAAAAAAAGACATAGTTTAAACAACCTTTTTATTAAATCAACAAACTATGTATTATTTTCTATTTGTATAAATATATCCATACTTATATACAACAAAGAGCATTAAAATAATATCTAAAAATGTCGAAGAACACTTATGACAACCACAACATTCATTAAACCAAATTTAATAATAAATTTAAATTGTGCTTGGACAATGAAAATGTTAAAAATATTGTTACTTTGTTATTTTTATCAAATACAGTCATATAGAAAATATTAAAAGGTTTTGGGATTAATTTGTCCTAGTAACAACTGCTTAACTTATATGTATAAAAATGAAGTTTGTTCACTTAGTAGAATAGTTAAAGGTTATTAATCAATCATAGTAAAAGGTCAAATAGAATTACATAAGTATGTATTTTGATATATATTCCCCATGTTATACTTTTTTTTTATAAATATCATGCCAGAGAAACAGAAATAAAGCGAGTTGGATGGAATTGGTAAAATTAAATATTTGTATAAAAAAATGAATAACTGAGTTATTTAGGTCACGTGGTAAAATACCCGTTTCATTCACGTTAATTTACAATACAATATTTAGGTATAAGGTTCTAATAAGCAAAACGCAAGTTCTCTTTGAATCCCAACTTGTCCAAAGCTGGGTTGCAGGCGAAATTAATCATAGGCGGGGGACCGCACATTAGCACTATGACGTCATCGGCAGGCGGGAACAGGTGATTTCGGATCATCTCATCGTTAATGAAACCAGTACTGTACTTCCATCCTGTAATTTTAATTAAATATAAATATTTCCCGAGTTTGAGAAATCAGACAACTATCATATGGGACACAACAACAAACATATTATATCTTTTTTAATTTTATGGTACCATTCAAACAACCTACATCCGAATTAATTAAGATAGTAAAAAATAGTTGAATCGGGAATGGAACTCTATACCTCATTTATATAAAGTCACAAATCTCTGTCAGAGATAAGTCCACCCTTGCTCACAATATTTATAAATGCATTAACAATGTAATTTACAAGTGCAATAAAGAATATATATATATATATATATATATATATATATATATATATATATATATATATATATATATATATATATATAAAACCATTTAAAATACACAATCGGGTCTCAAATCTTTTTAGGATTTTTTTTCATTGCGTTAAGTCCCGATTGTGTATTTAAAATGTGTAAACAAAGCGTAAGTTTAAAATAAACTATAAAAAATTAGACAATTAATACGACTCAGAATTTGAGTTAATTTACAAAGTTACTTTCCTAACTTAACCTGACTGAGAACCAAATCCGGGACCTCGTTTCAAAAGCCGTCCAAATAACAGTCATAACAACATTTATTTTGGTATTTTGCATATTTTTTTAGTTTCATATTTATTTAGTAATGGACTTCTAAAAAACTTCTTGATTGGTCTAATTTTTTCTCAATGTAATGTGTGTACAAAACATCTGATTATTTATTTGTATACGTGTTCACGTTTGACATAATTTTGACAAAACAAATAGATGTATTTGTTACATGATTAATATTATTTAAAATCCATCCACAGATATTGCTGTCAGTCGTCTCTGATATACCTCTTATTGTCATTATTACATGTATAGATAAATCTTATTTAGAGATACATGAACGACTTCACGTATTTCCTCTTATCTCTAATTGAGGATTATATTATATAGATCTTAAGCACGGCACTTGTATATGATAGCTAGTCATCTTAGATCGAGATCGCTTTACGTGACTACGTTATCAGTAAATAGAATTACTTCAAATAACATAATAGAGTACTTAAAGAGAAATGTAAAATAAATATGGTATACATATCTAAGGTAAATAAATTCTTAATGATAACCTAGAATCGTATTGGATATTCTCCGTATTAATAATTACTATATTATATTATATTATCTCTATGGATTATTTTTTTCATGTGTAAACCTAATCTACGTGTATTAAATACTATTTATTCCAAAATGATTTGTAGATTTACTTAGTATCAAATGTACAATTATTAAAATAAAATAAAAAGTAATATATCTGTATTATTGATATATCAAATAGACATTGTACGTGTAGCATGGGTGTAGCAGTTTTAACAAGATGTGGTATCAGAATTTAGAAAAAAAAAAGTTTTGTATATTAATACTAACCTTCATTAGCTCTGTCGATAGTATACCACAGTTTAAACTGCTTTGGGTGTTCACGTTGGTACTTCTCTAGCTCGTTTCTAAGCAGGATATCTTGCTCGCTCTGATTGGCAAACAGCAGGCGCAGCTCCGTGTTATCATTGGGCTCTTGGCATATGTGTCTGATGAGTTGGAGCATTGGCGCGATGCCAGTACCACCTGTAAAGAAAGCTTAGGTGTCACATATAACAAGTATATAATTTAACACAGGTAGATAATAAATGAGCCAAGAAAATGTCAACTCGGCACATCTGTTCTGCAATTAAACATACAGTAAAATTGAAGTCATTGTTGAAATTATTAATGCAACAGCAATGTATATTTTATCTGTATTTATAGTAAGACTAAAGCTTCTTTGATCATAGATTTAGCTAGTTAGGTCAGTTATTCTCAATTCTGAGTACTCTTAAACCACAGGTAAACTTAGTAAAGTCAATCTGTGAAGAAATAACATATTAATCAAATATATTACATGTTGCATTTGTATGTGCTGAGTGACTGCTGAGTGACAAATTTTGGCATTAAAATAGGCTCAAAAAAGATTTCCAATCACATATTAAGGGCACAATAGATTTGAATTAAATAAGCTACATAGACTCACCATATCCTATACTTTCTAATACTTTGAACAATTTATTCCTGCAAATGCAATGATCAAACGTTTTTAAAGCCTGTATCATATTTAACTGCTGGCCAAATGCTTTGTTATTGTATCTAAAAGTATTAACTAAATACATTCTATATTTATTGCTCTCCATTATTTTATATTATTCAAGAAGAAATTCTAAACTATTACTATAAAACTACAGTAGATAAATTATTATTTTACCTGCAATCATATTAAGTTTCTTTGTCACAATTTTGAGTGGTGGATCTTTTCTCAACTTCTTGATTAAGAATGTACCCTTTCCTGCATATTGCAGCCTTCCAGATGGTCCACGAACGTCAATTGTTTCCCCGAGTTTCAAGTTTTCCAAATATTGTGATAATTTACCACCATCAGGAAATTTAGGGTGGACATTTTTGAAGTAAACCTGATAGAAAACAAGTAATAATTATATGAAAATGTAAATTACTTGCTCGGTTTAATGATAATTTGACAAAATTTACAGAAAAATCTAAATACCCAAGATTTATTTTTCACTACTTTTTACTTCGTGACTTCGTCCACGTAAAAGCGAAAGGTATATTGATAAACTTGGATAAAAAGTGGCCAAGTCTTTTCTATCTCAAATATTGCATCATGAAGATGCTTGGTTGAGCCTGTTAAGGTGCAAAAAGGTAACAAACTCACTTTCACAATTATAATATTAGTAAGGATAGTTAGTGTATGTGTATTTGAAGTTAGTTTATTTATATATACATAAAAAAAAATACATTTTTTTAATGTAAGAATTTTCTGGGACAAGAAGGCATCTTTCTCCTAAAAAAATATACGTGTAAATAGTGTAACTAAATATTATAATAATACATTTGGGATTAATGAAATCCCCGTAAGGGTATGATTCCCTACAAAGTAAAATAAAAATTGCGTTATTAAAAATATATGTGAGCACGAATTGGATAGACCATGGTTTAGTATAAAATTTTTTGTAGAAATCTGACATAATCTCTAATTAATTTTTTATCACTGTTAAACAAAGTACACAAAGATACCTAGATAGATAAACACTGTATCTAGATAATGGCGGCGAAAGTATGAATTTTTGATTATAATTTTACAAGTAGTATTATTTTATAATTACAAATACCTAAAGAATGTGAAACGGATCATTAAATATCAATAATATAAATTCAATTCTCATTATACTGATTTTTTAATATTAAAAATTCATTATTCTTTTTAATATAACTATAAGTAATAGATAAATATGCTAATGCCCACTTAATGGAAAGTAGTAACCGTTTGTCTATAGACATTAACAGCATCATCTCTGGCGTATTAATTTCCACAGGAGGGGCCTAGCTTCTTCACAAAGGTACATTACATACTCTGAGACATGTTTTTCTCATAGTGGAAAGTTTCTTACGCATCCTGGAGTGGATATCAGACAATTATCACGGCTTCCCCTTAAATATACCTATGAGCATTTTAGACATCATGGACATGATGATAACATTATCCTCATGTGTATTATTTCTAAGGATTAAAGGTGTTATGCTTCTGTACTCTCTAAATTTTGCTGCCATGTTTCACCTTTAATACCAATGCAATAATTCAATATTGTGACACTAATTACTTATTTTACAATTTGTTTGACATAAAAACAAGAAAATATGTTAACATTATAAAATCTGTTTGGAAAAAGAATTACTTATAGTGTTGGTTGAAATGGTGCTAATCACTAATACAGGCGACAGTGAGTCAAATTAACAATACATACAATACATATTGACACTATCAACAGTGCTGAGTAACATATAAAATTATAATTAAATGTAGTAAATTGATATTTAATATTAATTATGATTCAATAACACTTTATACCTTAATAACCAAATCAACATAGCCCTTTTCATCATCACTTGATACTGGAGTATATGCTCTGATGACAAGGTCATCATCAATTTTTGCTGATAAATGTATATGTTGACCAATTGGTAAGCCTGGAATTGTGTAAAAAGCATTATTGTAAAACATATTCTTTTTAATTTCAATTTTATAACTATGAAGAGTCAGCTTTTTTAACATTCTATAATTTGATTATAGGGGTTTATCATTACAAAATTTTGTCACATTTATCTACATAATTTATTTTTAATTTAAAAAATAATTAAGACTATAGATTATCATGAAAAGTGAGTCATAGTTAACTTATGATGAATAACTTTTTAATAGAACATAGGAATATAGTGATATTTCATCATCATCATCATATCAGCCATTAACTGTGTTACTACTGAAGATATACTTCCCTATTTTGGGACATTTTGCAAATTAATGTCACACTTAGCAGACAGGTTAGTAACAACAGTTAAGTTTTGGTGATGTTTTAAGAGGAATGCTGCTGCCCATCCCTCGACCATTTAGTGATATTTAAATGAACAATATGTTACATCAAAAATTATGCTTACCTAAAACATGTTCACTAGAAGGTAAACCAAAACGGAACCTTCTTGTGTCATGACTGATCTCCTCCCGTTCAATAAGAGGCAATTTGTATTTTGTGTTGGGGTCTACTAAAGCAACAAGTTTATTTTGACTTTTTGTTGACTTTCTGCCCCATATAAAGTTCGCAACCACAGTAACAACTATGACCACTGCACCAACTCCTGCCACAATGGGTAAAACCTGGGAAAAATTTATAGAAGATAACTATATTAATTTCTTAGTCAATACTGGTGACTCCTGTAGATATATCGAAGATTGTTGGCACTTGTTGCAAATTGTAAAAAAAATTATATGCAAGAAAATAATCATATTACTTCCACATTTTTTGACAGATCACACTGATAACTTCACTGTATAGATTTATATTGTAATTCATCCTATGAGAAGATATTACCAAAGCAATAAATGTCATTGTTCATCTAATATGGCATAGTAATATTGTTACAAGTGTAAAATTCCATCTAAACCTGTTTAGATGTTTCGGTGGTTTACATAAACATTTTAAACATTAAACATTTGATTACATTAGTAATTAATGTATTATGATAAATATAATATATTTATTTATTTTTTTATTTATTATTATTTGACAAAAACACAAAGTTACAAATACAAAATACAATATAATCACAATTTTTTACCTGCAAATACTTATCCTAAAGTTTTTTGTTTAAAAGTAACATAAGTTTTAACCTATAAATGAGTTTTTAGCTGCCAGAGTGTCAAACTTATCAAAGAATAATATTTAGAACAAATGTGGCTAATTGATAATGAAATATATAGATTCAACATTAAAGTAATAAGCACATCATAGATATCTACTTATTGAGTACTTTGTATAGTTTGTAAATTATTTTTTTATCCAGGCCTATAATAGATTAAAATCTCAATTTAATCAAGTTTGGTAATGTACTTCCTTTATTTTATTAAGGTACTTCTTGTCTAATCATTAATAATAAAAAGGTTATATTAAGTAAATATGAAAAAACAACATACTGGTATTCCTTCAAATAAATCAGTAATTGCTAGTTTTAAATAACTCATATTTTCACTTTCTTATTATTAAAACACTTGCAAATTAGTAATAGTAATTTTTTAAACACTGAAAATACTTTTCTTCTGTTTCCTTGGTTGGACCCTAAGTATAGAGTCCATTAACCAGTGACTGATTTCAGAGATTCAACTTTAACTATTATAAATAACCTTGAACTTTTATCATGTAACTTATGATCATTTATTACCTACTTATCACAATATCACTGTGTCATACAAGACAATTGAATGTAGTAGACGGACGCTACAAATAATGTATTCACTACGTAATAAGGTACCACACCACAAAAAACTAGGAATACTTTACACTTGGTAGATTATTGAGTAATTATTACTAACCGCAATGCTTTCACTCATGTTTCTATTTCTACAGTTGAGACGTTAATGTTTATTAAAGTTGATTTATTCATACTTACATTGTCTTTGTAATATATGATAGAAATATCAAAGAAATGATAAGAAATATCAATAAATATCTAATCATAGATAATAAAAGACGCGAATCGCATATTTTACTTAGATTTCAGGTTACTTTCTACTTACGACTTTGGAGTTCATGTTGAAAGTCATCTTAATCCACTATTAATTACATCTAAAGACATTTAATTAAGTTTTTAAATATTATTTATTTAAATAATGAAATTATTGTGACACAGCGTAGATTTTTTTTCACAATGCAGTAAACTATTTAGTAGGTATTACTCAATAGAGCTTTGTTTGAACGACTTTCCGCACGCACGGTGTCCTAACTGCTCCAAACGAAAGCACAAGCTAGCAATTTATTTTAAATTCTTATGTATTTATGTACGGTTACCTACCTTTCACGGATTTGGAGATGACAATCACTACAAAAATAGATCGCAGTACTACCGAAAATTCACATCCACCTCGATAAATAAAATGAAAATAAGGGAAATAAAATAATTAATTTTAAGAACACCTATAAGTTTGTGATTATATTGTGAAATGACATTTTTTTCGGTAAATATATAACAACCTTAAATAAAGAATGTTAAATGAAATAAAGTAAAAAAATGCTATTAGCATTTAAATTTTAAATTTACGCGCGAATGAACCATTTTAGTTACAATAATTTTTAATCTTATAAAAAAAAAAGTAGGCAAGAGAAAGTCACTCGACGTAGTTTGTATTCTCCTCTTCATAACAGCAGAATTGTAATTGCGAAAATTATACGATATTTGCTGTCAATCTCGATTTTAATACATTTTAACTGTAAGACTAATTGGATTAATTTGCTTTATATCTTAATCGAAAACGTTTGAATATGTTTTATATTATTTAGACTTAATAGAACATACTATCAAAATATTATAACTAATGGATAATATTATCTAATAATGTAGGTATTACATTAAAAAAAACTAGTAAGCGAATATTAGTGGTGTTCTGGAGACCTATTCAGAAACTATAATTACTATCGAACGGGTTTAATAGAATTGACGGGGTGAATAGAAAAAAATTGTGGAAAAACTTTAAGGCCTTTTTACATATCTATGGTGTATTATACGTAGTTTGAAAGTTGTAGTGCAAAAATATAAAAAATTTATGTTTCACATTCTTTAAAGTCCAGTCGTAGTTTTTTTTTGCATTGTACTTATATACGAGGTCTGTCCGGAAAGTTCGTATAAAAGTGTTCTGGAATGCGAGAAAGAGGAGTGGGGAGGCCAGGTAAACCCCTTCCTTATGTCCCTAACAATGCTTCAGTTCTGGTCTGACCGCCGTGCGGTGCGAACTGGCTTGTCACGCCATCTGTGAAGTTACCTCTTAACGAAACCCCGTCGGCATGGAGCCCGCTTCCGTTGAAGAGCAGCGCGTCGTAATCAAGTTTCTCTCGAAACTCGGCAAGAATGGCCGTGAAATTTTTGCCGATCTCAGAACAGTAAAATCCCAAAGCAAAGAGTGGAAGACATCAAGAATTCGTCCCTCCAGGCCAGACAGTTGATGGAAAATTCTACGTCGATGTGCTCAGACGCCTCAAAGCTCGTGTGGCACGAGTTCGTCCAGAATTGGCGCGAGAGGGGCGTTGGATTCTTCACCACGACAATGCCCCTGCCCACACCTCTCTTGTTGTCCGTGAGTTTTTGAGTAAAAATTCCATTACGGTGACCGAACACCCCCCTATTCGCCGGATTTGGCCCCGTGTGACTTCTTCTTGTTCCCAAAAACCAAATTGGTACTTCGGGGGCGGCATTTGGGGGACATAAATGAGATAAAAAAAGCTACGACGGGGCAGCTGAGAAACCTACAACCAGAGGACTTTCAAGGAGCCTTCTCACAGTGGAAACGGCGTTGGCACAAGTGCATTATGTCACAGGGGGAGTACTTTGAAGGGGATAAAATTGATTTACCTGAATAATTGTAAAATAAAATTTTTAAAAAACTTTTATACGTACTTTCCGGACAAACCTCGTACTTTAAAATGTTTAAGTAATATATTTCTACTTCGGAATATATAAAAGAACCTTATTTTAATTATTGTTTAAAATAAGTAAATAATAAAATATAATCGATAGCATACAACGATGATTCCAATTAATGGAGTAAAAAATTGATGTTATAACTGTAAATAACATATGGCAAGTAAAGTGATTTTGGATAACTGTGGAGTAATAATTTGGCAACACTGATATTGTCTGTCTCTAAGAACGAGGAATTACATAGGAGTGATAAAATTGTTAATTGATAGCAAGCTAGTGTATAGAAAATGTTATACGGCCGTATGACCTTATCAAATTCAAATACAATCTAGTAATGTAAGATTTGTTATTGTCAAATATTTGACCTGTACCGCCACTCTAATAGACTCTTAAAAATAATGCGCTGCGCGTATTATTTAATAAACCAAATCTTAGTAGTTTAAAGATTTTTTTTATAACACAGGGATCAAATGAGCGTGTGGCTTACCTGATGATAAATAACTACCGCCGCGCATTAGCACCCACAACAGAAACATAGGCATTGCAGGTGTGCTCCCGGTCTGTAAATAGGTTTAAATAGGAGTATGCTCTTGAAGGTTACGATGTCGTATCGGTTCGGAAATACTGCTGCTGTAAGTTCAAGATGAAACTGCAGAGATACTCGATGGTGGATTATATCGTTTTTGTATGAAGTGTCCGAGTTGTGATAGAAGCACAATATAAAGAACTAGGTATCCCGTGGTCATGAATCAGTCTAACATCTCTATATTGTATCTCTATGTATAATAGATAATTTATACAAATTTATGTGGAGTAAACGCTGTACTTCTTACACACATAGGTATTGTTAACATTATACAGCAAGTAATTGAGAGACGGATTAAATCTCGATAACATCGTAAGCACCGCATATGCGCTTGCCTAGCGGGCCATTATTATATAAATTTTGATTAGTACTAGAAGTAGTAAATATTGATGACTGAAGTTATAAATTAATTATTTAAAAAATATTATTAAAAAAATTAGGAGATTCTTCATCTACATTTTTGTATAGCGAATTTGTTAATAACATCGTTAAATCTACGAAGTACTAAATCTACTAAAGAACTAAGGAATTTAATTTCTTATCTGTAATGGTTGAACGAAGGTAATTTTTCACTCTCTTTGGACAGAAAAAATCCGACTCATTTTTGCAATTACTGACTGCCGTACGTACACACATTCTTAAGCAAAGTTTGGATAAATTTTATAAGTATCTTTTATATTGTACAAGTAGGTGTATATGTACTTACTGACATAATTAATTTTATATTATTTTTTCTTTGTTTAAAAGTCTCGTGCGGGCGCTCCTGTGTAAGCTCGCGTCGCTAAGCTCGTGCCCAGTTTGCCTTAGAGATAAGTCGTCTCTGTAATCACTATGTGAAAATATTTCTAGTCACAGTTATTTATTTATATAAAAGTTGTCACATACACACGAGGTCTACATAGCTTAAATCAGGATACAACTGAGAATGAATTATAATCACAAAAATGTTATAATGAATAGTTTTTTCTATTTGTGTAACATTAAAAACCGGCGCACTTTTTTAATACTGCATTTTATTTTAATTGGCTCCTGTCTACGTTAGTTGACACGGCTGGTACGACAACTATTACGTTTACAAATCCATGACGGTTCATGTTACGTTCATACGTTTGTTTTAATTTTTCATCGGGCGAGGTCGAGGTCAATCGCGGGACCGTCAGTAAAAAAATATACTATTCATATAAATTTATCGAGGTAAATGTGAACCACCATAGTTCTCAAGAATCATGAATGTCAATGCATGAGGAGTACCATGGATATCACAGATAGTATTCTTTGATGATGTGCATCACAGAATACTGTTCATGTTTGTAGGCGACGGTTACCTCTTTCTATCAAATGGGGTACATTGTTTCCTAATCTAAAGTCGGATCTATACTGTAATTGTCTCAGATCGTTCTTGGTCCTATCTTGGTATGGTAAGTAGAAACGGTTTGAGATTGGTTGTGACTGGAACGAAATGGGGCGAATGTAATAGGAATACACACATTTTTTCTTATGTAATAATATTTTA
This sequence comes from Galleria mellonella, assembly GCF_026898425.1. Lineage (NCBI taxonomy): Eukaryota > Metazoa > Arthropoda > Insecta > Lepidoptera > Pyralidae > Galleria > Galleria mellonella. The sequence continues at coordinate 793,379 of NW_026442172.1, read as the reverse complement.
TCAGACCCAGACCGTAATCAGCTTTACAGGGTGTATCCAGCCCAAGTTTCATAAAAAAATCTTTATACAATTTACACTAACTACTAGGTATGGGTAATATCGGTACCGTTGCGATATCTATGTACTGAATTCCTCTGGATATTGATGGCGGAAAAGCAGGTCATCACATATTTCGATATCGTCTATACACATCAGATATCTATATTCAATTCCTTCAGGTTTTTTATTTCGATATGATATATTGGATAACCGATGTTTAATATCTTTTATTAAGTCAATATATAGAGATACGTTAATTATTATATATAGATATTGCTAAATATTACTTATTTCTACTAACCACACATATGACCATTTTGATAAACATTAAAACTGCATGAAATAAAGACGTAATATAAACTTTTCTTTTAAATATTTATTAAAACAAGGTAAGTAATGCTTATAAAATATTTCCATTTTTGACAATTTATTGTAAAAATCACACATTTTATGCATGTACCGTAATACTGTAATCGTCTCTTATGTAGGTAGGTAATTACAAAATACAAAACACAACCGTTATTAAGCATTATTAGTCCTAATTATCTCCCTAATACTTTGAGTCACTCCTGTGACAAGCACAAATGTACCGAAAAGTATTAAGCACACATCCTTGATCAGGACCCACTTATATTTGCCGAGGTCTCTATTCCAATTGAATATAAGATCCATTGCAGACGGCGCAATGAGACCAAGGAAGGAGTAGAAAAATGCGCCTTCCAGGCCGATAACTTGTTCCAGTCTCGGTAATGTAGCCGCTGCTGCCACTGTAAATCGAAAAGTATATATGAGTAATTCCTATTAATGTTATAAATGTGAAAGTGAGTTTGTTTGTTTGTTTATTATCTTTTAGTGCCTTTACAGATTAATTAATCAATTATTATAAAATTTGGTATACACGTACTATATATATTTTTTAATACAACTTACAATGGCAAACGAGCTGACGGCCCACCTGATGGAAAGTGGTAAACGTCGTCTATAGACATGAGCAGTACCATGGACATAACAGAGTATACTGTTTCGCCTATGATATCCCCATGCGTTGCCATTCCTGAGGACTCAGGTGGTATTCCTCTGTACCCAGTAAATTCACGCCATATCCCACCTTGTCATGCAAACACAACTGCTTCACGGTTGAAACACGAATGAGACAGAGGTACCCAAGCAATCGACTTTTGTACAAAGTCTCCCTCTGGTACTACTCTATTTACCTCAATTTCATTTAGGTAATATTAATAGAGTTTTTAAATAAAGACCCAATGTTAAATTATTTAATTTATGATTAGTTAGATCTTAAATAATAATATATTTAATGTTGGTGTATGTTGGTGCAATATAATGTTGGTACAATAAAGTATTAAATAAATAAATAATTAAGTAAATATTTACAAATTACTGTGTTTAATGTAATATTATCTTCATCATCATTATATTAGCCGGTAACTGTCCATTGCTGAACACAGGCTTCCCTCATAAAGGGGGGTTTTGCCAATAGTTGCCACGTTTGGCTAGTAAGTTGGCAACCGCAATTTGTGATGTTTTAAAAGGTACACTGCTGTTCATACCTCAACCATTAAATTCCCTTACTCACCTCTTACGACACCCACGGGATAGAAGGGAATGGTCCATTCTATAATGTAATATATGGGATCCAAATCCCATTGATTCTAATCTAATATTTTAATATGAAAATATTTTATACAAAATCCCGAAATTACAATATAAAATTATTAAAAAAATATAAGTTTTAACTTACCAGTAAGAGAGGAAAAGAAAGCTCTCATGATAGCTTGAGCTAGATTGTAATATTTCTTAGCTACATGTTCTTTAGTATTTCTCCAAACAATCTCCATTGGCACGTAAAATTGCAATGTATAGGTGAAAAATATAGCGAGGACGATGAAGCACTTCGCCATTAAAGCAGGGCTGCAATTATTAATTATAAAGTTATTTTATATTGTTATGAAAAAAATAAGAATGTTTTTAAATCACTTAAAAAGTAATTAGTTCCATGTTTTTTAATCGAAAGAGTTTAATGTATTCTTGATGTTTAAAAAAATATTAATATATTCGGTAAAAGATGTACTTGATTTATTTTACGCATATAATTAAAAAGAGAAACTAATCTATTGAAAATATACGTATATCATAATTAGTAGTAATAGAAGTGTCATACTAACATAGTTTTAAGATTTACTAACAAAATGAGTCTTTGTTACTTGAATAAATAAAGAAATAAAAAATAAAGTATTCATTTAAATATTCAAAATAGTGTTTGAAATTATACAATGACAATACTGAAGCACTCTGAAACTAACTCACATTTCATTTTTACCAGTTGGTAAGTTTAGAGTGATGCTGCCTTCTGCGAGGTCTCCGTAACGTATGTATCCCAGAAACCCCATGATCATGTAAAGGAGCACCACCACGCTCATAGTAATGTTGAGTACTCCGGGACATCCCAAGAAGTGCTCAGGTTTAGCCATTGTGTTCTCCACTGGTAACACTACGCCGATGCCCTCCATGGCGAAGATAACTGTACTGAAATGAAGTTCAAGTTTTGTTGAAGTCGAGAAAATATAGTAATTAAACAATAAATCTTACCTATATTGGTACTTTTTTTTACATTGTTAGTTACTTGATTTACTAGATATTTTTTGAGTCAGAATGGCAAACAAACTGATGGCCCATCTAATGGAAAGTGGTAATCCTAATGGTATTATTTTGATAGCATACTATTATATTAAATAATAAATATGTTCCGCTGGAATAGAATAGAACATTAAAATAATGATCTTACAAGTGATCTTACAAGTTCTGTCTCACACTAACGCCTGGTGTTTTTACGTATTAAGTTTTGATACCACATTGTTATTATACTGTAATTATGGCAATATGCACTTACTCGTATATCTAAATAATCTCTAAACTTTAGATCTATCACTATTTTAATTACAATAGATAGAAACATTACATTTACCCGATAAACAAAGGCAACTTTCCAATATCGACTGATGATGGACGAATGGTCACATTAGGGAATTCACTGCATATGTAGTACAAACATATGAGGAATGTTAATACTAATAATATGTTGGCGAAACCAGAGAATGGGGCCAGATATTTGAGATTCTTGATTTGTGTGAATATAAGAAGTGGCACCAAAAATATTAAACAGTACATAGTTGTGTTGATACCATTGTCTTCGTAAAAGTGATCAATTATCTGAAACAAAAAAAAAATCAGCATAAATAACAATCAATTGCTAAATTTTATATTCATCATTTTAGAACGACTGCAGTTATTCGGCTAATTCTTTTATTTGTTGTATTTGTAATTAATTTGTATGATAGAAAGTGTTTACAAAATTAGAAGATAGTAAATTATAAATAATAATAAATATAGTAGCGTAACATAGTCTTCTAAGTAGAATTTATACTTCTTTCAATATATCTCTATCTATTGAAGGAAATCTGCAAGAAGCTTTACTGTTATTTACTTATCTCTTTTGTATTTAAATAAGTTATCTGTTGCTTGTACACGGTCCTTATTAGATAACTGATAAGTATTTAGATATATTTTTAAATAAAACATACTCATAAACACATATATTTGTACTAAGCGGGGTTTGAATTTGTAACCATTAGAAGGTGAGACAGTCACCGATTGCAAGAAATACAAGGAATTAAAATTATATCCTACATTATACGTGTAGAGTGATAAATCATTTATTCTATAATAATTTTTTTTTTGTGTAATGGATATTGTATACTGCATACTAAAAATTAAAATAAATAAAAAATTGGGATGGTTTTAGCATGCCCAATTATGTCAACTATTAAAAATCGGCAAAGGATGTTGTTAGTAAGGGAACTAATGGTTCCATTGCTAGTAATATACCCAATCAGGACTATTTTCATCCGGTTCTTCCGGCAACTTTGTGGTTATATATATATATATATATATATAATACACCTACCTGTTTTACTGACTCTACAAGTAGGATGACATACACTGCGCATGCACCAAGTATTGTAAATGCCATTGCCCAATCTATGAATATTCTGAAAAAAAAAATAACGAAATTGTTTGAATAATAGCTATTACATATTCAATGTGGACTCTTGCGTCAACTTTTTTTTTGTATGAATACTTAAAAAATATATTTTAATTCTTTTCAAATTTCATTGAGAAAATTGTTTATTACATGATTAGTTATTTATTTTAGTTGCTGAATTTTGTTTTTTAATTATAGTCGTAACTTTATGACAAAAAAATAAAACAAGAAAATTGTTTTGTATTATTTTCCATAGGTCATTCCATAGTGAATGTCGAATGAAGCATTGTTATGTTTATAGCAGGTAGAACAAAATATGTCATTAGAATTTAAAAGTTAAATTGAAAGCAATTTAACACGTCTATTGGTCGTGCGTAGTTTTGACGTAGAATCATCGCTTATAATGTTTCAGCAAAATGTCATAATTTGCTGTGTATGAAATACCTAGTTACTTTTGTATAAATAGCATTATTTTTAGCATTATTATTAGTTTCATGAGCATTTATTGATCATCACTATGTAATATAAATTGATATGTCCGTATTAGTTTATACCTGTGATTTAAAAATAATGAGATTTTTATTTTGCCTATATTGTGAGTTGGTATTTTATTTTAAATTATATATATACATACACTGATAAATAATATAATTTAAAACACTGGTTATAATTTTTTTTTAATGCATTCATGTACATAATATAGAATTGTTATAATGTTGTTATGAAGAGTAAGTGTATGAAGCCTATTTGGGTATATCAAAATTTAATCGATAGGTAACTAATATATATGTATTAATGCCCATTCAGATGTTAAGTTATATTTAATTACTTTGATATATAATTCCTTATTTTTATATATTTTTATCACGCAATAATTTCGATTTACATTGAATAGTTAACTTTATCTATGATTAATAATATATGACTATGAAATATTACATTATGTTTATCTTATACTCGCGACTTCAGTTCAGGATACCAGACGTATGTTAAAAGAAATAAGTGTCATAGTTGGTAAATTAAGATACATATTTTCAAAGGTCTTAAAGGTAAAAACTAGCTTTTTTGTTATTAGACTAGGAAAACGATCTAGCTGCTGCAATATATAGGTACGATCACTTCGATCAACAGCTATTAAATTATATTCATGCTCAAGGGGAAACTGTTACAAATCAATTTGTAAATATATATGTAAATATCAATAGATATAAATATCACCTATTACGAATCCAGTAAGCTTTATTAGTGCAGTACTAAATAACTGTTAATAAAATTTGTCCGTATAGTTTCTAATGCTTTATCTGATTATTAAGACATCAAAATCAAGGTATAAATTGGATATAAAATTTTTAAGTTTTTCTCATACATATATGTATTGATAAGAAAGAAATTTACAAAATAGGTTAGACTCCACAATTTAACTACCCTTTTTCTATAGTATAGTATAGTCAATCATATTAGATAAGATCTGATAAAGGGGAATAGTCCTAGTTAGATAGTGGGGATCAACAAAATGTTTATCCATAATTATATTATTCTTAACTTTAAAGCTTGAACGGATATCTTCTATTCTTGACTATTTTATAAGAAGATTCAATCAGTTTTATAAAGTAGCTGCAACCTTGAGCGAAATAGGCACGAGCCTCCAACAGAATAACTCATTCGATTGTTACATAGCGTTATGTGTTTATCTTAGTTTATATAACATTTCACTTTTTATCTAATAAGACAACTTACCTAGAAGCTTTTGAAACTTTTCTTAGTGGCTGTGGACCTGTGGCAAAAACAGCTTCTACTGTTTCAGCATATCCTAATGATGGACTTTTTGAGACTTTGGATACATCTTGTGATGTTTTCACCTGAAATAAAAAATATATTGGTAATATAATCTGTTTTAACAGTATGTGTATAATGTTATATATCTTGAGAGTTACAGATCTTGAGTGAGACTTTATTATTCATTTGAGAATTTGAAACAAAATATAAAGGCATAATTAAGTGGGAATCAATAAGTGCTGCTAATGAAGATTCCCATGGTACTTTTGATAAAAAACCACCCTTATGGACTAAGGTGTTATATATAAAATCATATAGTTTAAATCATATCATACATCCATATTCTACAGATTGGAATAATGTACGTATTGATGTTTTATGGAAAAAATATGTAGTAAGGTATGTATTAAATAGATTTAGAGTACTTTGAAAAATAAAGATTTAATTTAGATCTTTCTAACTAGGTATATGTACAAAATAATAAGAATAATGAATTATGCAATTTAAATATGTACTCGCATAAGTGTTTAATACCTGTTTTCTAAAGCAATTTACTAGTTATGTACCTAAGTAATTTAAATTAAAAATGTAGTTTTTTCTTCCTGGTAAACATCAGAACGAACTAAACTTAGATACTTTGAGTGGTATAGTAATTAACATGTCTTTGAATATCTAATCTAAAGTCTAGTCGTTTCATTTGTTATTTTTTTTTGTTAATAATTTTTTACTTACTTTATTTTCTGTCGTACGACAAACTTTTTGTTCTGTAGTATTTCTATGTTAGTAGGCTATGTATATTTGTATTAATATATAAATATATATTTAAATCGGGGTTAGATTTTTGATTAGATCAATTTAGATAGGAGTTTACAGGTGATTTAAATTAATTAAATTTTTAGATTTCAATTGGTTGATTTTCTATAGGTTTTAAGATCAAGTATTTAGTGTATTTGTGTATCTACTCGCTGATGAAGTAATTGACTGTATAATGTGAATTTAGTGCTCAAATAGATTACCAGTAAATAGACGCAATGCGTACAAATGTATCCCAAAATAATTGTGCCGAAGATGCCGACTAAAGAACCAGCGTTCTTGAATGCTGCCGGCATAGCTAGTATACCGGAACCCAACGAAGACTTTAGGAGATTTGCAAATGATCTCATGTCTCTGTAACAAGGTAATAACAACTTATTATTATGATTGTCACATTTAACATAATCCTACTGATTGTAATTCTAAAAGTTGGTTTGGACATTTATTACTGAACAGATTGTATCGTCTGGTAATTACCAGACTATAGAATCTGTTATCAAATGTAATCTGTCTCTTAGAACTCTAAGGTTTGGTAATTCAAATATTTATTTAGATTCTAGATTTTTTTATTATAAGATGGGTTTGTGCTTGACCTTACCTAACCTTATCTATAATTATCTTGTTCGTTCACTGTTGGCTTATACTTAGAAGTTAAATGGAGAAAGCAAGATCAGATCATGGAACTTCTGTGCATATTCTCCAAAGTGTATCCTACAGACAGTATTAGGCTGGCCACTATGCGCCAATGTTTCAGTCTGATGGATATAGATCTATAAATCTCACATCTTTAGTAATGAAATCAGTTTTTCCTTTTTTATTAATTAGTTCTTTGTTAGTAGTGGAGGTCTATACTTGATCTGTTTATCACTTTGCTATTTTTATAGTTTATATTTATTTAAATTAATAACTATGACAACGAGTATGACTCTCTAATATTATTATGTACCTATCTACCCAAAATGCTATTAAATGATTTCATTATGAGTCTAAATGGTTTTTTTTTTTTTTAAATAAATAAAGGATATTTTGTGATACATTTAAATAATAATATTCCAGAATTTACTTTACTGTAATTTTTAGCAATAACTTACGAATTCGGATGTTCTAATTTCCTATGTTGAAAGGGGTTATATGCGTCAATATCCACTTCTTCTTCTTTATGTTTCGTATTGATTGTGTTGATTGAAATTGTTGAAGGGTAAAACTGGCCATTATTGGTGATGACAGCTCTGAAAAAATTAAATATACCATAACTAATTATAATAAGATTAAATAGGTATCTTGCGCTTTAACTGACAAATTACTATAAAATGTAAATATGTATGTTTGTAAGGAAAAATATACCCGTGACAAATGCATTAGTTTTAGTGCCTTATGCAGTCTTGATAATATTGACATGCTCTCCGCGATTAGGTACCTACTGTGTGACGCATGACTAGAGTTTTTTATGACAATAATAATAAAATCCCAGTTTATAAACCAAGACAGGTAAGTTGTCAAACTAGAATGCGCTCCAATATGATAAATCAACGAATATCTATAAACTATATATGAATTTATAGGGTACAGAGGCTTATTACTTAGATCTTAGTCCTCAGGAATGGCAATTCATGGGGAAGGGGGTTTCATGGGTGAAACAGTATACTCTGTTATGTCGACAGTACTGTTCACGTCTATAGGCGATGGTTACCACTTACCATCAAGTGAGCCGTCAGCTAGTTTGCCATTCTAAGTTGCATAAAACAATCTGAGGGTACACCCTACTTTTTTTAATACCGTGTGTTCTACCGACGATTATGGTCTTTTGGTTCAGAGTTCGACTTTATTTATTTAACTTCTACTTTTTCTATGTTGAAGTAAAGTTATCTAATCCATTATGTGAGAGGTAATATTACAATCTAAGGAACTGTTCTCTATCGTACATAGAGAAGTGTACTATCATGCAGATAACGAATTATAATACCTACTAAGTATATATACTAAGTATGTATAATAGCTGAACATATTTTAAATGTAAATCCGATAATAAATAAAGATGCGTTGTAATGTTGAGATAAACTGGTTTAATTAGAAGGATTCCATATCTACCTACTCCAAATGAAATATTACTCACGCGTGTAGGCTATAATACGTAATTTACTATAAAACAAAGAATCTATAGAATATGACTAAATTATGCAGATAATTCTAGCAGACATTGTAAACATTAGATTAATATACAACTGTGAACATATAAATAAAAATGATTTTTGGCTTAAAAAAATTGTAAAAATACCTAAATAGCAATAATTTCACAAAGGTAGTTAAGACTAAAATTCTTGGGATCTAAAAACCAAGATCAAAGTCAGGTATTTCCTGTCTAAATCTTCACCACGTATTAAGATTCGAAGACCGATTAATGTTATTATTTACAAAGTAAAAGAAGCCATTTTTAAATACATAAATTTTATCTCAATTCTTATAAAATTATAAAAATCGTACTTGAATTATAATCATGATTAGAAAAACGACAAGTAGAATTATTTACGTTTGTTAAAAATAAAAAATAAAAACTATATAGTTTTTTAACATACTTATATCTTTTTAATTCAGAAAGAGTTAAATCGAGGTACTCATTTAATCTACATATTAGGAGTGATTTAATATTAATCTCTTTGTATAAAGATTACATTCTTTATAAATATAAAGCAACTTCTTTGTACTTATTTTAGAAGACAAGTGAAGGTCTTTTTTTCGTAAGCACTTATTACTGACAGTAAATTCATTTAGGTGTTATCTATATGCATTTTTTTAATCACTTGCACTACGAATTACTCACTACGATTTTCAGCGAGCCTCTTCACCTCTTGATACAATACAACATTAACTTTTTCCTTGATCTGCCTGATGTAACTATGCCTTAGTCTCCCTCTTCCAATAAAATAATAGTGGGAATAATTAATAATTAACGGTTCGTATTTTTGGAAGCATTTCATACTTTTCCACAATTCGTGAATAACTGAATGTGGTTATAGAAATTTCTAGGTAATTATAAAAAGAAGAATAATAGTTTTATTATAGTTTACAATTCGATATGCGAATGAAGTCGTAGGTAGATTATAGAAATTACAAGATAGACAGGCAATAAGTAATGGGAACGAAATCCATAATTTTTATAATACGTGTATGTCTGTTTATAAATTACATCATCATAAGGAATTGGCTGATAAATGCATTGAAATGAAATAAAATATATAACAAATTAATAGGTATGTTTTATCAGAATCGGTACAGCAAATTGTGAGATACAGTTTGATCTCTCCATTAGAAATTTAGAGAAAAAAAAACTTTGACTATCATTCAGACGAAGTCGCAGGCATAGCACACAGAACTATTAGTTAGTAATTAACCGAACGGTTTAAATGAAAATCGTTTCAGTTGCACAACAATGTTGGCGCCATTTCAGTTTATGTATTGCATACATTACGCCTACATGGTCTTCAAATAGTTTATCATTAGGAATTTAGGTCTTCTGAATATGTGTTATAAGGTAACCTTTTATGCTACTACGTACGATAAACAGTCTGATGTGTGACAACTCAATTGAGGGAAAATGGTAACTGTCGTCGCATGTTGCACCTTCAAACCACAACACATGTTATTCAATTTTTTATATGCAACTGTGAATGGTAAACAAGCTAACGGCCCACCTGATGAAAAGTGGTAACCGTCGCCTATAAACAACAGTATCATGAACATAACAGAGTATATTATTTCGCCCATGATACCTCCCCCCACATGCGTTGCCAGTCCTGAGGACTAAGATGTTATGCTTCTGTATCCTGTAAATTCACTGTCACATCCCACCCTTCAAACCAAAACACGGTCATGGTAAATACGAGTATAATAACTACGTCACGGTAGAAACACGAATCTTTAGTAGGTAAACCTGTTTCTTTATCAATGTGATTATCAAAGTTAAAACCTTTAAATCGTACTTCGTTATTTTAATTAATTTCCTTTTTTAATTGTCACTTTAATCTTATAATGAACGTCTGCATTTTGGCGGTGGTATTTAAAAAAAAAAGTTATTTGTTTTTAAGCATATAGTATATGATGTTATTTGTTTCAGAATATAATAGTTACATTTGATTAAATTTTATATTTAAAATCAAATGTCAAAGTTTGCAGAGATGAATTATTACGTTCACTTCACTATCGTGGGCAGAGCTATGTGTACTATCGGACTTAATTCAGTACGTTTGATGAGATTGGTAGTTTCACGTGTTCAATAGAGTTTGTATTATTTATTTTGCTTTTAAAGTAGCTGATCTCTGTCTGTGTAGGTAAATATAAAGGTAACGTATGATAAAAATACGTAATAGTAAAACTTGACCATCAATAAATCACTACAGTTGATGGTTTTATATTTAGATATGATATAATATAATGTGATAGTCTTGTAATTGGAAAAATTAGATGCCATTCGAGAGCCAGTACAATAATTCTACCTAATTCGACCTATTAGGTATTTATCTATCGGGTGGCACTCACGGGCTTTGACGTCCAAGGGAGGAGCCCGAGGTTTAAGGGGGTGCTGCACGAGCCATATGCATCAATAAATACATATATAAATATATATAAACTATTAATATAAATACCGATATGTAAATGTAAAGATTAGTCGAGCGCTTCTTTCAGCTTTTAAATTTGAGTAGTGCTTTGTATATAATGAGTTATATAACATAATAGGGTAGCAGATATAAAGTTTACAACTTTAATATTCTTTTTAATATTTCAATGTCATATATTAAAAAAATATGATTACAAATTTCAGATATTTTTCTATACTAGGTTATTATGATGAGATAAATTTATTTATTTGAAACTTAATTCTAAAGTCTACGAAACCGACGTGCATAGATGTAAGGAATTTAAAATGACGTCGAAGCAGGTACTATATATACTCATAGATATTTATAAACGTATGTGGCATATAAGAAGCCAATTATAGATGTTTGTCTACTTATACCGTAAAAGATCTGGCACGAAGATATAGACAGATAGTTCTCATAGTAAAATCAACATGCAGTTACAGACTGGAAAGATTTATCGACCTTTTTTCTGATATACATAAACGAGAGAATGAACATTGCATTTACAGCTGTATACATTACACACTTTATATAATTTTTCATAAATAAATAACTGGCACTAAAAAGTCATATTATAGTAAATAATAAGTACGTAATTTCGCTAAAGAAAATATCTGTGAAATTCAGTATTACTGGGACGTGTGTTTAATGTTTTTCAGTTAATTTGTTACTGAAGATGAAGTTCAACAATCTTGGTGGTCATTGACCTACGACGCAATTTGTTTTTCTTTTGCATAAAGATCACAGGAGACGAACATTCCTTCACTCGAGTTAGGTATAAAAGATTTTTTTTTATTTGTCTTGTAAGCAGTGGGACGTTTATTAAATACCTGAGATATTTACTTTTTGTTTCTAAATATTCAGTTTTAAAATTTTGTTACCTCAGTCGATGATTACCAAATTGAGCGCTGACATAACACTTCTGTGAAAAGATATTAAAAAAAAAAACAATATTTTTACTAGGTATTTTTTTTTAAATATATTTTTACGTATAGTTTACGTTCTTATCAGAATTGTTTAAATATCGATTACTTGACTAATTGAAACGATATTTTTGTCAAACTTAATTATTATTGCGCTTTAAATCGACAGAAAAACATTTAGGTTATAACATATATTTTTCGTTGAATGGACGTTTTTAAAACAAATAGCAAAATTTATCGTTCTCTTACATGTCAAAAAGCTTTTTAAAGTTAAAAAGGAAAGAAATAGATAAGGTACACTAAATGTGTTCAATGGATTAATATCAGATTTAAATCATAAGGATTATGAAAAAATTCAGGATCTAAATTTAACTTTTATGAATAATAATTAATACATATATTATTAGATATTATAATTATGACAGTCTTAATAGATTTTATTAAGTAACATGTCATTACATTACTATTAATGCAGTAGATTTAAAAAAGAAATTACGATTTAAAAGTGCTTGTAAATGAATAAGTCTATTTGAATAAAGATTATTTGAATTTAAATGCAATTTTATGGAAAACGAGATGACTGTAAAATAAACACAAATGGTAGCTATATTATTTTATTTACAATAAATTTAGGAAAGCAAAAAATAGAAATATACCACTTTCAGTGTGTACCTATTTCCGGAAATATACAGTTTTGAAAGTGGAAATGATGGACGGTTGGACCTACTTAGTGCAAGTCGGTTAAGAGTCTTTTTACCTTTTTATAAAGTAATTTTCAGTATACATTAAAAAATTGCATGATTAAAAACATCAGGTTAAACAGTATTAGAATGGAAAAAATAAGGGTAATGTAATATTATTTTTATAAGGAATTATAAAAAGAAGCATTCCTAAGAGCAAAAGTGGTAGAATACAAATTAATAAATAAAAAAAAAAATGGATTTACTGCATTGAATGTAAGTTGTAATGACTTACGTTGAACTGAACTCCTTCATATTATAACTATTAGACATGATCACTATTATAAATAGACAGTCCAAAGAATAATCACACAATATCACTTCCGATGATGTTTAGTTAACTTTTACGTTTTTTTTTTTTATTTTTTAAACTCAACGCGAGTCCGACATCACTCGTGATCTGCGACAGCGCACTCAATGATCATGAATGTAGCTTGCTAATGATGTTTATAAATATAAAATATATACGCGGCATCGTCATGAAGAATGTTTTGGCAATAGTCCGTATTACATGGCGCCGACGTGGTAAATGAGATGGAAAGACTTCCAGATTGTTGTGCGAATTCCGCAGTGTCAACCCTAGTGAATTCCTAAACTAAAAAGAGACAAGTTGATATTATCATTAACAAGGTTTAAATACTTATCCCCTTATTCAGATAAATTAAAACCTTTTGTAAACCTATTTTAACACTGTTTTGTCACTTTTACTCTAACTGAGAATTTAACACAGAAGAATGAAATAAAACAGTTCAATAGCTATAAAAGATTTATGATAGGCTTGATTTTTTTATAAATAAGGGGGTAGTAATCGACCTGTTGTAAAAAATTTTTTATAAAGTTTTTTTATTAAAATCCGAAAATCCTAGGCTTGTGTTACTTAAATTAATTTCATATTCAATTACTATATTTAATTATTTAAAAACGTGAATAATTTTTTATTCTAGTATGGTGGTAAACAAGCATGTGGCCCGTCTGATAGTAATAGGTTACTATAACCAATATATATCTATCTATATTTATACACCCTGGACACTTGGCTGTTACGCGTATGTTGTCCGCAATTATTATACCTTATTACTCTTTTTTAGAAGGATTCCATGATTTTTTATGGGTGAAAATGAAATTGTAACCTCATCTGCGCTAATGGTATATGTTGTTGAGGTATCAGTGGGAGATGATAAGTGAGAATGAAAACAGGTCAGTTAATCTATCTTGACGAATTTCTTAAAAAAAATAACCACGATGCTTTCTAGAGAGCACCGCGTGGAAGTCGACCTGATAGGGTATATTGCTAGCAATAGAGTTGTTAGGTTTCATTATTAATAATCCGTTTCCCCTAGCACTCCATTTTTTAAGTCATTCAGTAGCTATATTTAGTGGTAAAAAAAGAAAATTTCTTACAACTAAATATGACTACTGAATCATTAAAATCAGCCATGAATAAAAATATATCAGGGTTTGTATCTATAACAATGTACCTACCTTATACAAACAAATTATAACTAAAGCATAGATACGAATATTATTTAGACTAAAATAGTAACAATATTACGTCAGTTCTATTTTAATTTAGATACAATAGACTGTAACATTGTAATAGAGATTTGTAACTCTGAAGGTTGTCTTCACTTTTATTTCAACTAGTGATGTTACACGTAACATCGACATCTTATTAAAGTAGGTACATAACATAAATAAACAAGTTTTACTTCAATATATTAAGAAAGGGGGAAAGGGATTGTTAATAATGAAGACTGAAAATCCCATTGCTAGTAATATACCCAACCAGGTCGACCTCCTCGCGGTTCCCCCTGGAAACTATCATGGTTAATTCCTGATGAATTCATCATGATGGGTTAACTGGCCTGTTTTCATTCTTATCGATCACCCGTCACTGGTGCTCCGCCAGCGTATCCCGTTAGCGCAGGCGGGGTTACCATTCCATTTTCACCCATAAAAAAATATTAAGGATTTATTTTATAATTATTATTTTATTTACTAGTTTATTTTATTTACACTTACACATGCAATTCCCGTGCTCATGGGCAGCGGTAGACATTTGCCATTAGGTGAGTTGTAAGTTTGCCCTCATATTATACAAAAAAATTTGAATTACAATATTTTCAGTCTCTTGTATAGAATTTTGTGCATGTTAGGAGATGTTGGCAGTTAAACGTCGATAATATGTGTCAGTCGATGTTTTAAATGGTATTTTACTCAAATGTTGAATACTTTCGCATCTAACGAGTGGCAGAAAGCAAACACGTGATAAGTTTGTACGTAGGTAGAAGTATTAACATTTTTATTAGTCATGTGTCTATATAGACGTGCCAGTTATAAGATATTTTGAGAAAATTATTTTCTAATTGTTGTAAAGCCTCCAGAAGCCGTTGAGTCTTAAAATTACATAGTAAGTTCAACAGATGAATAGAATAGTAATGTTGCTTGTTTTAAACTACTGGTTTAATCAGGCGAAGTGAAGGAAGTATCTGTTACGACGATTTCACCAGGAGTGGAATGAGGAAATGTTTGGGTTGTTCTTTTTTAAATGGGTAAATATGGAATGGTAACTCTGCCTGCGTTATCGATATACGCTGGCAGAACACCAGCGAGAGATGATGATGAGGTGAGAATAAAAGTAGGGCAGTTAGCTCATCGTTGAGAATTCAACAAGAATTAACCACGATGGTTTCTAGGAGTTTTTAGAATGAACCACGTATTTTATTAGTTAGTCCCCGTTACTGATAAATCTTGTCCGGTCTATAAAATACAGTAAGCACTTATTGTTGTTTTTTATCTCAAAGTCCGTTAGTACTTGGATTCCAAATTGTATTTTATTCTATAGATATTATGTTCTGTCATCCATACCTCTAACTTTGTAACTACTATTGGATTGTAAAAGTTATATTTACTTTCGATTGTTTATTTGTTGAAGATTATAAGCTAATCAATATCGCGATACAGTCAAAACCGCGTGGTACAGCTAATATTTTATATTCTCATATACGTGCTAAAAATAGCTAGTTTATTTAGTATAGGTAGTTTATTATGTGTATATACCTATTTTGAAGCCACTAATAAAGGGTGTGTGATACACGTGTTTATGATAACAAACAAACATGTCCACAAAGTTATATAAACAGACAATAAATTAAAAAAAGTGTTTAGTTCAGTGTTAACAATGTAAACTGTACCACACAAAAATTATATCATTGTCTGGGCATTGTCATGAATATGTGTTATGTACTAGCTGTACCCGTGACATTGTTCGCATGTATTATATGAAAAAAATATATAGTTTTGTAATAATAAATAAATAAAAGTAAAATCAGTTATTATCAAATAGGATAATTACTCTACTTGATAATAAAATAATGTTTACTACATAATTGATCCTTTTGTGTTAATATACGTCATATTGGGGGAAGGGATTGTTAGTAATGGAAATTAAGGACTCTATTGCTATCAATATACCCTACCAGGTCGACCTCCCTGTGGTCTCCCCTGGAAACTAGTGTGCTTAATTCCAAGTGTATTTATCACGATGGGTTAACTGACCTGCTTTTTCATTCTCATCTACCATCCCTCACTGGTGCCCCGCCAGCGTATACCATTAGCGCAGGCGGGGTTATAATTCCATTATCATTCACTAAAAAAATATACGTCATATTTAGCTTATGAGGTATTTAAATAATTTTTTTATACAACTTAGAATGGCAAACAAGCTGACGACCCACCTGATGGAAAGTGGTAACCCTCGCCTATAGACATGAGCAGTACCATGTACATAACAGAGTATACTGTTTCGCCCATGATACCCCCCATGCGTTGGCATTCCTGAGGACTCAGATGTTATTCCTCTATACCCTGCAAATTCACGCCATATCCCACCCTTCAAATCGAAACACAGCCATGCAAACACAACTGCTTCACGGTAGAAACACGAATGAGACAGTGGTACTAAAGTAATCGACTTTTGTACAAAGTCTCCCTCTGGTACTACACTCTAATAATATAATGAAATTGTTACTGGACGATGTCTGATATTTAATACTTTTTCTATTTAATAATGAAATAATAAAAGTTCAAATGACATATCAGCTTACCTATTTAATTTTGGCGAAAACCTCAATACACTTACAGACTTTGACCGTTACAATTTTACTACATACGTACATAGTATAGATAAGTGTATGTAGATATGTATTTAACTATCTAATCTACAGAATATGTAAATACAACTAAGCGTTTAGATATTTTTATATACGTCATTAATTTACGGCCTTGTCTGCATCAATTCAGCGTAACACGTGGATCGTGTCTAGAACAAATAATTAGGTATTATGTAGTAAGTACTTGAGACTTAGTAATTTTAAATGAGTTGAACGTACTAATAACACGGCGTTGTCTAGTATACCAGACAATTATTTACGTGAATTTTAAATATTTATATAAATTTTATTGATGTCTATATTTGATATGAGTATTAGATATATGTTGTTATGTCCCAGTAATATTTAGTTTAATCTGTATAGTTCCTAATAAACGTTTACGTATTATATATAAAATATATTAATGCCTAATATACTCGTGTAATAAATGCCCTCTGATTTTAATTGCTTAAAAATGAAAGTTCAAAGTTTTAATTTACCTGAAACGTTTTAAAATAAGGATCAGTTATATTAATTTTTCTTAAATATCTCTCATATACGGATATCATCTAATTATAATTTTTACTTTAGTACTAATACTTATACTGCGATATTAGTAAGAAATGCTAAACAGGTATGCTCTAATCGTAACACCAGGAGAGTTACTATTGGGTACATCAGATGATGATCAATTCTAACAGTAGTGAGGACAATTACTTGTTACTTTAATTACTAATTAGTCTAAGTTGACAAATAACCAAACAATTAATAATAATTTATGACGTAAGCTTCGTTTAGGCTATTTTATTTGGAGAAATTCGGGATTGTTTACGATTCTAAATCGAATCGTATTGTTATTGTTATAGGTTTACATATAATAGATATGGAAATTATGTTTGTGTGTCACCGTGTTTTCGAAACCGACTGTTGTAATTTTGTTGAAATATTGAGATGTTTGGTGCCAAGAACATGATCTGTTAGAATTTCATATTTATTAAGTTTATTTTCGTGTTGTTTCAGTATGAAGTAAATAATGCTAAATTACGCTGAAAATATTTTAAATATATTTTTGTTTTTTTTTTTACTTAAGAAAAAAGTAATAATTTTATTTTTATTTATGGTTGATAAACATGGACATGGGTACATGATGGATTTTTCTTTTTTTGAATACAATAAAGGATAATATTTAAATATCTATATTTAAATAAGTATTTGTGAAAAATGGCGGGAAATTTTGCAATAGGTTAATACCAGTCGGGTCTGCCCACAACAATAAACGTAGTCGAACTTGGCACACATAACTAAAGATTTATAAATAGGAATATGGTACCCACAGTACATGTGACTGGTACAAGCTTTGGCACGGATCGTCGAAATAGTGGAATTCAGTATAAAGTTTAGTAACTAAGGAAAAAAATTTAAACCGGTCAACACCGCTTTGTCGAAAGCTTTTTTTTGCATTTGAACGTTTGAAATTATTATGATTACATTTGCCAAAAGCAATATCTGTTGTTTTTTATTAGCATTTAACACCACGTCTTTACTAAATATACTTCGTATATTATACATATGTAATATTTGTAGTAACATTAAAAACATTTGCATGCCTTGAGAGGCAAAAAAATTATGCAATTAATATAAGTCGGATGATTTCCAGAGAGAATTACGTGGAGGCCGACTTGATAGGGTATATTGTTAATATGCGGCTTTTAGACGATCCCTTTTCTTGCAGTTGATTGAGACTGGTTAGTAAGTACTTATAGTACCATTTGTTTATCTGGATATTTCAATAGATACTATACAGAAATATATAAACATAAAATTTGGCGGAAGCAAAACAAACACGAGGCGTCTTTTGGCTCCAGTTCCTACTAATAACATATTCATACTACTTGTAAATTTCAAATGAATTGCATCAGTTTCTCGTTTACTGTTATTTATAAGTTATTTTATATACTATGTACACTTTATTAGACTTCCTATTAATATTATAAATGCAAAAGTTTGTAAGCATGGATAGAGTCTTTCTCGTAAAAACTACTAAACAGATTTGAATGAAATTTGATACACGGTTAGGTTATATTTTAAATTAGCACACGGTATACTTTATGTATTGATTCACGCGGGTAAAGCTGTGGGATACAGCTGATATACGAGTACTAGCTTTTTAACCGTTTCTTCGTGCGCATAGATTTTAGAAGTTGAAACATAATTTTTTTTATTTTAAATACACAATTGCGACTTGACGCGATGAAATACCTTTGCAGGTAAATGGTACCTACATACTTGCGTCTTTATTGCTGACGTTTTTCTTTTAGATGGCATATCAAGAAAAAACATACACTAGTTTTTAAGTTAGACCTTCAGGAATATAACTATGAAAATAGCAACTAATTTCTTTTTTTTTATACAACTTAGAATGGCAAACAAGCTGACGGCCTACCTGATGGAAAGTGGTAACCGTCGCCTATAGACATGAGCAGTACCATGGATATAACAGAGTATACTGTTTCGCCCATGATACACCCCCATGCGTTACCATTCCTGAGGACTCAGGTGTTATTCGTCTGTACCCAGTAAATTCACGCCATATCCCACCCTTCAAATCGAAACATAGCCATGCAAACCCAACTGCTTCACGGTTGAAACACGAATGGGACAGAGGTACCCAAGCAAACGACTTTTGTACAAAGTCTCCCTCTGGTAAATTTCATGCAATAATTAATTTTTACGTGATGCCGGAACAAATATACAGAAAGACAGACAAATTGTCAAAATTTCTATAAGTTATTCTGTTGGTTTTATAAATATCTCTCCCATTATTTTTCTTAAATATTTTCTATGTACAATGTACGTTAATTAGTATGTTTTATAAATCAATTAGACTACTTGACTTAATTATTGTATTACATTTATAATGTTAGAAATTTTTACTAACATTATAAATGTAGAAGTAAGTTTATTTTATTGTTACTTCTTTATGCTTTAACTTAACCAATTCTCATGAAATGAGGTGTAAACAAATACTAACTAAGATAGAGAAGGATATAGACTTATTCCGATCAATCAATATATCTCGATCACGCTCCTTTAAAGTTACCCGTTTCATATTACAATCTAGCTCAACACTTGAATAATTTGTAATTTTATTTTAAACAAACTGTTGCTTGTAGCTTTGCACGTGTGGTGTCGTGTTTTCTCTTTTAGTTAAAATTTTCAATAATCCTTTCTTAGCGGATGTTTACGTTATAAAATAATCCTATATCCCAAATTTCAGCTTTGCAGACTTAATAATTTTGGCTGTGTGTTGATAGTCAGTACAAATGACGTTTGAGAATACTGGCAACTTGTCCTGGGCATGGGTAGATTGATAGAAAGATAAATTAGTATTTTATATTAGTACTTAGTCGTATAGGAGATAAAAATAATATTAAGGCCACTCACACCGCGACACTTTTCTTACTTTCAACATTTATATGTGTGATGTAACTTCTAAATAAAAAGTCCTATTTGACTAATTACTAAAAAAAATTTACATATACGAATAGAAAATAAGTTGTGTGGATAATAATGAGTACAATAAACATACACGTACATTTCTTTATGTATTATGAATAGTTTTCACTGCACTCATCAAATAATTAGTTTTACAGGCAAAATTTTGATATCTTGAGGTTCTTTTTTAATGCGTGATAATGGAATGGTAACCTCGCCTGCGCTATCGGTTTACGCTGGCGGGGCACCAGTGAAGAATGATAGGGGATGATCAGTTAGCCCATCATCATCTTCCAACTCTTATCCCAATTATTATTTGGGGTTGGCGTAATATGGTTTTATCCATATTACAAAAGGATTTAGCTTATAGTTTTACGATCGGCCGCCTGCCTGACGTCAACCCTCTTTGGGAATTATGATAAATAATAATACAATAAAAAAAAAATGGATGATCAGTTAGCCCACCGTGACGAATTCCAATAGAATTAACCACGATGGTTTCCAGGGGGAACCGCGTGGAGGTCGACTTAATAAGGTTTATTGGTAGCAATGGGTTCATTAGACCCCATTACTAACAACCCCCTTTCCCCCCACTAATGCTCTGCTGTACCGTGTGCCGAGTCAGACTCTTATATCTTGGGGTTTATTGGTATATTTTTTGTTTCCGTAAGTAAAAGAATTCTTAAAATCAGTTATGCAGTTTTTGTTATCTTATCTATTGTTACAAAAAAAAAAAAAACAAACCCAAACATAGAAAAAAATAAAATTTTTCTTCCTTATAATATTTGATCAAGTAAAAATTATTATAATTTTTTTTATAATATATGAACAAGTGAATAATAAATAATTAGATGATAATTTATAGATATTTTGCACAGTAATTATTTGATAAGGGACACTACCTATACAATCTTTGTTCTTATTTAGTTATAAACTCATCTATGAAGGACTATAATGATGAATGCATATGGCGTAATGGCTTAGACACTGTTGTGGAGAGAAGGCTTCTATTTGGTATTAGGATTATAGCTGTGATATCTAACACGTTTATAAATCCAGGTGTTAACCACATTATATTAAATGTAATTAGTGCAGCCTTTATCTAATTATGTGTGCCTAATACAATTTTTTAAAAGTATAAAGCACTTCCTTATTATAGGTAAACATCTCATGATAAATGCTGTGTATATACACAAATTTCAGTGATACTTATAATTATGGTCTCATTCAGTAATATTATCATCTTTTAATATTATTTAAATAACAGGACTGGAAATGAGTAAGGAAAAGAAGGGATTTTAATTTTGGAAGTTACGTAGCCATCGACAGAGACTGACTCCAATAATATACATACAATTTATTATATTTGGTATTATTTAAATAGATAAGAATGTAGGTATATGCAATAAAATTTCTGTATATTAATCTATGAATTAGAATAAAAATGTGTGATGTATAATGTATATCTGTTTGCTAACTTTTATTTACTTCTATTCAATCCATTAAACGTGATCAAGTAGTAAAATTCCATTAAAATTTTTACATTTAAATATTAGTAGGTTATACATACAGGTTTGTAAAAAGTTCCATATGATTGTAACTCAGTAACACACCATACCTTGTTTTGACATAGCATACTTTTTATCCTAATGCATGTTGCACTATGGCAAATAAGGCATAGCTCTTAAGTACCTATGTTATATTACATCTATGATATACTTACTACAAAAGTACTTGCAACTTGTTCATAATGATTTGGGTGTCAGATAAAAATCTATTTCAAGGTATTAATTATTCGCTTGCTTTTGTCGTCACCGTTATACACTTTTTTATTTGTCATTAATGCAAAAAGACTTCATTTTTCAACAAAATAAATAACATTTAGACGTTGCAAAACATAATGTACTTATAAATACATCTACAAAAATACTCTGTTTTCTTCTGTTTTAAACGTTTTTAGCTTATGCGTCGTGGCTGTAGGACGTATTGAAGATCATATGCGGTCATTGTAGTTCACGACTCCGGTTTCCAAAACATGAGGTTGTGTTCGATAAGTGTGTATTTGACTCGGATTCAAACAATAAAGTGTTTTGGGTCAATTTATACATATAAAAACAATTCTTGTCATTTCTTGTGATTGTTTGTTCTTCCTAATATATAATCTCCTAATACATTTTGTGCACGTATCTATGTACATATAAAACGTTGTATTTTTTTAATAAAAGTTAAAGAATATGCATTACATTTAATTGGACAAACTGGTTAGAAAAAAGTACAGAATAAATTACAATAAAACCTTACAAGAAATACCTGAGTCAGTAATTATTCAAATTGATATTGGTTTTTGTCATCATAAAATCATGTCATTTTATACTTAATCGATTTATTTAGTTTAATTTGCCTACGTTTTATCGAAATCGGTTAAGCATCATATCATTACCTTACCTACATTGACTTCCTCGTTGTATTGTGTTGGGTAGACGGTCTAGTTAGAGTTGGCTTCTTGTTATTTGCAACACCATTTCATATTTTTTTAAGGAGTATAAAAATCGTTTTTAAATCCTTTATGTATTTATTCATAAAACTACTTATAATTTTATTATCGTTACTTATATTTCAAATGTAAAAGTGAATTTGCTTTTCTTATCATTCTCTATTTCAAACACCATAGTGTCATCTGGTACTTTTTATCTGGGTTAATATACACATTATATCAGTATTTTCATTACTGGATGATTATGTATTGTAAAAACTCATACGATGAAGATAATTATGAATTTGTCTAATTCACCCTTTTTTATGTAACTTGGAATGCCAAACAAATGAGCGAGGCGTTTGTACAGAGTATCTCTTTGTTATTTTTCTGCGAGAAGCTCTAAATAGATGTTAATTTATGTTAGCAGTAAGTTTCTTTTAACAATTCAATAATTCAGCAATACATATAAAGAGATCCATTTAAAGGATTCTGCGCTATTTTAGTACTCAAGGTCTTATTACAGATGGAAATAATAATTCTAGTTTTGCACAGAGGGATTGATAAACTTACTGTTCCATATGAGTACTAAGACGGTATAATTAAAAAAGTATATGCTCACGACTATAATTTCTAATAGGATAGTCAGAGATATTTATTCAACGTTACTGTTCTGGTGATGGCAACTTTCAAGATAGTCAAATTTTGTCAAGCATATTATTAATTCAACGTGGTAGGTGGTGAGCCAACCACCGTCATTCGGATTAGTTTAGTTTGTTATCTGTGTTATCAATCACAGGAGAGTTTGTTGCAAGTACAAATTGACTTTTTGTATTTGCGACATCTGTGGCGTACGCATGAAAGCAAAAATTATGTTACTTCTTTTTTGGATTTTCCTTATTTTTTAATATAGGTATGTATTCTTTTATCTATTTTCATTCGTATATGTCTATGTCTGTTATTATTTGTGTGCTGTAAGTAATGCAAATAACTTAATTGTCTATCTAACTATATATTAATTAGTAGATAGCTAGCAGAGAACGTTTTTGGTATGTAGATTTGAACTTTATAAGATTGTGTTTAAATGTAATCATATAAGCCGGACGATCATGAAATGACTAAGTAAATCCTGTATCAAGTATAGATTCAAAAGTAGACTTATAATAAATATACCCTTTTTAATAATCCGGTAAAACAAATTTTTTACATTATACTTAGTCCTAAATTGATATAATATTATCATGCTGAGTGTAGTGGCCTTGTATATTTCTTTATCTTGACAATTTCAAATTTTCACCTTATCACAATTACAGTACTTTTTTCTAAACCGGATTCGAATATATTATAACAATACGAACAAGACAGTCTATAGCAAATCAGAAGCAATGTTAACTGTAATGTTTCTGATGATATCGGCTGAAAAACGATTTTAAATAGAAGATTTTTAGTAGTGCCCACGTACAGACAACGACAGTTGCATGATTCCCCACATTTTGATGACATATATCATCATCATCATTATCAACATACCAGCTCTTAGTTCGGTTTGAAGAGTGGGATATGGCGTGAATTTACTGGGTACAGAGGAATAACACCTGAGTCCTCAGGAATGGCAACGCATTGGGGTATCATGGGCGAAACAGTATACTCTGTTATGTCCATGGTACTGCTCATGTCTATAGGCGACGGTTACCACTTTCCAACAGGTGGGCCGTCAGTTTGTTTGCCATTCTAAGTTGTATAAAAAAAAGGTCTTAATGGTCCACTGCTAAACATATACCTCTCCTTCGAGGGAGGGGGTTACCAGTAGTTGCCACGCTTGGCAGGCGGTTTGAGAACCGCAGTTATGTTTTAGAGATGTTTTAAGAAGGACGCTGACGCCCTTCCTTCGTCATCCCTTAGTCGCTCTTTACAACATCCACGGGAAAGGAAGGAATTGTCTATTCTATGCAAGAACCGACAACTGATGGGGAAGAAAGGTTTTTGAGTGGCGAGCCCGTAGTGGCAAACGCAGTGTAGGATGACCCTCATCTAGATGGAGTGACGATCGCAAATACATTGCAGGGAGTCAGTGGGCGCAGGTGGCTTAGAACCGTTCCTTATGGCAGTCTATGGGGAAGGCTTATGTTCAGCAATGGACAGATAACGGCTGAGATGATGATGATGATTAAAAATATATATATAAAAAAGATATATATTTTTGATATATATTATATGTAATGATATATATTAAAAGGATATAAAGTATATAATAAAATTCTTTTGACTAGAATCACCAGTGGGGAGAAGTGATTGCTAGTAATGGAGATTAGTGTCCCCATTGCCAATAATACACCCTGTCGGATCAACCTTTTCACAGTTTGCGCTGGAAACCATTATGCTCAGTTTCAAGTGTTAGTTCCAACCATACCTATCATTCCCCACTGTTGTCCCACCAGCTTATACTGTTAGCGCAAATGGGGTTACAATTCCGTTAAAACATATAAACTAAAATAGTTGATGAATGCAGGTAGCTTACAATTGTATATGTAACAAAATATGAGAAAGATCTTTCTACTCGTATGTTTAGTGACGAACGATGGTTCTGTTTAAGCGATGATAATGACATCTAACATCATAGTATTATATTTAAGAGCTTATATATTCATTTTAATTTTAAACTAGTACGTACCTAACATAAAATATTACGATCAAAACAATTTCTGTTAAATTCTTTAACGATACAGGTTAGGATGGAGAATATGTATAAACTCCATATTCCTTTAATACGAAAGTACGCACTTGGCATGCCTGTGAAACTACGTCTGAGCGAATATTATTCATATACATAAATACTATTATAAATTCGGGTTATGTGTAACATTTATACATACACGTTAATAAAATTTTCTTCGTCAGTGATCCTAATTACTAAATGGTCTTTAAACATGAATTTTATTGTGTGTGGTACAGATTGATAATACAGATTGTACGAAGTGATCCTAGGATCAATTTATTAAGAGAAGTCGCCGCCATAGCTAGTTATTTATAAGAGCTATTTGAGTTTATGACCCATATAGTTTTTGCGACCATTCACATACGCATTGAGTCAATACGTAGACGTAGTAGAATAAGATTAAGATGCCTCCACATGGTCGTTAGTTTTGCTTTTATAACAAACAATTTAGTTCTAAAATACCCTATAAATAAATGTGTTCAGCAATGAACCATAGATAATTTGTAATGATAAAGACAATATTAATAAGTAAATGCTATAAATATGATATTACTGTGATACTTTGTAAATTATATAAAAAAATAAGATCATCTTTGAATTTCTTGTAAGTTATTTTTAGCGGGTAACAATATTCCGAACTCTACGGGTGTTGAGAATTTGTTCAAGCTTATTATCTATATAAAATCTATTTATTGTTACTTTTTATTGTTTAAAGTCAATTTTATTTTTCTAAAATAGAACTATTGTCAAATTGTATTAAAAATAAAATCTATTGTATCAAGAATCCGTATATTTATTAATTATTAAAAAAATATTTTCCGGTCATTATTATTAACAGCGGTAAAATTATAATTCTAGAAACAATTTTGATTAAATTTATTTAAATAAAAATTATATTTCCTTACTAGAAATGAGTTCTAGTCCACGAAAAATATATATAATATACTTTTATTCTTATTTTGTTAATGTAATTGTTTTATATTATTAACAGTATTAGAAAAATATGATACTGTATTGTTGGTGTGTTCCTCAAATAAAAAAAAAAACAATTTTTTTTTTCAAACGTGTCTAATAGGTAGAATAAATATTTTCCAATACAATATGCTACGGAGGTTAGTATTAAATGAAATTACTAATAGAAACACCAGTGTGTACACATTTTTTGACCATTCAATTGTAGTAGGGGCTTTGGGTCAATTGTCACGATTTTGTTCTTTAAACGTAACGAATAATTGTAAATTTGGGCAATATGACTTGAATTACTTATGTAATGTCTGTCTGTACCTACTATTTTATTACAATGTCGTTTTAAATTGATTGTGTCTATCGATCAATAGTTAAGGATCTAAGGTCATTGCCTTATAATAGGTATATTTTTCTCTATAAATTGTGTATGTTTAAATCTAAGGTTTAAATATACAAAGTCGATTTGTAATGTAATGTAAATTCAACTGTCTTTTCGGTGCTCATTTAGGCCGTTATGCGTATTAGTTGTGGCTATTACAGCCAACTCAGCTCCGCCCAGAAGCACAAAAGCTTCCTGGGATCTTCACAGGCCTCATGGAGCGACCTCACCGTTCCGAGGATTTCTAAACGTTAAGGGGCCACAGCTTCACATTCCAGGATTACGTGAGTAGCCGTTTTTTCGGTGTCAAAATAACCTCGACAAAAAATCTACTTTTTTGCTATGTTTACTATGATGTACAGTTAATATTTGTATTCACACTTGTATGTTATAATCGTTACAATTACTAATAAAAAGAAGAATAAAAATGAAGAAAAAGAAGAAATATATTAAACTAATAATCATTCAAAAAGTCCAATGTGCATAAAAAAACATATAAGCGTGATATGTTGTTATTAAGTTACTTATTGATCGAATTTCGACTACAGGCGATAGAGATAAGTACTGCTGTACTAATAATAGATAGAAATATGTAAATTCGACTGCTTGAGTATAATATCTTTCTCAACTATTTTGTCTCCAAACAGCTTGTTGTTTAAGCACCTTACCAGAAAGATGCCTTTAATTTTTCAGCCGTTCAAAAGGTGCAGTGGCCATTATGATGATCGTAGTTTGATTTGCCACCTTTAGATACTTTATAATATCTAGCCCCTGTATGAAATCTGAACATGAAAAAGATAAAACGAGTGCAAAAGTACTCATTGTCTCTTTTTGGAATCGTTTAAAAAATACATAAAAATCCTTTTTTTTAAACGGTTCCAAAAAGAAAGCTTTCTATCGCACGACATTTTGATCTTCGTTAGTTTTAAATTAAGTTTGGTAATTTTTATGCAATTAGTATTATAATGTTTTATTTATGTAACTTTTTTTTTATAACTCAGGAGACAAACGAGCATGTATCTCATCGGATGGTAAGTGACTACCACCGCCCATGACCACCCGCAACATCAGAAGCATTGCAGGTGTGCTGTCGGTTTCATATTAATTTTTTTACGAATCAATATCCTGTTTGTCTAAGAAACTGTGGAAGGCGTATTTATATTGCCACTTAAATTTCATGGAGGTTGAAATGTTGTGTTGTAATATCATCATCATCATCGTAGTTATAAATTACCTGTTCACTGTTGAACATAGGCCTCCCGCATAGAGTGACACAAGATATAAATAATAACAAATGAAGGACACCATATAATAAGGTTCCTTTTCTGATATTTGGCTACAATATCATATAAATCAGGTCGTTAAATTTTGTATTGTCAGATAATGATTTTTTATCGGATACCTGCTAGATAAATTAGTATTTTATCATGTTCTACGACACAATGCATTTATTTAGTATTCCTGTGTTTTTATAAATTAGATTAGTTATACTCACAACTTGCAAAACTTACAAAAAAGATTTGCCATTCTTTAAAACTAAAGTGTTATGGCATAATTAGTTGTTATTTATTAATAATTTATGAACTACATTTAAATAAAAATACTACATTTTTTATGATTTATAAAAGGGGCAAACAAGCTGACGGCCTACATGAGGAAAAGTGGTAGCCTTTGCTTATAAACATAAATAATATCATAGACAACTGTATTTTAAATAAATAAAGACAATTCACAGTAAAAAAAAAAAAAAAAAACTATAATGTAATGCTCATTTATTTGTGCAGATATATTTAATCACTACGATATTGAATATACGAATTTTACTCAGTTTTTCTATTTACAATGCTAATAATGTCTATAATGGTCACTGCGCATCCGGAAATCATACAACAAAATCCGAATAAAACAATTAAGATATTTTTCCACAGTATCCAATTGTATTTTCCCAGGTTGTCCCAGCGGAGTATGGTTTCAATTATTCCAGGTATTATCACTCCGAGAATTGAGTAGAAGAGTGAACCAACTAAATTGATGATTTGCTCCAACATCGGTAATGCGACACCGATACCACCTATAAAATAATAATATTAAATTAATAATACACTAGTTTTCATAAGCGACTTTGTCGCCATGACCAGAATATGTTGATTGATCGCGGTTAAAATTTGCTGATGATCTTCTCTATCCCCAAATACTATGTGTATTTATATAAAATTATCATGACAATGTGTTAAGCCGTTAAAAAGCTAAGAGATAACAAACAAACTCACTTTCACATTTATTTTTTTATAGCAATGATTCTCATGAAGATATCAGCAGAACGATCAAAAAGACAGAATGATACAGTCCGAACGATAAGCTACTTAGACGGATAATGGAGCAGAAAGGGTAATAAGGGTATCGCAGGGATAGCGTAAAGATAGTGGACTTTTTTTTTATATAACTTAGAATGGCAAACAAGCTGACGACCCACCTGATGGAAAGTGGTAACCGTCGCCTATAGACATGAGCAGTACCATGGACATAACAGAGTATACTGTTTCGCTCATGATACCCCCATACGTTGCCATTCCTGAGGACTCAGATGTCTCCAGTACCCAGTAAATTCACGCCATATCCCACCTTTTAAATCGAAACACAGACATGCAAACACAACTGCTTCACGGTTGAAACACGAATGGGACAGAGGTACCCAAGCAATCGACTTTTGTAAAAAGTAGTGGACGTAGTGCAAAAGAAAATATTGTCAAGACTCGGGATAATTTCTATGTGAGGAACTTCTATGTTTAACAATGGTTAATTGACAACTGGAAGAAGGACGATGACATTATTACTACTTGTAATCTGTGACTTTGCTATTCGAATTAGAATAAAAACATCTCAGGTATTAGTTTATGATATGGCCTAATTATGTGCCAAATTCAATAAAAATTCGTTAAGCTGTATAAAAGTTATTGTGTAAGAAATTTACAAATACCTGTATATTCAAATATTTTACAAATTTTCATATTTATAATTATAGGATATTAACTTACCACAGAATAAAACAATTGCTATCCTTATAAAGACTTGGGCCGTAGATCTGTAATTTTCCTTAATATGTGACTCTGTATGTCTCGTTATAACATCAATTACACAAAAGAAGTGCAAGGGATATGTGAAGAAAATAGATAGTGCTATAAAACATTTCGCACAAATTGCTGGCCTGAAATACACATACCATCTAAGTTAACAAAAATTTAATTATTGACCATTGATATTATGGGCCAAATGAACTGCCTTCATCCTCACCTGTCACCCTTCACTGGTATCCTGCCATATACCGATAGTGCGGACGGGGTTAACATTCCATCTTCACCCACAAAAAAATATCCATAATATTGAGGGGAAAGGATTGTTCGTAATAGGGTCCATCAGGTCCATTGCTAGCAATATATCTTATCAGGTCGACCTCCATGCGGTTCTCCCTGGAAACTATTATAGTTAATTCTTATGGGATTCGTCAGGATGGGCTGATTTGACTTTTTGGAGACTAATTTTTATCCGCGACTTCGACCGCGTATCTGAAATATATACTGCTTAACCGAAATAACATGCAGCCTTTGTTCTTCATCTTAAATACTACGTGTACATTCTAAATCTTAAAATAGTAAATTAAACTGTTAAGGTAGTATTGAGAAAAGAAAGAAATAAGACAATTTTATATTTATAATATTATATTATTATGATATTATAGAGAAGGCTTACAACAAATTTTGAAGAACATATTTGTAATATAAGAATGAATTACTAAAAAAAATGTCTCAGAAAACGATAATCGAATATAGTGCTTGCATGAAATTTGGTGATTGACGTAAATGACAAATGTTGTGTAGGCAGACGATATTTCGATCTAGGCAATATTGACCGACATAATATTATTCTTTAACAAAATTCTTTTTATAACGAAGTCACTTAAACGTCATTATGCCATATTTTTCGAAGAATACTCTCCAATGAAACTAATGACATCTCTCTTGGAGAGACATGTTTACTTAGAGATCGATTTATTTATAAATCTTATTACAAAACTTTTAAAAGGGACAAGTTGAAGAATATTAAAAAATGCATGAAAAGATATTGTTAAGTACCAATTCAAATTTTTTCATAAAGATACTAATTTATTTTATTATTAATTCATACCAATTATGGAAGAGCGGAAACTATAGATAAATTAACTATCTAAAAAACTCACCAATCATCCATAGGCAAGTTCAAAGTGATAGAACCTCTTAATACATCGCCATATTTAAAGTAACCGAACAGTCCCAGGGTCCCATATAATAATGCCACAAGTAACATGGCTATGGATAAGACGCCAGGACATCCAAGGAATCTTTGAGGATTTTTCATGGCATTTGCTACTGGCATTACAACTCCTATGCCTTCCATTGCAAATATTATAGTACTGAAAAAAAAAAAACACAATTTGGCGCTTTTTTTATTAATTCCATGTATTTTAATTTTTGAAGTATACCTATTAATAAAAAGTACATTTTATGATATACAGGTACATTTATTCATTAAATATTGAAAATGTGACTAAATTTTACGCGTGTCTGTCATCTGTGCGAGCTAAGTATGTTCCTATTTCCAAATACAATTATAGAAACATATTTAAAAAACTTCCTGTCGTCCCATGGAAGAACAATAAATGCTCAAATTCAAATATAAATAATTTTTATTCAAATAGACAAATAGACTTGTTTACAAGCACTTTTAAATCGTCATTTTGTTTTAAATCTACTGCAGGCTTCGGAAAGTTGTTATCTGTTGTGAAGAGCTTACAAGAAACTCAACAATTACTCTTTTAAATCTCTGTTAACATTATGTGTATTTATTTAAATGTACTATGTTTAGAATTACATGGTTATTAAAATTCATGCATGATCGATTTATACCATGCACATTTGTCATTCAAGTAATCATTTAAAGTGGAATAGTCTTTGTTCAAAAATGTTTTTAATAACAATTTTAAACTTATTAAAAGATAGATTTAAAAAATCCTTCGGTATCTTATGACATTTAATATACATTCCCATAAAAGACCTAGTAAGTTTTTCTAAATTATACTTCGGAATAGCAAGTTTATATTTATATCTAGTGTTAAAATTATTAAGATCACTATTTTTAAGAAACAGTTGAAGATTCTTGCGTATATACAAAATGTTTGCGTATATGTATTGTGAAGTTACGGTAAGAATATTTGCTTGTTTATTTCAATTTAATTTTTTTTTAATTTTTCTCTTAGTTATTTACGATTTCCCATATAATAACTCACGCAAGTAGCATTAGAGTAGCAGGTTTTGTACTACAAATATGATTTAGATGTCGGCTGTTTTACCCCATAATAATATACTATGAAAGTAACTAAAATAAACTAATCTGGCCTATGTTCCGATGTACTTACGATAAAAATGCTGGAAATCTTGAAGCCTCACCGACAAATTTTCTATCAGAAAACGTTAATCCGTCTTTAAAAATATAATAAAGACATATTGCGAAAGTAGCCACCAGTAGGACATTAGCTATAAATGAGATAGGCGCTAAGAACTTTAAATGTCTTATTTGAACCAATAAACATAACGGTATTAACAAAATGAGACAGTAGTATTCTATCGATACTATAAAAACTGGATAATATGTATCGAAGAGCTGAAAAATTACAAAAACACATTACTAATCTTGAGAAAACTTTTTTCTATTATTTTGATTTAAACGAGATATTTAATTCACCTGTTTGATTGAATCCGCTATAAGTACGGTAAAAATGCAAGCCACTCCAATGTATGTACAAAAAATGGAACATTCTGCAAATATTCTGCAAAAATATCATAATTATTACATGTTTTAGTAGGAAATAATTTATTTTATTCAGAAATAAAAAATAGAGCCGCAATATACTTTTACCCAGAAAATCGAGCATAACGCCTGCTCGCTTTTGGTCCGGCCAGGAATGCAGCTCGACATGTATCTGCGTATCCGAGCAAAGGCGTCTTTTCTATGCGACAACATTCTTGAGATACTTCAACCTGTAACAAGGAGTTTAATTAGTTAATATTAATATTTTTTAACATTATAATAAACTAGCAATTCCACAGGCTTCACACAGGTAGATGAAAATAATATATAGCCTATGTTACTCGCTGATTATATAGGTTTATATAGGCGAAAGAATTTTTAAAATTGTTCGACTTGTTTTTGAGTTTATGCATTACAAACATTTTCCCTTTATAATACAAGTATAGATATAACATTTTGTAATTTTTTGGAATTTATTATAAACTTTTAAATAGATGACATTTCAAAACATTAACGCTCTTATTCATGAAAACGAAAACCTACAAATCTATTTGAACTATTACGCTATTTTGTAATTTTTCTCCAAATTAGAAATTTAGCACAAATTAAAGAAACGAAACAATTCAATAGCTAAAATTGGTTTACAAGATGTTTGATGTTTCTATGAATAAGGGTGTAGGTATATAGGTTTTTATGTTGAACTATTGGTAAAGCGTGCGGCTTTAACGTAAGGTTTTAAATCTTTATCCGAATTTTTCTAAATTTGTAAAAAAAAAACCCTACTAAGACTTTAGATTGAGTAAGACAAAATTTTCAAAAAAATACTTACAAATATATGAGCACAGTGGGTACAAATAAGAGCTATGATAGCTGTGCCAATGATGCCAATTCCCCATCCCGAGTTAGAAAAGGCTAATGGTACTGCAAGCAACCCAGAGCCTAAGGAAGCCTTTACTAAATTTGCTAATGACCTGATATCACTGTAATTACAAAAATAAATATTTCTATTAATAGATAATTTATGTTACGAATTTTTCTTGGATCAGTGAAAAATTAAAAATAAAATCTATACCTTTGCTAGTATGTAATTTGCAGGCGCTTTCCCTTGCTTTTATAATTTTACAAAAAATTTATGTATAATTTTTGTGTTATCTGTCATTACGTAAAATGATATAGATATATTTAAATCAATTATAGAAAGTATCATATGGGAATTTTAGCATAGCATTAAATAAAGATATAGAATAGACGAAATTAAAATATTAAAGTTAGGTGAAGTATTTTTTATATAAAACGTATAACAGAAAAAATACTTTTCTACATTTACAGACAATTACATAAATTCTATACAATATAACTGTAAAAACAACTATCAATAAAAAACGATGACTAGCGACAAATAAGAATGCATTTTGATTTCCAGATAAGAGCGTAACATCTTGTGTCTAGGGGAACCTGACTTTTTACTTATATGTAACACTATATGTAGATATATTAGACTATATATTTAAAAATATAATACTATAAAATATGAATACGTAACTTCAAAATCTATTTAAGTATACAAAGAGAAAATAGATTAAAATAAAAAAAAGCAACCCTTCCATATCCATTATGGCCTATAAAAGAATATTATAAACGTATTAGTGAATTAAAGTTAGGAAATTACACATAATAATTATGAATTATATAAAAGAATCTTGTAAAACAAATACTTTTTAGAACTTTTAAATTAGAAGGAATTTATATTAATTGAATAATTATTCTAATAATTGATTGTAATGTTATTTTTGACAATTATTATTGGTTATTTTGTTGCTTCATATTTTTTTTTGTTTTGTTATCTTTTACGATATCTTCTTGTCACTTGCAAAAATATTCAACACGATGCAATATTGTAACGAATAAAAAATAAATTGAAAAATTGAAATAAAATAAAGCACATAATAATAAGTAATAATATATTATACACATATTTATATTATAAAACACATGTACTATTAAAATGGTTAAACTACCCCTCAATAATATATAAAGCGCCTACAATACATTTAAAATAAAATAAAAACAACATTAAGTAACAATATGTAAAAAGTATAATATTTTTTTTTATTATGGTTATAATAATAAATTGTAATAGGTATATAACAAAACAAAAAAAAAACTTACGAATTCGGTTTAGCAATTATTCGATGTTCAAATGGATTGTATTCTTTTTGATCAGATTCATATATACTATTTGTGCTCATATTATTATTGATAGAAAATTCATTTAATAAATTTTAACTTTTTTTATTCATTGAACATATATATTTTAGATGTATAATAATATATTCAGTCTAAAAAATACATATGAAACCTAGTCGTATTTTACACACTAAACAAAACACTCATCTGGGCTTAATTAATTTATTGTTACATTCTGGTTATCTTTGTTTAATAACTTATTAACATAAGATAAGTAGATAAAATTGAACAACCTTTAATGTACGTATGCACATATTAGGTTTTTATAGTTACGTCCTTATTCTATGATAATACTATGTATTTAAATTCGTTTTATACCTAAGCACTGAGAAAATGGGAAATTGCGTGAGCATAAGATTAAGAATATTGTACATAGTAATTATAATCCTGTAAATAAGCAATATAAAGTTACAATAAAATTTTATTAGTAGTATAGTCGAATAACAAGATAATCTTTGTTTCTAACTTTTCAAAGTTAAAACATTGGTTAGAGATAACCTTGTCTATTTTGAAATATTACTTTGTAATAATTTAAATTATCTACAATAATTTACAGCACGTTCCTTATCTAATAAATAGTTTTACATAATAATAATTTATTATAATAAATGTTATATTAAAAGAAATTATTATAATAATTTAATAGTTTTTTTTTGCCAAATAATACTTATTTAAATATACCCCAATAAAACAAATAATTTAACTGCTAATTACTTACTTACTGAATTATTTTTTTCATAAATATATTTGCTTAGTAATTGCAATCAAAGATTATTTAATTTTAAAAATTACTATAGTCAAAGTACTTCCATTGTTTAAGTTTTATTAGCTATTCGAGTCGGTAAAATGTTTATATTGTATTAATATATTTTACAACAAAATCGTGCATATCATAAACACAATAGTTGTTATTACAATTTCATATTACACGACTAGGTATACATATAAACACAAATAATTTGTAATGACAATACAATTAAAACTGTCATGCCATAAAACTTGTTTCTAAGTTTTATACAATTCTTTTTCTATAATTATTCAGTTTTACTGTGAAGAATTTTTATTATATCCATAATAGTAACTGTACAACCAGATATTAAACATAAAAGCCCGAATAATACGATGAAAAGGTTTTTCCATAAAATCCAATTAAGTCTTCCAAGATTGTTCCAACGGAATACTGTCTGTATGATACCAGGGATGATAAGTCCGAGTGTGGAGTAAAAGAAGGCACCCACAATATTAATAATTTGTTCCAATAATGGTAAGGCGATGCCGATGGCCACTGTGGAAATATATTAAAATTATGATTAACTTGTTGCTTTACTGCTTGAATTAAAGTAAA
Organism: Galleria mellonella; assembly: GCF_026898425.1. Lineage (NCBI taxonomy): Eukaryota > Metazoa > Arthropoda > Insecta > Lepidoptera > Pyralidae > Galleria > Galleria mellonella. Next base: position 756,781 of record NW_026442172.1, on the reverse strand, counting down.
AAGTATGTAAGCTATAATAAATTTGTTTTAAATTTTATTTAAAGTTTTTTAGTTTTATACGTTTAGTAATAAATATCCTAATACCTTTACAATTTTTCATATTTTATAATATTATTGACATATATTACTCATTTAATTGTGAAGTAAGAAAATTTAAACAATATTTAAATAATGCTCAAAGCAGATGTTATTTAAGTTTGATGCACTAATAAATTGTAATATAGGATTTTAGACTAAACAGGCAAAGCTACAATAATTCCCTTTCGTAAGATTATTAAGAAAAACGCAAAAAAAAAAAAAAAAATCAAGCAGGAATCTATTTGAATGGATATGTTTATTGGATTCAAAGAAGATTAGTTTGAATATAATTATGAGGAATATATTTATATTTTCAGTTTGAACTTACCACAGCAACAGACGCCTATCGTCCTAGCGACTACTTGCGTTGGTAAAATATACTTCTTCTTTATATAAGGCTCAGTGTACTTCGTAAAAATATCGATAACAACGAAGAATTGAAGTGGATACGTGAAGAAAATGGACAGTGCTATGAATATTTTTGCGCATATTGCTGGCCTGGAAATAAAAGTCAATACAAAATATTTACAAACCATCATCGAAATGATTTTTTCAAAGTAAAGGGTTCTGAGTAGTGTAAAGAGCTACAAAGATAAATTAAGGCTATATCGGCACGAGCCATATAGTAGGAAATTGATAGAACTAATGTAGGATATATTAATAGAACCTAAAATTATATTACTGTATACATTTGCACAAAATATTTTTTTTTTATCATAAGATTCATTCAACTTTGAAAAACCAATTTGAGCTTTGGACACTGAACCTTTTCGGGTTCTATTTCGGATCAGGCCAATTTAGGAAAACCATTGTTTTTAGTTCATTAGCATTTTAATATTTGGGTCTAAGCTCGCAGGGGTTTTAATTAAAATTAATTAATAATTACATTTTTATAAGAACCTTTGCGGGGTTCTAATTAAGAAAGAATGATTAGAATTGGTTTAAGATTAGCGAAGATGCAACATAAATTACTTATACACAAAAAACAGTTGATTGAAAAAGCAGTTGTATTATAAATAAAATACTAACCAGTCTTCAATCGGTAGGTTCAAAGTAATGGATCCTCTCAGTACATCTCCATACCTGAAGTATCCAAACATGCCGAGAGTACCGTAAAGGAATACAATAATTGACATAGCCACTACTAGAACACTAGGGAAACCAAGGAAGTGTTTCGGTTTTTTCATTGCATTTTCAACTGGCATCACCACACCGATACCTTCCATAGCGAAGATTACTGTACTGAAATAGAAACAAAATTTTATTTTTGATAACTATGATCTACATAAAACGTGATCAAAATATATCTTTGGGTATATAATATAGTACTATATTAATACCTTAATAGATTTAATTTGGTCGCAGGACACAAACTTTTATATTCATGATTATATCTGTTTGTATTTGTTTAGGTATTGTATATGTGTTTACTAAAAAAAAAATAGTTCTTCTAACTTGACTATGTAATGAACAACTAATAGTTTTTAGATATTTATTACATAGTACATGTTCTGCATAGTTTGGAACTATATGGCGTTATGTAATATTTTACTGAACTACGAGTAGATGTTATTTTGCTTTGCTTTTATTATTAGAATCCAAAAGAATATTTATTGGAATAGTCTATCTGTCTGTATGTTTGTACTGGTATCACACAAAATCTGTCGCACCAATTTGGATGCAGTTTTTATAATTCTATTCCTGAAGGTCTTAAATAATTATAATTTGGTGTAGATTTTACCTTGATATATTTATATCTATAGAAATGAAATCTAAAATCCATACGTACGAAGATGTGAGCAAAAGCTAGTTAATAATAAAAATAGTAATTATAAATGGTACAATTGCACTTACTATATGTCATTAACCTCCTTCACTATTATCTATTTCATTATTAGTAGATCAAATTTTTTTTGTTTTTTTTTTATTATTACTGGATTTAATTAAACTGAATCGAATAAATAATCAATCATTAATTGATTTGTACATTATTAAAATTATCTAACAAATACGGAATATATTGTTACTTACAAATTTAGATTTAGTATTGCCATAAATCGCGTCCATATTATGTGGATATTTTACTGAAATATGAGTGTTATCTTGCAGAAGTCCAAGTCACAGGTTATTTAATTATACTAATTATTATATTATAATAATTGTTTATTTATGAATTATTTTATTTTACTAATTCTAGCGGTATTACACAAACTGATTGTAATTAAATAACCAGTGATGTTATGTGGATAAGATACAATAATGTAATAGAAAATTAAATAACCTAAAATGTGTTAGTTACTAAAGACCCTTTTAGAGTTCCATGCCAAAGTGAAATGGTACTTCTTTGATCCTCCGTCTGTCCGTATTTCACAGCGATTTATAATAGCAAAAACAAATTCGCAAAGTAAAAAACTGTTCGAAATTTTAAATTGGTAGGATTTTTAGTATTAGATGTAATTAGCTCATATATATTTAAAAAGAAATAATTAAAAAAAAATTTTAGTGCTAGGGGCTTAGGAATAGGTATTCAAAATGTAAATATGGATCTATTAGTTCCAGTAAGGTATCATATGAAAGAGCTTAATTTGATATTCTAAAATTTGAAAAATCTAGTTTTGGATGGCGTGTCAAGATAAAACATACACCAAATTTTAAGTTAGGACATCAGAAATATTATTGTGAAAACCACATTTAGTTTAGCGCATTCTTTTTGCGTAATGCCGGAACAAATATCCAGACAGACAGATAAAAAATAAACAAACTTTGTCTCAGATCAACAATTAATATAAATTTAGTTATTCCTATAATTTTTGCAGTTTAGTCAACAAGAAAATTTAGCTGTTGTATCAATTAGTTAAAACATTAAACGATATATATTACATATAATTTTGTGTTTTCGAACAAAAAATAAATTTAAATAAACATACTATTCACTAGATACTTACGAAATGAATGCAGGGTATCGAGCTGGGTTGCCCGCAACTTTCTTATCAGAAAAGGATATTTCATTTCCAAAAATGTAATACAAGCATATCCCATAAGTAGCTACGAGCAAAATGTTTGCCAAAAGCGAAAATATCGCCAGGAACTTTAAATATTTTATTTGGCATAGCAGACATAGAGGTATCAATATAATTAAACAGTAATATTCCACTGGTAATATCGCAGACGGAACGTAGCGGTCTACCAGCTGAAATAATAAAATATGAACAATAACAAAACATTAAATACCTATATAACATTAATTAATTTTAATATTTTCTTAATATTTTATATAATATTTTAGATTAGTTTCATTATAACATTAGCTATATCCCGTGGCTTTACCCGTGTATATAACGATAAACAGATCCTATTTGTTAATATAAATATTCCACATTAAATCCTAATATTTAATATGCTGATAGATTATAATGAGTGTCTCTATTAGCGTATCAAATTTTATTGGAATCCATTCAGTATTTTAAGCGAGATGGAATAACTAACATATAAATGTATTAATCAATTTTTATCTAATTTATATGTAATATTAAGTAAATTTAGATACGAACCTGTTTGATTGAATCTGATATAAGAACAGTGTATATACAGCATACACCAACGTATGTGGATAGTAAGGAAAATTCCGCAAACACACTGAAAAAAGATATCAAATATTTAACTGTGATTCATATTTGGTTAAAATACTTGACTCTCCGTTTTGTTTCCTACAAGAATTAAACAATACGGTCAACCAGTCATTTTATATAATTATTTATTTTCATAATATAAATATCTAATATTATCTTTGCTTAGTTATTTTATATTATTACTACTTTAGATTGGAATACTGAAGCTCACCTGTATAATATAAGTCGAAGTCAAAACAATATTTTCTATATTGTTAACCGATCAAGTTAGTATATATTAAAAATCAAAGTATATCAAATTAAATTTAATATTTTTTTGTTTCAGAAATAATATAAATATGAGTAACAAATTATAATAAAGGGCAAACGAGCATGTGTTCCACTTGTAGGTGAGGGTCGCTCATAGGCACCCGAAACATCAGAAAATATGCAAGTGTTTTGCCCGCCTATTAAGGAGTATGCTCTTTTATTGAAGGTTTCAATGCTGTATCTATATAGTTCAACATAAAGTCTAATATATAATCATCTCTTTAAAATCGTTTCGAAAAAATAGTAATATCTTAAGTTACCTACATTAATAGTTTAATTTTTTACCATTTATCTTTTTATTTACCTAGCAGCGTTAGCATATGGCCTAAGCCCCTTAGGTCCATTTGTAAATACAGATCTACATGTTTCTGCGTAACCCATTGAAGGTTTCTTTTCTATTTTGCAACAATCCCGTGATGTTTCAACCTGAAATATAATTATTAATTTTTAAAGGCATCCAGATAGTATGTTAATATTAATTTAGTTTTGTCTTCTTGTTCTGGAATTCGGTTTTATGTATTTTATAAGGTAATAGAGGACAACAAATTATTTTTCATTCTGTAAAAATTTACAATTTGAAAGATATTAGGAAAAACCTTGTTTTATTTAAGATAATTTTGAAGGGATTGATGATAAAGTGAGATTATTAGATACGATGATATAAATGCTTAGATTTCAGCAATGACTACACTTGAGTGCCATAATATAGTTGACCTATTCCAAATCCTATTAAAAATGACACTCAGTGCTAATTACATTTAAATGTTTATAATTTATCATCCCAATAATTCAATAACAACCCTTTTTTATTGGGATGGAGAAGGACAGACTATTTTTAATCTTGGCTAATTAACATATACTCGTAGTGGTCATTCGGGCAAAGTTTCAGTTAAAATAGTAGGATATAATAAAATAATACCAACTAGTATATGAATGCAGTGGCCGCAAATGATTCCTATTATAATGGTTCCGGCTATACCGACACCCCATCCTGCGTTGGAAAATGCTAAAGGGCCGGCCAATAGGCCCGATCCTAGTGATGCTTTTATTATGTTTGCTGTTGCCCTTAAATCCCTGAAATAATATATACAATGTACTAATCATATAGATAAGAAAATATTCTTAATGCACAAATACAGAAAGAAAATACCTGGGCGGAGGTAAAAGATATGACTTTATACATACTAAGTAGAGTTATTTGTAAGAAACCTAAGAAAAATATTAGAATGTATATATTAATACATTGTTTTATATAAAGATTCTACAACTGACAATATTAAAGTTTATTTGTTAGAAATTGATAATTAACTAAATGATTTTCACAACTTTAATAGTTTGCATACGAAATAGATATAATTGATTATATATAGGTATAAAACTGCATGTGGGGTATTATGGGCGAAACAGTATACTCTGTTATGTCCATGGTACTCCTCATGTCTATAGGCGACGGTTACCACTTTCCATCAGGTGGGCCGTCAGTTTGTTTACCATTCTAAGTTGCATAAAAAAAGAATCATTCAAGAGATCTTGATCTATATACCCTTGACTTTAATTACTCTGTTATCATAAGTAACACTTATATTTAGAGTTGATAATTTTGAGTTAGGTTTATATTTTACAAAGGGTGTGATATATTAATCTTTGTTTAAAAAATAATACAGATGTTTATATTATATGCATAGAGTATACACATAAAGGATCTCTATCTTCTCTTTTTAGATTCAACATATATCTTAATATATCAGATAAACTTTAACACTCCTATTTTTCTGTCTACTCCATATATATATGTATCTTATTGTGGAGATGGATATATTATAAATTATATAAATAAAAAAAAATTGTTAATATGTACAAGTTTAAGGATTTATATGCATTGCTCAACATGCCAAATTAAAACAATAAAAAATTATATAGTGAGCTCACCCTTATATGACGAAAAAGTTATTGAATTTTCTTCAATTCTGCTGATAAGTTTTAAATAATAATACACACTAGAAAGTTATCGAACACATTCACATTAAATAGAGAAATAAAAAATATACACATATAAATTGCACTAATACTGTCAATGTTCTTGTTGAAAGTATACTACTGAGATACTTTACTACGAATTATTTCTCAAAGCAGTAGATAATTTATTATAATAATTTATTAGGCACTTGTATGTACCCGTTATAAATCACACTGCTTTTCTTAATACGTATTATATGTTTAATATGATTGAGCAGTAACAACTTAGACAACTTTATTGATTCGTTTTTAAACCAGAATTTGCCCAAAAATATTAAAATAAAAACCAGTCAGGTGCGAGTTGAACACACTCTTTGAGGGTTCCGTACATAAATATAAGGTAAAATAATCTTTATTGGATTTCTCATACGAAATAGATATCTTAATAGTTATTTGTTGCAATATTAATAATAATTATTATAAATATAAATATAAAAAATTAATAATTCACATTTTTTTTTATTTAGCTACCATTATGTAGTTAAAAATTCGACCGCAAAATAAAGAATCTTAATAAGAATATTTTTTTAATTGTTATAAGAATTTTTAAACAGTTATTTTTTATGAATCTACCGCCGAATTTTCGAGTACCCGTAATATTTTATTTGGTAGAAAATAAAATATTTATTAAATTTTTTTTAATGCGATATGTTTAGACCAATAAATAATATGTAAAATTATTCCAAACTTCAGATTGATAGCATTAGATGTTACTAAGATTTAGCGGTGACGAACGGACAAACGGATAAATAAAGTCGCACCACAAGGGTTACTTTGTACGTTATGGTACATAGCCCTAAAAATATTAGAATTATGAGTTAGTTATAGACACATAGATAAAAAAAAATTGGAATAGAACAACTTACGAATTAGGTTTCTCAACCTGTCGATGCTCAAACGGGTCATATTCATCTTTGTCAGATTTTTTTTTTTCCGTTGTCATTATGTTATCGTCAATTTATTGGGAGCTGCTAAAATAAGAACAAATGAATGTTTTATGTGATTAGTGTGATTTGACACGAACTAATGAGACCACAGATAATAATAAAATCTTGATATACTTGTAATATCTATATAATATATTATTTTAATGTTAGATTATCATTAATATGTATAATGGTAGAGGATTCCAGAATTCAATTTTGTGGGATACTGATAAAGTGTACTTATAGTACCAACTTGATAAATAATAATATATTCAATAAGTAAAGAGAACAAAGATCGAGAGTAATTCTAATAAATTTACAGAAAACTACCTGAGTAGGGTGTGTTTGTGTGTGTGTGTGTGTGTGTGTGTGTGTGTGTGTGTGTATGCGTGTGTGTGTGTGTGTGTGCGTGCGTGCGTGCGTGTACCCCGCGTTTCACTCGCTTGTATCAATATGTAAAGTGTCCTGAGTGCTAAGTTTATGTTTCTGCGTGGAAGAACAACAAAGATCATTCAAACATAATACAAACTTTTGCATTTATAATATTAATATAGGATGTATTTGTCTACAAATTCGGAAGTAAATTTGTTTGTTGTCTATAAAACGGTCTATTATTATATACGGACGAAGTAAAAACTACTATTAAAATAATCTTAACAATTTTTTCTTAAATGAATGCCTATAAGAATAATATGGGATGAACGAAGTCATAGTAAAATCCAAATAGTACAATTAGTACACAAATGTAGTTAAATATACTTGACCTTGCCAAGGATTTATTATTACTGTAAATAACATATTAGCACAATTCAGCACAGATATTTAAATGATACATATTACTCCACTAATATTTATTTTCATGCAAAGACTATCAGCATAAAGCAGAGAGAACCGTAAGCTAAAGATATTCGTTTTCATATATGATACATCTCATGCACGTCGGTTCTGGAAACTCTTGACTCATGCGTTTGAAATTGTAAAAGTAACCATAAACTACGTTTAGTAGTTTAGTTTAATAGTAACAGTAATTAAAATTATCGTCATATCAACCATTAACTTTCCACAGATGAACATAGGCCTAACACATAAAGGGGGTTTTGCCAATAGTCCCCAATGTTTGGCAGGCGAGTTGGCAACCGCAGTTAGGCTTTGATGGTGTTTTAAGAGAGATGTTGTTGCCTATTTCTCAACCATTAAATTCCCTTAGCCGCCTCTTACGACACTCGTGGGATAGGAAAGGGTGGCCCATTCTATGCCGGGAACACAGGGCAAATTATAATCGATGTTTATTTGTAAACATACAAAAATGTAAATATTATTTTATTATACTATATTATTAGGCAAAACTTTCACGTGACTGTATTTTATTTCAGATGAAAGTAATACTTATTAAAAGATAACCTTGTCGGCCCTACCGACTAAGCTAGCAGAATACCAATGAGAGATGTTAGGTGAGGATCAAGTCAGATCAGTTGGTTCATTATTTTGAATTGATTATTAATTATCCACGTTAATTTTCAAGGAGGACTACGTGGGATCTTCATGTACAGGGCAACCTGACAGAGTCTTATGGAAAATGAAAACCATAGCCAATAAAGATACATATCATAGAATATATTATTGCAGTGCCGTTTCTTGCATTGCTATGTCTTCATATATACTAATATAAATTTACTAGTATGTCTTTTTAAATAGAAGCATAGCAATTTAGCAGTATAAACATAAGTGAGACAGAATGAGTTTCTCATATAATTATATTATCTACAATTATGTTAGAATACAATTACTTACCGTGTAGGTCCTGACATAGAAAGGGCTACCTCTTCTTTTCCCGTGGGTGTCGTAAGAGGCGATTAAGGAAACTTATGGTAGAGGTTTTGGCAGCAGTGTCCCTCTTAAAATATCACTAAAAGCCTAACTGGTTGCCAAGCCGCCTGCCAAGCATGGCAATTACTGGCAAAACTTCTGGGGAAGGCTTATGTTAAGCAGTAGACAGTTAAAAGCTGATATGATAATGATGATGATATTAGACTACGAAGTGACTTTGTACTCTTTTTCTGGTGCGATAATATAATTGCGCAAATAAACTATAAAACAGTGTATTGTAAATGTAAGAAACATTTAAATCTCACATGATATAAAATTCAATAAATATTTTATTTATATAATTAAATATAAATAATTTATTCCAACAATTAAGAAACTTACCAAATGCTTGTATATCAAATTAAGGCCATTTATATTACCACTTATTTTGAATATTGCTATGAATTTGTAACGCTTCAATTTAATAAACACTGCCTTCACTTCAACCTACACGTACTGACTACGGAAAACGTGTTGTTCGATGCCAATACAGTCGTTGAATTAGCGTACCATCGAGATAAGACTCATTGAACTCGATATTGTTAATATATAATTTATGAAAAGTAATTTTTGCATAAGCAAAGAAAATTTGACTTCAACCATAAACATACCGACGATGATGGAAATTGACAATATTTAAATTTAGAGTGTGAAATCATATCTCTATAAGTACGAGTAGATTAAGTTTAGCATCAAGCATTTTTTATTGTACTGCGAAGAAAAATAGTACCTTTAATTATTACAAAATGAATATGGAAAATGGTCAAAATTGGTGACGAGATCGTGACTTAAACTCTCCTTTTGCATATCGCTAAAAAATTTGGCAATTTTTTGAAATCATCTCGGTACGACACCGACATTTTTTTACTTTTATTATACTAACATGTAACAATTAGCTCAAACAAAAAGATTTTACAATATATTTAACAGTTGAATTGTTTATATAATATTTATTCTATGTTTATATATGTATATAATTATAATTTTATTTATCTATATTCTTTTATTAATCATATAAATACTAATAATATAAATTATTATTTATCATATTATTTTTGTATTATATATATATTATGCCGTATATACAAATACTATAGATACTTTCATCTTTAAGGATCTCAAAGTTGACTGGAAAAAATCCTTTGAGGAGATAAATTCGCCTGTTTATATTTTCGTTATAACCCAAAAGCTATATTATGCAAATAAATAAATTAGCCTAATCAAGGCGGCCGGTCGTAAAACCAAAAGCCAAAACCGTGTGTAATATGAACAAAAAACATATTATGCCGATTTAACATTTATATTTTGGATTGATATTGGGATAATGGGATAGGATGCATAATAATTAACACAATTAGTATTGTAATCAGTAATAAATTATAGTAAAATATTATATTAAAATACGAATTAACGAAAATAACATACGTCATCCTAACGTCACGAGTCTTTTCCCATATAAGAGATTAGGCATTTATTATCTATGATGTCTTAATATTGAGTTTTATTCAAAGATATTCTCTTTTTGCATATAGTTATATACTTATTACACTTTGTTCCCTTAGATGTCTTTTATAAAATCTTTATTTTTTTGTGTATATCCATCATAGAGAGCTACTTATCTCGAAGGAAGTGAGTGGGTGCTGCTGGCTCCTACCGGGTAAAATCTCATGGTGCTCTGCTTCTTCGCTGTAGTATCTTTTATGACACATCGGGAATGAAGATAATAGTGACACGTAGTAAACGTATTTCGTCACAACATTAAATAAGACATATTAGAAAACATAATTCTACAATTTGTCATGATAATACGAACATCATAACATCTGTATGCAAATATTTGGCTACACTTGAAAACGAACAGTAGAAGTTGTAGCAAATAAATTTATTTATCTAAAATCAGTTTAAATTTTATAAAATACTACTAGGTGATCCGGGGAACGTTGTTTTGCTATTCTACTTCTATCTACTAGGGTTGGATGCAATATAGCAATATCTATATATTTTAGTTACAATATCTATATGCCTACTGCTCCAATAAGGAATATATTAAAAGTCTGTTATACGAAAAATAATATTGATTAACAGACTTTTAACATATTCGAAAATAGACATCCGACCGACATGGGCGATATCGAAATTGTTGATGAGATTTTTCCTCCATTAATGTCCAGATTAACCCAATATATAGACGTCGGATTGGTATTGATATTACCCATGCATACTGGCTTAATTTTTCTTTTATCCGAATAATAACTGTCCTATCTTTCAAGTTGAAGCAAATAATAATATATAATATGACATTTACAAAACTTCATTGAAAACTGGTAAACAATTTCGGAGATTAGCGTGAACGAATATCGTAGCATGGCTTTTTCTTTTTTTTTTAAGGGAGAAAGAGAATATGATTATATGCACTACATATATTATGTTTAGATATAACATATATAACCTTCGCTTTCAATGCGACAAGATAGCCTTACTGCTAAAAACAATCTTTTGAAGGCAACTTTAATGCTAGACATTTTTTCAAGAATATTCAATTAAAAAAATTATAGGTACAGCTGTATAAGTGACCCTAACTTATATAATATGAATATTAATTGTTATGTTATTTACTGAAAGGATGTGTATGGACTCTTTGGTGATATATTACTTGCCTATAATATGATGGAAGCTGTAATATAGTCCAGTGTACATTTTTACACTATCTTATGTTGCAAATATTCCATTAAAGTTTACTTCTAGGAAACATTAATTGGATTGTATTTATCAAATACTCCGATAATCCCAAGCAAATAGTTTTATTTGAATTTGTTTACAAATGTATTTTGATCACTTTTAATATATGTCTCATATCAATTTTATTGTGAACTTCCGATCAGATAAAATAAATTGTGAGAATTAATGCGTTTTAAATTTTTAATGTTTTAGATCAAGGTCTTTACCAGTCACATAGTATTATTGTAAGTAAAGCAATTAAGATAATAAACAAATTGTCTAATGAGATAAAATATTACGTAAAACTAGTAATATATTATGGAAAAAGTACCATTTAGGTAGTATTTGTGAATATAAGGAACATAAATATGTAGATTATTATTTGAATTCAACGTAGGTAATTAACTATTCATGTATAATTATAAAATTATTAGATTGATGAAAAAAATATGTGCAAACTACTTAAGATTAATTCAAATTTAAAGAAAAAAAAAAACATATATATTTATTATATTTTATTTAAAAATCTCGAGTACAGGAAATATGTCATTCTAACACATACAGTAATAGTAGACACATCAAACAAAACGTTATCATGTATGAAGAATAAAGAATATTTAAAGAATAGATAATAATACATATCTAAGAATAAACATAATAATTTATTACGGCGTTTGTGTAACGATAAAATTTCATTTTCTGCTTAAGAAAGAAGAAATAATATTTTAGGTATAGATACATAATGCTATAAAAATACCTATATAGCATGTGTATACACCACAATGGCTTTATTAGATACTAATATGAAAGTATATTTTACAATATACTTACATATTAAATGTAAAAAATATCCTGTATAGAACACACAATCAAAGTCTTATAAGTGAAAAGGTATTGTTTAAAAAGGACACATAAATACAGATATTTATCTAATAGATATTTAAGTTTTTCTGTACTTTTTGTTTACACCATAACGATTGGAAGGTTACGCGGTATGTAGATAGAATAATGTCAAGTAATATAATATTATTTAAGATACATGTCACAGAAGGAAGCAACGACGCACAGACATTTAGACAACTGGTATAAAACAATAGCCACATACTCGTACACTGTATGTGTAAGTCGATAATGGGTATTATACTCGTTATAATGTAAATATAGTTCAAATTATTATGTGTATTTAGTTTTAAAGTATATCGTAAAAGATACTTTATCTAATGCATAAAAAGACCACAAATATTCAAACATATTACTCAATGAATGCTAATAAAATTCATGTATAAAATATTCGATAGAGATCGTTTATAGTAGACTTAATCTAGTCTGGGTGTCATAACTAATTTAAATATAATTTATTTTATTAATTTGTAATTGCATATAATTTTTTAATCAGAATAAAAATTAGTACAATACAAAACTTTATATAAAATTAATTAAATTCTTAATTCGTAATAACTCGTTCGCTATCGTTATATAAGTTTAAACTATCTACTAACAAATAAGGAACAGAAATAGGAAATATTTTCAGACATAAACTTACGTTTATATGTCTATGAATCTTCATAAACATCGTAAGTACGTTTCAACCACCAGGGCCTTTTGTAGGAATCAGTGATCGTTCGGGGATTGTAGGCAATAGCTGGCCGAATCTGTTTAGGGAAATCTACATCAATGTAACTTGGTGCTGTTGGAATAATATTTTCAGTTAATGGCTTTTTGAGCAGTGACAGTTGAGATTGAAGAATTGCTGGTTTGTATGGTAAGTTAGAAGTTTGCCACGATCCTAGATTGGTATTATAGTTTACTGATTGTGGCTGCACCAGAGTTTGTGGATTTAGTTGGAAACGTATTGGAGGTTCACATACAGTTCCTTCCACTAGACTGTCAAGAGAAGCTGTATAAATTCTAAAGTTTATATCACTGTAATCCAACTCGGCTTCTAAGAATACAGGCATACGGTCTGATATCACCCAAACATTGCGATTGTCATCAACTTTTATATCAGATGGGAATACTAAGCCAACATCATCTTTATCCACTATGGCGATGTTCTGTGGTTTATAAGGTCGAGCTGAGTACCAGCAACCGATAGCATTTTGGTCAATTAAATTAAAAAGTTGAATTCCCAAATTATCTATTACTTTAGCTGTTGTATGCCCATTTGGCCCACGAACGCCTACGACGCTGAAGTCTTTGAATGAACCATTCTCGACCTTGCTTTCATTTCGCAATATGCGTGTTGAAACTGAAAACTCTGTGTGACTTGATAAAGGACTAAAGTAGAGAGTTCTATATCCATCACTTTTGATTGGTGATGGTGCAATTCCGAATATGCCCTCGGCTCCCCACTGAAAATTAAGACCAGCTATATTGAAATCTCCTGTAAGTGGATCTGGCATAAAATAGCTGTGACTGAATCTCCAAGATTTGTTCTCTTCCCAAGAATACACAATTAAACCATAACCAAGCTCGTCAGAAAAGTAAGCAAATGTATCTTCGCAACTAGATCCAATATCTACTGCGATGTTGGCAATAAAAGTTGTAAAAACGATGTCTTCAGGACGTAACACATATCTTCGGATTCTCTGGTTAGTTTTTAGGTCATATACGTTGAGAGCATACGGGCAGAGGTTTGTGACGTTGGTATCTGAAAGAATTGTTTAATTAAGAATTATTAATATAGGTAATTACAGATATCTACCTTTGTTGTTTATTTACCAATAAAAATAAACAGATTTTTACATTGTACAGTATCTTACCATAGCCAAAAGTGCCAGTATCTAAAACCCAAAGTCTTCCACATTCGTCCGCTTTAATTCTGTAAACTGTGTTCAGTCCAGTATCGCAGTTACCCAACTCATTGCCTTTCCAACTCGGGTAGGGGTTCAATTTCGGTGAGGGTTCGTAACGATCGTCTAATCGTATATAATTTAAGGTTGCTGGAATACCTGAAATTAGGTATATAAAAGTTTTTAGGAAAGTTGGTATGAATATATCAGTATTACAGGAAGGAAAATAAAATTATTTGTCGCCAATTAATATATGTTATGTATATTATATTTTACTTTATACTTTACCTATATCTACCTACTTATGGAATGTTTATATGTTCATAGGCACAAAATTTTCAATCAACTTCAAAAAGAAGGACGGTTTCGATTGGGTTGGAATTTTTTTCTCAAAACTCATAACTCTGTCAGTTATAAACTGATTTGAATTTTTTTTTATCTAGAAGATTGATCCCATAGGAATTTTTATCAAAATCGGTTAAGTAGTTTAGTTTTCAAATCAAAATAACTGGTTTTACCACAATTGAAATCGTTTTATTTGGAACAATTTTAAATTGTTTTCCATTTCCTTGGTGTATTAAAGGATACGTAAAACCGTCATGCATTAAGCTACGTGTATGTCAAATGCCTTTTTATACACTGCTGAACATAGGCCTCTCCCGTTTCTTATGACAGTTTACCATTAGGGGGATTTTGCCAGTAATTGCCGTGCTTGGCAGACGGGTTGGATATTGTAGTTTGGCTTTTGGTGATGTTTTAAGAGGGATGCTGCTGCCCATTCCTCGAACACTAAGTTCCTTTAGTCACCTCTTACTACACTCACAGGAGAGAAAGACATTCTATGCCGGGACCAAACGGCAGGGTTACCATAATGTACATTTATTATTATACATTATTATTACATATTATATACACACATTCAAGGATAATAAAGTTGACCAGTTTTTCTCGAAGCATTTGTATGGAGACATTGTACCTATATAATCTAAGTGTATTTGTTATAATTTAGGCATGAAACATTATTAACATAAACATTTGTAGATTAACATCAGATTTCACTGTTATTGTGTTAAGGATGTAGATGCATAATTGCGTAATTTATTTGCACTTTATGTTTTTTTCATTTTGCATAATGTATAACAATTACATCAGGTACATATTAGGTTTGTAGGTGGATTTGTATTTCGTGTAATTGTTTTTTTATTGAATTTGTTTTTGCTTATATTATTGGCATATGCCAACGTACGTATGTTACGTATATAAATACGTACAGAACATATAAATATTGATTTATATTAATTTTAAGGTCGTCATTTGATATTGATATATGTAGTAAGAAACTCAACAGTTATCATTCTATTCAGATGAAAGTATATACTAAAATAAACTTAAGTTAAACCGCTAGTTATTACATTAAAATATATTTAGATTGTATATACCTAATAATAATGATTACACAGAACACTTTTACCAAAATGCAAATAGGTGGTGATTTTGTATTTGTCTGTATATTAGTGCATATGTTTTGCGATATCATTTTCTTATTCAAGTTCTGATATTGATGATTATTTTTAAACGACTTTCAAAAAGAGGAAATTATTAATTCACGTGTTGATTAATGTGTTTTTGTTAGGCAATCTTTGCCAACTCTGATTTTGATAATTCTTTCCACAATTTTTACAGTTTATTCTCGTGTTCACAAAATTATCACAAAATAGTGAGGGACTATTTTATAATGATTAAAATCACCATTTTTATTTAGTGATTTTTTTTTATTTAAATTGAATTACGAAAATAAATTATTTATATTATGTTGCGTTATATTTTGTATTGTAAAAATTGTGAAAAGAAAAAGGGAAACTGTTAAGCTGTCTGAATTTAACTAGATAAATAAATTATATCAGTAGTACATGCTTATGGATTAGTATGTATCTAATTGTGGAGACTAAGTACATACCTGATTTCCAACGAGGGACAGTTACAAAAAGTTTATTTTCCCATTTTTCAATGCCCACTGGCAGTGCATTTTCTGGTTGTAAATCTCCAGAATTAAGGGCATTTTGACGTGAATAGGAATCCGGGTAGTTCCAGTCCAATACGTTCCAGGAAAACATCTCCTGTAGTTTAACAGCAGCTGATGCGAAAGATATAAGGCAACCAAGAATAAGTATTCGTGCTGCCATTTTGATTTATTTCTGTACCTAGGGATAAAATAAATAAATATAAGTAAATATAATTTATAGTCTTTAAAATATGATTGTTACACATCGCCTTCTAGTGCTAAAGAAAGTCAATAAAGATATTGATTTTTTATATAAATACACAGAAAACATATTGAGCCTCTCACTCATCTCAATATGCAGCAGTTCTTAAACTACAAAGTTGTCAAAAAAAATACATTTTTAATATGATGAATAGATAATGAAAGTAAAATAATGCAAGTCTCAGAAGAGAGTTAAATTTTTCATATACTGTGTATATATACAGTAGTTATAGACTGTATATTTGAGAGATCGGCATGCAGGTGAAATTTACAAGGGTAGATAAAGCAAGAGATGTGTAGAAGGACAAAAGTATTTGACATAATTCCTTATCCACGCCTATATAAACGAGTTGGCGTGGAGATATTTCAATTTTAAATAGTGTTTTTATTACATTTTATATTCAATAATTTTTCTAGTTGTAAGTAATGTAAGATAAATTTTATTTTATACGATAATAAGATCAATTATCGAATATTATGTGTTGTTGTAGTATGTTTATTTTTTATGTTACATTTTCAAGGGTACCATTCGATATTATGAAATTCAGTGGAAAAAGGTGTGATACAGTTCTGAGGTAATATAAATAAACCGAGCTAAGAACTTTCTCCTCTTTTAAAGTGGGTTGAAATTTCAAAATATACCAAGGTATCTGGAACTTACGAATTGACAAATATATTTATGTTAGTTTCTACCAACTATAAAATTCCTTCTGAATAAAAGCTTCTGAACAAACCAATAATCTGTTGCAATTATCTGATATCAAACTATGGACTTATGTTCATGGAAATTTAAGTTAACTTATTTTGCTGTATAAGTTTAAGGAAATCTTTGAAGATATTTTAACAACCTGTTTTTTACTTTTTATTTATTATTATAATTTTTTTATAATTATAATTTTTTGGAGAGAACATTAAAGAATGTATCTTTATTGTAATATTGTATTTGTAATTAAAAAAAGAAAATAGAATTTGTCGGGACAAGATCTAAATAAATAAATAATAATTGTCATTAGAATTTAAGCGACAACTGCATTGATTAGATGTTTTATGAAATTACATAGTCGTATTTTTGTGACTTTGTTATGACTTTGTACACATGTTTATCCTATATAACGCTATGTATAATAAAATACAAAAAAATATGTAACATAATTTTGCACAGCAATGTTATTAGAAATTCAATATAATATATTATATCGAATTTCATATTACAATTAGCATTAGAAAAAATGAAATTGCTGTACATTTTGAAGATATGAGAAATTAAAAAAAAAACATTTTCTTAATTTTTTAAGCGAATAAATACGCCATTAAAGATTATGCACACATAAATATTATTGCATGTACGACATGAAACTGGTTTACTAATTAATCACAATACCCAAATCACAGATTCTTCAACCGATTTTTTCTTAATTTTATGTAATTATATGTTAGTTGAATCGTTTAACAACACGATACACTCACGTACTTTTAACGTATCCGCTAGACTGTCCGACTATCCGTCGGACGTTGAGAATTACACTAAAACTTGCAAAACCATCCCTGCTATATAAAACCTGGCCTTCATTGACTCCTACCCATATTATAATGAGATAAACTTACGATTAAGAATAGGGTTGGCACTTGCTCGAATAAGTAATTCGAATTTTTTTGTAACTTTTCTTTTATTGTCATAGAATATCTAAATATAGTGATTTAAAAATGAAAAATAAATGTAAATATTAAAATAAAATAATAATAATATAAATATAGTTACTTTCAAACTACATGCATTACTGTACTATTTGAATTGTAAACGAATCCTTATTTAATTTTTCTCTTTCAAAATCAAATCGTTAGAATATATGAAATTAAAATTGTCCTACGTAAATTATTCATGAATAATCTAAAAACTATATAGTTACTTTTATATTTTTATACAGATGTGAATGTTAGTTAAGCTTTTGAGAGGGTTATAGATTGTTTAAAAATTATGAAACGTACTGAGTGTTTACAATGTTATTGAATATTAATTTCGACAACAATAAAAATATTCATAACTATGCTACCTACTGTATAAATGTACAATAGTATATTTATGATTATTTTAGAATGTACTAATGTATACACAAATACAAATGTACATAATAATTTTTATTTTTGATTTTTAAAAATATTAATTATATTAATATTTTGTTTACACGTATGATGATATAGTTATGGGGTTGGTGAATATTATACTCATCATAGTTCCCAGAAGTAGCGCAGGATGAATATAATGAACGTTACAGTGTTATTGTTCTATGATGTTCATCGCACCATTAATTTTTTTTTTTCAACAGGTGGGTTATTAGCTTGTTTGTCATTCTAAATTAATTAAATATTGGATTTTGTTCATTTAGATTTGATGTTATTGTCTTTTTTGGTCACTTTATTGATCCAATTGAGTCTCCACTATTATCTTAAGAGTATATAATGAATTCGTGTGAATAAAGTTCTTTAGACGTGATTTAAAAAAAATATTTTTTATTTTCTTTAAATGGTTACCATATTACAACAGCAATACTAACTAAATACTGCTGCGTAATAATAAATTACGTTGTATTTTATGGTAAGGATATCAGGAAAATAGTAAAAAACAAGTATTTGCTGGACTCTTATTTGTCAGTAGGTTCTTAAAAAATTTATACTTACATAATCTTAAAAAAAAAACCGATTAAGTGTGAGTCGGACTCGCCCACTGAGAGTTCCATGCAAACTATAATTGCAATTTTTTTATGCAACTTAGAATGGCAAACATGCTGACGGCCCACCTCATGGAAAGTGGTAACCGTCGCCTATAGACATGAGTGGTACTATGAACATAACAGAGTATCCTGTTTCGCCCATAATACCCCCCATGCGTTGACATATCTGAGAACTCAGGTGTTATTCCTCTATATCCTGTAAACTCACTGCTATATCTCAACCTTCAAACCATAACATAGCTATGAAAACACAATTGCTTTACGGTAGAAACATGAATGGGACAGAGGTGCCCAAGCTAACGAGTTTTGTACAAAGTCTCTTCCTGGTAAAAATCTCAAAGTATTTTTTGTTATGTAACGGGTTTCGTAATTTTTCTTTACGACATTGCTTTTTATTAAATCTAATGATTTTGAGTCGACGAGAAATATCCTGTAGGTTTTGATTTCCTTGCAAATGTCAAAATATACACGTATTTTTTATTGCGTTGATTGAGAAGTTTGATTTTTTCACAGTTTTAAGGAATACCAGATATTAATTTTAGGGAAAAAGAGTTTTGACAGACGGATAACAAAGTAATTTTATGAGGGTTATATTTTATTTTTTAAAGTACGGAGTCCTAAAAAAAAGAAAAAAACATAGAATGAGGAAAACAGAAGAAAAAATAATCTTACTAAGGTACGAGTATGTTGTGTACCAATTTTATATTCTATGTTTTTATATTCTTAAATTTTCCTTATTGATTATTAGATGTTTTTTTTTACTTACTTTTTAATTAATTAAGACTTTTGTATTTCTGTTTTTATCTCGTGTTGATATTAAATTTATTTTACTTCTTATAGTGCTATTTTGTGTTAATACCCATATTTTTTCAAAAAACATTAAAGCAAATTAGATTATATCGAGAATAATTTGTAGTAATAAAAAAAAATAAGTCCTAAAAAAATATTATTCAAGAAGTAAATTACTAAAGGGTTAATTTGTTGTTTGCTTATCATTTCACCTAAACAATTTTAGATGACAGTTATTATAAAAATGTAAATAAATAATTTATATATGATTCATTCTAGACCGAGTTTGATTTATATAGGAACAGACGGGGAATGTTAAATTATTATTGAAGAAGTAAATTACTAAAGGGTTAATTTGTTGTTTGCTTATCATTTCACCTAAACAATTTTAGATGACTGTTATTATAAAATGAAAATAAAGAATTAATATATGATTCATTCTAGACCGAGTTTGATTTATATAGGAACAGACGGGGAATGTATGGTTTTACTACGAAAATAATTTAAAACACTGTCTATGTTAATGTGTTTAATAGTTTTCAAAAAGACTTTGTCTATGTTATTAATCATTATTTACTCGGTGTTATAATGTCTATATGTATCTATAAAATTACTTACGTATATACCTACTTGTACAACAATTAGTCCTTTACCCTAAGTTTGTTTTGAAAAGATTGCTCTCACCGATAAGACCGCCTTACTGTACTTATATAATTGTATCGTTATATTTATTAATTGTGTTGTTTTTCTCCTATATTGTATAATGCAAATAAACTATACTTATTCATCCATTAATTCATGTAATAAAATTAGTGACTCCGGATATCTTTTGTTTTTAATAGACATATATTATTATAATTTTTTTATATAAATAAATAAACATTATACATCTTATTGCAACAAACAAGATATTTAGACATCTTACTACAAAAAGGTGTCTACTCTTTTGTAGTAAGATGTCTAAACATGTGTTTAAAACCAGTCTTTCTTATGTTTAACTTTTTTGTGGTAATATTGAGGGATGGAGATACTTCGTCATTTCTTAGAACGCTGCGTGTCGATCAATAGCAACACGCACGAATTGCTTGACGCGAGTCGGTGGCCCATAATCATATTTGTAATTCCACAGCCTATTAAACTAGGCCGTAGTAATACTACTAGTATAGTATTATATTATTTGTGGTAATACCTAGATATTTATTGTGCAGGAATCCTTATTCTTTACTTATATTATAAATGTGAAAGTGTGTTTGTTTATTACCTTATAGCGACTTAACGGCTAACTAATTACTATGAAAATTTGGTACATATATAAGTAATAAAATTTACATACTATATAGGATAGAAAAGGATATAGCCTACCTTTTATCCCGGTCAGTAAATATATCCCGGTCATGTGGATAAACTCGACGGTAAAAACTATTGTGTTATGAATAAAACAGTCTTATATCAACTATTTTCAGGATGATTACACTATTACAGAGCTATTTGGAAGGGATAATTTGTACATACAAACATGAAACTCATGAACGCAAAAACTAGATATTTGACCACAAATAATTCTATTATTTAGGTTTAGTAGTTTAAACTTGATTGAGTGTAAACGTGAGGTAACAATTCTCCAAAAAATTTTTACAAACTTTATTCGTAGGGTTGGTTTATCTCTCTCGTGGTTAATCGAAATAAAATGCAGTTTGCATTATAAAAAAAATGGTATAGTTTTCAAATACTAATAGAAAACAAAATTATAATCAATTTAATTATTTCAGAGATTATCGTGTATATATTCAAATAAATGTTTATAAAATGTTTAAATAAAGAATCAGTAGCGATAGTCTTCTAGCAAGCCAGTATCCATGGTAACTACATAATTATAAGAATGTAATTGCTAGTTTTAAATTATTGTTTATGTTAAAGGACTTAGGTTGTTAGAACGTGAATATTGTTGTAATAATAATTTGTTACAGTCCGTTGTAGTTATGAATATTTTAGTGGTACATATCTACCTTGAAAACAATACCTGTCGCGAAAAAAACTAAGTCAATCAATTATTTTGGTGTAACTTTGACATATTATGTTAATAAATGACTGTGTGGTATAGGAAATAGGAACTAGGTACCTACTTATATGCCACTGGTGATTAAGTACATGAGTTTTTAGGTTCTTTTTTAAATACTCGTATTTTCGATTTTAATATATGATATTACGACTTAGATTCCAACGGTTTTGAGTACTAAGCTGACCAACATCAAACACTTTGTGTTGGGAAGAGAAGGGATTGTTAGTAATGGGGATTAGTAGCCTCAATGCTAGCAATATACCCTATCAGGTCGACCTCCTTGTGGTTCCCCTTGGAAACCATCGTGATTGATTTATTGTTAGATTCGTTACGGTGGGCTAACTGACCTGCTTCATCCTCACCTATCATCCTTCACTGGTGCCTCGTCAGTGTATACCGATAGCGCAGGCGGGGTTACTATTCTATTATCATCCATAAAGAAAAACACAAAGAGTTTCGGTTTAAAGTTTTAACAAACTCTCCAGTAATAGAAAACATCGTCAAATTAATCTTATTAATCCTAATAAAATAAGAGAAAATTGATTGTTAATAATAGAGATCAAACAGTTTCATTGCTTGCAGTATATGCTATATAGCAATATAATATTATTTACCAGAGGTGGCCGACTTCACTAGACCCAAGATCTACTATTTACTGACGAAACCTTGTACGATCTACCAATTATATACTTCACAACATAGTTCAGTACACAAAATACATAGTATTATAGTATTTTTAAGTTAATTAAGAGGGAAAAGATAAAACTGAAAATTATTCTTAGTAACTACTTATTTATATTAGTGTTAGCATTGTGTCTTACATAATTAGCTTTACCCCGCGGCTTTGCTTACTTGAATTTAGATAAAAAACTATCTTATATGTTAATTTAAAATATGTTCCGAACTATATTGAGTAATTAACCTCCAAAGATCTTTACAAACTTTTACATTATGAATACTAGCAGAATAACTAAACTTACAAGGTCATAAAATAGGACCTTCAAAATGTTTTATTGCTAATATTTTAAATTTCAATATTCTCCACATTTTGTGTATATCTCGAACAAAATTTTACTATTCATATTGCGTTTCTTTCTTTTTTTTTAAATACTGTTTTGTTTTGTAAATAAACACACCTGAGGACGACGTCTCGAAACCGGTCGCGTGTATAAATAATATTTTTTTTTAACAATAATTAAATATTTTAGATATCGTATAACCGAATACAATTGGAGGGAAAGAAATTGTTAGTAATAGGGCCTAACTGCCCCTTGCTAGCAATATAACCTTTTAGAAACCATCGTGGATAAGTTTGTTGAAATCGATACGGTAGGCCAGCTGACCTATTTCATGCTCATCTATCATCCCTCATAGGTTCCTCGTTACACCAATAGTGCAAGCAGTGTTTACAACATGTACGTTTACTATCAGACGGGCTGTATGCTTATTAGCTATGTTTGTGGTAAAAAAAACTTTTTTAACCATTAAAAAAAGCGAATACAATTTTGTATAGATTTATAAGCGCAATACCGTTGATTTCACTTTTATAATATTACTAAAATATACTTGCAATTTGTCACCTATTTTTTAGTTGAAATGTTTGGATAAATAAGTAATTATGTAAATTATTGATTTACAATTACATTCCAGTAAAAGCTTTTGAAATTTTGTAGGTCAATTAGTACGACTTTATAATTAATTTATAAACATTACCTTGACAAAAAATTTAGATAGCCAAATACTGAATTTTAAGTATTAAGCCCCGAGTAGATAGTATTTGTTTAATCAATGTATCTAATTATAGAAAACTAGGTTTCGAAAATATACTAAGTATTATAATCTATTAGATATTTGTCGAATTTGAATAGAAGGTTAACAAGGGGCATTTGAATATGTTTTTTTTATGCTTATCCTGTCAGCAAAGATATTTAAATATTTGTTACTTAATCACTCACATCAGGCGGACTATGGAAAAGTTTATTAGCCACGGGGACTAGCTACCCCATTGTTGACCTTGTTCTGATCTAACATCTCTCATTGGGGGGGGGGGGGGATTGTTAGTAATGGAAACTAAGAATCCCATTGCTAGCAATATATCTAACCAAGTCGACCTCCTCGCGGTTCTCCCTGGAAACTATCATGATTAATTCCTAATGAATTCATCATAATGGGCTAACTGGCCTGTTTTCATTCTCATTTATCACCCTTCACTGGTGCTCCGCCAGCGTATATCGTTAGCGCAGGCGGGGTTACCATTCCATTTTCATCCATCAAAAAACATCTCTCATTGATATCCCAATAGCACAAGCTCAATAGCGCGGAGGTTACCATTCCATTTTTATCCATAAAACGTTTCAGGACTAAGGAATAGGCTAATGTTTATTCTAATTCACTCGAGCATAATAGCGGTATACAATTAGACGAAGACATCATAGAATGTTGAGCTACGCCCGTTGCATTAAAATATGATCACTGACTGGGATAAAAACTAGCCTTTGTACTTTTCTATTTCATATAGTACGTGTAATAGTATAATTTCATAGAGATAGGTTAAGCCGTTAGAGCAATAAAAGGCAACAAACAAATAAACTCATTAATAAGAAAGTAAGCATACGGATATATTTATACCTATACCCTACTAGGTTTATCTCTATGCGGTTTCTCTTAGAAACTATTATTGTTATTTTGAAGTGAATTGGCTAACGGGCCTGGCTCTATCCTAATTGTTTCATCCTCTGCTAGTAGCAGTCATTGTATAATATTCGCATGCATAATTATGCATTAAATAATAGATAAAGATTGGTTAACCATCTTTCCAGGGGGGAAAGGGATTGTTAGTAATGAAGACTGAGAATCCCATTGCTAGCAATATACCCAACCAGGTCGACCTCCTCGCGGTTCCCCCTGGAAACTATCATGATTAATTCCTGATGAATTCATCATGATGGTTACCATACCATTTTCACCCATCAAAAAAAAAACCATCTTTCCATGGGGGGATAGGGATTGTTAGGAATTTGGACTACCAGTCCTACTGCTAGCAATGTACGCTGGCAGGCCGACCTCTCAGGGGGAATACCTTGGAAACCATCGTGCTGAATTCCAGGTGTATTTATCATGGTGGGCTAACTGACCTGCGTTTTAATTTTCACTTATCCTTACTTATTAGTGTCTCGCCAGCGTATACCGTTAGCGCAAGCAGAGACAGCATTACATTATAATTTATTAAAAAAAACTTTTCTATTGATAAAAATAAAGGTATCTATGTTTTGTTTTGTTTAATGAAGGTTTCGCAATTTTAATTGCACTGTACTGATGTTCACAATCGACCTACTATTTTACCACCGTTACAGTTCATAAAACACGAGTTATCAGTATTAGGATGCAACCACGCCTTTGTTGTCGGCAAACTAGTTTGAGCGCATCGCATCAACTATAGTTTCACATGTAAACACGTTTGACTTGATGTATCGTTGTTGTTGTCTTGTAAAAGTCGATGATTGATTCTATTTTTTTTTTATAAATGAAAATCGTGTGGTTTAAAAAATCGTAATGGTAAATGGGAGAAGATAGATGTGGTTGAGTTAAGTCAGAGTGGCTCGCCTCACGGCGGTATACGCAGGAGTGTCTGCTGTCACTTAAGAGTATGAGGTCCGGAGTTGGTGTGCGTGGTATTCGCTGGTGCTAATCAAGAGAGGGTTAAGTAATCCATGTTGTCGGGGCCATGGTCAAATACAAATGAGATCTCTTGCGACCTTGGTACATATCGGGTGGAGGACATCGAGAGGTTTCAGCTGGTAGAAGTAAGGTAATACCCACATATGTCTCCAGAAGTAAATGGATCAGTATGATGCATTTCTCCTTGCAAATAAAAGGTCAGAACGACTAGTGTCAGTTTGGTGCAGAATCATCGATAAGTTTCTATAGATATCTGACTTTTTAAAACCCTTCGTTAGAGGCACAGCTAACTTTTAAATACCAATTAGGAACGTAAACGTCAGTTTAATGGTAAGGGAGTCCTTTTACTACTAAATTGATATCCTAACTGAGTCCAATTGATAGTTTTCGAATAGAAGATGTTTGCAACATGTTCGCATTACGGATACATAGGTTATTATTATTAATTAGATTTATTATTACATAACAATAAAAATAAAGATTCGCCGTGTGGTCCTGGCATAGAATAGGCCACCCCTTTCTTTCCCGTAGGTGTTGTAAGAGTCGACTTAAGGAGGACGAGGGCTGGGCAGCAGCATCTTTTAAAACATCTTTAAAAGCCTAACTGCGGTTGCCAACCCGCCTACCAAACGTGGCAACTACTGGCAAAACTCCCCTTATGGGGAAGGCTTATTTTCAGTAGTGGACAGTTAACGTCTGAAATAATTAATAAAGATAAAATTAATTAAAATTACGTATAACCAGATTTTTTTTTTATTTTGACGTATTGAGTAGTTATACTATTATGTTTTAATTACTGCATTATCAATATTTCTCTGTAGAGCTGAATAATAATCAAGTAAAGGGAATGCGAGGTCAGAAAAGTCGAACGCAGCTCTGACAGAAGACGTTATCGTGACTTGAATGGTAACAATCAAAAAATTAAGTATTAATTTATCTAACAGAGTACTTTATATATTCTATGCGCGTGCAGTTTCTTTGTTGCATATAGACATTAGGGGAAACTGAACGAAGAACTAATTATCAACAGGCCGATTAACGAAACGTTCAGAAATACTCCGATTTATGCCTACATTTGTTGGTTTTAATGATATGAAAATGAAATACGTTGGTAAAGAACAAATGAGGGATGTTACATAATAATAAAATCGAGTAAAATGGGCAATATTGATGAAGAATTTACCAGGAATTAATCACGATACTAAGAGGACAGTGGCTAAGAGGACAGCAAAAAGTCGATCTAATTGGATATATTGAAGGCAATGGGGTCGTTAGATCTTATTACTAGAAATTCCTTCTTCTCCCTATCTTCTGTTCTCAGGAAAGGGTATGAAACTTGTAGCAAATGGTACTGTTCATTAGGAAAATCCCTCAGTGACACCTTTTTGGAATGTGCAATAGATTAAGCGACATACGATACAATTGATGACGGCATAAGGAAGGCTCAAAAATGTAAGTTTAGTGTTGTAACATACGTCAGATTACTTAAATAGATAGTATGCAGGCGACGCCAGATGTAATTAGGTTATAAGCATGTGCATACTAGCATTAGCCCGTTCATAGATATCAAATTATCCGTCTAGATTCAATTTCCTGGATAATCGTTTTAGTGGTTTTCAATGAAATTGACTTTTTAATTATGTAATTTTACTCGTGTTATGCAAATTTGTAAGTAAACTCTCACGGAATTGGCCAATTGAAGCACTTAAGTGAAATGTGATTTGTAGATCAGTATGGTGTTCTAAGAGGGATATGTTATCCACAGGTACTTATTATATGTAATAATGGTGACCATTGTCGTTTTACTGAGATATTTTAAAATCTACTTAATGTATAGCATTTAAAGCAAACAAACAGTCATTTGGTTGAATTACACTATATAATCATGTAATATTTTATGTTTCTTAAGACAAATACTAGCGTTATTATTTTTAAAACTTATGTTCATTTTTTATTTGGTGTTTATATACATATGTAAAGGAGAATTAATGAACTCACTGAAGTTTTTAAAACACATTGATACACATAGATAAATAATAGCATCTCAGATATTTAGTCAGGTTTGAATTGAAGAGATATTGGTGGCGGAAGATGTATAAATTTAATAGTCGACAAACACTGAGTTTCATTAAATAAATTAGTACTAACACCTGTTGGTAAAATATTTGTACCATTAGCTCCTCATTAGAAGGACCATCTGCTTTCTAATCGTGGATTATTTGTCGTGTTTTGTGAGCGACCAATTGCTGATTAGTGCCCGATTCGAGAAAAACAACATCGATGAAATGCCTTTCTTTAATGGACGTCCACTATTTGTCTCGAGAATTTGTTTTAGTTTATAATTAAGTAAAACAGAAGCGAGTTTACTATGGCCCGTGCTCAATATAAAAATATATACGTATTTACCAGATTTACAATGATGTAAATGTTTAAATGAAAAAAAAAAAACTTTACAAACAATACATAACTAAAATGTTAGATACTTTGTTACAGAGCACGAATGGCATTTTACACAATGATATACTATTGATGCTTATAAGAGATTGCAAACTCATTTGAAATTAAGAATAGGCTAAAAAGTTAGTCGTACACAACCCATTGTGAAATGTATTAATTCGAAATTAATATTCTTGGCAACAGAACGGATATCCAATTAACAAAATCATAAATTATATTTGTATTAAATAAAAATATCTAGAAAAAATATCGACACTGATTCAATGATACGTTAGCGACAACATAAAAATAGAACATATTTTATTTTTATTAAACTTATATAATAATGAAAGGGAGTTTGTTTATTACCTTTTTGAACGTTAATCGTTTAAACAATCGTCATTAAATTTGGTATAGATACAAGTACACATGGGTTGGAGAAATATATAAGCTACTTTTTATCTCAGTCAATAAATATAACATATGTATCTCGGCCACACAAGCGAAGTCGTAGATAAAAACTAGCATAAATACAAACAGAAATTCTTATGTAATATAGCTAGTCTATTGTTAACAAAAATACTTAAATACTTAGTGATTTATCTAGCCTATTTTCAAGGTGAATATTAATATGAAATTGTGTATAAACAATTTAGCATATATAACATAGATTAATTACTCTGTGATACAAATAGTCATTAGCCACCTAAATACAATCTCTAATAAGTTTGATGTATTATACTTTGTAAAAGTAAATTCTTAATTCTTAATTAATTTATAAGTATAAATATAATAAAAAAAATATTAAATGTATTTAATATAAATACTTTAGTATTCGTTTATCAAAATATACGTTAACATCTACTAAAATTAAATTTATCATTAATAATCCAAATTTTGGACATTTAAAATGCATCTTTATTTATATATATGCTACGGAAAGAAATATCAAGTCATTAACCAATGTGGTAATATTCTCTTTATTATCTAATAAATAGAGAACTGTACCTAGCAATGAAATATTAACAAGTTTATATAATGAAGATATAATTTTGGTTTGCTTTTGTTGCCAACTGTACACTTGTAGAAGTGCTCTTGTAGAAATAATGTGTCCATCAAAGCAGCATTTTGTTCTATACTTACATACAATATTCACTCATGGAATGTTTGAGTTAGAGAATATATAATGGGAAATACTTACGATATATACCTACTCTTTTATATATTTATGCATGAACTTTTCATATAAAAATAAATAATATGTACGAAATACCGGACAATAGAATAAACGGACAATCTTGTTATTTGACATTTATATGGGTTTTACCGATGTAGTAAAAAGTAGAACCGCCTTTATCATGTTTCTTTAATTGTACTTGATAGCAGAATTAATGTTTAGTTTAAGTGCCTTACCAATAATTCAGAGCAATAAATATCATAACAGCATATTTTTGGGGTCAATTTCGTAGGAATTAATTCGCAGTAGTTGTCTATAATTAATAATAAAAAAGACAATTTTGAATTTAATATTTTATTTATTTCGTTTTCATTTTTACTGTATTTTATTTTAATCAGAGGGAGACTTTGTACAAAAGTCGTTTGGTTGGGTACCTCTGTCTCATTCGTGTTTCTACCATGAAGCAGTTGTATTTGCATGGTTGTGTTTCGGTTTGATGGGTAGGATATGGCAATGAATTTACAGGGTACAGAAGAATAACATACTGCTCAAGTCTATAGGCGACGGTTACCACTTTCCATCATGTGGCCGGTTGAAACACGAATGGGACAGAGGTAACCCAAGCAAACGACTTTTGTACAAAGTCTCCCTCTGGTGAGTTACAAGTTACTCTAACACGGAAGTTAAACCGGTAGTTATTATATTAACATATATAAAATCTATTGAAATTATCTGAATATAGAACGCAAAATCTACATTTTGTTTCGCAACAAGTAGATTTTTTTCTTGGCATCAGTGGTCATAAATTGAATATGGGACATTAGTCCCAGGAATACGGAAAAAAACGTAAGTAAAAATCTGTTCTGAATCGACGAGATAAATTATATGGTGGTAAAATAAAAAATCCGGTCAAGTGCGAGTCGGATTTGCGCAACGAAGGTTCCAAACAAAATCATCAAGATTAAGTTTTTTTGTGCAATAACTACAAACTTACGGTTTTCGGATTTTTTCCTTTACTTGTGCTACATGATATTGTTTTTTACTTCATGATTAATTAGGTGAACGGGAAAGAGCCTATAGGTTTTAATTCCCCTTGCGAATGTCAAAATATACATATGAATATAAATGGCCGTATCTTTTGATTGCGTCGATTTTGAAGCTTTTTTTTTTTTTTTTTTTTTAATCTACGTTTAATTTGGGATTTTTGTTTTTTAACATGTCAATCCCATAAAATCTAAACAAGTTTTCTACTATTACAATTATGACTAAACAATACTATTTACTAATTCAATTAAACACAAAGCAATTTTGGTAGTAGGAGCATGCATTATGCTCTGAACAATCCCCACATCATATTTATTAATATTAAATGTTTTTAAAAATGTTTCCCTTTCCCTTCGGTTCCTATCACA
Source organism: Galleria mellonella (assembly GCF_026898425.1). NCBI lineage: Eukaryota > Metazoa > Arthropoda > Insecta > Lepidoptera > Pyralidae > Galleria > Galleria mellonella. The sequence continues at coordinate 725,904 of NW_026442172.1, read as the reverse complement.
TTCCATCAATAGGTGCTGCACATCTTCAACTTTTCCACAGACAATGCAATTTGGTGAATTTTCTTTTTTCATTAAATATGCAAACTTTCTTGATGGATAGTGACCAGATCTGATTCTTAAAATTAACTTAATTTTATTTCTATTTAATTTACTTTCTAAAAACCAAGGTATCAGAAGAGGCTCACATTGAATTGTCTTATACCAAATACCTTTTGTTTTTGAACGCTCATCAAAATATTCTTTCCATTGGAATTGGCATATTTTTTTGAATTTAGGTAATACTTCCGAATAGCATGGATTAATATCATGTTGCTTACCACATGAAATTGCTGATTTTGCCAGTTTATCAGCCTCTTCGTTACCCTTTATACCAATATGAGCTGGAACCCATTGCAATTTAACTACATTATCGCGCAAGTAATATGCATGAATCTGGGCCAGTATAATATAGGCTATCGAAACACCTCTGTATCCAGAGGCGCATCGAGCCAAGTGTTGTATAGCACTTTTACTGTCCGAATAAATTACAATTTCCTGACAATTTAAACTAGCAGCGTATTTCAGCGCTTCGGAAATTGCAATGAGTTCAAGCGTCATTATACACACATTATTTTTAATTTTAAAACATTCAGACACACGTCCGGTTGGATCAAAAAATGCTGCTCCCTGCAAATCACCACTCTTTGCGCCATCCGTAAATAATATACGCCACCCATGGTATTTTTTATTAAGTTCCTCCAGTACATTGAATTTAAGTGCATTACTTTCATATAATTGTTTGGAACTTCTAACGGAATTTAATGTACTAAGAGCTATATTTTTTATATCGATACATGAAAGCCAAATATCTAAACTAAACAAACCAATAACACGAGATTGATGGACTTTTATATTCTTCGTTTTATTAAAGGATTCTACTAGAAGTGGTATTTTCTTTTTTTGCCAGTATTGTGTACCACAAAGAGAGCTAATTTGCTGCAATAAGTCAATCATAATATTGTCCGATAATGAAGCAGTTTTCAAAACATATTTGTATGCTAAGTATGCTCTTCTTAGTTGCAATGGGGGGACACTGAGTTCACTTTCCATTACATGTATTGGAGAACTTTTGATAAAACCACCTATTAATCTCAATGCCTGATTTTGTATTTTATCTAATTTTGATAAATGAACTTTCGCACTACTGTCAAACAAAAAACAACCGTAATCTAGTCTACTACGTATTATAGAGATATAAAGTCGTCGAATATGTTTAGGGTGTACACCCCAAGCTGATCCTGCCAAAACCATAAGCAAATTCAAAAATTTCGTACACTTTTCCATAACCTCATTAATATGTTTACGCCAAAGGAGACTCCTGTCCAACCATAAGCCCAAATATTTAACACTATCTGCTGAAGCTACTGAGCAGCCGTTAATAGTCAATTTAGGAAGAATTCTTCTATGACCTCGACTAAAAAGGCAAAATTTAGTTTTAACAACCGACAGCTGTAAACCTAAGTTGCTTAATGAGTCTATTATAGAATTTAAAGTTGATTGAATGCGTAGTTCGCAAATTTGTATGTCTTTGTCTGCAATATATATAACAAAGTCATCAGCATATTGTGAAATTTGCACTATATGGTCTAATGATTTACAAATTTTGTGAGTCGCTATATTGAAAAGAAAAGGTGAAAGAGGATCGCCCTGTGCCAAACCTTTGTTCGTGTATCTTGTGATTGTATTATCTCCGTTTTCAGATTTAATCTGTAGATGTCTCTCTTTCAAAAATGACCATAAATATTTACAGTACTTGCTGCCTACTTTTAGCTCATCTAGGATATTCAGTACACTCTCGATAATTACGTTATTGTAGGCATTTTCAATGTCTAAGAAACAGGCTAATGTTGGTTTATTATGAGAAAATCCTATTTGAATATAAGTCACTAAACGAGACAAGCTATCTAAACATGACCGGGACTTCCTAAAGCCTACCATGCACTGTGAAAATGTATTTTTTCTCTCGGCGAACCACTCTAAACGCCTCAACAACATTGTGTGGAAGATTTTACACAAGCATGTCATCAAAGATATTGGCCTAAATTTAGAGTTAGCAGAGGGCAAATCTCCATTTTTAGGCACAGGTAGGATTAGCACATTCCGCCATTGCCGTGGAAGATTCCCTGAGTGGAATATAAGATTGTATAACCGTAACAAGAATCTTTTACCTTCTATCGGGATATTATAAATCATACTATATGTAATGCTATCGTCCCCTGGTGCAGTATCTTTTTTTTTTAGACAACTTTCAAGTTCTTGCATTGTAAAATCTATTTCTAGCGTATTATTAATGGATGTAAAATTGGGATCTTTATTAGTAACCGAATCAGGGGTAAGAGAAAGCAATAATTCTTCTTTCTTTTCTATCGATATATAAGACTTAACTCCGCGAGTACCCTTCACCCATCGCATACGGTGCCACATTTCTGATGCAGAGACTTCTTCATCTATTGAGCTACAAAAGCTATGCCACTGGGTAGCCTTAGCTTGCTTTATAAGTTTATTAGTTTCTTGGATTTTTATTTCTAAATAAGCTAAATTATTAGGTGTTGGGTTACGGCGGAACTTACTAAGTGCTAGTCTTCTTTGAGCCACTGCAAGGGATAGCGATGGTTTCCAATAATTTTTAGGTTTAAATTTGGATACTGGGTCAGTACATATCTTAATTACAGGAATGCTTATATCTGCAGCTTTATTAAGTTGATTAAGTAGAAAGTTATACATTTCTTGAATAGAAAATTCATTATAACTAACGGATGCAAGCACTTCGTCACCAAATGATTCATCAAGGCTTTTGGTATACATTTTCCAATAAATTTTTTTATAATTGCGTTTTTGAAAACCATCGTTAAATTTTGGGATATTAATAGATGTTTTAATCATAAGGTGGTCACTGCCTAAATTTTCATTAAATACCTGCCAATCAAAGTTTAAGGCAATGTCACTAGACACGAAGGATATATCTGGGGACGTCTGTTGAAGGACACTATTGACTAGTTTAATTCTAGTAGCTATCTTTGTATTAAGAGCTATAAAACTATTCTCTAAAGCCGCATCAGCTAGCTGTACTCCTCTTATATCTGACCTTTGAGACCAATTACTATGGTGACCATTAAAGTCTCCCCCTATATAGGACTTGTTTGGAAACAGTGAGAATAGTTCATTCCAATCTGATAACTGTGTACGAACAGATGACGGACAATAAATAGACACAATATTTTGCAATTGATGACAGTTGTACAACCTTATACTTATAGCTTCTATCCCCGGATTTTGTAAGTTAATTATGTTTACCTGACATCGTAGAGACCGATGAACGATTATTGCCACTCCTCCGTAGGAGTCGTGTCTATCTTTCCTGTAGATATTATAGCCATTTATATTTACCTTATCTTTCACATCTAATCAAGTTTCAGATAGTACAGCAATATGTATTTTTTCTTTAATCAAAAATTCTCCAAAACATGTTAATTTTGGTTTTAAACTTTGCGCATTCCATTGAATAATATTGACAACAGTATGTTTAAGGGACTTTTCCATGTAAAAAGTCTATAAGCGTTCCTAACAACTTTTGGCCTGATAGTATGTTAATTAAACAACACTTAATTTCTTCAAATAACACCATAATGACACCACTAACTTTATCTTCAAAAGTGTCTTTTGACACCCACGTAGCATGAATTTTTAATAATATTTTTTTTAGATCGAATCTTCTTTGTCGTTTGTTTCCCTCTTCAATTATATTTTTCTCTTCTTCTACTTCCAGCTCCTCGTATTCCATGTTATTATCTTGTTTATTTTCATAATGTTTTTCTTTTGTATATTTTCTGTTTCTTTGTTTCTTTGTTTTCGAAACTTTAATTTCTTCTTCCGTATTTAACTCCGGGCTTAGCTCCCTACCGGTCTGATTAGTTGTTAATACTTGGCTGTAAGAGCGTCCTTTAGCATCATTACATGCTTGGGTATCTCTTCTTTCTATATCTTGACTGTTATAGATTTTCTTATTTTCAGTCAAATTTATTTTCTTAATTACTTGCTTTTTTACATCATTCACCATCTGAAGTGCTTGTCTATAAGGAATGTTCTCCCTGCTCATTAATTCACGTACTTCTTTTTCTTTACGGTACATCGGGCAGGTTTTATCCAAAACGAAATGTAGTCCTTTACAATTAAGACACCTGAATGTTTTTATCTCGCAATTAATATGATCTTTACTCCCACATTTTGGACATAACATTTTCTTTTTCGGGCAGAATTTTATATTATGTCCGAATTCCCAGCATCCTGAACATTGCGTGACAGGAAAAACGTACCTATCTACATTAAAATAACATTCGTAAGCAGTACTGAGGCAGTTCAGTACCTTGAAAACATATTCGCATAGTTTCGCTATCAACCCATTTGCCCTCTAGATCAAGTCTTTTGAGTCTTCTTATTGCCAAAATGTTAACTTCACTTTTTAGAACATCTAAAATATCTTTTTCACTAAACTCCAGATCTACACCCCTAATTAGACCGTAGCAAATTGAAGAATCGAAGGTTTTTTGACATTTGTATTCCAGTTCTCGAAATTTTTGGCAATTTATCAGTTTGTCAGCGTCACTATCACTATCAAATCGTATCAGGACTTTAAAGGGCGATTTGTACTTGATTCTAGTTATGTTATATATGTTTTCATTACGAAGAAGTTTAGCCATAGCCATTTGTTTAGGCAATTCTTTCGAAGATGTGATACATACTTCATATATATTCCCAATTTCCTCCGATATTGTCCCGTGTGTCGTCTGCGATTGTTCTATGGAATCACTTCTTAAATATCGCTTCGCCTTTCTTCTAACAATCGTCACAAAACCATCTTCACTAAAAGCATCATCTTCTTCACGTTCCTTTCGCTTCTCCAATCTTTTTTCTGAGCCACAATCCATATGGGAATTTTCTAATTCCGAAACATCATAACTTTTTCCTTCCATTAAGATTTCATTTAACTCCTGTTCACACTCGCGTATGATATCAGAGTCGTTTTCATCATTCCCATTTATAGATTTATCATCATCAATTACATCGGATTCCATATTTTTAATGTAGGTAGATTAAGAAAACTATTATATTAATTATACGTTCTCCGATACCTGCGCCGCGTACGCACCACACGAATGCTCGCGCAAGAGTGATTTTGAAGCTTTATTATTCACTTCTTTAAGATATTGCAGACCTAAGTATTTGATATTAATTTTAACTTGATACCTCCACGCGTTCCTAAGAAAAAGGATCTTAACTAGCGGACAGACGGACGGACAAAGTGATCCTTTAAGGGTTAAGTTTTTCTTTCAAGGTACGGAACCCTAAAAATATAAGGCAAGTTAAGAATCTTCTTATTCAGGAAGTTATTTAAAAAAGTTTTTTTCTTTTTTATACAGAGATCACCGTGATGTTTTGGATAGATGACGCCTGCTGGGCGCTTTTCTTCTACTCTGTTTAAAACGATAAGTAACCACAATGAATTATTTATATACGTGATATTATGTTGCATTAAAATAGTTTTTGTATGATACTTTATTTTAAGAGCCTACTTGTTTTTATGAGCTGGTTTCCGTCCCAATTAGGAAACCCGTCAGCTTAAGATTCTTGGTTCTGTCGCGTGCCTAGGTATGTCTGGCCATGCTTTTTGTAATCGATGTATTTTTTGAGTTGTTTCGTTATAGTGGCATTTTAATTATCATTATTGTTACATTTACTTGTTTTAATTTATCTACAGGTGATTATTGTTTTTTTTTATTATCATAATTAGTAACTACTAATTAATAGTAGCAACATTGAACTAATTATGAAAAATATGTTTAAGTAAATATATTTACCCATGAATTGCAGAATTTTTATCTATGACGAAAACCGAAAGTAAACGTCTACGTAGTTATGTATTTATCTATGATTATTGAAACCTATTTCAGTAGGTTACAAATAAAATTATTTTATTAAACTTTAAAAAGGCGTTATGTAAATAGGTAGATGAGTACAAATAAATACACTAAATTATTAGTTTTATTAAAAACATATAAATAGATTAATAAAAAGAATTTTAAACTAGTAAGTAGTATCTAATAATAACATAAAAAGTATATAAAATAACGTAAAAATAAAAGAATAAGAAAAAAATATCAACAGTTTCTCATAAGATTAATTGCTATGACAATTCATAAAGGCGTTGACATTATAGTTGTTGTAAACGAGCATTATCTTGAATCTTTAGTTCAAGTTTGACTGTAGATATTAACTATTTATAAAATGTGCTCGATATTATAATTATCATAATTCCAGATGAGATAGAGGAGACGCGCGTTTTGTCGATTGCTCCTGAGTTGAGCGATTATTTAAATCTTTATAAAAAAGTTCCTTTTCAATAACTTATAATATATATATATATATATATATATTATGAGCTTCCAATAATTAAAATTATTTTAGAAACATTAAACAATAAAGGAAGAAACAGGTTCTGTGCGAGGGAAAACGCGCGATTTCCCTTTAGATAAAATATCGTCGTATAATTAGTTTCGATAGTATCAATGTACGAGTATAACGTTTTTGTCGAATAATAATTATCATGGGTCATGCTGTATTGTAATTATTTATGTCAGTTTACTCACATTTTAAATTTAGGGATGACTGATTAGTACAATATGACGTTTTAATTCGGTGGATAAAGAGTACGTAAATTTGTTAGTTGCCAGTTGTTACAATGAATTAAAGGAACTACTTACTCCATAATCTATAATTACTCTTGTTTATTTACGATATAGGGGTTGTTTATGCCAGTAATGTTTGCATTTAAATTGGATTTTAACAGTATGTAACCACTTAATAATATAGCAAAATTATTCTAGGGTCTGTACACTTACATTGCCTGTGACCGATTTAAGATAGAGGCTCCCAAACATATGTGAGTCAGACTCCTATTTTAAAAAATATTCCAAGTTGCAACGTAGGATTTGCATTTTCTTAGATTCTGTCTCACACATACCACCTTTACACAACATGACTAGAAAGTTTAGGATTAATTATAATTTTAAATTGTCTTAATTAGTTCATGCCATTTACTATATTCTAAAGTACTCTTAGGTAAATATTCATAAGTCGGTACTCTTTGCGAGCTATTTTGCGTAAATGTGTCTTCACGATACATACACACCCCTCACTTTGAAAACTCATGATCACATATTGTTAAATATAGCTCTGATCATTTAGACTCGTTTCTTGCACGTTATAATATTGTTATCGCAGTGTATAATATAATTATTTACTGAGATAACATCTGATTTCTGGATCGAAGACAGGTACTATTATCATTCTGATACGAAACGCAATACGGTATCAAGTTTCAGCCGGTTGCAATGTTCTTAATGGGTTAATGCGTATGGTAGACTTATTCCGATTAGCTACATCGCGACAAGACAAAATATTATTATCGAAACGTGTATATGTGTAGATAGAGCTACTCCTCGAATAGAGTATAATAAAAAAAATATATTGTTATGTAGCTTGTTATGTTAGCTGAGATTTATTTGTATTCCTGTTGTATGATCGTAGTACATTATGTAGATTTTCAGGAACATGGCATTATCTGGTACAAACAAATTTGTGTAACAAAAACAAAATTTACAATTAACTTATGTCTTCAGGAAAATTAATATAAAAGTCATAATTCTATTTTCAACCGATTTCAGAAAGAAGGGATTACTCAATTTGGTTGTATTTTTTATGTTTTTTACCTCATAACTCCGTCAGTTGTAAAACGATTTATTTTTTTATCTGAAAGGATATCCTTACAGATTGGTCGCATAGAAATTTTATCAAATCAGTTAAATAGTTTACTTTTAAACTAAAACATATGGTTTGGGCACAGTTAAAATCGGGTTTTGTGAAGCACAATCTTAATTATTTAAGCTACCATGTCATACGCTTTTAATGAGTAAAACTTTGCTATTTATGATTATATTATATATAACAGAAAATTCCAATTTGCTCATCACCACTGCATGCTACAATAAGCAATTTATCGGAGTTTTCATCATTAATAATTACTTAGTATGAAAGAGAATTATTTTTTATAATTTAATAATATGATTTTAGTATTTCGAATTAAACTACTTTTTCAAAAGATTGTAGTGTCGTTTACTTAAAGGTTTTTAGATATTTAGCATATATCTTTATTCTTATGTATATACTCAGCTCTCAAGAGCCAACACATAATAGCATAAAAAACCATAGCATTAAATGTCTTTCGGATTTTTGCATACTACATTAAAATGCAGTTCCTAAAATAATAGAAACGTATCAGAGTACTATGGGTATCACGGTGTGATGTTAACGTATATATGTGGCGGTTATCACTTTTTACCGGGTGGACCATCAGCGTATTTGTCATAAAAATATTATGAATAATTAGACCGTTATAAATAAATTTATCTATATTTATTGTTTGTTAATAAGCATATTACTTGATAATGCTTGAACGGATTTGGCTTATTTTTTATTATGTGCATAATAGTCCAATGAAAGTATTCTTGGAAATAAAAAACATGGAGAGACAATATATGTTGAACCTTTTAATTAGCAAATTAACAGCGAAGTTTTTTTGCCGAAAACCATTACATCATTATTTCAAAAACACAGAATGGGAGGGCATCATAATTTTATTTAATTACAAATGTCGACATTTAGTTAACTGATATAATTATAATAAACATTTTATCGATATCGTTGTTTTACTTGGATAATTTTGATATTGGTCAATCATGTATGTAAATCGATAAAATACGAGTACAGGTAATCGTCTGATTGTAATTACGGGCCAGTCGTGCAATGCAAGTTCATTTTTACGTGTCTTTGGGCGTTTCATACCATGTGCGCTTCAAATTACAGTATGAATGGCCCCAATGTTCTTTTTCAGTAGATTTTATATTTCTGATCACAATGTGAATTGTCCATAGATTTTTATTTATACCTCAGTTTGAAACTTAATGCTTTATTTCAACAAAATAACCTGAAAAAAAAGTAAAAAAATATTAATTACATTTCTTATATGCAGTTAATATTTATTTTGTACAAAATATATAAATAAATATGATCTGAATATGATTTGGATCTGTATTTAAATTTAAAATATTTTTATATATTTCATTCATTTTCATTTAAGAGTTTCCTCTTGTCGGTGCAACCTTTTTATATATAAAGAAACTTATTTTTTTATATTTTTTAATGAAACGCTTGTAACTTAAAGCATGGAAATTATTATTTATATTACACGAAATTATACAAATTTTGTGTAATATAGAGATGGTTTAAAAATGGTTTATTCATCAGGCGAATTGTAATATGTACTTATAATCAAAATTCTGTATACGTTACGTAGTGAGTTATACACATACATGTCATTAAATACGTATACATGTCATTAAAGTCGATCATTTCACGGTACTTTATAATGATGATTTTTGATTTGCAATGCGTAGGTATGTCATAAATTAAAGAATGGAATGTAAATGCTGAACATTTTGTATGAGATGCAAAGAAAATGCAAATTATAGATAATCATTTGAATCATTTTATTTTATTTTTAGTGATTTAACAATATTATTTCACACTGTGTTTTATTATTTAGACAAGTATTGAGATTTTTCCTTTATGCAAATTTATTAATTATTAACGATCCTTAGGTTGAGCAAGTGTGTAGTGCATAATTTTACATGCGAGTATCATTTTCCATCATGTCCGCTGTCAGCTTGTTTGCAAAAGTCGTTTACTTTTTGTTAGAAGTTACTAATGTCGTCTTCTATAACGAGTGATTATTATATCTTGTCAAAGGAAACACAACCGTTACAAATAGTTAAATAAGTAAGGTTTGCTAGTTGTAATTTGTGTTACACGGTTATTTGAATTGCCTGGTCTTCAAGTTAGAATTTCCTCTGTTAAGAAAACTACATACGACCATGGGAGAAAACTCAGAAAAGTTGGTTTCCTAAATTAGCCCTATCTGGAATCAAACTATAATTTATACAAAGCAATGACCGTGTTATAGTATATTACCAGCAAGAGACAAATAAATAAACGTCCTTTTTACATTATGTCTATACGGAGTAATTCAAAGTATTTTGCAATGTTTGTTAAACAGGAAAATGGAGGGCGAAAATTATCAATATTTCTTTTATAGAAAACTTTAGTTTTTGTTTCAAGAAGGATTTGTTACGTTTTCCTTTAGATGGAAGTCGTAGACATCGATTTAGAGGGTTGGGCCACGTGCCTGTCTGTGGGCCAGCAGATGTCTCGTGACACCTGCCCTTGCCACTTCACCCATCACTTTCTATTTAACACAAATCATATATAGCCATCTCTCTCTGGATGTGCTTATTTTTATATAATTTATACAAAGTGACGGTAACTAGAATGAACCTCAAGGCAGTTATAATGACCAGTACATACCTACCTCAGTAGTGTTATTAATTGCGTAAGTACAGCACTGTACAGTCCTTATAAAAAAGTCACTATTTTTATGAAACAAGTATTTATTACTTAGCAATATTACTAGTCCGATAAGCATGTTTATTCAAGACATTGATTTATTTTATCAAATTTTCGTGTTTTCTATATTCACTACTTTGGACCTCTCCCAGTATTAAATTTTTTACCTTAACATCATTTTATCTATTACTAAAAAGAAATAAAAATACTGTTTCCGCTTGAAGTCAGTTACGGTAACAAATTAAACTAAAACTTAACTACGTAGAAGACACCAGAGGAAGACTTTGTACAAAAGTCGTTTGCTTGGGTTCCTCTGTCCCATTCGTGTTTAACCGTAAAGCAGTTGTGTTTACATGACTGTGTTTTGGTTTGAATGGTGGGATATGGTGTGAATTTACAGGGTACAAAGAAATAACACCTGAGTCCTCAGGAATGGCAACGCATGGGGGGTATCATGGGCGAAACAGTACTCTGTTATGTCCATTGTACTGCTCATGTTTATAGGCGACGGTTACCAATTTTCATCAGGTGGGCCGTCAAAAAAAAAGAGATATTGGCTATCAACACTTTTGTGATGAAGATGGTAAATTATTTATTAAAATTATTTGTCTGTTTATTTTATTTTAGAGGAAAGAATTATTATTAATTAATTCATCCTACATTTTTTATAATAGTACCACATGTGACTACATATCCTGAATCATCATAGAGAGATCATATGTAATGAATGAAAATGTTCTACTTTCTACGGTTGTATAATTCCGTTTCACTTAATGATTTTTAAAGTTACTTTTGAAGGTCTAAAGTTATTTTTTTTATTTTATATAAAAATCCACAGCTCTTAAAAAATAACTTACGTACTAAGTCTCTTATGAATACAGCCAATAACGGTTTTTATTTATACAAACAAAAATTATTATTCCAAAGCGAGGTAGACTAAATTGAATAGGATGAAGGAAAGACGTTAAGGGAAAAGCCTGATAAAGATGTTCCTGAAATATCTTTTTTATTATTAAGTTAGCTGTGCCATCTCAAAAAAGATGGGTAAAAACAATATAAAGACTTCTATAAAGTTAAACCAAAACAGATTGGGACTATAATATCAGATCATTGAATCAGTTACTTGGAATTTCCGAGTTCCTAATAGACAACAAGTCGTCCTGACACTATAATCCTTCAGATATTACTATGTAGTAATATCTGATATATGTATATATAAACTTTAGATAAAAATAATACAAAAGTTTCTAATCTTTTTAAATTTAAATATATGTTCTTTTTTGTAATAGTTAATCAGTGATAAAATTCCAGACCAGTTACGATGCGTATCTTTGCAGCTAGCGCCAAGCAAAATTAAATTATGTTTATTTTAAAGTATTTTACAATTAAGTTAATTCAAGCTTAACCACGATGGGCCTTAATGTAAAAAGTATAACAATATCTTTGCAAGATAAGGCATTTACTTTGGGTAATATCACCGCAAGTAATCTAAATTACCTAAAGAATCCCTGTCAGTGTTTGGATATGTTGAAGTAATTAATTTTTAATTAGATACACTTTGCTGATTCCAGGTAGCCGAAGTTGAAGCGATCACCTCAGTACAGAAAACCCAATGTTCGATCGAAGCAGGTGCATGTTTATTCCATTAAAATTTAATACAGATGTCGCGTGCGCCGCTTTTTTACATTGCGACGCTCCATTATAATTAAAGAATATTATTTTGTCGTAAAATCGAGGAGTGCGCTTGCTTGTGACCGCCACGCGCTGTAAGTGCAATCCGATCCAACGGGACTATTTGGATGTTATCATTATTACTTTATCAGTTCAAGATGTTAATGAGAAAAAAAGGAATGACAGTCAGCTTGTCTGGACTTATCAAAGATATTCGTGAACATTTTTACATTTAATTAGAGTGATAATGTGGGTATACATTGATTTAATTTTGTCCACAGAAGAAATAATTTGGCACTGAAAGCTGGCGAAAAATAAATGGTTCGTTGGACAGAGAACATGATGACAGTAGCCTAGAGGTCCATGTGTAACACATGAATCTTTAAATTACGAATTCTTATATATTTCCAATGATATATAATTATCAACAATATTGAACATAGATCTCCCCTCTGGATTGGCATTAATATTCAAAGTTCAAAGTCACGTGTGTTTTCTGCTTCCGGTACAAAAATTTTATTATTTAAAAATAGTAAATTGATACTATAGAAGGCTCTGCCTATCTATGTATTTTTTTTCTAAACATTATTTTAGTTCCTTCTTTTGTTTTGTATTTTCTAATATTAAATAGAATTAATTATATATTATAAGAATTATTAGAATTTAAACCCCAGACTCAAGACCGTGAATTCTATTTAGATCGACAGTACATACAGTGCAAGTGTGTCAAGTGATAATAACACTATTAATAAGTCTAATTTATGGCCATAGACATGTTGCATTAAAATACTATTACCTATGGTAAATACTTCCTTCTTCTAAAATTATGCTCGTGAGTATCAAAATAAATATATTGTTTTTAAAATAGGTATAAATAACATTGAGCGATGAAATAATTTTTAATAAAAATTTGCTATTTGTTATCATTGATTCCAATAATATCTGGAAACTTAAAAGTTTAATAGGTTTATAAAAAAAACTAAGAAGGATAAATCCCATTTTATGAGGTTTTGGTAGATACTTATTAAATGTATTTTTAACACTTGAGTATGCGATATGATGCTTAAGTTGCTTTTTATCGTTGAAGTATTTTAATTTTAAAATTACTTTCGTTTGCAATCAGAAAACCAGTATGAGGACTCATTGCCTCTTGCGAACGAGAAAAACTTTTTTTTCAATATCTGTAAAACAAAATAAGCAATTATGGGACTTAAAGATATTTGCTGTTTTAATTACAGATTTTATTTCGTTCAACTTGTTTTTACGTGACATCGTACTGGTGGTTTATGTTTTAATGATCACAAACTGATCTTATGTTTTCATTTCGGATAGCTGAACTCTTTCAAGTACAAAGGCACTTAAAAGTATACTTTATCACTATCAGTTATTGGATCATTATTTAACTATATATTGCATAAATGTAGATGTAGTAGCAGTCTCATATGTTGGCACTTTAGTTATCTTCATTGTCAAGGTTTTTTTTTTAATTATATTACCTTGGTGTACTTTAGGTACCTATTAAATAATATATCAGGATCAACAAAACCTTGACGATTGTGCCTACAATGTTTTTATTTGTTTCTCGACATATTATAGTTCCTGTGAATTGTCATTGATTTAAATGTAGAACGGGAAGGCGAACATTTTCCCGCGCCTGCGCAGGCGCCGCGGGCAGCGCCCCGCCCTCCATTGTACCCCTACAATGCGTCGTACCTCACGCTAACGAGCCCTCCAAGCAAACCAGACACATTTGTAAAAACCGCAATAAGCGTTCCATTTCGGCATATTGTTTTGACATATAATAAATATTTGTAAGATTACACCGCAGAGATTGCGGCTCTGATTTTAAAATTGCGTTCGTTTTGTTGTGGTGCCGTTCGGCTATTGTTTTGCGGTAGGCGTCCGCCCGGACCGCGGCCCTATAGTGTGCAACCGGGCTGAGACCGTGTTACACGCGGTTGCGTTCGGAAGCCCGTTTGAGCATATGCTTTTTGGTAACCATTGAGATGTTATCTGTATTCGAGTTTAGAAAACGATGATCAAATTTTAGTGTAATACTTGTATGTAAGAAGCTATATTTGCGACTACTCTTTTGAGTATGAGTATACTTTATTTGCATTATACAATATAGGAAATAAGCAAGGCAATTTACAAACGCAACGATACAATTGTATAAGTACAGTAAGGCGGTCTTATTGCTGAGAGCAATCTTTTCAAGACAACCTTAAGGTAATGGACTAATTATTGTACAAGTAGGTATGATAGTACTGTATAATTAAAAAAATAATTATATGTATATATATACATATCAATCAAACAAAATTATATAATCCCATGCATATATGTTAAATATGTACCTAATACTGGGATATATATTAATAATTATAGGCACAAGAAACACAAACTATCATAAAATATATAACTATATAAATACATAAATAAAGAATTCCAATTTTTGTAATGAAGAAATCAGATAGAGAAAAGATAATCTTTCACTTGTCGTTTGAAAGCATCAATGGAATAATGAATTCCATAACTTAATGCTAGAAACAGTGAAGGAATTGTGATAAAATTTAGTGGAATGAGAATTTATTTAAATTACAGTCCTTTAATTCCTAAAAGGCGGACTTAATATTAATAGCATTCATAACTCGTAATTAACGCAATAAATTGAGTCTATTTTTTTTTTATTTTTGAATTAGTTTTGACCCCTATAAGAAAAAAAAAAACAAATTGATACGATAGGTGTCCCTAGGGGACAAAACAACATTTGGCAGGTTGAGTGGCAATATTGTAAAATTGAATCCATATTATTTAACATTATAATTTTGAGTACGAGTTTTCCCGTAATAGGAAGATTGTAGCCTATTATTATTCCACTGGTCAGGTGACCTTTGAATGTCTTTAAGATTTGTCTCGGGATGTTTTTTTTTTTTATGGATAATAATGAAATGGTAACCCCGCTTGCGCTATCGGTATTCACTGGCGGGGCACCAGTGAGAAATGCTTGGAGAGAATGAAAGGCAGGTTAGTTAGTCTATCGTGTCGAATTCAATGATAAATTACCCACGATAGTTTCCAGGGGGAACCGCGTGGAGGTTGACCTGATAGGGTATATTGATAGCAATGAGAACTAACCTCCTTATTACTAACAATTCTTTACCCCCTGTCTTGGGATGTTGACCTTTGAAGCCTTTGATTGGTCTTTTTTATGTTACTAGAAAATATAAATCTTATCTATTTCACAACCAGAAACAAAAAGGACAATGTCCTCCGTGAACACAGAAATACGTATTACAAGAAATATTACCTCTATACAAAAGAAGTACCACGTAATAAATATGAATTAGAATTATCTTCGTACATATGTGTAAATTAAAGTGAATCAGTGCCCGCATTGCTGCCGCCAGCATAAGTCACTGGCAACACTGCACGTCTCGCAAATTGTAGGGTGCAACACCAGTTAGCGCCTCGTAGGTGTCAGTGTTGCCATAATTCGCTGTTCGACTCGCCTCGGGCCGCTGTCGTCACGTGTTGCCATCTAAATACTTTTATTATTGAGGAAATATGTTGGGTTTCCTTACAACAATGAGGTAGGATATTACGCCCAAATAAACGAGGTGTTGAAAATTACAGAGCGCTCGGAATAAATGAACGTATTAGTGATCAAAGTGATGGTTTCGCGTTTAAAAAATACAGATACATTATAGTACATTTTGCACTGCTGTTACGTATTTTTTTAAGTATTTATTTCAAATTAAGATAACATGATGCTTTGTGTTAACCAAAATTTACTTATTGTTAAATTTACTCGGTGAAATATCTTGAGCGTGAGAGTCTTGAGCTGCAAACAGACACACACTTGACTTAAAAGTATTATTATTAAAAGTATATATTTTTTTCGCATGTTTAAGCATTGGAATAGAGAGGCATTAATAAATTCACAACGCCCAGTGTGATCGACGACAGCGCGCCAAGCCACATATCTCCCGGCCGTGTCACACTTCATGTCCGCTTGTCTGCCCTCATGTCCACCACGGCGCACAACTTTAAAGCAGAGACGGTAGCTATGTAATCGAGCACGATCGCACAGATAATGTTAAACAATTCAACATGCGGCATGTAGTTGCACTTATTTGCGAGGAGAAATAAAATTAAGCGTGAGCTACTCGCTCAGTAAAGAACTGTCAGGATTGGTATGCGGTAACTGACAGTATTAGGGTTGAGTGTCATGATGTAGCTTAATATAACACTTCTTGATATTTAAATGCAAAACTTTTTATATTTAAGTTATTTAAATATATATCGGTAACCTGTTTTAGAATAAAATTTATTATATAATTGTTTAATATTTTTGATATTTTTGCCTATTTATATATATCTTTCAATAATGAATATCTATGTTTAGCCATAATTCATGATTAAATAACATATCGGAATTCACAATAAATATTTTGTTTAACACGTAATTTTACATCAAATAAAATATAAATAAAAGGTGATGTAATTAAGTTTTGAAAATGTAATGTACAAGTTACAATAATTATGCTTATGCTTATTATTTTTATTTAAAAAATCTTATTATTAAAAAATTGATTTTAAAATAATGTTGAAGATCAACAAACATGTAATAGTAAATTATTCAACGATTAACGAATTCATTAAAAAGAAGGAGATTTCTGTCTCGAAGGGAAAACAGATTAAATCTTATTCAATCACTGTACGTGCCTTGGAAGCGAATGTCTCTTGATTCTAAGCAGATTAAAGTCAACTTTGAGGACTCTTCAATGGAGCGCCCACTAAAATCCAACTCCTCATTTATATTTAAAATATTTCCCAAAACTTTTGGTAGTGCATTTGTGAATAGACAGTTTTTGTTTATCCTTCAAAACGCATTATTAATAGGAGATGTATTATTATAATTATGACTTATGTTTTGGAAGTTCTTATTCGATTGTATTCGAAAATATTCGACTAACGAGATCAATGGGATTTATAAAAATATGTCACATGGGGATTGTTTCTGAAGTAGGTGAGTTTCTTCACACGTTAATAAGGCAGTTTGACTTTGAGATTTACCCTAAACTACCGGCCATAAATTGTGGCAACATCAATATTGTATGACGAGATTAATGCCCATGTTCGGATGGCCATTAGGGCTGCATAATCCCATTGTGTTTTTTATTCAGCTTTGAAACGGAGCTCAGCGCCGCCAAAACGACGTCAGCCAGTCGGAAGGAGTGTTTAAAAAGTGATGAATTTATTTATAATAATCGGAGTTCATTTAAATGAAATGCAACATTTTAGGTGACATTTATTTAGTAAATATTTTTAAATATGTTTTATATGATAAAACAAAGTTTACTCATTCATGATATTATATTAGGCTGCTACATGTAGTTTGAAACAAATGAATCGATTCAGACGTATCATTGGCTTTCATAATTCATTTCATATATCAACGGTAGTCACGACGTACCGTTTGAGGCGCATGGGACCTATAGTCGGAGACTTTAATGCTCAACCATCTTTCATATCTCTGGCTCCATTGAAAACTTGCTTGGCGTCCGACGACACTTCGATTAGATTTATGCACATGTAATCTGGTAGGCTTCTGTAAATGGACGAGTTCTCACTACTCGCAGAGACAGTCCTTTGAATTTATTAGGAACATTCAGACAGATCCAGCTGACTCGAGCAAGCCCACTTTAAAGAGTACCGAGGTTATTGTTTGATTGCTGATTTATGTAGATTGCGATTATCGTTGTCGTGTTCCCCTTTCAGTAAATATTGGTAAGTATAATAATTTTTAAATAATCATTTATTAAATTCGTAATATTGAATAATTTTATATTAAACTATTATATGAAGAATCTGTCATTGTATAGTAATATATATAACAGTATTACCAAATCATTATAAATATTAGGGGTATTTATTTCATTTAAGAGATTAGTATCGAGACCGTAGTCAATAGATTTCTCGGTTTTATATTATATTTAGTAGCGCGGCCGTCATTGCTTCTTTTATCACTGCGTGAATTATGAGCTATGTAACATTTTATTAAGTCATAATTTTGGCCGGAACGAAACGCGGTCCCCGAAGCTTTATTCGGGATTCTTATCGAGTTTCTTAACTATAAATTCAATTTGGGGTAACGTTTAAAATTATTAAACATCTAATAATCTACCTATACAATTAGTAGTATGACATAATTATCATACCATTACATCTGTAATGTATTAATGCCTGGTTTCTGTTATCAGTGACTACCATCGGTAAGCTACCGATAGAATATTATTAACAGTAATTATATAAAAAATGTTTATAGCTACTGTTTAATGTAGTATTTTAATAGTATTCATAAAAAAGAAGCAATAGATAATTAATAAAGACATTTGGTTATCAGATATTTAAATATTGAATCATAAATTGAAAGTAGAGAAGTAGCCGAAGCTTGAAAGTTTATTGCATTTGTCTCTGATAAATGTCGTCTCATACAGACAAATAGCTGCTCACTCCTTAACAAATTGCTAAGCATCGCACAGCGTGGATCCCAAGAATGCCACTGAACCATTTCTCCTATAAGGCAAAAATGTAAACAACTCGCTACATGTAATGAATATTAATTAAAGAAGCTTTTGTGGATACTGAGAAAAAAATTACATGTATACTTATAAGTATATGTTTTACTCCCGAAAAAGTAAATGTCATGATGGATTTTAAGCAGTATTTTTGAATTTTTTAAATAATGTATCTAAACAGAAAAAAAAAATTACACGTATAAGTGGTTAAATCTAAATGACACGGTATGGAAGCTGTGCGATATGCCGAAGATTGACGTTATCAGCCGGCGGCGTGACACACGGTTGAAGGTTTATTTAATCAAGGTACTATAACCTGAACCCTGAGGCCGGCACAGCAATCCTGCCATCTCAATCTCAACTGCCTCTGTACAATTGCATATTGTCCTCGGGTGATAGAGGATTTAATGGAATTTCTTCACGGCTATCATTCGATTATAACATTGTTTGAAATCAGTAGTTGTTTTACTGTTTGCGCTCCAATCTTGGAGATCGGAATTCCCTTTCAACTTGTGATTGTTATTATATAAATCGTTATTTATTATTTTGATTGTTGATATTTTTATATGTCATAACAATATAATTTTATTCATGAAATGATACAAGAAAATGTTTATACATCTGATGATACCCATTTTGATAGATATAAAGTATTCAATGAATATCATTATCTTTAATTAATTCAGATTTCTCATCTGAATAGCTTAGAGTGACCTCTTAAAGAACAATGATTACATATGATATGATGAACAATGACACAATCTTTTAAAATTTGTTGACACATTGCAGATTTATATCACGCATATGTGTAAAAATTAATAAAACATTCATAATAATGTAAAAAAAAAAGAATTTTTGAAAGAAACTTAATTTGCAGAAATAAATGAGGATATAAATTTTAAGATTAAACAGATTTTTTTTCAAGAATGTCATAAAATAATGTATGAAGAGATTAGTGAAAAATATCGACTTGTTTTTATTATATATTTGACGGAAATACACCAAAGCGAGTATTATTAGATATAAGAATATTTATTTGTAACGATTCACGAATAAAGTTATACTGTTATGGCATACGAATATATCACCAGAATGAGAAGCTGACATAAATACATTATAAAATTACTCTTTTAATAATTTATCTACGGGATATTAAAAAGCATTAATTGTTCTTAAATTAATTTAATTTTAATTCATTAATTTCTTAAATATTTTGCGTAATAATGAAATATAGAATTTGATGAATATTACAAAGACTGTGATTTTCTTTTGTGTAAAATTTTTGACGATATTATTATCTTATGTCCATCTAAGAGAACTAACTTACATTTCTATTAAACATGACAATTACAGTTCATAATAACTTAATGTTGAAAACGTATAAATAAATAACATTTTATACAACATGTTAATAATTAATAAGAAAAATTAATTATGTACATTCGAAATAATACATTTTATACAGATTCTCGTATATACTTTAGATTAGTACGCAAGGATTTGCCCATTGTTCTTTTTCATGAAGCCTTCAAGGGCTTACCGATTTGCTCGGAGGGTAGTATAAAATTTGTATAACAAATTAGGGGCGTGGTCGGGATCCGTCACAGTGGCGAGGGACGCGGCGTGGGGTGCTAGATGGGTGGCCCTCAGCTTATGGAACCATATGCTTGCAAACACCAAGATAAATGCCTGTGTAGGATACATCTTTCAGATTAATCTTTGTGTTGAGAAATAGTTTAGCAATACCCTTAGGCTAGAGACTATTAACGCAGAAGTGGAACTACTCTTATTTTCAGAGAACAGTTAAAATAACAAAAATTTCGATTGATTCTAGGACTAAACATTCGGATAATTGTTTTAGCACTTTATGGACATATTGTCGGCACTTTACTTTAAATGAGTCATATGCCATTTTAAGATTTCAAGTTGTATAAAATATATAAATAATATGGTACACTTTTGTAACAGAATTTATGTGTAATTCCTTGGGCAATTCCTTTAAAAGTTTATCTTATCCATTGCTGTAGTATAAAGCAATGAGGTGTGTTATGTTTTGGTTAGGAAATACAGCAACCAATGAGGTTGCCGTATACTATACCGGATACCGGTATCTTCTCTAAGGTTTGTAGCATAATATTTTATTTTCTCAGAAGATGTGACAGCCACACATGGGTGTCATGGTCGGTAGCGTATATTCTTTGATATCTATAGTACTATTGATGTATATACTCGTGGCGGTTAATATTTACTTAACATCAAATGGATTCATAGCTTGTTTGTCACTTTCAGTAGTATAGAAAAATAGATGCTGCTTAAAATTGATGCAAATATAATTATTATTAACTATTATGGATTTTATATCAACGCTGAAGATACATAGGTTAATTCATTGAAATAACAAGTTAATATAAACTTAGTTACGATCCAGATAACAACAAACTTGTAAGCTGTAAGATAATATTGGTGTAATAATATATTTACTGCCCTTAATTTACTTGCAACCTGCAGGCATTGTCTTAATTAATCTTTGCAATGTCTACTTTTACTTTAGCTTAAGGGTTCACTTTGATTATTATTTTAAAATCAATTCTTTGTTATACTATTACCATTAATGTTTTCTTAGCAAACAGCTTTATAGTAATATGTTTACGAGAGCATTTGAAAAGTTATTTCTTGGATAGAATTGAGATATTTTTTCCAAGACATTTCATTATTGACAATTCACTGTCAATGCGTTTATAAAATAACGAGCAATTGTTACAGTGGAAAGTAATTTTCATTTTACTTCCTAATTTAACTAATTTTTTAATTTAACCAAAGAATAATAATAAATAATGTTATTGGTTTGATTATTCACTAGTTTCATGCTTTTAACCATTTATTATTTACCAGTTGTATCCTACAGCTTCACTCGCGTGAAACCAGTACACAAAGTATATGCTAAGTTAGGATATAACCTATCCATGTACAAAATTTCATTCAAATACATTTAATAGTTTTTACGTTAATGAGTAACAAACATCTATTCATCCATCATTCCGCCTATCGTTATAAATTTTCGCATTTATTATATTAATAGGATTTAATTTATACAAAGAATATAATTAATTGATAAAAGACTTAAGAATTATATCAATCCAAGGTTGTTTATTAAATTCGTATTTCTAAAAGACTAATATCGATGAAATTTGAATATCAAACAATGGTTTGGTAAACGTTATTGTTCTTGGTTGTTTGTTAAAGTTTTGAAATCGTTAATAACATATATTTGTTAAACGGAGCCGCTCCAGCGGCTTAGCCGAGAATCCAGCCACCTTTAGTGGCGCAACGTAGTATTAAGCTATTACTTATATAGGCAGTTATTCGTTTTCGGCTAACAAATAAATATTGCTTAAAATGATGCGCTGTTTCTTTATAGTATCAGATCTTGATACTTGAAAGTTATAAAAAATATTTTGGGAAAGTATGTATATATATGAGGATGAAGTCGAATTAGTTGGCCAACTGTGTGAATTTTACAAGAATTAATAGTTTTCTTGAGGATCATGTTCAGGTTGATCGGATAGAGGGAATTGCTCTCTTCCGATTCTCCCAGTAAGGTGATGATAATTGATGCTTAATTCGATCCGACTAAAAATATTGTTAATATTGTCTAAAATGATTATTCATGAATTTTTCATATAGGAACTCAAGAGTAAAATGAACTGTATGAAGTTTATTTTAAGGCTAAAAATCGACACCTGAATGCTCTTATTGACGATTCTAGACTCGATTGTGGTTCTACCACAAACATGTAATATAAATTAAATATGTGTTTTTGTAGTTTACTCTATTTTCTAATTACTTATTTATCCTTGATGTTCTTTTAGTAGCGGCTCATGTAGATATTATTAGTTCACAGTATAATGATTTGTCAATGAACCTCATTTTTAATAATTGCAACAACATTGATATTTTTTTAAACATAACTAAATAGTTAATAAAAGTAAAGACGTAATATTACTGTTTGAAACTTTATTATGAAAACGAGTCTTATAGAAAGATGAATATTGTAACTTGTAGTGAAAATAGAAAGCTTCCAAAAAATTATAGTGCAAAATTTAGCAGAAATAAATTTACTAGAAATAGATTACACAGAGAAAATAATAACCAACTATTACTAAAAGCGATTTATTTTAGGTAACCTTTGGTTAGAGAAGAATAATTAATTATAAACAGTTTGTTCGGAGGCACAGTAATAATAATGAAGATAATAATAAACAAATTATTATTTTATAGCTTGTTATATGTCATTATAATAAAAATCACGTAGCATATATTAAATATAAAGTGCTTTCACATATTTTACAGTTTCTACAATATAAATAACAAAACCTGAATAATAAGGCAGTCTTAAGTAAATATAAGATAAGTATCAAAACTATTCCTTACAACTAACAAGTTTACGTCCAGAGAAATCAAATTAACTGATCCAGATATGCAAATATAATGTTTGTTTTAAAGTAAAAAAGTATTAATTTGCGGCAGATATGTTGAAGATAATCCAGTAAAATCGGGATCATATTTCGCTCTTCAAATATCCTTAGGGTATTTTGCACAATATTTCGTATTTAATGTATTTGTATTGTTAAAAATAAATATTGTGCACTATTTACACACTTTTTAGCTAATTTTATTATTAACTAATAATAAAATAAAATTTATTGAAGTAATTAAAAAAGGTTCTCTCCGCTGTCTTTATCTGTTTCCATCCATATAGAATATGTATATATATATATATATATATATATATATATAATTTATTGGGTCTAGATTAATTGTAAACAGTACTTGATGAATAAAAAGCCTAAAATATGTTGTTTTAAAGAAAAACTGTTCGGGTTGTGAACCTAATTGAGATAAATTGTGTTCAAGGTTATTTTAATTAAGATTCTTGTTAAATACTGTTCTTGATTTATGGTTGTGGTATAAATGTGTCTGAAGTAATTGGCAGGTTTTAACCTGTTTTCGCACAGGCAAATTAGTAAGTTACATTATAATATATACATACATTTATATTTATAAATATATATACTTGATATCAGCCTTTACTGTCCAATGCTGAACACGTCTCGCCCTATTGGATAGATGTGTTGTATTGGAGAGAGGAGAATGGGCGGATTGGAAATCACAGTTAGGCTTTGGTGATGTTTTAAGAGAGACGCTGCTGTCCATTCCTTGACTGTTAAATACTCTTAGTCGCTTCTTACGATACCCACGGGAAACAAAACAGTGGTCCATTCTATTCCGGATCCACACGGTAGGATACATCTTCTTATATGAACAGATTTAATGTCTGATTGTATGATTTCCTGATAATTAAAATCTATAAAAGAGACTATAATGTCATTCTATTGTTGCTTAGATTATAGTGTCAATACAGTCTGTATAGATTGTATTTACCATAATCATAATTGTAGTTTAAAAAAAAAGTTTAATACCTTTTTTTAAATAACATTAAAGATTTTCATTTCGCTTATATTTTAATGTATATTTTAATTTTGATTATTATTATTGCTATGGATAAGATTTATTTTCGTACTGGTCCTATATTAATTTTGTTGTGATTATAGATAGCTACTTTTTTTACCTAGAGGTCTCTGTAGAAAATATGTTTTAAACATTACCATTACCAATACCATTTACCAGAGGGAGACCTTGTACAAAAGTCGATTGCTTGGGTGCCTCTGTCCCATTCGTGTTTCAACTGTAAAGCAGCTGTGTTGGCATGGCTGTGTTTCGGTTTGAAGGGTGGGATATGGCGTGAATTTACAGGGTACAAAGGAATAACACCTGAGTCCTCAGGAATGGCAACGCATGGGGGGTATCATAGGCGAAACAGTATACTCTGTTATGTCCATGGTACTGCTCATGTCTATAGGCGACGGTTACCACTTTCCATCAGGTGGACCGTCAGCTTGTTGGCCATTCTAAGTTGTATAAAAAAATTCTAGACTATTATAAAAAATAAAAAAAAAAACTTTCTAGATTACATAATTGTTAGTCACAAAATATATACTTCCTAAACATTTTGATACAAATATATGATCAAGATAATTACTCAATCCACAAAACCAACATAAGAACAAGATGTGGAAGTCATCGATTTTGCTAATTACACGTATCGATTTTGAGTGGCTATAATCGGTGTGATAATTGTATGAATGAACGTGTGAATTTTGACATAACAATTGTTACTGATAAAGGATAAAGTCAATAAAGACGTATGCATTTATAATTGTATAAAGAATATACTCGTAGACGTAACGGATATTTTGAAATGAAATTGAGTGATAGCTGTGATTTATAGTTTTGAGCAACTTTCATTTTTTATTATTTCAGCCGTTAATTGTCCGCTGCTGAACATAAGCTTTCCCTTTACGGGGAGTTTTGCCAGTAGTTGCCACGCTTGGCAAGCGGGTTCGCAACCGCAGTTAGGCTTTTAGAGATGTTTTAAGAGGGACGCTGCTGTCCATCCCTCACCCTCCCTTAGTCGACTCTTATGACACCTATGGGAAAGAAAGGGTGGCCTATTCTATGCCGGGACTACACAGCAAAACTTTCTATTTAGTGGGCTTAAATAATTTGTATTACATATATTTTATTTTAAGGTAATTATTTTTAAAAGTAGTCTGTTTAAAAACTCGTATGTACCAGAAGTACCTACCTGTGATACGAGTTCAACCTTGTGATGATCATTATACTAGTTACTAGAATCTGGTTAAGTCCAACGAGTCTGATTTTGAAATCGATGAGGTTGTATTGTTTTATGACAAGTACAAATTTATTATGGCTACTTTTCCACGCTTCATTATCAGATCTACATAGTATCGTAAACCTATTATAAATTATTCTTGAACTAAAAGATGTAAATAAAATGTTGTAAAAATAAAAAGTAATATTATAAAATTAATAATTAACGAATAACTAACTTTAAATTGAATATATATATTACAGGGTTAGACTATATAATAAAATATAGATATAAGTTTGTATCTATATTTTATTATATAGTATAATGGAAAATATATATAAGTTTGCCCTATTGTCTACTGCTGAACATAGCTTCCTCTATAAGGGGTGTTTTGTCAATAGTTGCCATTCTTGGCAGGCGGGTTGGCAACCGCAGTTTGGCCTATTGTCTAAATATCACCTATCACGATATTCTATAATATATACATATTAAAGAATAGTGGGATGGAATAACTGCGAGTTTTGTAAAGAGCATCCAATAAATAAAATCACAGCGTTTTATGATCCTGATCCCCGTAAGTCGGGTCCAATGTTATTATAATAGAGCATTAAATGTCAAGTAAGAGCATTTAACATTTTTATACCTACCTACTAGTTTGAGATATGGAAAAAATATAAAAGCGTAGTGTCATATTCCAAGTTTAACAAAGATGTTGCAGAATTTAATTTTTTTTGTTCATTAAGGTGAGTTTTTAATTTATAACATGCACATAATTACTGATTTTTTATGGGTTGTTTTCTGAATCTTTTTTTATTATAAAATGCCATACTACTCGAATCTATAATAAACAACTTTTTTCGTTTAGTTTAATTTTTACAATACAAGTATCTAATATGTTGCATTAAATTTACTGGAATATTGTAAATTCAAGAACAAAAGTGATGTTAAATTTCACGTACCTTTAAAAAGTAGAAATAAATATTTTGTACGGTCTTGAATATAATATTCCTTGTAATCTTCTCAATCTACTTTGAGCAATATAATTAAATTAATATTTTTGAACACATAAATCAAAACGAAACATTCCCACAACTTAATTTTTTTTATAAAAAAAATAAACACAGAGCAATAAATTGTCACGGAGCATCAGTGTTTATGACTCTCCTACTGTAACAGTAGAAAAATCTGACCTTTGTAACGATAGCAATTTTCGATGCTTCATTTCTCATCGAAATCTTTAATATTCAGAAACCACGGACCACCCTGTAGTCGAGTTAAATTCTTAATGTCATGTTCACAAGATTAGAATGAATAACATATTACTATCAATTAGATAATGAGCAGCGGCAGCTATAAAAATTGACACTTATATTCCATAGTAATAATTTACTAATTTTCGAATGTGTATAAAAAGATATTAAAAATTGTTCCTGTATCAAATAACGACGGAAAATTAGAAATGTCTATAATTGAATATAAATGTGCCAATTGAAACACATAAATAAACGCTAATGAACATATAAATTATAAACAGGATATTTATTTATTCATTTAATATATAAGCTATTAATATATGTTATTTATTAATAGTACATACATTTTTATTAAATAATAGCTGTATTTGCCGTGTGGTCCCGGAATAGAATGGGCCACCTCTTCTATTCCCGTGGGTGTCGTAAGAGGAAACTAAGAGAACAGAATGGCTAACTGCGGTTGCCATACCGCCTGCTACTCGATATTAATGTGGTAATTATTGGCAATAAGTCACTTATAGGGGAAGTCTATTTTTTTTTATACAACTTAGAATGGCAAACAAGCTGACGGCCCACCTGATGTAAAGTGGTAACCGTCGCCTATAGGCATGAGCAGTACCATGGACATAACAGAGTATACTGTTTCGCCTATGATACCCCCCATGCGTTGCCATTCCTGAGGACTCAGGTGTTATTCCTTTGTACCCTGTAAATTCACGCCATATCCCACCCTTCAAACCGAAACACAGCCATGCAAACACAGCTGCTTCACGGTTGAAACACGAATGGGACAGAGGTACCCAAGCAAACGACTTTTATACAAAGTCTCCCTCTGGCCTATGATCAGCAGTGGACAGTTAACGACTGATATGATGATGAGTATTCGGCGCTGTCTCCCGTAATTGAAATAAAATGTATTCTATATGTTTATTTAGGATCTGGTCTATTGTGTTTTATTGTGTATTTAAGCATGATCGAGTAATTATTTATTACAAAATTTTGACTTTTGTTATGTTGTTAAAACAAATTTCTAATATATTCAGAAAAGATACATAAAAAAATACAAAATTAAAATTTTTATCTAAATATTTCATAAAATTGTAAAAATGAAAGTTTTGTACTTTACATTAAATATTTTTTAAATACTAATTACACACGTACTAGAAATAACCATAATATTAATATTTTTAAACAATAATACAAATATTAATTATGAGATTTTTAACCTACTCCAACGAATTATTAAAAGGTACTTATTTAAATTTTTTGTTCTATATAGTGTAAAATGAGATCCAAACCTCGCGGCAGAATTGAAGTAATATTTCATCACCACCCATTTTAAATGTGGGATGAGTAAAAACGAATATTTAGTGAAATAATCTTGCTTAAATGATTCTCTTAATAGCTCGGCCGGACGTGTTGTGGCTCCCCTAATGACAGTCCTTGCACAATGAGTTATGTCTAGCGACTAATTAATAATTAAGCTGTTCAACTGTTTACTTCCAACGATTAGACCTCATAGATTTTAGTATGATAATTAACGTTTATAGTTTCTCAATTGGAGTTAAATTTACGTCTCCCAGTGGGTTACGCCGCGGATCGTGGCCACCTGATAATGGTAATTAAAATCATTTATAGCGATATTAAAAACTTTCTAATTCAATTTAAATGCCACACACGTTACGCGACAATGGAATTATGAAAAGTCTATTATTCGGTTAGCCACGTGAGCTTTTGGCATAAACATGGGCACACAATAGTGAAGAACCCACTAAAAAGCTAATATGTCAATGGGGGATAGACTGTTGCACAACAATATGGCGTTTTGTGTGCATTGTCATGCGTGTATAACTTTATTAAATGATTCCCGTGGAGGATTGATAGGATACAGGACTTAATGTGGGTATTCTTAGATTGAAAAAAATAGCTAATAGCAATAAAGTACTTACGTGACATATTTTTAAGTTTCTTTTAGCTGCAAAACGATGTCTAGTTGTTTGTTTGGAATTTGTTTAGTTAATAGGGACAAGTAATTTATAGATGTAACTTAGTTCAATATTATTATTGCTAATAATCAAAAATCAAAAAAGGCTTAGTCAGCATAAATTTTGCAATATAGATACATTTTATAGGGTAACATCCGCTGTCGAATCACATCCGGAAAGGTGACGGCAAATAAAAGCTCAGGCATAATTCGTCATATTATTCATAACTTAAAATCAGTGCAACACGGGCAGATGTAAAAGGATTGCACACATGTCGGCAAGGTGCGTTCATACCTATAATAACGTAGCTTGTGCCAAACTATACTCTAGTAAACAATCTTCAATATCAGAGATGCATCTGTTAGTTATCTTTCACTATTTGGCAATCATCGTGATTTTCATCTCGAATAATACGATGTACGCATATAGGATAGATATGTTATTATCCGAAGATTATCTTAATTTTTTTTCTGTGTTTTAAATTTATTACCTATATATCTATGATATTTAATTCATAAAACAATTCGGTCGTTACTTAGAAGCTGACAAAATATTTACGCTACATTACCATTGTACAAGCAAACAAAAATACAAGAAGAACAGTTTGTGTTTGCTACATTAGTCGTATCAATTTGTAGCATTTATTTTTAATCAGTCTATAAATATGCAGTGCATTACCATAGATGTTAGGTTTATAAGGACTACAAAACGCGTGGCGCGGGTCCTTTTAAAACGAGCTCAATTCCAGTTTAGTAATTAAAGTTACAACTTTATCGATCAAAGAGTTGTTCTCAAGTGTAGCACGGACCACCGGGCTATATCTGCAAGGATTGGATATAACTACTTTAAATATAAATTAGGCTTTCGTAATGGAACTGTCAGCCGATGGCTCCTTGTCTATAATCCACCGAATGAGTTTATTCCGTAGACCTACCCACTTATATGCAGATTCGATCGGCTACACGACGAACAAATACGAATAACAGACCATTAATTTTATAAGTTAAAGACTGTGGACATGTACGTTTCAGTTTTTTTTTGTCTGAACTATTTCATACTTAGCGGCAATGTCTGCAATACATGATTTATTGTATTTATATATACATCTGTGTCGACTGTATTTGTGCGATATATTTCAGTTTTTGTTAATTTGTTGGTTATAATGCAAAGAAATAAAAAAAATATGATTATGATATATTGATAATTAATACTATGAGTTCTACACTCATATTTTTTGACTATGGTTAGTTAAAAAATGTTCTTAGATAGAATTTCTATTTATCTTTTAATAAATTGGTCCTAAGATATACGTAAGTAATCTTTGCCATCCTTTGTCGTGTGGTTCCAGCATGCGCAGCATCATCCTTCTTAAAACATCATCAAAGCCTAAATGCGGTTGCCAATCTGCTTGCCAAGCGTGGCAACTATTGGCAAAGTTGGCGAAGCCCCCCTTATGGAGGAGGCCCATATTCAGCAGTGGATAGTTGACGGTTGATATAATAATAAAATAGAATTCTTGACTAAGATTATGTGTGTGAAATGGGAAAAAATGTGAAATGTGTTTTTTTGTTACCTTATAGCGCTTTTACAGCTTAATCATTCACTACGAAATTTTATCCTGGTCAGTAAACATATCCCTGTCACGCAAACGAATCCGCGAGTACAAAAAATAGTACTTTATAATCTAAAAGCGTGTAAATCTATGATGCTCAATCAAAAAGTATTTCCATTATATTTTTTATAACGGGCCCCATTCATGTATTGTTAGTTTCGTTTTAAAATCGCAAAATATACAAGTTACAAAGGTAGTAATTATCAGTTATGGTTCCGTTCGCTACTCATAGGCTTTGTGTATCGTAGATGTCTCTATTTTGCGATTTTCTAAGGTGTGGGCTGGCTAAATGTTATTTGACGATCGTATTGAACGCACGCCCGTGGCGCTATTGTAACTTCACATTATCCTTCGAAGTATCACTCCCACAATTTTATTATTTGCGCATTCACTTGCAGGAAGGTGATGTGAACTAAAATGATGGATTGGTCTAATATTCGTGGGGACTCAATTGTACACGTGAGAAGTTATATGACTCTAGGGATATGAAATTGATGATTTTTAGGTAAATTTAGGCAATTTATAATGTTATATTGTATGTGTATATATTTTTAAATAATCGTTAAATATCAGTTTATATTGCAACATGAAAAAAACTACAACGTATATTTTACCATGATTATGCATAATGTGACATACATATAATAAAAATATTTTTATTATGTAACATGTTCCATAATTAATAAAATGTTTACCTAATTTCGTTTAATACTATATAGATATAGGTACATTAGTTAATGCATTTTTTTATCAGTAAGTTGCTATAGGATTTTATTTTCACGATACCGGTTTGAATGACGTAAACAAAGCAACAGCAGGTAAGCCAAAGAGAATCAATGGAACAAAATTAAATACGAATTGCTTCTTAGAGGCGACAAGGAGTCTATTAAAATCATGTTTAGCGTCCCCGTCAATGGCAATGATTGAAGGCTCCTAAACAATATATTCTTTTCAGTGTCTCAATGGCATGGCCCACATTCTTGTGTAATCTTTTTATATGACAATAGCAAGTCCTTCACTATTGAAAGACCGTGTAAAATACTGAGAGCTGTTCGTTCTAAATTAATGTAATCTTTTTTCAATATTCAGCGAATGGATGCCGCCCAGTGTGCTGGTTGCTTTGACCAGGGTACTCGCAATTTAAAGAATTCTATATTTAAAAACAGACCTTATTTCATTTGTTATTGATTACATAATTGATTGCGGTTTATTGTAGTGTATTTATTATAGGTATTACTATTGGTCACAGTGTCTGTTGTAAACAATGCAAGTGGTTCGTTGTTTAATTTCACTTTGCAGACCGTAATAAATTTTCGATAGTATTATGCGCTGTAGGGATTCCACTTGCATCTGAAAGTATATGCAACCCATTGAATTTGACTTTAGCGCCATCATTGTTGTTATTAAGAATTTTTGGTAAATCTTTGTAAACGTTGAAGTTTCTTGCTTTATATTTTATTACGAATATATATAGTAAAGCGTGACAAAATCTCACTTATGGGGAAGACCTATGTTTAGCAGTGGACAGTTAATTGATATGGTATGTATGGTATACTGGCAATGACTTTTATAATCTTAAAATATTTGATCTTTATATATTACACATGTATAGCGTCGCATGTATGTTTATTACCTATAGTACGAACAATGGGTACTAGATAACTAATACATGCCTATATGTATTTAAGTATATATGTTGATTATATATGAAAGTATTTAGACTAATATAAACAGAACAATTTGCGGATAAACCCTAGTACCTATATTATTATACAAAAGTTAATATTGTGCGGTAATCGAAACGGCAATTAACAAACTCTAAAATAACGTATTAGCGTAGATTAGACATTATTTAAGTACATATCGTCATAGACGTAGAATACTGACGGATCTGACAAATATTACATATATAGATCCATCAGTATTCTACGATTATGACGATATTATCAGTAGTTTGTAAACTCAGTATAGTATAGTGTACATATCTGATGTTAATATGTTTTACGAGTATAATGTTTATTTTTAAAATAAAAAAAAAATTACAATTTTTTTATGCAACCTTGAATGACAAAAAAGCTGACGGCCCACCTGATGGAAAGTGGTAATTGTCACATATAGAGTAAATGGACAGTACTATGGACAATATAAAACAAGAAAAATATTATACAGAGTTAAAAGAAATAACGTTTAAAAATTTAATGATCATAAATATATGTATTTGAAATTCAGACTCAAAATTAAAATCAGTTTCGCTTGGTTTGTGTTTATTTTGCGTCATAGTTTTTACATAACAACTTGTGATAGTCTTTATGATTCTGTTATTTTAATTAATACTGCCGGACCAACATTAAAGCAAGTTTTGGTTTTATTTGGGAGGAAATTGCAACGGGTAGTGTTTGATAATCTTCCTTTAAAATAATATTCATAATTCATATAGCTTCCTGTGAAATTACTAATAATAAATGTACTGGTCAATAAATTCAATGGCACACGTACATAAGATCAAATCCTGCGTTCATTTTGAACCAAGTGTCTCTCAGGTAAAAATTAAAAAAATAATGGAGGGAGGGTTCCCTATCCAATTTTTTTAGGAAAGGTGCGCCCATAAAACGCGGTGTAGGTGCCCGGTGTGCTCATTCATTGCACCGCTCTCGAGAACAAACCTACTCGCTCTATAGTGAAACGCCAGCTATTACGGCAAACGTACGTTACAAAATGCTTAAAGGGATACAAAACGTCACTTACGCCAAAAGTGCCTTACCAAAAATTTTGCCAATTGCCCCAGCACTTGAAAGGAAATGTTTGGATATAGAAACTGAAAAGAAGAGGTACAGCTATACCAACAATCCATATACTGGAGCACAAGCAGCATCAATTGCAAGGAGGAACGCCAGAGAAAGAAATCGCGTGAAACAAGTGAACGATGGATTTAATGCATTAAGGAAGAGATTGCCAGCTAGTGTAATAGCTGCTCTATCTGGCGGCTCTCGGCGGGGATCTGGAAAGAAGCTTAGCAAAGTCGATACACTTAGAATGGTCGTAGAATATATTAGATATTTAGAAACCTTACTGGATGAGAGTGATGCCGCTCTTGGAATACGGAAAGAGGACTCGCAAACTATTACAAAAGATATCATACTACATTATGAAGACGAAGGAATTTTCGGCGGGAATTCACCGTATCCGGAATCAGTACCATCTCCTGTTGGATCAGAGTGTTCTTCTGGTGTGTCATCTGGCTATTCACCTAATAATATCTACTATCCACATTACCATATGACGGAACAGGAAAATCCTATGAACGATAGTGAATTACTGGATGCTATATCTTGGTGGCAAGAAAAATAGTAGATGATAAATTGTAATGTATGAATTCTAGTCATTAATGAGATTTTTTTTTATAAATGACAATACTTTAGTAAAGTATTAAAAGAGTGCTATATATTTCTTAAAATTTATGTAAAAAAATATAAACATTAATTATATCTGTGGCTGTGAAGATTAAAATATAAATATGTAGATAGGTACTTAAATACTCTTTAAAGACTGCTTTTTTCTATGACCTACGTAGATATATAGCAATATTTTAATAAATAATATAATATTGAGTTTATAAGTACGATTGTAAATAAAAATAGCTATGTGAAATATAATCATGAAATCTTGAAAATTTGTTTGTTTTTAACCCTTTACTTATATAGACTATTGTATTTTATATAATTCATATATGTATAGGTATAGGCACATATGGTAGAGTCAATTGATTTACTAATGTGAATATTAAATCATCTAGTATGGAGGTTACTAGTTTAGTTATCAAGAATGGCAATACATGAGGAGTACAATATTATGTATTATTTGTAGTGTTTTTTATGATGGTCGCTATTTTTCACATATGTAGTTGTTAGTTTGTTAAACAAGTCTGCGATTCCAAGTCATTTAAAAAACGTACAGTATAGTAGGTACCTATTCCTACCTACCTATACGACAATAGCCGTGTGGTCCCGGTATAGAATGGCCCATCCTTTCCTTTCTTGTGGGTGCCGTAAGAGACACTAAGGGAACTCAATGGTCGAAGAATAGGCTGCAGCATCCCTCTTAAAATATCACCAAATCCTAACTGCAGTTGCCAAGCGTGGCAACTATTGCCAAAACTCTTCATTATTGGAGAGTCTTATGTTTGTAGTGGACAGTTAACAGCTAAAATGATGATAATGATAATAGATATCTTTTTTAAAACCTAAATAGTTCTGTTCCATCTTTGATAAAACTTTGTAAATAGTTTTCGAATATAATGTCTCGTGATTTATTTCGTATGAAAGATTCAAATATTATTTTCATATTTAGACCCATGTTTCTTAAGAAAATTGGTTCATGAATAAGTATTTATTTTTACCCTTTTTATTTTTAACGTATTGTTTATAATAACTTACACGGGAATAAATTTCTGTTAGTTTTTTTTGTTAATGGATGATAATGGAATGGTAAACTCGCCTGCGCTAACGATATACGCTGGTGGGGCATCAGTGAGGGATGGTAAGTACAATACATAATGAAAAAGCAGGTAAGTTAACCCATCGTGATGAATAAACCTGGAATTCTACACGATGGTTTCCACGGAGAACCGCGTGGAAGTCGACCTGACCGGGTATATTGTTAGCAATTGGACCGGTAGCTCACATTACTAACAATCCCTTCCCCCCAAACTACTATTAATAAATATTGCTAAGGTCTTAACTTTTTTTCGGAAAATTTTATATTGTGAATATTCCATCCATACCACTTTACGGTTACAGTAATTACGTTTATGGAGTAGTTATTAACTAGATTTTGGGACTTACCTATTTTTTTTGTGGTTTACGAAATATTTTTATATTACTTTATAAAAAGTAGGTATTTTATTATCTTTTTTTTTGTATATTTTATGTATTATAATGATAATGTACTATGATACCTTCATTATTTTTTAACTGATATTGATCATTCATTTTTATAATAAAAGTTTACTACCCATATTCATATTAATTTTGTCGCGATTAAAGTAGCTTTTTTGGAGTCTTAAATTATTTTTATAGACTTTCATTAAATACGTAGATTATAATTAAGCTTAAACTACTTACTGGGCTTGAAGCAAGTTTGATATATAGTTAGATCATATCTTAGACAAATATAAAATATTTTATAAACTAATTCAACTAAACAAAAAGAATAATTAAGAGAGATATAGCTAGTGTAACAATAAGACATACTTATGTGTATCATATATGCCGTGTGGTCCTAGTGTCGTAAATGGCGACTAAGGAAGCTTAACGGTTGGGAGGTGGGCAACAGCGTCCTTTTAAAATTTAACAAAGCTTAACTGCCGTTGCCAACCCGCCTGCCAAGTTTGACAACTACTGGCAATCCCCCCTTATGGGGGAAGTCTACGTTCGGCAGTAGACAGGTAACGGCTGATATAATAATATATGGTAATAATTTGTACTATATGCATACCCTTTATACTGTCTCTTTATTTTCACATTCCTTGCATTTATCTTCAAAGATACCAGGACCGTTACATTATAAGGCCTTATCTCAGTCGCGAATTAAGATTACAATAAAAGAAAATAATGGTGTCAACTTTATCGCATTCAGTGTTGATTAAGCCGTCGAAGCGCATACCCTGCTTCAGTATATTGTTATACAAGATTAATGGTGTTCCCCGAGATAACAGGGTGGGAGCTAAATGCATTTACATGTGCGAAGAAAAAGACTCCGATAATGGGACAAAGAAGTTCGCGATGACTAAAACGGTACCATTAATGTAGGTACACACGGTTTGAGAGATCTGAAAACAAAAATTAATTTTATGTGAAATTAATCATCACGTTCCTGCTCTTATTACAATTATTTGGGGTAATAGAATTTTATTCATATTACACTAGGTTTCGGTTTTCGGTTTTACAACCGACTGCTTGTCTGATGTGAATAAATGTGAATGTCCTTGAGAAAAGTATAGCAGAAGGATTAAAAAAAAAATGGTCTTAAATGATTTACCAGAGGGAGACTTTGTACAAAAGTCGATTGCTTGGGTACCTCTGTCCCTTTCGTGTTCCTACCGTGAAGCAGTTGTGTTTGCATGGCTGTGTTTCGGTTTAAAGGGTGGGATATGGCGTGAATTTACAGGGTACAGAGGAATAACATCTGTGTCCTCAGGAATGGTAACGCATAGGGGGTATCATGGGCGAAACAGTATACTCTGTTATGTTCATGGTACTGCTCATGTCTATAGGCGACGGTTACGGTTTGAAGGGTGGGATATGGCGTGAATTTACAGGGTACAGAGGAATATCATCTGAGTCTTTAGGAATGGCAACGTATGGGGGTATCATGGGCGAAACAGTATACTCTGTTATGTCTATAATACTGCTCATGTCTACAGGTGACGGTTACCACTTTCCATCAGGTGGGCCGTCAGCTTGTTTGCTATTCTAAGTTGTATAAAAAAAATATCTAAAAGCACAAAAGTATATATATGTCTTCAATTTTGGATTTTAATTTTTTTGGGTTTGATCAATAGTTATTGGCATACAAGTATATATAAAAATATTGAGTGATTTATCCTAAGGAATAGTAGACTGAAACGATAATACAAGTCAAATAAATAAGCTAATACGAATCAGCTAAATAGTTCAAAGATACGATAACGGATGAGATAGGAAGATTGTCTACAGCTAGATAGAAGATTCTCGATTGCTAAGGCAGCAAATGTTATGGCAGTCCTATATAGACATACCTAAATATATTACACGAAGTCCATAGATGCTTAATATTGGACAATCTTGTATTGATAGTACTATAGAAGTAGGTTAAATAGTGAAAAATAAAAGGACGAACTGATAATGAAGATTAATTAAATGATACGTTCTCATTGGTATATGTGGTAAACAATATAAAGTTCATGTACTCTATATACTATATGAATATTCTGATATTCTCTGATATAAGTATCCGTGTGTCCATAGTGCCTATCCGATTTATAAGTACGTTTGCAGATTGAACTTTACGATTATGGAAAAACTGATACTCAGGTATTGGTAATTGAGGCAACTAATGCTGGTTAGTTGCTTTATCTAATTGTAAATAATGATTAAGTGATATATATTAAATTAAATTCTATGATTTTATGTTCAAGGTCAATTTTGAGAATATTTATTTAAAAAATCGTAATAAGTTTAGTTTTATTTATTTATAGATGGACAGTTGAATATTAAAAACGTTCCAAAAATCATCAGCTTTAATAAATTATGTGTTTTGGTTAAAACAAAACAAAGCATATAGCAAGAATAAAAAAATTAAGATTGTTTTTAGAAGCGTTTGTAGAGAAACAATGGAGACGTAACAAGACAGAAATATGTACATATTATTCACAGGTACCACAATGAAAAATAAAGCCGTCAAATTGAAAAATTCTAATATCTAATAATGATTACTAAAAATTATTCTTTTTTATCTGCAATAACACGTAAATCAAAACATTCTCGCCGGACTGAGTACAACATTGCAACGCTTCACTTTGACTTTTAGTTTAGAAAAAAGTTGCTACGGTTATGATTATATTTTTATTTACAAAATTTAAAAATTTTAGAGTATTGCTGTACTGGTGATGGTTCAATACATTTATTGCATTTCACTTATTACTAAGAATTATTATTGATTTTCTCAATAAAGCACTGCGTGTGCCTCTATTCATGTATAAAGATTAACTTTATGCATTCGATCTCCCGATAAATATTGGATTCCCATTTTGCTTTATTTGTTTCCGTTTTGTTGGTAACTGCAAAAAATTGCATAAAGTATCGAAACAGAAAGCATTTTATGTGAATTCCGGAAACAGTTTAAAATGCATTGCTCATTTCTTTTTTGTTAAAGTAATCTTATTACACGGGGCACGTGATCTTTGTTCGGTTCGTGATTTTTGGCAAAGGTGAACGATAAGCTATCGAAGAAACTGAATTCACAGTTCTATTATCGAAATTATTCATCATTGCCCTTTGTAATGTAATTAAAATATAATAAGAGCATACAACCATATATATAGAATCAAATATATCAATGTATCACGCTAATTATCTTCATAAATTTAGAGATGTAAATTAACTTACTAAATTTATAATATTTATTAACCTAGAATACAAAACATCAGTATGTTAATATATGCTTCAAACACAAGTAGCCATTTATGTGTGATAAAATAACAATCATCTAAATATTTTACATATTTTTACATTACTGGTAGAATTGATGGTGCTTTGAATAATAATAGTTTTATAATGTTTTATTTGGAATTATTTTCATTCTGTATTTATGATTCAAGTATTCTTCCTATAATTGTAATAGACTGTTAATGAACTTTTAATTCTTTAGCTACTACCTGAATTATCAGAACTTAAGATATCAGTTAAAAAATATCTATAAAATATTTATTACAGCGTTTATAGGAAACTTAGATAACTATTGTAAATATCAATTGTATTTAACAGAAATAAATGAATTTATGAATTTAAAACCTACTAATATTATAAATGAGAAAGTTTGTAAACATATTTGTATGTTTGATACTCAATCTACATAAACGGCTGAACAGTCATGAATGAATTTTGTTACACAGGTAGGTTATATTCTAACTATAAAGATAAAATAGTTTATATGTACAGATTTGCGCGAGAAAAACCGCAGAGAAGAGCAAGCCTACAGCCTACATATAATCGACAAAGAATGCGAGTGAATCATGCTTTGTCATTTTTATCATCATTTACTAATGCTTAATTCCATTGTCTAATTTCGCTAAAGTTGCCGCTTACAAAATAAGTAGGTACTTGCATTACAATAAGTTCTTTATTATTTCTTTGGACCTTTCAATAGGACTATTCATTGAAGTAAAAACTAAATTAATATCTTACTTTCACTTGTATTGTTTGCATCATTAAACGCTTTCTGTTCAAAAGGAATTAATTGACTTTTGACTTTTTTATGGTATACATTTTGCTTAAGTATAGATACTTAATTATAAATTATTCTATATTTTATAAACATCACGTATCTAAACACTTTGGATCCAAGTACCTATAAAATTGATTTATAATAAAAACCGGCGACCAGTTTAACAATAATAACTTTATACGCGTATTTAAGCGCGTTTGAGCACAATCTCACTTGGTATTAAGTAACTATGGGGTTTTTGGTAGATATAAGTACACTATGTACTTTTAAAATATAATTATGTTTCATCATCTTAATTACTTAACGTTGAAGACAACTATTCCCCTTTTATAGTCAATACTAATTTGTTAAGGTAAATTTCTGTTATGGAGACATTATGTTTTACTTATAAATTTATTTATTTGGATTTCATTTCAATCATGATATGCCTTCTCGACATAAAATACAGTCTTTGTTTCTTTATAGCTCTCAATTTATCAGTCTTTACTAATAGTAACTAGAAGTCACGCCAAAATTGACTTAGTAATGCCCTACATAAGAAATTGATTCCTGTTTTTAAATACAATTTTAAAACAGATATTTATCATTTGTATGATTTAAATTATACATTGAAATTATTAAACTTTTCAACTCCGTATTTAATAATTTATTAGAAGATGTCGTACTAGAGTTTTGCTTGTAAAATCTAGTTAGTAATCAAAATTTTTCAGTAGTATACAAAAAATGTAGGTTTGTCGTCGTTGTTGAAGAAAAATAAATAAAAAAAAGAACATATAGATGCTACTTACTTTATTAGAAAAAATACAATATTGTGAGTCTCCTCCGGACAGTAGCAAAGTTTATTTCAATTGCAAGGACAAATGACAGTCTCTGATACAATATACATAACAAGATCTATCTTTAAAGTAGTTAAGGAAATTTTATTACAAATTGGTACTATTTTCCATTTTTTTATTATATAAGTCAAATGCTCTTATTTTAAAATAGTGCTAAGTTAATAAATAAGCTATTAAATTTTAATTGTATTTAGTTAAAGGGCTAAATTATTCTGCGACTAATTTTTAAAATTAATATAATCACAAGTTCCAGT
This sequence comes from Galleria mellonella, assembly GCF_026898425.1. Classification (NCBI taxonomy): domain Eukaryota; kingdom Metazoa; phylum Arthropoda; class Insecta; order Lepidoptera; family Pyralidae; genus Galleria; species Galleria mellonella. Next base: position 685,440 of record NW_026442172.1, on the reverse strand, counting down.
TCTATAGACGTAGATATAATTAAGATAGTATGAGGTAAGTAAGAGCCATCTTATATGCAAATGCTTTATTGCCTCCGCTCTGTCGTTTGCGTCGTAACCACCGTAAGATTTATTAACATTCATGTACGAATTTACTGAGAATATTCAATATTTTATACATTTTCGGCCAGGTCGATTCAAGTAATATGTCAATTATATACGTATAAATTTTACAGTTAACATTGTTTAAGAATATGACGCTTATAATAGTAAATGTTACAATTATTTTTTAAACTAAATAAAGCTAACTAGTTATAATAAATTGTTTAAACATATTTTTTATTAAGTTATATAATTATACTATTATACACTTATATTACTAACTTTTACAGTATAGTATGTAATGCATAATTATGACAATAATAATAATTTGTAATAATATTTAACAACAACAATAATAATAAAATTAATATTTAAAGAAAAATCAACGCAATAATTTTTGTGCTATATCAAAAATTACTTTCCTTACATTCACATTTTGACTTGTATTATATTTAAAGCGGTACAAGAAATAAGGCTCACGGCAGACAGATCCATAAATAATTGTCGGATATCGGCTTCCTCTGCCGCTGGGAACTGGCTGTGTGATAGATGTAAGGGGTCACCGTATCGGCGATTTCTCAATGAATGAAAATGAAACGACTCGTAACAACGTAACGTCGTGGCGTCATACTTGGCGCATTTCTCAAGTCATTAAAGCTTAAAAATACTTCATAAGTGGGAGTGAAAGGATTGTTAGTAATAGGGACTATCGGCGCCATTACTAAAAATATACCCTATCGGGTACCCTTCCCCCCGATAGGGTACTTTTTATTACTAACTGGGTTACTAAGAATCCCTTTGTTAGTAATGCAAATCACCAGTCCCATTGCTAGCAATATACCCTACAGTTCGACCTCCACGTGGTCTCTCTGGAAACCATCGTGCTGAATTCCTGGCGTGTTTATCACGATGGGCTAATTGATCTGCCCATCCTCACCTATCATCCCTCTCTGATGCCTTAGCAGCATATACCGTTAGCACAGATGTAAAAAGTACTTTATCAGCTTATAAGATCGTGTCTATATTTCTAATTTAAAGAAAGTGGCTTATTTGCTATTCTGTATAAAAAATTGGAGAAATAACATAAGCATAGAATAAGAAACAAATAGGGATTATCACAAGCGTTGTATATAAAAAAAATCGATTATTAAATGGGGAAACTGTTGTCTAGCAGTCAGACAACATGGATTAATTATAAAATAGAAAAAAAAGATAAAAATGACAATTGTCTAAATTAAGAAAATTAATCACTATATACTATATTAATATAACTACTAAAGACATTATCAAAATTATAAACACATAACAATTAAATGAAACAAAATTATTTTTTTTTACAATATTAAACACCTGGAGTACAGTAGCAATAGAAAGCAATTACCAGTTATAATTAGTTGCCTCGTCATTTCAATGAAGTCGTTTGACCGCGAAATATGCAAAGTATCAGGTTCCACGGCAAAATTATGAATCATATTTGATACTTGATACATATTTTTAATTTCTCGTAGCTCATAATAGTCTAAGAAATCGAAGAAAAATACAATATTGAAATGAATTCATCGGTTTTTTTTTTAATATTATGACATAAAAAGTTGCAGTAAGTGTGTACGCTTACAAATTACAAAACATTAGTAGTCGGAAGATGAACTATTGCAATGTGCAATTTGAGAATAATTTCCGCTTGAAGTGCGTCAAATTATTAACACTCAAAAATCGGTAGTTGCATTTTTTTCTGTTATTTCCTTTTCTTCTTTCGTTACTTTATTGTGGTTAGTTTGTATCAAAAATATTTTATGAAGTACCCAAAAACTTTTTGTGGCCTGAACGTTTTTTATATATCTACATTTTAGAATTGCCTATGCAATAATATCAAGCACGTATACTTTAGCGGCTTTTGAAGTTTCCAACCAAAATTGCCTTTGCACAAAGCCGACCAGGTTATTTAGGTAATATTCAATATTATCTTCCTACTTAGTAACGTTTTATATGTGTTTATTTATAATAAAGCATGTAAGTTTTTTATTGTTAAAGAATTTATATTATTATTATTGTAAATTATATTCCTTTATAAAACTAATACATTTCATACAATCACAAAAAAAAAATTAATGATCAGTCCCATTCATGGTCCGTACCCGACCCAAAGGTCTCCATGACACTTGCGGCATTTCCACGTTGGATTGCCAGAGATATCTTTTGAGCCAGATATGAACCAGAACGGCGATCATGGCCCCTATCCGCAATGCGTAGACTCAACTCTCTTATGAAGGATTTTGTTTCCATTCCCCACACGCCTGTAGTCTCAAAAGCAACAGGAAAGAAGCTGTATTGTATTAGATATACCAGTGAAATTGATCACTTCCAGATGACATAGTAAGAGAAAACATATATTAGTTTTAAAATCGCATTTAATTGGACATTGTAGTTTTTACGTGATGCCAGAATAAATATACAAATAGACAGACAAAATTTCTAAATTATATTATTTTGGTATCTATTGTTCTTACTAAGACTCTTCATATAATTTTTTCTTAATAGTTTCCTATGTGCAGACACCGTCTAATTACAATTTTATTATATTAATAAGTTTATTTATCTATTTAGTAGCATTTTATGTGTTCCTTGTTAATAAAACATATTATATGTATAGTATAAACAGTACTTTCGTATTTCCAAGTATAGTAAGTAATATTGGAAACATTTCTAAGTAATGGTTCCGTATATCTGTTTATATTATTGTACGATTATGAAAATGTCTTGGTACAGTGGCAACCACGTGATTTACTTAGAACACCGCTGCGCCCAGCGTGACCTTAGTAATAATTTACAATAGAAATTCATTGATTATTTTGTAGTTCGATACCCAATAGATGTTACTAGAATGGTAATAAAATGGCATATTTGTTTATTAAGTAATGTATGTATATCCTCTTTATTTATATGTGTTTGAAGTTGTGAAGTAAACAATGAATACTTTAGTATTAATCATATTACATCAAAGAAATTTGTTTTTTTTTATATTAATATTTTCATTTGAAGCTATTGTCTCGTTTTACTTAAAACACACCTTGCTTTCAATTTTTGAATGACAAAAAATATCTCGGGATATTTAAGGGAATAATCCTAAAAAACTGTCGGTGTGAATCTCATAAAAGGGATTATAGGTTGGGTGAGTTTAATGCTCTAGGATTCAATTAGGCGAAATAAGCTTAAGTGAAGAGTATCCGCTGTTATGACAGCAGTCAAATTATCGAGCTGTATCGCTTCCGTCGCGGCTTGATAGTAAAGGTGACAACCCTAACGATGGATGTTAAGCTGGTCGTTTTATTTGCATATGCCTTAATTTTAACTCATTTAAAAATTTAAAAATCACTATTAACTATAATATAAATTGGATAATGAGTGAGATTATACTCGTAATCTGGAATAATATATTACATTCCACTACTAAGCACAGATTTCCTTAAGATACATTAGGTTACTATTACCGCATTGGCCAGGTGGATTGGTATGAACTTTTAATTTCGTGTTTTCTATCTCTCACATTGGTATTATATTTATTCGATTCTTTTGAATTCATCTTCAATGAAGGAATGGTGATATACTTTTTCACTACCCATACAGGCAATTAGTTGCAACTAACATATCAATATTATTAATGAAAATAAAATGCTTGGTTTTATGAAAATATTGTTTGTAAACATAAACGTTTATTTAATTAATTAGATTTTTTTTATACAACTTAGAATGGCAAACAAGCTGACGGCCCACCTGATGGAAAGTAGTAACCGTCGCCTATAGACATGAGTAGTACCATGAACATAACAGAGTATAATGTTTCGCCCATGATACCCCCCATGCGTTGCCATTCCTGAGGACTCAGGTGTTATTTCACTGTTCCTAGTAAATTCAAATATAAAGATTGTTCAAACCGAAACACAGCCATGCAAACAACTCATTTTGATTGAAACACGAATGGGACAGAGGTACTAAACCGACTTTTGATATCAAATTTCTATGGAGCTAATTTGTAAGTATATCCTTTCACTAAAAAAAAATCCAAATAGGTTTATAACTGACTGAGTTATGAGATAATAAACAAAAAATATAATCAAATTATGAATTCCTTTATGAAAACAATTAATGAATATAAATCACTTAATAATATTAAAAAATATCAACATTTTTTTTATCAAAAACGTTTAATAATAAAAGAAACGTTGAAATTAAATAACTTGATATTTTGTCGTATGTTAAAGTAACTCGGTAAGTAAACGGATAACTTAAGAGTCAAGTGCAGTAGATAGCATTATCTTCGATGCATTGGCGCGTGTCTTACATTGGTACATTATGCGGGTGCAAATAATAAATGCGAAGTCAAAATATAGCTTGTATATTTATAGTGATAAGGTTTATAATTAATTGCAGTTATCAAGTATAATAATACGATTGTTAATGTAAACTCATTGTGGTGGTATTCAGGACATGACTAATAGGTAATACAGGTATAAAGTCTTTGATATTCTGGTATGTTTCTTGAAAAATGTCCTTGGAAGAAAAAAAATAAATATTCTATATATTTTTCTTACCAAATATCGTTAAAGATGGTAAAAATGTATTACCGTATAGTACCTTAACTCTTGTATTTGAAGAATACATGATTTAGGAAGATATATTAGAATAAAATCAATATATGAAGCCAATATGCACTTAAGTATATGAATGAAATATTTATTATTATATAAATTAGTAAACAGTAAATTAAGCTATAAGTTATTTAATTATTAATAAGGATAATAACAAAACGTTAATAATTAATAATTATCTAAAGTAATCTTTAATTATACTATACTTAAAATATTAAGTTATTTAAGAACAGATTTTAATTTAAAAATTCAAAGTCATGTAAATCGTGTTCCCACGAAGTGCGCAAATAGCTTCCGCATCAGGTGTACCATGTACACGTATCTATACACCAAAAGGTTTTATAAATTCTCCACACTGAAAGGGTTCCCATTATTATTGTTATTCTGATTGACAATCGCCCTCTCAAGTGTCAACCTTTTTTCTGGCAGATATAAAACTAATATTGGAAGGTCCCATCCTCTTCCGCCAGTTTTTTGCCCATCATTGCATTTTGGAAAGAAGTTACTTTATTTGAATTGCTTTTAGTCTTTTTTGGTTATTTATTCACTTATATTCTTGTGCGAGATTTATAACGTAAGTCATTACTGTTTACAAAATTTATAGTTTCAAGTAATATATTGTAGTGTTAACGATACCTATTATGATTTTAAATCAATTTTTTACTTTAAATAATATCCATATAATTATATTTATTATCCAGAATTTAATAGACAAATTATTATTTTTATTAATGAGAAAATGTTTTTTATTATTATTTTAATAAGAAAATATAATAATAATATTTATAACTAATAAAATAAAAAGAAATATGTAGACTTTTGAAATTTAATATAAGCACACTCTAAAATCGCCATTATTTTTGTAGATACATTATAATGTGCTTTTAACATTTTTTGGATAAGGATATCAAAATGTTATACCACCCAAAGGCGAGAATGGAATTTGATTTAATTATATTATCTAATTAGATACAGCATACACTATAATGCTCGCACCTTCGTTTATTTCATCATAGTAACACTGTCAGTAACATAAACTAAATACACTTCTATTACTCATAGATACAGTTGAATTTTGGTTGTCTGTATGTTAAAAAAATCGTTGTTTTATTCCATACACGAAGTGTCGTTGCAGTGATGAATGGCCAAGCGTTGATTTAAGAGGGTACGATTTGAATGAAAAAGAACCTGATATTGTGTATCTTTGTGTCCTAGCGTTAAATGTAATAAAACTATAAAAGTATAGTAAGCGTCGCATCGGGCACTTATCTCGAATTGTAATGAATAAAGAGCATACATTGATATTTTATAGAAGACGAAAAAAAAATAGATCAGATACGGGAGCCATAAATGAGGGACGGTGCGAAAAAACGATCTCATATTATTTAAGATTGAATCTTAACTTGTAAGACAAATCGTCGTCAACTTTGTCAACCTTTGGGTGCTCAAAAGACAGCGCTCGATCCCACTGATCCATTTTTTAGGCGTGGACGTACAATTAACAGCGGTCAGGTTGCGCGTAAAAAACTCACACGACACTAAATTTTTCCGAAACGTAGAACGAAGTTTTTAATCCAATGTGAATGGATGAGATTGGGTTTTTATTGTATTTAGTATTTGTTCATATCTATATTTTATGAGCAAGATTCGAAACCGTACAGCGGAATATAAAAAGCAAGATTTACATCGGTTCTCTTTGTGTTTCGTGTGGGTGATCCCATTTGACAAAAGTGTTAACATATACAACCATAAAATATTTTGACTTCTCTTTTACTGCATGTAAGTGGACAGGTGAATTTCATAGCTTTTTTTTTTCAATAAAAAGCGTAAAGATCCAGTTTTATTTTATTAGTTTTACGTTAAAATTAGTAGATAAATAATAAATCGGCATGGCTTTATAATACTTTAGTAAGCCGTTTATTTTATTAAATATTTTTAAGTAGTTGATGCCTAATGCTAATATATTTATATAACATTGCTTTTAATAAGTATCTAATTTTTAAATATAATTTATAAATTTATATAATTTTTATCATGGTAACTTATCTAACTTTAAATCTAACTTTGTGCTATTTGTAATGTTATAATGTGAAAGTTTGTAAAGATGGTTGGATAAAATTTGGTACACAGTCAGACTACATCCTATTTTAACGTATAGGTTACTATTTACCCCGTTATTTTTTCTAAAATATAAGCATAAAAATATTAAATAATTACACATAATTTATTTCTCTGTGCCGTAATCAAAAAGTATCGAGTAATATCTTAATTGATTTGAATTTGTTATTTTTGTAAGCATGCGATTTCTTACGTGACCCATTTACCTAACAACGTACTAAATTTAAATAAGTCGCTTTTTTTAAGAAAAATGTTTTTTTAATTAATTTAATAATGCTAAACTTGAAATTTTCTCTTTTTTTATAATTAATATACAATTTCAAGATACATAATAATTTAAAAGCTGCTTGCTTTTTGTGTGTCAATTAAGATTCTTCGGAACGTACAACGCTAAAAAAGAGGTCCAGCGAATACATATTATGAAGAATTTCTTTTAACCCTTTCGAAGTGGGTTAATTATCGGTTGTCTAATGTTAATCAAAAACGGTGTTATTAAAAACTATTAGAATATTTCAAATAGGAGATTTCTGCTTCACCCTTGTGTCTATGTCAAGTAAGAACCACTAATTTAGCTAAAAGTATAATTGCTGGTTATGCTTTATTTAAAATTAATGAAAAGAGAGGGTATAAAAATAGAAGTTAATTGAAAATATGTATTAATAAAACAAAAATATACAAAACTATAATTTATTATTGCGAGTGTTTGCAATTCCCCGCTGATAAATAACGATACAATCGATGCGATTCTTGCTGTCACAAGTTATATTTATCTTCTTTACAAATTCATAGAATCAATGCGAATCGAGATATTTGCGGACATTGGGGCATTATACGCGAGCGCACCGTTTGTGGGAACACAAAGCGCAACCCTTTGGCGACACAATACGCATCACTAATCTAGATCATGTGCGCTATTGTGCACTATTGTTGTACACAGAAAGCCTTTCCCGCGTCTCCGTTCCCCGCATTGGGATGAGATGTGAATCGGGATATCTCACTTGATGTCGATTTATAAGAAATTATTACACCGCAGGGGCCAGGTAGACGGTCTCCCACAGACGCTAGCGCACAATACAAAAACTAAGCTCTCCAAATACTTTCGTTGTTTACTAAACAGGAAATGAAAAATATTATTTCATCGCTTCCTACTGCTACTCTATGGAAACTACGTACAATGTATGAATTGAAATGTTTCGTTTTAAAATCGGCTTCCGAATATTTTTTCTTACTTTCACCGTTCGTTAATGATGGTTTATTCGTAGCATGCAGGGAAAAGCTCAGTGGTTAGTGTGCACACACTTGATCATTAGCTTGGGTGCAATAATTTCCTTTCAAATTATGTAAAGGTATTGGTAGCGGTTCTTTGTGTATTTAACTGCTTATTATTTGGTACCCTGAGGATTCAGCTAACGGTGAGATAAATAATACGAAATTTATTAAGTTTTAAACATTGCATGAATTTTATTCTTGTTCTGTATTCTTTAAAGTCTTGTGCTGAGTAAGTATATTGCGAAATTTGTCATGGGTCAGTAAATTATGTGACAGTTTTAGTATTGAAAACGTAATAGGTAAAATCTTGTACTATTAGATGGGTAAAAAAGTCTGCTGTTTCCAATAGTCTCTATAGAACAAGAAATAGTAATAAACGAATTTATTACTAGAACTAAGTAATATTTTGAGCTTATGCTTGTACTAGTGGAGAAAATTTCGCATAATTACACAGCATATTTCATTGATTGCCTTACTCTTATAGGTAGTCTTATTACAAAATAACAAGTTTTTCGTTAGATTATTTGACATAAACCCCGTAGTTATGTACTGCGACTCATCCAATTTGCAAGTCGGCGAATGCCTAAAAGACATCTTCATATCATCCAACTCCAGTCACGACTTAATTGGCACGAATAATTTTATGACGATCTCATAACTATCAGGTTTTATAACAGTAAATTGGAATAAATGGTAAGGGAGCTGCGTATTTTGATACAACCGTTTCACGTAGGGGAGAAAGGGATTGTTAGTAATGGAGACTGAGAATCCCATTGCTAGCAATATACCCAACCAGGTCGACCTCCTCGCGGTTCCCCCTGGAAACTATCATGGTTAATTCCTGATGAATTCATCATGATGGGCAAACTGTCCTGTTTAAATTCTCATCTATCACTCTTCACTGGTGCTCTGCCAGCGTATCCCGTTAGCGTAGGCGGGGTCACCATACCATTTTCACCCATAAAAAAAAAATAACCGTTTTACGTAAATATAAAGAATTACAGCCCTACAAAGGACAATATGCTTATTTTTTATTAGAAAAAAAAACCTTTATTGTTACATGTTAAGACTATTATTGTACAAAAGAGAGAGAGAGATGTAACGCCTCCTATAAAAGGATTGAATGGGTGCATGCGCTGTATACAGACAAAGATCGTGTTTAGATTATCTCTTATCAATGATCTACAATTGTTCGTACAAACATTTGGTTTTGAATTCAAATGACTTCATTGTATCCCAACAATATTTAGCTTTGAACAAACTGCTCTGAAGAAACACTTGAGTTTGCGTAGATATGAGTAAAAATGAATCGATAATAATATTTAAAGTTTATCGACTTGCAATAATCACTTCCCGATTCGTACTAATGTATGAATATGGATGATTTTTGCGTAACATCTGTCAGTTGTTAAAAGTCCGTTCAGCATACCTACGTGTTTCTTTCTTCGCCCATCCAGTCCCAAATATCTTAATAATACCTTTAACAGTAGTCAGACAATAAGTAATGAAATACTTAAGTTTAATTTTAATAAAAACGTTGTCCGTTACTTCGTTTGCAATATATTGTTCAGGATATATTGATTGATTGGGATAAATTTGTTTGTATTCTTTCATGCCCAATACTATATACAAACATATGACAAATTTCATGACATTTAAATTGACGTTTAGGACTTAACGCCACGCGATTACAAGTAAATAATACCTACAGTAGAATCTCGATTAACGGAATCAAATAAAACTAGGGGTGTTCTGTATAATAAAAAATCTGGATAATCGATTTCAAAGTCATAAAGGGATCATATGTCATTTAGACAATACAATATAAAAAAATATTAAGAGCTATAGTAATAATGGGTTACTATTCACCTAATTTTATTTATTTATTTATTTAATACTTTATTGTACACATTAGTTATAAAAATATGACAGAGGTATGAATTAGTACATAATACCATTTCTAAATCTATGTTCCTATGAATTTTATTAAATTATAATCGATGTTTGGATAATCGAGATTCTACTATATATACCTAATTTTATTGACGAGGATCCGACGTGGATTGCATCACGTTGTGGTTACGGCACGTGACGTAATGGTTCGAAGCAGCGTCTTCTTCGCGCAGCCTGCACATTTTCTTTGTCCACCCTCATATTATCACATTTATTGGCCATAGTCATAAATCAAACCAATTTTATTGTCCTTTAATACTATATATATTTTTATTACAATTATTATATGATTATATACTAGTTATTTTATTAGAATGCATTCACAGGTATTTATATTTTTTGACCAAATGTTCTTTGATTTTATATATATATATATATCAAGTACATATTTTTATGTTTACTTTTATTTATAAATCAGTCGTTTGTGGTTATGTTCATGTAACAAGAGGTTAGAAGAAGTGTGAAAGAATGTCACAAACTGATGTTTATCTATTGCCACGAAACAAATTGCTTCCACCTTAACCAATGTCGCTGAACATGATTGTGTTCGGTTTTTTACTCATTTATTTTTTAGGTTTACCCTCTAATTGGGATCCAGAATAACGCCAACAAAATATATTGATTTTTAATATACTCATCGGCCAATAAATCATTGAGTTAACCACATCTATCTGATTGTTAAATTAAGTGTGACATCATTTTTTATTCCAGTGGGTAATTTTTTTTTTATTATATTGAAATGAAATATTTATTTACTTTAAACTGACATTGAATGTAATAAAGGCCATGTGACAGAACTTTTGGCATCTGTTTAATTGCCTTAAGATTGAAGAATTGAATATAAGTATCGCCGAGTATAGGCATCTTTAAGCGTCGAGCATTACTTATAACAAGTGCAAAGTGTATTAAAGTATCTATCTAATTAATAGAAAGTCTCTTATGTGGTAAGTAGATTAAACCAAATAGCAAAACCTAACATAATCTATCCATACTGAACATAAAAGGCTAACCTAACAACATATTCCTTCCATACTTCTAGCTTATATATTATATAGGTAGTAGTATTATTAAGTATATTTTTTCTACCAAATTCATTTACTTACTTATTTTTATCAATTTCCAGCCATCCTTTTCAGTTAATTAGACGGTATAAAACTATTGTAAAATTAACCTTGCAAAATATTGTAAACAGCAAAACTGGACAGTTTTAGAGTTCTATTATAAAACCTTTTTTAAGGAAGACTACTAGAGTTTTTCCAATAATATCAATATGCAACAATGAATTTAGATATTCAGAGATTTAGGCTGAGATTCGATTTATTCGGCGTAATTCGATTGTGCTATTAATTAGGTATCATTCATAAATGTATATAATGTATTTACAAAGACATATTCTTAAAATGACTTGCAAATATTGGTATACAAAAAATGCTTGCAAATGTAATATCATGTGAGATGTTTCGTATCCACATAATGTTACAAGTGCAATAAATCTAAAATTTCTTCAAAACACTACACCCGTAACACTTTTTCATTTCTCACAGAGCATAAGGCACGTGTATAAATCTCGTCTCGCCCTACGCCATGGCCTAGGGGATAAACGCTTCCTTTTTACTTTACCTTTGTTACGCTTGCCAGTAAATTTATTTCTTATTCGCGCGTTGAGTTGCTCTTCCTGGGCGGTTGGCGGTAGCCGCTGGCATTACCACCGCGACATATTACCAAAAACGTTAAAAAACTTTATAATATTCTGATAAAATTTTTAGATAAATAAGTTTTTATCTATTGTAATTACTAATTAGCTCTAACAATTTAAATCAATAATACTGGTATCAATATAATATATCGTCTGTAAAAAGAATCAGAATTGCTTCAAAATTGGCAAAGGTATTGCCTCAAAGCAATTGTTAAAAGCAACAGACATAATAAATTCATTAAATTTACATTATTTATTATATAACATATATAGATATATTCTTTATTGCACTTGTAAGTTAACATATAAAATTATGTATTTATAAATGTTGTGAGCAAGGGTGGATTATCTCTGACAGAGATATATTAATTATTTATATAATATATTGCCTAATATAGACACTACAGAATCTACATCTGTTCCTTGTTATAGTCTTGAAAAAAGTCATAGGACTTTAAAAGAATGAGATAATTTATATGAAGAAAAAGCCAGGACCGATATAAAGAAATCAATATAAATAGTTATTTGTGGGGATATATGATGCTTAATTTTAAATAGTAAAGGTGATATAAAAAAAATTGTTGAAAATTCAAATAATGTATCTATGTTTAAGTGCCAATTTTATCATTTTCATTGATTCTAGAAGAATAATATACAATTAATTATTATTAATTTCGATATGGGTTAACACCATTTTTAACAAATATAAAGATAACATGGTCCATGAATGCGATCAACCGAAAATAGAATATTTATATTATGTGATTATTGCACTTTTATATATATTTATTAATAAATAATTAATAACGATGTTGTACAATCGCAGTGTTCGTATGTCTGACAATTGTTGGCAGCAAGAAGCATTCGTTAATCCGCGGATTGCCGTGAATTTCTTGGTGGTTTCAGTAAGTCATACTTCAATATAGTTTATATAAATACTTATACAAAGAAGTAAACATGTTATTATGTTTAATTTTTTATATGAATGTTCATAAAAAACCGATTTAAGTTGTGCAAAACTAGTTAAATTTCATAACTAGACTACTGAAGCGATTTTTATAAAATTTCTATGTGGCCAATCGTTAAGAATATTCTTTTAGATGAAAAAAAAAAAATTTATAATTCAAAAAATAAATTCAGATCGGTACACAAGTGATGGAGTTATGAGGTAACAAACATAAAAAAAACAACCTAATTGAAAACGTCCTTTTTTTGAAGTCTGTATAAATATTGTAATTGTCAACTAAATTTGTGAAAAAAATCTTTTTGCTAACGAACAGACTGATGTCTGACATATATATAGTAATTAATATTAAACACAAGGGTTTTTAAATCTATATTTTCAATAGTATTTTATACTTTAGTATAAATAAATACACTTTGAGTATTTAACTAAAGGATTTTTTTATTTGAGATCAGCACGGATACTTCTATCCGACTTCAATTTCTGTCCTTAAACCACTGAACTTTTACAGCCACGTTTTAGTTTGGAGGCTAAGATATGGCAGCAAATATACGGAGGCGTAAAAGCTTATTCCTCACTCGGATACCTTATTAGTGACAGAATATTCTGTGATGTCTAGGCAAAATAGCTACAGAAAAAATGTCTTTACTGGACACAATATGTATGAAATTGATATTTTACGAAGTTTAACGAATATTAATTATAAAATGCCAATGATAACTAGTGAAGGTGAACTGGAATGAAAAAAAAGATGTGTAAGGGTTTTTCGCAATCATAAACAACTAGATACAGACGTATTAGAGCATTAATTTTTTTTTACAACACAGGGAGTAAATGAGCATGTGACTCACCTGATGGTAAGTGACTACCGCCGCCCATGGTCGCCCACAACACCAACGGCATTGCAGGTGCTGCCAGCCTTTTAAAAGGGAATATGCTTTTTTCTTGAAGGTTATGTTATCGTATCGTATCGGTTCGGAAATACTGCTACTGGAAGTTGATTCCAAGTCATTTAATTATTTAATTATTAAAAATTTAACTAAATACGATACTTTAATTATATAATTGTAGTGAAATGCTCCATTTGTAACATTGTTTGATTTGTACATATCCTGTGTAATGTGGTCTTAAATAATTCAAATATATCAATATTGTCAGTATGAAGCCCTCACCGTGGGAGCTTGGTGTTTACCTTGACGATATCCGTTTGCCGTTTACAACGCTTTCATTTTCTCTTTTGTTTAATATCAATTTAATGTAAAATACTAGTACTTACCCGCAGCGTTGTCTGCGCTGAAAGTGTAACGTGCTCTTATTTATATTATTTATATATCGTCTGCTTGGGTACTTACTTCTGTCCCATTCACGTTTCTGTCGCGAAGCAGTTATATTTGCATAGTTGTATTTCAGTTAAAAGGGTACTATGACAAGGAAATCACAAGAAATCCATCATCATCATCAATCAGGAAAAACCAATAAAGAATGATTCAAGTTAATTGCCATTACTACTTTAATTAAATTACGAATTATATTATAAACACGAATACACACTTATACAGATAGTTGAAAATACTTTATCAATCGTTTGACTCGATAGTTAAACGGATCTGAATAAATTTTGTAAAAATATAGATCTTTCTGTACATTGAAAGTTATATTTATGTGGATAAAGCTCTACATTACAGTTAGTTTTGACTATTTTTTACTAGTGCACTACTATATACATGTGACTTAGCTCTCGTTAAATAGGTCGAAAGATCAAAATTCTTATATTTTTTATTATGATACAATAAAATGTGTGGAACAGTGCAAGTCATGTTACTTAAAAAAATAAATATATTAGTATATAGCCTAAAATTACAATCATTCTATATGTGAAGCGGTATATTACCGAGTAGAAAAATTTAATATCTAACAACCTAATTAGATGCAAATCTTACCTGAATACTAACAAGCGGCGTTTAGTGCCCAGTTAAATGGTTCCAACCGATAAATCACATGAAGGAGATCATATTGATACCATCTATTCTTTGTAAAGGTATTTTCAGAAGATAGGTCACTTTTAGTATTAGATTTAAAAAAAATCATATTTTAAAAAGATGAAAAAAAGTTAATTGTGTTAAAGATTTAGAAAGAAAAATATCATAAATTACTACGAGTATATTTGTAAGTATTTTTTTTATTTAATACTTTTTATATAACAAATTATATTTAATATTTTGACAAAACAAATGTTTACAACTATAAAAAATATACAGTGAAACATAGAAACTCCTTTTTTTAAGGCAGTTAAAATCACTGTTGATGCCCTGATTATGTCAGTTTTTATTAGATAAGATTTTAAGGCTCTAGTTGTTCTGAAGATGCAGTATGTCTGAGGTTATATCTTTAGTCCCAATTTATAGAAAATATTTTACCTAATTATAAGCTATATATTCAAATATAGCTATATATTCTTTAATGGAAAATATATTGAGATTAAATTAAATACGTAAATTAAATTTTTATATTCATTTCTTAATTTTACATTATTTCACAGCAATGTGTTGCTTTACGAGTAAAATATACATTTTTATAATGTTAAGTCTAATTGTAAATATAATACCTAAAAAAATAATTACCACTAAATTTTATAAATGAGAAACCTCTCTTCTAGTTATATATTTTTGTTACTTAGGTATAACTTTCAAATTACCCCAATATGAATGCAGCCTAATATATTAGTAAAAAAATATTCTAAACGTGATCTAAACAGTGGCCCTCCGCAACGTGACCCGGGGCTAGCGATTTTTGTAAAGGTACATTTATTTTTAACCTTTTACTTCTATAATTGGCCTAATATTTCAAAAGTGATTGCCCTGTGTGAAATATGGCTACAACATTTTTGGAGGTTACCAATTTGTTTCATAGACATTCTACTACTGACTATTTAACTAGAAGAAAATATTAAAAAATAGAAGAAGATTTTGTATCGTATTACTTATTTTACCATATTTTAACTATTCACACGTATTCCGTTAATATGTACATTATAGCAGAAATAGATTAAACGGTAATAACCTACTTAGACGTAATTTATGCGTAATTCTTAGTTATTATTTAGTATATTTATTGACCGAATATATATTTATGTCACATTTTTATACATATTAAAGTGTGTTATATCTATATTTATATAATCTTTACTAATACTTCCTCTATAACTTACCTTAACGGCTTAATCTATTACTATGTGGTATACCGTACTATATGGAATGCAAAAAAATATAGGCTATTTTTTATACTAGTCAGTAAACATATCCCGGTCCCAGACGAAATCGCGGGTAAAAGCTATTATACTATAAATTTAAACTTAAGGCATAGTATATTTTACATGAAATAGTGTTTGTGATAAAAAAAAATCACATACAATTATTCCAAACACCTCTACAATAATTATATTATATATTGCATTACAGATAGATATACAATTCAGGCATAATTATTGTCCGTTTAAGCCATATAAATCTCGCGTTGTTACATGTGATTTATCGATGTGCCTTATGGCGAGCGCTGCCGTAGGTAACGGCTTCCCACGTCTTGTCAGTAATTATTACACAAATTTTGTCTCTTCAAAGCGAAAGTACCATTCATTATGATTTATAAATACAACCATAAATAAGAGATATTATCGATGTTATCATCGGAAAAAATCCAAATATGTTATATCATTCTTCATCAATTTTTAAAGAGGACGTGGAAAGATTTGTTCAGGATCGACTTCTTTTGCAATATTACTTAAATTTCTTCTCATAGTATGCTCATATCAGATAAATATATTTTCTAGCATATTAAAAATAAACAATTATCTAAATAGGTTAGGCTGTGGCTTTATATGTTACTTTTAACTACCTTTAAAGTTGTCTGACAAATAACTCGGGATTGTGATAGGTATTGTCATCATCATCACATTTATATCAGCTATTATCTGTCCACTGCTGAATACAGAGAGGCCTGTCTAGGCCTGTCATAGACTGCCATAAGCAATGATCCTCAGCCACTTGCTTCCACTGATTCCCTGCAATGCATTTGAGAAAGCACTCCATCTAGTGGGGGATCGTTCTAGATTACATATGCTGGTATTTTATTTAATGGGTAATAATGGAATGAAAACCCCGCCTGCGCTAATCGGTATACACTGGCATGGCATCAGTGAGTAATGATAGGTGAAGATGAAGTAGGTCAGTTAGCCCATAGGGACGAATTAAACAAGAATGAGCCACGATGGTTTCCAGGGGGAACCACGTAGAGATTGACCTGAAAGGGTATATTGCTAATAATGGGACTGTCAAACTCCATTACTAACAATCCCTTTCCCCCCGTTTGCTGGTATTGGGTCGTCATTAAAAATCTTTCTTCTATATAGTATAGGTTCATTCTTTGCCATGTATATTAATGTATAATAGGTATGGTTCACAACAATTTGCTTAGCGTATTCGCAAATTATCCAGGGTCTGATAAAAGTATTTTTTTAGATCATAATATTAAATATGAAAGACTCCTTCGTGCATCCAGATTTGTATGAGTGTACTACCTACATATACTATCATATACCTGCCAACAAAGCATATGTCCTGTGTTTTAGTCTATACTCATTATTTATTATAAACAATATATTTGATAATTTCAGACCCAATTTATATATTGTGCATTTTAATCATAATATTTTACCTTGAGGGTGGTCTACACAAAAGTAGTGTTTCCTCAGGCTGTAGAAGAAAAACCAAAAGATTTTTTGCACAACAATTTTATTATCCTGTATAGATATGTCCTTGGACCAAAATTGATAAAGACGTCGAGACTCTTATCAAAGGGTAAAAGTTCTTGTTAGATTTGGCGCCACACAGATTAAGATATCTGTTAAATGTGTTAATAAAGAAACCATTTTGATAGGTATACGTTATCGGCCACTTAAGTGAACGACCTATATTTTATCATAGCTTTTTCAATTCGGAGACGTAAAATTAAAATGATTAGTATGATTAGTATGCTTATTAATTTATTATGAGTTGGAATTATTTGAGAAAGATAGGTAAATATTTTAACAAATTTTAATATATTTATTTTATAATGTTTTAATAAATTTTTATTGCACTTTAAATATTATAATTAAATAAAAAAGTTATGATATTAACATAAAACATATTAATGCTGTATAAAGTGAATTTTATGTAATTAACTTTTAATAAATAGACCATCCTTATTAATATTATAAATGTGAAAGTGAGTTTGTTACTTTATAGCGCCTTAATGGTTTAACTAATCACTATGAATTTTTTTTTATACAACAGAATGGCAATAATATCTGAGTCTTCAGGATGGAAAATGGTAATGTCGCCTATCATGAGGCGAAATAACAGAGTATACTGTTTGTCCATGGTATGATACCTATAGGCGACGTTTACCATTTCCATCAGAGGACACAGATCATTCCTTGTTTGCCATTCTAGTTTTTAAAAAACAAGCCATGCTAACACACAATTAGACTGCTTCGGTAATAACATAAATGTGACAGTGAGTTTGTTACTTTATAGCAATCAATGGTTTAAAAGTCTCTCTCTGGTGATTATTTAGTATACACGTATTAAATTACATGAACTATCAATTATAGTCTACTTTTTATTCCGATCAGTAAATATGTCCAAATCAAGTGGTCGAAGTCGCGGGTAAAGCTACTATTAAATAAAAAATTTATTTGAGAAAGATAGTAAAATTTTTTATTTAAATTTGGACCGACCGTATTCTGGTAATGTATTTTTTATATAATTTACAATAAATCATATATCTTTTTATAAAAAATCATTACCTAAAATAACGATATTTGGTAATATAATATTTTGTTTTTAAGTAAGGATACCGAACGCTTCTAACAAGTTTCAGGTGCTGACTTTAGTGTTGCAGCTATTTACTGACCACAACAAGGTATAAGGCGAGTCATATGCTTGATGGTCTATGGGATATAAAAAATAAATGGTTTTTGAAAAACTACAGACTATCTATAGAAAAAAGTAAGGAATGTTGTAATCTATTAAAAAGCAACATGAGAAAAACATTAGACTGTTCACCGCAAACGATAAAGTCAGAGATAAAATAGGGATACTCTTGATACGGAGAAATAAAATGTGCAAGGAATTTATAAATATTTTCTACATAATATCTTTCAATGTTTCAAAGTCTAACTTCACCTCTTTGGGATAGCTTTTTTATGTGGTACTTGCATTTCAGTGTAAACACTTATCAAACATTTATCAAACCTGGAATTACAAAATTAAAGGAAATATAAATGAAATACATAAGTCACTAGAATATTATGATACATTTTTAGTACGTTTCAATAAAACGTAATAAAAAAGGAATAAAGTTTAAAATTATCACAGAAACAATCTCTATATGAAATTAGTATCAAATCCATACATTCTATCAAATAAATGATTTTTAATTTGAACAAACTAATGGGCATCAGCAGATGATCTTATACACGGATCAATTAGTCGTTCGTTTACATTTTTATGACAAGACTATTACCACAGTATCACAGGTCATTTTGTATTTAGTTTGTGTACTATAAAGCAAAAACAAATGACTTTGATAATGGTTGGTCATAAGTATAAGATAGGTCAGATATGACCATTGTACAATTATGCCTTTATTAATAGTAAGTACCATAATCGATTTAAAAATCAGAAAAAAATATAATTTGTCTTTGATCAATAATTTGATTTTATTAGTATCTTATAACATATATGTTGTACTTCTAGTATGCTTATTGTTTGTATTTTCGAAACGTCCATACTTATTTATATACATGTCTATAAAATAGTAAATCACATATAATCCCTTCAACAACATTCCAATGGGAATTTCTAATACCTATTACATTTTACAGGCCAATAAAGATATTTCATTAATACACAATATTTATACGGGGGCATTCAAATGTCACCTTTTGAATGTTACGGTAAAGATTTATGTAGAAATACAAAACTTTTATAGAGGGATGCCTCGTTAACACCAATGTAAACGCCATGGCATAAAATATCTTGGACTGACCGTTGCTTGTTTGCCTTAACGTCTATTTCATTGTCATACAAATTCTGACGAATTAATGGGAAACCATCGAAGTACTGTTGTAGATTTCGAAGAGATCTCTATTAACATATATTTTGTGTAGTGCCTCGGTTGTATTTTTTTCCAAATTTATGAGATTAATGCTAGCAATATTTATTTTATGTTAATTTTCAGGGTTCATAAAAATTTTAATTACCTACAGTTTTAGTGGTTGGTACATATCAACACAATAATTAATATTTTATAAAAATTGATTCAAATTTTTGTAATGATAAATGTTTATGGATAATAATAATGAAAATGAAATAAATAGCAATTGAAGTTTATACAAAGAACACGAAAATGAAATAAAAATGTAAATTATAAGTTCGTCAATTTTACTGTATCGACTTCTTTGTTTCGTTGTATTTTTTTTTCTGGTTATATGATTTAATACCAAAACTCTTTATACTCGTACAATCAATATAGAGTTTACTACCTTATTAGTTGATATCGTTAATTAGCCGTTGTTTAACCCAGATTACAATTTCAAATTCACTATATGTAAAAAAAAACACTATTATTCAATATTGACAGCTGCGTCGCATACGCTGAATATGTCATACTCATTTTTGCTAATTTCGTGAAAGGTTCCAGTTGCACAAAAGGAAAGGGTAGATAGAAAGTTTTTGCGCAATCGGCGTCTATTTGACCGGCAAACATTTGTGATTTGAGTGGTTCACCCGTTGACGCACACCTTTAGCACATTTGTGTATGGCACGGGGATAATCATCTGCTAGAGATTTCTTTGTTGAATTAGTTCAATGGCAGATTTTCTAAGATACCTCGTAGATTATTATAACCGAATCTAAATAATCGTCTGCAAATTTATAGTAGAACAGTAGCTTTTTAAATTGTTTACTTTCATGTTTTAATTTATTGGAATCATTTTGAAATTCTTAAGCTAATTAACTAATAATCAATACCTAATAAAAAAAAAAAACAAAAAGAATTTAAAAGAACTTTTTTGTTCGGTGATACGAACACACAATATATTTATATACTGTCTAGTCTCAAAGTCTATTTTGATTAAATTTAAGTTTTGTGGTTTTTCCTGCCAAAGAATGTTTCATACGGGCATTATGACTTCTGATTGTATATTGTAGATTTATATAATTTTTAATGATAAAACAAATTTCATATAAGTACTACCTTGTTGAACGTTCTTATTTATTAAAGAAAGAATCCCTTTTTATAATTATGTACAAAATAGGCCAAAATATAAATGGGAGTATTTAAAGGAACAAATTATTGGAATTATGAGTATTTTTGATTACTTAATTTGCATTAGGTAATTATTTATAGAATCTACCATGTGGTCCCGGCATAGATAAGGTCATATCTTCTTTTTCTGTGGATATTGTAAGAGGTAACTAAGGGAATTTGATGGTCGAGGGATGGACAGCAGCGTCCCTCTTAAAACGTTATCAAGGTCTAACTGCGGTTACCAACCCGCTTGCATGGCTACTATTGGCAAACCTCCGCAATAGGGGCAGGCCTATGTTTAGCAGTGGACAATTAGCAACTGAGATGGTATAGTACGAAGATTTGGTAGATAGAATACCATATTTATAGAATCTACACAGTATTTTGAAAAATCTAAATCTGTGTTTTAAAATACTTTATGTTCAATAATATTTTATTAATTAAATAATTGTATTATAATTATTTACATTAAATTTATATTTATATTTATATACTTACGAGTAAAAGTAAATTTAATTGAAATTGTATGCAATTATACATTATATTATATAAATTAGTAAGCAGTATTAATGACTACTATAGTTAATGATTATTATTGTTTTGTTTATGAAAATTATGCATTTTAATTCAGCGATAAAGCAAAATATGATAAGTTTAATTGTCTCGCGCTACTTTCGCACGACCACTGTATATTGGGCCGGATGTTATTAAAAAAATCCAGCGACGATACATGGTACAGTCATGATGAAAACTGAAATACAATTTATTATTTATACTTATACAGGAGATTTTTAATATTTATATTTCGTTAAATCGGTTTTTCACACAAAAAATATTTTGGTTTTTTTTTTCTTTCATGATTTTAAAGTCGGGTATAATAGTAAGAAATCTATCCAAGTCCTGTGAATCAGGAGTGTACCTGTACTATTACAAAAAAAAAATCTCATACTTGATGAACATATCACATAAGATATACACAAAAAATTTAAGTAAAACGAAAATCTTATTTTTTTATTGTTAAAATACCATGAAAAAATGTAAAAATATATCATGTTCATTTTTAAATTAATGTGGTGTACGATTGATAATCTTATTAATAGGACAAATGTGAAAGTTTCTAGTGTTTAGTTTTTATTGCAAAAATTACTAAAAGGTTATATCCATATAGGTTACTTTATGTACTGATTGATTAATAATGTAAAATAATAAGTAAAATAAATGAATATGACTGATAAGTCTGTAAATGATTGTGTGGCCGACTGTACTCGATGACAGTGCTATGGCTTGTGCCACTCCACATGGACACCTGAGAGCTAAGGGACACCTTGCTACCAATCCAAACATCTGCCCAACGATTTAATTCAGCCCACTTTGTGTTAACCGCAAGCAGTTCTCGCGACATCGTAATATTTATATTTTAATAATTGATTGAGATGTTGAGGTCGAGATAAAATTATATATAGTGCTTAACTAACATTGTTATTATTTAGGGATGGCATGAAACTGCTTTTTCAGAATTAATGATATTATTAAAAAAATATCAATTCATAGCAATTTATTGTGTGATTGAACAGGCAGGTCGGTTCTACAGACGCCGGGGCTGTTACTATACGATTATACTTTAATAAAATTTAATTACCGCTTCTTTAGATTAATGCTAAATAGTTTATTAATTATACGATAATTAAAAAAAAAAAACTAATTTTTACCCACGACCTCGTGTTACCAGGATATGTTAATTGATTAAAATAAACAATACGTGTACCTATAGATTGCCTACATTAACATGATATGGCCTTTCAAATCCACTAGGCGGTCCGCTACTGAAGATGTTTTTTCATAAACACACAGAGTACCGCGTCTGTACATACATATATAGTTACGCATATTGAAGTGAAATGTTGAAAGGAAGTGCCATGTTAACTTAGACTATCTATAGGTACGCAAAATTCCAAAATGTAAAGTGCCAATAGAGAGAATAAGAAATAGACACATTTTTAATATTAATAAAATTTATTAATTATATACGTTAGACGCCTTAAGGTGAGAAACGTAAGCATAAAGATTCGAGTATCTAAAGTATTTATTTAATCTTATTTTTTTTATATTTGTTAGAATTAATAAACAAACTTAACATGCTTTTTTATTAAATAAATAGTTAATATTTTTAATTATTCATTATGTGTATCGTGATACATTTTATATCAAAATATTAGTTATGCAGGAACTATTCTGTAATCGCGTTAAATTGCGCACTTAATGTAAAATATATATAATATTAAGTATCTTTAAATAAATTGAAATAAATTCTACAATTCAATTAAGACCACCATGCTTACATACGTACTGAATATGAGAATCAATTTCACGGCACATCTCTTCACAATAATACAACAAAAATGACATGTTTTGTAAATATTTAAAGATTACAGTTTTGATAACAATTTGTCTAGTGAAGCCTGAGTTTTGATCTTATCGATTGTATTGTGGTCAGGATACAATCAGGGGGCAGATTACTTATCTGTTACTTCGACGCCTCACTTTTTGTATGTAATTGTTACAAATATTTTGTTTGTGTAAATAATTCCTACAAAGAAAATCATTCGTTGTAAACGACTTCAATAATAATGGGTAATGTTTTGTGACTTCACACGTTCAGATGCTTAGAATTCATAACTTGTTATTTTTTTAAAAATAATATAGATTTAGGTAGTATAAATAATTATGATTGCTTTATTTTTGTGTTTTAAACAATTTATATATCAATGGTTGCCTTAATAGTTTAAAATAAATAATTTAAAAAAATATATAATTATTAAAATTGTATTTTATATAGTTCAATTTAAAAAAAAAATATTTAAATGTGAGTTTTAATGAAAAAAAAAGATTAAATTTAAACAAAAATTAATAATAAATATTATGATCTTATATATACCCTAATATCTTATGTATATTAAGGTATATATAGTAAATTAGTGTACAAATTTGAATTTTTTATAACTTATACTATTATTTCTTATATCTATGAAGATCTATAATTGAGTTTCGTTTACTATAATTATACTCCACAACATCACAATTAGTGAGAACATGAAATTTTCTTGTGTCCACGCTATTACATTATTTCGCTCAGCATGGGTCCATAGTGCCAAAATAGAAGGTTGAGTATTTAACAAGTCGAGAGAGGGTTCCGTAATATGTGTAAAATTATTAAGAGATAAGAAAAAGGCATCTACCTATTTTAATTTCACGCTTTTTTTTTAACTGGCTAGTGGCATGTAGTCAAACGTGACTTATTAAAGTGGTTGGTCACTAAAAAATAATTAATCAAGAAATACTATAGAAAGCGTTAAAATCGAGACTTGTGCTTTTGTTGATTATTTTGTAAGTCAAGATAATTTAAAGCAACATTCTAAATTGGCGAGTGATTTTATTAAAGTTAATTATTACAGTTAATACACTCCTCGCAAAAATTAAGGGAACATAAAAATTTTTGAAATTTTTGGGTGATTTTCAACAGGCTGTATTTCAGTGAAAAATAATCGTACAGAAAATTTAAAAAAAGGGTTTTGAAGCTTGAAAACTCTAGTTTTCAGATTTTTTGGTAAAAAAATTTTTTGAGCTCCGGTTTCCATGCAATTCTTAAACAAAGCTGAAAATAAATTTTTTCTAAATTTTCTAGGTTTTGTTTTTCACTCTATGGGCATGGAAAAATTTTTTCGAGCTACTCCATTATATAGGTCTTTTAGCGTGTTTATTCAGCTTCAAAAATCGCTTTGGATGGCTCAATTACGATCATTTGTCTCCGAGATATCGAACTTTGAATGCAAAAGCATCCTTTTCCATTCAACTGCTAATATCTCTGGAACTACTGGTCGCACAGCAAGCGGGAGACGAGTTTCTTTATCTGCATAAAATTTCCAATTAAGCACAGTCAAGAGTTAGTGAAGAAAAAATTTTTTTCCACCTCTAACATTGAATTGAAAAAAGTGGAAAAAAGTGACTTTTTCTCCTTTTTTGGTTACTTGGCTGTATCTTCGCTAATATGGGCGGGAAAGCTAAGGTTTGAGGAAAATTTTACAGTCTATTGTTCCTTAAAGAACCCCCTAAATCCCTGGAGCGATCGGTTCAACGGTTTTTCCCGGACCAATTGATTGAAATTTTGGAAAAAATAAGGGAACAAGTTTTTTGTCCCTTAAACTCACCCTAATCCATTCAAAAATCAATAATTTCATTTGTTTTTCACTTTTTACTAAATTTTTTGTTTTTTAAAAATTCATTATCAAAAAAAAAATCGAAAAATATCAAGAAAATTTTATGCAGATAAAGAAACTCGGCACCCGCTTGCTGTGCGACCAGTAGTTCCACTATTAGCAGAATGGAAAAGGATGCTTTTGCATTCAAAGTTCGATATCTCGGAGACAAATGGTCGTAATTGCTTTTTTGAAGCTTATTTTGCTAAAACAGAAAATTTAGAAAAAATTTATTTTCAATTGCAAAACCAGCTCAAAAAATTTTTTTACCAAAAAAATCTGAAAACTAGAGTTTTCAAGCTTCAAAACCTTAAATTTCCTGTACGATTATTTTTCACTGAAATACAGCCTTTGAAAATCAGTTAATTTTTGCGATGTATGTATACTCCTTGTTTTATCTTTTTTTAGCTATTATAGCTTTTATTGATTAAGTGATTATAATTAAATGAAGTTATTTATCTGCTGCTGCCCACTTATGCATTAGGTAAGACTAATTTTTTTTAATCAAATATTATTTAATTTTAGCCATTGCGGGTCACTAAAAGATAGAACCGCTGTCAAAAGTTATATTTATTTTCTTTTCAAATTCACAGAATCTGTGCGAATCAAGTATCGATCGAGATGTTTGCAGGCATCGGCGCATTATGCGCGGGCGCACCGTTTGTGGGAGCACAAAGCACGCAACCCTTTGGCGACACAATGCGCGTCACTAATCTAGATCATGTGCACTATTGTGCGGGCACGCAGACAATGCCATCTCTCTGGATATCTCACTCGATGTCGATTCAAAAGAAATTACAGTATTTTGCCACTGCAGGTAATAAATTCATTGATGGACATGACTGGGATTTTTTTTATAAAATGTTAAATATATGTGAATATATAAATTATTATATATTCCCACAAGAAAAAGAATATATTTACATATATACTTTAATTTATAATGTTTCAGTGTTGGGTAAGAGTCATTCTACATAGAGAAGGGTATTATTTTTTATATAAGTAGTGTAAGCCTTTGTTCACGATTATTAATAATTAATTTTAATAAATAATAATTGAAGGTGATGTTTTAAGAGCGACATCTCTCGATCATTAAACTCCCTTAAATTCTTATGACATACATGGGGCAGAAAGAGGTAGCCCATTCTGTCTCGAAACCACACGACAATATACTAAATACTGATTAATAATTAGTATTCTATATAATATCCGATTGTTTTAATTTAAAAAATCAATATATTTTTATTTATAATGTAGTTTTTTATAGTGTATGTTTATTAATATTTTTGTGATATTGCTATTCATAAAAGTAACAATTCTTACGACAACGGCCAGTTAAGAAATTCACGTGGGTGGAGCCATGTTGATCAGCTAGCATATTCATAATCGACTTCCTAAAACTTAACTAGCGACACCCATTCTATCGGTAAGCTCAATGATCGTTATCCTAAACATGATTATTTATAATCGTTGTATTTTGCCCGCGGGACACGGCGTCCGATCCTTTGTATGTGCTCATACATCACGGCTCCTAAGTAGACAGTATATCAACCGATATTCAGAGTAATTAGCCCTTTGGCGACGGACCTCCTGGATTTATTGTGGTAGGGCGTTAATGCGTCCGACAGCCGTGTAGCCGGCCTTTGTTCTCTCTGGCCGAAATATTCAATTGGAATATTTAGAACTTTATGGAGAGACATAACTTGGAGGTATACTATCGAGAGATACGAGCTAATTTGTACAGTTAGCATCAAAAATTGATAATCACCTACAGCTTTGTATAATCGGTAAACACTGTTGCTTCCACAAGTAATTCAACTAAGTTATTAGAATCTACTTAACACTAGAATTTGATAATTATTGTATAAGATAAACATTAATTGATTATATAAATAAGCACTATAACGCATGTATGCTATGGGGTAGATATAGAGGTTTTTAAAATTGTAACGTTTAATTTAGTCATCGTATCTCGATGCTGATCGTACTTATAAGATCATATCACACTATTAAGTTGTTGCAAATATTTTTATTTCATGATTGTACTCCTATGTGGGGGTACAAGTACAGCTTTTTTATTTTTATCATTAACAAAATATTTGATTTTGAGTATTTTATCAAATAAGAAATGATATGATGCACAATACGCTTATTAAATTTTTAGTAATTTAAATTTACAAGATATACGACATTAAGCTTGAACTGTTATGGGTTAGGAATACATTTAAAGATATTTATTGACTTCGAAGAAATATCAATGAATTAATTACCTTCACCTTTAATTTCAAATTACCCAAACTGAGCCGTAGGCTACTATCTAAAGATAACTGACAAAAGAGTTCGAATGTCACACAAAAAGAGCACTAATCGTGCGGCTACTGCAATCCGTCAATTAATTAAGCTACACTCAGATATGAGAGGCGGCAAAGGTACAGCTGATGGGAAGCCGCTACTACTCATCAAATTTCTATACCAATCACCGACCAACACAACCCTAAATTTATGTACATAAGGGTGATTCTTTAAGAAATAGCCGATGAAAAGTAATGCCTATCAGCTACCGTAGGCGACGTTAGCGATAACGCGGAATGGAGTCACATCGTAAAACATCATTAGCAAGATAAACCTCCTAAAAGCAACCTTTATATTACCGAGAGCGCAGGAAGTTGCGGCGATATGTACGGCCCTTGATTAATGCCTAATAACGATACGTGATTCAGTATTATCTCATCTTAAAGTGTCCCTTTCATAATTCTATACTTTATTAACAAAAGAAATCGAACTAAAAATGTTAAGGATCAAATTTAGCAAATTATATATAACGACCTTGTTATAACACAATTAGAAAGAAAGATAGATTTTGTAAACAGTAATTTTCTGACAAACCAATCATTTATAAAACAAACAGTCGTATATAATACTATTGTCCGGGAAGTGTGACATGAAAAAACGAACAAACAAAGGGAGACCGATGTTAGAAAACTTAATTTTACACCCGAATCAAAACTTCAACCCGTATTGTGTTGGTGTGGTGTTAACCAATTCTCTTTTGTTGGGACCCCGCCTACGCCCATTATCAGATGCTTGCGTGGCATGTCATTTTTTATCAAAACAATAACATTTTTTTTAAATACAGTCGAGTAACACGCCGGTCACACGCGTAAAGTTTAATAACGAGTGAATTTTTCAAAGGCTCGAATGAACGGATCAAATATAATTTACGTGGACATATAAATTAGATGTTTTGGTTGTCAGGTTTCCCAGAAAAAGAAGGTATTTATACATATGTTTATTTTTTTTTTAATAACATTATTCTACAATAATTACTCAAATAGTATTTGACATAAATAGATACTTCTTATTGCACTTCAATCATAGATATATTTACAGATACGAGTACCTATTGCTGGCATTCCTAAAAGTTATTAAATCATATATATTATGTCTTTTAAAAGAAATTTATGTAAATACATACAATAATATAGTTCATTAATTAACAAAAAAGTGTCAACTTAATGCTTCTAAAATATTCCATTTACATCAGAAACTTCTAATGTTACACTGACTTCTTATATCTCCCTAATCCTAAGAACGTTACATTTATAAGAACTTTTTGTATATCAAGTTTTTGTTTTAAGAGCGACATATGTTTAAATGGAGCAAAGAGCGACATATATTTAAATATAAAATTGGGCAAATTGTACAAATTACCCGAGGGAGATTTTGGTTGAAAGTCGTTTGCTTGGGCACCTCTGTCCCATTCCTGTTTCTACCGAGAAGCAGTTGTGTTTGTATGGCTGTTTCGGTTTGAAGGGTGGGATATGGCTTAATTTTTGCAGGGTATAGAGGAATAACACCAAACCCTCAAGAATGGCAACGCATGGGGGGTATCATGGGCGAAACAGTATACTCTAATGTCCATGGTACTGCTTATGTCTATAGGCGACGGTTATCACTTTCCATCAGGTAATTTGCCATTCTAAGTAGCATAAAAAAATACTATATTGATATCATATTCCCAGTTAAGATTAATCCTAATTTAATTTAAAATTTAGATATATTATAATATTTAATTCACCATGTCTAAAGTCAGTTACAATAAAAAGGAAAAGAATTTAATTAAAATGTAAACGTGCTTAAATTAAATTTGTAACAAATTGAAACTCAATTAATTGATATTTTTATTTCCACTACTATTGGAATGTCTATCATATAACACACTGTCTTATGGCCGGGTCAATTATTCGTATGTTTCATTATGTTACATTTCTATAAAGTTTTATTGATATAGATATTTGATACTTGATACCAGTTAAAAGTCCAAATCGTAATTTAGCAAGAGCTAAGCAAAATGAGGCGTTTTCGGCATATCTAAATTCTAGAACAAAAGTTAGCATCCCAAGAATTTGCATTGTACATGTAAGTCCATTTTTAAGATTTATTAACAACTTTATTATTTAAATTCATTATGTGTTTTGTTTTGATTTCTTTTTTGATCAAACTTGTAATATGCATTTTATTGAACTGTAACTTCTTTTTAATATACTGTTAGAAATCCTTACTAATATTGTTAATGTGAAAGTGAGTTTATTTGATTGTTTCTTTATAGCGTCTTAACGATTTAACAAATCACTATAAATTTGGTATACATGTACTATATAGGATGGAGAGATTTGTAGGCTACTTTTTATCTCGGTCAATAAATATATGGCGGCCACGCGGACGAAGTTGTGGGTAAAAACCAATAGCATATAACCTAACAGCTCATTAAATAAAAAGTATCATATTTGTAGATAACAGTTTTATCTATAGATGTTACTTTATGAGTATCATAATATTCTTCTGATCTACTTTTAGGAACTAATATTTTACAACACATTTCTTGCAACTAAAATCGTATCTTCATTGCTTATTTATTTTAGTCAATTTTGACTACATTTTTTGTTATTACGTGTACTTAAAAACTATGTTAGTATTTAATTAATAATAATATACATTTGTGTATTAATAGAATATATTACCTTTCAATTTAGATCGAAACTCAACAATAATTGGCTTATAGTGCAACAGCATTATTGACCGCTGCTAGAAGATACTACTACCTTAAAGGCTTAAGTCATACAAAACTCTACTCCTAGATGAAATATGATAAGGTGACATCACTTGAAAACTATAAATTTATACCTTAATTTGTTATAAAATGTTTTCCGCATTTTTTGTTACAAAACATAACCCTTGCAATAATTTAGTTATACGACTTAATAAAAGCGCATGAAATTACAGTTATTCGTCTGTTGAGACCAATAAAAAAATAATGTCAGTATATCCACCCACATTGGTTATAAATTAATAGAATCTGCCCTCATCTTGTGTCATATAATAATGGTTGATTGGGTTCGTGTGAGGTATTTTTTTTTTATTTTTAGGAAATGTTTCCTTGCGATCGTATCGGCTAATTCACATCTGGGCAACGATGATTTATTATATAAAGGTTAATAACAGGATTGACACACGATATACGTTGTTTGATATAAAACTGTCTCTACACTGCGGGCTGGTACGTGGTTAACTTTTCAACCGACTTCAAAAGGAATGTTTTTGATTCGACTTTTTATTTTCGTGTATAAAAATAACGTTTCATTTAATACAGTTTGATCTATATTATTGATTTCTTTATTATTTATAAACATGAAAATGGGTTAAATTATTATTTAAAAAATGTTATTTTTTTTCTTCTATTTGAAATCGTCATCATCATCATATCAACCGTTATCGTGTCCACTGCTGAATATAGGCCTCCCTCATAAATTGTCACAAGTAACGGTCCTGAGCCACCTGCATCCATTGATACCCTGCAATGCATTTGAGGTCGGCACTCAATCTTGTAGAGGTCATCCCACACTGCATTTGCCTATACGGGGTCGTCACTGAATAATCTTTTTTCCCCATCGATTGTCGGTTCTTCGAGTACTTTAATTTAATATCATGCAATTTATTCACTAAAATTATTTTTATTTATATTATTGGAAACGAGAGTGCTGTTGCTTTCTAGCTGGTGCTTTTTACTAACAATCTGTTAATAGGAATCTTTTCTTACATACCAATTTCATATTTATTTGAAAAATTATATTTACGACAATATTAATTGTGAATTGATATCAAAACCATTTGGTTAACTGTTGTGTTTATCTAATTATAACATAATAAGAATTATTTTTAATTTTTATTTTTTTGATATGTTTTGTCTGTCTCAGTCATGGGATAGTGGTGGTTAGTGATAAATGTAGGACATAAGAGTTAGTTTACGAGGATATGTACAAGGGATAATATATATGATAGACTTACAACACATTTTTTTTTATTAATTAAACTGTCTGTGTTGAGTTTACAATAAATTATATTAAATAATGTATATTATTATATAATACTTATTGTGATTCCGTTTGTGGTCCTTATATAAAAAATAAAAAAAAACAGTAAGTTTAACTATAAAAATATAACCAATAATGATAATAAATGAGTGAATATGGTAAGTACTAGTATAGGTAGTTAATAATTTAATCGTTACTATAACTAACTGGCAATTGAGTAGGTACTTATCCACTTTCTCTCATTTCTCAATGAACGTCTTGTAAAGGCGAGCACGAAACTTAATAAGCTCAATGAAGGGACAAAAAGGGCATGCAGCCGAGGTTAATGAACCAATTACTTGACTGAATCAAGACTGGACCTTATTTCATAGAATTTTATTCTTATATTGATGAATGCCTGAAATATTATTATGTTATTAAATTAAAAGACATAACTTTTTGATTGGATTCGAAGTAACATTGAAAATGTAAAAAACATTTTCAATATTGAATTTTTACTGAAAATAGAAAAGATTAATTTAAAATTCTGATGTTGTTCAATGCATTTTTGTGTTTACAAATATATATTAGAGAACGTCGTGGTCTACAACGTCCTTACAAAAAAACTTTACTCGGTATTTTTTTTTTAAGTGGGGTAATAGTCTATTGAGTTCCGAAGACCTTTCCGGTGATGGTAGATCTGTAATATCCTGTAAAGATAAAAGTCTTGACTGACTCATCAATGTACAGCCAACCCCTTAAAGTATAAAAATAAAGGTAGAAATTTGTATGAGAAAGTAAGATTTTTTTAACCGATTTACATGAAATGAATCCTTATATAAAAAGAATAAAACTAAATGTCAATATTTCTCAAAATCCATTCGTTTTATGGTTTATATAAGGCTCATGCCTTAACTGCCATAACTGTCATGTTACTATAAAAACTACTTATTCACATTAATTTAAAAGTAAAACTAAGAAAGTTATAATAATCGTCTATCAGGGCATATTTATTCGATTACTTTAACTAGAATAAAGATTTAATTGAAATTCCTGGTGTGAATTAGGGAATAAAAATTATCATCAGGTAAGCTGCATGCTCATTTGTTCCAATTTAAAAAAAAATTAAATCGGTCTAAAGAAAACGTAATTATATACTTACAATACGTAATCATGTTTATCCTTATAACAAAAATGAAATTTGGTACAGAGGTAAATGGGCTTTATGCTAACTTAACATATAGGTAAAATACTTTATATATTAATTAACGCAGGCAAATCCACGGAACACAGCTAGTCATTAATAAACATAATTTATTTGTGGAAATTAGCGGTGAATGAAAAGAATAAATAAAAAGAAAACCAAGTATGTAACGTACTATGGTTCCAACAATTACTTCACGATTATACGTTATAAAAGAAATATTTAAAAATAAATGTTTGACTTTTTCAGTTTTTTTTTTAATAAATATAGGCAATGTGCTAATTAATCGGTTAGTAGGTTATTCAAAACTTTTTGGAATTAGTTGCAACTGGGGTTAATATATAATTTATCATAGAGAAATGTATAAATTAATAGGGAAAATTGTGTTTATGATTTAAGACTGTTAATAAATATTGATTGATTTAATAACTTAATAACAAAAACAAAAATTCATAAAATTCAATAAATAATTTATTTCTATTCCTTAAGTTAAAATTATTACCTAATACTTATTTACAATTGTTGGTAGGCTTCTTAAGTACTTAAATTGTACACTTGCATGAATTACAAAGCCTCAATAAGTTTAATTAACAGGTAACAAATGACAAAACTAAACGAAAGTGGAACTTTCATTAGCACATCGAGGTTTTAATGCTCGCTAAGAAAACACATCTATGATAAGGCACTACTGGTTTGACTAGATATACAAGAGTCTTTTCGTATTTATTCACAATAAATGCAAAAATAATGCACGTATTATCGGAGGGAATCGTCCAATATTGCAGTTGTTTGACCTGTAAACAAAAGGAAAATAAATTTAGTACATCTTTTTTTATATATATATATATAATTTATAAGTATATTGCAGTTTTTAATTGAATTGCAGTTAGCTAATATATAGGTAGTCATAAAACATATTAAAAAAGGCATTGGACAAACAAAATGACAATAGTCAACACAATGCCTCTATTTGCCTCAACAGAATTACAATTATGAGTATATTTGACCTTATAATATAGTAAAAAGTATGACTTACCATATCGCTATTTTTGTTGCCACCACGAGATGACGTCTAGTAATTCGTCTTCATCCATAGGACCTAAATTCTGCTGTGTCGTAACCTCGTAGCGATCTACTGTGGAATAAGCTGATGACACTCCAGAAGAGCACTCGGATGGTGCTGGAGAATCAGCTTTTTCAGAACAAGGTGAACCGCTTCCATAGAAAAATCCATCGTCCATATCTATAGAAGTCATTGGCTGAGCATTGTTACTATTTGGAATATTTTCTCTATTTTCCTGATCACGGGTAATGCCCAGAGCTGCGTCACTTTCTTCTAATAATTGCTGTAAATACCTTATATACTCGACAACCATCCTTAGTGTGTCAACTTTGCTAAGTTTTTTACCGGAACCACGTCTAGCGCCACCGGACAGGGCGGCGACTACGGAAGCTGGGAGGTGGCGGCGCAAGGCATTGAATCCATCATTCACTTGTTTCACGCGATTACGTTCCCTGGCGTTGCGGCGCGCTATCGACGCAGCCTGAGGTCCGGTGTATGGGTTTGTTCTGAAGTGCACCTTCTTTCTGTATTGCAAGTTTGGAGGTGTGTCGTGTGTCACGTAATTTTTCTCAGGAGCTGGAGCGATTGGTATATTTCTCTTTTCCATTGTCGCCTTTGTTACAGTCGTCGACGGGTATCCGGATGAAACGACGACATAGTTCGTCTGACCTTGAACGAGTTGAATTTCTTGCAGCATGATCGCGAGTAAGGGCGCACGACCGGTCGGCGCTGCGATCGCAACAGCACTGCACGATAAGGGAAGCTTAGAGAGCTTTAAGTTGCGCGAGCGATGGCAGCGGAGCTTCGCGTACAAGTGAGCCGCCGGCGCACGCGCACACGTTATATCACCTGCGCCGGCTGCAAAAAAATATAAATTTTAAAATTCTCTTCCCCTATTATTTTCGATCATCCCTTCCCCGAGTGCGTGCGGGTCCGTACCTGGCGTAGTGGATAGGGGAGCGCGGCTCGGGCGGCAAGGTACTGGCTAACGCGTGCCCACTTTTTGCTGACCACTGAATAATTAAACATGATTCGACATTGAATTTTAAATTACCAATAATTCAAATAATTTCTCTTGCTACTAAAGAAGTAAATATATCTAATCGTCAAAATTAAATATCATAACTGCCGTTTTAAGAGCTTATAGCACGTAAACAGGTTTTCTTAAAGGGCAGAGCGATAATGCCTTATGATCGCCCTATCGATTTCCGTACACTTTGAATAAATCAATCGCATTAAGAATCCACATCAGTGTTATCTTTCCCCAACTATCTTATTAAACGTGCCGAGTCAAAGAATTTTTCATAAGCCAACTCAAACTTCACGGATAAAAGTCGTAGCAGTGTTATCGAATTTTTATCAGAAATACGTCAACGTTTAACCAAATGATTTTTTTAAAGGTTTTTGTTTATATTAAAGCAAACTTGTTGATTTTAGAATTATAAAATGAATATATTATATAGTGAGATGCTCTAGGAATTAATCTGTAGATCATTATTTTAGAATTTAGTTTCCTCTAGTGTAGTGGCTGAGTAAGAATACAATAATGTTAAGACTCCTTTCCATTTCAAGAATATCGTAACAGGCGACTATGAAAACAAAGTACAATAACAAAGTATATACGAATTCAAAACAAGAAAAGCTAGAAGTAAAAATATATATTAAATCGCCTGACCAGCACACTGGCGAATATTCTTTTCTCGTAGCAAGAGATTTTATTCCAAATTGGGATATAAATGGGCGGTGACGAAGTTTTATAATTTTTATGATAAAAATATTAAGCAATAAATATGATTAGTAGAAATAGTTTCTATTTTTCAAGATTGTCAAGTATAAAATAGTTTTTGATTTTCCTTTTTATGCATAAAGTTAGGTTTTTGACCATTATTTGATATGCATGGATTTCTGAAGTAGAAAATCTAATGAAATAGATCATTTTTATGTAGCATATAATGTAGTATAAAATATATACTAAATTCTAAGCTCGACTTTTAGGAACGTAACTGTGAAAACCATATCCAATTTGGTGGAGTAGTTTTTGCATGATGCCGGAACAAACATACAAATAGACAAAAATTCTAAAAATTATTGTATCTTAAATATTTCTCATGTACAGACATCGTCTAGTTACAATTGTATTATATTATAAAAATAATATTGTTAAAAAAAATATATTTCTAATTTAAATCTTCAAATAGCAGTACGACATAAAAATCTGCATTCTGTTCAATTAAACTCTCAATGTAGTTTCACCTCTATTTTATTCTTAAAACATACCGATATAAGAATTTATAAAGTCACTACGAAATTATTATACTTTCAAATGTTAATGACTATCAAAATATTTTACTTACAAAATATGCGAGGGATCCTAATAAGAGTGCCGCTATCGCCGCCGCGTTGACAACTTTCGGCGCTGTGAGCCAACTCATCATCAATTAGCTTTAAAGCAAGCATGCTATGAATTGCACGTCTTCCTAGTATTTTGGTATTTTTATCAAAGTTACCATCAACATACTCACATATATACAGAATTACGATCATTCTATTAGTTTTTCTTTACTAATTAAACCGACACGGTGTATTATACTTGTCACTGGTTAACACTTACAACATTTTTTTTTATGTGAAATATAAATGATTCTCTAAATTTCAAATTTCAAATAAATTCTTCCAAACTATTGTATCTAATAGCAGTTCGGAAATTTAAACATGAATTCTGTTTAAAATATTAATTATGATATGATTTAAATCCAATATTTCATTCAATTGGAAACGAACATAAGTTATTCATATACCGTATGCTCTCAGGATAGAATGGGCCAACCCTTTCTTTTCCGTGGATATTGTAAAAGGCGACTGAGGAAACTTAATGGTCAAGCGATGGGTAGCAGCGTTTCTCTTTAAACGTTACAAAAATCTAAGTGCGGTTTTTTATTATACCACTGAGGTGGCAAACAAGCATACGGCCCACCTGATGGTAAATGGTTACCGTAGCCTATGAACATCTTCAATACCAGAGGTATTACGCGTTGCCGACCCTGAAGAAACCTATTTTGAAGAACCCCATACTGTAGTCTTTTGGGAAAACCTCGGCAGGGAGCTGAAAAATCTACTACTGGTAAAACTCTGTAACCTGATCTATGTTCATCAATGGACAGTTAAAAGCTGATATGATGATGATGATGAAATGTTATATGAGTAAATAATTATATTAACACATCAACAAAAGAGATATAATATCTTAGAGAATTTCTGTAAATAATAGATTTGCAACTCTTTCTCTCTTTCTTTAAAAATTTTAATAAACAAAGCATGTTTTAGTAAAATATTTTCTTATTGATAGAGTAATTGTTTCATTGACTCTTTATAACAATGTTGACTTTATAAAATACCTCCCATTGAGAAATCATGAGACTTTTTCCCAGTTTATTCTCGGAAATAGGCAATTACTTTACGGTAACAATAAAAATCCTCTGCATCCTTTAATTACCTTTTCGATATAATTAATTTTATCTTAGAAACGATAATAAGTTTATAATATTTAACCAAGAAATTACTGCATCGCCAAATTGATAATTTGCTCGAGAGATTGATTTTGGTAAACGATTTAAAACCAAGGGTGTAATTCCAACTTTATTTGTGTTATAAACATGAAAGATTAAATATTTGATCATTATGTGGAAGTAAAAAAGTTAATGTTTATAAAACTTCTAATTTAAGAACTAAAATACTTATTACAAATCCTTATTAATATTATAAATGTAAAAGTGAGTTTTATTGGTGACAAACTCTTAGCGTCTTAACGGCTGAATTAAACTTTATGAAATTTTGTATACGAATACTATATAGAAAGAAGGGCATGGGGTATAGTTTAACCCGATCAGTATACCGGTCACGCGTAAGGAGTCACGGGAAAGAGTTAGTAATTGATTAATTATTATCATATTCATTATATTCATAATTAATATATTCGTTACAAAAATGAATGGTATTCATTTTGATGACTTCGATCATTTTTGAATTATATGATTTAATTAAACTACTATTATATTAATAGACATAATTGGAGACCTTTTATTTAATTACGCTTAACAAATTTCTTTGACATTTACTTTATCTTCTTTCCTTACTTGTAATAAATTCCTGCAATCAATATCTCACACAATCACTTGAGAGACAATAAATTAACAGATTTTAAAATTTACTTCCATTTACGATATCTATTTTTTAATTATATTCCGCCTATCAATTGCAAATCGATGGGGTGTTACCACTGTACCACGAATATCGTAGTATATACTATGCCGCTCATAATATTTCTAATGCATTTTCAATCATCAGGACTAAGATATCTTTATGCTCCATAATAATTATGTCATTAACATGATAGTAATGGATTCTGTCCTCTACTATAATCATGTAATCATGGTTTATGGGAGAAATTGGTAAGTTCTCAATATGTATAAGGCGATAAGTACCAAACTCTAACATAAAACAAAAATAATCTTAGTTTACGACAATTCTTTTTACTAAACCTTCAAGCGAAATACATCCTTATTAACAACTATCTATTCCAAATATTTTTCTTGTAAAGTAAATATCTTTTCTTACATGTTTGTTCATTTTAGGAACATAATTTTTTTTTTTAGTTTTTCTTTTAGTCTATTTACACTAAAAGAAGGAACTGGATCTCTAAAAAGATGTATTATGTAAGATATAAAAGATGTATTATGTATATTATCATTTATCTTATATTAGATTTAAATTAGCCCCAGTGACGAGGTTGAGTTTGGCTAGTCATCTTATGGGGTTTGAACCCCGTGATTTCGTACCGGATATAACCTGCGGGGAGGTGATAATGGGTTCTGTTTATGATTCATTTTTTATTATGATTATTATTAGTAATTTATCGACGCAAGCCCGTTAGGGTTGTTAAAATATCGGGAGGTGAATTATACTGTTGATGTACTAGGTATATTGTAGAGATAAAAAATAATACAGACTATACTTTTTAAATATTGGTATGTAACATATATAAAATTTTGTATTTTTTTATACAACTTCGAATGGCAAACAAGCTGACGGCCCACCTGATGGAAAGTGGTAACCGTCGCCTATAGACATGAGCAGTACCATGGATATAACAGAGTATACTGTTTCGCCCATGATACCCCCCATGCGTTGCCATTCCTGAGGACTCAGGTGTTATTCTTATGTACCCAGTAAATTCAAGCCAAAACGTATATAATTAATATATATCAATAATTAATTATCTATATTCAAATGTCAAAATGTAAATAATAAGTTACGTATATATTAAGAGTATAAAGTAAAAAAGAAAAAGAGTAACACTTAAAAACTCCTCAAAGTAGGTACGCCTTTTTTAGCAAAACATTTTTTTTAATATGATCAATAAAGAATAAGAAAAAAAAAGTCATTTATGGTATTTAGAATATCATAAGTTGAAATAAATGTAACAATCTATCTTTTTTCAAATGCCTGTCGAATGTTCATAATATCAAATACAATGGAGGGTTGAAATGTAACACAATATTGGTCAATGGTTCTAAATGACCTCAATATGTTAACATGATCAAAGAGATTGAGTTACTTGTTACCAGCCAATTTATAGAATTAGTAAAGGTTTCCAATAAGAAAAGATATTTAACTCGTTGTGAGATGAATACACCACCCACGATTTGTAAACGTGTATGGATTTGTTTATTTTGGATTTTTGATGTGGCTATTATATTCTTTAAAACGAACATTAAATGTTTTATAAGATATTTTCATTAAAATCATAAATATTTGCTTGTTAATCTATATTTATATCAAAAAGCGGAAAGATTTAATTATTTGTTTATAAAGGATACGATCAAAAACTAGTTAACAAATTTTAGAAATTCTTTCACATATAGAAAACTACATCAACAAATATTTATAATCAGTTATAGATAATATAAATACAAAAATAAAATTAAAATAGTTAACATCAAAATGTATTAATTTATTACTATATACGAAATAAATAAAGGACGTAAAGTAATAAAAAAAATTTCAAAGTTACAGTGCATTTTAAATAATTTTATTCACGTATATATTTATATTGTATGTATATATATATATATATATATATATATACATACAATATAAATATATATATATATATATATATATATATATATATATATATATATATATATATATATATATCTTCCATTGATATATATATATTGATGAACATCCTTGATAAATAATAATTATAAGCATAAGATAAAATCTTTAGTATGTGTTATAAAGTAAATTAAGAATAAAAAATTAAATCACAGTTGAAGTAAACACGCACGTAACCAACAAGAGACATTAAAAGTTATAATAATCTGCAAATTAAAATATCTTTAAGTTATTAAATGAAATTTGTTCTTTCGAGAGTAGTAGAAATATTTTTATATATGGTAGCTGCCCCATGCACATCGTGTGGACTCTCAAACTTTACACAGTAATTTCGTTTTAACAACTTGTCATAACAAATGTCGGTAGTTATATGCCGCCCGTCGAGCAATTAAGATGAAATAAATTGAATCGCCCCCTGTTTTCTCCTAAAGGGAAATTATAGAGGTGATATTGATGTAAAAATAATATTTTTATTGATGTATTTTTTATAATTTTTTTTTCACCCCAGTACCATGTTGGCAGCTTACATTGGTGTATTTTTTTTCGAGTTCTTCTCTTGAAAGCATCGTGCTTGTCTAAATGTCTAAATAACCTTAAAAAATATAACAGTCTAGTATACCTATTCATACTTATGTAGAGTAAAAATTTCTTTGTAAAAAGATTTTAAATCTATTACCTCTTATTTTAAGTTTGTAATTTTAATTATTCTCTAATTGCAATTCATAAAGTATAATCCAGTGTCTGTCTTATAGTCTTAAATGAAGTCACTGTGATTTTAAGAAGTCAAATCTTATAGTAATTTTTATTTTTGTGAATGCATTTAATTTTTTATTACCTATATAATTTTAAATATAATAGTAAAAGAGACGTTACTTTGTTTTCCAAAATAATATGGCCTAGAATCAAACTCGGAGCTTTACGTTTACTACTAAGCTACAGGTCATCAACAAATTACAAAGAGGCAATATAATTAAAATGCTTACAATCATCAGGATATTGATTAATTTCATTGTGCCACAGCGGAAATTGAGTGACATTTATATTCAGACGATTATTCGGTGCTATAAAACAATTAGGCAAAATAAACAGGAGAGATGTACGTGGGATTTGGGGTGATGATTATGGGAATGCCATCATCTG
Source organism: Galleria mellonella (assembly GCF_026898425.1). Lineage (NCBI taxonomy): Eukaryota > Metazoa > Arthropoda > Insecta > Lepidoptera > Pyralidae > Galleria > Galleria mellonella. The sequence continues at coordinate 644,174 of NW_026442172.1, read as the reverse complement.
TCGTTACGCACCAGTGATGTGGGATCACATCTATCTATATTATTGTATTGCGTGAGTAGTTTTATATAATACTAGCTGTGCCTGCGACGTTGCCTGCTCGTCCCATGCTTTCATTGTCCGAGATAAAAAGTAGTCTATGTATTTTTTGTTGCCAAATGCTACGATTATTTTACTTTATAACATAAAATAATTGGTTGTTTCTTTAAGGTACTAAGAGCTAACAAATAATAAGCAAACAAACACATTTTAATATTTATAATATGAGCAAGATAGATTGTCGTGTGGTTTCGTCATAGAATGGGTTACACATTCTTTTCCCGTCGATGTCATAAGAGGCGACTAAGGGAACTTAATAGTCAAGGGATAACAAGCGGTATCCCTTTTAAAATATCACCAAAGTTTAAATGCGGTTCCAGTAGTGTCCCTCTTTAAACATCACCAAGAGTGCTAAATATTGGACTCCCCCCCCCCTCTCGCTTATGTGGGATGTCTATGTTCAACAGTATACAGTTAACGGTTGATATAATAATATAATAAGATATATTGCTACGAAGTGGAGGATGAACTTGTATTTTGATTTATGTACATCCCTTTGTCAAGGGATGATAACAAGTAGTAAATGATACATTGTATATTCTTACTCTGTAACTACATATACATAAATATAAAATTAAACCAATTATAATTACTGTGGTGCTTAATAATTATATTTACAGTCGATACTCGATAGAGAGCTAAAAAGAATAACAAATAAAAAATGGCTTATGTATTCACTTACTATTTTTCTATAAAGCTTTTTTCAGTAGTCAAAAAATATACACTACTTATCACCTTAATGTTGTAAACATAATGACTACTAAAAAAAAACACATTAAAGTTTGTTAAGTCACGCTTAAATCGTAAGGAAAACTCAACCCGTATTACGAAAGGGTGAGTATTACTAGCTCCCACGAGTTGCTGATATTCATTCTCTCTATACACCCATAGATCTATTAATGACGTATTTAAAAATTGCGCCGGTCTATAAATCATAGGAGCAAAGCTAGCCGCCCAAGCCACACAATGAAACTACCTGATTTCTATCCAATATCATTTGATTAACGAGTTGTTGAGTGACTGCTATTCATCGCAACGTCAAAGAGTGATCACATTAAGTATTAATAAAGGAATGTTTTATGTTTAACCTCAAGCTTGGCTTTCACAATGGGAGGACTCGTGGAGTATTCTCAACGAGGTTATAATATATTGGAGCAATGATTTGATGTTTCTTTTGCTCTTAAGTGACTCCTAAAAGGAAGCGACATCTTTGCTAATTCTGAAGCCATTTTAAAAAAATCTCAATCATATTTCTTTTATTTTTTGTTTTACAATATATGTATATAAAATTCTTTTTGTGTCTCTCTCACTGTGTATTTTTTTAAGTACTTCTTTTTACTCATAACCACATTACGAAACCAACTTTCAGTAGCAATATTCCTAAACAGATATGATGTAGAAACCTTCAAGTAAAGACCATAGTAATCCTTTTTAAAAGACCAGTACCGAACTTGCAATTCCTTTGGTATTGTGAGTGCTTATGGACGACGTTGGTTTGTATGGGCGAAGTGAGTGGCATGCACGTTTGCTTCCTTGTTATAAAAAAGTTGGTTATTCCTGCGCTAAATTTGTTCTGATTCAAGATGTTTTTATATTTAATTTTTTTTATAATGTACTCTTAGAAGATCTTTAATAAATTAAAGATTATTACTGAGTAATTACTACTATGGACTTTCTTGGAAAAAATATAATATAATAACTATAAAATATATAAATATAACATATAAATGAATTCTTTTTTGCCTTTTTTTTTAACTGATATTATTTTCCTATTAATATTATAAAAGTGGTAGTTTGTAAAGGCATGTATATATAACACTTTTATTAAGCATTCACTATTCACATATCTTTGAATGATATCTGGAATGCAAATACAAACTGGAAAGCTCGTGAGACAGTAGCTCAAGCTATCTGCATACTCTATCGGTCGCGCCGCATCACCACCTACGTCTCACGACCTCACCAGACATTGCCGACGATCGGTTGTCGTTGCCTGGTGACATCCGACGTCGAATCTACATCCGACTTTTCGACACGACACTCCGTCACAGATCGCGACTGAGATACGATTGGCCGTGATTCGATTTTGCATTGTGACCGATTTGTTTTAGACGACTGATGTTGCATTGAATAATCTGTTTTTTTTTTATTTTTTTATTTAGCACTGATTTTTTATACTATGTGTGTAACTCTTTTGTTGCTTTGTTTTATTATAATTTATAGTTTTTGTATTTATTCTATTTAATTTATAGTAAATTATTTTATTTATTTATTTATTTATTCATTAGTACAAATATGTGTACATGGCGGACTTAATGCTAAAAGCATTCTCTCCCAGTCAACCATAGGGAAGTGTCAGAATACTCGAATGCGGTACTACTAATTATTGATATACATACATAATAAAATTACATATATAAACGAATAAATATATATGAATAACAAATATACTTACACATATATGATATATACTATATTATACACGAATTTGGGAATAATATATAGCACTTATTGCTCGGATAAAAATAAAAAGAAATAAATATAAATAAATTATCATTCGCATATCCATTGTGGTAAATAAAAAAAAAAATATTTTAGTTATTTACAATGTTCTATATAAATATAATATTATTTTTTTTATAGTTTTTAAAATGTTTACTCTAAAATCTTAAAATTTGTGTAGAAATTAGTGCCCAAGCTTAGTTTCCATGAAAAATTGCTTTTTTTCTGAAATTAAATTGGCTGAATTATTTTCTGATGACGGTAATAAAAATCATGAAAATAAGTTTGTCTGTATTTACTAAAGCCATTTTTAAACTTTTTTAAAAACATTGTAATATATTATTATGTATATTTACCAAAAGTTACCAAAATGTTACCAAGAGACGGTCTGTTAGAATTATTAACGGTTTAGGGTGTATCAAATATATATGTATATTTTTTAGAAATTAAATAGCCTACATGTTATCTTAATAAGAATTCCCTTGGTTTCATTTAGTGTGTTATAATTCACAGATCCCTACACAGAAATGTTCTATGAGGCGTCTATAAATAAACCGAAGGAAATTCGGCCGACAACTAAGCGTTATATAATTCGTTTATAGGTTTACGACACCTCGTTAGCTGTAGCGATAAGATGCGCCTAAATAGATAATTAGTATTGTTTCCTATTTAACTTCCCATTGTGTTTTTAGACAGATTTATTGTTGGACGGAATTACACGGTATCTACTGTGAACCGTCAATGTTGACAAGCGAATGAATTGCTAACATAAATACGCCGTTAAATTTTGATTGCCAATAAACAATCTCAATATTTTGTATCATTTTATTCGATACGGTCGAAATATGAAGTTGGAAGTGACGATTCTCCTTAAAGGCCTGCGCAGACGAGGGAGTGTCCGCGGACAATGTTTTATAAAATGCTCACCTGTTCAAGCTTTTGATTTGATGAGAGACAGTCCTCGACGTACCTTTTAGCCCGGTCTTAAAACACCTAAATGCATTGTAGCACTAAGGCTGCAACGTACACATGTTGTGCACGAAATGTTGTCTGAATAGGTAAATTTGGCAGAATTTTCCTTTGTGTAAACGTCTGCACAGGCCTTAATAAAATGTGAAGTACCGTTGAGGCGCGTGGCCGGCGCGCGCGCAGCGTTCGTCCGACGGACGGGTTTGCTCGTTTTAAACCATACCTTAATTACGATGAGGCGTTATCGAGTAAGAATGTGCACACGCGACATTGGTATTAATTTTAATGAAAGAAGTGTGCGTCCGAACAGCACCTGCCCGAGTCGTCGGGACACTGAAAACAACGCAACAGAGAAACACATGGAGCAACATTTAGTTACACGTCGATGAACTTGTCAAATATTTTCACCTCTTTTTTGTACTGTGTTAAATACACAGTAAAGTACAATTAACATATGAAAAGTAACTTAGTTACTATAATGTAATGTGTTTAGGTATTATAAAGAGTTTAAAATTTTGGAGAGGGAAACTTTGTACAAAAGTCGATTGCTTGGGTACCTCTGTCCCATTCGTGTTTTAACTGTAAAGCAGTTATATTTGCATGGCTGTGTTTCGGTTTGAAGGGTGGGATATGGCGTGAATTTACTGGGTACGGAGGAATAACATCTGAGTCTTCAGGAATGGCAACGCATGGGGGGTATCATGGGTGAAACAGTATACTCTGTTATGTCCATGGTACTGCTCATGTCTATAGGCGACGGTTACCACTTTCCATCAGGTAGGCCGTCAGCTTGTTTGCCACTCTAAGTTAAATAAAAAAAAAGTAAGTTTTACATTCACGTTTTTTACGTTGCACTCGCAATACATTATTCAATAACTTTGTTTATTTAATAATACTACTTTTTTAATTAAAATAATGTTAATTTAATAATTAATCTTTGATTTTGACTTCTTCCAATTAAACGAAACAAAAGATACAACGGTTACACAAACTTTAATGGAACGTACTATATGGAATAAAAATTTAAAGTATATATTAAATTGTATATTATTGATCTAAAGTTCAGAAATAATAACTGTATACCTATACAGTTATTATTTCTGATTATACTAAACTTATTATAGCCATACTTTTTATATAAATATAGTTATAAATAATATACTGAAGCGACTCTATTCATTTATTACATTTTTATCGCCAAATACATATGTCTGGTTGTAAGTAAAAACCAATCTTATGATCCACTATCAAGTACCGATTTCCGTTGAAAACTTCACTGTGGTTAGAATGGGTGTATTTGTAATTAATTATCTTTATATAAGTAGTTTACGTATTTATAAAGTATACACGTGACAGCTTGTTGTAGGTGCGCATTGAAAGTATTGAAATTTACGACGTTCCCTTGTAAGTAATTAAGTAATTAAAATAGTCGCACCTGCTTTTTTGGTATATTTTCAAATATTTCCTCTCGTAAATATAACAATATTTTAATAGCTTTCATATTACAATTTGTTGATAAAGTTAAACCGCACAATATTTTATTCACATGCTATTCTATTATGCGGTAGTAATATAAATTATTTATATTTACGATAATTATAAAAGAACAAGAATGCTATAAAATTGTATTACTCGCGATTTAAAGAAAACTTTTGTGGGTTAATACTTACTTTGTTTATGTTTAGTTCATACATGTTGATTCCCTATATATTGTATACTATACTTAGGGATGGTCGTGTGGTTCCGGCATAGAGTAGCCCACCTCTTTCTTTCCCGTGGGTGTTGTAATGGCGACTAAGGGAGAAGGAGGGCAGCAGTGTCCCTCTTAAAACATCTCTAAAGCCAATCTGCCTGCCAAGCGTGGCAACTACTGGAAAACCCCCCAAGGGGGAGGCTTATGTTCAGCAGTTACCAGTTAAGTGCTGATACGATGATGATATTTAGGGTATATACAAGTGTATATAAAGTATGCATTGCTATATTTGTTTCCGACTGAATATTGTGTAGATAATTGTATTTTCTTAGATTATATAAAAACAACAATATTATGTCGGTGTACACTGTTTGCGTATAAATTTTATATATTATATTTTATTATTTCGAGACGTCGTCCGATTTCCTCAACATTAAAATTTTCATCATACTACCTGCAACCTTGAATTTCAAGTTATTTCTATCCCAATTTTCATCCAAATTAATTCAACAGATTAAACGTTAAGCGAAGAATACAGACAAATAAACACCAGTATTTGAATGTAATCTACATATTACAAAACTGTTTTTTTTTATAAACTTGGTACTTGTAACTATTTCAAATCTAATAGTAATATGAAGTCCAATACTAATATATTTTATACCTAATACATTTATTGTAAAAAAAAAACATATAAATAAATCTATATATCAGCATTTAGCACATATAGCGTAAGCTTTAATTAGTTTAGAACTAGATTGTTTTTTAATATGTCCAATGGACTTATTTTATTTTGCAAAAGCCTAATACATTTTTCCTACCTACTTACATATATCAAGTATTAGAATGGTACTTAGCTAGGTTATAGGTAATGTTGGGTGCGAATTGCGCAAGGGCAGGTGTCACGATACATCTGCACGGACGTTGACCAGTAAATGCCCTCTTCTAGCCCCATCCCCTGGTATTCCCACTAGGAAAAAGGAAAACGTATAGATTTTTTAAATTTCATATCTCGAATAGATAAAGCGCTAGATTAATCTCTAAATTTAAAATCTTCAAAGTATATCTACTACCTTCTACTGATAGGTATTATATCTACTACTAATAATCAGGTAGCAGAGAACATACGAAAAAAAAATTGCTTTAATACTTGTGTTATTACGTTAGACCTAATTAAATTTTAATGCTAAATTATATTAGTAAGTCATCAACATATATAGTATTAGTACCACTACATAGTTATTATGATTATATAAAACTTGCAAAACAGTTCAGTGTTATCTTGTAAAAGTCTAAATTGTTAGTTGCAATTAAAGCCAGAGATTGCTGAAAACAAAACAGAAAATTTAGAGTTACTTATAAACATAATGTACCAAATTGTAAAAATAGCGCAAATAGTACAATGTGACGTACTCAATGATTTTATAAGTAATAATAGTCTTCGATTTACAGCTTTCGAGAGATGATCAAGAAATCTCTATATTATTTGTAAGCTGATCAAAACCATATAATTCGTTGATTATGAAAAAGTTCAGTCTTGAAAAAAAGATAGCTCGCTGAATGTAAGAGTGCCTCAAGGAGCGATACTAATATCCTCAGTTACTTAAGTCTTTTCTTTATATTTTTACTATCATATTAGTAATGGGTTCTAATAGCCCCATTATTAGCAATATACTGTATCAAGTCGACATCTATGCGATTCCTGCTGGAAATTATCATAGTTAATTCTTGTTGAATTTACCACGATGGGCTGACAACAGATCTGCTTTTAGCCTCACCTATCATCTCTTTTTGGTGCCCCCAGCGTATACCAATAACGCAGGCGGAAATATTATTACATTTTCACTCATTAAAAAAAATACATACAATGCATCACAACCGTTGGAGATCCTATAGTTTACTGTGAAGTAGCAATGAGATTTTTATTGTATTAAATATTATGATAGAAAATCAATATAATTGCTGTCAAATGCTGGCGTGCATTTGTTCTTACGAATCATTTACATAGCATGTGTGATGATGTCTTTCATCTTCGTTACAGCGTTATAATTTTTCATCAGATTAATTACCATCTATACGGTATTTCTTGCAGTTCTTATAAAAAGCGTAGAGTATATGTCAATATTATACGTAAAACATTTCAGGGAAGGCATCGATAAATTCCAGTTTCTTTAAAATTCAACTGCTTGTCTTACATGTAGGATACAGTTAATGTACTTACCAATTCCATGTACTAGTAGGTACTGTTATAATATTTTAGGTCATGTCATGTGGTTTCCCAAAATATGAAAGGTAGCGCGTGTGGGAATTTACAATTTAGGTTTTTAGCAATCGAGATCGTTTGTAATTACACCTAATGGATTAAAATTATAACTGTAAATTTTACCTTGTAACATCGTAATATTAAAAGTAAAGATTTATGTTCATAATTATACAAAATAATTAATATTTACACTTCTTATACCTACAGTAATTTGTATTTGGTATATTTTATTTTTCGATATCAACATTTAATATGACGGGTATAAAATGTTTTTATCAAAGATAAAATCAGAGACACTTTTCGTTGACTTTAGCGGCAAGTGGAAAAAAAATTTACTTAACATACTCAAAAACTCTAATTATCGCGGACATTTCAAAATTGCCGCGATTCGTTTAAAACACGGCTCTTTGCAGGCGCCTTAAGTGCATGCGACAGGTTAATTTCAAAAATAAATTGACGCTGTACGCAATCGGCCACTTTTATGGCTGCTCGCTGTGTTTATGTGAGAGAGCATCTTAATAGAGGCTTAGTGTGTCCTGGGCCTGCAAGCATCTGCCCATTGGGCGGAGGCAACGGTTCCAAATATGCTTACTTGAATTTTTAGTACCTATTTTCGAAACAGTACGTAATGTGCAGACTGGTTCAAAAGAATAACTGAATTACCGAGTAAATTCTCATTTATAAGATTAAAGCTGTCGACTTGTATTTCCAAGTCATAAAGTAGACAATGCTGTCAAATAAAATTTTGTGTAGCACGTTCTCTTAAGGCATTCTTATCAACACTGATTCATACGTTACATTAATTGATTCATTTTAATGTTGTGCGTATCTGTTAAATTATATTTTGTATAATATATATACAAAATATAATTTTGGACCAATATTTTGGATTTTGTATAAAAAAAAATATTTGACAAAATATATTATTATGAGTACAGGCAAATTCTTTTATTTATTGCTCCATAGCCCTTCACAGATTCTTGCTTTAACAACTTTATAACTAGTAAAATAATTTTTATATAAGAAAAAAACATAAATAATGAAATCCCTAGATAGCAATCTTTACTACCACAGTATGAACAAATATACTCTTTTAATTTAATTGTTCAAGATTTTAAACAATAATAATTATAAAGTATATTTTAACGTCATAAATAAATTATCTTTCATTATTAAATGGTATGAAATTACCATAAAAAAATATTTTATCGAAAATTTAAGGAAGATATCTAAGCTAGGAATTTTTATTATACTTTGACCTATTTATATTGAAATAAATAACATATATATATATATATATATATATATATACATGAATTTTATAATTATTTGATATTATGCCTTGCTATTGTGATAGGCGACAGTTACTTTCCATCATTTTGTTTGCCATTTAAGTTGCATATAACATATATAATATTTTAACAATGCTAAGATTTTTATAGAACTGATTTATATTTTTTAAAAAGATGAAAATTGATGTCAACAAAAATGTGAAAATGAATGTCAACCCCACCTGCGGTATTGGTTAGTTAATACAGTAGCATGATATCAGCAATCAGGGGATCATGTATGAGAATGAAGTCAGATAATAATGTGACGGAATCCCGGGATTTAATCACGCTGTATGTCAGTATATACGCTATATATGTGTATTGTCGTATTTAATAATATTTTGGTGTGGCTTGTGTATCAGCTCAGCAGTGCGATGCCGATCACTGCCATTTCAGTGTGACTTGATCCTTACATACGTACGATTAGGTATAAATATGCGTCGCCTGGCCACGGTAGTCGTTTCGCCAGTGAATTTGTGAATTTTAAAATTTTATTAGTAACCCACAAATGCGGTCGTACGCAGCTGCCTTCAAGGTTTCCTCCTTGTTTACCCGTTTGATTGATTGATACATATTTTATATATATTGCGAAAGAACGTGATCGTGTACACAGATTTTCATTCGCATATGTTCAATTTATTTTCATTTGTTTAGGTAAATATTACCGCAGTAAAACTTGTGGATAAATTTTTTACATAAAACAAACTATAAACTGCAAAATTTTGTATTTGATATTTTTAGTAGTGAATATAAAATTTCAAGTATAATTATATTGCAATGTATACAAATAAAAATGAAATACTATTCGCTGGTAAAAATTATAATTTGGAGACGTTCATTTTAACTTACCAGCCGAGTGCGCCCTAAAAGACTTAATTTTTTTTGTTTTTATATTTTATAATTTTTTTTCAGAAATCTAGTTTCACTGAAAATATTTACTTGCACTTTTTTAAAAAGATGCTAATTATTTTAAAAGACGATTTTAAAACTGCTTTTTTATTATAGCTCAAAAATAAAAAAAAAAAAATGAGTGTTGATTTTACTTATTAAAATTTCTCACCATTGTGTGCATTAATGATTATCATCAAACAAATAAACCATAAGGTACATTCGAGAGGCGGCGACTCGACTTTTATCTAGATTAGACTTACAAAATTAAATGGCTCAATTCAGGCTTCAGGCAAAAGTAAACATTGAATTACCTTGGCACAAATCATAACTAACCAGGTCGGATACGGTAAAGGAGAAGATAATAAATAGTAGCATCATTTACGTATTCCGTTTTAAAGTTATATAACTAAATCATAAATTATGGTATTTTTATCTGAAAAACTATTTTTATAATAACAATAAAGTAATTTAATATAAATAATTTAAAATGTTCATAAAATTTGTAATTAGTTATTATTTGCACTTGTAGTAAGTTCAACAAATTTATTGGGATGTAAAATTAATTTCCCTAAAAAGAAATCACATTAATTTTTTGACTACCATGTTGAACCCACTTCAGCTTAATTAACAAGTCTACCTAATACCTATAGTCTATATGTCAATCTTCGTTTTGCAACGATAATATACTTAAGTCATAAGTGACAGTGTCTTCGAGCAATATTTTTTTGCTAACTAAATTTGTACTATAAGTAAATACAGAAAATTGCAAAAGGCTTGTCATAGTTTGTTAAATTACAGTTTTACACACATTTTGTTTTTTACCGCAAATTACATAATTACCTTGAAGATATATTTGTGATTTGGACTTGACATTCGTTAATCGTTTCGAACACGCGATTTCTTATATCTGGAAAACCTCTCCATTACGAAAGTGTGTGTTTGTTGCTCCCACTTAATCATGCTACATGTTGTTGTTAACATAACAGTAACTTCTTATCATTATCAGAAATTTAATGAAACCAAGATTTTGTATACCATATACTGTGAATCAATTAGTACTTTTTTAATATATTTAAATCCATTAGTTCCAATAGATAAAGCTAAATTTTAAACAATTATTTACAATTAATCATTTAGAAACCGATTAACTATTATTTTTTTTTATGGCAAACACGCTGATAGCTCACCTGATAGAAAGAGGCAACCGTTGCCTATACACATGAACAGTATCAAGAACAACAGAGTATATTGTTTCACCCATGATATCCCCAATACGTAGTCATTCCTAAGGACTAAAGTGTTATGTCTCTCATTATATTATTATTATTGTTATATTGAAATATAAAAATCAATATAATGTGATGACTTTATTTACAAAATAGAGCTGCAGAACAATTTTTTCCCTAATCGAATTACGTTATATCTGGCATGGTTCTCATCTCTATATAATACCTAATATTTTTACATTGATTCTATATTATAATATAATAGTAAAATAAGTATGAGAAGAAAAATAAAGTTATATTTTGGTTTACCTTAAAACTAAAATAATATATGGTATAAAAATAAATTCCATATAATTGGTTAATATTTTGTACAACAATTATCTTGTTTATATTTCATGCATTAATTGATTAAAGTCGGTATCCGAGCGCAACGTACAAACGCTTTAGGACTTGATATATCTTCACGCAACGAAATATAAATCAGAGCAGATACCGACAGGGCCTGCCCCTTGTGAGCTTTATGCAACGGACACAATAATTTGCTGAGCACAAAACAATTAGATGTTTAGTTACACTTACCATTACGTAGATGAGAGATAAGGAACTGTAGTAGGTAGTAGGGTAACAAGTAGATAGAGCTCTAGTATGTTAGCTTTTGTATTAATAGTAAATAACTTTATTTGATGGCGGAAACATTTGGAGTTGCTATTCTTTTCCTTAGTATTTTATTGTCGTTATATTTTTTTATTGACTTTTAATATTTTCTATTATTGGGAAAAGATTTTCCTTTTGACTCGTAAAATATTCCTATACTACAACAAAGTTTGTCATACCTTTTCCATATTGTCATAGTCACACTAGAATAGTTGTAGTTTTACGTGCCTGCTTGTTTCTATTGACAGCGGTTGACTAAGCTTCACAATATATGTATTGTTGTGTATTAACCTTCAAGGATGAGACGACCAGTTTTTGATATTAGAAACCTATAACATCTTCCTTCTTAGGAGTGAACTTATTATGTTGACACTTATTATCTATTTTATGGAAATCGATTATCACATTTCAGTAAAACCATCAAATTGGTGTTTAAATTAGTATAAATAGAATGGAGTTCTCTAGATTCCTGTTTAGTTTTCAGTGTAGGTTATCATACAAATACTAATGAGTACTTAATTAAAATTCAGTGCCAACTAAGACAAACCTCGCTCAAGGCAAAGGAAAAACGATAACTATAAAACAAAGTTAAAGGTACCTACACACCGTGGGATTGAATCGCAAATTTTGATATCTCAATCTGGCCGGGTCTGAGACGCCGCGATCACGACACCCTTCGGTGATCACGAGTGTATCGCTTATTAATTATTATCAGTGAGCCGCATTACCACACTAAAGGATGTAAAACCTAGAATCCATAGTCGATACCCTCGTATTAACAATATTACAATGAAAAAAATTCTTTTTACTGTACGATTTAGGTAAATCGTTTTTTATTGATAATTAATAGATCACGATAAATAGTACCTAAAGTATATCTGCAATAGAATATTTTATATTGTCAATGCAAAAAAAAAAATGTGAAAATAGAGTGATGTTCGGATATTAGGATGTTTGATAAATAAATTATGTATAAATTGATGAATGGATTTAAGTAGTAAACTACATGGACCATAGATTAACATATAAAATAAGTATCATAATAAGTTGTGGTATTACAATTAAAATGATAATATTTATGCCAAATATTAGTTTAAATTTAAGTTAAAATATTATCTTTTTTATCAATTAAACCCCTTTTAAAAATATAAGAAATGTACGAATAATAGATAAATCCACTTTCTTATACATAATTTAATAAGGATTCTCGATGTTATAAAAACCAAAACTACACTATTAATAAGGCCCCTAAAGGTACAGGGTAAAAGGTCTTGACTTACAACATCTGAGCCGAAATTAAATACAAGACATAGTCGCTCTGGGCACGGATGCATTTTACAATATAAGTGATTCCCGACTTTGTATTTCTACCAGGTGATACTGACCAGATAAACCCTTAAAAATCCTTAACACCAAACCTTAGATCAATTACACCTAAATAGAGATTTTCCTATAATTATTTAAATAAAATCACCTAACTTTTTTTTTCATGAATTGTGTTAATCTTATAATTAATTAATTACTTTTATCACAAAAAGATTTTTACATATTTTATGGTTGATATTGTAGTCTAAAATTTTCATACAGTCTGATAATAATAAATAGATTTTTTTAACATTATTCCATAGTTCGAAAAAATAATGCTTTAATCAATTAGGAGCTGTTTTTTCTTTAATTGTTTTTTGACACTCACTTTATCTAGATATATTATGATCTAACTAATGACACTACTGCTTATAATCGTGACTAAAATCGATTTAGCATATGTATAGCTATTCTTAGCTAACGATAGCGAAGGGAAATAAAATCTAAATTATATTCAGTTACAAAGTTTCAAATGGATGTTATTTCGTTCTATATTAAATACTTGCTTATTGCTTACATTAAGATTACATTTTACTAGCATTATTAAATGACTTTAGACGACATTCTTGTGTACATCATAAAATTAAAAATTTCTTCGTTGATAGAAGAGTATGAAACGGTACTATTTCTCGACATCGCCTAGTAATTAAGTTTATTAATATAAAAATGCACGTTGTTAGACTTCTACGGGTTCTGTGTTACGTAGATGAAAAATTTAAATAAGTATATGTAATAATCGTTGATATTTAAGACCTATTGAAATTAAAGAAAATAATATAAATACTTTAATTACATTTGGTTTAAATAACGTTCAAATTTTTTAATTATAAATATTTGATATTAGTTTCTAGTACCAGATTTAATTGTTAGCCTATAAATCTATCTGTGAAAGTACAATTTTTAACTAAACAGGTGTAATCATAAATTAAGACCACGAAAAGAAAGAAGAAATATTTTTAGTTGAGTAAACTTACATTTGGGTTTATAATTAAGATCTATGAAAGACAACATTTTTTAAAGCTTTTTACATCAACGTAATAATGTGACCGTGTGACTATTAGCAATGTCGCACGCGATTTCAGATGGCGCCACAGAGGATACTGCAGTAAAAAAAAAATCGAGAAAAAAACAAATAAAATGGGTTAGAACTAATGAGTGTGTAATTTTGTTAGCCGCGGAGGGTGGCTCGTGGCCGGCGGTCTGCCAACCCTACCTGAAAGGGTGGATGTATCATTAGCGTATGCGCATTGAATACTGCTCCAGCATTAATCAAAGCGAGGGTCATTAAAAAGTTACGTTACTCAACTGATTATATCTGGTGACTGTTCAAGATTATACATATTATTACGATATATCTTGGACTACTCGTCGTATGTTTCCATTCTCAATTATCTGAAAAACATGATTACTTATTGTCGATTATTCAAATATGAATTTATTGTGTTATAAGTATAGGAAAATGGCATGGAGCGTTTAACTGTTTAAGGTTTTGTATAATGTACACCTTTTTAAAGTAGATCATCAATGCAATAAAGCTCTAGGAGGGGTTGTTTAACATGATGCCCATGGTCACTTTGTACCACCGTACAGCTCTTTAGTGAAAGGGAGTTTATCGTTATATCTTATAGCCTAAATGTTTGCGTACAGCGCAGTTTTAGAGATCGTCCTTCTCCTTCCTCAGATTATGGAATATGCTCCCCGTCGAGCTTTTTCCAAGAAACTATAGCATGGGGTTTTTTAAAAATGGGGTAAAAAGATTTCTTCAGGGTCGGCAATGCACGCGTAGTGCTCCTGGTATTTCAGGCGTTAATAGACTACTGTAACCGCTTACCAATAAATGGCCCGTATATTTATTTGTTACCTTATTGGTATAAAGAAAGACACATGGCTAGCACATCAACTGCTAAGGAAGACTTTAACACTCTTGTGGTCTTCTCGTGGAACTTACTAGCTACCACTTACCCCGCAGCTGGAATAAAGAAAAAATAGATAGATAAATACTCTTTATTCTTTCAACCAAAATATTACAGTAGTAAACTTATTATAGATACAAACAATTACAAGAAATAATCACAGTGAGAAAACAATGGGCGAATTAATAGCGATCTCTTCCAGGCAACCTTTAAAAATATTTACTATTGTAGATTTTATATAGAAAGAATATATGTTACTACAATATTGTATGTTATTTCTGATTTTAACATCATGTTAATCCATTAATAACTACATTCTATATACAAATCTCTCTTTGTAATAAAAAAAAAAGAGAATATGATAAATACCGTACGTCTTTATTATACATATATTCTAAATACGAAGAGAAGAAAAATTATATATTAAATTAACAAAATGAGTAGTGCTACAGATACTGGAGAGTACTGGATAAAGATACTAAAGTATTATTTTGGCATACCTCCCTCCAGGCTTTCAGTTACTATTAAAAAAACGTGGCAGCGTGGTAACGTGGCAACTACTGGCAAAACCCCTCAAGGGGAAACTTATGTTCAGCAGTGGACAGTTAAAGGCTGATATAATGATGATGATTATAAAAAAAATAAGTTACTGTATTTCGGTGCGAAGAATAGTGTAGTCTATGTAAAAAATACATAAATCTTGGCCTCCAGGAGTGGCAGCGCGTGAGCATTTGAATTATTAACAATTATTCTAATTTAATTATTTTTTAAGGATTTTTTTATATCACTCTATTAATAATAATGCTCATAAAATATTGAGTAATTCAATAGGTACTTTTATATACAATGTATTGATAAACTAAACAAATCAGATTAATCCTACACACCCCTTTTAAATGAACAGATTTATGATTGGGAAACAATAATTTGTTGCAACTTTGAAACAGGATTTATATGAAGGGGAAGAAATGGGGATGTGCATATGATTCATCGGTTACCCCTACGATTGAATTGCGATTAACTTTAAGTTATTAACTTTCAAAGGGAGCTAAGTTAGTCAGTATGAATAACGTATAAATAATGGATCTCAGTGGGATGATTATATAATGTTTTTTTCATAACTTAGATTTGGGGTCATCGTTAAAAATTTTATTTATATAGATATATATAGAATACATGTAAATTATTTTGAAAATAACACAGTCTACCAACCGCTATAAAATAATAGTGCTTATTTAAAACAAAAAATATTGTTGTTATAAAATCACAAGAGGGTTTTTATTTAATTATATGCTTTTGTACATTTACTTATAATATAAATATTAGGTTATTATATTATATTTGGTTATAGCTTTATAAATTAGTTGTTCTACCTATATTTGCAATTATTTCTTTGTTATTATAAAGTTGAATAGATATATAGTTATCTCCTTTATTTTAAAACGCTTGCTGTATTGCATTCTTTTAATATACAATTAGCAAATAGATTTAGAATAATTATAGTTAGAAATTGTATTGTGTTAATAAACTAAAGTTTTAATATTTAAGTAGTCGACTGTACATGGACATATGCCCTCAAGGAAGTGGTTAGCAACTATTACATATTACTAATAGTTATGCATGGGGTTGTCAACAAAGGATATCATTGAGATCAGTTCATTGGCAACACCTAATGTTGCCGTCCACCCACGCAAAGCAAATAGCAAGTGTAAAACATCTGCCTACTGATAAATAATAAGTTACAAGTACAGTGAGTTAGTTAAAATTTGCCAAAAATAGCATTCACTGAATAAAAATACGTATTCAATTACATTTAAGTTTTTGCGAATTCTTGAACAGAAAATAGTAGGTATTTACTTGATGTTCTGAATACGTTGCACAAGTTTTATATTTTTCAGTACTTACTTGTAAATTCATTAAAATTAATAAATTACTCCCATATTTAATCGGCTTCGAAAAGAGATATTCTAAATTCACCTGATATATTTTCTAATTCTGATAATGATAATTATTTTTGCAATTTATACGTTTAAATTTTTATTATTATATTATATCACCTGATATATTTTCCAAAAGGGGAGTTTTGCGGTTATTACGCTTGGCACGGCAGCAGTTAAATAGGATTTACTTATTCACGACTTATTATCTATATTTGGATGTTTTGTCACAATTTTCATAAATAAATTGACTGCAAATTTGCAACAAATAAAACAACTCTGTTATTATATACTTTATAACGTATCCTACTATTTCGTGATTCTATTCAAATGACTATTTGTTTAAAGTATTCTATAAGTGGCAACTAATTCAAAGGGATCCGGTGTCATTACGATCCTATTTCGGAGTAATTTGACTCATCGACCCTGCCGACAGATTATTTGGGAAGGATTTCAATTTACTTTATTATCTATTTATTTATGCGTAATCATTTGATTATGAGCGATGACCGTCAAAATGAACACAAAAATGAAAGGAATAGATTTGGATTATTTAATTTTAATTTTAAAATGTTAAATAGGAAAAATAGAATATTGTTATAAATAAAAGAACAAAAATAGAATATTGTTATAAATACTGACTTCAAATATTGAAAAAGTCTGTAAAACTAAAAGAAGCTATTGTAGTATGTATATGTATATATGAATGAGTCGATTACACTAATCTAAACCACGAAAAGATCTAATTGAGATTATCAACAAAAAACAAACGATCACGAAACATAACTTTTGATCTACTTTAAAAAAATAATAACCCATGAAAAGAAAGGAGATTTTCAATTCAACATCAAAATTAGTGTATGTTATGCGATGTCATCACCAATTGTGAGCAAATTTTGATAATACTTTTTTTATCAAAAAGTTTAGGTAAAAGGGATATAACATGAGAAGTGTTGAAGTCATACTACGAATATTACGAGAAAAACTTTAAATTTTTAGCCCAAAGATATTACTCACTATTTAAAATTATAGTATACAAACCTAAGTTTATACTTTACATTTTATTTACATGTCACAGTTAATTATATAATTTATATATATATAAATTATATTATAAATATATTTTACAAGTAAGTGTCTATCTTGGAATATAGCATAAGTGGTGTAAATTTTAGAAGAACAATTAACATAAACAACCACCAACAGCCACTTACAGATTCATAACAACTCTTTTACCAGGTTGTGAATATGGAATGAGTCTACTCGCATAATTGGGATCGAATGTACTGCGTGTAAATGTTACCAGAGTATGACTTGTTGGTTGTAAACAATACAGACGCCTCACAATATCCATTATTTAAATAAAGTGCTCATAAACATGGTGTGTATCCTCGGATAACTTTGGAATTATGCATAGGCTACTATTTGGTTCAGTGGGTAAGGTATTATAAAGCTGACATGGAATTTAACATCAAATCGATGACAATCTTTTTAAAGTATTTTATTTTTATGAATGATTAAATGTTACCAAATATATATTTATGTTATTACGACGAATACAAATAACTTTTTAGTTATTCACAATATAGTCGTTAGGTATAGAAAAAATAGGTAAATACCAATAAGAAGTCAATACCAAAATAAACCTTATCAATTGCAAAAAAAAAAATAATAATAATAAAATCAGTTCAAAATGCATACAAGATCTACTTGTATGTATAAAAATACAATAAACGTATTGAGAACACTGTCTTTTATATGTTGCTTAAAAATAAAGTATTGTTGACAAATAAATTTAAGAAACTAAATCAGTTGTTTTTATATACTTCACATGAAATTTACCTATATATAGATGAAATTTAAAATTAAAAAAAATAAATTAATCTTTCTGTATTGAACATTAGAATCCTTCATATACTCAAAAACTAATTAGTTTATTTAATTAAATAATGTATGTATATTGAAATTTGATATAGAACAAAAGTTTGAATAACCACGACTACTCACGGAATTGTTCCAGAATCTATCAAATATCATCAGTGCTTACCTACCTACTATGATTAAAAGCATTATGTTTATAGTCGAGAATTGCTCTAGCATTAAATGGATCTAATGGGAAACGTTTATCTTAATTTTAGTGTTTCTCAAAACGTTTGACGCAACCCCTAATGCCACATAGTTGAGTGAGGTTGACAAAAAAACTATTAAGATGCCCTATATTTTTTATTACTTTGACAATTTTGTGTTGTATAGTAATTAAATTAAGTGTATGTATAAAATTATTTAGATTACAAGTGATCAAGGATATACATAAAAATATTTAAAACTTGCCTAGATACGCTAAATCCAACGTAATGTTACATGATAAAAGATAAATTCTTTTATAAAAAAAATAGTTGATAGCCATTCTAGTCTGTAAAAAAAAAAATACGGATGTTAGAATAAATTGAAAAATGCCACAGAAACAAACAAACTATTGTAAATGACCTCGTATTCTCGTGTGCCTCCCTAAATTGAATTTAGGCGTGATTAACTCACTCGAGGCGTTTTCTGTGTCCATCAATCAAAGTTTAGCCGCTAAGAACAATTATTTCCTATGTTCTTTCCTGCTTTATTTTTGATATTTTGTATTTGTAAAACAAGGAAGCACGAACTGCGATTAGCTAACACATAGTCAGATTTTATATTTTCAAAATTCACACGCCTTGGGTGAGACGGCTGACTTCAGAAGCCACAATAATCAATTATACAATATATACAAACAAAGGTTTATTAATTGATTTTTTTCTACTAATGACTAAAAATAACATCTGCCGACAGGACTGGTTGTTAACGAACGTGCCAAAATTTTATATCGAGGTCTGTACTCCTTTAATAAGTTACATACACGTGCCACATATGGAAGACTTTATTAAATATTAATGTAAATACCGATAAGTTGTTTTCAGTGGAAAATGTACTTATAGTAATAATTAAATAATACCTTAATGATTGGCAATACACCGCAGGAAAAAAGAGTGAATGCTGGGAATAGAATAAATAAATAGTTTAAAAAGGAAAATATTTGGTAGCCACCATACGCGCAAATGGCATACTACGCAATGGTTCCCATATTGTTGTATGGTAGCAAGAATTGAGTATGTAAAAAAGAGAAAAAAGTGTTATTAGAATAAATGAAAATATTGGATAAAATTAACAGAGTAAGACATGAAAAAGAAAAAGTCGGTGTAATATGACAAAGACCATTTTGACATTTTTTCATATTTCAAACGTAACATTTGAATGATAGATGAATGGTTGACCAAATAAATATTACATATTAAAAAATGGAAAAAGTAGATACCGGAAAATTCCACACAAATTTTAGTAAATGAGTCTCTGGAAGGTATGCGTATGCATGAGAAAAGTACTATTAATTTGTTAAATCAAATATAACAGACTAATAAATGATTGTATTGATGATGGTAAATGTTAATATTTAGTGAAATTATATTAAAAATATAAATAAATAAAGTCTATCATTTTAACTTTTATATTTGGTTAATATGTAATATACCATAAAAAGGAAAATGATAAAATGTTTAATTATAATAAAAATAAAAAATAGAAATTATGTATAGCTTTTGAAATATGATGCGGAGATTTAAATAAATTTTACTGTATCGATCAAAAAGTAATATTGGGATACTTTAGCTCGCATCTTTGTATTCAAATTGCGTAAGTGCTGTTTTGTCATACATTCGTGGTTTGTTCGATCTACATGTTATTTGAATGATTGAACTAAACAATTGTGATCACATACGGATAAGCAGAGCGCCCAAACATTATACGCATCTTCATACGATACTTACTCGTTTTTGTCAGACACGATGTTTCCTTAAATCAAACCGTGTGCTCGGTAGTATCCCGTTTTGCATCCGTCCGTATATCAAGATTGTTATCGAGGATAGATTTACAAGAATTGTCCTCGATGGGAGAATGTTCGCTGACAATTGATGCGAACGAATAATTTGTTTATTTCCAATGTAATAGAGCTCGTTTTGCTTATAACTTACTGTGATGCTCCAAATAGTAATTACGAATAATAATGCAGCATAAACAATGTAACTTATGCACTAGAATTAGTTAACAATTTTGTTATAAGCGACGGTAGCTTTTGTATACTTTTATTTGTGGTAATATTCCATAATTCTAAATATAAAATATAATTTCTTGACATATTTTCGAACAGTACATTTCTTTGTGTCTCTCTTTTATACAATTCCATTGATTACGCGTGTCAAGTAAAGGGACTAAATTCCTATTTTGCTCCAAAATTCGAAAGCAGCAAAGCGGCAAGATCAAAGAATCACTAAACAAATAACACGTTCGGTTGATTTAGTATCAATCGCTTGAACTTTGGTCAAACTGTCTACACGTATGGGTGGTCAGTATCTCCCGTGGGGTTGGAAAAAAATTTATGGTTGAATGGCTGTCATAAGCCTTGTTTGTCAGGATTTACAACATAATTCGATCTCATATATAGGTAAACTATAACAGTAGATACTGTTATCTATCTCATCATTATATATTATACATGTACGTGAATGCGCACCCCTCTGGATGATAAAGTTATAGAAGATATAGATAAAGATGATAACATATAATATATATAATAAATAGTTCATCATTGTCATCTATTTACATGATTATATTTTTGTTTTTCTAAAATTTGTCTGAGAGAGAATGTTATATAGATTTAAATCCGTATTTTGTATCACACATTTTTCAATGAAGAATAAATAAATAATTACTCTATAATAATTATATTTTACTACAATCTCTATCAATCTATCTTTTTTGCACTTGCATGAACTAAAGTAGTGTCTTCTTTCTTATTGTTTGTAAACTTTTTCATTGTGACTTCATATTACTAAGTGATACTAGATGAAACGAATCTCACATCAAATTATCTCATTAAACATTAGTATCAAACGTATTCGTGTTAGCGTGCAATAACTGCAATATAAGAAATCTTTTATAATTTATGTATATTTTATAAAAGATTTCTTACATATCTATCTCACAATAGATTAAATAATTTACCCTTTCATTTTCTTACAAAACCGGACAAAGACATATCCGGGTTGCGAATACGTCTCAATCGATCCGCACAGGAAATTGCAATGCTTCATTAGCCTCATATAATTGACTGTAAAAGTGCATAATATGAAAGTATTTTTGCTTTAATTTCAGCCGACAATATGACGGATATCAACCCTTTTATGCGATTGCTCTTTTTTCAATTCAGAACAAAGTCACTACTTTGAACGAATAAAAAAAAAATGGCAACAACTCTTGTAAATATAATATTTTTTTAGAATAAAGGGTAATATCAATAATATGTTATTACATTGAGCAATAGCTCCACCGATAAGAGCTCAATAAGGATGATGAGAAATATATTATTATTTTATATTATAAACAACCAATGAAAACACGAATATAACATTTACTACGAGTAGATGAAGGTTTTCAGTTTTTAGTAATTGGATTTCTATAGAAAGTCTAAGATCAGAACAGAAAGGAAAAATGTTTTGTATGTTCTGAATAATAAAAAAAGCCTTAAGGTTAATGATGATGATGATAATTGAATTTGTGTAGAAAAAATAACCAGAGTTTGGAACATCATAACAAGGATCGGGGTTCAATAAAACTAACCTTTATCTTTTCCGCACAGGACGTTTCAATCGCAAGTGACTATCGTTAATTAAAAACCAGGGGCTGCATCGTTCATCTACTCTGCGTTGCTTTTTATTCTGTTGACTAAATTATGTCTTTATATTGACGGCGAAGGGTTATCATCAACCACCATCTCTGGAGTGGAGTGATCGAGCCTCGTCCCAGTAATTTGTACCTGGCTTTTATATCCAATGTGATTTGATCGGGAACACTCATGCCATGTATCAATGTTGTCGTGTGACATACGATTTAGTTGTACAATGAGCGATTATGTTGTATCTTCGGGCACAAGTGAAATGGGAAGCTCAAGGAAGCTTCTTTTCAGCCTTATAATTTTAATGAAGTAGAAATCGTTGCGTTAAAATCATTATAAAATCAATTTGTAAATTATACTTATTATACTTTTACTTTTATTTAATAAGATGCATTAAATAGCGATAAATAAAGTAACTAATAATTATGATAATGATATTTTATTTTGATATTGTATTTTTAGAATTATAATTATAAACAAAAAACCACTGTTTTCTTATGTTATATACTTTTGATATATTGAACTTTATCCACTAGTAATAAATTTTTTAACTCACCATTTGTTCTGTCCGTGTAACCCACGTATATGGAATGCTGAATATAAATTATTCGGTTTGTTGAACGATCGATATATTTTGTGAGTGGTAGTCCATTGTCTTAGTTTGCATCCGGAAGCGGTGTTTGTTTTAGTCCGCGTGATTAATGTTCGTATTATCAGGCTTGATTGAGATTTCAATTTGATCTATAGATGATATAAACAATAAAAAAAAAATCTGATACCATGGTGTAATCTTGATTTATACATGTAGCTAATGATATTACGAGTGGTGTTTTAGTACACTTTTTTAAGAGAACAAGATTTTTTGTAGTGATACAAATAGCCCTAATCTTTAATAAATAATAAGGGGTACTTTATGTTGTCTATGATGTTGTTAATTGATATAATGTCTATAGGCGATTGTTAAAAGTTTCCAACAGATAGTCATCAGCTTGTTTGCTATTCTCAGTATCATAAAAAGTAACCTTTATATAGTACGAACCTTATTTATTTACTCAATGTTTTACTATTATTGACATAAGTATATTTAAGTAAATATAGCAATGTATTAAATTACAGGCGCCAGTGGGCAAACTGCAATATTTATTTAGGTCACTATTCTGAATCTATTATTTGTTTTTTTTTTTTCACATTTCCAATGGCATTGCAAATATTATACAAGGGCTTCTCTTGAGCTTATGTCGACTATACACAAAGTATAAAAAAAACATATCTGTCATAAGATACATATAATAATAATTAAAATAATTAATGTCTAAATAAGTGACTAATACAGATTAAAAACGTGTATTTAATATTATTATTAATATTTCAATCAAGTTAAGGACCAGTATCCATAGTATACGTGGAAATTAACATAACTTTATTTAATAATATAAAATGAATGGCTTAAATATGATACGACTGTTGAAAATTGGCTATCGCAATTTGTAAACGCACGTAACATTAGAAACCTCACTTGTGCATTGCTTACCTTATTGCTACAGATTTTGAGTAATTAGTACTCAGGAAGTTTACTGATATTGTCTCTTTTTTTAACCCGTAAAAAGTTACAGTATATGAGGAAACTGCTTGGCGGCAAAATTGTAAATGGTGAATAAAAGGCACCCACGCCGATGAGTCTATCTCCTTTTGATTTTTAGATAAATTATTATTCTCGGTTAGACTTTACATTTCTGTACTTAACGTGTTTTTTTTTTTAGATCTACAACAACATCGCACAATTAATCATCATTTGACAATTTCATGGTAAGTGACAAAACATCAATAATATGTAACAATAGATGTATGGTATAGGTATTAAGAGTTTGATTCGCACATTTGCACACGTGCTCAAATTAAAAGGGGTTTTTGCTAAGTGTTGGATTACACTATTTGACCGTGGAGTACCCCTATGAATTGCATTACAATGCACTCCACCCTTCTATTTCGTTGCATTGTACAATGATACGTCATCTGTCATCGGCCGATCTTTTGATCATTTGCCGACAATGCGAAATGAAAGGGTTCCAGTGATCAATAGTAAGAAAAGTCAGAGCGCAGTAATTTCAGAAATTTTGATAGAATATTATTAAATTTATACCTAAGAACAATAGTAAATATTGTGCTCATGTCTCTTATCCCAGATGGGACAAAAAGATTTTAAGAATCTATTTTTGCTGTTGTAATAAATGTAGCAATGATCTAGCTCACATTTCGCTAAGAATATATAAATCTTAACGTGGCAGAGATCAAGTCGTATCTAATATTTATATTGTAATAGTGATACGGTCCTACTTCGCATAGTTAGATAGAATTTATTAAAATAATATATAATCTATGTTACTCGCTGTTAATGTAGCTTTCTATAGATGAAAGAATTTTAAAAAAATAGTTTTTAAGTTTATCCACTACACATAAACAAACTATATATATATATATATATATATATATATATATATATATATATATATATATATATATATATATATTTGAAATTAATTTCTCTAGGAAGAGGTATTCAGACGATTTTATCTAAAATCTATGAATCATATGAATACCACTAACCCACAACAAAATACATAAAATAAATTTTATTATCCAATATATATATATATATATATATATATATATATATATATATATATATATATATATATATATATATATATAAATAGTATCTTTGTTGATACTAATTATAATATTTATGTGCCCTTTATGACTGCAACAAATGCAATATAAAATTCAATCGGAATAACTACTACTTATCCCTGATTTCGGTAGTAATAATGTAATATCGATTGAAAAAATATGAGCACATGCCATTATAGAAAAACTCAAAGTGCACCTTGTTACTATTCCTATTCATAAGTGACAAAAATATTTCATTGACAATAACCCTTCTGCATCTGCGTTAAGAATTGGCAACATCGAAGTTATATGTGTAAAATATAGGCCATATGTCTAAATTGCGTTTAAGTAAGTTAATAAGGAACGTGCCAAAATAATACACCTGGAGTCACCTATTAACGTCAACAGAATAGAAGATCACATTTTAAGCACATTTTGGATTAAATTCTTATTGCACATCACCTTGTTCTTGCGATTGTTTGCAATACGTATTATATTACATTATCTTTATAACCGTGCTTCGTAATTAAGCGCCCACATAAAGACAGACCTACAAATCTAAAAAAAAACTTGCACTGCATTGTCCCTAGCAGATGCAAACCCAACACACATCAAATCAACTCCAAAAGTAATTCAATAACATAATATTGATCTCGTTGTAAAAATAATGTATTGCTTCCTTACACCTTGAAGGTAGGTAATATTGGTTCGATTGAGGCTCGGAAGGGGATTTGATACAGTTATGTCAAAAAACTGTAACACTCATTTTTTTGTTTCTCATAACGGCATAGTGCAGTACCGTTCTCTAATATCAAGGAGCAAATAAAAGTAGCGGTGCATCAATTTATAAGGATGTCTTGCTTGAAGGGCGCGGATAAAAAGATGTAAGGTGTTCATACAAAGTTTCTTTTAGTCCGTTATATCAATAGAGATTAGAGGCACGAGTCTACGCTCCAGTAATGTTTAGATCCGGGTTCATTGTCGGATATTTCTTTGATGTGGCTGCAAAAGACGTTCATTGGACAATAGTTTAGGGATAATTTAGCAAAGAGTCAGTCAAATGGAAATCCGGTCGCTAAAGGATTTATTTGACCACAAATTCAACGGTACATTTATTTGCAAGTTTTGCTCGCGGACATCCTTTCATCTGATGATTAGTCTTCATAACATTAAATTATATATTATGCTATTAGTCTTATTATTTAATATATCATTTATAGTGAGATTTCGAAAACTCGGTTGAGATAAATAATTACAAGAGACCGCTATGAAAATTGATGTCATCCATCAGCTTATATGTGACTAAGAAGGTGCTCCAATTACTCTCATGTTATTAATTGAATTTTAGATTCCCATGAAGAAGGGACCAATTAAATGAAGTTGTTTGATTAAAACATACTCCAAGTTACTTAACATGTCGCCGATAACGAGGATTTCCTTCGTTAAATAAATGTTAGGGTACTATACACGTTTCTTGTCAAGTCAAAACCGACACTAAAAATGTTATCAACATTCTCGTATCGTTTACTCTATAAATAAATACTTCAGATTATTAAAATATTCCGTCTGTAATAAAGATAATATCATCATCATCATATCTGCTGTTAACTGTTCACTATTGAATATAGGCCTTCCCATAAGGGGGGGGGGGGGAGTGTTGCTAGTGGTTGCCACGCTTGGTGGGCAGTCTTACAGTCAGGTACATTAGTCTCCTTTAACGACATTCACGGGAAAGGAAAGGGTGACCCATTTTATGCAGGAACCACACGGTAAAAAATAATAAAGAATATTAAAATAAAACTAACACTCTGTACCGCCCTTCAAACATAAAATACTTTAAAAACAGTAATACAAACAGAACTGCTTCACGGCAGAAACATGAATGGGACAGGAGTACTCAAGCAGACAAAGTATAAAGCGATATAAAACCTGAATTACTAACTGGATGATTTATTAACGTAAAACCAGAAAGACGAAGAATCCTAGATATCAAATTTACAAAAAGTTTGTAAAAACTCTTATTGAAATTGAAATTTCTACTCCTCAAAAAAGTAATTCTAGCTACTACTAAAGAGTTCTATTTTTATTTTATAAATGATTTATATATTTTCTAACTTTGGTTTTTAAAAAAAAAAATCCTTAAAAGTATCTTTAGTATAAGTAGCATATCCCTTGATCATATTTCAATATTAATCATTCATAGAATTAACTTTGATAAGCATGACGCCTAGTTGTAGATACAGAAGCCGATGCTTTTAGCTATTATCTCATTACTTAATTTATACAACCTAAGGTATAATGACAAATGAACCGTATCCGTAACTGTATCCGATAACCTCAATCGCAAAAGGTGTCGGTTTTGGTCATTTGATTAGGATTTTTTTGGGAATATCTCTATTTTTGGACCCTTCGTATATTTTTAAGATAACAATCTTATGCAGCTATGTCCAGAGCATTTTGTTTGTTACACTAATTTAGATGTCCTACGTTGTAAACAACAAAAAATAGAACACACCTTACAATTGTGGAATTCCGTTAATTTGGGCAATATTTTTAAATTATTTAGTTGTTTTTGTAAATAGAAAAAATTCAAAAGTCATTATTTTGATTAAAACTATTAATAATATTGAAATAATTAATAAATATTGTAACAAGAAATAAAGAAGAAACAATAAAGAATCTCTACTAATCTGTAATTTAACAATTCAATAAATATGTACGTATATTTACAGCTATTACAAATCTAATTGTGCAGGCAGTATGACACATAAATTTTAAATTGTAACACTTTTTTCCCCACAACTTAAGTACGTGCGATTCATCAAACCGAACCCTCGTTGGATACAATAGAATTACTGCAAAGAAAACAAACAAAAACAGGATTTCACTGTAATCCTCCATTCTTACCAGCTTACGATCATTCGTACATTTCATATTTGTTTAAAATCATCCCTGCGTTCAAAAGATGCATCGATAAAATGCTACAAAACTTCCGGTTGGGTGCTCCATGAATTATTGGTTTGCTATTTATTTCCTTCTCTGGAAATTGGTGCATTTTTATAATGTCCGATACAAATTTACGATTGTAATTGTGTACAGATATAAATCTCATGAATGGCACGAGCGTCCCTTTGTGGTATAGGCGTGAGCGACTGGAGCTATTTACAAATTATTGATATTACATTTTCAACAGAGGATGTCACTATGGTTCTTTAATTTGAAAATTTATGACGAAGTTGTCAAACAATAAGTTATTTGCAGAAAGGAAATAGAAATATATTGGGCAAAACTACTTGAGTTAACATTTTGCAAGATGTTTTCTATTATCAGTTAACAATTACTTAGATTCTAATATTAAAGAAGTTTTTTTTTTTTTATTAAATTAAAGATATCTTCCTGTTTTCAAAAATCTCTTGCTATGATTATCTTTTACAAAAATCTATTTCACACAATAAGCGTTAAAAGACCAACATTTTTGGCACGCAAAAAAACTATTCATCAATTTCACACTGGTTTGTTTTTAAATAATGCAACAAATTGGTTTCTGAAGGAGATTGTAAGATTATGTTTTGTATTTTTAAAATTATATTAGTAAATAGCGATATAATACCTGTAAGTAGATCTAATATCGAAGTAAATGTTATATATACCTTTTTTTGCTATGCTATACTACATTTTCAGCATCTAAAAATATTTTTTATCAAATACCTATTTTATTTCATTATAACTAAATTGTTTTGTTTTTATTAACCTTATGGTTAAATCTTTTCTTAAAGCTCAATACATAATATGTTTTTCAAACTAAATATTGTCCTTTACATAATCCTGCATACGTAATCCTTTAAATCTACTTAACTCTTATAGTGTCTAGTAGTTTCTTTAAGGTAACGGTTAAAATCTGAAAATCCTCAAAAAACATGTGAACAAAAACTCACCATGCTCTATTGACCGTGACGCAACAATTGTTTAGAAGTTTACCGAAACCCTTAAGTCCATCTTGTTGACTTCGACGCAGAACGAAATGAAAAAAAAAAATGTAAAGGCTCTTACGTAGATTGAACGAAGGGTTCTATTGTGAATATTGTGTAATGTACCGAGACGGTATCGTATCCTCCTTCTTATAAGTTTCGTAGCAAAATTGTATAGTTATCTCTGTTTTTTGAATAAAGATCTTTTTTACATTACGTATAATGGTTGCAGGTAGAACTCTTTTTGCACAATTCGCCGTAACACACAACAAAGGTTGTTGTCGCCACACTTGTCTAGTCGAAGCACTTCAAATATTCTCAATTTCACGACCAGTTGACCACTGAATACGTGTTGCTAATTTTGTGTATCAATATACGTTAAAGCATAAGATGCATTACATTCTGTGTTTAATGATAGTGTAAATTTGCGTGAAATTTTTAATCGGCCAAATGTTTATAATGTTACCTAGTTTTATTAAAATAAAAATTCAAAATAATAAAAAGGTAAAATACCATTAAAATCTAATTCGGTCATTATTATTCCATAAAGATAAGTCATGTTAAGAGTATTAAAGTTTAAATCTACAAAGTTCATCTGTAAGGTAAGAGATATGCACGGGATTATATAACAATATAAAATCTATCGGAACATATGAATGAGTGTGATGATTGCATTAATAAATCGATTGTCCAAAATCAGTGCTGTCTGTCCAATACTAGAGCGTGTGATGGTCCCCCCCTTAGCGCCCCTTATAATAACTACCCTCTAAACTAATCTACACATGGAAAACCTACAAAGCCTAAGAAAAGCCTACGAAGGCTTAACCTAATGAAATCTATGAAAATCTAATGAAAACCTACCCTAAAGAATGGCCTAACACCCTCAATATAACCCCATACCTATATTGTCTTATACACCCCAAACAACCTATGAATCATATAATCTTTACAATAAACATATAATATTGAACAGATCTTTAGTAGAACACTTGATCATCTGGCCAGATAAATAAATGTGTGATCGTCTAGTAATGTAGGACCCGTTGTGTGTGTAATAACCAAAAGGTTCTTTAATTGGTATATGATAGGAGTTAAATAATGAAGATGATTGATAAATCTTTAAGGATTAAGAATAATTAATGAATTATACTCATAATTCATGTAACAAGGAAGTTATGTTAATTTAATAGTAAATTACAGAATAACTGTAATAATAAAAAAAAAATGGGGGAGCGGTCAGGCCCCTCACACGCCCGGACCAGTGGAAGACTTTCCAACTATCTATAACTCTTCCTCCTAAAAGGTAGGGAAGGGTATTACTATTTATTAATGCACTCTGATGGTAATAAGGGAATGAGTATTCTCAGTTCCAAACCAAACATAAGTACATTTACTTCAACATTACAGTGGCTCCACTAGCCCCACGATGCTTCCAGTATAAATTGGTGTTTGCCAGAGGCAAAAAAGATCGGAACTGAAATCCCAGGATCACTCCGACACGAGAGCTTACTCATGGGCGATGACCCTTTCAGTCCTATATGGCGACATAGAGATCACCCACTAACAGTACGAAACTGTTTCCCAGCGTCACCCTGTTACGAGCTTACTCAATGGGGTTTCCTTCGGCTCCACAAGAGATCAGACCAAGAAGTGAGATCACCCAGACACCAGAACTTACTTTGTTGGGACATAACCCTTCAGCCCTATAATGTGACATTAGAGATCACCTGTGAAGACAGTCCGATAGAGATGAAGATTTGTGTGATAGGGGATACCTTCCACACCCTGGAATTGGCCAAGCCATATAATGTTGATAATTGCTATATCATAACATAGCATTGTCAATTTAATATTATTTACTTAATACCAAGAATACTCAAGGTTCAAGTTAAATCTGTTGATTAGGCCGGAGCCTAAGAACGAGTAGTCCAACCCATAGGTCGAGAGCTACTAAAAGTAATGAGTGCTATTGAATGAACTATAAGTCCAGTCAATTATATATAATATTATTGTTGATTAACCACATTGTGAATTAACCAATTATTTATTCAGAGAGATATATCTAAAGGAACTATAAGTCCTTTAAAAGACACTGATTAATCACAAGTTAACAACGTCTCGTGAAATAACCAGTTGGGTTTTCTATAAGTTTGAGGACACTAAGTCCAACAAGCTATTATTGTGTTGAGAGGAATAGAGATCTTTTGTAATATTTGTAGAGGTTTGATTAATCACATAGTGAAATAATCAGATTAATTAATTATGTAGCTTTATAGAGAGGACTATAAGTCCTAATTGGTTGTTGTCATAAGTACTGATAAATTACACATTAAAGTGCCAGGTCAATTATTATATATAGGTATATAGGAAGGACAATAAGTCCTATTTGTGTATGTTGTAGTATTAGAGGCAATATATTGCATAATTATAATGTGAAAGATATAGATTAAATATATATTTGTATAGAAAGGACAGTAAGTCCCATACAATTATTGTAGCTGTACTATAGTTATACTATATCTACTTCCTTTTAGTGTCTTAGTAAACCTATTTAATAAGAGGATTTCTCAGATAAACAAGTGTTTTAGTGTTTAAATCATCATGATTAAATCCCTAAGAAATTAGGTCTTTAAATAATTATCATATCATTTAAGTAAAATTTCTCATATAAATAATTCCAATATTTCCCCTACAGTTATTATAAAATAACAGAAAATTATATAAATTTTCTATAGACTTAGATATAGAATCATAACGTGTATAATCTCCTTTTGTTTGACATCTGTCACATTAATGACGTATTGATGTATTGAATTGAATTTTGATTATCTATCACAACTGTCAACGTAACAAATACTAGTAAGTTTGTTTATTTGTATTTGTTTAATATAATTAAATATAAAATCATCATATATCAACCGTAATATACAACTAAATTATCAGTGACATAAATAATCATGGTTTACACCAGGAATAATTAATAGTATCCAGTAATGCTGCAGTTTTATATTCATATCAGTAGCCAAGCTTACTTTCAAATTCAAGAATGAACAGAAGATTAGAAGTTTAACATTCTTATTGCAATTGTACTTGCAATAATATATACATACAGTACTAATTATCAAGAACATTCCTCAAATACATGTGTGGTGAAGATTTCTCAATATGCTATCTATTTGATTCCTAACCTCTAATGTAAATTTATCAAAGAAGTGAATAATCAGTGTTAATGTTTGCTTTATTAATATTTAAAGTAATTGTCCTTACTTGATATTAATAGGATAATATCTCCTTGGATACAGTCCGACATAACCATATAACTCAATAATTAAATTTATAAAATACTAATATTATATTTTACTACTTGTATATCTCCATATTATTCCCATAAAATATTCAAAACATGTATATTAAATATAAATCCAGTAAATATTTACTAATATTAACCCTGTCCGAACTTGTCTAGTCAATATAACATGAACAAACAACATACATACAAACCCCATCGCCAGGACAACTTCCTTTCTAAATATGAGCAAAATACATAGCCTCACAAGTGTCATACAGTACCAATTTCATACCGAACCCCACACCTAGTCAAGAGCAACTATAGTCAGAGAATCTTTCAGTACTTTTATTACCATTAGGAAATAAATCCACACCTATAATATCAGCATAATTAAATATTATTAGTAATCAGTAATACACACAGAATTGTTATTATCAGCTTGCTTACTACAACAAAATCAATATTAAAGTTTATAATAAATCAAGACAAAATATCTATTTAAACAATACAGGCTTGTTTACCATAAACACCCCACAGTCACATGAATTTATTTAGTAACACAATTAATAATGTATTAAAAGTATTACATTCACATAATATCACTTGCAACAGTTAAGCTGTCTCTTTGTACATCTGGTGTAAAACAAATCCCCACATGTAGTCATGGATAATCAAATATAGACTAAGAATCATTAATCTGGTCGACCGAGTAATGGTATAAAAACACTTCACCATGAAGCGTTAAGTGTGAACAGATATTCCAAACCAACACTGTAATAGTGTAATAAATACAAATATTTCATCATTATCATCGTCTCAACCATCACCAACCCACGACTGAACACAGGCAATTTCCACCGACTGACACAAGGAACGGCCCCACAATACACATAAAACAGTCACTCCAAACAATGGAGGTAGCCCACACCGCACTTGCATTTACAGGGTCGCCACTCAATAACCCCTCTCTCTCATCAATGGCTGTTTCCCCAGCAATGAGACCAGACCATAGTCACTTTAGTCTATTATCCTCAATAAATAAATACTTTATAATAACTAGATATGAAACTAGTTAGTATTGTAATAGTTCAATAGTTGATTCAATAAGTATTTTCCAAAACTAGACAATTAGAACATTGAATCAAATTGATGAAGTTCTATCAAACGACCATATAATTGGATTTTGTATATGAGTAGAATAACGTAAGTACGTAAATTATATTGATGTAAATTTTGTTCAAATGTGATTGCATTTAACGATATACGCATTACCTAAAGGTATATGGACTCGACTAAATACGTATTTTAATAGTTCTTGGGAAAAATATTAAGTATAGACTTTGCCTGTGATCACAGTAAAAAATCTAACTACGTAGTAATAAATGGAACAAGCTCACCGGATTCTCCAGTCTTCTATTCATTAATTTCACACACTTAATCCATAGTGATACACTAAGATCTCAAACCCCTTCATCGAACCAGTCCCTCCTAGATCTATATCCTAGTTATTTTTTTTATTTTATTGCGCAGTTCCTTAAAACACGACTCCTGCGCCATTTTTCTTTTTTTTTTTTTTTTTTTCTTTTCTTGCGCAATCCCTAAAAGCGACTCCCGCACGCCCGCCGATCCGCCGTCTCTCTCTTTTTCTTTATTTCTTTCTATTCTTTCTCTAATAACGTCATAGATTATGTCACCGAAGGGTAGATATTTCAATAATCAGATTTAGCCTATTATTCGAACTGAACTTTTCTTCAAATTCAATTTAATTATATGTTAACGTATTTTGGTATTTTCTATTAATTTTATTATCGAATTTATAAAACTTTAAAGGCTCTCATAAACCTTATTAAACTGTGTTGTATGCATCCTTTTTACACCTGATGATAAAAAGGTAAACTATAATTTGGTTATATATAAAATATAATATATTTTTGTTTAATTTATTTAATTTTCTTGTGACATCCACTACACTTTGGAAACACATCAAAGGAGTTTCCCTTCTGTGTCAATATTTCATATATGATAACGTCTTCTCTGTATACTATTGTGAACCTTGACTTTGAAGTTTGTTTATATTAAATAGCTCAGCTTTCGCAGCGGTCACCCATAGGAACCCCTGTTTCTTTTCTATGTACTTATATGGTATTAAACCTATTGTACTATAGGCGAACCGTCACATCCGGCCCCCTAATTATCAAGAAGTTTACCGGATTGATAATTACAACAAGATAAGTTTATTATATGTAATAAATTCAATGCATGTAATTACAATGTCATAAACAGCATAAATGAATACAATCCTAAATGTGTGTAAAGGAATCTATAAAACCTAAATGTTTGAAAAGCCTAAGTTTGTGATGAGTCTAAATGTATAAAACCTGAATATGTGAAGAGCTTCAAGTAAAGAACCTAATAGATACTCTATTTGTATCAGTAAATTTAGATAAAGTATCTATTTAAAGATACAAGTTAAACATCTAAGTGGAAGTTCAGAATAAAAGCCTAAATGTATGAGTGTAATGTATTAACAAGCGAAAGAGCCTAAATAGAAACCTAAAGCGAAATGAAGTGAAAAATCTAAGCATTAAAATGTAATAAATGCAAAAAGAAAGAATCCTAAAATAATTGTCTAAGTGTAAATAAATAATTAGATAAAATCCCTAGTACATATATTCAATTGAAAGATAATTGCTATGTTACTAAAAGCATAACTAGAATATCCCAATAATTAAAAATATTTTAATTATTTATTAACATATAATTAAATATTAAAATGAAGATGTTCAAATAATTTTGTTAAAATAAATTCAAACAATATGAATAAAACTTTATGAAACGTCTAAGTTAACCAAAAATACATATTTTATCTAAGAAATAAACCTAGTGTTCATTGAATAAAAAAATAACAGTCCCTAAGAAAATTCAAATATTTTTTTCTCATAGAAGTAAAGCTTATAAAAAAAATAATTTATCACCACCGGCCCCCCTATCTGACAATTCCTGCACGGCCCCCCAATTTTAAGACTCTTATAAATTTGTTGCATAAAATAATACAAACGGCCCCCGTAGTTTAAAACTCTTTTAATAAATTCTCTTTAAATTCCTTTAATATACTTAAATTACCAATGACTATTTCTTAATACTCTCAGAAATAACATGATCAATAAGTTTTATAATAAAATATTATGTAACCCCATTATATAGATAGATAGATACCCCAAAAGATCACAACAGCAAACCTAACACAAATACAAACAACTACATTAGATACATCAATTAATTTATTTTGTATAATAAATTATTATTTCAAAAGATACAAATATTTTGTGTTATGTGCAACTATAAAGGACTAAATAAACTAAGTGTGCGCAACATCTAAATATGTAGAATGCTTAGGCATGTAGAGAATGCACGCGTATAAACAGCCTACAAAATTCCCTTTTGATATAAATATAAAGTTTTTTTTTTTTTTTATATAAAATGTCTAATTCGAAATAAGTGAATAATCAAATAGAATCTGAAATATAATTGTAAAATGCAATAAAGAAATTATGTGAAGAACCCTAAATAATATATTTATAATAGCATCCTAATTAATTGTTGGAATTAAATTTAACAATATGAAAACATTTAATAAAATTTTCATATTTAGATAATTAAATAAGGTAACTAAAGGCCCTAACTAACCCTAATGATATTTTATGAAACGTCTAACTCTCAATTTGAAATCCCTATAAAACATTGTATAAGCTATTTAAACACCCTAAATTAAAATTAAATCATAATTATTATTTTTTTTTTTATATATATATAATCAATGTCACTGCATCATAAAAATTTATGAAATAAAAGTCAGTTGGATATTTCCTCAGAAATAAATAATGTCATTAATTCATATTAATTATTTCTTTAATAATAAAATGAGATTAATAAATTTTATGTATAAGTCATTATAGCATAATTATTGTTTATAAATTTAATATAATGTTAAATTAATAGTTCAGTAAGTATTGAGAATTAATGAAGCAAAAGAATAATAAATGTGTCCTATAGCATAAAATTAGGTCAATGTGAACTGAATATAACCTAGCAAGCTATCCTTGCTGCTATTATTATGTGCCTATTAGTGTAATACTAAATATTATTTACTCAATTGATATAGAGTAAAATAAAATATAAACCAAATCATGTAAATTTATTATATAATTGACTCCAATAGGTAACCACTGCATGAATTTGATAAATTAAATCCTAAGAACATGAGATAACAGTAAAATAGGCTATTTACCTATAGACATAGAAATCATGAAATTAGGTCCAAATCCTAGATCTATGACGGTTTAATTATTTAGTCATAATCATCAAAGTTGTTTTGAGTTATACTATTAACAGATATTACTGTTTAACTTTATACTCCTTCATATTTTAATAACCAATCCCTGAAGTCACAAGCTCCAATTGTGACCAAGTGTTCTTATTGATCTGATATGTAAATAGCCATGAACCAATTATATCCTGGTCACGGCACCAATTGTGATGGTCCCCCCCTTAGCGCCCCTTATAATAACTACCCTCTAAACTAATCTACACATGGAAAACCTACAAAGCCTAAGAAAAGCCTACGAAGGCTTAACCTAATGAAATCTATGAAAATCTAATGAAAACCTACCCTAAAGAATGGCCTAACACCCTCAATATAACCCCATACCTATATTGTCTTATACACCCCAAACAACCTATGAATCATATAATCTTTACAATAAACATATAATATTGAACAGATCTTTAGTAGAACACTTTATCATCTGGCCAGATAAATAAATGTGTGATCGTCTAGTAATGTAGGACCCGTTGTGTGTGTAATAACCAAAAGGTTCTTTAATTGGTATATGATAGGAGTTAAATAATGAAGATGATTGATAAATCTTTAAGGATTAAGAATAATTAATGAATTATACTCATAATTCATGTAACAAGGAAGTTATGTTAATTTAATAGTAAATTACAGAATAACTGTAATAATAAAAAAAAAATGGGGGAGCGGTCAGGCCCCTCACACGCCCGGACCAGTGGAAGACTTTCCAACTATCTATAACTCTTCCTCCTAAAAGGTAGGGAAGGGTATTACTATTTATTAATGCACTCTGATGGTAATAAGGGAATGAGTATTCTCAGTTCCAAACCAAACATAAGTACATTTACTTCAACATTACAGTGGCTCCACTAGCCCCACGATGCTTCCAGTATAAATTGGTGTTTGCCAGAGGCAAAAAAGATCGGAACTGAAATCCCAGGATCACTCCGACACGAGAGCTTACTCATGGGCGATGACCCTTTCAGTCCTATATGGCGACATAGAGATCACCCACTAACAGTACGAAACTGTTTCCCAGCGTCACCCTGTTACGAGCTTACTCAATGGGGGTTTCCCTTCGGCTCCACAAGAGATCAGACCAAGAAGTGAGATCACCCAGACACCAGAACTTACTTTGTTGGGACATAACCCTTCAGCCCTATAATGTGACATTAGAGATCACCTGTGAAGACAGTCCGATAGAGATGAAGATTTGTGTGATAGGGGATACCTTCCACACCCTGGAATTGGCCAAGCCATATAATGTTGATAATTGCTATATCATAACATAGCATTGTCAATTTAATATTATTTACTTAATACCAAGAATACTCAAGGTTCAAGTTAAATCTGTTGATTAGGCCGGAGCCTAAGAACGAGTAGTCCAACCCATAGGTCGAGAGCTACTAAAAGTAATGAGTGCTATTGAATGAACTATAAGTCCAGTCAATTATATATAATATTATTGTTGATTAACCACATTGTGAATTAACCAATTATTTATTCAGAGAGATATATCTAAAGGAACTATAAGTCCTTTAAAAGACACTGATTAATCACAAGTTAACAACGTCTCGTGAAATAACCAGTTGGGTTTTCTATAAGTTTGAGGACACTAAGTCCAACAAGCTATTATTGTGTTGAGAGGAATAGAGATCTTTTGTAATATTTGTAGAGGTTTGATTAATCACATAGTGAAATAATCAGATTAATTAATTATGTAGCTTTATAGAGAGGACTATAAGTCCTAATTGGTTGTTGTCATAAGTACTGATAAATTACACATTAAAGTGCCAGGTCAATTATTATATATAGGTATATAGGAAGGACAATAAGTCCTATTTGTGTATGTTGTAGTATTAGAGGCAATATATTGCATAATTATAATGTGAAAGATATAGATTAAATATATATTTGTATAGAAAGGACAGTAAGTCCCATACAATTATTGTAGCTGTACTATAGTTATACTATATCTACTTCCTTTTAGTGTCTTAGTAAACCTATTTAATAAGAGGATTTCTCAGATAAACAAGTGTTTTAGTGTTTAAATCATCATGATTAAATCCCTAAGAAATTAGGTCTTTAAATAATTATCATATCATTTAAGTAAAATTTCTCATATAAATAATTCCAATATTTCCCCTACAGTTATTATAAAATAACAGAAAATTATATAAATTTTCTATAGACTTAGATATAGAATCATAACGTGTATAATCTCCTTTTGTTTGACATCTGTCACATTAATGACGTATTGATGTATTGAATTGAATTTTGATTATCTATCACAACTGTCAACGTAACAAATACTAGTAAGTTTGTTTATTTGTATTTGTTTAATATAATTAAATATAAAATCATCATATATCAACCGTAATATACAACTAAATTATCAGTGACATAAATAATCATGGTTTACACCAGGAATAATTAATAGTATCCAGTAATGCTGCAGTTTTATATTCATATCAGTAGCCAAGCTTACTTTCAAATTCAAGAATGAACAGAAGATTAGAAGTTTAACATTCTTATTGCAATTGTACTTGCAATAATATATACATACAGTACTAATTATCAAGAACATTCCTCAAATACATGTGTGGTGAAGATTTCTCAATATGCTATCTATTTGATTCCTAACCTCTAATGTAAATTTATCAAAGAAGTGAATAATCAGTGTTAATGTTTGCTTTATTAATATTTAAAGTAATTGTCCTTACTTGATATTAATAGGATAATATCTCCTTGGATACAGTCCGACATAACCATATAACTCAATAATTAAATTTATAAAATACTAATATTATATTTTACTACTTGTATATCTCCATATTATTCCCATAAAATATTCAAAACATGTATATTAAATATAAATCCAGTAAATATTTACTAATATTAACCCTGTCCGAACTTGTCTAGTCAATATAACATGAACAAACAACATACATACAAACCCCATCGCCAGGACAACTTCCTTTCTAAATATGAGCAAAATACATAGCCTCACAAGTGTCATACAGTACCAATTTCATACCGAACCCCACACCTAGTCAAGAGCAACTATAGTCAGAGAATCTTTCAGTACTTTTATTACCATTAGGAAATAAATCCACACCTATAATATCAGCATAATTAAATATTATTAGTAATCAGTAATACACACAGAATTGTTATTATCAGCTTGCTTACTACAACAAAATCAATATTAAAGTTTATAATAAATCAAGACAAAATATCTATTTAAACAATACAGGCTTGTTTACCATAAACACCCCACAGTCACATGAATTTATTTAGTAACACAATTAATAATGTATTAAAAGTATTACATTCACATAATATCACTTGCAACAGTTAAGCTGTCTCTTTGTACATCTGGTGTAAAACA
Source organism: Galleria mellonella (assembly GCF_026898425.1). Classification (NCBI taxonomy): domain Eukaryota; kingdom Metazoa; phylum Arthropoda; class Insecta; order Lepidoptera; family Pyralidae; genus Galleria; species Galleria mellonella. The sequence goes on along the minus strand of NW_026442172.1, from coordinate 603,910 downwards.
AATCCCCACATGTAGTCATGGATAATCAAATATAGACTAAGAATCATTAATCTGGTCGACCGAGTAATGGTATAAAAACACTTCACCATGAAGCGTTAAGTGTGAACAGATATTCCAAACCAACACTGTAATAGTGTAATAAATACAAATATTTCATCATTATCATCGTCTCAACCATCACCAACCCACGACTGAACACAGGCAATTTCCACCGACTGACACAAGGAACGGCCCCACAATACACATAAAACAGTCACTCCAAACAATGGAGGTAGCCCACACCGCACTTGCATTTACAGGGTCGCCACTCAATAACCCCTCTCTCTCATCAATGGCTGTTTCCCCAGCAATGAGACCAGACCATAGTCACTTTAGTCTATTATCCTCAATAAATAAATACTTTATAATAACTAGATATGAAACTAGTTAGTATTGTAATAGTTCAATAGTTGATTCAATAAGTATTTTCCAAAACTAGACAATTAGAACATTGAATCAAATTGATGAAGTTCTATCAAACGACCATATAATTGGATTTTGTATATGAGTAGAATAACGTAAGTACGTAAATTATATTGATGTAAATTTTGTTCAAATGTGATTGCATTTAACGATATACGCATTACCTAAAGGTATATGGACTCGACTAAATACGTATTTTAATAGTTCTTGGGAAAAATATTAAGTATAGACTTTGCCTGTGATCACAGTAAAAAATCTAACTACGTAGTAATAAATGGAACAAGCTCACCGGATTCTCCAGTCTTCTATTCATTAATTTCACACACTTAATCCATAGTGATACACTAAGATCTCAAACCCCTTCATCGAACCAGTCCCTCCTAGATCTATATCCTAGTTATTTTTTTTTATTTTATTGCGCAGTTCCTTAAAACACGACTCCTGCGCCATTTTTCTTTTTTTTTCTTTTCTTGCGCAATCCTCCTAAAAGCGACTCCCGCGCGCCCGCCGATCCGCCGTCTCTCTCTTTTTCTTTATTTCTTTCTATTCTTTCTCTAATAACGTCATAGATTATGTCACCGAAGGGTAGATATTTCAATAATCAGATTTAGCCTATTATTCGAACTGAACTTTTCTTCAAATTCAATTTAATTATATGTTAACGTATTTTGGTATTTTCTATTAATTTTATTATCGAATTTATAAAACTTTAAAGGCTCTCATAAACCTTATTAAACTGTGTTGTATGCATCCTTTTTACACCTGATGATAAAAAGGTAAACTATAATTTGGTTATATATAAAATATAATATATTTTTGTTTAATTTATTTAATTTTCTTGTGACATCCACTACACTTTGGAAACACATCAAAGGAGTTTCCCTTCTGTGTCAATATTTCATATATGATAACGTCTTCTCTGTATACTATTGTGAACCTTGACTTTGAAGTTTGTTTATATTAAATAGCTCAGCTTTCGCAGCGGTCACCCATAGGAACCCCTGTTTCTTTTCTATGTACTTATATGGTATTAAACCTATTGTACTATAGGCGAACCGTCACAAGCGTATCTAATCATATTATAATAATGATAAAATGTCTACAATAAAAACTAAAAAACTTTGATATGTTTGAAAAAAAAAACTTCAAATTATGAATCAAAAATTTTTATTTGTACTAAATAGATAAAATATATTAAATCGTTTGAAGACACTTCTAATCATGTAATATTGCACTATCATCATTCTATAATTGAAAGTAAGATTATCTTGTTTGGTAAATAATATTAAGCAGATAATTGATGGGTATTGTTTTATCTAGTCAAACAGGTTAGTCATGATGTATGCAAGAAACGCAAAAGTAAATAGATACTTCTAAAATCTATTTTATATATATAAAAATTGATATCGTTGACTTTTTTTATAAGAATCCCATATTAGGTACTATATGTACTACAATATACTTGAATATTATAATAATGCAATAGAAAACAAATGGTTATAAACAATAAATGATTTTTTTTTATTCATTTGTTAGATTAACTATACGTACAATTAATAAAAATGCAGCGGATTAAACCCGAAATCATTTTCACACGATCGATCGCCTTTTATTTCCGATCGACCAATTTCGAAATATCGGTTGCAACCACAAATCATTAAAATAATCGACTTTCAAATTTACGGATTGAGCAAAAAGTCGGCTTTCTTTAGTGGGGTAGCGTAGGGTACAACGCCTTTGAAAATTATGGCAATTTTGACACCTAACAAGTGCTAAGTTTTCATCCATCCCCCTGTAATTTTGCCGACGTGTGCTGACGGTTTAGAGGAATTGAAAGCAGTTGATTGTGTGACTTCTGGATACGTGTCCAACCAGAGTCGCTCCTTGATCACAACTTTCGAGTTTTTTAATAATATTCCCTATTTGTGCGTAGTCATTTCGGTTTAATGATGTTCATTTTCGATCGTAGGGTCTTGTGTTTAATGCTATATAATTTTAGAAGTAGGTATGCGATCAATTCTGTAGCTATATCCATTTGTAAGTTTAAGAGAAGATTAACATATCATTGTATTTTATATACAGTTAATTTGCCAAAAATTGTAGTTTTATATTTCAATAAAAAATACTTGATAACATCAAATTAATCAAAATTACAATTTAACTATTTCTTTATAATTCTCCGTTTGTGTTGACTTCTAGAAAGAATGTATCAGTTTGTATAATTTTATAAACACATATATATTATGATTACAGTTATACAGTAGGAGTAGGAAACCGGGCCATTGATGGGAGAATGTTTTTTTAAGGTTAATAAAAAACAGTAGCAAAAATGAAGAATTGCTGATTGCTCAGCAGCTATTAACGTACACTATAATTTAAAGGTTGCTCTATGATTAGACTGCCTACCTGTTAAATTAAATTAAGCTTTTTAAGGGTGGCGCTCGCGCACATTCCTCTGTATTGCTTCGAATTAACAAAACTAAAAAAGAACAAGAAAATATTAATTTACGAACTCATCGGTTATTACAGCGCTCACGTGTTAATGGTTTTTGTGATTGCTCTTTTTTATATTCTTTAGATTTTCTTTATAAGATTAAGCACTTCGATCTCGATTAAACGCCCTAAACAAACGATAATAATTATAGTAGTATATTAAAAATCAAATTCTTTTTATTATATTTTGGATTATTGTGCCTATGGCGAACGGTACGATGGTGAAAGATGGCTCATATTGAAGAGTAGTAAACATAACAAACAAACTCACTTTCACATTCATAATGTATATTTTTTTAATGGATGAAGATGGAATGGTAACCCCGCCTGCGCTATCGGTATACGCTGGCGGGTCACCAGTGAAGGGTGACAGATAAAGATAAAGGCAGGTCAGTTAGCTCATAGTGACCAACTGAACAAGAATTAACCACTGTGGTTTCCCCTGGAAACCAAAGTTGTTAATATAAATTATGTTATTGTGTTTTATTCTTTTATTAAATCTTATTATAAACAATCCTTTTCCTCCATTCATAATATTAGTAAACATTTCATATTTATATTTTTCTAATGTATTCTTAATTAATTGTCTTCTCTTTGTTAATTCTTTAACAATTTTAAAGTCATAATATAATTTTACTGCCGAAGATAACGGAAACCCTTCAGCGCCTCTAGACAAATGGCAAACGAATCCTTCAATTTATTATTATAGCTAGCAAATACATGAGACAAAATGGAACATCGACCGTTGCTATCTCACTCTATCTCATTATATGATATTACATCGATGGATTCGCTTGCCACTCGTACACTCCACACAAATATAGCTGGCCCTCTAGCTATATTTGAAAAATTAAATATACTTTTATTAAACCTGTGAATTTAACTTCAAGGTCTATCGGCATTCAAAGAGTTCACCAACCATTCGCCCAATAAGAAAATAATCTTTAATTACACTTATTATTATTATGATTGGACATGCGTAGTATTAATGGCATGTCTATCATAATGCTAAGCCGATTAAAATTAAAGCTCCTCGGCCGTAATCTACGGTAGTTGCAATAAACTGTTCTAATTGAATTAAAAAAGACATTTTCAATGTATGCAATATACCCATTGCAATTTTATAAATAAACATAATAATATTTTTAAATATAACTCTTATATTTTATAATTAATTAATAAATGCCTTGATTTAGTTTGTACTGTTATGATTTAGTAATTAATTCATTAAATAAATGATTTTAAAATTCATATACATAATTGAAATGTCTAAAAATCTATTTAAAATCTTATCAAAAACAATGAAAAGTTTAACCAAAAAATAAAATAAAAGGTGTTAAGGGAACTCATGCACTTAATTTACATGAATAACTAGCTATTGAAATCTAGTTAAACCTGCTGGATATTTTTTGGTATTTTCATTGTTGTAGTAATGTCTGCCCAGTGAAAAGTAGGAAAGATTTTTTTAGTAATAAAAAACGATTTTTATTAATAAAACGCAAATCCATCTTGTAAAATGGATTTGCGTTGATTTTACCTCACCTGACGGCAAGTGATGATAAGATCTAGGATCAGACACGCTTATTTAGGAAATTCTTATTCACCATCGATTTAAAAAGTCCCAGGTTGTATTACACCATAATACAGAAACAAGAAGGGCATGCTATTTTTAACAACTCGCATTAGAAACGAGAAGGCGACTTATATTTTTAATTATAAATATGATAATTTGAACTGTAGCTCTATCTAGAGTGATCTGCGTCTGTACAAGCAAGGTTGGCTCACTTTAGAAGCTACACATTTTTTTTTTAGAAAACAAACATACAGCCCGTCTCATAATAAACGCTTATCTCAGTCTAAATATGCTTTTAATACCAAATGTGTCTAAAGAAATTTTAATGTCTTAGAACTTTTAATTGAAACCAACTTTTAGCCAATATATTAATCATATTAACTTAGTTGCATCGAGATGTTCTTTTATCCTGTAATCACATCTACCTAATACATATGAACTTAACATAGTAGGCAGATGAGCAGGAAATAGTTAGCCTACCGTAAAGGCAGACTACCAAACCCTGAAGCCATGGATCAGTGATCGCAGCCGTAATCTCGAGCGGTATAATCTTACAAATATTTATCGTGTGTCAATGTAATATGCCAAAAGCGAGCACTTATTATGGTTTTTACAAATGTGAGTATGCTGCGGGCAATAATGTGGAGTGCAATTTAAAGGCGAAAGTGATTATTGAAATAAATATTTACGTTTTGCAATATATTGAAGTGAGCATAATGGCTGTTTACAATTCCGATACAACAGACTCCAAAATTCTTGAGTCCGAATATTTGTATGAATTTACATTTCTGAATAACTCTCCGGTAATTATGTGGGAAATGGCGATAGACGAGCTTCCTGCCTCCTGCTGAGTATTACGTTTACCAATACGACAACAAATTACTATGAGATACAAATAGACACTAGTCATCTAGTATCCTATTTAATGTAACTGACAAAATATCAAATATCAATTATGTATTTTATTATATTATTATTAATGTTTAACTACAGGTATAGAAAATTTTGATAGGATACTATATATATTTTGATGTAGGTTCTTTTATAATTATATTTTAAAAACAATATTAAAATTTACTTCCAATATAACATTTCCAAATCTATTCCATAATTATCTAGAACCGTCATATTAACACTATTATTATGATAAATGCATATCTTTTATGTATTGTACCACATCTAGGTCTCGTTAGTCAGGAGTTACAGCGCATTGTCCAACACAATGGTAGGAGGAGCTTCAGCTTGAGGCAACCTCGTGGCTAAACATCCTCGCGTGAAACATATGCCTTATGAATTCTTGTTATGCATACTTAGAAACAAAATATATGTAATAGCTTTTTATACTATGGCGGGAATTTAAAATCCATTAGATAGTTATTTCATGGAATTCTTTGAGAGTTACCAAAGCTGCTAGTAATCTCATAATTATATCAATTATTTTTAGATGAGCATATGATGGGCATCCAAATACAAGTTTTTCCTTCATATTATTCTTATTTATATAAATATTATAATTTATTATTCACACCCTTATAACCTAGTAATAATTTTATATTACTAATCATACTCTCATAACAAATCGAGCATACAACCGGTACTTATATGATTCATTTATCTACGCGCACGATCTTAATCTCATATCTCTTTATATCTGCGCATGAGTCGCTCACGCAAGTCCCATGCGCAGCTTCAAGTCCAAATCTTACTATGCAATCGATCTTGCATTGGTACACATGATCTAGTTTATACTCGGTAAACGAACTATGATTAATTTCCAGTTTCTAGTCGTAGATAGGAAGCTTTATTGTGGGTTATATTCTTTCTGTAAGATTATTAGCCCAGAGGGCACTATTATCATTCCTATAAATGTCATCTGCAATCATGACATCGTTAACAGCATCATAAATATTAAGCAGAGCACAAACAGGATTATACGATAAAGTTCGTTATTATATCGAAAACTCGCTCCTCCGGTTAGTGTTATTGCGTATCTACCGTCAAATAGCATCTAAATTTCCAAGAAAAACAATATCAATGCCGACATTGATCGAACATAGGATTACCGTAAATGGACTGACGGCTAGGTACGTTTGTACTGTCCACAGTTCATCATACGCCTTTACTATTCGTTTAAATGGTCATAATTGGTTCAACAGGCTTTAAAACATAGGACTCGGTCATTAAGCGTATATCTATGTAGATAAACAGGAATCATGTATAAACTCCAAAGACAATGTTATTTTTTTAATTAATATCGATAACTTATAAATAGGAACATTAAAATACAGCACACCGGATTCAGTAGCTATAATAAGTAGAAAAAATTATAAAACCACTTGCGGTCGCAGCCTGTTGAAAGTTGTGCGTGACTGAATATTCAAAAGTTATAATGTACAGGTCCCTAGTTGTTTAAGTACCAGCAATGTCACGGGCGATGAAGTGATAAAGTTGTTTATTGATGATCTTCGGTTACATTAATTGCCAATAGCGGCGCTTGTGTTACCGCGACGTCGCTCCGCGTCGTTTCAAGCGCGAATGACAAAGATTCAAGCGGCGATATGCGCAGGCGACGGCCAGCGGTCGCCTTTGATCTGCTATATTGACATCTTCAACCAATCAAAATGTCCGTAAACTGTAATGCGGTGGGAAATATTTCTTGTTTTATATATATTTTTGTACTAATTATGGACTTACGTCAATATAACTGTTTTATTGAAATATTATGTTAATTTTGTTTGCGCAATAAATTTGAGAGCACGCGATTGCACCCTCAGGTCCTTTTAGTAAAAATATAAAACTTTATCCATAAGACGATCATATATTTCTAAAGATACATATGTGTATATAGCCTTATTTTCTAACATGTTATTAAATAATCATGAATAAAACATTTTTTATTGTAAGTCCAATTGGCAAAAACCAACACTTTTCTACAGATTCAATATATATTCGATAAAAAACTAAATGCCCATTTATTGAAAAAATAATCAAAAGCAAAAGTGAACGAGGAACAAAAACTTTAGACAAGTTTGTAGGAGCTAACTTCAACTCAATATTTTTTTCAATAGCGTATTAAATGCTGTCGATGCAGTATAAGGCTGTGGAATTTGGTGTCAACCCTAGGATTTTTATTTCAACAAAACGTCTCGAATAGCAACAAGCATCATACCGAAAAAGGTATTCGCGGGTGGAACTCGTGCCTGAGTTATATGAAATTACTCGCCAGGAATTAATCTTGGCATTTTGATCAAGGTCAAGCTTTAGCTAGCACATCAAAAAAGAAATCGATATAGATCAGCCTTTAATGAAGTAGGTTTGTGAATTCTTATGATAAAAAACATGTTGATGGGGGCGCCTTATTGGTAGTAGTAATTAAGATGGCGCACGGTGGCGCGGGCGACGCACGCGCACTGTTCGCTTGACAGGTCACTCACACGCACTCCGCATGCGGCCTTCGTGAAGGACGGTTGTTTGACTTTTGTTATTTTTGCACTGCTCTAATCTAATACAGGTTGGATTTCATTTTGTGTCAGCTCTTTTATTATTATAAACAATATTTGAAGTAATTTTCGGTACTATTTGTTACGATATTGCGCAAATTTAGTGATCAAACGTCACAAATGTACAACTACTACTAACTGTTTACATATATGTAAACAGATAGTATTTAAATCAAATACTTATTTTATTATATATTGGTCCAGTTCACATTTATTGGGACCTGTGGCTGATGGTAGAACTTTTGAATTTTTATTGACACATATCTTCTATTACATTATCATTTTTGTCCATTGTCTGATCCACTTGCATTAATTCACCATCTTCTACATAACTATTATTATCATCAATTTTTATCAGAAGATCAAGCTTCTAAAGTGAAATAATATGAAGTATCATATAAAAATTAAGTTTGATAATATATATTAGTGAAGGAATTGATCATAAATTAATTAGTTCAGAACAAACAAGTTTTCTTAACAATTAACCTATAGCAATTAAGGATTTAGCAGGTGCAACTCCTTAGATGAGCTAATTGTACTCATGTCCTGTAAGGGACATCATACCTGCACATTACTACGTACCACAGAAAAACAACCTCGCCCTGCTATAAGGAGTTAATGATAGTGCATCTTGTTTAGATACATGCTAAAAAGCTGTTTAATTTAAATGCGTCAAACGGATGCAAATAAATTACCTATTATTACAAGATCTTAATAATAAATTTTAACTGTTTAGCTGTGGTTATATTTTGAACAACCAGAAACAAATAAAAATACAGGATGCAAATATTTTATTAAATTAATAAACAAATTAATAAACACTTTAATTAATTTTGGATACGGTTTAATAAATTGTTTCTATTCATTTTATATTATTTTATACTCAAAAATGGACTAAAGATGTTTCATATTTTATCACAAAGTATAGTGTTACTGGTATGCCTGTATCCTTCAACTTTCTGCTAGTTTTTTTCGCTATTATATCATCTAGGAATTACTTTACAATGCTTTAATGGTATCATTTTCTTTTTGTTTATAATTATTGGCAATTTTCAATTTCAATTTCTGTATCAGTATGAAGAATGAAAACAGTATATATATATGTAGATGCCTTCCAACTATTCTCAAGATATCTAGCATCATCTGCCACAAGGACTCGACACTAATACAATGTATTAAAAACTATGACTGCAAATAAAGACATAACAGTTTGATGAGATTGTCGATAAAAAGGCAACTCCATTTCTTTCCTTTATTTTTACACAAAAAATAAAAAAAAATTCGTAATCAACGTAGTCAAATGCAATTGCTATGCTGATTACGGATACGGTACACCTTTTTTTATTCAGAAAGGATTATTTTCAATATCCTCATTTGAATATTCTAACAACATGCAAATTACTCTTAGAGCACTAGAGGTATATATTTATTGACGTCTTAACTAATTTACCATAATTTGTTTTTTCACTGTCATCTCTATAGATTTCTTAAGCCGCACGACTAGATTCTAATATTATCCAGCATCTATTTTTTATGCTTCAGCCGGGAATACGGGCAAGGGGTCTGTAGGTGAGCGCAACTAAGTGGCGTGCGGAATCCTAATGGATGCAGGTAGGCAGTCCTTAAGGGAACTTGCTTAGACCCGCATTTTTAATGTACTTTAATACCACTCCCGTAAATATAATGCGTCGATGTTGCATTTATGACTATAATAGAATAACATTTTATGTGAAATTTAATCTTATAGGCATCTATTCCTATTAGTTACAAAAGGAGGAATAAAATTAGTGCAATAATATTATTGGAAAACAACTTTTCCACAAATTGTACAAGTATTATTAACTCATAATATGATGAGACGATAGTTTCAAAACAATAATCTTATATTTACTTTGAGATGAAGATTATTTTTAATAAGCAGATAATATAATTTACATACTAAATTTTTTTTTAAATATATCTTTTTATTATAAAGATTTGTTTATTATATTAGTCAAATGTAATAAAATTAAATTTTAATTGCATTAGTATGGTATTTTATAACAAAATAAAAACAATATTAAATCTGGAATAAAATAAATAGTAATTAATGTTATAAGAGACTAACATGTTTCACTGTAAAACTATATAGAACCTATATAGAAAAAGTAAGAAATGAAACTACTTAGCTCGTCTAGGCGAGCACCTGTTTGCGTCCGTCGGTCACTCGGTGGACTGTTTATAGATGATATTTGCATATTGTCAGATAAAACACCTAGATCATAGGCAAAATATGCATGACTAATTCTGACTGGCCGTAGTCCCTTTGGACAGTTAACTGGCGATGAATATTTATAGCGTTGTAAATAACTCTACGTTTGATGCTACACTTAACGTAACGATTTCTTGGTGGTAAAAAAGCTGTGATCCATTTGTTTCTGACAAAAAATAAATAAATTCATGAGACCTATATATCAAACAATACAACAGGAATATCTCTTTTATTCTCTCAAAATTAAGTTAGCCGATATAAAAGAGTTTGTTTAAAACATTAGATGTTTTAAGATGTTATCGCGCTGTTTGGTGTCAAAATTCTCGCATCATGCCGAACACATTTGTGTTGGATGATATCGATCTTTCTGCTTTGTGTTCAGCGATCAGTTAGTAAACAAGAATAGCGGGAGTCCATATAAATCATTCTTTACCATAAAAAAAGGAAGTTCTAGATAGTGATTGGTATTTTTTAGTTATTGATTAAAAAAATATTGCCAATAATTTTAATAAAAAGGATTTATTTCCAGAATTTAATTCTGCATATTAATATTAATACTTTTTTTTATTAATAGCTATACTTAAGTATATAGATTTATATATAAATACATTTTTAGAATAGAATATTTAATAATAAATGAGTACTAAAAAATGTAAGGAAATAAAAAATAGAAAATTAAATTTAGTAGTAATAATATAAAGTTAGCATTTGTTAATTAATAGGTGTGCTTGTTTTTTATATGTTTCAGTTAAAACTTATTTGTATTTAATAAATTATATACATTACTAAAAAGTAGTTTAACATTATTCGATAACATAATGTAAATAATAATAATATTTAATTAAATGACAAAAGTCTTCTGCTTGATTACCGCTGCCCCACTCACGCAGAATCGTGATTTTGGAGACAGTTGAGTTTGCATGGCTGTTCTAGTTTTGTTTGAAGGATGAGATAGAAAAATGAAATTACAGGATACAGAGGCATAACACCTTAGTCTATTGTCAAATTTGACACCATGGGCTAAGTGCCCTGATTTCATCCTCACCTATCATCCCTCACTGGTTTTCCGCCATTGTATTATATACCGATAGCACGAGCGGAGTTAACATTTCATTATCATACATTAAAAAAAACACCTTAGTCCTTAGAAAAAGCAACGAAGGGTATAACGGATAACGCAGTATATAGCAGCTCTGTTATGTCCATAGTAATCTTAATGTCTTTAGGTGACGGTTCCATCAGCTTGTTTGCCATTCTAAGTTGCATAAAAAAACGTTATGATTTTTAAGTGCCAACGTTCGCAAAAACCGGTTCACATCCAGTAATAGTTATGATAAATAGATGGTAATATTTATGTCGTAAGTATATTTAAAATTCCGATGCGTTTTCGAGATTCTGCATATGAATTTACAAAATAACACGCGCCAAACCAGTCAATTATGTTATTACGTTCTTTTGAGTTAATTATAAAATTAAATGACTTTGTTTATACTGCAAGGATGTCAAATAAAGGATTACTTGAAAAGTACCTAATAATTTAGTAGGCAATTATACTTTACGCTGTGTTCAGTCTCTAGTTTGTTATATGAAATAAATAAAAATATACCTTTTGATAACTGGTTTTTAACAAGAATTGTATGACCACGCTCGTGCAAATGATTTGTCTACTTGTACAAATAATTATATACCGGATAACAAGAAACCAAAGCTGAGGAACTTTTTTCCTTTTCCTTTATTTAAAGGAACAACTTTAAAAGAAGTTACGTTGTATCTTTATTTATTTATTTAAGGATAACCAACAAAGCATACATTTATATCTACTTAAAATACATTATGATAAGGTTACATTATAAAATGCTCATGCCTCAATTAAAGGCCGCCATGACATGCGTATTCATAATATATATAACTATTAGGATGAAAAATGATAAAAACTACAATACTAGGTATACAATAAATAGTTAGACTACAGTAATACTTTGGAATTAAAAGATTTGTACACTTATAATCTATACATATGTGCAATGATACATAATCTTACATTCGTTAAATAAGAAAAAGCTTCTATGCAGCTTCTTTAATAGAGAAGAAGTGAGAGAAAATTGTTAATAATAATATCTAACGGTATTAACAGCAATGTTATTACATCGACCGCCACCACCTTCTCCATGGTAATCATCGTGCGTAATTTTTGGTGAATTTATCACGATGATCCAACTAATCTGATTCCATCCTCATTTTATTATCCCTTACTGGTATTTCGCCAGCATACGTTGATATTATCCATATTAATATTATATTGATATTAATCTCGTAATTCACAAATTTTATATTGGTGTATGCCAATATGCTAAATAAAAAATTATAATAGAACAGTGATTACAAGGTTACGACTATAAATACTTTTAACGATATATTAGTGATTATTCAAGGGTATATTTTTCTTTTATATATGAATGTCGAATTCTCGAAAATACTTAATTAAATAATTTTATTAGTCTCTATTACTATTAATAAAGTTAGAAGTCCAATATATAAATCCAATAACTAAATATATTTAAGAACTGCGACGTAATAAGATAAGCATCCTGATTAGATTTTTTTTGGAGCCAGTCAGATTTATAATATGCTATAATTTGTGTTTTAATAAACTACGAGTATATGTGAATAATACGTCGTAATAGTGAATAAGACGAATGTTACCAATGATGACTTATGAAACCGAAACATTGTCCTACACGATTGCCTGTTTGCAAAAGCTACAAGTCACTCAGCGGGCTGTGGAAAGGGCTATGCTCGAAGTCTCTTTGAGTGATACTCGTAGAATCCGAAACAAGAATATCCGCAAAAGAACCAAAATAAACGACATAGCCTGAAGGATAAGCAAGCTGAAGTGACAATGGGTTGGTCACATAGCTTGAAGAACCGACAACTGATGGGAAGAAAGGTTCTTGAATGGCGACCATGTATGGGTAAACGCAGTGTATGACGACCCCCCACTAGATGGAGTGACGACCTTAAATGCGTTGCAGGGAGTCGGTGGATGCAGGTGGCCCAGGACCGTTCTTTATTGCATTCTATGGGAGAGGCATATGTCCAGCAGTGGACGGATAATGGCTGAAATGATGATGATGATGATGTGAATAATATTTGTTTAATGTATTCTGTAAGTATATTTATATAATCATAATGTGCAGCAGTTCTCTATTGTATATGTTATATAATCTGTAAGTCAATATGGGATAGGTACGTCTGTTACTGTTTATTTACAAAAATTTTTTATTTTTCACTGCATAATAACATTTTTGTTTTGCCAAAGGTTGACTGAAAGAACTATGTAGCATTATGTCTGCCTTTTATATCAATATTTTTTTGTAATGTGGTAAATAAACAGTAAATAAATAAATATATTACATTTAATTCTACTTTTTAAATGACTTTTCTAGCATTTGACTGACTATATATATGCATTGCAGAACCCGTTGCAGACCGATATAATATATGACTACATTTTATAACACGATCAATTAATATTCCGTGGAAGTTTTCATTACTTTTTAATGAAACAGGAGCTATCTGGTGATCGCTAATTTTATGTTTTAATTTACGCCTTCGCGTCCTATCTACGCGACATTAATCACTGTAACGGGATTTTCAATGCAATTCTCTTTATCTGCTTATATGTTACGTAGGATGTAGGAATAGCAGTGAGATTATCGTTATCGCCTTACTCCAGATTACTCGACAGTATACATTGTTGCTTCGTAATTTTTGTCATGTATTCCCGTTAATGGTTCCGTATCAAAGCTCAAACTTATATGCATTTACTGTATGATCAGTTAGGATCCTAAACCTATCCATGCACCAAATTTACCTTAAATCTGTTTAACCATTTAAACGTGATTAAGTAGAAAATTCATAAATATAATTACAGTTTATAATATGAGTAGAATTCTTTATTCTTTCATAGTTTTGTTACATGTTATAATCTGCTTCACATATCCATATAGGGTTAACAAAAGTATCAAGAAAAATAGAAGATATTTTCATTTAGAATTCCAAAAATTTACTTACCGTATTTTTGAATGCTTAAATCGACTCAAAAAAAAATATAATAAAATAAGCGTAAAATAAGATAGATAAATAGATGGGTGTGTTTGGATTATGTTATACTCACAATATAACAGTTTGTTATATCAAAATATTTCTGAACATAGCTTTAATATTATTTCACTCTATTAGTACTCAAAGTTTTATTCGCGTATTGATACTAGCTCCAAAAACAAATTTGTTAAGTGACGCTGCTGTCTGGTTAAAATATTGTAGAATATTATATGCAATATACTTGACAACCCTACATATGGCTGTAATATGAATATAAAATTTATTTTCTGTTAAAATGCATAGCGTACTAACTATTTAATGATACTACAACCGCCCTTAGAATAAACAATGACTCCTAATGACCAACAAATGATAGGCGCTCTGTTTCGTGAAATTTAATTTGTATTGAATTAACTTCGGGTCGATTTTGTGTCCATCAATCAAGGATCGCATAATAAGTTGAATATAAGAGGGTTAGATTCAAACGTGACTTATAATAATAGAAATATAATTTAATAGATTTAGAATTGTAGATATTTGTATACATTAGTATCTGTATAATATAATAGTGCGCCACCTACCCTTTGTCTTTTACGCAATGTCCTCTACCCGAAGGTTGCATCGAAGAGATTGCTTAGCGATAAGGCCGCCTTTTGTAACACCTCTCATTAATATTTACTGTATTTAATATTTGTTTAAATAGTGCAATAAAGTTTGAATAAATAAATAGACTCTAACTGATAATAAGTCATAATTAGATTCCCGTGAGTTTAGTATATGTACCTGTGTAATTTAAATCAATGACGAATGTCCTTACTAATAATATAAATGTGAAAGTGAGTTTGTTTGTTACCTTATAGCGCCTTAACTGCTTAACCAATCACTATGAAATTTGGTATAGGTAAACGTACTCTATGGGTTGGAGAAGAACATAGGCTATTTTTTATCCCAGTCAATAAACGAAGTCACACGGACGAAGTAGTAGGTAAAAACTAGCATTTCATAATATTAACTGGTTTTCTTTGCAGTATCAAATTATGTAACCTTAACTCAAAAAAAAAAAATGTAATGAATAAATAAAAAATGGTCTATTTATTTAGTAAATTGATTTCATAACATTCTTGCAATTCTAATTTTACGAGGATAACATAATTTTGCCTTAAGTAACATCAATTCTTGGGAATTAGTACTTTAAAAGGCAAACAAACTCATTTTATCTCATGGGGTAACGAAAACGTATTTATCAATATAAATAGGGTTTATCGATAAATACGATATTATCAATGGGCAGCAAATTCAGAAATGCCTTCTGTTGTTACCGTCTTGTTACATTATATACGTGCATTATCTTCATTAATGCAGATGACTTTAAGTCACGAGTTACAGTTTACAACGACAGCTCCACAAAGTTCCTCATATTGAAATAGCTAGAGAAATTAAATGAAATCACAGCGATTAGATTCAGATTAAACCTTCTCAAAACCTTTTTTTTTGTCACGTGAGACATTTTGAACAAAAAACGTTATCCTTTGATTAAAAAAAGAACTTTCTCATAATCTGATTCCCTATAATGATTGTCCCTTATTGTTGCCACCTTTTTGTTATGGAGTTATACTTAATTGTAATAGAATTTTTTTTTTTTATATTTTGGTGGTTAGTAAATCTAATCAAGAACTAAACTAATATTTTTTTATGCAACTTAGAATGGCAAATAAGCTGATGACCATGTTAATAGATAGTGGAAACCGTCGCCTATAGACATGAACAGTGCTATGTATATAACAGACTACACTGTGTTGCCCATGATACTCTTCATGTGTTGCCATTCCTGAGGACTAAGATATTATGCCTATATCATATAATTTCATTAGCATATCTTACTCTTCAAATCAAAATACAGCCATGTTAACAACTGCTTAACGGCCGAAACATGAATGGGACAGGGATACCCAAGCACAAGACATTTATACAAAGTCACTTTCTAGTAAATTAGTCCTTAAATAATAATGTTATATTCATAGAAATAAAATACTACACAATTTAAACATTACTAAAATTTATTTTATATTTGAAAAGAAAATAAACATAACAAAAATAAACATAATGGATTTTTTATTTCATTATATATTTCTAAGTGGATATTAATTTCACCATTATTAAATAGCAAATAGGGTTAATTATTTTTAATTACTGTAATAAGAGTAAGTGCAACTATTAATTAAATTGTTATTAAATCTGCAACTTTGTATACCAATAGGTTCAAATTGTATGAGAGATGTTATATTTAGATCATATGCATTTAGATAAAGGCATCAAGTGTTAAAAAACGTACCGAAAACGGCCAAGCAACTGATGGTAGACGCGTTTTTTTTCGCACTCAGTGTTTCCCTAATGGGGTTTGTATAAGTTTATAATATAGTAAACTTAAATAAATAAATTTAAGGTGTATGTAATAAAAATTACTTTTTACAAGTACAAGATTAATAAAATTTAAAAGCGCACCATTTTGTAGGCAAGGATTTTTAGTTAGGGGTATATTCGCACATTTTTAAGGAGATATTTTGTTTAGATTCTAAATGTTAATAGCCTAAATTTATTACATATTTTTTTCTTATTTGCAAGACCTAGTGTCTTATAGACGAGATAATTATTATTTGATAGAAAAACCTAGTAAATATAATTAGTTTTTTTTAAATATTTGTTATTAAGTCACACACGCTATTTAATCATTTTTGTCATTGTTCATTTACATTCTGATACGTCAATATGTGTAACAAATATCCAATCATCTTTAATATTTATAATATTAGCGGATTATTTCAGAGAAAATACGTACTGATTGGCATTGTGCCTGTATCCTGGTCCTTAATTCATAGTCTGCAAATAACTGCCTCCATTGGCCTAAAAGGGTTTTGTTCTGTTTTCAGTGTTTATTTTCTTTCGGACGTAAGTTTGGAAGTGGGCCGGGCTGTGTAACGTTCGCACACGTCTACACCTGCGTCCGGCTGTATTTGGACTTCGTCGTAATAAATATACATGGCACTGATTATTAAATTGTGTTTGATTATTTGTTTTCAAACACAATAAAAAACCAGATATATGTGTAAAATACAATTATTAATACTTTTACTATATTTGATGACATATGTATTAACAAGCTAAATATTGCAGCTTTATCGCCGTGAATTAGGACAAGTATTCTATGTTATTTAAATATTAAATGTAAGAATAAAAAACAAAGAGTCATTGTTATTTTTCCTAACTGGATGTATGTATTATTTCCATAGATGTGTATATAAGTTGTAATATTAAAATAAAATAAAATAAAATGTATGAGCCATCTATATACTGGGTTTCACTTATATACATTCAATTCAATTTAAAACAATTAAACATATGTTTTCCAAATTCAAATTTAAAACGTTTTTGTCACAACTTTACAAATTGTAATATGATATTTTTATTTTTATATTTCTTTGTATAAATTACTAGTCGTAGTTTGCGGTTTTTATGTATCTGGATTAGGCTTAAAAGCGTTTACGGTATTTTAATCAAATATCTAAACATGTATGGAAACTTTCACATATTTTTATACAATTGCAAATGAAATGGCAAATAAGCTGATTGCTCACTTGTTATAAAGTGATAACCGTATCTTATAGAAATTAACAGTACTATGGTCATCACGTAGATTTGTATTATTTATTAGTATGGTAGTATGGTAATGCCGTGTGGTTCCGGCATAGAATGGGTCACCCCTTTCACCTGTGTGTGTCATAAGGGGCGACTAAGGGGCATTAAGTAATGGTCGAGAGATAAGCACCAGTGTCTCTCTTAAAATTTTACCAAGTGTCTAACTACGTCTGCCAACCCGCCTGCCAAGCATAGCCACTATTGGCAAAACCACCCAAAGTGATGATCTATGTTCAGCAGTAGACAGCTAACGACTGATATGAAATGATAATGATGAAACGATGATAACAATTTCAAGCAATCAATGCCTTGATTTTGTTTCTCTCGTTTTTCTTTCAGGGACAAAATAATGTGGCTTGTGTAAAATTGAAATAGATGTAATGCTGTATTATTATGTATTGTTCAACACTGTTTATCCTTAAGATTCAGTATACTCCTGCGACATCTGCGTCCTGCTTCTATACTGATTTGTTAGGGTGTTACCATTTACAAAGTAACAGTGGGACATCTTGATTCCTTTAAATTATTTAAATGTACTTTTTATTTTATGAATGAACGAATGAAATTTGTTGCTGAAATATGGTACTATAAGGTGATTTGGTAATACTATAAAAGTTGCTTTCACACATTCTGTCATTAATGACATGCAACAGTCATTACAAAGTAACGACATAATAAATCTTTATAATACATTAGTTTAGCCTATTTATATTGGTTCTATACCTAGTTATAATCCATCTTAATATTATTTTCATATTGTATACGTTTGATTCATTACATTTTTACAATTATTATTTACATATAATACGAAATCAGATTTATAAATTAATTATAATCGACTAACCAATTATAACTTTTACATACATTATCCGTAACTTATATAACTAATAAGAAATTATTATATATGTAGGTAGCTGACGAAGTAAATAGAGCCTTATATAATATGTAGTTAGTACTAGTAGCTAAAGCAAGATTATTGAAGATGTTATGTTTCAACTACACGATTTAGGTTACCCTTATTTTTAAACTATACATAGGCAAAGTGATCATTCACCATTACACGGGTATGTTTATCACATTCGTGGTATAAAAAAAAATACAATCTTAGATCATATGATCTAAGATTGTATTTTTTTGTATTGTATTGTACTGAATCACACAAGTTTAGATATATATACAAATTTGTTAAATCTTGCTTAAAAAGTTCCACTCTTTTTAACGCAGCATTTACAGAGATACACTCTTCTAAGATTTAATAGTTTGTAGACTATCCAGATGCTATTAATCGTAGAAAACAATTAGTATACGGTATACAAAAAAAAATATGTTTTCCAGAAATGATATTAAAGTTGGGTCAATTTAGTCCTGATTTATTCCAGCGCCAAAGCCTGATGTGAAACAATACTATGGGGTCCATCTCCCCTCTGTGAACGGGAAGTTAATAAAAAAAGTGGATCAGGGTTAAATTCGACGAGCCAAAATCATCGATCATCCATCCTTTGATTGTCGGATATTTAAAAAGAGAATTTTATTCTGTTACGTAGTTTAATAATTATAACATAGTAATAAATTGCAAAATATATACAAACCTTATAGGTGATCATATTTAATGTAACCAATAAATAGTATCTGATTTCAAACGACTTTTAAAATATAGGCATTTCTTGAGAAAAAAAAATTAAAATGTCCTCAGTTTTACTTTTAACAATAATTCATTAATATAATTTGAACCTAATAACTGTAGAAAGCCTAATTTCTACATTTTTTTTTGTATTTTTATGACAATTATTAAATTAATTTACCAGAGGAAGACTTTGTACAAAAGTCGATTGCAAGAAGCAGCTGTGTTTGCATGGCTGTGTTTCGGTTTGAAGGGTGGGATATGG
The DNA here is from genome assembly GCF_026898425.1 of Galleria mellonella. Classification (NCBI taxonomy): domain Eukaryota; kingdom Metazoa; phylum Arthropoda; class Insecta; order Lepidoptera; family Pyralidae; genus Galleria; species Galleria mellonella. The sequence goes on along the minus strand of NW_026442172.1, from coordinate 583,948 downwards.
CGTAAATTTACTGGGTACAGAGGAATAACATCTGAGTCCTCAGGAATGGCAACGCATGGGAGTTATCATGGGCGAAACAGTATACTCTGTTATGTCCATGGTACTGCTCATGTCTATAGGCGACGGTTACCATTTTCCATCAGGTGGACCGTCAGCTTGATTGTCATTCCAAGTTGCATAAAAAAAAATTAAAAAAAATCCTGCGCCTGGTTCTGAACTTCTTTCTTTAAAGCTGGATTGAAACATCATATTTTTTATCGACACAATAATTACATTTAAACAAGTGATGTATTAAAGGCACCTGCTTAAATTATTGAATACAAATTCCATACATTGCAGAGAACACAGTGAGGTGCTGAAATAACGCGGCTGAGCGGCATATTGGAACACTCAAAAACCAACATCAATTACAGTAACTTAAGTACCTACACTCCCTGAGCAATCACACTTTTGCATTGCGTCGACGTGTTTAAACATATCCATATGTTATACTACAATATGGTAGTTATAGATGCGGTAACAGTCAACCTCAACAAATATATAAAAAAAAAAAGAAAAAAAATAATAAAATAAAAAATATTAATAACTTATATAATATAATAATATATATATATATATATATATATATATATATATATATATATATATATATATATATATATATATATATATATAATACTACAATATGTTTCAATAGACTTTAATGAAAAGAGTCTTGTTAAATTTATTACACAAATACTCTCAAAATAGTAAATGTTTAAAAAGTTCAATTAACTTGTCGATTTTCGACTTGTATTGTACATATCTGTACTGCATACTAGGCATGACTAATATGGATACCGCTCGGAAATCTATATATTGGATTCCTCTGAACATTGATGAAGGAAAAAAGGTCATCTCTTATTTCGCGCATATCAGTCGGTCAAATAATATTTTTTGGATAACAGACTTTTTACATATTCGTTATTATACCAGTATATAGATATTGTAATTAAAATATATATATATATATATATTACTATATATATATATATATATATTACTATATATTACACATCCCTATTACACATACATACATCCGCAGATTGTTGTATGGTCAGGTCAATTATTCGTTTGTTAAATTAAACTACTTATATTACATTAATACAGTGAAATAAATAGAAATGAATAAATTAAACTAATACTTACTTATGCGTACAGATATACATAGACACGAGCTTATATAATACTTTTTTACATATTTTTTTTAATAATTTATATATATATATATATATATATATATATATATATATATATATATATATATATATATATATATATATATATATATATATAATGTATATATAAATTTATAATAATAAATTTTTTTACATTAATTACATTCAAATAACTCTATTTCTTTTTTATTTTTCAATAAATAATAAATTCTCAGTCTCATTATATATCCGTAATTACTTACAGAATGTCATAGAAATTAAACAGTATTGTCATTTATGTTTATAATGTTTTACTGTAACGGACTCCACAGAATTCCTTTCTTCGGCAGTCGGGTAAAAATATAAATTTAATTGCAAGCTGTTAACAAATTTGTTGACGTACTATTGGGTATTGCAATTAATTGTACATCGTTGGTTCTAAAGAAATGTAATATCTAATTTAAAACATAAAAATATGGATTTTAATTGGCTTTTTAATTGAAAGTTACATTCATAAAATAGGGATTTTAAAGCGTCGACTTACACTAAAATGATTGTTTCCTCTGTCGAAGTTGTATTTACACTTTATGTATTTATAATGTTTGATAAAGGAAACTGGGAAGAGGGCGTTATTTTTAATTGCGTCTTTATTCATTTCGACAGTGAGCGTAACGAAGCCGAAACGATTTTATGTCGCTCATAAGAAAGCTTAATGCGTAATCCAATTCGGATTTCGGAACGTTTAATTGTACTGAACTTGATGAGATCTGAGATGAGATTAAAGTAGACTAAAAGCCGTATTTTAGCTTAATGGTTGTTGTTTTTTGGGCAATCAGTAAGATGTTTTCGTATAAAGAAATAAACGCTACGTAACTACCTACGCGGACAGTAAATTATCGCTGAGAAATACTGTCAAATTTGATTGAACACTCTGTCGAAATATTATAGAGGTCACATAGCTAGTTTTTGACTTGTATATTTTAATACGAATTTACAAGGTTTTATTGGACTTTTAACAGCTTTTATTAAAAAAAATTATTGAAAAGTTTAAAAAAAAGAAAATATGGTATATACACAAAGTACCTATATATGGAATCAATACGGGGGTAAATCCTATCAATTCCAAAAGGAATTATAATAATTGGTTAACATTTGAAGATATCGTTCGTGAGATGTGTACATAAAAATGCACGCGAATATCAATCTACTCCTTGTTTTAAATCGATAAGAAAATATTGTTTTATTTTAGTATCAGTTGAATTATATAACTGTTTAATTTTAATCCTTACTGTATTTTGGTCCCATTAACATGCATTACTGGATATTATTAAAAGAAATTCTTTATAAATTTGAGGTTCGCGTGCGTGTAATAATCCACCTGAACCACAGCGCTAGTGCCAAAATATTAGTGGCATTTAATTTAAATTGTTTTAAATATTCATCTGCTTAATACGGAATTTGTGTAATACTTGACATTGCTTGTGACTTTGACTACATAGTATTTGTTTAGAAAAATATCTAAGCAATTTATTTCATCATAGACGTTAATTGTTAACTACTGAACATAGGCTATTGGGGTTTTTTCCAGAAGTTGCAATATAGGCGGATTAGGAATCGCCGTAAGTTTTGATGAAGTTTTAAAGAGGAACGCGACTGCACAACCTTCAACGATTAAGTTCCCATTGTTACCTACGGAAAAAGAAGGGGTAGCTCATTTTATACCGGCACTATATGGTCACTTTAGTTACTATAGTAAAATATATAGTCTGTAGTCCAAATTTAAGTTTAGAATTTTCTTAGTTATTTGAATTCACAATATGTACCCGATAAATTAGAACTCATAATGCGGGAATTGCTCTAACTGTAAATTGTTTGCTCCTGTTAATTGTACAAATAAGTAATTAGTTCACTTATTTCTGCCGCTTTCTATAAATTTGACGTGGTTCAATTAAAATCGAACATTAACTCTGGCTCAGTCAGCAAGAAGGCATGAATCATCCCGCTTTATTAACTCGAACTTAACTACGCGTATCTAACGCGCCAATCACTAAAGTTTTACAGTCTTTGCGTGAGACATTAAATTAGTTGACTGCCTTCTCTGTACTTTGCCACCGAGCTGCAGCTATAATCAAGCAGAATAGCGGTATTTCATTTGCCAGTTGATCTGTCTTAACCACGTTAAATATAATGCACATTTATATGTACATTTTCTACTTGACAGGCCTTAAGAGAAGGATGCTGTCTAATTCGCAATTAAGTTCAATGAGCTCAAGTTACATCATCATTCCAACAACTCATTCTGTATAATATATGAAGGGTATACACCGCAGGTCTAGATATGACTGTATTCTCTTTTAAAATTCAAATATCATCAGCATTTCAACCGTTCATTGTTAAAATATTGGTAAACTGAACTTTCCTCTACTGAGCATTACGCTCATAGATAGATAATAATATAAACGTAATTAAAAAATATTACAAATTTTTGTCCTGTAGGTATATCTATAATTCTTTAAATGTAACTTCCTATTTTTAATAATAATGACAATTAATTAATTTATTCATTTATTATATTAAAAAAATCGCACGACAGTATATTTATATATTATGATTAACTCCGCTAAAAGCTTGTAATACCTCAATGTCTCTGATGGAGTGATAATTGTGTTTATTGATGATGTCCGTTTATATTAACAGGTATCGTTGTCAGATTGTCGTTTCTGGTCCATCGGGCCGGACATGATATTCGCGATCTGCCGATAGCCGCTGTTCGCGCTTTGATCACTTGGAGTGGTCAGCGATCCATAACCTCTCGTGGGAAATTGCTGACACAATCTCTCTATACGAATGACATGGTTATAATTATGGTTTGTTATATACATTATGTAATGGTTGAGTTGTCATATTATTTTAAATTTGCATGGGCACCTCTGTTCCATTCGCGTTTCTATCGTGAAGCAGTCATGTTTACATGGCTATGTTTTGGTTTGAAGGGTGGATACGACAGTGAATTTATAAGGTACAGAGGAATAACTCTTGAGTCCTCAGGAATGGCAACGCATGGTGAGTATCATGGGTGAAACAGTATATTCTGTTATGTCCATGATACTGCTCATGTCTATAGGCGACGGTTACCACTCTCCATCAGGTAGGCCGTCAGCTTGTTTGTCATTCTAAGTTGCATAAAAAACATTTTGTTTTAATTGTTAAATTTTTTTTTATTCTCTTTAAAAAAAGAGATTATTTAAATTATTATACAAAACTGATTTCTGTATTTTTGAAGCTTTATATAATTTACAACAGAAACAACGACTTTTTTAATAAGAACGACATATTTACCTAAATTGGCTAATCTTCAGCTATACTAGCTAATTACCCTGTGGTATGAAAACAAATAAACATCTGGGGGTGCAATTCAAAACTTTTCAAAATTTTCCACCGTGCGTTTTTTAAGGCACTTTCTTCCACGCACAATCATTCTTTGGAATCAACTTCTGTATTTCCGAACCGATATGAAAACATATAAACATCTGGTGTTGTGTGTGATCAATTCAAAACTTATATAGATCCGAAGCAATTTTAAAAAAGTACTAAACGCCTTAACTAACATTAGCTAAATTTTCATATGTAAGTGCCTCAACTTTCATTAAAATAATAAAGACTAGAAAGCTAATGATATAATTATAGCTTATGTGCAAAAACAACAGTAGGTATACACTATACTAATAAATTTAAATGTAATTATGTAAATATATATTCCATATACATATGTTAATAATTTATAAAATTCATTACCATTACCCCCCGTAGGTCTATTGCTGTGACGTCGATCCTATCTCATCTCATACGCTGTCATCGTTCAACATCTCGGATGACGGAGTGCTGACGGCCCATCGATATGTCGCACCTTTGACGAATCTCTTTGGGGTGACTTTTGTCTGTTGCCGAATACATTAATCGCTTTTGACAAATAACTATAGATTAAACTAACCAATATTTTTTATTAAATTTTTTTATCGATTTCGTATTATATTTTTTATATTTATCTATAAATAATATCAATCTTTATAGTTTTTATTTTTAATATAAATATAGTCTCTAAATTATAGCTTCTGTGCCATTATTTGCGTGTGTATGGACTCTATGATATTTTTTATGGTATAATATATATATAACTTATTTACACAAATGAAATGTTAGATTAAATTTCGATCGAACTAACCAATAATATGTTGTTGTACTTCTAGTAAATAGAGTAGCGATGTATGTATATATACTGTAACTCATATACAATAAAAAGTACTATCGTTGTATTATAAAAGCAGGAACACGTCACTGAAGAAAGTTTACTTGTTTGTATTAAGTATTGAAGCATTAATAAATTTAACAAGTTTACTATTCCGTACTATTTATAAACTTATTTAAAACCTGTCATAAACTATTAAGCTCCCTTTCACATTTATAGTAAGTATCTACTTGTAGGGATTAAATTAATACATTTATCAATAAATAATATTTCTTAATGTAAGTACTTAAAAATGAATTAAAAGCAATTAGGATGCGGTCGGCTTTGTAAAAATAGATTGATACATGATTCTGTACAACAAACAACTATGACATTAAATTTAAACTCGAGTTCATTAACATTCAAGAAATAAGAATTGTTTTTTACAGATTTAAAAAAAATATAAACATTATCTCTACGGCTCTTAATAAAGAAGTTTTTATTTATTGTGCGACAATTATAAACTGATGATTCGTTGACATTAAATAAAGACTGTAGTTATGATGATGAATAACATGAACATAAATGAAAATCCAGCACGGTTGTAATGATCCTCCTCCCCAAAGAAATTTTTTGGAAAGTAAATAAAAGGTCATCAACCTTTTAAACCCTAAACACAAATATAATTAGATCATTATAGTGAACACTCGATTTATTATTATTCCTTTAATTATTTTACGTTTTACGCCGGCCTTTTAAAAAGGAATATGTTCTTTTCTTCAAGGTTATAATGTCATATCGGTTCGGAAATACTGCTGCTGGAGGTTGATTCTAAAGAGTCGTTGTGTGCGGAAAAAAAAATTACAAGTACGCATTGTAATTGCTACTATTATGTACTAACATTCGTTGTAAGATCAATATGTACGCTTTATTTCAGTATAAAAAAAGGAAGAGAAAGATAATGAATCCAAAATATTTTTCTTTGAATACGATTTGGAAAGTAACCAAGCTCATGATACATCTGATGGTAATATCCATTATGACGATGACACTCATGGAGCACCATATTAAATTTTAACATTATTGAAATCATACAACTTTATGTATTAGATTAATCTAACTTGCTTTGTATATAACATAAGTACAATCAATTTGAAAAATAGGCAGAAGTGAGAATAAGTACCAAAGACCTACAAAAAGCTACCAAAAATCTTCATATTCGTATTACATACGTACATACATCTTACATCTTGTTTGACTTCAATATAACATTTCTGTTAAACTTTGTACCTAACTAAATTAAATGTTATTGAAAACTTGAATATAAATAATTGAACTATATTATTGCCATGTAATTCAATCGATAATTTTTTCAAGCCTTCTACTCGACTTGATCATTTATCTGCAGTTTGATCGTAAATTAAAACTGGTTCATTAATGATCATAAGTTATAAATTATTTCTTATTCACTGTCAACGCTAACACTATGCATGTACGCGTGAAGCGCACATACATATTTCGTTGTTAAGATTCTATCGCGTATTTTTATGAACAAAACTTGTCATGAAATGAAATAAGGATAGTCAATATTGATAATATTGATTCCACGATAATGTCACTACATTTTGTAGCTGGTTGCTGCAGGCTCATTATAAATACCACTATCCCATTTATTTCTGTCTTGTATAGGTGTTGTGCATGCAACTTACTTACCTAGTTAAACTATAATTTCAAATATATTAAATGCACCAATATCATGAAAAGTTCTCATTATGACAGCTTCTGTTGCATTTTAAACTTTATAACCGATACAAACTAGAATAATAAAACAATTTATTGAAAGCTAATTGGAGTTTGATCCGCTACGGACATTGTTTTACCGACTGTCGGTACTTTGTATCTGTGGTTTTTCGAACTCTTCGTTGATGTAAACATTGTTGTTATAAATATTGACTCGATTACACCGCAATTTACTCAAGAAGGAAAAGGCTCTATAAATATTTATTGTTCCCTATACTCGTTTGTGCAAAGTCGGGCCGAATACCGCGAAAGTTTTACCATATCGGAGGCAGAATAGCGTATCTCACTACAGTTGTAAATGGTGCTAAAGCCGCATTATCAAATAAACAGCAATTCATATATGCTTGATTCTTTATAATGTATACCAATAAATTCTGCATGTGACATTCCAAAACGATAAGCTACCTTTATATTGAGTAATGACAATACATCATTCCGTTCTACACAAGAAATATAATATAAATAAATCGTTCATTTCTATTAAAGGAATTATCTTCTGAAGTAACTTGAGCTTTAGCTCTTTTTATAAACTAGTTTTACAGCTGAGCGATTTGACCATCATCATAATCCACGAACATATGTTACATCGAATTAATTCACTTAATCAGTGAGAGAACGGTGTTGAAACAAATATCTAAGGCCGATTAATAAATGTTTATTGCCCACGCAATGCATTTAGACCTCTAATCTGTTGTTAGCGGGAGGCCAGCGCCCACCCAGAGGTGTGGACATCTCCAACTAAATCGAATTATAGGAAAACCAATTATGTACTACTTTTAACTTTTATTAATATAACCCTAAATAATATAGCAATAGATGACAAATTCGAAAGAATGTTGACAATGTAACAGTATATTTTAAAGTTGTTGATCGATGAATATAGACCATAGTTGGTCAGTTGTGTTGAAACACCATAAACCATGAATATTTGTTTTCTTCGTCTTTGATGAGACCGTGGTTAGAAATTATATAAAACGGTACCATGATATTTATTGCGTACCCACGTATGGTCTCTGGAATAAATACACAAGATATGACCCAAAATTAATGAGAATCGATATTTTTTACATAAATTTGAAATATGGTAAATAGTTTGGTTGTGGTAAATAGTATGAGACCTGAATTTATATAATAATTAATCACTCATATACCTGTCAGAAATAATTATAAATTCTTGGACTTTGATTATCTTGTTAATGTCATGGGCATATCTTGCAAATCAAATTTCTTTTAGATACTGTTCTGTTTTTACTTTAAATTTTAGCTCATTTTTAATTGATGTATATTATAGTATCAATTACATCTTTTAGAAACTGTCGCGGAAAAGTAATACTACTCTTTATTTATTATCAATAATGTTATTAAGTGGATCTTGGGTACAGTGGAAGATATAAAAGCAGCAGTAATGCTATAAAAAAATAGCCTTGAGAATGTACACATGTATATCGTATGTATTATATGTATATAGTATGTATAAGATCTTAGTTCTTAGGAACTGCAACACGTGAAAGGTATTGTGGTCGATACAGTATTCTCTATTGTGTCCGTGGTACTTGTTAGGCCATAGGCAACGTTTACCACTTTCTATCAGCCGAGCCGTTAGAATGTTTGCTATTCTCAGTTACGTAAAAAATGTATATATATTATCATTAAGACTATATGGATAAAAGAAGTATTGTGAAATAAATATCCTCTGGTGGCAAAATCATTATTTAGATTTAAAAACTAAATTGAACTAAATCTAATCTAAAAAAAAATTCTATAAGATTTAAAACCTTTCAGATAAAAAAGAATTTTTCAAATCTGTTTACAACTGACGGAGGTATAAGGTAACAAATATAAAATAAATACAACCGAATTAAGAACATCTTTCTTTTTGAAGTCGGTTAAAAAGAAAACAAGTGAATTTACTTTGATTATAATTGCAAAAACCAAATTATTATTAATATAATTTTTTTAACTGAGTCTTGTAAAAAACTTTGTCTACAAGTTTAGTTTTAAGTAAACTATATGCAGCTATGACAAATTCAGTAGGCGAGCTTGACTTGCCCTCTTGTCCCACAGCCTTATATAGTAAAAATATTTTTTTCACAAAGTCCGAAGTGTCAAACGTTAATCATTTTTATCGGATCCTTGCCGCGTACACTTGTAGGAATCACGCAGTGTCTGGAATCCATTCGATATAATTTATTGTGATTTAAAACAAATAAGATCAAAATTCCCGCTGTGACAAATAATTTATGAGATCATGAAAGAGAAAGTAAGTAATATGTTAAAATAATTTTTTTTTTTATTTAACGAATATTATACGAATTGTGATTTGTTTATTGCTTGAACCTTTTTAAAAATACCTTAAATAAATGTATAAATCTCTCGATGCTCTAAGCTATTAAAGTTAAATGGTTAAAATGCTTTTTATTAAAGTTAAAACCTAATCTAATAAGTTAATAACTAAGTAAAATGAAAACTCCTTCGTTTCTTCCTCTTTTACAAATTTGTGTGTATATAGATATTATATTTCTAATGAAAAATGTACGTAAATTTCATATAAAAAATATCCGAAAAATACATATAATAAATTAGCAACATTACAAATGTACATAATTACCTTGACATTGACCTCATCGTCAATTCCCATTACTAGAGACTTGGGGAATCACAAGACGCTTTAATAGTGTAATAGTCTCCTTCTTCTTTTCATTTAAGAGTTTCCTCTTGTCAGTGCAACTAATTCATGCATCTTCTTCCAGCCAATTATATCTCAGGCTATTTATTCTATCCTTAACCTCTCTATGCGACATGACACCTAGTGTTTCTTCTATCTGTCCCATGTAGTTATTCCTCGGTTCTTCTCTTACTCTTTTGTCCTCTATTTTTCCTTTTACTATGCTCTTTAAAAAATCGTCATGTCGTATAAACATTTTGTTTGTTAAAACATATAGGATGTAAAAAAATAATTGACATTGTCTATTTACTTTAAACAATTCATGCCTAAGATGCTTATTAATTCGTTAGCATAGTTTAGTTTTTGTATGACTTTTAACAAATCGATTTAGAATTACAAATTCATCGTACATACACTATTCTTATCTTTACAAAGTTTCTCTTTTCAGGTAGTAACTCGTGTCTAGCCATGTCCCTTGTTAAACAGTGACATCCAGTCGCTCTCTACTGTGTGAGAACAATTTGCAAGGATTTGCGTATACATACCGAATTTAAAATTCTTGTAGGGCCAACTACAGCAAATTGTTGAACTATCGCCTTGCTAAGACGAATTTCATATTCTAAAGTATTAATGGTAGATAAAACTACATATTTATATATTGCTTATCGAAAGTGTTAATTAATATATAAAATATTTCCTACTTCAATAGTAATAATAAAATTAATTATAGACAGAAACTAGAAATAATAATTATAATTACAAATAGATAATTTTAAGTTGCGTTAAAATCTACTGTTATAAAAACAAGAAAGGATAGTATTTTAAATCTGAGTCATTTATCTGATAGTTTGGCAAAATTTAGTAGCCTATTGATCAATGTAGAATTTAATATTAAACGAATAATAAATTCAGTTAACTAACATCAACGCATTATTACATATATCAATTATTGTATTTGTAAATCACAAAGGTAGATTTATTTGCATAATTATTATCGTATCTATACATATGTTCATATAGATTTACTATTATGTCTTACAATCAACGTTTTATAAACAATTATAATAATAAAATAACTTAATTACGAGAAAAGCGATAAGAACATTCGTCGTTTTAAAGAAATGTTTTTAATTGACGCGAGGTAGTGCAGCGAAAACTGGAATTCGTCGGTGCAAGATGGCACATCAGCCACTACAGAATATTGTTAGCACGACGGACACGGTATTTGCATGCGCTCGTTAACGCATTGCTGGTCTGAATGACATGCGTCCTCGCTGATTGTTCCCAGCTCAAGAGGAATTGCTTCGGCTATACTGACGCACGTCGGCACTTGATATTGTATTGAACACATGAAAATGAATATCATGGTTCATTCAGTTGAATATGGACATAGAAACCGTTTATGTTTTGCATTGAGAACTCGAGATAGTTGAATTATTCGTCTTATCTTTTTTCTTCAAAAATAATTGTTAACATTTTACAATATTTAAAGATCTATCTATAGGGCTGAATTATTTGATGCTTTATGTATTAATATTCACTCTTAAAATTGGTAATGAAATAAAACTATAAAAATAATGTACCTATTGGAGTCGTAAGTTTATTCAGTGATTATCGTCAAGATGCGCCGTCCATCGTCCAATCAGTGGTTTGATTGAATGTCTGTAAACGTCATTTAGGGCTCGTTATCCACGCTCGGCGCGCGAGCTTTCAACGCCGTGGCATCGGCAGTCGATAAACATTTCATTGCAGTTGTGATTCGCTTTTGTTTTACAAAAGTGCTACCTATTATAATTTTTAAAAATATTCTGAACTTCTGCATTAAGGTATTTATACTGGTATAATTGATGATTTACCCTATAAAAAGTATAGACTTAACAGGTATAAGAGAACATTACCTGCGAATTTCAAGTTTTTATTAGTGTCCTATTGACTTTAATTTTTTTCTCTATTATTTTTTTTAAAGTATAATTAAATTAAATCTTTCTTACGCAGACTTAATCAGTCTATTTATCCGACTTCTTAAATGGGTTAAGTATTCCCATCACAACCACGAAAATAATCAAAAATAAGGATTTAATTTCATGAGGACGAAATCAATCACTCGATTTAAATAGTGGTGAAAGGTTAATGTGGCAATTTTACGGTCTACTTTAATTGCCTGCTTTATGGTGCTCTAAATTAAATGAAGATACGATCATTGCGGTTTTCACCAGAGACGTTAAAACATTTAGGGAAACTATTGGCAGACGTCCAATTATATATGTAGTAAGGTATTTAGGATACCTACCTTAATTTTGCGACAGTTTTTATCCATCCAATGAACGTTACAATAGTTATGAACTTCCATAATTCAAGCTTGTATTACTTTACACTGCTGGATGGATTTACCTGTGCATTCACATGATTACTAACAATAGATACATCAGGATGAAAGTGTTAAAATTTCAAAAACGATTTACAAATTTTTATTATGCTTCTTAGGGCAAGTTTTTGAATGTTTTAATAATACTATCACGGGGATTCGAGTTGATGTAATCGTTATGGCTAAACTTATGTAATCATGTTAATCTTATTCTTATAACAAAACTGTCTGTAACTAGAGAATGTTACAGACAAGGGAGATATTTAAAAATGATATAATGAATCTCAAGAAAAATATTTATTTTGGTATTTTTTTTAATATTTAGAAACTTAAAGTCTGGTATATGTTCTGTCTAGAAGTGGCAGATTGCATTGATTATCCTACTTCTAAAATCCACATGTAGGAAGTAGCGGGCAAAAGCTAATCTAATATATAATATTAATTATGGTCTTGCAGGTTACTAAATTTCGTTCAGCCGTTTTAACATGATATCATAACAAACATCTTTATTAAAACCTCTTTACAAATATTTACAAAACCAAACATCAGGCTTATTTTATTCAATTACGTTACAAAAAGTTCAAGAAATTACCAATAGTTCGATATCTTTCTTTTGTAAGCTATTGGTCAATCTAAAGCCCTGTTTTGCGACGACAGTTCATTAAAGACTTCTAAATTTGTTTTTTTTTTTATTGTCAGATCGAGACTTAGCGAGTGGATGTGTCCATTGACTTTTACTTCTATTTTTTACGATTACGTTGTCATTAGTGCATCGAGCAAATTTTATTTCTGTGTATTATTTGTTGCTCATTTAAACTTTTATAATATGTTAACAATATTTTTCTTTAGGTCTTTTTAAACTGTAGCATCATATTTGTCGATGTATAATATAGTATGTATATGTTTAAGGGTAACTAGTTTTAATATTCAACCTACTACCTACGCATTTTTGATACAAATAGCTTATATACCATTGATGCTATCTCTAATAATATTTATGCAAAGTATTATTACTTTAGAGTTTTATAGCCTTCTTCTTCTTAGTAATTTTTTGTGTCAGACTTGCGGCGTCTGACTAGAATATTAATTTCCTCTTTCTTACACATGGGACCGCCTACATAGAGCCTCCCTAACGAAATTACACACTCATTAGTTCTATAGAATGTTTGTTTGTTTTTTACACAAACCGGCGCCGTGGGTTCAGCGTTAAAACTAACAATATTAGTCACAGTCAAAATAAAAGTAAATTTAACTTTATTGGATCAAGGAAAAAATGTACCATTGACGGAAATTGAGAATACAAATCAAACATGTTTTTATTTTGTACACGTATGGAGTCAATTTAATTCTTAATTGTTATTTTATTGCAGTACAATAAAATAATAAAAAATAGGATAAGTAACGTTCGAAAGAAAAGCAAATGTGTTTTAATGTGTTTTGTAAAGGTTTGTTACAAAAAAAAAAAAACTCTGCCTATAAATGATGATAAGAAAAAATATTTCTTATTAAATGGTATTATATTTTTTATGAAAAATATTTATAGTAAAAAGCTAATTAAGTTAATTTTAACAATATATAGACCGTCAATACTTTGCCTACAAATTGCATTTATTTGTAACGCCATTGCTATATCAATAATTAAATGCAATTTCTCAATGAACGACACTCAACATGTCGCAAGTGACATCGTGTCGTCGCAATGTAACGACGGTGATGTTGCGCGACAAACCGACATATGAATAAGTGCGTGTTGATTGGAATTTTAATGGGCGATAATGGGCGGCACAATGATATAATCGACGCCGACGAGATTTTATCGTCTCTCTAACTTGATAAGATGGCGATCGCGGCCGTTTCAAAGGCAAATTGTGGACACTGTCAGATGCGGTGGTCTCCTTAAAATCCATCCAAACTACGTGCAATTTTAGGTAGCATTAATTAAGTGCAAAATTAAAAACCCAATTAAATCGTTAATCATGAAAGCCTGCCGATCGTTAATATTATCGATGCATCTCGTGTTGCCGGTTTTACATTCATTACATATAAAACAAAAAATACTTTAAATAAAGCTCATGTAATTTAGTTAAGAACCATTAAAAAAGAAACAAAATGTTTGTTAGCATACTAAATTATAAAGATACATAATTCAATAGTTATGATTTTAAAAGTTTTTAAAATATAATTAATAAAAATGCATTAAAATATGTAATACCTTTGTGTTGCTAAATATTCGATTAATTCAGAAGCGTATAATGTAATGTAAATTGTAAATTGGACTCTCTTTTCCGTGCTTAGCCTCTCATTTGGGCCGTTGTGCGTATGAGTCGTGACTAGTACAGCCAACCCAGCTCCGCTCAGAAGCACAGAAGATTCCTGGAATCTTCACAAGCCTCACGGAGCGACCTCACCGTTCTGAGGATTTCTAAACATTGATGGGCCACAGCTTCACATTCCAGGATTACGTGAGCAGCCGTTTCTTCGGCGTCGAAACAGCCTCGACATAGAGGGCTGAGCATATAATGTTAGAATAATAATATTTTTAATGGGAATGTTCTGCTATGTACAGCAATATATATTTTCTACATCAATGTCTTCAGTATAAAATCGCAAAGAAATTTGTACAAAAATATTAATAATTAGAAGATAATAGTGTTATGTCAAGTAATAAAAATTTAAAACTGAATATAATAATTATCTAAACATATGAATCATACAATAAAAAAAAATGTTACTAATAAAAGTGAAATTTGTTATTTTAACTACACGCAAATATTTTGTCATTTTACTGTCATTCGTGGGAATTTTACACGGACATAACTATTAACCCTTAATTGTACTATTACCAAACATGGGGATATATAGGACAATTTCAAAACGGGAAGTAGGGGTGATAATGACTAAACGCTTTATCAAACTCACAAATCATCATGCGACGTGATATGGGGTCGTGAGAATTAGTGAATAAACCTTTGACAAACTTAATAGGAAAATAAAAATGATCTTAGAAGTAATCAATAAACTGGAAGTTTTGCACATTGATTATTTAAAAAAAAAAAGTTAGTTATTATTTTATTATATTCCCATAAAACTAAGCACAGAGGTACGATTATAAATTAAAGTAGTAGAAACTATACTAGAAATATTGAATTTGCTGCTTGACTAAACTGATATCTTCAAAATTTCATTATCTTAATGTAGCAGCTATATGTATTTTAATATTATTCTAAATGAAATTATTTTAAATTTTAAATAATGTGAGACTTTTAATTTTAAATGTGTGATTAAATAGTGGTTGCATATATTCTGATTTATAAGGAAGAAAAAAATATTGAAGTAGATTTAAAGTAAACACACGCACGCAAATCTGTTTTATAGTATTCATTACGAATAAAGATAATAGTATAAATTAAGTTTGTAATACTAAACATCTATGAAAGCGATTTCTTTTTTTATAGGGTTTGTTATAGGCATTCTCTTATAGACTACCTGAACTAAGTGTGTCTAAACAAAATAACGTATTGTTGGCCAATTAATATTTAATGGAGATATGTTTAACGTGATCCATAATACAATTTTCCGAACATAACATCATACAAATATTTAATCACATTCTCAAATTCTTTCAAAGAATTTTCCTTTAAAAGAATAAGAATAAGGTGACTGGTATTTGTCATATATTGCAATAATGTGATATAAATGTACTAATCACTGCTAGAGGCGCTAACTTAGCCTGATGTCCTAATTTCATTTTCTGCGTGCTTGTGACGACTTTCCTTTTTTTTACTATACTATCATATTTATATTATTCTGGTATTTCAGACGTAATATTGTCTTTTGTGTCAGCATCGAAGTAATTGAGCATAGTGTGAAATGTTAATACATCTGCCGTGACCAAATCATTGTATAGTTGACTAATGACTACAGGAACTTAGCGTCCGTTGGTGCCCTTCCGACCTTTATGGTTGACAAATAATTTGTTTGTGATTTAATGACAACCATTTGAATCGTGAGAAAATATGTCACAAAAGGTACCTAGTATATTATAATTTTCGTTTGCTTGGGTACCTCTGTCCCATTCGTGTTTCAACCGTAAAGCAGTAGTGTTTGCATGGCTGTGTTTCAAATTGAAGGGTGGGATATGGCGTGAAATTACAGGGTACAGAGGAATAACATCTGAGTCCTCAGGAATGGCAACGCAAGGGGGGTATCATGGGCGAAACAGTATTCTCTGTTATGTCCATGGGACTGCTCATGTCTATAGGCGACGGTTACCACTTTCCATCAGGTGGGCCGTCAGCTAGTTTGCCATTTTAAGTTGTATAAAAAAATGAGATAAACTGTCATAACAGTTATAACAAATCAAGATAGAAGACTATTTATATACATATATAGATGGTATTATAAGATTTTACTATATGCTTGGATTTATTATTTTGAAGAATTCCATACACAATTTTCAATTGTTATAATAATTGATATATTGAACTAGACTTAAAAAAGGTCGATAATCCTGAGGTTTACCTCTAGACAATTAGATTATTCTTTGTAACTATGCTAAGTTTGAATATGTAAACACTGTATTGTTTTATAAACGCTAATGAGTCTAGACAGAAGTATTTCTGTCTAATGCTTTTAATGTTAGATAAATCATAAATAAAATTAGAAATTTCCAACCTAAATATTATTCCTGTGATTCTAGTGTGGAGGGTTTGTTGATAAGATTTATTTATGAATGTTTGCAAAGTTTAAATCTTATTTTTTTACTATAATATTACCATTTGACACTTCTGTTCCACTTTTGTTTCTGCGTCAACTATCTTCTTGTAAGAATATCTCTTTATGTTTAGATTTGGCAAGTAGAATATAGAAGTGAATGTAAACACTTAACGTATTATTTACTTACATCCAAAAGCCCATCATAAAATGTTTTCCAAAATTTAGGGGACGAGCAAAACAACAATTTCATGTTAAAACTATATAATACATACCATTTAAAATAATTATCATCTTTTAGATTTTTATGTTAAAACGATGAACAAAGTGTTAAGTTCCATTTACTGGGCCGATTTCGGTATGAATGAAAACACGAAATTGGGTTCAAAAATTGGGAATTTTATTTCATTTTATAATATCCATAGTGCTGTTTACATTTATAGGTGATGATTACCATTTTCCAACAGGCCAGAGTTTGCCATTTCAAGTGGCATAAAAAAAGACAAATAACGGGAAAATAGTTTGCTTATTTTGTATGAGAATACAATAAATAATAAAGCCTGCATTATATATCTGGCAACAAAATATTATTATTCCATTCACGCGATATTTAATATAAGTAGCTACGTGATAGGTGGCGGCAGTAGCACGCGGGTCGCATGAGTATGCTTGAATTGTTTTTGTATTGCACTCAAACTACTATTTTATTGGCGCTGTATATGTCATACGTGCATTTTATATAAGTTTTAAAATATAACCAAATAATCCACGAACTTAAGAATTGCATTGCTTTTAAATAATATTATATATAATAATACTATTATGTAAAAGCAATGCAATTCTTAAGTTCGTGGATTATTTGGTAAACAGAAAAGAATTAACCAAATACTTACAACCTTTCTAAAGTGATGTATTTACATACATTTGATTTTTATTTTGTGTAGAGTTATTGATTAAAAAATAATGTAGTTAAAAGATGGGCATTATTCAATAGATATTATCTACCAGCAAATTTATGAATGAATGAATGAATGAGTATACTTTATTTGCATTACACAATATAGGAAATAAGCAAGATAATTTACAAACACAACGATACAATTGTATAAGTACAGTAAGGCGGTCTTATTGCTGAGAGCAATCTTTTCAAGACAACCTTAAGGTAATGGACTGATTGTTGTACAAGTAGGTATATAGTACTGTATAATTAAAAGAGTATCTTTTGCAAATTAGAAATATATAAAATATGAATTATACAGACCTTGAATATTTGAAGACAAGTTGGGAGTATTATCGTTTTGTCTTTGGCAATATATAAACAAATAAGTGTAATTACTCTTTACTTGAAGACTAGGTAATTAGTATCACACATAATTGGATATGGACTTATTTATATCTTGCATTGTTATTACTTCAACAAAATTAATATTTACATTAGTAAGTTTACTCTGTAAGTAAATTTATTATGTTACTGTAACTGATTACCGTTATAAGCGCAGAAAAATTCAAAGCTTTTATCGTTGACGTCGGACTTGTGATCTGACTATCGGCGATCATTTAAACATAATTAAGAGCAACACTTTCGTCGCGGCATCCGAAATAAATTCCCGTTCCAAAGACACAATTTATTCTAATTAGTTGGTACGGAGTACCAATTAGTACGATTCGGTATCGGATGCACCCGCGACCGGCGGTGGTTAACATAAACTGCACAGATAAAATTTAAACCTTTTAATGAACTCCGCGATTGTTTTATTAACTCTTTACATTCATAAATTTTCGGCCTTCTGATACACTGATCTCTTTTGAGTCGTATGCGTAATAAAATATAAACATCACATTTAATTCAATTGTATTGTTTATATAAAATTGTATATATTGTTTGTTAGCATTGACTTCTGCAGTAGGCCACTAAACATGTCTTGTAATCTACAAGACAATGTAATTATGATCTTAAAACTAGACTAGATAACAATAATCCATAATGTTTGGGTTATGTCAGGCTGCTAAATCTGTGACAGAGACTTTTTTAGTTTTATTGCGCTATTATACCTTACCGATATTATAAAATATAATATTATCGTAAATATAAAAAAAAAATGTTTTTTCGGTACTACTTGAAAACCTAACAACTCAACTGTCATCAACATCAAAATTTACATACCTACAATATAAACAGAGTTTGAAAATATAATGTTAATAATCATCATATCATATCAGCCTTTAACTATCCACTGCCGAACATAAGTTTCCCCCTTGGGTGGTTTTGCCAGTAGTTGCCACGCTTGGCAGGCGGATTATCAATCGCAGTTAGGCTTTAGCGATGTTTTAAGAGGGGCGCTGCTTCCCATCCCTCATCCTTCCTTACTCGCCTCTTACGACACCCATGGGAAAGGAAGCGGTAACCTATTCTATGCCGAGACTATACGGTCTAATATATAATATTTATAATAAATATAATTATTTATATAGTTTAATCCTTTTTCACCATTAAAAGCACGCTATTTCAAAACATTTTTGTATGTGGCTACTCGCATTTCATAAAAGTATTTTTGGGGAGAGGCACTTTAGTTGTTATTACTTTAAGTCAGAACGTCTTGAGAACAGATTAAAAATTTATATCTTTTTTATTAATGTGACAGAATGAAAGCAAAACGAACCTTATTATACAATTACGAAATTAAATAAAAATGAGATAACGGCGAAAATTGTCAATAATAAACGCTCGTGATTCAAGTTACGTCCGTTTCGAGACCATTTGATAGGATCGGGTCTCGTCCAAGGAATAATCGACTTAATGATAGTTTAAAGAAAAGGTGTTAAAACGTTTATTGGAATACGACTAAAATTAATGGCTTTTTAACAAGCCAATACCTCATTTTAGGTGCGAACCTACAGTTCTTTCACACCTTTTTTGTGCATAGCAAAAAACTATCCCTTATAAATAAAATTAAATCCAGTTTTGAATAGGTCGTCATATTTTGAAACTATAATCAAATATATAATTTTATAATGAAGTAAATTGATATGCTTTATTAGTTAAATTTAAAATTTCTATTCTTATATAAATCCCATGGTAGTGTTTGTTGGTGATGGTTAACATACTTGACAGTTTCACAGTTTCACATATTATATTTAAATTAATATTTAGATTTCCTAATACAGAGTAAGCTATTCAAAGATAAAAGTTTTATTTATTATCTAAATTATTATTATGTCACTAACTATACAGCTACTAATAATATAATTTATTCTATCTATCTATCATTTAAGAGCTTTTACACCATATATCTCTTATATACCACGAATCCTTTAGTCTCGTTCTTCCTCTCCCCCTTCTTCCTTCTATCTTACCTAATAATAAATAATTTATTATTTATCATATTTTTTACACCATATATGCTTTATATACCTAATCCTTTAGATACTTTTTTTCCTTTCGGGATAAGTTTTCTTGTGTATATATTTGTGATAGGTAACAACATCTTTAATTATAAATTATAAAATAAGATAGTCCAAAAAAAAAATATCTAATATAATTTTATTTTGGAACAAATCATAAAATTCATTCCTTGAATAGTTGTAAAGAAATCGTTTACAGGAACTTTTAATAAAATTAGAGTTCATAAGAAGACAATAATTGTTGCTTTTGATAGACGTTAATAAAGGGTTCCGTACAACACTTCAGGCTTTGTAACATGGATGGATGGATGGTATCAATTTACATATGTCCCATGTAATCCCATCGACATTTTTACATAACAATTAAGCAGCTGACTTTTATTACCATCAGATGCCGAATCATAAGTCATTTTGTAAAGTAATGTATGTAGATATTTTGCGGGTTTGGAACTTTTAAAAATGATGATGTGAAGATTACGTATCAATCCATTTATCATACTATTTAATAATGATAAAATTTTGATATAATCTCTTCTGCGGATACTTGCGGGGTATGTATGTACATATTTTAATATATTTCAAGCGATATTATCGATCTACTAAATTTTTTTATATATCTTCGAATGGCAAACAAGCTAACGGACCGCCTGATGAAAAGTGGCAACTATTGCCCATGGATATAATTAGATGCAGTACTATAAAATTAAGTTAATTTATAAATTAGATACGAATCTAAATTCGTTCGCTAATCATATAATCGCAGGAAATTACACATCAAAATAATCATTTTGGCATAGACTAATTATACATATTCGTGTACAGTTTTAGCATGGTTTTAAATATAATTTGTGCTTACTCATTTTATTGCCCAGGGATAAAGGGAATTTTGTAAAATAAGTATTAATATATTAATCGTAAACAAAATAAAGGGATCCCTAAAGGAGATAAATAGGCTATGTGAAAAATGGTTTGACCAGAAAGGAATTAAATACTGAAACGACTACAAATAGAGGTAAATACATAATTATATATTTATTACACGCATTTTCTGTAGTTTTTTTTTTTTATTTGCTTTCTGGTTCTATAAACTTTCATATATAAATATATTGTCTTTACTTATTAAAATATAAAAAAAATAATTTTATATAACCGGGTAACACGTGCAAAATTACCCCTAATCGACGATTCCGGCTACCGCTAAAAATTCAGCGATGCCCCAAGAAACCGTTGGGTCCGCCCCGAACATTTCGTGCCAATGCCGATAATTTCATAGTAGAAGTCCAGACAAACGCTACTCGACAGTGAATTGTGGTAGTATCGATTTATTATTGAAATCAGGCTGTCGCGCGCTCGCTTCCTGTTCACAAAATTGCTTATAAAATTGGCGACCGCTCGTGCCGGCCACACGGAGTTGTTAATGATACCAAAAAAAATCATCTTGACTTTACTTTTCAATTATGATCCGAGATTGACATATAGAGGACAATTTATCTTATACTGCGATCTCTATAATTTATATCCTTTTGTGGATAATTAAATGAATTGTTGAACGCAGATATGCATTTTAATGGGCGTTACAACTGCATGACCTACTTTGCGTACAAATTTTTTGCATAAAGTTAGTAAGCTTTAAAAGATGGTGCTTAACCTAGGTTGAGTTATATTTATCGGAAATACTACCAACATGGAATTTATGTCAAAAAAATAGAGAGAATTTCAAAACCAGTGCGAAATACTATCTGTAAAAGAGAAAATTAATTGCAACGTGTATTTCTAATGATAACTAATTTTTATAATATCATACATAAAATGAAATTTGACACGCGTTTTTAATTTTGTACGTGTAGTTAATGTAAAATAACGTATTTGTATCATCCATATTCACCTATGTCTATCGTTGTACCTTTACTATTTATTATTACATATTTTGTAACAGTAAAATTATATTATTTTTGCATCATATACATATGTTATGTTTTATATAGAAACCCCATAGATATTTTTTCCTTTCGGAAGAAAGAATACCTAGAAGAAGGAAGAAGAAGAAATCTAAATGATAAGTACGCCTGTATTTACTTTTGCCATAATATAATGTCTATATTATAAATTTATGTACAAAATCATATAAATAAAAATAATAAATAAATAAATGAGATTCCATGAAAATAGAAATTTATCCAGCAACTAAATTCTGTTAATCCAAAGGGTAATAGTACTGCAGGTCTCGGAGGGGGTGCACGTGCCGGTCAGTGAGCACGCGCAGATGTATCCCGACACCTGCTATATTATCGGAACTCTCATTCTCTCGTTTGCTTTAGTGTATCTGGCATCTCATTCTATCAATATGTACTTTCAATTCCAACAAAGTATACTTAAGCTCAATACGAAGATCATATCCACTGCATTTTACATTATGTGACCTGTTTCTTAATGATATGTTCTAAAATAGTTTGCAGACTCATTAGTATTCGTGGCGTAAGGTATCCCACCCTAGAGCCTATGACCATGTTTAATACAGCAGTATCAGACAAGTTTGGGAACTTGTTCTGTGGTGTGTAATACAAGTGAGACATTTTTTATTTATTTTGCCATAATTAGTAATTTGTGTAAACTCGTTTTAATATCATCCTGTTTTGCCATAAAATTTTATATTTATTAATATTAATATAATAAAATTCTTTTAGATAACTTTGATTCTTATGTTTATTTTTAGGATAACAATCTATTGTTTTAGAAACCATTGTTTTTCAACTCAAGGAGATCCTAAGAGGCAAACAGTAAAATACACCAATGTAAGTGAAAGAAAACTCGACTCGATAAATTTTATATTTATACCAAATCGCGGAGAGTATATAATTATTTTATTATTTGTTTCCTTGAAAAAGCGTACTTGACATATATGTGAACAAAATTGGTTTGTTAATACAATACTATTCCTGAATAACTTATATTATTTTCTTATTCCTACTGCAACCCTCTACAGTATTCACCCTCAAACATTAGAAAACCATGTAATAATTGAGAGGTTGAAATAATTCTCAAAAATAAATAATTTGTTTGTTTGTGAAATTGAAATTGGCATAAAAATTAGTACAATACATAGAAGGCAATTTACAATAAGTACACTTCGATATGAAGAAGGGCATACATAGCCTTCTGTTTATCTTGATCAATTAATATATCCCGGACACGCCTACAAATTCCCCGTTGAAAGCCAGTATTATTATAAAACAGTTATGGGATTAATTAAATCATAAAAATCTTTATTTTTATCAATATATTTCAAATACGCACCACCTTTCTTGTTCTAAAGAAATCACCAAAGCAAATTAAAGTTTGCTATTCAATTTTATTCAGTAGAATGCGAATCGAATTTTAACAAACCCGATCAGATATATAATTTGACCTTGATTAATGACTTCAGTATCAACAAAAGCGCAGCACGACAGACCACTCGCTGGTAAAATTAGACAGGGTAATGTAAGAACGGGGGCAGCGTGATGATACCAATATGTCATTGTTAGCAAACCCTATCGGAAACCTTCAAAGCGTGACAGTCTTGAGAGGATCTCACCTAAATAGCGTTTTTTATAATTTTTTACATTAAAAATAAAAGTAATAAAAAAGGTTCGTTTATGTTGATACTTAATTGAATATTATTGATTAATTAGACATAAAAGTAAATATAACTTTGAAAGGATTTAATAAAGATTATTCCTTTCACTTGAGCCGCATATTTATATTATGGTAAGATAATTTCTCGACAACTACGGCACTAATAAATTACTTAATAAATTAAATCATATAGATTAAACATCACACAGGACGGGATATTGCTTATTGCATTGCTTATTAATAATAAATATCTTATGAAATATTTCTTGACAATGTATTTTTGAATTTTAGCATCTACCTAACTACACGAGAAGTCACCACCAATTTTTAGTCGTAAGGTAAAACAAATCTTATTTCTTGCAAAATACTTTATAGTTACTTCAAAACCGGCAACTCATCAGATTTATAAAAACCTAATCCTTATTAGAGAGGCTTCCGAATGTTTTTGTATTTATTTCCCCCGCCTCCGAAACCGCGGTTGCGTTATTTTTTCATATCTCCGTATTATTATATCGTGCGCCTTTTATAGCATGAAAATTCCTTAATTAAACACAAATATGAATCCATTCTTTGTGGTTAACGCCTTTTTTGTTAAAGGATATTGCCGCTCATCAATTTAATAACTTCTTTCGATGTGTAATAATGTATTTTTTATATACTCAGGGGACTATAATTTTTATTATGAATAATAAAAAATATAGTAGAGACCCTTTCTTATGATTACAAAATCTTGTACTTTCTTTTTTAATTAAATTAGTTTTAATACATTTATAACAGATATATCAAAATACTTAAACATTTTTGTCTCTAACTCTAGAATAAAAAAAATAGGAAGAAATGCCGCAGCACTTAATTAGTGGCTGTAGCCCACTTATACATAAACGATATATCTCTTTTGGAAAATACACTTTATATCTTGAGGAGATAAAAAACATCGCTACAAAGAACATCTTAAAATTCCTATCATTGATAGGAATTAACAGTAAACTTTAAAAAAAAAGGCGAGCACAATAGATCTTGTAAAGGTCGCAGTGTCATAGGTATTCCTACCTTAAAAAGCTCGTCTTTTACTAATCATAATAATATACAATACTTTAATAATGTCTCCTCTAGAATAATGTACAATACTTTAATTATTGATTTTCTAAAAGATTTTATTCACAAGAAAGAAATTCAATTATTAAACATGTAATCATAATTTTGATAATTATTTGTTCACACACAAGATAGAGACACTTAATTGACTGCATCGTGAAGTTGCACTGGCTTATTCTGTATTCCATTAAATTATACGGAATACTTAAAATCATTAAGATGTACATTTACTGCGTCCGCCATAAAGTTCAGGACAGTTCTAATGTCTACCTGCGACCACCGAGATTGCCAGGGAAATTCGCTGAGACGTTACAATTTAATTAAGGGCAGCCTTCTAATTAATGTTTCCTTCGTCGGTCATTTTGTGACGTATCTCGGTTTCACGTTCGATTTAACAGTTTTGTTAACATTACGACTTATCTATTCCAATTAAACCTTTGGTGTTTAGTAAACCATGAATTTGAATTTTATTTTTTTATTACAACGAAATTCAATATTAGTAGATACATTTATATAACTTTCTAAGTTATTCTAAGAATTTTAAACGCAACAAGTTTACAATTCATCGTGTTAGACAAGGGCATATAATTTTACTTTCGTCCATTCATTCGCTGTCTATATAAATGATCGAAATGTTATCTACAAAAAAATCTATCCAGCCACCGGGTAAGTGATGTCTTAATAATGACAAGAGGTTAAATATCGTGAGACACATCTCTTTACCCTGGGGACGGAGGAAGCCTAACAAAGGAATATTGCTTCGAGTATTTTGTCACTGTTAAACTGATCCAATCAGTTCCCTGGTCTACAAGAGCGTTCTATAAAAAATAAACTCTGACATTCGAAAGGGTTGGTACAAATTTTTGTTCTACCATCCAAAGTATGCGATTATCTGTAAACGATAAAAAATTAAAGTCGGTAGACGAGATAAGGAGTTGTTAATTTCTATCATTTGGAAGTAAATAACTCTTGTTAAAAATGAATAATGTCACGGAAGCGATTTTCTATTTGTATCTAGTAATACCACACACGACTCTAATTTAATAGATAAAAAGAAAACCAAATCAACTGAAACGTGTAATTTGTTACATTTCAAATAAGACATCAAATCAATTGTTTTGATGAAAAGGGTTTGTTTTTATACGAATCAATCATGTTATTATTTTTAATTGGACTGGTTACATCTGCTTGTTTAGATGAAGTAGAAAGTGTTGCTATGATATTACTAACTTCATACATATACATATTAAGTTTGATTAATATCGTGATAAGTAGGTGTGCATGTAGTTTGCCATAGGTATTAAATTATAAACACTAATATAAATATATTATAATAATTACATAATTTACTTGAAGTATTTATAATTTACTTTTTTCTTGTTTACTCTATTGTGTATAATATACTTTCCTAATTCTAGTTTTTCTCTTCTCTCATTTTTTATCTTTTTTTTTTCTAAATATGAACCAATAATTCAAACAGTTTCAAAATTTGAAATATTTATAGGCAATTATTATTAATAATATGTAAAAAATTAACTACTACATATTCACAATTAAAATAGTATGAATAAATTATTCAATTTTAATTGTTTTAACTCTTTTACATTGTATCGAAATAATAAATTATACAATACAAATTACTACGATGTTACCAGTAGGTAAAACTCGATGTCCAACTGAGCAAAAAGTATTTTAATTAAAATATCATTAATGAAAACAGTACAATAATATTTCTCTGAAACATCTTAACATCTTTTCGCAAATATTCTTAATTTGCATATACAAAAAGCCTCGGAACACTGTAGCCGTTTCTTTGGTGTCATATTCGTTATTGATATTTTTATGTCCCGCTGCCACCCAGAGAGCAAAAGCGTTGAATAAAATATCAATTAGATCACATTTTGGTACGCAAAAACTTCTTTATTTCTCAATTTCGTTAAGTGAATTCGTTACTTGTGTATTGGAGTACCCATGTCATTTACGGTTTTTGTACACGACGTGTCGCCGCTTTGGGCGGTAAGGTAATGAAAAAAGAAAAGTATTTATTAGTACGTGCCATTTTAAGATACAGTAGTACGATATCGACTACGATATAATTAGATACTTACATGCTTTTATCCTACTTGTGTTTTTTTGCCAAGAATTTGTTCTTTTATAGCTGTACTTCGAATTGAATGTAGTGCAATTACAGTGTATAACTACAGAGACATAACTGCTAAAATTTTTGAAAATGGCAACACAAGATAATTACTGTAAAAGTTTGTGTGAATTTTCAACCGACTTCAAAAGAAGGAGGTTCTCAATTCGATCATATTTTTTTATGTTTGTTACCTCATAACTCAATCTGTTCAAAACCGTTTTAGAAAATTCTCTATTTATCTAAAAGAATATACTTAGAGATTGGTCTCATACAAATTTTATCAAAATCAGTTTAGTAGTTTAGTTTTTAAATTAAAATAACTGATTTCATCACAATTGAAGTGTATTTTTTTTTACACTCTTTAATTATGTGATATCCATGGTGGTTTTCATATATATCTATGGACATCTGTTACT
Source organism: Galleria mellonella (assembly GCF_026898425.1). NCBI lineage: Eukaryota > Metazoa > Arthropoda > Insecta > Lepidoptera > Pyralidae > Galleria > Galleria mellonella. The sequence continues at coordinate 556,316 of NW_026442172.1, read as the reverse complement.
GCTTTCCATCCCTTGATGGAAATAGGCCGTCAATTTATTTTCTCTTTTTATGCGTGTTTATTTTTTGATTACATTATATTTAATATAAATAAATAATTTATCTAAATTAATGCTACATCTTATAAGAAAATTATGACATATTATAAAATGCGACATGACACAATAAAATACCGAGTACAGGTCAAGATATTTGGCTAAGTTTTGAAAAAACAAGAACCTAGAAGACAATACAATGAGTCTAGCACTGTTCTCACACGCATTTAGGCTCTTTTACTCTATACGTTCTGGTCTAGCTTTATGTACTTTTGCTTTATGTTGTTTGTCCGTTTGGTACAATTTTAATTATTTCAATTTGATTTTTTTTATTTAAGATGTTTTGAATTCTTTTTTTTTTTATAACTACATAGTTTTAAAATTTTAGCTATTACTCTATGTTCTTTGTCAGTCTAATGTAACTGCTCCTCTAATTATCTTAATCTCTCTTAATACATCTTTGTAGTAATTTGTAGTAGTTTACTAACGTGACGAAAAAAAGAAAGAAAAAAGAAATATTGATTTTTTTTCACGAGATGAAGACGTAAATTAGAGGGAAAGAGTTATCATTATTTTACAACTACCTTCCCCTTAAGTATTTCAATTGCAAGTCTCTTTGTTTCAAGCCCGGCGACAATGTCGATGCATATGTGTAAACAACGGACCTCGATAACACGTATTTTTTGTACTTTGATTTATTGTTTCACGTTACTAAGGTGAGTTTTTGCTCGTACCACACACAGCCATTGTAAAACGGAGACATGTAAATTTTCGAAATGCAGTAAATTATCGGATTCAATTGTACACTGCGGTCTCATGCGCTATTTCTTTGGTATTCACTATTGTACAATACAATACTATACGTTGATTTGTTAATTTAATACTACTTCAATTAAATTTATATCACTAAATACTTATAATAATGTTAATTATTACGTAGGATTTTGTAAAGAAGTGTTTATTGATCATGTTTTAGAATTTAAATGTGTACTTTATTTTTAAAATTGATATTTATTATCTAATAAACGTAGTTTACAATGTAAGTAATAGTCATTAAATAGTACTTATAAGGATTATAATAATATTGCTTTAATTGTACTTAATCATTATATCATGAAATTAAAGTGCCACCGTGATTTTATTATTAAACGATAAACGTCAAAGATTTAATGTCGAGATATTAAAAATACATGGGAATGCCACTCCATTCAATGGCTCCGTTCTAATTGGCGCCTTATTTAAATTCTTACTGGGGATTATTTTGGTACTGGATCTGAACATGTTGCATATCAGGTTTGTATAAAATCTACTTCTTTATTAAGTGAAGAACTTTTATGCTCCGGTAATGGTAAGCATCCTCGCTAAGAGATCGTTGCCATTTCATTCCGTTACCTGTATTAACTCGGGCACTCTTAAGCTAAAAAACGAATGGCATTTAAGTAGGCAGGCTGTTTTGTATAAATATATCTTTTTACCGATATTAGATGGAATAAAAATGATGTTTTATGGAATTAAAAAAAAAATGTTTTTCTATTAATTATCCTTATCACATTAATTTTTATTTTTATTAGGCATAGAAGTAGTACCTATGCATAAATAATGGTTCACTTAACACTATTTTGTTTATTTTATATTTTTGACTGTAACTTGATGCAATAAATGTAAAAAATACACTTAATATATTTTTGTGCTCATAAACTGCCTAATAATCTTTTTATTCTTCCTAATTTTTTTAAATATTGTCCAATAACTTAGTACAAAGATTACCTTTATACCATAACTAATTTTTACCCGCAATTTCGTCCATGTAGCCGGTGTAATTAACCAAGATAAAAGTCTATATCCTTCTCCGTCCAAAATACTTAATATATACCAAATTTCTATTATTATTGTAATTATTAATTGAGCAATTAAGGCGCAAGAGGTAACAGACTCACTTCCACATTTACAGTTCTAGTGGATACTATCAAGATTGGCTCTAGGTTATTCTGGGAGTTATTAATGCTAATAGTCACTACTTTTGTATAAGGATGCTTAATACTGGGAACACCCCGCTGGCGCAGCGGGACTCACGTAGCGTTCGTTAAGTCCCTTAGCAAATCGCTTTTTACGGTATAAACCGGGCCATTTGTAAATTAGGTAATGTGTTATTTATGCATCACTCCTATAAGGGCACCCAACCGCGGCATAATGTTAATTAATCGGCATTTCATCAATATCATATTGTTATGATGCTCTGTTTTAATCTTTTTATACCGACCTCCCGTAGTACGAGTCGCCAGTACCGTGGCAGTTCAAACATAATGCTATAAAACTTCCAGTTTGTTGTTATATTCGAGATCTTACATATGTATGCGCTACACATTCTGGAAGTTACGATTTTTAATTAGATGTCTTCATCAGTGGTCTATCACACAAAAAGCAAAGGCGAAACTCATGTGAACTCATCGGATCCATTTTATTTATTTACAACGCTGTAAAACCTTAGAATAGTAATTAGTTTTATGGTTATTTTATTCTGCTGACAACACTGCGATGATTTTCAACTAGCACACAGTGACCGACCGTTTATTTTACCCATAAAAGAGCATAATTCTGAATGTGTTTTATCTTCTTTGATCTTGCATTGTGAAGTACCTTATAAAAATTATATTTATATGAATAAATTGTTTAGCCGACTTTAGAAAAAGTGGGTACTTAATTCTTTTTTATTTTCTTTGTGTGTATATGAGTAGTTATATGTTTTTATTAGTCAACTTTGAATTTTGATGGTACTTTTTATTTTATCAATATTGAAGTTCGTGTTTAATTGTGGATATCTACTTGCTTATTATATCATAACTTTAGCAATTTATGATTTAAAATTTTGTTCTACGTTTAAACACGGTGTTGTGTACAGATATTCTTTTGTCATTGATTATTTGATATATCTGCCGATATTATAAGTAAAAACGCAATTAAATTGCCCAGCAATCATATAAAATTACGTACCATCACTTAAGGTTTGTGGGACACTGATATACCATAAACCTTAGATACACAATCAAAAACTAAAAATTTGCACTCAAAATAGAACGTATTAAACCAAATTTTGCGCTCATTTATATTAACAATCACATGATTTTTTTCGTCAAATGTGGTGACATAATTTTGTAAAAATAATTATAACATTAAGTTTCTTGTTCACATTAATTATTTTACACCATTAATGGTCTTGTCCTATGATAGTTATTTATTTTTTCAATTTGAAATCGGAAAAGTATAAAGTGTAACTTTTGCATACGAATGTGAATCTTGGAGTTTTATATATCCATGTTTTAGGATCGCTTTTTGAGAGCCTGTCAGAACAATGGCTTCACGTGTGCCTTTACTGGGATGAGATACATTGTCATTGTCAAATTGCTACTTGCAGAGTTTTATTGGTCATTTGTAATTATGGCTATTACTTGATATCAATTTTGGTAATTGATGTTTAAATTTTATTGTGCAACTCACTTATAAGTTCTTGGAAGGCAAAGTTCTTATTGGATTGAAATGTATCAAGACATAAAGATATAACTAATATAAATAAATAAATACGATATTTATTCATCATCATATCAGCAATTAACTGTCCACTGCTGAACATAGCATCCCAAAAGTAGTGGGTTTTTCCCAGTAGTTGCCACGCTTGGCAAGCAGGTTAACAACCGCAGTTAGGCTTTGGTAATATTAAAAGAAGGACTCTGCTGCCCATCCCTCGACCATTAAGTTCCTTTCATCGCCTCTTACGACACCCACGGAAAAGAAAGGGGTGGCTCATTCTATACTGGGACCACACGGTAACTATATTTCTCGATATATTAATATTTATATAATAGATAAACATACATTGTAGGGAGTTTATTAGAAATGGTCATAATTTTTTAAGGAGCGTAAAATATATAATACATCTTCTAGAAGGTGTATTTTATTATTTAGCATTGTCAATTCAGCATAGATATTTTTTTTATTAATATTGTTTACTTCCTTTACTTGACATTGGTTTTATATTCATTGTGCCAAGAACGAAATTGCAGCATTTTTTTATGGATGAAAATATTAAATGATTTTGGATAATATAATTAATATGTATTTATTGAACTTATATAATGTGTAAAAAAGGTGAAAAAAAGGTATAAATGGATAAATTTTACGTTTTTGATTATGTAAGTACATATTAATCTATAGCTAATATTTTGTACACAATCTTTATTAGACATTCTACCCACGTACTATTCTACAAATTACGACAGTAGTTAGTGCCATCAACAGCCGAAAGTAATAAAAATCAGGCGCCAACTCATCAGGCGTCACAGATTATAACACGTTCACGATAATGACTGGGAAATTGTATCTACGTGAGGTATCGGACCTCTTTTTTGTTTATTTTTTAAGAAAGTAAAAGTCTCCGACCTCTATTCCACAGTGGCGCGTATTCGGAAGGCAAATACTTGATGCGACTTGAATAAGTATCGAGATAATCACTCTCCTTATGAATGAAAAGACATTTCTGAGTATTCGTTGTCTTTTTTTAGAAGCTACGTGTTGTTGATTCAGTTAGAAATATGTGTTCGTCTTTATTCTGAAGATGAGATCTTAAAAATGACTGGTTACGAGACAGATTCAACATCACTAATTTAAAATACTCGCTATAACTCGCGGCTTTATTTATATGAATTTGAATAAAAATTTATACGTGTGTTAATCCAGTTATTCCGAGTAAGAACCAGCAAATTTCATAAAGTAACCAACCACTTTTCGGTTCACTCGTGTTAAGATAAAAAGTAATGAAGATAAAAGTATTATGTGGATATTAATTTAGAAAATAGTTCATTCGTATAGCGTTACTTAATAACAAATATCTAAACATGCTCGTATTTACATATTCGATTAAATAAAATAGTTTTTTTGTTGTTGTTGTGGATATCTATCAATGACATATAATGGGCATGGCACAAAATATGCATATGATATGTAAATTCCTAATCAATGAGGTATTAATATTAGAATAGTATATTTAGATACTTAGTCGTATATTCATACCACTTGAGGAAATCCTATGTTCAGTAGTGGACTGTTAAGGGCCGATATGATAAAGATGATTAATTTCGCAAATGTTGAATACGCGTGCAAGAACATTATAATTATTATAATTTAAAATAACGAAAAGAATATTTGTCTAAAATACACACTTTCATCTTTTACAATTTCGGGGACCTCCCATCAACAAAACATATTTATTTGTATGTGAATTCGCGGAGTTAATATACATAAATATAGCAAGGGCATGAAGTTTGCGAAAGATGTCGTAATAGTTTACGAGTGACTGATACCTAATAAATCGCTAACGCAGCTTACCGTTACTTCACTAGAACAAAACTGCCTACTCATTACCATAGTCTAGGAAACTTCCGTAGGCAAATAGGTAGGTATATCTAATACCACGCGCAGTCGACTAGCCGCCGTGTTGTGATTGGAGGAAAATTTCCCCGTAAACCGTTGCTCGCCCAATGAAAGCTGGTTATGCAACAATAGGCTTGGTTTGCTACGCCTGTAACGGTACTTTCGCTGTTTAGACTAGATACCTACTCTACACTTTAGAACCTCCTAATATTACCACAGCGACAATAGATAATAGTGAGGAAATTGTGCCTACAATAACGGTTAGTTGATTAGAAATATTTTGTTTCATTTCGTTCAATAAATAATCCTAATCAATTAACCAATGACATAGACTTCTATAAAAGTAAAATATCTACAATAATAAATTTAAAATTATAATTAGTGTATTTTAACCTAATCTTATGTAATGTACTAATAAATATTTCAGTTTGTGCTAGACAATCTACTTTAGGAATAATCCCGTAATATCTTTCATTAAATAAAAATTAAAGTAAAATATATTTAATAAAAAAATAAAGTAATTAATTGATCAAGAAAATATATTATTTGTTTCTAATGGGTACACTTTTCTTATTAGATTAAATAAATCAACAATCAGACTACTACTGTTGATCTCATAAGAAATTTCTTAAAATTATGCAAAGAATAAGAGTGTCATGTACCAGTTTACTACAGACTCAAAAAACTGGGGTCGTGAGTTCCATGGTGGATCGAACATATCGAACATACATGAAAATAATGTAAGTAAAAATCTTTATCAATTATAATGTCTAAACAGATCAGATAACAGTTCTAATTAATTAAAGATATTTGACAATAATAAATTTATTATGTAAATATATGGCATTCTGTACGTTTTTTCAAGTCATTAAAATATAGCATAAATATGTAATTTATTGTGAATATTCATCTTGTGAGTAAATAGTTAACTAAGTCTAATTGGATAATAAATCTAATAAGATTTCAAATAGGTACACGTAAATAGGTTTTAGATGTGTATAAATTAAGTGCCTACGAGTACTTAGTAATCCTTACTAATATAAAAATATCTTTGTTTATTTAATCACTTTTAAATTAGGTATGTACGTACTATACGGGATGCAGAAGGATATACGCTACTTCGGTTATCTCGGTTAGTGAAGATTAGTGACGGAGTCGCGAATAAATATAAGGTAGATACAAAAATATCTAAAACATAGACTTTTGAGAATAAAAGTTACGTGTCTTCTTAAATCTTTATAAAAACTATCTTCTATCCATCTTTAAATTACCACACAGGCTTTATATTTTGGGGTCTGACTATTGTCTAATTATAAGTTACGTATAGTTAAACATACCTGAAAAGTTTTATAAAAACTATCCTATATCCAACTTTAAGTTACCATACTAACTATATGTTCTGACCTGTATCTAATTATGTATAAACAACCAAATACCTAATTACATGTGTTATTAATTACCACGAACTTAATTTTAATGTACTAAATTTACTATTTACTTATTGATGCATTTTTTTACAATACAGGGGGCAAACAAGTATGCGGCTCACCTGAGAGTATGTGACTACTACAACGCTGCATGTGTATTGCCGACCTTTTAAAAAGGAATATGCTCATTAAATATAAATACAATCACATTAGCTTAAACACATTACTACAATAAGCAATCGATAAATACAGTCAGACTAATATGTTTTATTTTTGAAACACTGCATTTAACATGGACTCGCAACATAAATCGCAGACAAACGTTACTTAAATCGGCACTTCGAAAATAAATTCAATATTAATATTAAATACGATACTACTTTAAGATGTGAAAGATATTCGTTTGATGAAGCTTCGCCATTTGTTTAATAAATGAATAATCGGAATGTTAGTTAAATAAAAATAAAAGCAACGTTGTTGCGCGCGAACTTTACGCTACGAGAAAAAATAAATACGCCGTCAGAGTTCTACGGTACTTGGTACGAAGTACATTACATAGCGCGGTAGAGTCGAACCTTATAATTTATTACAACGCTTATTGTGTTGTAAATATTATAAATTCCGATTTTTTTAATATTTATTTTCATTTCATCGGTTTGCTGTTTAATATTTAACTATGTGTTAGGACATAATTTATGAGAATCGCTTTTATTAAATTGCTATTTTAGTGTAATTAATCCATCATTATGCAAATGAGAGAACAAAGACAATTTTATTATGTATAATGAAGTAATTCACATTAATTTAAAACTCATGCCAACATATACAAAATAATTTAACTTGTAAATAATTTTGTGTATGTTGGCATAAGTAGAGATATTACGAATTTTTAAAATAAGGCAATATTTTTTTATGTAATTTTAATATAAATTTAATAGTAATTAATAGTTTCTAATACCATCTTTTTTTTATATCATCTTATATGTGCTTCGTATACATATAAGGGTTGCAGAAAAGAAGAACATTTTTAATTGAACTTTTTAATTTTTCTTCAAACAATTAAGATATTTTTTTTATACCACGAAGGTTGCAAACAAGCAGTTCATCTGATGGTAAACGGTCACTGTAACCTATGTACGCCTGCAAAATTAGGGGTGTCACGTGTGCGTTGCGACCCCGAAGAAACCTTAATATACTCTTTTTAAATCACGCTATACTGCAATGTCTAGGAAAAACTTCGGCAGGCAAGGTATTCCACAGCCTGAGCGTTCGCGGCACTAACCTCTTAAATCAGATTGGGTTCCTGCATTTTTACAAATTATGTATGTCAGTTAAATTAATCATTGCCAAAATACTATTACTATATTGTGTTATTAAATAATATTGTATATTAATTCAATTTTGATACAATATTACTAACCCTGTACAATATATAAAAACAGTATATAGCTTATGGTATATGCATTAACTAAACGCAGTCGCGAAAAAAAAAATACAGCCACTTACGCGCTAACCCATCATTGGATCTAAATGCACCGTGCGTATTCCATAGTTTTAGAACATTACGCACGACTATCGTGTAGGGCCATTTAATCAAAATGCGTATCTGTGATAGCGAAGTGGCTGGAGCGCCCTAGGCGTAATACCAGCTAGTACACGAATGCGTCTGTCGCGTGGTTACTCGCTATTAGCCATGTCGGCCGCTTTGCTACTAGTCGTCTGAATCCTATAAATTACACGAATTATACAGCGTGGCGGTGTTCGCGAGCACGTGATATATTGTGGTATGGCAACCTCGTCGAAGAGGCTCCGGCGAATGTCAGCGCGGCACCCGACGCGAAATTATACACCCAACCGCGATGTTTGCGCCCGCCGTCCCTAATATAGGTGGTACACGAACGGCGAGGTTTATTTGCGATTGCTATTTAGCAAATGATAGCCTTCTAGATAACCGCCAAAGTTATTGCTGGTAACCTAGCGATATTTACAAGGAAAGCATCGTGCAACGTTTGTTTTGATGACAATCAGAATCTGTCTTTGTCTACGGATGTGGTATTATAATTTGTATTGCGTGTATCCCAAGCTAAAACTGAATGCGATACCGCTGTTGTGTAAAGGTACAAATATTAAATGACGTATTAAATAACTATATACAAGATGAATACTACACAGTGTTTTTAGTTTGTGCAATTTATTTTAGTCGGCAATTTTCTGACTCCGAGCGGTTTTAACACGCGAAATCGATGCGGTTATTAAAAATGACAATAAATCCATCGAACGACGGGATAATTACGGCTGAGGACTATTGGAAATGTCTCGTGTGCACACGCCGAAAGACTTCAAAGTGCTTGCCTGCATTTCTGTTGCCATTAAATCGGCAGCAATGTGTATGTAGATCAATTATAACTTGTATTGCAGATTAAATCGGACTTAATATTATTTGAGGTAAGGATTAATTGTTTCGATTAATATTTGTTTTGAATTATTTAAGCTAATTAAAATTGTTATAGTTGTGTTTTTATTATAGGATAAGGGTGCCATCAAGTGTTTGGTCTAATAGTAAGTGATTAATTAAGTACAGCAATCATGGATATCAGCGATATCAGAAATATAGCTAATGATATAGAAGACATTAATTTTAATTTAATTTTATGGCATAGCATTTATGACCTTTTTAGCTCATCAGTGCCTATGCTAAGTACTTAGACACAGGGTTAAATAAAATAGTCAATTATTTACTTTGCGATTTAAGTAAGGTATTGCTACACTAAATAAAAACAGGTTAGTTGGTCTTTAAAATCTATAAAAAACGTATCCATAATAGAGTTAAAAAAACCTGGTTTAAGATATTTATTTTGTCAAAGAGATATAATTTAATCGAGAATTTATAAAATTTTACAAATACAAGTGTTGATAGAACAGTAGTTAAGTACATTTCATAAAGCAAATACAAAAACTAATTTAATTTTTAAGGTAAAAATTTATAGTAAATATGTTTCATTTAATTTTTTTATAATAATCTTTGTTTAAAAAGTGATTATTACCGATTGCTCCGCTCATAAAATTGGTCATCGATCGTATCGGACACGCTAAATACGCGGAGATAATTAAACGAGAGGTAGTAAGCAGTCAAGGAGTTTATTATATTTTTAATTAATGGCTTCATATGGTCCAGGCGTTAGGCATAAGGCGTTAATCCTACCTCTGCGCCATGGATAATTGCTTGTTTGCTACTGTATGTCGACATAAAATTTAAATTGTCTTCTAAGAAATTACTGTAAGTGTATGATAGATTTTTATGACTTTTCGAATTTCGGTTTACTCACATATAGTAGTATTAAATGCAAAATACAACAGGTGTCTCCAAACTAATAGGTACCTAAATTTACTACAAATTAGTCTCTCCCAAAAATATTATCAGGAACCTAGATATCTGTTTTATTTAGAAAAACATTCAATAAAACTTTTATAATAAAAGATTGTATTAAAATTATTGTCGTATACACATTAAATTATTTATGACTGATTTTTATGAAACACGCCTTAACTTTATAATTTATTTTTTAATATACTTTAAGTGGTGCAATAAAGAGTAAATAATTAAATACTTATAATTCCTTAAATGTACTTTGTAAAGTCAATGTTTAAGGTATTCTTAATAAACGATTTGGCATAGTATTCAATAATTAATTAATAACACTGTAAAGAGCCATCTATTAATAGTTTTGTAAAACCATAAAACATAACGGTCCACAACCACTTCCACCCCTCGTTTTCATCCCCTACTAATAAATATAGCGCCATCTGGAGAATCAACGCTGAACGTATATTACGTAAGGCAACTTTATATCGATTTTAGTACCGCTACTTAAGGGTAGCAGGTAGATGGCGTAACGAAGCTCAAATTAAGGGTTGGTAAAGTCGATTAATGCTAGTCGATTAATCTATTACAAAATTTTCTTAATACCCAGTAATTATTATTATAATTACTAGGCTATTGCGTAGAGATTAAAATAATTTCAATAATTTAACATTCTCAAGTTCATTGAAATAAAATTGTTATTAACTATATATTTATAAATGTTGAAATTATTACATTGTTGTATGGTAAAAGATTAATGTAACATATTTATGAATAAATAAGTTTTTTCAGTGTCGATGTTATTTCAAATTATCCGTTATATTTAAATAAAAATACTGACACGAGAATAATATAGATTATTTTAATTTAATCAATAATATTAATTTTCTATTCAATTAAAATAAAGTACATTAATAATTATATAATATTTTTTCAGAGTTAATTAGTAATAGGCCGTCCCTTCAGATTTCCCGATAACGATCTGCCCTAGAGATTGGTCACAACAACGTCACATGGCAATATTCGAGATTGTCAAACGCCGCGCACCTGCTTGCAACCTGACATTTTGAAATGTGGGTATTTAGGAAAATTACTGAACATTGGATTCATTAGAATATTTATTATTATTTCACCTCTTATACTAATTATTAATTTCATTAAAACCAGAATACACTATGTGATAAAAGATCTTATGAACAACTAGTTTACGTGCATTCAGCAGTTGCTTTTTATTTATATAGATTATACGAAATAAAGCATAATAATGTTTGTATCAGCTGTTAACTGTCCACTACTGAACATAGCCTTCCCCATACGTGGGGATTTGCCAGTCGTTGCCACGTTTAGCAAGCTGGTTGGCAACTGCAGTTTGGCTTTTGGTGATATTTTAAGAGGGACGCTGCTGTCGATCTCTCCACATTTAGTTCCCTTAGTCGCCTCGTACGTCACCCACGGAGGTGAAGGAAGAGGTGGCCTATTCTATGCCGGAATCTACAATGCTAACATAATAATTATTTATTATTTATTAAATTAGGCAGTTTAGTGTGATTCAATATGTACGTATTTCTGCGAAAAACATTGTTTTTCAGTTTTATTGAAGAAGAATGTTGATCAACAATGTCAACTAAGTGTTCGGTGAAGGCTCCAAAAACGAACGAATAATTAAGGCCTAACTTGCAGAGTAAGTTCCTGCTTTTAATTATTTAAAACTGTACTTTATCAATTGCATTAATTAAGATAAAAGTTCATTAACATCGAAATCATTAAACTTTTATACCCTTTTGCATTTAATATACTTATATGGTGCTATCTTGAGATCTGTTTCTGTTTTCATTAGGCTTAGCTAATTTATTTATTGAATTTAAACATAATACACTTAAACAATGTAAAAAGTAGACCTAATATCATGTATCTAATTCATATTGTTGATTGAAGATACAAAAACTCCTAATGTTAGTACTGGGCACTGACACTAAAGACATGTTTACAATACCTAGGATTACACTGCCTAAGTTAGTTCCTAGGAAAGAAAATAATTGAGAAGAGTTTCTGCGAATTCCATTTTGCTATACAGTTATGCTTGTAGGTGAGAATTACTATTCTACGTCAAGTCCACAATGTGGGTGTGAATTCTAGTAATACAAAAAAATTATAGCTTACTAACTTTAATATTTTAAGACATATTTCTTTCTTTTAAGTACACAGATATCAAGTACAGCTAGAGAACAGGTAAAGTGACTCGCCTCAGCATGCAATTCGAGTTACCTGTACACCACACCTGCCAACTTGACGCGTGCCTTTACGGAGATGTTCTATTATCAATACAGGAATATGTGATGTATAGAGGCAATAAATAGTTTAATTAATAATTTTAATGAACATTTAAACCAGTTAAACTCTAACATATTTTAAGCTCTTGGCAAAAATAATAATATCTTCTCTCTAAATATTCATTTCCCTAGATAGTTTTTAATTATTAAGTAAAAAAAATTTATCATACAAATAACATTTGTTTGCCTACATTACCATAAGTTTCTAAATTTATTCAAGAGAAAGTTATAATGTTCTCAATTAGAACAATAAATTTGTGATGAAGTAATTATAGACACTTTAAAGGCATTAAAACAATTTAAAATACAAATTAAAAAATCTGACCCCAATCGTGACATAATTGATTATAGAAGATGGGGCCAATACGAAAGAAAATTATGTCTATTGCATCAAAATCGGTGCAAATTTGGGGTTCACAAAAAAAAATATTTAAATTGAGAATCTCCTCCTGAACAGTCGTTTGAAAATATTGAGTAATTTTTAGAATAATAATCATACGTATCTAATAATAACAATGACACAAATTACAAATAACACCTGCTTTGATTACACCTTAGACTTTCCTTATAATATATTAATAAAAAGCACATATCAACTTGACGCCAAGAAAATTATATAGGGATACTTAAACAAAACTATTGTAAATAACTGCTTTAACCACTCCTACCTCTACTATATTAACATAAGAAAAGAATATAGATAACCTACTATTATCACATTGGCGTGGCGATTGCATATACAAATTTATTTAAAATAATTTAAATTTAAAATTTATTGTAAATAGGTATATTAAGTGAAGTCACTATTTTATCTATCCATTCACTAGATTAGATATAAAAAAGTACCACAAAAAACATTCCCACTCTCAATTTTAACTACCTATTGCAAATTCTTCACTAGATAGAGTGAATATACCTATTATTGCATGCTACTACACCTGTCAACTTGACGCCTACACATTATGTTAGAAACAAATGGACGCCTTTAGTACATCTACCTGTTAGGAACTCATGCTACTGCTCTCAAGACTAGTATAGATACTTATTGTCATAGAGTTCCTAAAGTTTTGAAATAATCCCTGTTTAGAATTTAGGAATATAAATTATTTTACTGTGCTGATATGTGTGACTTGATTATCCACTTTAAAACTATTATTGCGTTGTTACGCGCAGTTAAAACAAGAGATAAAATCTTAGACGTGTGCAGTTTTTTGTTAAAGACAATGATTAATATTGCAATAAAAAAAAAATATTAAAGCTTATTATGGTGAACAAAAATTCAAGACATTAATAAAACAATATCGTCGCTGATACGTTTACAGCACCTATTCTCTTTAACGACTTCTAAATAGACGATGCGAACAGATCCCGTCTTCCGAACAAGGTAATGGACGGGATAATTACGCGCAACGACGTGCAACAATAGCGGCGCGAGCTTACCGCTCTATGGCATAATAAGCGCCGGCATATTTTGATCAGAGCGCTACAAGTAGCAGGGGAGCGAGGCAAGGCGGCCCGTGCGTTTGCGCGCGCGCCGGGCACGCGCCCCACCGCCTCGCCAAGTGGCCCGCCGCCGCCCGCCGCCCGCCGGCGCTCGCGCTACTTAGCGTCGGGGGTGCACGCCACCTCCGCCAATCCACCGGCGACCTCCGCGCGGCTCGCACTTGTGTGCTCTCGATACAATCCCGACAAGTTTACGTCCGCGATGCCGATGACGGCCATTCACGGTTATCAAAATCTCGGTGTAGATCAGAAGCTGGTACACCTACAATCTCCTGCACCTCGAAGGCTAGCACCTGCACCTGTCGATACATCTCGATGCAAAAAAAAATCATATCTTCATCAACCATATCCAGCACAACCAGCTTCAGTAGCAAGAAGAAATGCCAGGGAGCGGAATAGAGTAAAGCAAGTAAACAACGGATTTGCAGCACTCCGTCAACACATACCATCGGCAGTTACAGCAGCACTGGCTGGAGGTAGGGGATCATCTAGAAAGTTGAGCAAAGTGGATACATTAAGACTGGCTGTGGAATATATTAAAAGCTTAAAACGTTTATTAGAGGAAAATGAAGAAGGATGCTCAGACACTCAAATAGGATTAGGTTTAGCAACAAATGGACCACAAACACCTCCATCTTCAGAAGAGTCACATTCACCAGCACCGTCTTTAGTGTCAGAAAGTTCAGCAGGCCCAAGTTATCATGATGCGTATGATTCCTATGAACCTATGAGTCCGGAAGATGAAGAACTCCTCGATGTTATATCATGGTGGCAGCAACAGTGAATAAAGGTAAGCATTCTATTTTTGTATTTATATATGTATAATTTGAGATTATAGTGAACGACATTAATTTTATGAATAAGGCCTTAAAATATGTTTATACAAAACTAATCTTCAGAGCTTTGATAATGATATTCTTATCACTATGTTGATTTTTGTCGCGGCGTTTGTTGATTTATTGATATCGTCAAATTATTAGTTTAAACTCAGCCAACAGTGGAATTACATTAAGTTTTTATTCCTTAGAATCAGATATTTTTAAAATATTTATTACGCATACTTTATCATATGTTTGATAGAAGTACGAGTATTAGCTAAAATGTCAGGAATGTCGAAACTTCAAAGGTCTCTTTATATCAGGCTCAAGATTTTTTTCTTATAGGATTCATTAGTCACGGTTACCTACCGGCTCGATTTTGAATCGTACCATTATATTGCACAACTTCAATAGAGATTCACAATTTTCGTCCTGGCAAGCAAAAAGTAAACACATAAATTCCATTATGGTTGCGCATTGATCCATCGGATAGACTTTATCTGTTCTTTGTAAAATTAGGACGACACAATAGCATGTCTCATACAATAGCGAATCTTAAAATATGTCGTCCATAAAAGGTCGTGGGTAGGTAGAATTTTTTAGGATTATAGAAAAATATTTGCCTATGGTGTTTTATAGGATAGAAAGCACCCGCATTCTGTCTACATATTTGCGTCAATAGTGAGCAGCAATTACTTCTAACAATCTTGTGGTTCGCCCCGCATGTAGTGGGAAAATTGCACATAAAAAGGTGGTCTATTTTAATAATAAGACGATGTAGGAGATTCCTTAAATCTATTACAAGTGGAAACAGGTTTAGTCAAGGAACATATTCTTAAAAATTAAGATGGCACATCCGGTCAACATTTCTAAATCGCCATATGGGGCAATTTTATGGACGTAGTAAACTACTGAAACCGCATCTAATCTTAAATAGAAATGGCAAAAAATATTTAGGACTTCTTTGTTGACTATTAATTTATTTTGCCGGAAGACGAAATCTCAAGAGGAAATAGAAGGGCGGTGAGCGAAGCACACGTGTTACAATATTTGCTAAGCTCTGAACAAACATCTGTTGATACCTTAGTATTCATGGGAATCGAAGAGCGTCATACGGCAGCCTATACAGATATGGCTTGCGTGTTTTCCTGTATTATATTTATCTTTATCAAAGGCCTGGCACTTGATTACTTTTATTTAAAATGGGAATTTCAAACATTTAAAATAAACGTTGTTTTTTTCTTGTTCCCAGGAACCGTGCATTACGGTGATCAAAGTGCGGCCATTGGGCGGCTTGTGAAAAAAGCAAGTATTCCTCCAGAGGAGTTCGAGCGATGGAGCGCGAGGGACTCTGAGAGAACCTCTAATTAAGCGTAATCAGTATATTCCTAATGAGAGGGGATAATGGTGGACTATAACGACCTCATCGATGCATTCCGCCGACAGAACATCGAACGAATACCCTTAACTGCATTTCATACATCGATGGGATAGTACGACAAAGACTGAATCTTTTATTTGTTCCATTTATGCATTTAGTATTATGATAAGTGATTCACATCGCTGTGCCTTATTGTAAGCCTCACCTACGTAAATACGATAGCTTCCAGTTAAAGCATTAAGTATTAAATATAGTTTATAATTGTTATCTAGTCATTAATAATAAGTTTACATAATTTTAATAGGTCAGTAAAATAAGATTGTGACTTAGTGTAAGTTGTTACCTTACGGTAAGACATCTTATGAAAGTTCATAATTGTTATAAAATATAGTTTGGAAATCTTCAGACAAAGACTTTTAGTGTACATAGATATATTAGCACCCTAAGGCAGATTCCTAATATTTTAAGATTTTTTTTTATTGAAAGAACAGTTTATGATGAAAACAAAAGAAACTATCCAGTTTCAGACATTCGATTGTTTCATGAAATAAATAAAATATTTTGAAGTATAAAGTTATATTGATTTATTTCACCTCACAAATTATTTACTTAATCTTACTATCGACAAATTAAAACTCTTGCCAAAATTGACTGAAGAAGTAAAGATATTTTTTTTTTGGTTTTACATTATGATATAAAAAAAATCAAATATCTTATAAAAACATTAATGTCATAAAAAATAACTATGCCGGTGTAGGTATATAACAGGTAAGGTATCTGTACATTTACCATACATTTTACTTTTATTATGTGAGTATGTTTTTATTCGTAAAATATGCGCATGAATCTATTCTTTGTACAACTTAAATGCTTTTAGTCCTTAAATGCGATAAAAGTTGAGAAATGATACATATTATAGATTTTATTATTGTAATAAACAATAAATACTAGATAAAGTGTCAAGAACTAAGATAGAGCTCAAATAGGAATGATTTTAATACTGATATAACTTTAATTTTAATTAAAGCGTAGATTTAAGTAATTAAAATCAAGACCTTGCTCTTTAACTGAGTCGTCATTTGCTCGGTGGTTTCTGATGATTTAAATATCTGATATTATTGATTTAAAAAAAATCATTTACATTTTATATTTCGATTTTTATTTTGAAAGGTATATATACTATAGGAACTATTGGAAGAAACTGTGAGAGACACTCAGTAGTGGAATAATGTGTATTAATAAAGAAATAGGCACTTTTAACCTACTATTTTCAATTTTGTCTAATATGTTATATAAACAGCGTGTGTAAGTATAGCTCGTTTAGTATTTTAATTACGTAGTATAAAAATAAAGCTCAAATTACATCATTTCTGCACAAACATTTAAATGTTTTTGTCAATACATCTTATAGGCAGCTTAATTATTTCGTTAATCATATATATTTAGCAGAGTAATAAATATGCTTATTATATTAAAACTTATATGTATGTTTACTACTGACAAAGTGATTTCTAATCCCACAGATTTATTTTTGAAAATATTTATTTTATCTGACTTTACACTAAACCTATTAAATTAATCAAAATCTATAAAATATCCGCTTTATTTAAAAGATACTATCGTAAATGTAACTATCTATGTATATCATCGCAGTACATCGACTTTACGATAACATAATAAACAAATCATTATACAGGTTTGCCGTCAAAGAGATTTTATAAAACTCTAAATAGTTGATTATAATTCCCTTACGATAGGTATCCAATTATTATTACATATGACTACCTAATTTAAAGTATCTGTAACTAAAACATAGTTTATAATACTCCTTGATTATTATAAACTTTTGTATCATTACAGATTTTTCTAAATCTCTTTTATTAAAATTTGTTTTAAAATAGTTTCGGAATAGCAATACCTACACAGAAGATAGTTGCAATAAATACAAAAGTATGAAACTAGTAATACTGGTTTTTGGTAAAATGTATTTAACAATCACATTCAATGGTTGAGACGTTGCAAAATTAAAATAACAAAAGGTTTTCTTTCCACACGTGCCTCAGATCACGTTACATTTTGCAAAGAAAATAATAAAACGCGAATCACAGAATGGGGGTCTAAACACACATGTAGTGTTTAATTTTAAAAGACAATTCGTGATGCAACCGGATCACGTTCGCCGCCCATCGAAATCAAAATAGCAATAGTAATTTGTGATAATGGTGCTGAAGGGAAGCCTCTGCGATTATGGGTGGATGTTGTTGGATATTAATTGTTCGAACTTGTTTCTAAGGAACGGGATCTACTAGATGCCACGGAAACGTATGGTACTCTGAACGCACCTGTGGATTCGCGAATCGTTTTGTCGGTACACAGTTAATTTTCTTTACATTAATTATCGGTTACTATGTAAGTCTGCATCCCGTAATTGCTCCTCATTATATTGTCCGTTGTTACAATTACCTATGTTGGTTTACTATTTTCTATGTTACTATGTCATCGTTTGATTTATATAAAAATTTATGGGATGTTTAATCTTTCTATTAATTTTATTACAAGTACCTAATCATTAACTTTATTTCACCAATCCAGTAGCTTCACCCATGTTTTTGAATAAGATAGTCTTGCCACAAAGACATTATAATTAAATAATATTAAAAAGAAATATATAGGTACAGACATAGTAAATATAATACATATATACAACTACAGACGTCGTATGTATCTCAATTAAAAAAAAAAACTATTCCATTATTTATTTTAAATAAAAGTTATTTATAGACAGCAACACCAGAGTGGGATAATTTCTTTCGAAAATGTTTACGTCGATTCTCTGAAATTTTTTCAACATAAATTGTAATTCGAATTTTAGCTGGTGTCAATTAAGCTCTATTGAGTCTAATTTAAAGCCATAAGCTGGCACGCAATGTATGAGTAGGTGCATATGGCATCTATTTGAATCTATGAAATGAATATTCCTAAATTTACTCTAGTCTGGGTGATCTGGGTTGAGCCCTAACCTAGACGGTCGTTCTCTGATTTATCTTAATTCAGGATATTTTAGCTTAATAATCAGATAATTGATGTTATATTATAACAAGTAAAATGTATTATTTTAATAATAATATATAATCAAATTAAAAAAGCATATTAAATATAAATACATTCACGTCAAAATTAAAGGCTGTGTAATTACATTTAAAATTATTTCATTAGGTATTTATGTGACAAATAGATCAATCATCTATAAATGAATATGCTCATCCTAGTACATTTATAACTTAAATAAGTAATAAGTAATGTAAATAAAATTATTACTTAATATGATGTTAGAGAATAGAATTTTCTCTTCTCTCTTTTCATTTAAGAGCTTCCTCTTGTCGGTGCAACTAATTCATGCATCTTCTTCCAGCCAGCTCTATCCCAGGCCATATCCTTGATCTCCCTATACGATATGACATCTAGTGTTTCTTTTATCTGTCCCATGTAGTTATTTCTCGGTCTTCCTCTTCCTCTTTTTTTTTTCTACATGATGTAAATTTTTTTATCCTTATTTATTACCTAATTGTGTATTATAATAATAAATACACAGTAATTTACTCATAGTTGAAAGTAGTAAACATAAATATTAGTTTAAAATTATTGTGCAAATATGCGTGTTATCTTTAAAAATTTATTAAAGAAACCATAGCTTAATTAAAATAATTCCCACCTTGCTTGGATAGACAATAAACCCTTTCAACTTCCCCACAAATCCTGATTACAAAATACCGTTTCTAGGAACCTGTTTCTATAATATAATCCAATTATAAAAAAGAAACTCAGTGGCGCCGACTATCCTTAATTAGCTATAAAAGAACCGAATTTTTGCGACAGTATCCAGGTAAAAATGAAGTAGGATTCGCAGGTGCGTAAAATAACGCTCACGCATTCTAATAAACCCTAATGCTTCTAATTCGAACATTTTCTGCGAATCCGCTAACATTCGTTATACTAGACGTAATAAAACAATAGCTATCATTATAATTCGAGGGGAAGAGTCCAACATTCCGCACCATTAAGGAACGTGTGCATATTTCCAACTAGAAGAGGCGCGTTCATCGTCTAATAATTATATCATTTAGATATAATCTGTGCGGCTCAACTTCAAATTATCATTTCTAAGAACCTGTAGTAATAATCATATTAGTACTTATGTTAAAGTTTTAACTGATTACAGACCATACGTTGATTGTTGGAAAATCTCAGAGCACGTGGAAAGATTAAAAAAATATTATTTTTTAGAGATTTTATTAATATTTTTAACTTTAATGGAACTTTGCATGATAGTAACAAAGAAGTCGTTTTAAATACGATTTGATAGTGACATAATACAGTTGTAATAGCTTCGGATTGTGATACAGTTGTAATAGCTTCGGATTGTGATTATTAATTCGAAGTAATTTTCAAACGGCTTTATATCAATGGAAGTACCCACTTCGGTTGTATTTTTTTTTTTATGTTTGTTACCACATAACTCCGTCATTTCTAAACCAATTTGGAAAATTATTTTGTAATCTGGAAGAATATACAAATTGGTCGCATGGAAATTTTATCATATACGATAGAAAAGAGGATAGATACCTACACTAGAAAAAACTATTTTATAAATGAAAGTTAAGAAATATTGGTGGCGAACCGTCAAAATGAATCTATAGTTATTCGCACTAATTTACTATTGATCTTATGTAAGGATAGTATAATTCAATTAATACAGTATTATGTTTATGTAGTAATGCAGTATAGTTCAACCAAATTTTGCGTCAATCATACGCGGGCGTTGCGACGCCCGCGACGCGTGCCTGTTCGGCTCCGGTCGTGCGTTTACGAGGCACGCGACCGGCGCGCGCGCAGCTGCCGCTGGTGACCGCTCGCTCAGAACCGATCGTGGAGGGAAAAAGCTCGAATTAATGGGTTTACCATTTTTACTTACCTGACGGTTGCAGTGTTATACTTTATTCGTTAAATCATGGAAAGTATTTCTGTATTTTTTTTTTGTTAGAAGTCTAAGGTAAACAACAAAAGTTAGAAGAAATACATCACATTAGTTTTTCCGCAAAATTGTATATAACAACCATATAATTACACTTGTAGATTTTTTATCAAAAAATATTACTAGAACAATTAGAAAGTAATAACTTTTTATAAATATATATTATTATTACTTTTCGTGTATATGTTATAAATAATATACATATATATTATTTATATTTTATATATACTTGAAGTCCTACACTAGTTTCCCTCTAAAAATATAATTATATATTGAAAAATAAAAAAAATATATTACAAATGTTGTAGCAAATAAACATACGGTATTGACCTAGTGGTAAAAAAACATTTTTTTTACACAATTAGAATGTCAAACAAGCTTACGGGGCCGTGGGCACCTGATGGAAAATGGAAACCGTCACCTATAGACATGAGCAATACTATGGACATAACAGAGTAAACTGTTTCGCCCATGATACCCCCATGCGTTGCCATTCCTGAGGACTCAGATATTATTCCTCTGTACCCTGTAAATTCACGCCATATCCCTGCACCAAAATACAGACATAAAAATGAAAATTTGAGATCCTCCATCTTTGAAAGTCGCATTATAACATATAAATTATTTCTCGTATCTCCAAAATCACTCATCACTAGACTATGTATGTATGTGTATATATAAATATACAATTCAATAAGATATAATTAGTTATTTATAAACTTAAATTTGTCTGTCTGGTTCTTCTGTTTGTAAATTATGACATTGCTACTGGCTAACATAGTTGCTTCTTTCCACTTTGGGTTTGTTGGATGAAAACTTTTGTAGAGTTAACCTGAGCTTTATACATTTGCTTACATAATGTTGTTTACTTACATTTGCTTGAGTAATGCGTATTAGTTGTAAAAACAGTTTTTAATAACAGTTTAGGGAGGTAGTTATCAGGTAACATAATACACAAAAAATACAGAGTTATTGAGAACCTACTCTTTTCGAAGAAAATATAACTTCCAGTTTATTTCTACTTAAGTAATAAAACAAACACACAGATGGTGTACACACACAGAAAAATGAAACATCAATTTCACATGCCCCGTGAGTGCAGTCTCAAGGGCCCTTGTCCTTGACTACCAGTGTAATGTTGCCGCCAATCACCGTGTGACCTAAATCTCTGGTTGCAACAGGCGCATGCGCGGCTATTTATGAATTTCGAACATGCACAAGTGTTTACAAATAACTTGTTTTGCAAAATACTTCTCAAAATAGTACTATATCTAGTTTTCTCACACGATTTTTTTATTTGTTAAATATGGATATTGCAGTCTATACACTATTATAGTATAGACTGGCGGGGTAAGGTACTAATGAGGAATGATAAGTGAGAATGAAGACAAGTCAGTTGGCCCATTGTGATGTTATCACTAGGGCGCCTTTCAACGACATCACGAGATCTTAATTTTTTATAGGTTTTTTCTTTACAACACAGGGGGCAAACGAGCATACGGCTCACCTGATGGTGAGTGACTACCGCCGCCCATGATCACCCACAACACCAGTGGCATTGCAGGTATGCTGCCGGCCTTTTAAAAATGAATATACTCTTTTCTTGAAGGTGAAAATGAAATCTTAACCTCCATCAGTATACTCTGACATGGCATCAGTGAGAGATCATTATCGTCATCATATAAGCCGTTAAGTGTCCACTACTGAACATAAGAGTAGTTTTGCCAGTAGTTGCCACAGTTAGTAGATGAATTGGCAACCGCAGTTTGGTATTAGTGATGATTAAAAAGGGACGCTGCTGCTCATTCCTCGGCCATTAAGTTCCCTTAGTTGCTTCTTATGACACCTAAGGGAAAGGAAGAAGTAAAAGATGATAAGTGAGAGTGAAAGTAGATCCGTTGGCTACCGTGACAAATTTCATAAAAATTAATCAGCAGGAGGAACCACACGGAGGTCGGTCTTGTTAGAGTATATTGCTACCAATTAGATCCCATTACTTACATTACAATCCTTTCCCCCCAGAAAATCCTATTTCTCGTTTATTGATATTGTGATGAACGTAACATCCAATTTTTTATCGCATGCCTATCTCCTAAAATAATTGTAATCTATCGAAACAACATTTCTGATTATCCCGATGGATAATAACTGATTGAAAAAGCTACTTGAATTAAGTTTCCTTTTTATAACATTTTTCTTGGGCAATAAAATTATTTAAATAAATAAGAAGCTATCCTTTTGTTGTCATTACAATTATTTTTCTATATTAACTGTATTTTCGGTCACCGGAAAAATTAAAATTATCACAATGTTTTCGTTTTCTCGAGTATTTGAATTCACGAGCTTTGTGATCTATAAATGGAGGTAGTAAACAGGTAGGACCACGGCCCTCTCTCATGAGAGGCGACTGTTTAATTAATCCACAAGTAGATAATATAATAAATTCTCAGCCCGCAATAAAACACATTAATAGCCTTTAATGAATTGGCCTCGCTAACAGGTAGTAGATGTTTCCAAAATGTTTCAAATATCTCCACGGAATACCTATAAAAATAACAATTATGTCGTTGAAGAAGCAACGCGACGGTATGTTGACTTTTGAGACAGCATTAAAACTTTGCATTTAATAGTCACCCAAATATTTAGGTCAGATACCTTAAATTCTTTTTTTGTCATATAGCGGCACCTTCTGTTTTTTCTTTTTTTTTCATACACTTTTTATAATAATTTACGAGACACATTTATCTACTGTAATCTTGTATTGGTCACATCCAATGCAATTTCAAATATGTTAAATTTTTAAACGTTTATCTGCACTTTAAAAAATGATTCTCATAATTTTGAAGCAAATGGTTGGTGCTATAGAACTTCTATAAGTTATACTTACCTGAGAACTACAAACCTAGAGAGTAATCCTTTTATAAAAATAAGTTTATATATATTTAGGACATATTCTTCTATATCAGATTGTCTATTTTATTTTTATTCTTATTAAAATTTGTATAGTAGCTAGTAATGGCTTGATTTGTTTTTATTAATTAAATCTGTCTACAAATGACAATAAAAAATAAATTATTAGTTTTAATCGCTTACATAAAGTAATCCTTATTATTTTTTAAGAACATTAACTAACATAAAATTTTAAAGTTTTGCTTTAAAATTCTAGTAAAACTTTAAATTTGTATGTGTTCGAAATGCGAAATAATAAAAAAAAATTAAAAACGGTCTGAAGCACGAGTATATTAACTGTAAAAGCTGCCATACATCAGCAACAGTTACTAATGATAAAAAAATCCTACAGTACCATCTCTAACCATTTTTCTAGTCATTTGTGTTACCGGCTCGACTCAAAGGGACGGCGTGTCGCGCTACTCAAATAATTAGAGTCGATACCGCCACTGGCTCAATCGAATTAAACCACATAAAAATTGCCGAGAGCACGCACTGCCTACAAAAACATACACTATTACTCCTGTGATATATTTATAGCTCAGTGTATACTCGATAATCATTTATAGGTTCTCGTTACCATTAAAGACATACAGAATTCAAAAAATTATAATCTGAAACGACAGTAACCGGATTTTGTCGCGAAATGCGTTTGATATTTCATATTGACGTCTTTATTCTAAATCGTTTTTGGTTCAAAAGAAGGGTCTTCATCGTAATGGATACTTGATGCGTCTTCAATACTATAAAGTTCATTGACCACACCCAGGTGCCTGACAGTAAATATAATTTAGTTATCAATAACCAGAAAAGATTCCTTTCCGTTGATGTTAGTTAACACTATTGAACTGACCTTTCATAATAGAGTCTACATTACATTCGATTTCAATAACCACAATCAAGTTAATTTGACTATATATATAATTGAAACTTGACAGCTGTCCAGTATTTTGATAACTGGATCAGATATTTGTATATAGTGTATAATAACATTAATACAAATATATTTTATTTCGCAAAAACAAAACAAACAACTGGCAAATTTAATATTTATATTCACTTGTAATATCACTATACTTATTTGAAAACAAATATAGTGCTAAAATTAGACGATGAGATACTACACTACATAGATACATAACATTTAAAATGTTTAAATAAAGAATTCCAAGTCTCTATACGAAGACAAAGTGTCTGCAAGTAGATTTTATTATACAAGAAGCTAAATATATGTACATCTGTAGCAAAAAAGAACTCCCGAAATTAGTTTGATTCGGTACGCATACAAAAAAACAATAAAGTATCCTTTTTTGGTAGTCGTGTAAAAATATTACAGCAGTAATTAATATTCGTAATGCAAATCTGATAGAGTATGCAGGAGAACCTCTCAGTACCTAGCGGTCACATGTCATCCACTTGTTTCGTTTTAATGAATGTGTATTCAAAAAACAGCTTCACCGCCGGTGGTCTGGAACTGTCACGGGCCTTGATGAGAACGATCCCGTCGTTATGCAACCGAACTGAATTAGATCACATAGGAAACACTAGTAGAAAATGATATTGCACGAGTCTATCTGCATACGTGCATGATGAAATAATTTTGCTTTCTGTATTTGACTGACTTATTATCTTACAACCAACTTTAAAGAGAAAGAAATTTACTACGTCTATCTTTTTTTGCGTACCCCGCGATATATAATTTGGAATCCATTTTTATGATTCTATTTGTAATCGCAAGGAACTAGAAATTAGTATGAAAGCAATACAAATATTGAGAAGTCGATGTTTTGTGGACCAAACTCTAAAGTTTGTGGCAATTCGGGCCATGAAATGATATCGAAATCAGTCTTTGTCAATGCTGACGATTTTAATGTTAGCTTTTTTCACGTATTAATAAAATATTAAAAATATTTGATTCTATATTCGAAAAAGTTTTCAATATCGTTGTTAATCATACACAAGTAGATAAGAAGGGCAATAAATAAATGTAATTGGAGACTTACCATATACTACTCGTAGTTAGCTTTACAAAATGATATGTCAATAAAGTAAAAATAAAAAGGTTATAAAATCAACTAAGATAAACTCAAGTAAAGAGATCTATCATTAATAGATGTGTAAGTTTACATACAAATACTAACATAAAAATGTATGTATGCAAATTACAATTTTCATTTGATTCGAAGCAATCAATTCGTTCGATACATTTCCAGTAGCCAATCTTCCCTTCACGGTAGATGTATTAAAACTGTGTAATTTATTCACTAATAATATTGAACCACAATGCTGAACAATCTAGAGTATTTACAGCGGGGTACTTAAATCGTATTAAACGTTAACGTGTTGGTATGGCCAAGTATTCATTACAGCCAGAACCGCCCAGGAGCTTGGTCATTCGCGATGAAATGCCCGATTATAAAGCGGAATCAGATACGAGGTAATCGTAGTGCAAGCCTTTCCGCAATCACGCAATCATATAAAATATCTGAGCTGCTTCATGTAGCCTTAAGGCGGCTTGAACAAGCAATACTTCCAGTCGTACTACTTTTGAAGTAGATTGAGAATAAGTTTTGTTGGAGGTTTGCGCTCTCAGATGATATATATGTATATATATATCATATATAGTAGTATTTTGATAATTAAAGTTCTAATTCTTTGAGTTTTTGGTTCAGTCTAGTTGACTGAATGAAAGTTACACTAATATACATTTTCAGCTTGTTTGCAAACATATATCGGTTATAAACACATAATGTTTCTAAATAAATATTTAGAAATACTATATATGTAAATCCATATATTAAATTGTAACAAAAAACAAAAATAATCTTTCTCAGGATGAGATATATAATAAATAATTATAACAGATGTACTAGTCATCAAGCTAACTACATTAATGATTAAACCCACTTATTAATCTAATTTTGGTAGAATAAAATAAATGAGTATTTTCGGAAAGAAAAGACATAGCATACCATAATTTACGAGTATATCTGATTATAAAATCTAATATAAATCTGCTACTACTTTTTTAAATTATTTAGAAATATTCTCATATTACTAATCACAGCTACTATCTTGATTAACTACTTTATAATCATGGAACGATCGAGCCACATTTATCTGATGCTAACGAACCGATTAATTGATCATCATAGATAAATCCATTCACAAACAAGTAACATTACAAAAATATCTGATTAAAAGTAATTTGTTAATGATAACTCCCAAAAAGTTATCGCTTAATAGTTAACTACGTTGCTCATTTTCATTTATAACTGTCTATTTTGTATTTAAAATTTGATAAAAACCCTCACATTTAACAAAGTATTTAGATACCGAAAAAGATATCCTAATTTAAAATCCAGTTTCCTTTATCTTTTCCTTTTCAAACATAGATAATATAATCTACTAAATACTCTTCGAATCTAAATAGAACAACAAAAAATATATTGAAATATTAGTTGAAATTCAAAGTTAAAGTTTTGTAATGGAGCAATGACTAAAAACAAGACGAAGAAGCAAAATAATATGCTGATAATGGAAATTCCGACTATAAGAATATTTATAATTGAAAAAAGGGATTTGATATTACTTAATAATACTTAGAAATATCAATGTCATTGACATTCAAATTTTAAGTGAGGTCAATAGCTCGGGGGTTTATTTCAACCGCATAATTTTTCTCACCAATTTTCTATTCGAATGAGCAAATCGAAGTATAGCACGAGTCAATGGTAGTGAACTGAGACATTATGGTATTATCGATCGTTAACCTTACTGTGTAATTGATTCAAAAACCAATCTTTCTTTTCAAACAAATTTTGTTTTTATAATATTGTTCAAATTCTAAAACAATTTAAATCATTATTTTTGCAATTTACAAGGTTAACTCTTTTGTTGAAACTGACCGTATGGTACCGGCATAGAGGCCACTCCTTCCTTTGGAGAGGTGACTAAATGCACTTATTTGTAGATGGATGGGGAGCAGCGTCCCTCTTAAAACATCTCTAAAAGCGTAATTGCAGTTGTCAACCCGCATGCCGAGCGTGACCACTACTGACAAAAACCCCCCTTATGGGGAAGGCTTATGTTCAAAAGTGAACAGTTAACAGCTGAAATAATGATGAAATGATGATTTCTTTGTTGGTCCTATATTAGCTTTGTCACAATCTTAAATCAGCAATAATTAGTAGTCTTGTAATAATCCTATTCCTATTATAAATATGAAAGTTTGTGAGGATGGATAAATATCTGTTACTTTTTTGAGCAATAATAACTACCGAATGGATTTGAAGAATGGAATTGAATGAAATTTGTTACACGAATAAGTTATATATATCCTAATTTAAAACAGGATATTTTATATAATGATTAATTCGAGTCAGATCATACCGAAATATAGTTAGTAATCAAATAAACATTGGAGATAAGTAGCCAAGCATTTATCGAAAGATAAGTAAAAAAGAAATTAAACTAAACGCTACAAAGTATAATGAAGGTTGGTTCTTTGAAAGTTAGTGTAGTAATCAGGGGTTGGGAATGAGATAAGGTGCGTAGTTCCGGCATTGAAAGAACCACCACGGCAACTTCTTGCCTCCTTTTGGTAATTGGATGAAATTTATGATGCTTTATAATGCAATATCCGTACATTTATGAACCATTAGTAGCTTACTCCTTTAATCTTATGCTTTATAGCACAAATTATACACAAATCATTCGATGGTACGTTAACAAAATTAAAAATAAAAACACAAATCATAACGTCGTTAACATTGCAGTCGTGGGGTTGCAAAATTCGATTAGATATACATTTACACCTGTATTTCTAGCATGATCATATACTTTTACAAAAATTTCAAATATATTAATATCTTAAAGTATTTGTAAAAGTATTTTCAAATTCAAATTTCGTATTAGATAATTCATTATTGCGAAGTGTTGAACAAAAATCTTCTTACATTTTTTTAGTAGATAATAAAACATCAGTGATTGGATAAAATATGTAATAAAGTAAGACTGGTGGCCGAATATCTTAATTACCAAATGGAGTGTATCCAATCGTAATGGTTATAATTGTCGTTAGGGTAAAAGTGTCAGCAAGATGGTAAACCATAGAGAATTAGGTTTAGAGAATAATCAGAGATTTAGAGGCAGTAGCTTAATGGGCGGTGGTTGCATAACGAATGAGACAATCAGAACTAGTCGTGTGGACGTCACGGAACCAATCAATGATACAACTAATGTAATTTTGTAACAGAACCTGTTTTCAGTTCCTGTCTTTACTAATCTTTTCTTAACAAAATTATATATTTAATTTATTAATTATAATAGCATAGCGAAGTAATCCTAATAAGATGTCTATTTAGATTGTTTAAATTAAAGCATTTAGCGTTCCATTGTTTTTGCCTATCCTAATAGAAGACAGACGTGACAGATATATGTATGTATGTATGCACATCTATTTAGGATAAGTCTGTATGTACCTGGTGTATATTTGTTTATTTATCAAATTCTTCTATATTTATACATACATATAATACAATACAATACAATCAATACATAAAGTATCCTATAGGTATGTTAAGTTGGGATATAAATTTGTTCTACCAAATTTCATTCAAATCCATTTAGTTCGTTTTACATGACAAAGTAATAAACATCTATTCTTACGAATTTTCGCATTTAGAATAGCAATAGTAGGACGATAAAGAATTTTAAAGACAAAATTTAGTTTATTCCTATAAAAAAGAATTCGTAAAATTGGGCAATAAAGAATGAAGTAATAAAGTCTATATATATATAAGTATTTTGGTTTATGGATGAAATGGTACGAAATAACAGATTAACTGATCTACCGTAAAGAAATGTTAATAGTACATGAGATTGGAACAGAAATTATTCTGATAGTCTCGTGCCGTGCGGTAGCCGATACAGAGATCAATGTAATGACGGTGACGAATCAAATAACCTGCGGCCTATGGTCATTAATATAATGGATTTATAGCAACAGAAATATCTGAGTACACCACTCTATATGATTTTAATACTTTTTAATACATAGTAAGGAATTGTAATCCATTTGTTCATTGCATTGCATAAATGAAGGTTGGGCCTGAATCCGTGTCAGGACATTTGGAGAACATAATAAAGTGGTAGGTTTTTAGCACAAAAAAAAATGGATTCAAAAGGAATTGTCAAAATAAGTGTCACTAGTAGCTAAAAATAGTTCTATAATAGGTTTTGGTTTAGGTTAGGTTAGGTACTGTCAAAAGATTCTTTTTTTTATTAGACTTTTTAAATGATAAGTTTATCAAAAATAAATAAACCTATGTGACTCTACCTATTTAGACCGTTTATGAATATGTAAAAATATTATTTTATGTTATTATATTATTAGATAAGTTTTAATTTATACCATTACTTGCAATTTATTTGAAATAGTGAATCAATTTCTCATAAACGTTACCATACTCGCCGTACAGTACGTAACTGAAATGGTAGCAGTCACGCATATTCCGCGATTAATTCAAACCTATCATGGAATTATTACACGCATTATATACTTACAAAATAATGTTTGCTGCTATATTAGCTTTTATAAATATGACCATAGTGATTATATTCCT
The DNA here is from genome assembly GCF_026898425.1 of Galleria mellonella. Taxonomy (NCBI): domain Eukaryota; kingdom Metazoa; phylum Arthropoda; class Insecta; order Lepidoptera; family Pyralidae; genus Galleria; species Galleria mellonella. The sequence goes on along the minus strand of NW_026442172.1, from coordinate 525,432 downwards.
AAGTTTAGAAGCTACGATAAAATCTATATATCCTCGAGAAGATTATTATTAAAAATATTTAATTCGATAATTAAGTACAGTCCAATATGACTGTGTGAAATGATATAATTAAACTCATAAAGTGTTTGCTTTATAAGTTTAATAAATATATTTTTTTATTATTGACGTGGTATAAACATAAGAAACAAAATAATTAGCAGCTTTTCGTGAAAGTATTCTACTAGTGGAATTGGTTTAATAAATAGTAATATTTAAGGAAAATGTTTCTCAATTAATAGATACTAACATTATAAACTTTAATTTGTATATGCATAAATATATTTTTAATATATCTTTTTTATTATTATTTACTTTTTTAACTGTGATTAATTATTTTTAGCAATAAGTACTCATATCATTGAGTTAATGGATCTAAATGGCACAGGATTGTAACTTTAGGTAGTCTCTTAGAATCTCTATATTTACTAGTGGGCAGCGAAAAACTGATATGACGATTATAATTATTAAAAATAAAATATTACGGTTACCGCTTTATCATACAGCAAGCCATGCAATAAATGCACCCCTAATGCTTTGAAAACAAAAAAATATAGATAGATAGATAGATAGATACTCTTTATTGTTTCCTCCAAAAGATTACAATAGTAAACTTATTATAAATATAAATAATTACAAGAAATAATCACAATGAGAAAACAATGGGCGACCTTATCGCTAAGAGCGATCTCTTCCAGGCAACCTTTGGATGGAGAGGAGTAATTATAAACAGTTTGGTGGGAGGCACGATGAAAAATTTTGTTAGTTCTAAATATGGGAGATGTGATACATATAATAATATAAATATTATCCCTACTCATTATTATATTTATATACATACATATACATATATATATATATATACATACACACATATACACATATACATATATACACATATATACATACCATACACATACAAATACATATACATACATGGACATAAACGCCTACACAAATACATAAAAATATATAAATACTGTTCACGAAAAGTATGCAAGTAATAAGTATGCTAACCAGACATATAAACACATTAAGAAGATGACAACTTGCTCAAATAATAGTTCTTCAGTTTTGTTTTAAAACCAGCCGTACATTTTATATTTCGTAAGGAAACTGGTAAAGCATTCCAAAGCCGTACAGCTTGCACCGTAAATGATTTGTCATAAAAATTAGAGAAATGTACCGGAATCTTCAGCTGAAGGCCCCCAGAAGACCTAAGATTAAAAGAATTGACGGTATGCAAGAATTCAAACCGCTCCTTCAGATAGTGAGGGGAAGAAGAGTTGAAAAGGGCATTGTGGAGCAGTGAAAGAATATGAGTATTCCGGCGAAAACGAATAGGAAGCCACTTGAGCTTAGTGCGAAACTCGGAAATGTGATCATATTTTCTAAGACCGAAAATAAACCTGATAAAAACATTTTGAAGACGCTCAAGTTTGTTAAGCTGGTCTTCCGTAAGATCCAGATAACAAGTATCGGCATAATCAAGAATTGGAAGTAAAAGAGATTGGGATAGCGCAATTTTGGTAGCAGTAGGAAGGAAATTACGCAGTCTACGAAGTGAGCATACAGATCCGAAAACTTTCCTGCTGACAGATTCTATTTGTGGCCGCCAAGTAAGGGAACTATCTATAATTATACCTAGATCTTTCACTGATGCACTGAAGGGGATAGCCACATTACCAAAATTTATAGGTGCCAGTGTTGAATGATCGACCTTTTGTATTAACTTAGAACTACCTACTAGAACTGCCTGAGACTTGGAAGGATTTATTTTCAGTCCAAAAGCCTTACTCCAATCACTTATATGTTTAAGATCCTTGTTTGTTAAAGCGATAGCATCCTTTAAATTATCTATAGAGGCCTGAGTATAAATTTGTAAATCGTCTGCATATAGATGGTAGAGAGAAGTTAGTTGGTCAGATATTGAGTCAATAAGAACTGAAAAAAGGAGAGGAGACAAGACGCCACCTTGCGGAACGCCAGCAAACGTATCGCACCAAGATGAATATGTATCACCTATTCGTACTCGCTGCCGACGTCCAAACAAGTAGTCACGAATCCATTCAACTACAGGCGGAGATACGTTAAGAGAGCGTAACAGTTCTAGCAGGATATCAAAGTCAACGGTATTGAACGCATTGCTAAAATCTAGGAGCGTGAGAATGGTCAGTTGGCCGTGTTCCATACCCGATCGAATATCATCAGTAATCTTGACTAGTGCTGTTACTGTGCTATGACCGGGTCGGTAGCCAGACTGATAAGGGTTCAATAGGTTGTTTTCAGTAAAAAATTTTGTCAATTGAGTATGAATAAGGCGTTCAAGCACTTTAGAAAGGAATGGTAGGATTGAGATAGGTCGCAAATCACAGAAAGAATGAGGATTGTTCTTTTTTGGAATGGGGATAATTTGTGCTTCTTTCCAACACTTTGGAAAGGTACAAGTTTCAATGGAGCGGTTTAGGATAAAGCAAATTATAGACAATATTTCATCAAGAATCGGAATGATCATCTTACGACTGATGCAATCGCTACCTACTGCATCAGACGTTATAGAAATAATGCTCTTCTTAACGTCACACTCTGTAAATTGATTAAAAACAAATGGTGAATAGTCTGGAGTTGGAAGCGAGGAAAGATCTGATAATGTTTTAGTTTTATTATTAACATCAATAACAGGAGATGTTGAAAAGTGCTGGTTAAGAGAGTTAACATCTAAATTAGAAGATATGCTATCCTGATGGATCTTGCCAACTCCTAATGACTTGAGAAATTTCCAAACTTTACCGGGATCACGCTCTGAGATCGAGTCATGAATGTAGCGTCGTTGTGCATCCCTACACACTCTATTGCAGCGATTCCGATGTTTGAGATACTTAGCCTTATTTTCAACACTGGGACGATACTTGTAACGAGCTTTTGCGGCATCCCTTCCATGCATCAATGTCCTAATTTTATCATTAATCCATGGGGCAGGTGCGTGCTTAATTTTGATAGCTTTGATGGGTGCATGCACATCATATAATTGAGTAATCAATTTGTTAAATTGTACAACCTGTTCATCCACGGACATTGCCTCTCTAACAGGTGTCCAATCTATTGCTTTCGCATCATTGCGCAGTCCCTCCACGTTCATACTGCCAAAACTACGCTGGAAAAGAGTTTTGCGTTTTGCTTTTGGGGGACGAATTTTGTAAGATAGATAAATCAAATCATGATAAGAAAAGGAGTCCGCTGCACACTGACCATGCTTCACAACATTTTGTGGGGATGAGATTATAATTAAATCGAGAAGTGAAGGTGTAGCATTGGGAAAATGGTGTGTCGCAGATAACGGGAGTATATTTAAATTGCAAGCTTTTACAGTTGAAATAAGAGTGGAAGCACGTGTATCATTCTTTAGGAGACAAGTATTAAAATCGCCCATTATGATTGTGTGATTATAGGAAGGAGTAAGATTTTCAAGAATTTTTTCAAAGGACGAGAAATAATCAATGCGCATGGAAGGACTATAGTAGACTCCGAGTAGTAATTTTGTATGGGAGAGGGAGATTTCAATAAAAAGATGTTCACCAGCATTGTTTGGAGGTGGCTGTGCAGATATATTGACCACAGAGTAAGTAAATTGAGTACGAAGGTAAATAGCTACACCACCACCACCACTGCTAGTTCGATCATTTCGAATAAGTTGAAACCCCGGGAGGGAATAAGAAGTACAAGAGAGGCATGGTTTTAACCAAGATTCGGAGACTAATATAGCGTGGATGTTGTGTTGATCAAGAGTAGTAATCATATCAGAGTAATGTGCCGGAATACTTTGGGCGTTAATGTGGATAATGTTGAAATTGTTAGCTAGATCTGTGAACAGCCCAGCCAAAGAATCCGATAGACATGGCAAACTGGAGAAACTGTTGTTGGTGTTACAGGATGAATCGTGTGTAGAAACAGAGAAGTAGTCATCATTATCCGAGTCCGCGTCACTACTGCAAAACAGATTGAGCATACTTTTAAAAAAAAAATCCTAAAAAATAGTATACAATACAAAAATATAAATAAATAAATATAATAATATATATATATATATATATATATATATATAAATATAATAATATATATATATATATATATATATATACAAAATTTAAAATATTGTGAATATTATGAGTACGTCAAGTACATTAGTACTCCACCTGCCGGTTGTTAGGAAAGAAAACTAATAATTACAATTTCACTTAATGACCTGTACCTAGATTCGGTGAGTGAGTCCGTTAATACTTAGGGGTATCTATCCGTTTAAAAATTAAGAAAAAATTAATAAAATAAAAGAAAGTAACAATAATATAGTAACTGTACAATCACATTTTCAGCAACTATAACTTAGAGAAACGGACAGAAAATAAATTATAACAGCTACAGCTGTATTTGCGTGGACGATTCGATTTATAGGTTAGAAATAATAATTATTATAAGAGTACTATAAAATGAAAAACAAAACCAATATCTATATATATACACATACACACACATATATATATATATATATATATATATATATATATACACACACATACATGCATACACATACACACATACATACATATACATATACACATACATACATACAGTATAAAAAAAAATAACATGGCATTCTTCATACTATTACATAGTTAATAATTAAAAATTAAAATATATATACATATATACACACACACAAACATATATACATATATATACACATACACATATATACACATATATATACATACATACATATATATACACATACATATACACACATATATACACATACATATATACACATACACACACATATATACATACATACACACACATACATACACACACACATACATACGCATATACACACATACATAAACATATATATATATAGTACTCGGCATTTCCTTCTAAGCTTGTCAATCAATGTCGATATCGTCTGTGCCGATATAATAATGAGCATAAATAAGTAAATGTAAATAAGCGATTTATCTATTCAAAATTTAAAGACAGACTATACAATTTTTTACGAGTTTCACAATATATTATCTGTGCATAAATTGTAAAGTTATATATCTAAGATAATAAGATATTATCTGATAGCTGACAATTGACATTTATAGATTCAGAATATGTAAGGTAGAATAAGATAATCAACTTACCTTATTTAAAAAATTTAAATCACGGGGTACCCCCTTTTTTTATATAAGTCTGTGCCATCACTGCTTAATTATTAATAGTAAATAGTGGGTAAAAGTATATGATTACTGATTATTATATTATTACTGATTATTTGATTGAAATAAATAAAAAAAAATGGGTAATGCTATTAATGTAAGGACTACAAACTCACTCACCGACCCGCAAAAATGAAATATCTCTTATTAACACTTATTTCCTGGTTGCTTGAACTCGTTTCGTTCTGCTGACGCCGATATCTGTTTTTGCCGCAACTGGAACTGGTTTTTGGGGTTCTGGTACCACAATCCTACCCAGTTCAGCCATGCTACTGATACGGTGCCGCACTCCGTCGGATCCAAGGACGTGAATGAACCCATCACGCGTCCAACACTTTCTGACACCAAAGCGTTGTCTGGCCGCTATAAATGTATCATGCCTAGTTTTTGTCAAAAACTCAGATAAGGAAATATTGGTGCCTTTCAATTTTGTTTTATTGGACCAGATCCTGTCGCGAATATTGATATCACGAAATTTCACCAAAAGTGGACGTGCTTTCTTACTAGTTGTTATACGTCCCATCCTGTGACACCGGCTAATATGTTCCGTTGAAAACTCCAATTTCATTTGATCACCAACAACACCACATACCAACGAGACGACGTCCTCTTGATCACTCTCTGAGACGCCATGAAGCAACAAAATTTTCCGTCGGCTACGCATTTCCTGCAAATCAACTTCCTTAGCCAGCAAGTCAACTTGGTGTTGCAAAGACTGCAGACTCTCCAGTGTCATCTGTTTAAAGACAGCGAAGTCAGAAGCGATGTTCGCTGCCCCGGGGCTCGAAAGGGTTGCCTTCTGTAGTCGTCCCTCGAACTCCTGCATCCTTTTGGTGAATTCCTCTCTGGTTTCTTGTAAGCTCAGGTTTTCCATCGGCATTCTTGTAATTATAGTAGAAGTAAAAGCGAAAGTTTTATCCGGCAAGTGAAGTGTGTTGTTTATAGCTTAGATAATTTCATAAAGTTACAATTTTGAGGTCTTAATCTATTTTTAAAGCAAAATTTAACTTGGAGCAGTTTTGAATAGTGTTCGCGCAACTACCTCCAACCGGAAAAAAAAAAAAAAATATATATATATATACAATTATCAAGAATAATTTATAATTCAATACAAACATAAAAGTAATAACTTTTATATTTGTATTGAATTATTGAATTTTTTTTGTTAGATTAGTATAAAATTAATGCAATGCTTTGCGGTGCATAAAAGCCTAGTTAAATCTATTTTTATTATTAACGCTTCCGTTTAAAAAGAAGGAAAACATCGATATGTCTTTATAATTGACCAATTAAATAGATAAACTACATTTATACCTTTGCTACGTAGAAGTGCCGGGCAAAATATCTCTTGCATCCTCTGATACATTTCACATTGGCACTGATATATAGCACATAATAAGATTATACATATTCAGTTATTGAAAAAAATAAGTTATGACAACTACCTATTCTAATCTCTAAACAATTTATTCCGAGTAATATTACAAATGTGAATAATTTTTGCGTCTTAACAACTCAACCAATAGTCTTGAAATTTAGATAGTGACTTGGAATAGAGACTATTTCTTATTTGAGTTATTCGAACAAAGTCACAACAGATGTTCATAAAAATAAGTAAAATAATCTCTTCTAATTTGTTTATAAATATTGTCATATAAAATGGAAAGAAGTGGAAGACAACGTAATGTTTATGAACTAGTACTAGTTAACTAAAATATTTTTTATTAAGTTGATAGTTTTGTACTAAACATCTCTTTAGGTATACGCATAAAAAATGTTTTTGGGTTTAATAAATAAAAATAGATTTTACTCTTAAAAAATAAAATTATTTATGTTTTCATTCATTATGTATTTTATTACATAGTCTTATATTAATTATACTTTTTATAACTACAAAATTTTTAACATTATTTTCTTTTTATAAATTACAAATCAGTTCGATTTTTTTTAAGCAAGACAAAAACATAAGAAGCAGAAATTCTATAATTGTAATAAAAGTACATCAATACAAAAAATGTTTTCATAATTTACAGAAACTACAAAAAAAAATAGATTATGTTCATGGTGTCAAAGAAATAGTATCATTAAATATTATCACTTTTTGCTAAACCCCTATAATTTAAAGGACACTCAAATTCCAAAAGATTACTTCCGATCACGCACTCTTACCTTGCAACCACACAAATTATTAGTTACCATTATTTTGCCACTACGTAGCAAATTTATGTCACGAAGAATTGGGACCTCCTGCGTTCAATAGTAATCGTCAATTTGTCTCAATACGGATATATTTAAAATAAGATGTCACCTTGTGTGGCCATATACCTCCTGGAATCACACCTTCCTGTATCACGCAGTGCGCCGGACATAAGTTTTGACACCATTACAGAAAAATAGAAGATAAAAATAATCAGGGCTTGACCACAATGAAGATCTAACGTCACTGTGTAATCTATCGACACTATTTATTCCATTTTGCACCTTATTCACATGTTAAATAGATCCTTATACGGTAAACGGTCCTCCAAGTATTTGTATTTGCAACAAAAACAATTTATCATCCCATCCCCAAACAACCTTTTGTACTATCTGATCTACTTACTTCTGTTTTTTGCTTCGCATTGTTTCTTGGGAAATAATGGTGGTCGAGTTTGACTTTTTGTTTTAAAACCGAGATGTAGATGGGATTGCAAATAAATATAGCGAGAAACACTCACTAGGTGGTTCGGGTATTCGTTATCTTGACGTAAGCCGATGGTCAAGAGATTAGACGTGTTAAATTCAAGATATGAATACACATTTTCAATTTTAGCGGATTAAAATAACGGAGAGAATTAAACGCCAACTTTATACCGTCTACATAATTGCAAAATAGTTATTCTTATTCGGCGGTATTTCCCTATTACTTCCTTTCGATTTCAACCACGATTAAAACCGATATCATTAACGAAATCGAAACCTACGATGCGTTTAGCTGAATGTCCTGTGTACAATGGGCATGCACAAAAGCCGTCCAGACCACACTATAAAAGCAATCCAATAAAAAGTAAAATCAGAGTAGAGGAAGTGCATGGCGGGCGGAAATGCAAACTCGCATTGTGCGAAACTTGCACGTGTTCCGGAATGTTTTGTGTACTCCCCTGCAATCGTTGTGCTAAAAAGGTAGGTATTGCAAAAGCCTTCTCGACCTGGCTGTTTCACATTATGCCGACTTTCAAAGTTGCCTTAGCGACAGTGCATTCTATTACAATATTAACGTATTTTAAATCTTCGTTTTCTATAATATAATTCTATAAATTCTATATATATTCTCTAATATAATTTATAAGTAACATTATTTTATTATATTATTCATATCAGCAAAAGCAAATATTTTTTTTATTTATTCATTTATTATAATTATGTCATTATAATACATAATAATAACAAGTTGCTCCATAAGCATATATAATGTTCTTAAATTTGGTTATTTCGGTATGTTGTTTCAATAATAGACGTTTCTATGATATTTCACCGGCGTGCTGAATTCCCTCTAAAAGTGTTGTGAGAAAAATTAGAAACAATTGAAATAAATAATAATCCATACTCTTAGATTAAGACTATATTAAATTATCAAACATGTCTCTTTGTTTCTTTTTTCTGTAATATATTTGACGCATTTATTATTTTGCTATTTGTATTCGACTTGTATTAAACAATTGTTTTAAATAAATTTGTAACGGATTTAGTGCAAAATTTAAAAAAGCCTATAATCATTATTCGAAAAAATTACTATGCAGTTTTATCCTACTATGCTTATACCTGAGCAAACGTGCAATTTTAAACTGACCAGTCTGCATCAACCACAAAGATACCTCAGAATAATAGATACCTACCTACATTCAAGGCGATATATCATGATGCATCTTCTATTACATTTTTTTCTTGTGCGTTAAACATGTAAGAATCTTACTGCGTATAGAGATTCAATAAAGGAAATAAAATACGAAATTTAGGCAAAAAATCTGTCGGCCGCTCAGCGGGGTATGTTTGTGGCTTTGTCGCGCCCACTACTACAAAAGGCAAATAAGAGAACAGTGCCTATGTGGTATGGTGGAAAAAATATTATTTAAATGCATTCCTATTGATGTTTAAAAGCCGTAGAGAAACGAGCATTGTTCGTGGGTATATGTGGTGGCGAAATTAGATTCGTATTATATCCAACGACCAAGTGCATGTCGAGGAATTCGCAGTTCAAAACCGTTAAAATCAATAAACATTTTTGGTCACGGTTAGTATTATATGTACGATGTTAATGATATCATATTACATCAGTTCTTGTACTCCAACAAATTAACACTACCATTCTATAACTAGACTAAAATAAATTAATAGAATTTTCCTGTCAAATCAACTAATTAATCGGATAATTTTTTATTGTTTATATACTACTACAATACTGATAATTCTGTCGTCATTATCATTTAAATCTGTTGTCGACTGCTCCTCTTCTCTCTACATTTTGTAATAAAATACGATCTTAAACCCTCTACATCTATAATAATTATATTAAAGTTGTTGCATTTTGTTACTAAATTAAGATATCTAGTTATATATCGGTACTTCAATAGTTTTCTTTTAAACTATAATATTAAAACTTCAAAAAGTTTCAATAGAATCAGGACTCTTAATATTGTCGGCGAATCAAAGTAAACTCAATACATGACTAATATTTGAAGAGCTTCTCTATATGTACTGTTTACTTAATATGAAAACCATGTCTCCCTTGTTTCGTTCAGTTCCTCATAAGCTGTGTCTTGTTTACTCCGCAGAGGCATTATTACTTTTTTTTTAATTTTTTCCGTTCACCGCTTGTGGACCCGTAGCCGAATGTAATTCGACCTGATCATATCTGCACACTTTTTGTCCTTGTGGTCAGAGACAGCTGTCCAATAAAGCGCCATGTTTGGTGCATTGTTTATAGTCTAGCGCAGTAATGTGACAATCTGGCAGATTTGGCCCGGCATGTGGGCTTGTTATAATTTTTTCGAAGTCAACCAAGAAAGCGCTTGTACAACGACTAATTGAGTGGATCAATATTTGGAAGTTGAGTAGTATCATCATTGAAAGGACCTGAGGACCTGACACAGAGTATAAATATTAGACTTTGAAAATAAAACAAAAAATAAATAAAAAACTAATCAGTCTTAAAGCAGTAAAAAGCATAGTGTTAAACGATTCTGAACAAAAAAACAATGAATCTTATGAATAAAATCTTAATTAGCGGCCGAAAATAAAGGTTTAGAAAAGCAAACACGTAGATTAAAAATAAACAGGTCCGAAAAAGAGGCGTGCTGATTAATTTTGTGGGCGCGCCCGGTGCACCCTTACAATGTGAAATCGAATTTGGCGATGCACATTGTCAAAATTGACGCGAGCATCACGCTATTAAAAGGGTGACCAAATATATATAATCACGAAGGACTTGTAACTGTTGAAACTTAATATTAGTATAGTTCCATAAATAAAATAGTACCTAATGATTTCAATTTATAAAATTAATATTTTTTCTCTAGCAATGAATTATTCGTAAACGAGAAAGTTGACCTTTCGGTTTCAATATTAAAACTTCTTACATCGCCTTCTTATTTAATTTATAAATTATAAATAAATTACCAGTAAATGTCTATTAAAATAATAATATCAATAAGCCTATTAAAAAACATAAGACCATAATAATAATATTTATTAATACAGTATCTAAAATAAATATTATTATTATTTGTATAAAGCTATTAGTGAAAATTAAGTTTTTGAAGAGTTCAAGAATACTTCGATTTCTTACAGTTATTTATATTCTATGATATCTGATTGAAATATAGTTATAGTATCAAATATTTGCACAAAATGATAACGCATCAATCTCTCCCATCAATTTTTAACCGACTTTAAAAAGCTTCGGTTATATTTTTTTACGTTTTTTACCTCACAACTCCGCCAATTCTAAACGGATTTGAATTTTTTTTTTTTTTTTTTCTGAAATGATATATTTACAGATTAGTCTCATAGAAATTTTATCAAATCGATTCAGTAATTTAATTTTTAGACTAAAATAACCTGTTTGTCAATTGACGTCGTTGTTTTTTTTTTTTGTGGGACTCAAGCTTTAATTATATAGTAAGAATAATTTATATATTTTATTAAATATATGAATTTTCTGAAAACATATATAAGTAAATATAAAATTTTATTATTTGACACAATCATGGTTACCCTAACGTTTAACTGTTCAAAATCGCGTTATTAATATTTATAGTTACAGTTAAAACAGTTTTAAGCGGCAAGTTTTTTTATTTCTTATTTGTTTAACAGCAAGGGGGGTACAGGTGCCGCCTTTGATGTGCCGCCGAAACATTTAAAACCGTATCAAAATCTATAAAGTTGAAAATATGGCGAAGTTAAATACACCGCGAAATTTATATTAAATTTATAGCCATGCAACCATAAAACCATGTTTGAAAACTCAATTTTCTCTAAAATATGGTGATTAGAACTTATTGTTAACATTAAGTAATTGAAATATGTTTATTATTATTCATATGCAGCTATAATTTATTATTAAAATTATCATTAAAAATAATATAAATAATATTTCTAATGATATTTGTATGGAAGTTACACTATGAAAATAAGTTCTGTCTTTCTGAGTACCCCATAATAACCTTGCTACACCGAATTCTGGCACAGATATTGTTTCTCTTAATATAAGAGATAAATTGAGATATCTATGTACTTACTCCATAATTGCAAACGATTAAGGATAGCGTAGTTTTATTAAGAATATAAACATTTCAAAGTCATAAAGCAATTATTTTTCAATAATTATTAATACGAAATTGATAAATAAATTATTCGATAAAAAAAAAACTTAATTGAACGTAATACCAAAATATTCAATTACCAAGAGAAAGTTTTCACCATTTCATGGTCATAACTGTATGATAGTAGTGAATACCTCTATATATCAACGATTATGGAAACATAAAATTAATTAAATTAGTTCTTCAACACACACTCGCATCTAACTCGAGTTATCGTTCAAAACTCTACACTGCCCTCCCGATTTTATTACGCCAATCAACCCATTACGCCTATTAAAGGTCATTATGCCTATTATTATTACGCCAGAAACTTGAAGGATCATGTCATGATATATAAAATTATGGTATAGACAAACTGGATAATATTATGCAAGTTAAATTACCCACTTTGAAATCCAGTCGAAGCTTCAGCATTGATCCTGTGAGGCCTTGTGAGATGTCGTGACTTCATGTACCTACTCGTATTTTTGATAACACTGCCGACTTTTTTTGTTTTGTATAGAGTAATGTTGACTCGCTTGAATGTAATTTCTCCATCTTACTTATCGCTGCCCTGTTACAGCAGTGCATTATTATGTTTTTGTATATAGGGTAATTATTGCATCGTAATCCTCGAGTATTTTTATTACTATTATTAAATATTCTGCTAGTTGTATCCCACGATACATCGTATACATGAATTTGTATATAATATATGTTAAGTTAAAATATAATCTATTCGTGTACCAAATTTAATTTATATTCATGTCAATAATTTTTGAGTGAAAATGTAACAATCATGCATCCATACATATTTGGAAGATTTCACATTCCTGATAGTACATATTAAGATAGGATAATGTTTGTGTGGTTGTTTATAGGTATCTAGGAGATAGTTATATTTTTCTTTTTGTTGAATATATCTACCAATTTATCAGAAGTTTGCTTCTGATAAAATGAAGTACTTTTGATAAACTTATACTTGGTTTATTTTATTGACCCCATGATTCTTAAGTTTTGCTATTTATTTACAACTTTTATTTTCCATATTATTATTAATATTTTAAGCTCATATACAAAATTAAACTACATCTAAAATTTAAACATTACTTTAATAAATCTATTAATACTTAATATTGCTGCATTTTAAATTTTTATTCTTGCAGTTTCTATGTAAAGTGTAATTACTTAAAGATTATAAAGAATACAATATCATAAAGGAATATAACAACTGTGATCATCTTCAATCGTTCTTCGTATGCAATTTAATGTTCAGTATCATAAGTCAATTAATTATTATTAACATAATTAACAAGTCTTTGTTTAATTCAATTCATTCCACACTTACGCATATCATCTAAGTAGAAAATACAGAAAAAGAAATCACAAAATACGCGGGATACCGCGTATTCCATTTAATAAAAAAAAAAAATTTTTAGAATATACAGCTTTTTGATAGCACTTGCTTTAGAAAGGGATTTATTAACATTGCTGTTCTATATAATTTATTACATTAAAAACATATATTAGAATATGTTTATGCATATTTAACTCAATTTTTATGAATAAAAAATATATTACACAAATTTATTACTTTATAAAAAATGAATACCCCAAGCTTGCATCTACTAAATACTTGTTAATTTATCTCTAGTGATTCCTAAGGCTTCAAGACAGTATGTCATCGATCAAGCACACGTCTTTTTTTAATCATAAACCAGATGTTTTCATAATCGTTACTCAATCTTGGATAAATTGCTTATGCATCTTCTTGCTAATTTAAAAGGTTTTTAATTATAAGAGTACTGTAATACGGAGCATATGCGAACATTTTAATAAATATCTTAGTAGAGATGATAACACGTGTTCTGTAACGGCGCACTGCCACGTCCAAGATTTCATTTTGTGATAATCATCGGTCAGGCGAGAATTACCAACCTCCGCATAATAACTGAGAGCTACCTACTTAATTGGAACCACGTTACTGATTTGTTAATGGCATCGTTAATAATTTTTAATCGCATCAACTATCATTTATGTATTGAAATGCAATCAAATACTAAAAATTGTATATCTACTGATAAGATATTTGAACACCAATTGTTATTATTTAATAGTACTATATTCTTTATATGTAAATTACATTGAACTAACTATAGGATTGTTTATTATAATTAAAAACCATTATCTTTTGTTCGAATTCAAAAATCAATACCAATTTCTCTAAATTTAAGTCACACTATACAATATTTTATACCGTAAAACGTTTAAACCCTAATTAAGACGTTAGTGTCTGGATAAAATGTGATTCACTTCCAAACTACAACTAAAATATATTGCTTCTTGACCAAAACACAAAGCGGCCGAACGAATAGATGACTTCACGATTTATTCGGCCAGACTATTGAAGAACCGATAAAACAAGGCATTAGTGATGTTGATTGGTTGAAACTCAATGGTTCGGATCAGAATGCTCGGTCACAATCCTAACGGATTTGCATTTAGTTTATAAATGAACCAACATTGGACACTAATGAGGTGTTAGAGAATTAATCCATGAGATCTTTACAGAGATAATTGAGATTCTAACGATAATATCGATAATCACAGCACGGATGCCATGTATGTGACATTTACAAGTGACTTCCTATTTCGAATTTTTATTAAAATATACAAACCGTAATGTAGCTCCCAAATAGTCTATAATATATAATATGTCAAACATTACTCTAGTTAAATAATTTAAATGAAATCATTTCTTATAATGTTTCGTTACATATTTCATAGAAACATCTAGTCATCTTCGATCAAATATAAATCAAATACTTTTTTATGTTCACCTTACTTAGTTACTGAACATTAACTTCACACAAATCTACATCAATTGTGGTCATAATTGCACCATTAAAACCTGTGAAAGCTATAAATCTAACGATATCGTCGGCGGCTGCATACAAAATCAATCGTAATAATGGCCACTGATCATCACTAACAAGCAGCACGTGATCATTAGCCCAATCACATACAAAAGCTAGAAGCAGTCAAGCATAGACCGGAATATCATCGCTACGATCAATATGGTTATCTTGTCTAATGGGCTCATGATGACTTTCTATAAATTAATAACAACAATCTCACACAACGTCTTATGATTGGGCCGGGTTAATGAGGAAGCCGTCTTCATCTTTCTGGCCAGTATGTTTTTATTAGCAGCCGATTCTTATTGTTTTATTTTTGTACTACTCAGACCATCTACTTCTGCCCATCTTTGTTTTTTCATATAATTATTTATTCGTATTCACGCTATTCGAAAATGTTTTATTATCATCTATTAAGTTATTGGGTACTGGTACATGGTATAATAAATTGCATATACAATTTTTAATATTCCTCGTTGCTACTGAGACTTGCATGTAAATCATGCTTGTAAAAAGATTTTGTTATGGCAATTTATCCTGTTTAATACCGCTCTTTTTGTATACCCCATGTCGTAAATATTTTACAACGAAATGATGGTTTTATTACTATTATAGCTGTGTTACTTCCTTCGTTCAGGACTTGCTACATTTTCAATGAAACCGGAAAGAATTTGTTATGCACCTTATATGATTTGTCAAAATTGTATCAGTGTTTAATGTGAGTCAAATTTTGTTTCATTATATTTTTTTTGTTTTATATAAACTATACGAATTTTGTTTAAAATGTGTATAGTTTTATGATAGATGATAATGTCATACATATAATTATAGTAAGGAATTATTTTTATCTTTATGAAAAAATATTTTTATCAGTATGTGTTTTTATAATATACAACTCATAATATTCTTTTAAAACAACTACAATCAATAAATCGATCTGTTATTGTACACAAGTGTCTATTCATTGTAAAGTGGCACGTTCGTAATTTAGTGGGCAGTCAGCTGTGCCATCATCTAGAGCAAGTTCAATCTACATCCTTTCAACATTGATCTTAACGCTTGCGCCGCTCAGTGGACGTTCAGTTATTCACACATCTGTTAGTCTCATTGTAATGTTTATTTATAATACCTGTAATACAATGGGCAATACACTCTACAAGCAAATTGTTATCTAGTGAAGGACTTCAAAGTTCTGGTGACAATGGATCACGGTCAAAATTTCCGTGTAATTCTTTTACATTATCTCTCTTAAGTATTGTGGCAAGAAGTTGACCATTGAAAATAAATGGTCAACTTCTCGCCATATTATTGTTTCTTCGCCAAGGGGAGTAGCATACGAAGGCGTAATGTTTGCTTTGATACCGCTCAAATTTTGTATTGCTGTAACGTGAAAACCGAATTCGTGCACAATATAAATCCATCTTAAATAAAATCAGGTTAAAGTAAATAATACCATAACAACGCCTTTGAACATACAACTTTTTGTATTCAACTTGAAACGACGTAAATTGAGAATGAATAGGTTTTGTCGCGTGACAAGTGGAACATTTATTATTAGAATATTATATTAGTACAATGTAACGACTTCTTACTCAAATCGAATCATTCATTATTTATCCAAAAGTCTTTATGCACGTGCTCCTCTTTCGAAGTACAAAAACACTTCAAGTTAAATGTATCTGTAAAAAGTTATTCCACGTGTAATATTTATCCGAAGCTTAACATTTTCGTGAGGAACAATTACTTTACTCTGATTGGGGTGATAATTCCTGCAGTCTTCTCAAATTGCTGGGCAATGTGCTCCAGTTTAATTATCAGAGCTTCAGACGAAAATTTAGCATTTAGTAATTAACAAGCGCATGCACTTCCTGCTTTATCTTTCAACAATCATATTTTTTAGTCTGTTTGCCATTTTAAGTGGCATAAAAGAAAAAATTATGATAAAAATATTATGATTTGTTTGTGTCGTGATATTTATCATTTACAATTTCAATCGAGCGGGTATTATAATTGAAGGTTTAAATTACAAATATGTGGTGAAGTCGAGAAATCGTGGAATGCATTTTAGTTAGTGAATCTATTCAATTGGATATCCATTGAAAACAATAAATTCTCGTATAAATGTATATATAAATAAACTGTGTTGATTTATAGTCATGACTGTAGCATGAAGGACTCCTAAAAAATATGCTGCTGTCTCTTACAATATAAAAATTATCACAATGTGATAAACAAGTTCTAGGGTTGTCAAATGTGATTGACATGAACGCATTACTCGGAGCGAAATTATATGTCTATGTAAGTGTAGGTATAAGAAAAACACATTCTGCAAAATAAGTATATAAAACAATATTAATATTAAAATATTCAAATAACAGACTCATTGTTTTAGTAAACAAACACATAAAGTATCAAATACAAATAATTCATTAAAAATAACAGAATAGAATACTTCAGATATATTTGAATGTTTTTTTTTTTGTTTATATTCTAATGTTAAAAATAGTAAATATTTGATTATTTGCTCAGATACTACTCAAAGAATTTTAAAAATTCATTCATTTTTAGATAGCTACATTAGCATCAATTAACATTTGCTATAAATTATTTTACGATAATTCTATCTAACCGTGCGAAATCGAGACGTATCAACATCAGCATCATATCAGCCGTTAACTGTCCACTGCTGAACATAGGACTTCCTCTTGGGGGGTTTTGCCAGTAGTCGTCGCACTTGGCAGAGCGGATCACTAGTACATACTCGTAATATATTCTTAAGTATGTTGTACTACTTTCTAAGTACTACAATACTACATATCACAAAACATTGTGTTACAATTTCTTTATTCATTAAAATACCTACATCAACATATTATGATGTATGTAGGTATATATTATAAAGGATTGTTATTCATATTGTAAGAAACTAACATGATATTGAATATGACGTCTATTCTATCGTGAAGCATATATTGGAATAATCAAATTCAAGGTGTTATCAGTACAAATTTCTAAGTAACACTTCCACAGTCGTCGTGGTGTCGCAAGTCATATCTTAGATCAATATTGACCGAGCGTGGGTGTGAGTATCGATTTAAATGCCATTCATAATCATATATCGAATAAGCACCAGCTTGGCGACAGAATAGGTGCTTACGTGCCATTCGACAACAAACTGTACAATTTATACCCACCATATTTTGATTTATTTTTATAATGTCCATCGAATAGTAGCATGTGCTTCTAGGAACGTGCTACTGTGTTATGGTGCATTTACAAGAGTTCCATCGTAAATATTTCAAGTAACGTTAAACAGTAATCTTAGATGGCTCTAGTACAGTTGTTTGTAGAAGCTGTAATTAACTATAAATGATAGTTAACTGAATTTTCTAATAAGCGGTTTAAGACGCTTTTTAAATGTTTAAAATATCATCTGTACGCAATAAAAATATTATGTTATATATATTTAATAATAATGTTAAGGTAACGTAATCTGTAACTATCTATTTATCATTGCGCTTCTCGGACTACGTATTATTTAATTTCTAAAAATTTGCTTAGATAAAATATCATTTCACCTTACCAATAAAATTGTAGCAAACAAAAACTAAAATAATTGCATTTTTTTAGGAATTAAATTATTATTGAATGGTGTTTGCTAAGAAGTATAATGACGTCACAACATACAATTACGGCTACTCGGTAAACTTTGAACGATTAACTTGGACACCGACAAAGATTTTTTTGTAAACATTATACTTCATTTAGTATTTTGTAAGAAACTGATTATTTAAAGTACTGTTATTACGAAAACTAAAAATAATATGTTTGAATACGTAAAATAAGCATTTAAGAGAAAATAATACTTTGTATCTTCAAATATTACAGCAAAAACAAGGTATTTTTTAAATTGAGTATTCAGAAACCAGGGACTTCTAAGTGTATTTTTTTTTTGTTGAAAAAATGTCTCTTGCTCGCCATAATAATGTTGCTGATAATTAAAACCAACATTGTAACAAAATCTAAATCGTTACTAAAAATACAAAACAAATCAGAGCAAATTGCATGAAAGGACTACAATCTGTCTTCAACAAAGTACAAAGGAATTGTAAGAACAGCCAAAAAGTCGACATGAGATAAAACTAAAATACAATACTTAAACAAGACGATAAGATATCTCGTAATGTTTATTTATATCACAACATACTACACTGATGATTTGGTATAATAAATGAAATAGTAGATGCATTTCTACATCAAGCTTTTAGAAATATATGACTCTAACTATAAGAAACAATGTAGTGTCAACCAGACCCAAAATAGAACACTTGAGAAATATATTATAAATAACCACAGGACATTGAATTGCTAAAGGTTAAACAATTTCATTGTATAATAGATTCTATTACTGAAGTAGTTCCTTAACAATTTTCTACAGAGCTAACATTAATTATTCTCAGCCTTACCCCTGTAGTATAAGGACCAATACGGATAATCAAAGAAGAGATCATTCTGTCATTTTCATCGGAGCGAAGTGATAGTCTTGAATTAATCTCAATTTGTAAGCCGCGTCTTGTCACGGTGTTTGTATAATGAAATGGAGCAAGTCTGTATCATTCATTAGAGTCGGACACTATACAGTTAATTGTTTGAACTTGGTCGTGCTGCCGTTTAACGTCTCGGGTCGGCTAATCAAGGCACGGTTAACAACATCCGCTGTGTAAGTGGCCGGCCGATGACTCTGCTCTACCGATGATGCAATTGTCTCGTTCAAAGTAAGAATCGCGTCTTCAATAGCAACTTCCGATTGGGTGTCAAGGCTGAAAGTCAACGAAGCCTAACTTACTAAATGGGTTGCAATTAATTTAAATAATGTATTCATTGAATACATTGTGTATTAGCTCCTTGTAGATGTTTATACTGATAGACAACATTTTATTTAAACATCGTCTTTTTTATAATTGTTTTTACATTGATAACCTTATTTGTGATTTAAGTTTTTTCTGCTAAATCAGAAGCTATAAGTTTCATAATATAACATATCAATTATAAAGTTTTATATTATTTATGTGTGCAGTGTACTATTATTTTATTTATTTTAGGAGCGGTAATGTTTACATTATAGGTATTGTTTCTGATTCAAAAGTAATACAACAAACATAGCAATTTCAGAAACCTAAGGCTTCAGGAATATGCGTAAGAAGTAACACATATGTTATCAATAAACCATAACACACAGTTGTAATAGCTATGACTTTTTATACCTGGATGAAGATAAAGTTTAATAGCAGTTTACGGCCGTTATTTATTAATTATAAAGCAATCTTTTTTTCTCATAATATAATGTTATGAAACATTTTAATACCAGTATATTTTACTTTAAATTATAACTGATAGTTTTTGTATATTCTAGATACAAAAATTTTATTTAAATTCTTTCGACCTATTAAGCAAGAATTAATGGAATATTTAATTCAATACACTGCGTAAATTTGATTAACATTTTGTTTACCATTTTGTGATAGCTAAGAATAGCACAATTATTATTGAAATGCATCTAGATAACAAGGTTCAGTTTGGAAGTCTATATTGTTTGTTTGTTTCGTGACAACGTTGAAGCCTACTTTAAACATAAAGTAGGCAACTCACCAGGTCGCGTCTACATACAAGGCTATCAATATGCTGGATCACTGAGCTGCCGATGTACTAGTACGATTTCAATCAAATACTTCTCAGGATAAATAAATGTACCGACACCATCAGTATACAACGAAATGACTTACCGATCAATGAATGCGCACGCGATTCTATAGTAATGTGTTTGTTTATTATCGATACTATAATATCGTTTGGAATACATATACATATATATTATATTTACATGGGCATCCTAATATATTACTGTTACGATTATATCTGCTTAAAACGTATATTTTCGTTAAACTTTTTTTAAATTAATGGAACAATCTTAACACTATTATTCCAATTTTAATTTTTTTATTGTTTAACAAGTTGGATGATAATAATACGCGTACGTAGTCCAAAATGTTCATTATTTAAAATATGAAACGTCACATATACTTACTGTACGATCCCGTGTTTCAAATTCGATTTATTTGTATTATTTAAATTTGTTTCTTATAACTTAAATAAAGTGATTCGTGTTTCATAAATAATTATTTTAGAATTTCATTAATATTAACAAATACAGGTACTTATTTAAAAAAAATCTTTAATATATTTAGAACTTAAAATATGTTAATCTCGCGTTGTACAAGCATTAAAATAAATAAACCGACATATGACTGTGTACTACATTCTCTGAAAAAATCTATAAAAAAAATACATTGTAAAATTTTATGTATTTACTATCTGCATTTAATACCTTTTTGTGTTAATGCAATGCAATAAACTGTTAAAGTCCAGTTCAGTAACAATTGTACATCGAAATTCCTGTTATCGATAAAATTAAAATCTCTCGCGTCACAAGTCCAGAGACAGGTTCGGCCGCGCTGCGCGGGCGCATCAATTAAACCACCGCCATCGCCATTACAATTCATTCACGATTATTGTTATTCTGCGCTGCGCCCGCGACGGCTCGACTGACATCGATACACACGCGAACTGACACGAAATAACTTTTTCCTCTCTCTGAAAATTTTAAATTAGTCGATAAAATATGTATTTATGTTAATAAAAAATTATATGAACGGCCAGGTATGCATATATATAAAGAAGGAGGACATTAACATTCTGTTCTTTCTGCCTAGTCCGGAACACATAAATATAATGAAAATTTGAAATGTTTAGTTCTTTTTTACTACGCTGTTACCACACTAAATGAGAACAATAATTTTCGAGTACATATGTAATATGTAACGACTTGCTCGATTTTAATGAAGTTAGTTGTAATTAGTTAAACAATTTTTGTTAAATTGTTGTTAGATTGTGGCTATATGAATGTGGCTGTATTACTTCATTCATTATTTAAGAGCCACTCTATTGTCGATGGAGCTCTTGTTATATTACGATTTTTAACGAGTCTCTCTTCTTTATATTCTTTATAACACCAACTTCTTTCTTAAAATGTCTGATAAACGTAACTGTGCTTTAGTCTCTCTCTTTCATTGTTTCGTTCTCTATCATACTTTATATTATAATGTTCATGAATTCATCATATCAAGTATCTTAACATTTTCCTCTAATTTCAATAGTTTTATAATTTATTTATTTTCTTTAATTCAAACATGGTGACATCATTGCTAATTCGACCATTCCAGCTACTTTTCTTTTTAAAAACAGAATGTTAATTTAGTTTTTATGACCTTGTCACTTGTTCACTTGATATATTCTTTGGAAAATAATATGCCATGTACTCTGCAGAACCTGCGTTTTTAAGAATGTGATGGGTTTCATTTTATGAGTTAAAATTATCAAGAAATCCTTTAATTATCTAGCATACCTAGAATGTTATATTGAAATTAAATGTTGTGACAAAAAGTTAACACAGGAAAACGTAATTCAGTAGCATTGCGAGCACACTGTCTTGGATTGTGTAAAACAGTCCCACAAAAGTCCCTTGAGTCCCACAAAATGCTTATGACGTTTCCCGCAATTATAGTAACAGTAAATGTAGCTTTTAATTAAGCGTTCATACATTACGCCATCAACCGTCGCCCTTTAAGTTAATGTTCGCATTTATTTCTTTTTGAGATACCTTTTCATTCACTTTAAAAATGTCTGTATATATAAATCTAAAATAACTCCATTATAAACGAGTCTGCAACTGATAAGTATGCGCGAATCAATAAAAGTGACCGAGTTAATATATTTATCTATACTATAATATTATAAAAAGGAAAGATTTAATTGTTTGTAATGGATAAACTAAAAACTACTCAACTGATTTTAAAAATTCTTTCACCTAAAAAATCTTCATCCTCAGCGAGTAACATAGAATACTTTTCGAAAATTCTGTCTACCTAGGATCGCTAGTTTATTTATATAATACTATTTACTTAATACGACTATAATCAAAAGCTGAACTTAATGCTATCAGCCAATCTTTAAGACAATGAATGATTCACAAACGCAGTGCTTAAGTATTTAAATAAATAACTTATAAACAGTGAATAAGTAATTATAATAACTATAAAAATATGACATAAATTAATATTAACAATATAAGCATATTAATATCTAATATTATGTTAGGTGGAGATATAAAGTCCGATTCACTTAAATTTACTTTTAAAATATATACATATACTTCATGTCTAAATGTACGTCGAGCGTATTAACTATCGTATAACATTACTTACAATTTTTAATGATGAATTTTAATTACAGAAGCAAATGAAACTTATAACATACAACTATTACTACATATTAATATTATCTACAGACAAAGGGAATACTTACCTACTTATGGATGCTCCTCGCTACTGCTTAATACTTAATAGGATTCTGCATTCTAAATTTGAACATTTTGAATGAATACCAATGTGTTCACGAAACATTTAGTATTCTTTTTTCGATTTCAAATTAGAATTAATAAAAATGAGATTACTGTTTAATAGTTGATTGATAATTTATTAATTTAGTTGACTTAGTCACGAATTGAAATTGTTGCTTTTTTTAAACAGCATTTTTGTATAATGACAACCTAATTACTAAGTTTTGTTAAGATTTCACATTTGGGACTAAAAAGAACTCTCCTGTAGCCATTGGTGCATTTATCTGTTTAAATATATACCTCCATAATATTTATTGATATTAAAAATCCAGATTTTACGATAACACTTGTAATAATTAAAAAAAAATATGCCTATAAAGCCAATTTAAAATCAGGCAAACTCGAAAAGGAATTGCCCTTAAGTGCTATTCTTTTACTTTTTTATAGAAACCACATTCGGCCCTATGCGATTTTGCCGAAGACCTGTTATTTTATTGGAAATTGATAGATTTTATCGCAGCTATTTCCACTAATGATTCTAATAACAACAAATATGCCCATTGATTAAAAAACAATAAATCTTTAAATATTGTCCGCCGAAAGTCTAATAATACAGATTAAATATATTACCTGGCTGACCTATTTATTATAAAATTTTGTATTACTTATCGAGTCTGGATATCTCGATAAAGTAACTGTTATATATTTTTTTGCAAAGACACCGGATTCCCCTATAAAATTACCTGCTTTTGTAAAAATTTTCTTAAAAGAAACACCATCTAAGTTTGTCAGAAGACAGTTACAATTTTGGCCGTTATAATTGTATAGAATTTCTTTATAATGCACAAGAATCAAAAAATAGAACAAGGAAAACTATGAAGTAGAAATGTACCTCGTACTGACATTATTACTAATCGATTAAATAATTTCGTATAAAATTTAATATAAGAAAAATTGAAAAGATATTTTACTATATAAAATTTTTATTTTTATAAATAATAAGAATCAATAATAAGAGCTTTTTATAAAAATCTATTAAAAGTTACATCCATAAAAATATTATATCTTATCTTATCAAATATACAAGGTCTAGGTCGTTATCAAATTCAGACAGCGATAAGTGTAGATGTTAGATTACTTAAATTTTTTGGTAAGAATAAGAATTTTGATTAATATTAAATTCAGAATTATTAGAATAAGTCGACTGTTTGTATGTACAACTTTGATGTAGTTTTTATACTCAGGTTAAATACTATTAATAAAATCATGATTTCAGCCGTTAACTGTCTACTGTTGACCATAAGTCTTCGCCATAAGGGGAGTTTCGCCAGTAGTAGTCATTCTTGGAAAGCGTATTGGCAACCATAGTTAGGCTTTTAGAGATATTTAAGGAGGGACGCTGTTGCCTAAGTTTCCTTAGTCGCCTCTTACGACACCCAAAAAAAAAAGGGGTGGCCTATTCTATGCCGGCTACACATGTCCACTAATAGTGTAATACTGAAAATAATATAATATATTAATTTAAAAATAAATTGATATACATATTTTATTATTTTCAGCAATATCAGCTAGATTTTTAACATTGAATATTATGTAATGCTGATATATAGATTTCCTATATGTTTTTATAAAAAAGTAATACCATAAAATCATAAATGTAATATCTAAATTTAGATATACATATTTATATTTGTCCGTGTATTTTCCTTTAGATGTGATTTTGTTCGGTTCTTAAAAACACATTAGTTATGACAATTAGATTTATGATAGTAGTTAAAGTATTTTTTTTTAATATCAATTAAAAAAAGCGACTATAATCAGGACTACAATCCCTAATAAAGTACTCAGACATTCGTTATAGTAAATAAATCAGTTTAAAATATTTTCACATAAATAAATTTTTCAAGACCTAACGACTCAATGTATTTTTAATCAACAAACTTCGTACCTGACCCAACCTCCTCACGAAACGCTGAGAAAATCTTCTAAAACATAATCTATAATCCATCGGCAACACGTGCATACAGCCATTATTGATTTTGCCGTTTTTTGTGTAATGTTGCTTGCCTGTCCCGAGTTCGCGATGAAAAAAAACAACAAGGATCTCGTGTGAATGGGCCTTATTATAAGCTTGCGCAATGACATTTCAGTTTTTGTAGAAGGTCCGTAGTCGCGTGGCATTTACGCGGGAATGTGAATATTTTTTTATGTCCTCAAACAAATAATCATTGGTTTATCGTACTTATATTTTACGTGATTATATGCAACTCTCTTATAATAACCCATATAGAGCAATAATTTAATGATGAACCTCTATTTTTAAACCATTCTTAAATAGTTCGGTTACTTCAAAAGATAAACATAATACAAATAAACAGTTTCGATTTATAGTAGAGTAAGTAAAGTCAATCGTACATAAGGATGTGTCATTAATGTACTTTTAATAAAAACCTGTATCGTTGATGTGAAAAAAACTAAATATGTATTTCTTATATTTTTATAATTTCGATTTAATTGCCATTTACTATTTTTATCTTCCTTTTTTATCGTAATGTATAAATTTAATATCAAATCTCTTTAAATAAAACTAAACTTAGTACTAACAACAGTAAATTATTACAATTTTTTTTATGAATTTATAAGGAAATTCTGTATCGCGTCACCAAAACACTTTCTAAATATTTCAGTAGCCAAAGAAAACCGTTGAAAGCAAAACATGTTAATGTTTGGACGGATGTCAACACTGACTTTCGACCCTTGCTGACTCCCGGAAAAAGAGTTTAAAGTTACATAATGATGGTATCTAACCCTTTTCTGAAAAAAAACAGTCAGTGTTTACATATCAACGTTTCACTTTCGTTGTAACCTGTCAACTGTGATTTCAAATCTAAGTTTTAATAAAAAGTCCAAACACGTGCTTACTAAAGTTTTAAGTAGCAATCATTAGTAATTAGTTCGTTTTATCATTATATAATAACTAAAGGAATATCAAAATAAGTGGTAAAATATGACAATAATAAATAAATGTCATTGGACATATAACACATCCATGTTCCGTGTGATTTCAGCATAGAATAGGCCACTCTTTGATTTCTTGTGGGTGTCGTAAAAGGCGTTAATGAACTAAAAAAACTTAATGGTAGAGACATAGGCAGGAGGGCCTCTCTCAAAACATCTCTAAAAGCCTAACTGCGATTGCAAACCTGCTTGCCAAGCTTGGCAACTACTGGTAAAACTCTTCTTATAGAGAAGACTTATGTTCAGCAATGGACAGTTAACGACTGAAATGATGATACTGATATCATACATCACCATCCAGTCCCAAACTAAGTAAAGCTTTATTATTATGATATTACTAAAGTAATCAAATCCTAAACAACTGCAGTAAAATAATTGTAGCGAAGTATTAAATTATGCAATGTAATAATAATGAATGCAATTGGGTAAATAACATATCGCCAACTAATCTCAAACTAAGTAGAACGTTACATCATAGTTCCAACAGGAATAGTTATTAATGACTTCTTTCCTTGATCAAAGCCACAGCTAACTACACCATACTTCGTAATATTAGTAATAAGATACCTGTTAAAAATGAAAGTTAAGATCGAAAGGCGCCTCAAATTTGACACAATGTCTTTAAACTACATGCATTTAAGATAAGATAGAAGGCACGTTGACATGAGAACAAAAATCGATAATATTGTTTCGAGGCGGGGCCCCGGGTACCCCGTCCATAGACAAAGTTAAAAGGTGTCAAAATATTTATTATATCGATATCAATGAATTTATTAAAATGGTAATAGTCGAGTTGGGGGCGTGAGAAAGGTTTTGTATTATTGATATGAAATAAAAATCTGATTGTAACGTGTTTAAAGCGAGATAAATCGATATGTTTTACTGATTAAAATTTTGTTAACATTGATTTATCATTATTTATTGATTTATTGTAAGTTTGTTTGTATGTTACCTCTGAATCAATCTTAGTATGATATATAGAAAGTGTTTCAGTATGAGATGGATATAGGCTAATTTGTGACTACTTTTCATTGCATGGGCGATCTTATATGTATTTGATTATCGCTTCAAATGGTTTAAAAAAATGGATAACAAAATAATAATTGAAATTATTCATCTGCTTAAACTAAATATTAATAAGCAATTAAATTTTATAAAATATTCAATAATGCATATTTTCCTTTCAAAATTTAAAAAAAAACAAATGTACCTATTTAATTGTACAATTTAACATTTATTTAAAATGTATATAAAATATGTTAAATATGAATAAAATTGTATTTTCTAACTTTTAATGAAATAATATATGAAACTTTATATTGAAATGCAATCTTAAATTAATTAAATAAAAATACTTTATGAAATGTTATGTCATCAGATGCTCATTTATATCAACAGGTAGTCAGTGGTAACTAGAAAAATCAACTACAGGATACCAGTATATCCTGTAGTTGAGAAAAGAAGAAAATACTAAAAATGAATGTCGAAATAAAATCTAACACCGAGCCATTTTCTGAACATAGTATTGACACAAAACAACATAGTAGTGTTTTATTATAACACAAGGGGTAAAATAGGTAATAGATTTCATGTAATGAATGTAGGCTACCTATATAAATATGGTTATTATCTACGAGTATATTAAATATATCAATGCCTATAGGTATTTTTACTAATTATAAATATAAAGAAATAGAAATAACATAAAACATACACATAAAAATGTGACTATATAAGATGAGATGCAAAAAATAGATCAAAATATCTACCTATATATATTAACATAGGAAATACATTCATAATAGGAACTCACACGATTTGACCGGTAGACTATGATACAACACGCCGACCTACAAGATTGATGGCATAATAAAATCACGTTTTTATAACTTATACATTATGACTTTATAATCTCAAATTTGACTTTTATCTCTTAGAAAGCTTGTATAGAGATAAAGTATCAGAGAGACACGATCGCGTTGATTAGACGCCCAAACTTATTGGTTGTGTCATACAAGATCCGCCTCTAATTAAGAGATATAAATAAAAAGAAATTAGTTATAATAAACATTACATGTGGGTTTAGTTGAACTTAACGAGTTATTATGGACACTGTGACGTGCCAACTTTTTATTATTTTTATAGTAAAATAAAATTTGTAAATCCACATTTCATGACATTGTTATTAGCTCAAAAAGTAGAATTACGAGTAAAAATTACTTCCATTAGATTGTCTAATAACTTACTTTTAGTAATTAATAGGTCAAAGAAGTACTTTTACGAAATAAAATATTATTTACAATCGACTACAAAACCAGCCTACTTGAATTAGTGAAAAAGTGTTGTATATTGTATAATGAGTAGTAGTTTGAGGATCTGATCAGGCGTTTAAGCATGATTAAGTACAAACTGTCATTTTTATATTATTTACACAAGATATATTTACTGAATACAAAGGCAAGTAATCTTGCAGACTTGTACGCTTGTCGCTTGGTCGCTCTATCAACCAAATTTCAAACACAAATAAATTAACTCGCCGTGATTGAGTAACAAATATTTAGAAATAATATTTTTAATATTAATAGAGTAATATTCCTATCTCCTGAGTATTGAACAACATAATATATTAGAAAACATATATAGAATTAATATAGGATTTTTTTTTACAAAAAATAATTCAAATTTGATCGCCATTTATACATAATTATATACATAAACATCTTAACAAACATACATTGTATATAATCATAAAAAATAACAGTAAAATATAAATTTGCAATTACACATTACTATTTTTCCACAGATCAAAGTGACTGCAGCATCCGCTTCGCGCTGATAAATGCTGAAGATGAATGGAGTATTGCGTGAGAGCACTATCAGATGGAACCCGCTACAGCTATGTGGCAGTTAGGTGTGTTACAACTTTTTACACGCTCCAATACAACATTGCCATCGTGTAAGCCTCATGCGAGCTTACGTGCCTTTATGTCATTTTTATGACGTAATATGATTGCATTCAGAACAAAATTGTGTAAAGGCAATAAAATACTCATAGAGTCGTCTACTATAGGTAATTTCATTACAACATAATATAAAGGAAAATCAATTTTTGTTGGTATTATCACAGAAAAAATGTCCAAATACAATTAGTACAAATTGAAATATTCAAAAAATTAATCAAATTTATTTTCGACTAGTAGACATCAGCAGATACTCTTTTGATCAGGCCAATTATTTGATTGTATGCCCTTTTATTAGTTGTATTGAAACAGTTCATACATTTATATACATTATAATAAAATTAT
Organism: Galleria mellonella; assembly: GCF_026898425.1. Classification (NCBI taxonomy): domain Eukaryota; kingdom Metazoa; phylum Arthropoda; class Insecta; order Lepidoptera; family Pyralidae; genus Galleria; species Galleria mellonella. The sequence continues at coordinate 495,603 of NW_026442172.1, read as the reverse complement.
AACTAGACGATGTCTGCCGTTTGGTCCAGGCATAAAATGGACCACCCTTCATTTTGCGTGGGTGTCATAAGAAGGAATTTAATAGTCGACTGATGAGCAGAAGCATCCCTCTTAAAACATCACCAAAGCCTGACTGTGGTTGCCAATCTGCCAACCAAACATGGCAACTACTGAAAAAATCCCCTTTTTGGAGGAGGCTCATGTTCAACAGTGGATAGTTAACGGCTAATATGGATGATGTTGGTACATAGAAAATATTTAAGAAAAATTTATATAAGAGGCTAAAATAATATTTTTTTATCTGTCTATGCTGTTATACCAGTATTATGCAAAACTACTGCATTTTTGCAATTATTTTCCTTACAGTTGAATATATCATACGTGTGTATTATGGTAGTAACGGCCCAAATGAGAGGCTAGGCGCGGAAAAGAGAGTCCGTAGATTCTCTGATTCTCTTTTCCGCTCTTAACTTCTCAGTTGAACATAAAATCCATTTTATTCCTAAATCCATAAGTACGAAGTTGCGGTCAAATATCAATATCAAAAATAAAAACTTGTCTTTGAATTCCATTAAAATCGGTTATCTTTAGTTGACAACACGAATTTATGATTCAACCTTCATTTAATTTTGTATTTTTAGATTATAAAAATATTCCCATTAGTTACATACTTTAAACCAAATGAATTGATAAAGTGGCTACGTACAATTAATTAAGCTGTCACTCACAGTACAATATCTACAATAATAAAATAACTCGTAAATTTTTTATTACTGTACATTAAAAATATCTATATTCTATTTCAAATAAAATAGACTTACTGTTTTATAAGGTGTTCTTTTCGTCTGCTATCATCATTCTTATATTTTATTGTATTGTACGTATTAAAAGCTTTTTCCGTCTCTTCTAACTCAAAGTTAACTTAATTGGTAGAAACGTGATGATTAATTTAAAAATAACAACAAATAAAAATAAAGAAAAAAAAATATAACTGAATGGGAGAAATGAGCAAGAAAGTAAGGGGTAAAATAAATCAAAAATACATCATTGATGAATGGACGGTAATATATGAAATATATGTCAAAATTTTTATTACATATCTAAAATCATTATTAAAAGAAAAAAATGTCATCACTCAATTTGAGACCCTCATCTATCTTTTTACAACTTAAAACTTATTTATTTTATTACTTACTGAAAATATTATTTAAATAATGCATTAGCCAGCTCTATACCATTCCGTGTGCTACGATACAATCATATCACAACGCGATGTCATTCAAAGATTTTCCATGAGCATCCCGAGGCCCACTGTAATGTTTTTCTGAACTACAATAAGAATTTGTTCCTGGTTGACTGGTCAGGACATCTCGCAAGAACTCCTGACAAATACCGCTCCATCATAAAATGTAAATAGCTATTACATCACTCATATGAACTCTTAAACAATCGATAATTATTACCAGTTTTCTTTTTGCGTAAAAATAAAATTAATGTTTTAATTCATATAGACGTATATGCATCGAATATCTTAATATTTAATTATCATAATTACAATGATAATCATCCTTTAACTTGCAATATTGGTGTGTTAAATTTAACAACACTTTTCCTGGTCTCTCTTGTACACAGCTTTTGTGGCGTTTTCTTTATATGCAACCTCAAACTTGGCAAAAAAACAATATATGATATAGATTATACTTATTACCATCAAAATGATCTTATTAGTATCAAATATTTATACATCTTTACTCGCAAATTTGTCCGCATGATCAGAATATATCGATTGACCGGTACAAAAAGTAGTCTCTAGTCTATCTTTATTCCAAATAATAATAATATAGTTGTTAAGACGCCAAAAAGTCAAAGCAAACTCATTTTCAAATTTAGAATACATATTAGTAGGTATTACTATATATTATTATTACGGTATTACATTAGTATTAGTAGATATACATGATGTGGTCTAAAAAATCTATTTGCCGTAATTTGTCCGTAATTTGTGCAAAACTGCAGCTTTTTCTTTACATAACGGATAATTGACAAGTCTTGGGAGTCTGTTTACGTTAATCCCTTTATGCAACATTCACTATCAATGACTCTTACTTTCAAAATTTACAAAAGACCTATTGCTATACATGTAGATGGGATCACTAACGCTGAATTTAACACTGGACGAGTAAACGTGTCGGCTTGCTCAGATCACAGCTTCGAGGAACCGATACCCCATTGTTATGCCTGTTACAATATACTGTTACATTTCTTCATGGCACATTACTAATGTTTCCTTTGTAAGTTCTTTTAGCTCAAGAGGTTGAACATTTTCATTTTAAATATAGATAGTATAGTACACTGAAGTTTGTGTTTTTTTATTTAGAAATTTGCCGATATTTCATTTATTGCCTTATTGTGTCGAAAAAAAAACATTATTATATATTGATACATTTGCAACTTTGCAACCACCTTCTTTGATTATTTTTCCATCTTTGGAAACTTTGCTTTTATTTAACTAATTATCGAGTACTATACTAAAGACACTAAAGCAGTAACTAGAGTCTTCCAATTAGTCCAAAAAATTTTATGATTGTAAATGTGTAAAATTTTCAAATTTTTTTTTGTTTACATGTTTACATTAACACATATGATTTTAGTAATTTTTTTTTATATATAACTTACAATGGCAATAAAGCTGACAGCCTACTTAATGGAATGTTGTAACAATCACCTACAGACATAAACAGTACCATGAGCATGAGGCTAAGTATACTATGAGATTTAAAAGAGTAACTGTTAAAATTCTTGCAGGCTCTTCTCTACTGGTAACAATTTCTTATAAAGTTAATCTGATCTTAATTATTTCACTGATTATTATTCAGTATTTAATATTTTAGAGTCTATAATATCTAAAAAAGTGAGCAAAAATGAAGTAATAATTTGGAGTAGGTTTTATTAAATGGTACGCAATGTTAGTAAACTTGTATTGCCTAAAGGCAGAACCTATACTAAGAGGTCCATCAAGTTAGAAGCTGGCAATTTTAAAACAATTACCTACCGCGCACCTATGCTCGACTCTGCAGTTAAATATTTAATAGTGTTACCAGTGTATACTTCGATAAATTGAGAGCACTTTCTTCACTGCTGTAATTGAATTTTAATGTAAAATTGTATTCTACATAAGTAATAGATCTGAAAGTTGAAAATCTCTTTAGATGTTTACGTGCTTTTGAAAGTAATGTTTATTATCAATCCATTTTTTTAATTATAAACCACAATTTAATACTAACAATACAAGAAATGTTATTTCGCATCGTAGTCAAAATACACCTTTAAATATTTCTCAAAGGATTGTCATGTCCATTTATAATAAAATTCACAATGCTCAACCATTATTCATGATTTTAATGTCTAAAGTCGATCAGTACCCACTGTCAATTCAACCAGTCAATCGGACCACCACGTAGAAAATAAGACATCAGGCAAATTGAATCGAATGAGAACGAAAGCCCGTGAAGCATTAGAATCCGCTGTTTTGTGCGCGTTTCAAATACATAATACGACTGCATCTTCCGATATTGGTAATATAGAGAGAGACAAAAGTACCTATAGATACAGGATGTTGATACTAGTGCACTTTCTTAATTAACAAATCAAAACATTTTAGAGGAACACTTGAATTTTAAATGTGTAGAAAGTAATATAAAGTTTTAAATAACAGAAGAACCTATATCAATGTATAAGTACGTTTATCATCATCATCTTCATCATTTCAACCATTAATATATCTAATTAATTTAAAAGACAAAAGCTTATAAGCGCTATATCATTTAAAAACGTAACTTTTCCTTTTTATATATCGGTCAAAACAAATATGAAGAATTAAGCTTCAAAACTATAAATTATACCAATTAATATGCAATATCTTACAAAATACAATATTACAATACAATATCTTACAAAATAGCTGCAAAGAAACGTTAAAACCTTTAAAGTCATAAAAACATTATGCAATTTATATTAACAACTATTAAAAATCTAAATTCTGGATTACAAATTTACAGTCTCATACGAACAACGCTACTAAACATTCTTATTATCGTAATCGAAAAATAAATCACTCTAAACTTGAATCTGTCTTAAAAGTTCAATCACAAATCGTTGGGCCACCCGTTACATGGCTTTCCCCGGTGGTCCAATCTTCAAGATGATTAAATTAGGATACAAACAGATATAACATGCAAAATGATATACAATGAACCGAGTCCGATTCTGCATAATGAAGCAATCAAATAGTTTCCATTGTACTTTACCTTACACAAATCCATCTAATCAAACGCAAACTTTTGTGTTTACATACGAAAATATATCGTTCTACTCTTGAACTACTTTAAATAATAATTTATTATTACTAAAATTTTATAAACCAAGCAATCGAATTTTCTATTTATTGAGCATTATTAATGTGGTTTATTGAAAAAAAAAAATGTATTTAGATGTATAAACGTATGCGACTTAGTCGTTTGCGTTCATGTTGCATGCAGCGTCTGGTTCAAGTTTTGCATAAGTTAATCCTGTTCAGATACTTACTGTACACAAAAGCTTGATGCATTTTAAAATCCTTTACGAAAGCAAACATTTGACGTTCGAGGGAAATTGAGCGGAAGATTTTTTTCTGTCCAACAATAATGAAGCATGGATTAAGAATGTTAAGCTGACATGGTAGCAAGCAAACAGCATCGGGCATTGGAACTTTGACTGGACTCGGTTGATTTAAGTCATCATCGATTTTGATTTACTAAGAGATCCCGGTCGATATATTTTAATATCGCCGTCTGACCGTCCATTTACTGATATTATATTCTGAAACATTGTCAATAAGGCGCCTTTGTTCGCACAAAAATTTATAAGTTAGACGTCTGTCCATTGTATGGCGCAGCGTAAAAGGTAAGAGTACAATGCGATGTATTTTATACCGATCATATCGTGACGTGTGGTCAAAATGTGTCGAAGCGTTAAAGATTTATATCAACATTCAAACTTTTAGGCTATTGGGTCAACTTTTTTTATGTTAGGTATTCTTTACCTGATATTATAAATGAATATGAACAACCTTCTATTGCATTATATACACAGTCTGACGATTCAATTCAAGGAGATCTTATAATAATAAATGTAAAATGAAACTGAATAATATAAAAATAAAAAAGTATTAAAATTATATTTTAAAAAGTCATACCAAATCATAACATGTTTGTATCTACAAGTCTGGAACATTTTGAAAATACAGATTTTCTAAATTAGACATATCCTAAATTCTACATTTCCATACTTAAATTTAAAAAATATTCTATCAAAGTAATAAAAGCTAAATTCTGGAGAACCTGCTTATATAATATAAATAGGACCCAAACAAGCACAAGGAAGCATTTTTTAACGTGGAGAAATCTATCATGGAGATACGCACCCTGAAGAATACCAATCGAATACATTACACTAAACAAATATGTCAAACATATGCCAAATTAAATCTCATTCTCAGAATCGTATTTTACTATAACTTCAACAGCGATGGTCTAATCACAAAGACAGAATAGTTCCTCTTTCTCCATTTCCAAAGGGCGACCTAGATCTAAATGGGCTCTAAATGTTACATACGATAGAAATCTGTCCTGTGTATAGTGATATAGAAAACAAATTTTGTATTTATGATCCTCTGACCAATAATCCAGCAATATTGAACAAGAACAAAGAAAACTTAAACTAGAGGAACTAGAGGAACTAGTCGAGAAGTCTCAACTAAAATTTATATACGTCGATCCGGTTAGTTTTAAATTTAATATATTATGTGCACTTACAACACATTTAACAGTAAGAAAGAAAGGGGACATTAACAATTAAATGACTCCGATGCGTTTACGAACTATTAAACATCTAAGTCTGCCGGACCATCCAGCCCGCCCTCGGTAGCGGCATCTTTACCGTTTACTAGTTATTGTCATCACAAAAACGACACTAATTTTATTTATTAACGTCTTTTATTACATGTCAAATTGCGGAATAGTACATTTTGTCGGTAGGTGGGCGGCACTTTTGTAATGGTGTTCTGTGACCAATTGATTTGTTTTAGAGATCCGTATCTTTTGGTTGGTGGAAACCTATGGACAGTGGTCTATTACGTAAACGCATTATTACATTAGTACTTCTTGTTTTAGTCTTCTTTTACATTTTTGCTTTGACTATAATAATAATGATTTTTTTTAAGGAATTTTACATTCTTCAAGTATATTAGTCCTATCGTACCATTTCTCAAACAAAACTTTATCTACTTTCCCTAGACGCGGAAAGAGAAGAATTAATGTGCATCAATAATTTACAGAGATGTTAAAAAATTTCTGGTTTAAGTTTAGCTAACATAGATTGAATAAGACCAACATTAAATTTATTTAAGTTAAAGTGGCGCATGAATTCTTCTCTTTCCTTCGTGTTAATACGATGCTAATAGAATATGATGCACATCATCGATGGTATTACAAGTTTGACAATGGGGTGACAAGGACTTTCCTATCGTATGTGCAAATTTTTTTGATGGATAATGACCAGATCGAAGACGAACAGCTAATTTAATATTGTACCTATTGATTTTAATTCCACAAAACCAAAGAATATGTGGAGGTTCAGCCTGAATAGTTTTAATAATGAAATTATTGTGTACTTGGACTTTACAAACAATAAAGCCTAATAATATTAGAACCGTTTCTTATGGCAGTCTGTGGAGAAGGCCTATGTTCAGTAGTGGACAGATAACGATCATCATATCATAATGATGATAGCTTAATAAAAGCATATAAAATTCAAACGAAGAAATAAATTTATAAGTAATAGTTGTTACTTAAACGTAGCCATCGTGAATTTAATAATATCCATAACGAAAACATTTGCATATAAATATCGTTAGTAATTCCTATACCTAAGGGTATATACATACACTGAGTCTTTAAAATACCAAATATCTTCAAACATGACGACAAATCATGAAACAGATAAAATTGATTAGATAAAATTGGTCAAGCATGTTATTATTCATTGTAATAAGTCCAAAAATCTACAGAACCATAAACAATTGTTTGTCATTTTACTCTATCTGATTTTGTTTATTTATGCAATCCAGTGTCGTTTCGAATGTGCTAATGAAATGTTTCTTTTTTCATTTCTAAAGTCTAACACAGATGGGAGAAAGTTCGGCACAAATTTTCTTAAATCAAAATTTTGTTGAACGCTTTATTAACATTAAGCTACCTACTACTATTTTCTAAAAAGGAGATTTGCACCACTTAAAAATAAGATGCTTATTTTAAAGAAATATGTATCGATTTTGATGTTAGGTATGACTTTGAATGCTTATTACATTAACATTTTATTATATAATGTGTTGTTATTAACAATATCTCATTACAAACAGGAAAAGTAAAATTAAATAAACATCCACAATTATATATAGCTATACACATAATATTTATTTATTAAGCGAAAAACCTTATACAAGTTCCATATATCTGTCATCATGGTGATAACATTCACAACAAATATGTAAAATACCTAATTATTCCACGACAAATAAAATTACCAATGAATTTTATTAAATGAGCTTCAGACTTCTTTATTACTAATTTAGTATACTGTACTTTACTGACTTGTTAATTTTAATATAATCTTTTATACATCAACAGCAACACTGAAAACAGGATAACATAAAAAACAGATATTCAATCGTTGAACAAGAAATCTTAACAACACACTCACCACCCATTTCTGGGCGCAGATACGAGTATCTGCTTGTAAAAGAAGTATTTTGTATATGTATATGTGTGTTTATATGTATATATGTATGTATATGTATATGTGTATATATATAATAGTATATAATAAATAGGGATATATATTTTACATTATTACATGTATCATATATCTATATTAAGAAATATAAGAATTTCACTGTGCCTCCGATCAAACTTTATAATTACTCCTCTCTATCCAAAGGTAGCCTGGAAGAGATCGCTTTTAGCGTTAAGGTCGCCCATTGTTTTCTTATTGTGATTATTTCTTGTAATTGTTTATATTTATAATAAGTTCACTATTGTAATCTTTTGGAGAAAACAATAAAGAGTATCTATCTATCTGTTTTAGCATACTGTTACCACATTAACAAAACAACTTAGTACACTATTATGTATAGATAATTTGTATCTTAGTATACTGTATTTCCTTAGTCATCATCGCTTATGACATGGAAACTGTTTTACATGCTTATAATGAGAAATCCCGTGTGGTCCCGGCATAGAATAGGCCATTCCTTCCTTTCCCGTGGGTATCGTGGGCGATTAAGGGAGGTCGAAGGATGAGCTGCAGCGTCCCTCTTAAAACATCTGCAAATCCTAACTGCAGTTGATAATCCGCCTGCCAAGCATGGCAACTATTGGAAAACCTCCTATGGGGAGGCTTATGTTCAGCAGTGAACAGTTAAAAGCTGATATGATGATGATGATGATGATGAATGAGAAATAACCTTTGTGTAAATTATAAAATTAAAAACTTGTAATGTTAATTTTAATTTATACCTTATACATAACATGAATTAATAAGTTGTATAGTATACCACACAGATATGTTTTAAGTATATGTATAAATGATAAAAGCACATATCATCTTCACCCCCAATACCAGAGTTCATATCAATAACGGACACCGATTTCCACACCTTGTACTTAGTCAATAAGGTGATAATGTATGAACCCTATTAAACCATATCGTATGGTACTATGGTCAGTGACTGGCGACTTGAACAGCCCTTAAAATGTTTAACACACTGCACAAGAGAATAACGAACAAATTCTTTTATATTATTATTTTATTTATATTATCACTGTAACATATGTACATCTGTGATATAAGTAATTACAATTACTTCAATATATTTATTAAATTTTAAAATTATATTAATATGAGTATTGTTATTTTTGAGTAAACCTTCAGAATTCATTGAACAATCAGCATAATTATTCCCTGATATCCCAGTAAGTTATTTTTCTATTAAAATATGAACATCAAAATATAATTTAAAATTTAAAAAATTCATGACCTGCAGACCTAAAAAGTGAATATACCAAATACCAAGTAAATATATATTATATTGAAAACGATGGCCATTTGATCACATTTCTTTTGGCTCGTGTGTAAAGTTTCTAACATCTGCCTAACCCGTGCATACGTAATCAAAATAAAAATATTATTTTAGTAGATTTCGTTCGATAGTGACCGGCAGATGTGTTGGCGCGCGCGCTCCTTGCTCTCTATTTTTGTTGATCCTTCATTGTATTTGGGCAGTCTCAAAGGGTCAATATCTGATGACGCTTCCGTTCGATACAATATTTAGTGCTTGTTTTCTCTAAAAAACATCCTCAAACTCCTGTCAATTATAATACGCATTACCCACTTACAAGAAATTCTTAAGGTTTCAAAATTTTATACATTCTTTTAACTGCTAATGATATATCTTGCTTTGTATAATTTAGCTAAATTTAATTTATTAGATTATTGTCATTAAATGGTATCTAAAATAATCTGAGCAGTTTTAAATATCTTTTTCTAAGATTAACCTAAAGTTTACTATTTATTTCAAATTTTTATTTAAGTATTTCAATTTAGTAAGAAGAAAAACAACAATCAAAAAAGAAGTCGGTTCTGAATCCGCATTTCTGTTAAGCTATCTCTAAAATTTACATTTGATATTATAGTGAAATATTTATTCTAAGACTAATTAATATAACCAAAATTTCTAATAGATTTAAGTCAAAATGTTGGTTCATAAAACAGTGATTTCGCGAAATTATTAAATTAAAATATCCTAATATTTTAATTTAATAATTCTAAGTTGCCATTTTTATAAACTTATCTTTTAATATGTTATATCTTTTAACCTATTAAGAATAGTGGATAGAAAAAGTAGGATTAGTGAAATAGTGCTTCAGAATTGGTCCCATTTTTGTCCATAGGTGTCTATATTTATCTAAATAATTTATAACATACAATTCTTTTCTTAATTCCTTTGCGAAGCCTCTGGAATTTTTAAGGGTACTATTTCAATCTAGTTTAAAGCCAGACAACCACACAGTCTTCAGAGTAAACCAGTTCATAAAAGGCACTCGACGTTACTAGTAATGATCCCTTTGAGAATCCAAATCCTTTAAGTCTACCTAGCAGAATATTAAATCAATTTTATGGTAGCTGTTATGAATATTTATCCGCGTCAGTCCGCCTTAGTAACTACTACTGATTCACTTAAGTCACTCCTTGAACATTCTACCAGTGCTATTTAAAAGAATCTATGTATATATTAACATTTTAAAACCTAGTTTCGATATAAACAAATAGGTCCTCTATTTATTATGGTAAAATACCATACATCTACAATTCCATAGCTCATGATAATAATATTATCCTTTTTAATATTCTTAGGAACAATGTATTGAAGAAAATATAAATTTTTGGTTTCTTATTATTTATATAATTATGTATCTATTATACATATCTATTATAAATATAGCTTATCTAATAAAAACTTAGACATTACAGAATATATTACGAAGCTCGTAGCTCCTTTTATATGTTAGCACTCCTAAGAAATAAGTTATTATTCTTACTTATATCAGTCCTATTGCTATACTACAATATGTTATTTTACATTTTCTATCAGTGAAAGGTACGAATAAACATGTCCGTAATTTAAAAATATTTTCTATTTAGTAAAATTTAAATAATAATAATACAATAATTAGGTTCAATTTCACTTCCAATAACTTAACGTCCTTAACTTAACATTCACGGTAACTACTATAATAATAAGATGCCTATTGCTAATCGGATTAATATCAGTATTTACTTCTTGGATTATCACAAGATATCGTAAGTTTTTAATAGTATACCAATTAATACATATCAATATTTAGTATCATAAATTAAGGATAGTATGTACTTGCACATTTACTACAATTTATAACACATTTACATATTAAACATGTAATAAAATTCCTAAATGCTTTTTATTTTGCCAATATTTTGAGTTTACAGTTACCTACATCCAAAAATAGAATAAGTGCTCGACATTTTTGCCGCTTCATTATAGACGGTAACGAGGAACTTTTTCATTTTAATTTGCTGTTAATTAAACGCCTCTTAACTGAACTTATCGGCCGTCTAGGTGTTAACGACTAATTGATAATCGAAATAAATGCGTTCCTTTCATTCGGACTAATAGCCGTGCGCTCGTGTGAACGCGCCGTAATCAGCATCCACTTTTCAGTTGTCGTCCTCACGATAATTTCCACAACAGTCTCCGTAGCGAAGTGGTGTCACTAACAAAACCAGAGATTACCATACAATCTCATTACTGACCCGCTCGCTCCGTATTTAATACTAGGATAATGCAGCAATACATTTTAATTTTAATTCGCAACTCGTTAATAAGTTTCAATCCGGCCGCGGAGCAACTTCATCTTATTTTTACTAGCTCATAGCGTGAGGATACCAATGAAACCATGAATTCCAAGTAATTATTTCAAGTTCAGATATTAAATCAGATTTTTTGTTCTCGCATTTATAGGATAAAAGGATATTGCATGAGCGACATTAAACTTTATGAATTCGAGACGTGCCTCCGGTATAAAGAGTCAATTGTCAATCTGAGCCAGCCAACTGAATAAATGCCGCCTCGGCTGGCGATTAAAAATATAGCCACTTCACGGTGTTAAATAATACAAAAGGATGGCCATATTTTCAAAATAATTACGTCAATAATTGGCACGCAAGCAAGCCGAGAGTAACTCATAAAAGTTCGTCTCATTATTCCGGTAAGAATTTTACCACCAACAGAGACAGATTAATCGTTTTAAGTATATCATAAGTTTATATTCGAACGTAGAGAGTCGCCGTGTCAATTACATTGGAAAAATACAACGCTTGTCTATTACTCACGCCACATAGTTCATGAGAGCGCGAGAACTATGGTTTTGCTAAGTGAAAACCATATTGCTTGTGTGGGAATAGACGCTGTGGACTTTTACTGTTTTTTTTTTTTTTTGCAATAACATTATATTACAAAACTCATTCGTTGTCTCGGCGAATCTTTATAAGAATTCTGAGGTCGGGAGGTGAGGTCGTTTGTAATCTTTCGAGTAGTAAGTTAACTCATTCACAGATTTTGTTCCTTCATTTTTAAATTTATATTTTTTATCTAATTATATTTATGAACTTATATTAAAAAATATTTGTCACGTTCTTAAAAATATGATATATACCAAATTTTAAGGATTTTATTTAATAATTAGGTAATTGCGATGTTAGAATTTTTAATTTTGGAATTGAAAGTCTATCTGCTGTATACCTGATTGTAATTTAGTTTCAATAAAATGTTAGAAACTCTATCAACAATAGATATATAAGTCTATATTACGTATTCTAGTTTTTAACTATTGACAATAATATACATTACCAATTCAAGAAATTTTAAAAGTAATAAAATATTTCATATCTATTATATAGATTAGATCAAAATGTAAAGAGAAAAATTCTATACTTTTTGATAAATACTTTTTCGCTTGATATATATCACAAGAGCCATCATCAACCTAGTGACAAACTGAGTCTCTATGGGGAGCCGTCACCATTGAAAAAACATTGAAAGGAATCATAGTTACAAAGGATCCGATGGTACAATAGCGATGAAACACATGAATCGTATCGCGAATCCCAAACATAATGCTCCGGTATTATTCGCTCATTTCTATATACATATATCTCGGACGTAACAAAAGTATCCGATAGTATCATAAAGGTTGCGTTTACAAGACTTGTGGTCAAAATAGTCAAACATTCTCGATCTCAGATAATTTTAATCGCATCTTTTGATAACGATCGCTTGAGATGTGTCAAAACAGTGTAATGTATGCTTTATTTTTATATAACCTTTACATACTACTTTTTAAAATAAAATTTATTCTTATATAAGTACATATATAATTTTATATATTCAAATTCAATATAAAATACACATACAAGTATATATATTAGTACGTATCTGTAACTACAATACATATTCAATTATCCAAAGTGGATTTGTAGTCTAAAAGAGTTACCCAATAGTTACTAGTTAGTGAATTGATTACCTCTCATACTACATAAATACCTATTTAGTGCCCATTAATAGCTGGTTAATAGTACTAATATAGACAGATAGATATACTCTTTATTATTATTTTACCAGAGGGAGACTTTGTACAAAAGTCGATTGCTTGGGTACCTCTGTCCCATTCGTGTTTCTACCGTGAAGCAGTTGTGTTTGCATGGCTGTGTTTCGATTTGAAGGGTGGGATATGGCGTGAATTTACAGGGTACAGAGGAATAACACCTGAGTCCTCAGGAATGGCAACGCATGGGGGATATCATGGGCGAAACAGTATACTCTGTTATGTCCATGGTACTGCCCATTCTATAGGCGACGGTTACCACTTTCCATCAGGTGGGCCGTCAGCTTGTTTGCCATAAAGTTGCATAAAAAAAAATTTCAAGTTATAAAATTGGTGCTATAAAAAATCAAATTAATAAATAAAAAAAATATATAAAAAATCTATACATTTAGTCATTTCAAAATATAATAGGCCCTGTTACTACTTGATATAAGTACAGTAACGCGCCCTCTGAGGCCTGTCCATGAGTACTTATTGGTATAGAGGGGTTGCGCTTATTCAAACACATAACACGTTTATTTGCATTCCCCGAATGTAACGTGCTTTTACTATCGTTAACATTAGCTATGTAGGGTTACCACGATTTTCACAGATTTAAATATATTTTCAAATTTTTGACACGAAATCTATTTTTCTAAATGTCGCTCATATAAGTAGATTAAAAATATCATAAGATATAATCTATATAACATTTAAATACTTTGAATAATTAAAAGATTGCGTAAAAGATGTGAACACCTTTACAGACTTTTACTTTTATACTAATAGAACAATTATCATTTAAACTACATATTATTATACCATATAATTTAAAATAACAAAATTAATAAATGTTCATGTACATACATGTTCTTTGTGCATTTTTTTAGATTTACACTGTGGCAGTCAATTAAATCAATTATTCAATTCCAAGGCAGTTCGTCAGACAGGCGGCCATTCTTAAAATCAGAAGTCAAATCCTTATCTAATATGAATAAAATTATATTACGCCGATTCCAAATAATTGTGATAAGGGCAAAAAGATAATAATGATGATGATGACCAGGATAATCAATATTATAATTTATGTACTTAATTAAATTTACAATTATTTCGGAGCGTACTTTAATTACTCAGCTCTTTATTAAAAAATAACCTATCATTAATTCGTTATATTTTATTTCTATTAATATTATTGAATCTTTATTGCCTGTTTTATATCTATGTTATATTATTACATTATTAGAGTATGATATTATATTGTTTGTTACCTACAAAGTAATACTTTACCTACTACTGTTTATCAGTTCGTAATTTGCAAAAAGTGGTGGTCACCCTACAAATTATATTAAACAAGTATAGTTATTCGTTGTGGCCTTAAATTCCCTTAAATAAGGGGTGCGACACACCTGTCCCTCACCCTCGCTGACACGCGACATTAGAACTTGCACTAGCTTCATCACCAGCTTAACTTGACCTCTGAATTTACAGATTCCCTACAATAATACAACACACCTACCAGACAGGCGCGGTCATTTTATAATTGTGAATAAACGTAGGGTGGCCATATAACATGCTCTCGAAATCTCTGAAAGAGTATAGCAATGTGCATTGTTATGAATTTGGTGCAGTGCATTGACTAATAGGGTGTTTTATTTAGGACTATAGCAACATTTCAGGTCGTAATTAATAATGACTGAGTTTATTGCACGGATATAAAAAAAATGTGATTAATTTTAAATAACATCAACCATCCACTACTACAGATGGGCAAAGCACCGGGTTTAAACCCGGTGCTTTGGTAAAAACCCAATAAACACCCATAAACTCCCATAATCACCCAAAAAAATAGGTTTTTACGTATTTTTTGAAAATATGTAAGTAATACCAATAAATTATTTTTATAAATTGTATTGATCAATTCTACAATATTAAATAAAACGTTAACTAATAATATTTCAGGAAATTTTAAAAATCTATATATAATAAAATGAAAGTAATTAATTTTCAGTGTTTTCATGTTGCAGTTGATCAACATGTTGGCCTTTTGCTTCCCGTAGATACTTTAAAATTTCTTCATAACACCTCGTTCGCACACATGGCCGTATATATTTAAATTCTTGAGCCACTAACAGTCCGAAATACTCATTTCTTTTATCCTCTTCTCCATAAATTAAGCATTTAGAACAGTTTGTTTCTTCTTTCAGTAAATTTTCTTTTACTTTATCCTCGTTTTTTTCTTTGTTGCGACGACGCTGGGTAAATCATCTGGACACTGGGTCTCACTATCGCCAAATATATTTGGAGATCGGCTTCGGCTACGGCTTGGCAGACATTTTTTTCTTTCTACAATTTTAAATTAAATTTATTAGAATAAATGCTTCGAACACACGCGATCTAAGTACCTTTTGTGTTTATTATACCTTACCTACCTAGGTATAAAAAGAGTACTTACGTAGATTTTCTTTTATTAACTGTTTTATACGAAGATCTTGATCTCTCAAATTAGCATCCATTTTACTTCCAGTGATTATCAACTAAATTAATAATCCACAAAGTATTAAATAACGTTTTTATGAAATATTTAGCACAAAAACAATACCCTTTAAATATCGATCGTCAGTAACTGTGGCTGACTTACCTATATTCTAGCAAGCAGGACTGCCAGATGTGAAGGGGAAATCCCCAATAAATTGTTGCATGTGACTGATGATGTGAGCATGTTCGTTTCATAATAAAAATGTTGCCAGGTAACCAAAAAGTCGTATGTTTTTGTGCGAATTACGATCATAATCTTTACGATCGTACATTAAAAAATAGACAAATAATAGTATGAGTACGATTTAAATCGTATATCTGTCAACCCTGCTAGCAAGACAGCGACAAAATCACGTTGCATAACAATGTAGCCCAAGCTTATATCTTATGAAATATACGGAAGAGATACGGACTTAGAAAAAACAGAAATGTTGTTCTTTGTGGAAGTCATTGATGAAATTCTATGTATTTTAGCCCGCAAACTTTCTTCTAACAAAAACAGCGCCATCTAGTATCGAGTTCTGTAATTATCTCTTTGTTTATGGATTTGAAGTAAGACCGCCACGCATGCAATACATTATGACTGGGGATTCCCCTATTCGTCGACGCTGAATATGAGGCGACGACAATCACTGTCAAACGTGTTCACTATTACTCTGACTCTGGTAACGTGACTTCCTGGTAACGTGTTAGGTAGGAAAAGCAGTAAAAAAGTGCATATTAAGGGAGCAGATTTGAAATAATATTTATACTTAACAAGAAATAATTAAAGGTAAGTGGATTTTTGAATGATACAATTATATCATGATCACTTAACAATTTTAACTTAAAATTAGATGTATTATTACAAGCTTTTATTTAGCTTGCGTTATGTAAATAAAAGTATGTAGGTATGTTCGTATGTTGATGCAATTATCCTCAATCCTCAACCGACTGGGATAAAATTTTCCATACACGTTTATTTTGGATGATAGTGCATAGTTAGCTGAGAGTCGTCATTGGATAATAATGGTGGATAGCCTAAGATGTGTACTAGATATTTATTTTTAACATAATATGCGTAAGTACCTAATCGAATTAAAGAAGTTGCTGAGAAAAATACAGAACAATACGATAATAAACTAGCGTCTGCGTTTAATCCTCCGAGGAGATGTAATTTTACAAAGGTTTTTTGTATTTATTTTATTATTTTTTTAATAAATTTATTGTAAATAACAAGAAATAATCATTGTAAAAAAATAGGCACTCTATTGTTGAATTTTCGTCAGACCAACTAATCATCGTTCATTTTTTTAGGTTCAATGGGGAGACCTAAAGATTTACGCATATGGGAGCACTACCGTACTTTACCAAACAAGTCTGTTTCTTGCAAGCTTTGTAATAAGGTCTACAAATTCAGTAATGCTGCCAAAATGCTTCAACATCTTATCACTTGTCCAAAATCTCCAGAAACATTAAAAGACTCTATGAAACTTATAAAAGATAGCTCGTCCAAAACCAAAATGTCTGGACTGTCAGAGATAGAGACAAATGATTCTTTTATAAGCCCCTCGTCGTCTGCTAACACTACAATAAATGCTGAGTTTCAAGACACCGATGATCATATAAAAACAGAATTAGCGAGAGCTATATTTGTAACAGGGACGCCATTATCGATGGTGCAACATCCTTTATGGATACAATTTTTCGAAAAATTGCAACCAAAATTTAAAATACCTTCACGTAAAGCTTTAGCGACAAAATACTTAGATAAAATATATAGAGAAATGCGTTTTGAGTTAAATGAGGAACTAAATGCTTGTAGTTACTTACACCTTCAGTGCGATGGCTGGTCTAATTTAAGAAATGAAGGAATAATAAACTTTCTTATATCAAAACCTCAACCTGCATACGTTAAAAGTTTGAATACAGAAAGTAATCCTCACACTAGTGAATACCTTAGCCAAGAAGTTGAAAAAGTAATGAAAGTGTATGGAGCAAATAAGTTTCTTGTACTTATTGGCGATAACGCTAGAAATATACAAAAGGCATTCGAATTAACAAAACTCAAATATCCACATGTTGTTCCTCTCGGTTGCTGTGCACATATCCTTAACTTGTTGTGCCAAGATATTGTAAAGATACAAGAAGTAACTGTGTTTATTATGCAAGCCATAAATATAATAAAAACTGTTAAAAGGAGTCAACGATTAAGTTCCTTGTTGATAAAATCAAGGCAGGGTGAAGATTCTACACAAACACTAAAATTGCCTTGTGCTACAAGATGGGGAAGTCATGTTACTTCGTTAAAAAGTTTGAAAGCAAATAAGATAGCTTTGCAAATATTAACAGTTAGAGAAGATGTGGTAATTTCAAGAGATATTAAAGATTTAATTCTAAGTGATGATTTCTGGACGAAGACAGGGGAATGTATAAGTATTTTGGAACCAGTCACTGAAAGCATATTTTACTTAGAGAGCGACACATTTGCATCGCACATACATTACATTTAGAGATGTACAAGCTAAGATACGTTTTGCATTAAATGAGATTTCGACATTGAGCGAAGAAAGCAAACAGCAGATTCTAACATCAGTATCTTCAAGATGCAATATGGCAATGAGGCCAATACATTTTGCAGCATATATTCTAGACCCCAGGACTCTAGGAGTCGAACTTACTCAAGAGGAAGAACTTAAGGGTTTGGAGTTTATCTACAATTTAAGCCAACACTTAAGTTTGTCAAATGTAATGGCAGATTTGGCGTGTTATAAAGCTAAAAAAAACTTTTGGGCCAGAGGATTTGTATGGAGCTCATTAGATAGCATTGAGCCCCTAATATGGTGGAAAGGTATTTGTGGTTCCACTGAGTTAAGCAAAGTAGCGATTCGTATTCTATCAGCTCCCTGTACTTCGGCAGCCACTGAGCGTTCCTTTAGTATCCAAGGCTACATACATAATAACAAAAGAAATCGACTTACAACTGAAAGAACTGAAAAAATTTCATTCATTTGTTATAACTGGAATCTTAAACATAAAGCTGAATGCGAGGACATTCAGTTTAATGAAGAAAATACCTTAGAAGCTTTCATTGAGCAAGTAAATGAACATAACAGTTTAGACGAAATAGAGCCTATCGAACCTATACAATTCATCGCTTGTAATAACTCTGAATCTGACAGTGATTGACTGTAGTTTTACATTTTACTTTCATCTCTTTCTTAATAAACTCAAAATCAAATTAAAAGTTTTTTATTCTGTAGGCTGCATAATAATATTGTCTATGTCCAGTATAGTGGACGTCTTGCGGCTGAGATGACGATGATGAAGTACAAAATCATAAACACCCAAAAATTTGGGTGTTTATGGGGTTTAAACCCAATAAACCCAAAACACCCGGTTTTTACCCACCAGACTTTAAACCCACCCAGGTGGATTGCCCATCTCTATCCACTACCAGTTTGGCCCACACTATAATTATATGATCATAGGCCTTATTCTATATAAAACAGCGCGCGACTATGCTCATTAACTAGTGACAGGTTATAAGAGGCTATATAACTAATAAGTACTTATAACAATAATCAAGAGCAATGACCTAGGTTTTCTTCCGTGATGACAATCTACGAGAAGAGCGACTGTTTAAATATGGTTAAGGACTGATAATATTAATATGTAGTGACCAGGTTGTGTCGATTTATCGGGGTAAGTAGTAATCTATGTCCTTCTATATCCTAAATGGTACATGGTATATCACATCATAATTGGTTGAACCGTAATCAGGATATAACAAACAAATAGATTCAATTTATAATTTTTGTAAGGATTTTTTTTTTTATTTAATTCTATTATAGGTTTTCATAATATTTATATGGACAATTTGTACAAAATCTTGTTTTCAATTATCACAATACACTGATATTTATATTTACTTATATGCATAAAATCAAGTTATTCTTATTTATTTTATGCAAAAATTTCTATACATCACCCTCTCCCTCCGAGTGTCACTCACACCTGTCCAGCGCAAGCGCACGCCACGCGCCGTTTCCCTCTGTATTTTTTAAATTATTATTACTAAATTATTATTACTCACGTGGCCTTTACTATTGTGTTGATATTTTATATAACCGGAATTTCGGGTACACGTGGCTTGCGTAATTTGCAAGTGACAGTGACATAGAATAACAGAGACTTTAATTATATGCTATTATATGAAATGATCTATGAGTTTTATTCATGTTGACTTGACTTTCGTGTTGCATGATTTATATATATATTTTTTTAATAATGACTAGAAATTTATTGTTTTCAAGAGACTTAAATTAACACAATCGTTTAAATAAAATGTAATTTACCTAGTTGAAGTTAACTTGACGTTTCCGCTAGGTTACACTGACTCTGATTATAAGCTGACTGACGTAAGGATGTGTGATATCACTCCAAATTGACAAGACTATATTAATGTCAGTCAAAACTAATCATATTAAAATGTATTCATAAATAAAATATTAATATAGAACTTCTGAGTAGGTTTATTAATGTATTTTCTTCGAGGGATCTATAGCTTAGGTATTAAACAGTTTGACATTTGTTTTCTATATTAATCTATCTCATCTAAATATTTCTATGTTAGTCTATCTATCTAAATAATAATGATTTATATCATAAAAAATTAAAATTTCATTATTAATTAATTAACAATTTAATAAGTAAAGAAATGAGTAAATTGCATGATTTATGTTTTGGTTTATCATCAGAAAGCTTTTGAATAATCCTAAGTAAAATGTTCTTTGAAAGTTGTCAATTACTCAATTATCACTTAACTTTGGTATGTATACCTATCGTACACTAAGGATAGTACCTACCTACAATATAAGTACTTTTAAGTTTCTATCGCATCAGAATAAGCAATCTACTGATATACGAGTAGATATATTCTTTATCTATTATTAAATTAATATTGCTACATCCATTTTACATTAATAGAGTAATGTCATGCAAATAAATGTTTACGATCAACGCTGAACAAAGTCTACGGCAAGTAACATTTATGTTCTTTTTAAAATAAAACTAAATAGTCTAAGTGTAGTTCGCCTCTGTAAAATTAGAAGAGGGAACGCTTGAACAAATTGTCGGTAAGTTTGCGTAGTTAAACATGCAAGGGATTATTCAACATTGTACAAGTCTTTTTGTAAAATCATTAGGCTCGATTTGTACTAACGACTGGTTGGCGGCGGAATATCGCTTTAGTATAAAAACATGTACAGTTTGAATACTATAGAGATCTTATATTTTAACGTACCATAAGAACCATTTACAAAATATGTCTCAGTAAACACAAAAGTTGTGCAATAAATAGCCTTTCTATCCGCTTATTAACCGAAAGTGGAGTGTGCAGTACCAGAATTGTCGCAAAAAACTTTTTATGTATCCGCCGCGGGAATTCAGAGGCATGGTAAAACAGTACCACCGGAATATCTTTTGGGATGACATACTTATATATATTAAGATAAGTTATATACATATATGTGTATATAATGTTTGTTAAATCTTATTATTATTATTTCATTTAATTATAATGTATTATTGTACTGATACTTTCCTGGGTGAGCGTATTGGGAAACTATAAAGCTCACCCAGTTGGTGAAATAAATAAATAATATTATTTATTTATTAATTGTACTAGTACCCAATACTTCATATAATTACAACAATTAATAACTTTATCACGTAGATTTATGTTTCAAGGTCAATATCTGAAATAATCTCCGACGACTGAAATAAAATTTTCAAATATTTGAATGGCATTTGAGTTCTAAGAGTGAGATATGACACTGAAATTACAGGGTACGGAAGTATAATATTTCTGTAGTCAGTAATGACAACACAAGAGTACTCGTAACATAGACATTACAATTTAGTGATCTGTGGTAATAAACCATCTTTATAGACAGTTAGCTTTTACCTGCGACTTTGTCCGCGTGACTGGGATTTATTTACTGACCAAGGTAAATGTAGCCAATATGCTTCTCCATCTCATGTAGTACGTAATATACTAAATTTAAAAATGATTTATTAAGTCGTTATAGCGCTAAAAGGTAACAAACAAACTTACTTTCACATTTATTATTAGTAAGGATGGATTATGGGTTCATCAGGTAAATCATCAGGTTAACCTGATGAACTTGTAACAAGTTAATTTATCACTTAAAGTTACATAAAAAAATTAATATATATGTTCACAGCTCTTGTTGCAATTGGTATAAGCGGTATATTGTAGACTGTTGCTTTGAATGTAAGGCTACAGTTGTCCTCATTCTGCCGAGTTAATCGACTCCAAGCTAATATATATAGCAAGGGAGGAACTTACAATCGTCTCAATTAGTCTCTATCCACTAGAAAAATTATCTGAATATTAAAAGTGCTACACAAATACAAGCCAACATAATGCTCAGTTTGTTTAAGATTGCTCATCTCAATAATAATTTCACTAATTCAATTAGTGGATTCATAAAAATATTCAAGATTTTTAAAAGCTTTGTACAAATAGTAATAAAAACAATTATTTGTAACACTATATAATCAATGAATGTATCTTTAATAGAAAATACTGAAAATTGTTTATACAATAATTTATCGTGAACATAGTCACACATTTATTGTTAGATATAATTTATCTTTAAAATATGCTAGATCCTTTTCATTTTAGCTTTTAACTACTATTATTTACATGTACTCTTTAAATACAACCCTAACTGATACCTAAATTTATTAAAATTTTGCCACATTAATAAATTATTGGTATAATTTGCAAAAATTATAAATAGCTATCTAATCAAAGTTCATTCATCACAAATGTCATAATCAACCTTTACTTACTAATAAAACAATGACAGCATAACTAAAGTAAGAATAATTAAGCATATTCTCGATATTAATGAAAAAACATATATTCCAATATCCTCTTTGTACATTCGAACACGCCCAGTCGATATTAAAATGAAATATTAACTTCTCATGCCAAGTAAGTATTGTAAATATATGAGTAGGTGCTTGTTCCCGTGTGTCCCAGCAATCAGAGCAGATATATTAACTTGAGATATATTAACTGTAAAATTAGCCTGCCGCCGCAAGCGTGTGGCGGATACACCGTGGGTGGAACCATACCATGGGAATTGTACTCGTACTTTCATTTCAATATAAAATTTTCTTAAAAAATTTACTTGACGGATCATTATAAATAAAATATAACACAACAGTATAACTACAAACAAATTTTACAAAATCACAACAAATTTTATACATAATTAGAAACTTATTATTAAGTACTAAAATTAAATGCACATTTAAATTTAAATTGGAATGCATTTATTCAACGTGGAAATGCAGCAAGTATCCTAGGCACCCTACCAGCTGGCAGTGATCTCAAAGAAATTTTAAAATTATATATATATATATATATATTTTTTTAATTACTTATCTCTAATTATATATATAGTTTATTTATACATCAATGTAATTAACATGTATCATTTACACTTTGTTGCATTAATAAATTATATATTTGAATTGGAATGATATTAGTTATATTAGAGGACCATTTCATAAGAACGCGAGGGATAAATTTTAATCAGATAACCTTTAAACCCTCTGTCCTCTGTCATTCATTCAGATAATTTATAAAAGTTTTCATATCTTCTAGTGTCAAATGCTAAACGTATTGCATATCTACAAGTAAATATTTATAATTTCATCCAAATCTATCTAAAAATGTATAAACAATTTATTGAAAGTAAAAAAAAAGTAATTCAAATTAATAATATTCTATTATTCTTTAAACTAAAAACTATACGTAAGGAGGAAAATAATTTTCTTTTTTACACAATCCTAATTATTATAGATGCACACAAGCGGTAAAAATAACTAAAATTACTTGTGCACCGGTATAAAGCCACCTATTAGTAACAACCTGTAGGTCCGTTAGACCCGAGACAGTACCTGTCCATCGACTAGCATTACACAAATTGCCAGCTCCCGTATTGATTTAAATCTCGACACGAAAACAAAGAAAATAACACGCGGTGAATTTATTGGCGGGATTTAATAATTGTTTGTAATTGAAATACTGCAATTATAATGAATACAGATGGATACTTTGTATTGCCTAAAGCAAAAGACGTTTGTATAGCGGCACAACGAATTTCCTTTATTAATTTTAAAAAGAAGTTATTGATGCAAAAAGTTTCATTGATTTGTTAAATATAGGTAATATTTAACAAATCAATTTTATTTTTATCAACTAATTATAAATATATGTATTTAAATTTCAATTATTAATAGGGTATCTAAGAAAAACGCTTTCTAGGATCAGAAAAGAAATTAATTTATAATTGTCTTGGAAATATTTCATTATAACATTTATAGATAACTTTATTTACAGAAATATTTCTTTATAATATTTATTAGCATTACGTAGAACATAACAAACGTGTTCTAATTAAATAAATTAGTTCGTACACGATAAGCTATTCAAAAATGTGTCAAAGAAGTTTCCAAACAGCTAAGGTTCTTTGATGGCCACGTTGTGGCAAAATATGACTCTACCAATAAACAGTTTTAATTAAAGCAACTTTTTATAGTTTATTCCTATAGGTATTTTGATATTATGGATAATTTCATTTAATATTTTCATTTAAGTATACTTATAACAAGTAGTAAGTGTGCAAACGACGTATCATGCAAGTAAGATTAAGTTATCAACCCATAATTCATATGATCAGTAAACGACATGGATCATGAAGAAAATGCAATTACCTAGGTATTTGAGACATTAAAGTTAATTTAGCTTATATTATAAGTTAATAATTTACTTTATAAAGTTTATGAAATGAAAATTGACTCTTTGAGAAATATTTATTTTTTTATAATAATTATCTTTGATTCCCTTTTGTCTGTGTAAATTAAAACAAAAATTATCCTTTAAATTAAATTATTAATCTTGAATTTAACAGTTACTATCAATTTTCATTTTCATTCGTTTAACCGTTGAAGCGATATTAAGCAAAATATATACCCAAGTATATAAAACAATAAGGTACAGTTAGGGTTATCGATATTTATTTATAATATTTGAATTAATACACAATGAAATTCTATGTTCAATTGGCGGACTTAACACTGAACAGTGTTCACTACCAATCAACCATTAGGCAAAATAAATTACCTATGTTGTTACATTTAATAACTATATTAGGTTGCTAAATTTAAAAGTCTGAAATTTAATACAGGTTTCCATATAGTAAATAAATAGCATAGAATATCTTCGTTCATTAAAAGGTAAGTTTAAACTTTAGATACCTATAATGAATTTAATGTAACTGTTGCATATTCTCATACTAACAGTACTTAGTCAAAGGAAGTCAACGTATAACCCTCATACATAAAGCCTTCGGTGCATTGTTTTCAAAGTGAAACGCAAGATTGATGGCGGAAACGCTATTTCTTAACTCTCAACTGTTTTTATTTGTCACTTCCTTCAAAATTGTGTTAAATGTACGTCTATATAAAATAGAATATACTTAATTCCGTAGATTTTATAAACAAAGATTAATTCGTTTTTAATTATAACTTAAGTAGAAATTGTTCTTAAAATTAATTTGATTCACACGAAATAACCTACAAAGTCATTAATCATATCTAATCGTTAACTAGGAAATGAGGAATTGGTAACATTATATATAAAAAAAATTATGCAAGTGTCCTGTGGGTGTTACTGGGACATCGTTATAAACACATTTTGCAAGATTGCGCGAAAAATGGGCGTTGAAGGATGAAAGAATTCTCACTGAGCGAATGCTGCGGAAGCTAGTAATGAATGTGAGATTAATGAGCGTACTGTATCGATAACGTAAACCAATGACGTAGTGAGCATATTAATACTATAGAACCAGCTATAAGCTACAAAGGTCAATACAATACTAATAATACAACGTATCTATAATATTTAATAATCTGTAGTATTTATTTAATGTATTATATTGTAAATTATAAGATTTTAAAAATTAAGAAATTGACTTATAATATACTTCTTATACTTATATATTAATATACTAATATAAATCCTTAATCTATAAATTCAAGTAATAAACGTTTAGAACAAACACAAACCTTAGAGTAAATAAAATTTTAATAACAAATTTCAATTATGATAAAAAATAATAAAAAAATATAATAAAAAAAATTATATTATGGTAATCTAGTATATATATATATATATATATATATATATATATATATTTTTGTACAGACGGTTCCATATCTACGCACGTGCAATTCACTGCAAATGCAACAAGTGTCTATGTCTATGAATTCGCTAACTGCTCGCGAACATTCGATACTAGCTTGTAACGATGCACATAAAACTTGTTCATACGTATGCGCAGGTGTAAAATCACCCTAAATTTATTTCGATTTACAATCTGTATTACGAGGCTAATTAAATTCGATACTAATTATATTCATTAACGATAAAAACTCGTATAAGATTTAAATTTTTATCGCCGCCGAACTATCGGAAACACAGTTTTGTCTTATGAAAACGAAGTTACACCTTCATATAGGTACTTACTGTTTCTCCTAATTGTTGGACATCTAAAGCGTACCTAGCGGCAGCATGTATTAGTTTATCAATATAATTAAATGCTTATCTTAGACTCAGAAATGCCGTCAATAGTTTATCGCGCGGCGTCCACCCTGCGTTATCTTCATTACGACTCGGCGAACCAACTTTAATTCACGCGTCCATTAATTTTAAAAGCTGCTGCGTGCATTTGTTAAACCAATAATTATCTTTACTGTAATACGGCCTTTACTTTCCCAGGGTGCAATAAATCATCGGCAAATCAAACGATGTCGAACTCTCCGGGATAATCTACTATGAGCTATGTTGAAATGGCGGACTTAAGTCGATCGCAACGTTTCTGTTAATTGCCGGTTCATATTACATGTTCTAATAATAGTTTAGGATTATTGCTATATAATTATTGCTTTTAAGGATACACTTATTGAAAAGTTATTCTAATTAATAATTCTAGCGGAACGATGTCTATGTAACTTATTATGATGGTAAACACTATGTTGTTTCAGGTGCGTTATATTTTATACGGATAGAAAAAATATCAAGATTAAAAAAAAAAAAGAAATATTTAACATGTGTACTTAATATGTATTTTTGTATTTAATTACAAGCATTATACTTTTTCCTACGTATTCTCTATTTGTCAGTAGGTACTCTTTTTCATCCCCAAAATATTGTAACACACCACTAAGAAAAACAAGCAGACAATGTAACCAAAATGTCTGTCCAGAATTAATATATTCTCTTCGTATGACCTATTGCAAGATTTTAACGGATCATTGTAATAAACTGTAAATTTGATACCAAAATAAAACTAAACAATCTCACAATTGCAAGTGACGAAAATTTAAAAATGTGTAAATGTTATGTGTCTAAAATATTAAAAAAAAAAAGCTTAGAGATCGTTGGTTAACGCGAAGCTCCATCTTGCTACTTTTTACATTTACATAGTAAAACCCTGTACAGGATCCTCTGGCATCAGACTAATAACAATATTAATTACACCGTAGCATAGTGCAACTATCTCGCAAAATAATCGTTTTAATTATCAATAATAGCGCGTAACAGCGGCGGAATCTGCCGCGCCTGCCTCCATCTTGTATTATTGCACTCTATTTTTTAAGCCATGTATTAAATTGTTTAAAGGTCTCTCAGAGTGTATCCGCACATAAGTCTATTAATAAACATTTATAACCATAATTTAGCATTGTACAGTTGTAGAGAGCATAACAGCAAACCAGTTTATGGCATTTAAAGTGGACAGGCGACCATAGATCAGGTAAACGTTCACTTTCATTTAATTGTAAATATATTTATTTTTATTAATCTGTTAAAAATATCATTGTGACGTCAACTGTACTACTCCGACTTACAAAAGTCAGATCGCGAGTGGACGACATCGAATACTTAATTAATTCCCTATTTTTTTTTTATAGAACTTACTACGACAAACAAGCTGCAGGCCCACCTCATACAAAGTGGTGACCATCGGCTGTAGACTTGAACAGAGCCATAAACATTATTTATTTATTTATGCCACTCTACCTTGTAATTTCATCGCCATATCCCAAACTTCCCTTTTTTTCCGTGGATGTTGTAAGAGACAACTAAGGGAACTTAAGGGTCAAGCGTGGTAACTATTGGTAAAGCCCCTAATTTATGGGAGAGGCCTGTATTCAACAGTGGACAGATAACGGCTGATACACAGCCATTCAAATTCTTCAAACGGCAGAATCACGAATGGGACTGAGATACCTAAGTAGACGACTTTTGTTTAAAGTCTTCTTCTGGTAATCCCTAAATAATTAACAAAATACCTCGCCTACTTTACGCCGTAAGCATATCATTTGTTAATTAGTTTTGCTATTAAACATAGCATAGTTCTTAATTGATCAAATTAGAAGTCTCTTTAAATACAATTATATATCGCAAGAAGTACCTACAGATGAATATGCATGGCCAAGCAATATGCATGGATATCTCAAGAGAGTGATAACTCTAAATAAAAGCCTATACTAAACTGCCTAATACTAGCATCGACTCTTTATATGAAAATAATTTTCCGAAAAAAATCAAGTATATTTTTTTGTTCATCTTAACATACTCGGGCCTTAATTTTAACGCTTAATGTCGCTTAATGTCATGAATAAAAATTGTTTATCCCAAGAACAATTTGTTTTTAAGGTAAGTAATATTAAATCACATATATACTTACGCAATATTGACTGACAAATTTTATATCATATTGGGTGGGTAAACTATAACTGTAATTATAAGAGACGTAATATGATTCTACCCACATTTAACTATGTTGCACCAAAAGTTTCTTGTCCATTGCAAATTTGAGGGTGTGTATGCGATATTGTAACGTCATTAATAAATATTTAAGTCAAAGGAAGTTATTTAACTATCCACTAAGATACAGGTTCAGCCTAGTTCGGTGGCTAGTAGATCTAACTAAATGTAACTGTAATTTATTGTTCAATGAAAACAGTTAAAGACAATTAATATATAACTGAATCACTCAATAGTCGATGAATGAGATGATAAAAGACTATTATGATAAATTTTAACTAGTACAATATAGATATACTATATGTAGACTTACGTACATAGACATATATGTATATAGATATACTATATACAAAACAAGGATGTGGTAACTGAACAAAGCTTGAATCCCATTGGCACATCCTTGGTTACTTATAGGATTAAAGTTCTGAAGTGAAGTATAGCGGGTACAACCCATCGCTTTGTGATAATTGAATTTGGTTAACTGCTGAGTTACTGCGTTTTATTGCAAGAAAATTAATTCTTACCAGGAATGAACGAATTGTGAGTCAACTTACATTTTCATTACCCTTAATTTCAAGTAAGTTTATTATCAATAAAACAGGGGGTAAGAACTATTCAGATAATTATTAGGAACATATTTATTACCCAACTTATGCACTCGTGCCAAGGATTCAAAGCTTCACTTTTCTCACAAAAGAATTTAATTACGCAAAATTATTTTTAAAACCCGTAATTACACGCAAACTATGGGCAATTCGTTTAAACTAATTGTCTATTAATTTAGAAAATTTATTTTTTTCTTAAACATAAATGGCATTTTCATACCTGTAAAATAAATCAAATATATTTTTTTTTATCTATTAAACTTTAATGCACAGTATTATTGTATGTATATTTGGCGGGCTTAATATCGGATGGTGATCTCTACTAGTCAACCATTGACATAAGTAAACGGTGCATTCAAGAACTAAGAAAACATAAATGTTAAATCTTACTACCTCTCACTTTAGTACTATTTTCCTGTGTTCTCTCTTCGTTTTCCTTCGTCATTTTTTTCTGTTGTATGTATGCTGTTAAGTATGTGTATGTTATGTATATATTTAATTGTGTATATATTATATATGTATGTGTATGTATGTATGTATGTTATGTATATATTTAATTGTGTATATATTATATATGTATGTGTATATATGTATGTATGTATCTATATATGTTTGTATATGATAATATTTATATAATAGTGCGCCACCTACTCTTTGTCTTTTTCTCAATGTCCTCTACCCAAAGGTTGTCTGGAAGAGATTGCTTAGCGATAAGGCCGCCTTTTGTATCACTTCTCATTAATAT
Source organism: Galleria mellonella (assembly GCF_026898425.1). NCBI lineage: Eukaryota > Metazoa > Arthropoda > Insecta > Lepidoptera > Pyralidae > Galleria > Galleria mellonella. Next base: position 465,528 of record NW_026442172.1, on the reverse strand, counting down.
TTACTGTATTTGTTATTTCTCTTTTTACTTGGTGCAATAAAGTGTAAATAAATAAATAAATAAATAAATTAACAGCATCATCATATTAATCAATTTTACAATTTAACTAAAACTAACTTTTATCTAAAACTTCGTCCGCATGACTGCAAAATACTGAGTAAACAGGATATGATCTTCTCCATGCCAGACAGTGTGTATATCAAATTTTATTACAAGTGGTTAAAGGTAACCAACTCACTTTTATATTTATTATATTAGTAAGGCTAATACATACGATATCTTTGAGGAAGGTACGTTGCATTATGTATGAAAGTAAAATTTAATGTACTCGAATTATTTCATGAATCCTATTGAATGCCATAGTAGTACTGTTGCCACAAATGTTATAATTGTGATAGTTTATGAAGATATTTGGATGACAATATACTGAATGATAGTTGTTACTCATTTATATCCAAAATTTTGTGTATGAACATATCAATATAATATCATAAGGTGCAATGTATTATAAGGCAGCGCGTTACTTATATTTTAATTTTCAATTTATGTCCAATATTTGGCCTTCATCTTAAGAGTAACACAACAGACAGATTAATAGGTAGTACATTACACTGACCAAATGGTGCCAAAAAAGTATAACCTGTCTATACATATAGGAATTTCTGTTCACAGCGCCTACGTTAGTACTTACTCTGTACTCCTTAATTGCTTGTCAACAGATTCTTGAATGGACAGCTCCAGTGGACCCGCCGAATTCTTTTTTTTCCTCTGCCTGAAATACTCGATAAACAAGTCATCATCAGTCGAACCTTTTCGAAATAATCAATGTGTGTAATAACAAGTATAATTTTGCAGTAGTTTCAACAAAATTAGGATGACAATGTTGCACTGGCAAACATCTCAAACCTCTTAAATAAATGAGATTTACATATATTGATTTTAATTTATTTACATTATTGAGTTCATTGACTTTGCACAAATAAGTGGTTGATACAAACTTCCGTTTTAGATTAACTACCTACTTTCTTAGATTTAAATGTAATGAGCGGTTTTAACAAAGTTATTATGTTATCTGTGGAATGACAAAGTTGCGATGGAAGGCTTTTCAAAATTTTTATTACTAAAATAAAATTTACAATAACCGGTTTTCGTTTATTTACATTACCGAGTTCGTTGACTTAGCGCAAGACTGTGCTGTGTATAATTGATACTCACTTCCGTATTACGTCAGCTATATTGACAGGTATAAATTTTATTACTCTTAATTTAGGTAATTCATATGTACTAGAGATGTGCCCATGAGGCATTTTTATTAAACTGTACAAAACAAATAATAGCATATGATGTGACCACAAGCACAACCGGAGGAACGGGTCGGTGGCGCGGGCATGCCACGCGCCACACGACACGTTCGTTCGCGTGTTTCTTACTTTACATACTCGTACGCAATGAGTGCCTTTTCTTAACATAAACACAAGTGTTGTGCAAACAACTAATGTGTTTTAAAACTTATGTTCTTTTTTAACGATGTCTGTATATTTTTTTAAATTACTACGTGAAAACATTGGTACCCCACGAGCTCTGCGAGCTTCAGCCAGTAACCAGCAGCGCAGTACAACGAAACGTTATACTTCTCCTAAAGACGACTTTCGGATAAAGTGAATGAGTGATGTGTAATTCATCGAAAACATAATATGATATTAAATTACAAGTGAGATCTTATTATAATTAATTAAATTTGAACACAATTTAATATACACCTACAAATTCTGAAAACCGTAAATATAGATTGTTGCTACTAGTTACTAGATTTTTTTTTTAATTGAATACGAATGAAATAGCTAGATACTGAAAAAATTAATATATATATGCTGACGTTTACGTATGATATTACATAAAAATTATTATGTAAAAATGTTATGAAAAAAATTGAATTACATGTTTTGTAATGATAAGATCAGTATATCCCATATAAGTATACGTATACAGATAGCTTTACATTACTGTATTTATTGTAGGTATACGTACTCGTAATTGATTGTTTTAAAAAGTTTCTTTAATAGGCAAAGAAGAGAAATTAAGTTCGTTACACGTTAAAAGTCCATTAAAAGATCAAGTAAATAAATAAACGCATAGTACTGGCTAAGTAAGTATACAATTAAAATTTCAGACTCCAATTTTGGAATATACATTTTTTGCTTGCCGAGTGTCCATGCGATTTCATGGCATTTTTTGCCATCATTGAACAGAAATAGATCAAAATGGAAAACCCATTGCAAGCTGCAAAAGTACTAGGGAAGGGAATATAATATTTACTTTCAACCGACTTCTAAAAGAAGGGGTTCTCAATTCGGCTGTATTTTTTACGTTTGTTACCTCATAACTCCGTCAGTTCTAAATCGATTTGAAAAATCAATTTAGAACTGACGGGACCGAAATAATATACTACTATATAATAATATTTCCAATGTGGAATGAAACATTCTTAAATTAATATTATATTATGATGATAAAATTCAATAATACATATTTACTTTACATAATCCCCGTCATTTAGCCATTCACTCTTAACTGCTGTATATAAATTTCCTTGATAGAATGCCAGAAGAAATAATTCACTTGCATTTTACACATAAGTGCTAAACTAAAATTAATTAAAACATTGTAGCATACAAAACAAACCTATTCAAGCATTCATGACCAGAAACCAGAAATTGTCATTCGAGTATGAAGACTTGTTAATTGAATCCGGTATATCATTTAGTACTTAAACAAGATATTGTTCATTTACATGTCGACATTGACAATTTTATTAATTAATAATATAATTATAACAAAATAATTACGTTTCTAACAAAAATTTCCTCAGAAACTTTAGCCTATATTATATATATTAACCCTATGGATTATTCATGAATGTTTTGAAAAATAAATACACACAAACAAAATAAAGACACTATTGCAACTGCAAACGCCTATGCGCTACAGCAATTATTTAACATCAGGTGAATCTTAAGTTTGCCTATTTTCCATCTTCATGGCATAAAATCACAATGTATGGAATATTCTAAACTATTTCTGTTTTGGTTTGATCTGATGATCTTTAGATTCTACTTCCTTATATTTTATCAAAGTGCTTATCGAACTGTTAGTCGGAAATTCAAAATAAGCAAACAAATTAATATTTCTATCGACTAAGAACAGACAATTTTATCTGCGTGGACCACTGTGTAAAAAAAATACGCAAGCTGAAATGATCTAAAATAATATTCTAAAAAATATTAATTAGCTATATTTAGATATCAATATAGTATGTCGATAACGTAAACTGAAATCAGCCCATCACTATCCTAGATGGCATCCCGCGACGACCTTCGATTTGCCGATCGCTATTGCACATGGTACAATAACCACGCCAATAACCACGTCCAATTAAGTTCGGTAGCGCCTCTGAAAGGCTCCCGGACGAGTTTTTGTCACGGGCCACTCTGTACACTGAGGGAGGCTTAATTGGCGGATACTCGTTATTAGGTATGTACAGTACAACTGCAGTTAGATGGGCCCTTTTATATTTTAATAGTATCTGAAATTATTTATTTTATTCGAATGTACCTTTGACTACAATTTACTTTTAAATAAGAACTCTATAATTTCGCTTCACTCTATAATTTGACACAAATCAAAAATAATATTCTATTATTAAACCATGATACCTAACTGCTAGGCAAAATCTCTCTCATGTTCCACAAGTGTCTAATCTGCGTCACCTCGAACCAGTCTCTATTAAACGCATCTAGATCTTTACACTGTTTCCTGGGTCCGCCTCTCCAACATCTGAATTTTCTAATCTTATTTCATTTACATAATAAAAACTAAGTAGCATATTGTATAAGGAAATAGTCTAGAATAGAGCGCAACTAATAAAGTTATACAAATATTTGTGTATTGTTACTAGACCCAGTCACTTAATAGAACCACTCATAAGAAAGAATCGTAAATTAGCTAGCGCAGACTCTTATATAGGAAACAATATCTTGTTCCTCAAGAATTTCTTGAATGTCACAGTACGTATACTCTGTTATTCATTCAGTGGAACATCAACTTTTTTTTTATACAACTTAGAATGGCAAACAAGCTGACGGCCCACCTGATGGAAAGTGGTAACCGTCGCCTATAGACATGAGCAGTCTTATGGACATAACAGAGTATACTGTTTCGCCCATGATACCCCCATGCGTTGCGGTTCCTGAGGATTCAGGTGTTATTCCTCTGTACCCAGTAAATTCACACCATATCCCACCGTTCAAACCGAAACACAGCCATGCAAACACAACTGCTTCACGATTGAAACACGAATGGGACAGAGGTACCCAAGCAAACGACTTTTGTACAAAGTCTCCCTCTGGTAAGCTTATTTCCCATTCATTGTATTATAAAAAAAAGTTTTCAAAACGATTATAAGATTTAAATCCTACTAATGATCTTGCTGACAAATAAATATATTGCTGTAATTTTAATCAGAAATAAAATAAGGTAATGACAAATTGCGCATGCGAATATATTACATCGATGAGAAAAGATACAAGTACCTAATTGCTATTTCTATTCGTGTTGAATTGCTTTTAAGCTTATCGGACTACGTGTCTTTTCTTTACAAATTAACTTTTTAATTTAAATTAAAATGGTACTTGTATCTTTTGCTCAACTATGTAACGTTTGCTACTCGTAACGTTTGTACAAATATATAAAAATAACCTGTAATAAATTCATTTCCTTCTACTACAATTGAACTATAAAAATGGCTATAAATTTACCTGTTATTCATAAAACGTCAAATTTTTATTACATTTGACTTTTTATGAATAATTGAAAGTGACATTTATTCTTGGAATTTTTAATAACTAAATAAATATACTTACAACTTTAAAGATATTATAGAGTTATTAGATATTAGAAAGGGGTTGTTAGTAATGGAGACTGAGAATCCTATTGCTAGCAACATACCCAGCCAGGTCGACCTTCTCGCGGTTCTCCCTGGAAACTATCATGGTTAATTCCTTGTGAATTCGTCATGATGGGCTAACAGGCCTGTTTTCATTCTCATCGTTCACCTTTCACTGGTGCTCCGCCATCGTATCCCGTTAGCGCAGGAGGGGTTACCATTCCATTTTCACCCATCAAAAAAACTATCAATATAGTGAACTTAAATAACTCTAATATGTAAATCTCTGAAAGAATACTCTATCTGAAAGTAATCCAAGCAAGCTTACATATCCGTAATTTTTAAGAAACTCTAAGGCTCTTAATTTGCATGCATTTTTTGTGTTTATGGTATGCAATATCATCTGAACCGATTAGAATAATTATTTTTTGCAATTAGTAGATCTGTCGATCCTATATTAGTTTTATCGCGATTGTCAATCTATTCAAGTCAATGTTGCTTTAGCATACATAGACATTTTGAAATGTTTTCAAATTCTAGGAATTACAAATAAAGAAGGTAGATATAAAAAAAAAATAGTAGATAATATTCGTTATCGAGTCACGTGCCGTTTGAGCATGCTACATTAATTAAGCTTTCAACAAAACTTATATGGGAACATACCACATTCATAGCATTGTAGTCCCTATTCATCTTGCATTACTAATGTTAACATTAACCAATTCACATTTTAGAAGCATTATACATCGTGGTAACGCAAACGCGCAGGGTTGTCGCTTCGGAGCATTAGCCCATAATGGGTATGATCGAAAACCTGCTGCTTACATATTATGTCCATAGCTCTCCGAACTGGTCCCAATATCGCTTATTATGTATCGCCTTTGTGTTAATCATATCTTTTGCTCAGTATGGCGACCGTGGCGGCTACCGGTCGTTGGTCTATTAATAAAGCCAGTCTTCGAACGGAATGCTCACAACCTGCTATTGTAGTCTAGTGGTTAGGGAATTTGTCTTTTTAATCGCACTGCCTCTCCACTGTGGCCACAGCCTATTATTAGGGTTAATTGGAATTATTAAAGTTTTTTTTTTCACGGCGACTAGGAGTTTTAGCAGATCGTAGTGATGCATGCGAGATAGGTTTGAGTGAGGCACGCTTTTAGATTAATTTATGGTTAGAGTACATGTTATGGAAATTTTAATAGAGTGAGCTTTAGGATCTTGTGCTCGCCTCGCAATAATTCACTTTCTTTCGCTTTTTATTAGCTTTGTCCATAGATAGTGTTAGTGCCTGTTTTATCAAGCCAGGACTAGCCCTGGTTCGAAAATATTCTGAATTAAATATTCTAAATACAACTGTCTAAATTAAATGCCTGAAGTTAGTTTCAGACAGTAGACAAACTGAACCTAACATTATACTATGATACCTAAAAGTTATAATTAATATTTTATTAACATTAACATAATATTGTTTGATACAAATCTTATCTCATGAAAAATGGATATTATCCTAAAATGTACTAGACAGCTTGGCATATAAGGTTTATATCGAGTTTGTCTCTTGCACTGATGTAGTAGACCAGGGTCGGACTGGGCCAGAAGGACCCGGATGACTGACTACAAGCCCGGGGCCCAAGTCTATATGATGGTAGTTGCATAAATTGGGAGCGGCGCCGCAAGCCCAGCAAGACAGACCCGTGGAGAGCCCGGGCTCGGGAGGCCCGTGGGACCCGGGCTTGCTTGCTTTTCTTTTTATTGTTTCAAATATAAAGTACTGACACAAAATAAAGTCTAAACTCACCCTCTTCTTTTTAATCAATGCCAATAAATTAAAAATGAAATAACGGATGTACAGAATACACGATGCACTATGTCATTTACATCATTATCATTAATTAATTTAAAATACCGTGACGACGAGTGCTCCCGATTGTGCAGTGGCTATTTATCATCAAATTGCTGGACAATCGACATCGAAACTACAATTACGCTCACTTTGAATCGAGAATGGCGATTAAGTACCACTCGATTTTTCTTACATTGCCTGTATCATGTTAAATGTCTATAAATTATTGTCTGGATAATTTTATTGAATTAGTAAATTAGTAATGCTAAACTATACATCGTAATTTATATATACTTTTTTTACAATATTTACTTCATGCAGAATCTAATTTACAATATGTACTACTAGATCTCTTTTAGAGATAAGTTCGCCTTTGCTAACATTGTTATTAACTTATTGTTGTTAATGTATGTTTTAGTACAATAATATATATATATATATATATATATATATATATATATATATATATATATATATATATATATATATATATATATATATATATATATATATAATACAAGTAAATATCGTTTAATGTATTTTTAATATACCCTTATTATTTAAAGAATTTTAATTATTTTTTTTTATTATTATATGTACTTAAACAAGCTAACAGTACATGGAAAGAGGTAACCGTCAACTGTTGACATGAACCATTACCCATACACCATCAGCATCACAGAATGCACTGTAATGACTATGGTACCCTTCATGTGTTGTCATTTTTGAGGACTATGGTGTTATGTTTTTTTTTTATTATTTACAACACAGGGCAAACAGTACATGGAAAGTGACTACCGCCGCCCATGATCACCCACAACACCAGCGGCATTGCAATGCTGTTGACATGTTGTCGTATCGGTTCGGAAATACTGCTGCTGGATTGATTCCCGTGGAAGAAAGTAAGACCGCCACTCGTCCATGATTGGGATGAAACTTTATCACAGCAGCAGGTATCAATCCGAACAATTCCTCAGAACACTCCCCATGATAAATTCGGTAGAAGATGCACAGAGACGTAGGGCGTTCGGACAGTAAGGCGTTGACTATCGATAATTCGAGCCGCCCGACTTTGAATGCGGTCTAACGGAAGGAGTTGGTACTGTGGCGCTCCTGCCCACAGGTGAGAACAGTATTCCATATGCGGCCTTTATATAATTTCAGGCGGTGTTCTGGCATGAAATATCGTCTCACCCTATTGAGCACTCCTAACTTTTTGGAAGCTATCTTAGCCTTCTCCTCCAGATGACCGCAAAACTGGACGTGTATATCATTTTTGAGACTTGACTTTTTATCAAGGTGTTATTGTGTCTTTTTGGGGTTAAATTGGATCCGTATCCTATAATAATATAAAATAATATATACGTATAATAAATACAAAGAGACTCATGAATACAAATATTTGTTGGGTGCGTGAATTGAATCCGCATCTACGGAAGATAGAGCAATATATTAAACCGCTGCACTGTTAAAGTTATTTATATACCTCTAAAAATTAAAATCTTCTAAAAACCTATTTTAACTATTAAACTGTTTTGTCACTTTCTTTCAAATTGGGAATTTAGCACAAGAAAAAGAGACAAAACAGTTCAATAGCGAAAATACGAAAATAGATTTATGGGAGGTTTGACGCTTTTACTAATAAGGGTGATAATGTGAATATATTTTAAACATGTTTATTGATTTCTTTATCAAATTACCTAATACCTAGAATAGATGGTAATATTTCATTATGTATAGATACCATAGCGAATACAATTTGCGCCAAAAATAATATGAACCAAACCGTGGACAGTGAAACTTACTCAGTTGATGTATGAAATTTTTTAATAAAAATTGGTTTAAATGAAAGGTGAGCTAAAATATAATTCATTGCGATCGAGTTGCCTGCTTTCATATATCTGGAACCTATAGTTGCCAGGTGTAAATATATATAAATGAGATAAAGCGTTCAGAATGCTATTAAAATAGAACTTATTTTAATGCCATTTTGAGATTTCTGACGATTGTTTGTATAGTATTTGTATTATTGCATGTTGATGAGAGAGTAAATGATTTAACAGAAAAAATTTGTAAATTAAATAATATTTTGAGAAATAACAACATTAATACATTTACAGTATTTCTAAGTATAGTGAATTTTTTTAGAGTAAGTATTCTCTTTTGACAGAAATGACTACATTACAATAATATAATGCATAAAAAAATAACAAAACCTATAAAAAGGCTCCATTACAGTATAATCTATTTATTATAAATTATACCGGCGTAAAAAAATTATTAATTCCATAACAAAATTATATAACTTCTGAACACGTGAAAGATAATATTCAAATTAAAATGTTGGCTGTTCTATTAATATAAAAGAATCGACCTGTCTAAGCGTGAATGGACAAACAAATTCATTAATACATCCGACCTGAGTATTTGTATTAGGTACATTTAAACACGGCACATTAGATAGGTACAAAGGTATGGGCCTTAGGCGACGGGGCGCTATATGTTATCTATTAAAATCTCAGTCGAATACACTCTTTATCATTAACACAATATAAATATTTATTTATCGATGACCAATCCAAAACTCAATTCAGAAGCGGAATGAATAAGAGGTCTTCACAATGGTTTATAGACAAAACAATTGTTTCCTTATTTATGCAACTTAAAAATTAAAACAAACAAACTGACGGCCCACCTGATGAAAAATGGTGACAGTCATTTATAGACATAAAGATGAGCATAATAGGTTATATTGTATCGCCCATGATGCCCCTCATGTGTTGCTATTTCTGAGGACTAAGGTATTATGCATTTGTACTCTGTAATCTATTACCATATCTCACCTTTCAAATAGAAACAATACCATGCAAAACCAAACTATAATAAGTTTGGTTTTCGATGTTTACAAATATAAATAATAGTTTTCCGATAGCTTAGCTTATGAATACCATTCTATTATCACACCAGTAGTCATCAATAAAAATCCTAAAATAAAAAATCTTAGAAGCCTCAAATATAGAATAATAATAAAAATAGATAATATATATTATATAGCCTAATTGCGCCCAATTTTCTGATCGATAGTTGTTCGATCACAGATTAATTGAAGATTATTTGACGATCTTTGTTGTTTACCCCAATAATATCTGGGGGTCTACCATGAAATGAAATACCGAATTTTCGGACTCAATTTCATGTGTATGTTCATGTTGATATCGGCCCACTAAATACAGCTTAACATTTTTTTTGTCATAAATCCTATCATAAAAGTCCAGAGAAACGAAATTCTATCATTTTTAATATTCTTAAACGATATGTATTACGTAATTATAATATCAAATTTGTATTTCGTTCGGGCCCGAAATTTCGGAAAACATTTCATGGTAGGCCCTCTGATATAATATCGTTCAATCAATCTATCTATCTATCATCTTCTCAGAGAGCAGTCCTACCAATTTAGTCACTTTTTCTGTTGATCTGGTAATTTTTAGCCCTCTAATCGAGCATGTGAACTGATATAAAAAAAATTCATTGACTTAGCAACCCTAGTCTAATGTCAGTCTCCCGCACACACCTTGCTCAAAATGTTTTCAAATCCTCCATTCCCTCGAAATCATATTGCTAGTAGAGTCCCTCTTCTCTGATGATCGCTTAAATCATGAATTCAGCAAAGTCAATATATCTAAACTATAACCCACAATTGAAATAAAATAAAGTACTGCTTTATTAAGATCAAATTAAGCATGTAAATACATTTTAATGTATTATGTCATCAACTTTTTTAACCCTAGGATAAGAAAAGAGAGATGAGATAAAATCATGCCAATAATGAGATATAAATGGGTTCTTGAGGTAAGATAAACGTTTATATTACCCTAAGAACCTATTAAGATATCACTTATTACTTACAACTTAAGCGTATAAGTGTTCTTCTTAAAAAGATATACCTAGTGCTTGCTTTAGTAAAATTTTATTATTTACATGCTCAGCTGTTACTAAAGCACTTGAAAATTTAACAGTATAAAGCAGGTCTATACATCCAATGTACATTCACCCTTATAAGAAATGAAACACTAAATCCAACACCTCATTAAAGATTGAGATATGTTAGTGCCCGCGGCGGCCAACCAATCACACCACTAAAACAAACATCTCAGTCTATTAATTCCCATCGACCCGCTGTGGATTCAAAAACGAAATTACACTAACACCAAAATCAATCATCCCGCCTGTCCAGTTCAATTCGATAATCGATATGGATAGGCATTCGGATATTCAAATCGAGACCTAACACGGTACGTATCGATTAAGATGTTTATTGAAATTAATGATCGGCTAAGGTGAAATGTCGAAATACAAGGCGTTCAGTTAAAACGATGCAATTAAAATGCTTATTTAGTTTTTAGGCATTCCCAGTCGTGTATGAGTTAAAATAATTTCTGAGTTTTTAAAAAAATAATAAATTGGTTCTTAAGTGATGTAATGCTACTTCAAATATTCTATGTTAAAAAAATAGACAATTGAACTGGTAAACTATCTATTATTTTAGATATAAAAATATGAAAAAGTCGATATAATTTTTACTAAAAACTATCTTTGTTTGTTTTGGTTGTACAAACTTTTTTGTATATTCATATTTAACACAGATATCATATACACAATTAATACAGATATGAAGTTAAATAGTATTAGGATAGAAAATTTGTTATGAAGACAAAAAAATTATTTACCAATAATAATATTAATTCCAGGTTTTGAATAAAAACTATATTTTTTAAATATAATTGAAAATTTAAAACATTAAATTAAGCTTCCAAAATAAATTAACACAATTTCCTATCATGATACAATAATAAATTATAATTATCTACTTTTAAATTTATAGGTATATAAGGCGATCGACTAAGTAGGTAAATAAAATTTGAATTGAGTTTGCGAGCGAAATTATTGCATTTCCCACGACGGTAAAGATGCCGCCATAAAAAGCGACTATATTTTATGTTCTACTTATCACAAATCCCATATTGTTGCAACTCAAGACGGCAATTCTGTACACAAAGTGGTATTGGGAAAAATTAAGTTGCCGATTGGCTGACATCATCATTTAAATATATTTAGTGTCGGATCAATTGACTAAGCTTGATGTATGGACACAATGCTACAGTCGCGTTAGGTATACGTACTTAGTGTCAAGACGTTTATGAACTATTTACTTTAAAAATATATGGAACTTTAAAGATGAATGAAGAGTACGAAATACGTGAATCCACAAAAAAAATGTTTTTTTATACAATTTTTAATAACGAACAATCTGATGGCGCCTACCTAATAGTAACTGTCAACTATAGGATTTAACTGAACCATAGACTATACTGAATACGCTGTGATACCCAGGATATGTACGATAGCTATTTTTAATACCTTATAATATGTAAAATATGAAAATGGATATGTCTTTTGATAGAATAATGTTACTGTAACCTGTGATTGAAATATTTATGTATTTTAAGTATACTTTCTAAAAATTATAGTGAAATACAAAAATTATATTATCTATAAAGCAGTCTTAGAAAAATTAATTTACACCTAATAGCCCACTAAAATGTGAGGTATACATATACATCTATAGTTTATTTTCCAATCGATACCTTAATACCAGCTGATCGTAAATTATCTACCTGTCAAAATGTTCATCAACCCTTTACTGGAGTATTAAAAGAGAAACGCCATATCGCGATATATCTCTGATCAAATTTCTATAAGAATGATATAAGAATCTGAGCGCGCGAGATATTTTTGAGATATTGAAACAGAAATAATTATTCTATAACACTTATTTGTTCCCACTATGATTCTTATTTAACTTCAATAACAAATTAAAATATATTGAATTTGTCGTTCGATTTCATTTTTGATAATTATTTCCGCTTTTTAATAACTTGGTAATTTTTAAAGGTGAACGGTTTTTTTTGCGGGTACATATTTTTATTTCTTTTTTGACAAAAATCACGCCAGGGTCATCATGTTCTAGCTTGGAATGTATATTGGTTCTTGATTTAAAATAACTTTGATCTGACTCTAGTATTTGTATTAACAAATTTTATATTAAATTATATAATCGAACGGAGACAATTTTTCACCCTTGAAATACAATATGGTTACAATATTAGTGATGGGATGTTACTAGGAGTCTATCGTGACTGACTAGATAGTAAATTATCCATTGAATTCATAACCAAGATAGATGATAGATCAATTGATTAATATATCAATTATTAATTCAGGTTACTATCAATTATATATATAATCTCATCTAAATCCATTTAGTCATTCTCATACATGACTAAGTAATAAACATCCAGACATCTTCACAATCTTACTTATTTTATTATATGGATTAAATGTCATTATCAATCTCTATAACTAGAATGAAATAGTTATTGCTCCATACCTATTAGATAACTCGATCCGTATTGAATGACTTTTTTATATAACAATAAATATTTACATACAAAGAAACTTCGCCGCCGAATGATAAACGCATCATAAGAACCCTGGAGGCATCTCGTTTGATATCTGTTCCGAACAAATCACTGTTTTATCGTTACTTCCATCGTAAAAAATATTGATATCGACATAAAAAAGTGGTTGAAAAACAATAGAGAGGATGAATTGATAGGATTCCAAAGTGAGATAAAGAGAAAAAGATATGTATTAATAATACCTTTATTTTATAGTGACCGTCTCATTCTGGTCATTCTCGCGGTGTCATTATGAGTTCTATGGTGGCGTCTCAAGGGGTCCTCGATACAAACTTATTATTGATACTAAAAACACTCACATCAGATTATGTGGCGCCATGAAATCACAGTTAAGTTATTGACACTTAAAATGACAGTCCTGAGTAAGATGTTATGCGTGATATCACTTTAATTTGATGGTGTTTTAAGGACTTATTAAATAATATTTTTAGAGATATTGTCAGAAAGCTACATTGTAAAATAATTTATAGCTTGATTAATTAAAAATATGGTACATATAATAAATATCATTGAACATAATTACGCAGCACAATCTAGTCCCTAACTAAGCAAAATTGATACTATATTTAAATATTTATATATATATATATATATATATATATATATATATATATATATATATATATATATATATATATATATATATATATATAATATATATACATAATTAAAGATTGCGACCCATAAAAAAAGCCGACTTCAAATGTGAAAATACCCATTATTTTCATCTAAAAACTAAACTACTGAATCGATTTTAATAAAATTTATATAGGATATTTAAATTTAGAACTAACGGAGTTATGAGGTAACAAACATATAAAAATTCAAGAAAATTGAGAACCCCATTCTTTTTTAAGTAGGTTGAAAAGTATAGCAATGTTTTAAACCGCTGCAACTACAAGATCGTCCGTCTATATAAATAAAACAAATATACAAAAAAAAATCCAATTCAATTTTATTCCAAATCGCATTAAATAATACTAATCAATAAACAACCATAAATTTTAATTTTGTTATTCATAATTAATTCGTCTAAATAAATTGCTTCGCACATATCAGGACAAAAAGATCCGGTGATGACTGCCTAATTTTTAATATCCATAATATATTGATGACCTACCTCAATTCATAAAATGTTAATTGTATGGACACACGCTCAGACAGTGCATAAACTAATAATTTATAAACGAATGGCCTCGTTTTGTAATCTAATAACTAATTTGTTGATTGGATTAAGACGTCAAAGCGCTGCTTCCATTTCACGGTCGGCAGAAAAGATCGTGTTACTATAAAGAATTTTGTAAATGATACCCTTACGCCTACTGATACGCGAAAAAGTCAATAATAATATCCTTGTCGAAAATAAACTTAACTATGTATGTAAGATATTTATGAAAAAATGTGCCTACTGAAATACGTAATGAATAGATAGGTACTACTTTTATTTGTGCAAAAATGACGCTCTCTGGTGTCAGGAATTTTTAAATTGCTACTGTTATACATAAAAATGTCTGTCATGTTACATGCTCTTCGAAACACGAAGTAATTGACAATATTTCTAAGTCCATTACATAAGAAACATTGTTAGATTAAATGGAAAACGGAATGAGAGTCAAAGATCACACTAAGTGCCATTGCTTAGAGAGTGGTCTATGTCTGGCAATAGACTGCAATAGAATATAATGACTGATAATAATGCAACATATTCTAATAGGTTGGGAATCAAGTTTCGAAAATCTATAGTTCACATAAACTGACAATATTTAACAGTCAGCTGTAAACACTGTTATACTAAAATACTATCAACAAAGAAACAAAGTCACGGGTAGAAAATAGTCTTAAATATACGAAGGAAATTCCATTCGTAGCTGTCGCAGATAAAATAAAAAAATGAACATAAACAAATCTCCTTTAATTATAAGACAATCATGCCAATGGACGATTCATATGCAAGTATTTGCCATTATTTAAGCAATTAACGCTAAAATATAATACATTAGATCTCGTTAAATATTTAAAACAGCAATAATTATTTTGCTAATAGCGATGTCTTTATTATTGCAACATGAGCTTGTATCGTCACCTTTGACTCGAATATATTTTATATTACAATAAGTTTATTTTTTATGTACCTACTCATATATTACTATAGTAAAATAAGTCTGCCTGTTTAAATTTACCTTTATACACTTGTAAAACAAAATTGGCAATCTGTAATAATGTCTGTAACTGTTTATCTATAAAATATTATAATTATATTTCTGTTTTTCCTAAGATTGACTAGGAGTACACTATATAGCATTAAGTCCGCCTTTAAATAAAAAAAAAATTAAATAAATAAAAATAGTTTGTGTAGGAATGTTTAGTGGCCACATACATACGAATACGCATACCAGTGAATAGTATTAAAACCTTCTGCATAAAAAATACACGACTATATGTGCCAATATTTATGGACGTCGGTGTAACGGTTTGAAAATCTATCTATTAATTTCAGATATCCGATACCCTACGAATACTCATAGCATACTCTTATTATTTATTAGCTTTTACCATTTAGTTTATTATTTACTAACGTTATCCGTGTGACCAAAATATCTTCACTAACCGGTATAAAAAGTAACCTCTATCCTTCTCCATTTCATATAGTACGTGTATACGAAATTTCATAGTAATTAGTTAAGCAGCTATAAGGTAATAAACAAACAAACTCAGTTTCACATTTTTAATATTAGTAGGGATTCGTATATTTTTACAATGAATGTTGTGCTCTGTATCCCTAGTTACCTTTTGCCTTCTGACAATAAAGAATGATACATATTACAGTCTTACTCCGTCACTATATGATAATTGTACCTATTAACAAAACTACGAGTATTATCTATCTTCTATGACAATCTATAGATATCATCACTATCTAGTTGAACATTACTATTTTTTATTCATAAATAATTAAATATGAAATAAATTCTAGTCTTTTTTTACTTAAATATTCTTTTATTATCAATACCATCTACACGTTATACCTACATTAATACAAACTCTCGAATATCAATTTTGCCGATTCCTATTAGTAGATTTTCGGCAAATCGCACGACACTAAAGAACGTTATCGGCAAACCAGGGGCTTATCAACATATCCCTTGTTTTGCGGCGACAATAAATTGTTTAAATACGCCATAATTCTTTGCTTCCTAAGATCGAGTCCCGATAAGTGTTTATTAGAACACGGGTGGTAGAAACTTGTGCGATATTCCCATAAAAACAGGTGCAACAAAAAACTGCCATTTCGTTTTGGGCAAATCTTAAAAAGTGATCCGAAAGTCTTTAGGTGTGTTTAGTTTTCTTATCGCAGTTTGTTTAGCAAATAATGAACGGTCGTGAAGTTGTTAACAACTTGCTAATTTAGATATCGTATAACCGATATATTGTTACAAAATCAGTGAAATTCTCGCCCGTTTTCTTTTTAAACGAGGCGCTTAGATATTTTCCTTCTTCCTGGTATTTTTTCACTTTCTTTTACGCACTTTCCGTTTATTGTTTTCTATATTTCAATAGTTTTATTTAGAGCTCTTCGTTATTCATTTTTCTTTGCTTTTCCCGTGTGGACTCTGGCTTGAAATTTCCCATACCAAGATATATATTATGTTACATGAAATCATGGAGATGTTTAGTAATCTGTCAGTTTGTAAATCTATTAATCATTGTTTGCTCCGAGTAAACAATATAACTTTTAGGTCAATAGAAGAATAAAAAAAAAATTAGACCTAAATACACATTATTATAATCGACTTTTAAAAAGGGGAATGTAATTAAGTCAAATTCTTATATTTGCACATTGTGGTATTTTCATCCGTTTTGAATATATACGAATATAGGTCCATTTTAAAGATAATCGACATTGAAACCTCATTTGCCTTGTCAACCATTTCGTTTGAGAACTTGACCCTACTTACTAACAAAAATAATTATCAAATCATCTTTGATAATAAACTTTCGAGCTAACGACTAAACATGTATGTTTTCGCCGCCTACTCACTTTAACACAACCACTGTATTAAGTTCAAAAATATTGTTGTTATTTGCATAATGGATTGGTGGGTATGCCGCGGTGTGTGGCACGCTCCTGTCTCTTGTCAGCGCCCAAATTGAGGTTTCAGGAACAGTCGTTAAGGAAATAAGTAAGGCCCCAAGCAATAATGAAGATTTCATTGCAATGTGTAAAGGCAAGCTGCGCTTGAATCGCGAATGCATCATTTTTATTGTTGAATTTCATTATAATAACATAGATGTTATCAAAAATAAATGAGGTGCAATTTTTCCTTTGCAAATTCCGGTTTGTTCGTTAGTTCCGTAAAGGATCACTATTTCATGTAATTTACGAAACAAGTGCTTTAACTTTTTAAACTGCTCGTTTATTAATTTTATTTAAATTATTACCATTTAATATTTTTATCACAAAATGTTTTTTAACTCATTTTTAAATTTCATATTTCTAATTAAATAATACAAATTAATATTCATAATTTAATAATTATTGTGTCGCTGATTATTTTATCATTATTATAATAATATTAGTTATACAAATAAAAGAGAGAATTAGTTCGTTACTTTCACTAACATTTAAACAATTTATTTATTAGACATAATTAATAAATAATTTTACGTAGAAATAGTCTACTAAAAAGAAACTGAACTGTAATTAACTTTTCGCATACGAGGTCCAATTTCGCCGACACGTGACGTGTATGAAATATTTCGCAACTGATATAATAAAGATGTGAATGAATTATAATATCGATATCCAGTTTAGTAAATTAACGATGCAGATCGACTCATACCGATGATATTTATGAGGCAAATTTGTCTCCCTGTTGCGCGGTGTCTCATTACTGCGTCGCCGACAAAGGCCTACTCGGTCGACATTTGTCAAATGAACAGTTGCAAATAGCGAACTTTATATTTACAATTACAAACTGTGATTGCCATACGTTAATTAGGGTATCGTAGTTTGCACTTAATGGGAAATTGATGTTATCTTAGTTCACCGTGTTTGTTGTAATAAACTTTCCGTATTGAGACGGTTTCGATTTATTTAAATGTCTTATTTTATTTAAAAAGAAATACCTGTGTAAAAAGTACTAACTATTTAGCAAAACTTCGTCTACTAAGAACAGATTCCCATCATGCATGATAGCAATATTGAAAATTTTCACCTCACTAACTCTACAAAATATGTCAGTCGTGGATCAATTAAAAAGAATATTTAAAATCGGTTCCATTATAAAAATTTCAGAGCATATATGTACAGAATAGATATATACAACAGAAATAAGAAATTAATTCTTTAAAATATTAGTACCTATAAGTTATCTTAATATGTACCTACTGATTTAACATTTAATCATTGGTTATCAAATAACATGATTTCTAATGGAATATTTCTCTTATTTAAATTAAGTATATAGCACTGACGCAGTAATTTGACTGTCACTACTGTACATACGTAAGCGAAAAGTTATTTGCTTACTGATTAAGACGTATACATCGTACACCAGTTATTTTGGCTGTGGAACCTGGAGGCACGTGGCGGCCCTTATTTGCTGATAAGCAAGCCGCGGCCTCTTAATTTTTATAAATTAATGCAATCAATTTAAATATTTATCACTATCAGCATGCCCATACCAACAGGAGATATTTATTAAAATAACAAGATTGTGTTTCACTAAAAAAAACCTACTTCAAATGTGGCAAAATGTGTGTGTGTGTGTTGTGATTTCAAAGCTAAACTACTAAACCGATTTTCATAAAATCTATGAAAGTAATACATTATATAGTATAGGTATTCTTTCAGATAAAAAAAAAAGATTTTCCAAATCGGTTTATAATTGACGAAGTTACAAAGTAACAAACACAATAAATATAACTGAACTAAGAACCTTCTTGTTTTTGAAGTCGGTAGAAAATTACTGTCCCAAAACTAGATAAAAAATTATTTCGTGTAGTACTACCAAGACGTATAAGTCCAAATATCTTCATTATCCTGAAACAACATTTATTTTTCACAATTAGGTAATAATTGGATAACATTACTTAGTATGTTAAAATTACCTAAATATATTTTGTTAAAAATATTTCTAAAGTTATTTAAATCATCATTATTTTTTGCACTATTATCACGATTAGTAACTTAACCACGCTAATTATGAGAACGACAACCTAAGGACTCAAAAAAAACGTAATTTTATTAAAAACTAATTTAATTCTAATATAATGAAAGTTACAATATAAAATTCCTATATCTGATTATAACTAAAATGACTGTCCTGTTCGAAAGGAGTGAGTTTTTAAGGCGTCACGTAGACCAGCCTCGTGCTGCAGCGTCAGCAATTACCTAGTTAGGCATTCGCGTCATTTACACGAGTTTTGGATGCGATGCAGTCTCAGCGGTCTCGATAGTGTCTCGCTATCTAACTCGCTTAAATAGATCCATATGAAATTTGGTATACAGACAGTATGTATTTTGGATTTTAATATATACACAATCCAATATTTAATCCAAATTCGCAACTACAAAATTGCAAATTAGCTAGTAATTAATGTTGACAAAGTAGAAAAAATTTCAAATTAGTGTTCACACAATAATTCACATTGCACTAACATTCGCTCCTGCACTAAGCATTAACGTGAATAAGGTCCTATATGTCTGTTACCATCTAGCTAGTAGTCGATCGAGTCGATTTACGATAATTATTCCTAATGCACCGAGATAGAAAAGTATTGAACACGATCTTCTTTCTAAGAATTTATTTGATTGGATAGCCGGATCTCTCCAGAAGCTACCGACATACTCATATACTATATTGCTTTACTCATATATATTAAAGATAATTGAACATTTTTATTTATATATTATACATATTTATTATCCCTATACTAGATTTTGACAGCCACTTTTAGATTTTAGAAGAAGAAAAATCAACTAAATGGACGACTTCTTGATAAAGTATCAACACAAACATAAGCCACGCCTGATTTTAAAATAGACCTTCAGGAGGAAGAGGGAGGATAAGTACTTTCTGGGTGATACCAGAACGAACAAACAGGCAGACAATATTTCTAAAAAATATATAGTTTTGGTTTCTATTGCACTTATTAAGACCCCTCATATAAATTTTTCTTAAATAACACCTGTGTAAGGATATTGTCCACTCATAATTGTTACACGTCTGTAAGATTTTTTATTACAGAAAGTTTTACTTTCAGTTATTAAAAAAATAGTTTACTGAAAACTAATGTAGTATAATAAATTGGTAACAAAACTTTATTTACTGATATAAAAAAGAAACTCAAAATTTAGCTACCGTCAGTCTTTTGCAATAAATGCTAATCGATCTCATGTAATCATGCCGGGGATACACAAACGACAAGTCAATAAAACTTCTTAGTCTACGTTCATGCAAGAATGCAAAGTTCCACCCTGACCGAAGCGTACAAATCACCCAACAATGAGATTGAAAACTATGCCCAGCTATGGTATGGGCACATGCGAATATTCTCAACAATATATCGAGGGCACTTAATGTGGATTCTCAAAGGTAACTCCAATAAATAATGCTGCTTTACGATCACCATACCCTGAAGGTGGTATGCCATTGTGGCAGACCTCGAACACAGTTTATTGGCTAATTTTATTCAATTAAATTGTTCTGGTTGCGCATACGAGCCGACACCGAACCAGCCTCATTTTAACGCCTCGAAAATTATTGCAATAGATAACGTAATGCGGCCATGCTAGAGAGAGCGGGAGTGTTTTACAGAGAGGAATGACGATGTTGCTGGCACTAAATACTAAGCACAACGCGTTCAATTTATTGAACGAGTTACAACGAAGTGATGACAAGCACAAGAAAGCTGTAAGCATAAAATAAACGCATCGTCTTACTATATTGCTACTGACGCCTTTAATTCAAAGGGTGAACATAATATGTTAATTCTGGACAACACTAAACGAGTGTTAGCTTCCAAACAGTGAACAGTGCGCCAACCACATGCTGTGATACCACTAAGATATTTCATCACAAAATTTTATTGTTGAGAGGACAAAACTATTATACCCTTTGTTGTATAAAAAGTTGATTTCACTAAGCGCAGTTCGCGTCATGCTGACAACGCATCTCACAAATCGTTTATAATAGAATTTATTTTAGCTGTGATGCTTATGCGCATAGCTGATAGTATCGTGCCCTTATGAATGTTGACATGAATAAACGTATCTCCAAAAGGGTTGGGTAAATCACTAGCAATTAATCGCCGTGATATTATAAATTACTAAGAATTTATTTTATTTAACAATGCATCAAACAAACCTTTCTTTTAATTAAATGAAAGAGAATGAAAGAGAGAGTAAACGAAATTGAAATTATTAATATTATATAAATAAATTGAAGCCAACATAATCTATAAATCTAAAATATTACACTATAAATTGATAACTAGTCACCAACACAGCGTGTAAATAAAAAATTTGCAAAAGATCAGTGGACTGTTCAACTAATAAATACAAGGACATCTCACCACACATAAATCGGTAAAAAACAAATAAAATTATATTTAATAGTCTCGTGAGAACTGTCGCCCACCACCCACTGCGGCAAGATCGTTAAATATTTTAATTGCGCCGCTAAAAAGGCACCAAAATTTTATTTATCGTAAATCAAAGTTGTGTCCACGGTAGTCCTGTTATAGTGTTTTTTGTTTCTTCACTGTCCAATGAGGTTGTAAATAAACCACGTAACTTGGGTAGGAGGCGACTTTTTGAATGACATAAAACTTTTTTTTTTCAGAAATTACCTGCATCTTAAAAAAGGTCTACAGTATTTGATGGTAACATCATCAGTGACTCGTGAAACCTAATCATACAGATAGAGTGATTAAGATCAATGCCTACGCTCCGCTAGCCTGATTCGTATTATAATTCTCAAAATTTGATATATTCACCACAAAATTCTGTATAGATGAACAGATAACAGTAATATCTTTACCTAAAATATAAAAAAAGTCGTGTCATCTTATCACTCACGTGTAGCTCGTGTTGAGGTCAGGCCGCCCAGAGTACCAGCCAAATCATTTTCTCCAAAATTATCTAAATTACCGCACATTCTATTTAAATATTATCATTTTGAGGTATTTTATCGCCGGAAAGGGATGAAATAATTTTATGAGACAAAAGTCGGAAGCTTCATTCCATCATAGGTCGAGAGTCATTCGAAATCCATCATTCACCCACAACTAGACATTTGAAAAGATATTTCCTAGTCAATAAACGAGTGTGTTTGTTTTTCTAACAGGAAACTTATTAAGTTTTGTAAAAAGGTTGGTAAAAAACAAAAAGGAGCGTGCGGGTGGCAATGCTTGACGACAGTTTAAGTAGGGTAACTTGATATTGGAGTCCAGTAGTTTGTATTTCTTGTGCTCTCAAAATTGTCGGAAGCCAATAAGATGATGATATTATTTTGCCGGGTTCTTCATAGAGCGTTTATGAGTGTTCATTTCGGCAGTTCAAATAAGTTTACGGAAGCGATATCTTATAACTACTTAACTGTAGGGCGTTTTTTGTTTCAATTCTCGTTTGCCAAAATATTTCTTTAATGTGCAGGTGAAAGCTTATGAGTTTACGTTAATAACATTTCCAAAATATGTACCCACATTTGGTATCAAAAAGAAAGTGTCGAATTATTAAATTTATTTTTAATTTAAATAAGAAATAAATATTCTGTAATGTCATTAACATAATAATAATACTAGAGTAAATTCATAATAAATTTTCAATTTAATGGATAAAGTAGGTACCTAACTCAATCATGCATATAAGAAACTGTAATATTTTAATCCCTAGGAATAGCACCTCTAAATGGATGCAATCTACAACGTCGTATTTTTTGGATACACATATATGTTATTTTTTTGTGTAAAAAATATTATTGATGATAATGATGATGATACAACCGTTAACTGTCCACATAGGCCATCCTCTTGGCGGGTTTTGCCAATGGTTGTCATGCTTAACAGGCAAGCTGGCAACCGCAGTTAGGCTTTAGTATTTTAAGAGGGACGCTGCTGTCCATCCTTCGACCATTAAGTTCCCTTAGTCTCCTTCAACTACACTCACGAGAAAGAAAGGGATGGCCTTTTCTATATCGGGACTACACGGCCGTAGAATAGGCCGCCATAGTATAGAATATTAAATTACATATTCTAAAAAGAACATCTCATTGGTGAATTATTGTTATGATAGAAATGCACGTCAAAACAACAACCTCACACATTAAGTGCAGTACTCGTACCAAAGGCGCTTGCTGTATGTTAGTTATTTTACCCTTCGTCTAAATATTAACAACAATAATTTTTAGTACATACGCATTCTATGTACCTAACCATCTAGTATATAGTTACATAGAATGCTAATGAACCAGATTTGATAGCATAGTATCCCATTACTATAATAACAAATGTGTCTACGATACAATACAATATGGATATCATATATGGTCAAAGCAAAGCTAATTTACACTTAGTACACTATCTCAAGCATACGAGTATAAGTCGCATAGTTAACGTGCGTGACTTCGTTCCCACAGGATACCTGTTTCATGCTTATCTCATTGTTCTCATTTACACTGGAAGATCATAATCTGCATAGCTTAACTTGCTACAATGTAAAATAACAACCTTGATCTGATAATCACTACATCGCTTAAGAGGCAACGTCCGTAGGTTGGTAAATATGCCTGTATAAAACGCAATTATCTTCGAAACTAATCAGTGGTAGTTATATCATTTTCAACTGTTTGTTTTAGCAATTTTCGAACTACGGTACATTGTATTATTTACAATATAGCTTCACTAATATTGTACTTTTACTATAGATACATTATACTTCGTTCTTTTTATTCAACTTAAAATGGCAAACAAGCTAAAGACCCACCTGATGGAAAATGGTAATCGTCGCCTATAGACATGAACAGTACCATACACAACAGAATATATTGTTTCGCCCATAATACCCCCCGTGCGTTGCCATTCCTGAGGACTAATGTGTTATGCCTGTGTACTGTAAATTCACTACCATATCTCCCTTTAAACTGAAACGCAGCCATGCAAATACAACTTCTTCACGGTAGAAACACGAATGAGACCGAAGTACCCATCACAAAGCCTCCCTCTGACAAAAACTTATATATAGTTTTGATAAAATTAATGCATCATCTGAAGCAAAAATAGAAACACAAGAACACAGTCACATTCATTATATTTAAAATGGATATCGCTACTGACCTTACAATAGACTAAAAAAATTGTACAACAATGACAAAATATTTATTCACATGGCCTACATAAAAATGTTTAGATAATTGCATTATACACTACTTTTATCAATATATAGTTCAGCCTTACTACTAAACTGTTATTTTATTTATCTATTCCAATACAGATATACCGCGTTCGTGATTTACTGTTCATCCCAAAAGTTGTCTGATAAAGAGTGCTACTAGTGTTAAATCCACCTTTTGTACCATATTTTCTTCTGGTCAATAAAGTTATTTAAATAAATTGTGTAATACACTTAACATTTTATGAACTAATATTGTCCTGCCTGTAATTACTACTATATTTTTAACTATAAACTCCTAGATTTTGTCCACGCGAAAAATAGAATTTTGTTTAATTTTAGGAATAAATAGTTCAGTATATTTAATATTTATATACATAAATCGGTATGTTACGATATAGAACAGAAAACAACATTAATTAAAAAAAATATATTGACTAATAAAAAAATCAAGGTGTGGTTTACCGTACAAATCCTTTCAGCCATTAGACTGTTTTTGAGCAAAAAACATCAAAACACTGATTTAAATATTTTAAAAAATATTTACATTTGTAATATTAGTAGTATTGATCCTGACCTGTCATTTTTATTTATTCGTCATTTTCCGTTCATTGAAATCAATTTGATATCCGCTATGCTTTTGCCAAATTTAAAATAGTTACTTCTGTCATTTGTATTATATAATATAGTAAGTAATAAATATAGTATTTATAAATTAAAAAATTCTTTTTAACAGGAATAACAGGAAACGTCATTAATATGATTATAGTAATAGTAGATAATATTATTTGCATCATCTAAGTACATTATAGGGCAATCATAATGTGAGCCAAAAACAGCCCCAAGGCAATATCGTGAAGCCAGTACCCATTAAATTTGCTTAGTGTCGCATGTTACATGTACACATTGCAAGATCCATTAAAGCAAAACTGCCCACGGGTGAAACATTCCTTAGTATCGCTAGTTTTATTGTCACAATGTAAACGGGAGCAGGCTGTATTTATATATCTTCATCCAGTCATACAATATTAAGCTCTATATTAACTAACAATAAAGCAGTATTTTCTGTTAAATTTAATTTTGCAGAATCTATATCACAGATGTGTAAATAAAATTGTAGTATTATTATTGCATTATTTTTAATTAATTATAATATTTTTGTCGGTATAAATGATTTTTAAGAAGAATCTAATGTTAAAAATGGTTTTATTTATATGAAATATTTTAATTTCTAAACAATTATTATTGCATTTATAGACACAATTTTATTTTCTGAAACCAGCTTAGTTTCAATACAGTAGGGTAATTATGCTGTATTTTAAGACTCACTAATGTAAACGAAGTTACAGCCACAACTAGTTCATCATCATCATCATCTCAGCCATCATCTGTCCACTGCTGAATATGGGCCTCTCCCATAAACTGCTATAAGGAACGGTCCTGAACCACCTGCATCCACTTACTCACTACAATGCATTTGAGGTCGTCACTTCATCTAGTGGGGTTTATCCTACACTGCATTTGTCCATACAGGATCGCCACTTACAATCTCTTTTTAACAACCTCGAAGAACCAATAACAATCAGTTGTCGTTTCTTCGAACTATGTGACTAGCTCATTGCCACTTCAGCTTGCTTATCCTTCGGTTCAGCGATGTCGTTCAGTTTATTGAGGTCCTCGCAATATGTCTCCATCTACTTCTGTTCGCCGCCGAGCGAGAGCATTCCACAATAGATTTTTTGAGTATAGCATCATTTCAAATTCTGTCGCGCAAGAAACTCCGAGCACAGCTCTCTCCATAGCTAGCTGAGTGAGTTGAAGCTTTTGCATACGGGCAATTGTGTATTTCCACCGTCGTTCGATTCCATAAGTCACTACTGACAACACGTACTGGTCTAGACTTTTGTCATCAAACTTTGAGGTATTCTGGTAGAGAAGATGTGGCGTAGTTTCCCAAACGCTGCTCAGCTGAGTTGGATTCATCAGTTGACCTCTCGGTCGAAGTTGAACTTACGTGACTTGAAAGTCGGACAAGTAGGGTACATACTCGTCAATAACTAGTTCAAATTAAGTTAATGTTTTTATCATATATTTATAATTCCTCTGGTATTGCAGGTGTTCATAGGCTACGGTAACCACTTACCATCAGGTGGGCCATATGCTTGTTTGCCACCTCAGTGGTATAAACAAAAATATCAAAGTAAATTTATCTAGAACCCAAACTATCTTGTCTGTTATTATTTTTGTGGTATATTTTGATTAATTAATGTTATGACACGTTTTTTCTGTATTTCTTGTAAATTCTTCATATAAATTACTGCAAAATTATGATGGTTTTTTAATTAATGCCACTATTATCAAAGCGAATTACATTTGATATTGCAGAAAACAATGATCAAATTCGAAATTATATTAATCTAAACAGGCTACTCTCACAATAGCATTAATGCCAGGGATTTTTTTCCGTGATCAATAAAGTGATCGAGGGTTCCCATCTACGTTAGTGTGTGTGTGTGTGGAAGAGGTCACGTGGCAAAACCCTCGTGGCAACCCCTATTGGGCTGTCCCTATCTGGCTTACACTCAAATAAAATTGGTAGGAGGGAAAAGGACAAATGCGTTAAAATTGTGTGGGTAAGGCAGCGCGGGCTCAAACATCTGCCGACTCTGATATTTTTTGGTCGGTTAGGTTTATAAGGAATAATAATACTACAATCAAGCTTTGATTAATGTAACTCACCTATGTTTAGGACATTTTGAGGCTTAATTAAGTTTTTTTTTGACGAACCGACTTACATTGGTCATCCTTAAATTTTTAATAGTTAATTAATTTAATGTAGCTATAAAAAGTGATTAGTTAGCAAAATTTTAATCAGTAGATATATATTTTTATATACTATTATATATTTATTATATATCCTTAAAACCCATAGAATGTCTTTTGAAAAGTGATAGTTTTCTTTTTAAATTTTGTGTTATATTTCAAGTGTTTGTTCATGTAATATTTTATATTTACGAATTAAACTACTACACTACTATATGAAAGATAATGAGAGCAAACTATATTGAAATATAGATTAAGTTATTTTTCAAGGATCGACTATTTTTTAGATATAAAAAGAAATTACAATTTTTTTGCGTTCTATTTAAATATGAATATGTTTACATCTTATCTGCAGACGCAAAGTCGCGGCCATGTTTCTTTTTCATAATTCTGAACATATTATATAGAAATTGAAACAAATTTTTACTTTAAATCCATTTAATATCAATTGTCATAATGCTTTTAATTATTCTAATAAATAGCATGTAACGGTTTTACTATAGAAAACAAGGAGCGAAATAAAACGGAATTCAGCCCTAAAGGACTTGATCTTACACCTTTACCAATTTATAAATTAACATTCTTTCATCTAAAATTTAACACTAACTTATAATTTCATCATAAGGCTCATAATTGAATAATAAATGTTTTAGGAGAGACATTAACAAATTTGTAAACGAGTAAGAAGTTGGTAAGGAGTTCATTGAAAACGAATGCAGTTCGGAGCTCCCAAAAGCAAGGGTGGGTTGTGTCTGGCTGGAGAGAAACAATAAGTATGAAAAGCATATTGTGTCTGGACCACAGGTTTAAATAAAGAAACGTGTACCCGTTGAGTAGAACAAGCCATAAACGTGCAGTACTGCAATAAAGATTAAATAAGAGATATGTATAATACACACACATATATTCATCAACAAACAAATTATAATAATACAAATAAGACTGAATTTACAGTTCGACAGTCACAGGATCGTTACAACATAACTGTTAATCTTATTGTGAATAGGTTTTTAAAGGAATTAAAGATCTATATTATTCTAAACTGTCCTGATAATAATAATCAAATTCATGTCTAAAATAATGCCGGTAATTTTTTATTTAGATCCGTAATCTTTCTTTTAAATTATTATACATATATATTTGAAATATATATATATATATATATAATATATATATATATATATATATATATATATATATATATATATATATATATATATGTGTGTTTGTGTGTATTAGTGTATTAATATAGAATTTCACGTTCAATTGTTTTAGTATTTTTTAAAAGTTATCATTGGCTTTAATTAAACTGCATCTCATTCATGTTACGTTAATAAGTTCAGGATATCAATCTATGTACATTTTTGATTGTTATGTGTTGTGTTTTCCAAATAAAATAAATAAAATAAATAAATGATCATTAAAGTAGAATTATTTGCATGGAAATTTAATAATAAACAGTGGGACAAATAAGAGCACAACAAAATCACCTTGACACTTATTAAATTTGAAAACCTATTAAACAGTGAAGAAATTTGTAAATTATTTATTTCAAAATTACGGAAGAGACAGGCATATAATCGTATCGAAATAAATATAAATGAATATGAAATGTATATGAATTAAATTAAATTCATAATAAATTAAAATTAAAAATACAAGTTATATACTAACAAATAAATCCTTTCGATTAAAAGAACATCATCAAAATCGTTTAATAATGACATTATATTTATATTATATTTATTTAATAATGACTCAGTAGTGAAACATGTATATAAAATAAAAATTGAAAATCATAAATTAAGAAAATAAAACAACTGATTTAATTCAAGATATACAACCTACGTCGATATATGTATATCGAAACCAAGTTACAATTCATTGTTTTTTTTAACAAGTCTAAAAACAACTAAGTCCAAACTAACCCTCCGCCCTCCAGGCGACCGACCTTGCGTTAATTCATTTTCAAGTTGAAGGTTCCCTTTTATTAGATTTCTAATAAGAAATAATGCGTCTGGCACAGGGATACCCTGAATAGCTAGCTATTTCAAGGTAGCCTGCACAGGCCTAACCTATCTCAATAGATTACCTTTGAGCTTTGAAGTTAAGTCGGTCGACTATTCATAACCCAGCTGTTGAATTAATGCACAGGTTATGTTTTGTTCCCTTTGGTACAGTCCAGACGGTGACTAATCATAGGGTTTTTATTTATAAACATAACTTATTTACTAATTATAAGAATTTACACATTACAAATATTAACTATTAGTATATAGTAAACTTATATATTCGCCTACTAGCTGACCGAGCCAGTCATTATCCTGACCAAAGAAACTTGAATTGACAATAAAATGACAAATTAAATTAAGTTAAATTATTGCAAAATGTGAAAAGACATCAAAATTACTGTTTGTTAGCTTATAATTTTTATTAAATAGAAAGCCACTTTTTAAATTGTAATCAATTCAGAAAATTATATTGAAATCGCTTAAATTTTATATTTATATTTTAACTTCATTAATAATTTGAAACTCTACCATGTATTCTGAGTCTGCCACCCTAATACGAGTAAGTAAATAGAACAACCGTCTATATTATTCTTTATAGTTTATTATTACTTTTACGTTACTCCCCATAGCTTTAATCGATTTCATAAGCGATTACTATTACTAATCACACAAAATCTTAATAGTAATATATATAGTAACATATTTAGAGAGAAAGAGTACACAAATGCTTCTGTACTTTAATTTTAAACTCAAATAATTTATTACTTAATGCATTTTATTATTTTTTCTAATATAATTGCCAAATTTTTTTTAACTCTAATTTGAATATATTTAGGTACATACGGTAAATCTAACTGACCGATTGTTCTATTATTACCTATAATTTTAATTTACCTGAAGACCATATCTAAACCTATTTCTGTCCTGACAACTTCTTACCACAATTCCGATTCAATATATAAATTATTCATCAAA
Organism: Galleria mellonella; assembly: GCF_026898425.1. Taxonomy (NCBI): domain Eukaryota; kingdom Metazoa; phylum Arthropoda; class Insecta; order Lepidoptera; family Pyralidae; genus Galleria; species Galleria mellonella. The sequence goes on along the minus strand of NW_026442172.1, from coordinate 434,999 downwards.
TTTCTTTTTTTATAACAAAGGAGGCAAACAAGCATGCGACAACAGAGAAATTACAGGTATGACACCGACCTTTTAAGATGGAATAAACTCTTTTCTTAAAGGTTTCAATGACGTAAATGTTCGAAAATATTGTTGTTGGTAGTTGTTTCTATACTTTGGTTGTGTGTGGAAGAAAATGTCTACAGAAACGCACGGTGGAGGACTGCCACTCATCCAAATGGTCAGGAGCAACTAGTGACGAGTTGTAAAGTTATTAAATTCAGCAACTGATATTAATCCGAATAATTTCTCTAAATATTTCTCATTATTTTTATTATCTTATTTATTATTTTCTTCATAGAATCATTTAGAAACAAGTCCGTCATTTTCAGCCAACCTCAAAAGGAGGAGTCCTCAATTCACCTGTATTTATCGTGTATGATATATTACATTTACCTTCGGCATATTTTTTTTGTCAAAAGAGTCTACTTTCCTGTTGGTTCGAATACTTTATTCAAGATCAAGTTTCATTGCATGAAACTAAATCTTGAATTATTTAAACCTAGCTTTTACCTGTGTCTTCGTAAGCACGACTGGGATAAACATAGCTTATCCTTCTTTATCCCATATAGTATATGTGAATACCAAACTTCATAGTCATTGATTAAAACACTTTAAAATAACAAATCAACAAACTTACTTTCACATTTAGTATATTAATAAAGATTCTTCTCACGAAAAACTTAAAAAAAAAACGCATAAAAACTATAAGGAAAGGGTTACTATATTTTGACAGACAGTTTATGTAGTTACATTACCAACCTCACTTACGGTATTCTTCGTACTCTGAGCTCTCCTTAGTTCCACCTTTCCCTTTCAAATCACATGTGGTTAGGCTAAATATAGCTATACGAAATATAGGCCCCGCGATTCTGATGTACGGGACCCATATGTTCGCAAGATGGTGAGCATCGCTTTACCAGCGGATTGCGGAGAAAAAATCTGACATCTTGAATTACAGGATGCACTTTTGAGTATTAGTACCATTACATTTACTAATCTAAAGACAGTGTATTGTTTCAACGTTCAGAGTATTTTTATGAAAAAAACCTGTCGTCTAAGCGCCTTAAGATGCCAAGACGGGAATAAAACCACATGTAATATTTTTGCTGATTTTATTTTAGTAGGCGTTGTAATATTAAAAAAAAATTATGATAGAAAGCCACAAACGTCGATATTTAAGTAATAGTAACGTAAGAACTAACAAAAAAATATTATTTAGTTTTGTATTTAATGAGTCTTTTTATACAGTCAGGTCACTACCTCTTCGATTTGCTTATTTTTTTCTTTTTTTAATTTATTTAGGTTAACAAGCAATGATACATTACATACCTATATTACTTAAAGTAGGTTGTTAGAATAACTATTATAATAGATGCGCCACCCACTACACTAACCACATATTACTAAATTATAGGTACATTTATTTAAGATATTTTATGATATGTTAAGAAATAATTTTCTCATATATAATATTAACAAAGACTTTTATATTTTATGAAATAATATCAACACTTCTGCTTTAACTGATTAACTAACTGAATAAAATATTACTGATTTCTTACAGCATTCAAATTACAGACAAATATATTGATTTTATTGTTAAAAGTTTTATAAGAGCACATTATATTTTAATGTGTTCGCGTCACAGTCGCTCATGTCTAAGGATCACGAATTGATCCCAAAACTAGTCGTGTTTTCTCGATCTAATTACACAGATTGCTATTCTATTGAGTGATACTGGTTTACCAGAATTTATATGGCATTTACTATAGGAGAGCAAAGGCTGTCCATGTGCTATCCGATTATGCAATATCATAGAACTATTTTAAATTTTTATGATTCATTTACTGATATGAATAGATATGCTCTTCATTATTCTTCCTGGAATATATCATCATTTCTTATGCCATCAAGCATAAATTTTTTATTGTTTATTATGTAATTAAGAATGGCAAATATAATAAACAATACCATGGACGTTACAGGATACACTGTGGCATCCTGATATATGAGGCATTGTAATGACAATGATAATTAATAATGATTAAGGACTGGTAATAATTTCACTATCACATCCTATCCTTCAAACCAAATCTCAGCCGTTCAAATACAATTACTTCACAACAGAAACACTAAAACTAGTAACAGAATAAAAGTACCCAAGTAAAACGATTTTTATACAATGCCCTATTAACATACTGATCGTACGGCTTGGTATAGTGTTTTATTCAAGTAACAATACATGTATATACATCTAAAAAAAACATTACCCTCTTTTATTTGACAGTTAGGTAAAATAGTACTTAAATCTGTACAACAAAAGACGGTTTAATTGCCCAGTTATATCAGATACAACAGTCGTAGGTCGGCACGTGCCTGAGGACAAAAGCTAAAGGGCGAACAGCTGGCGAGATAGCGTGGGCGTACACACACATACATACACATGCATCTACAACTAAGGTGCATGTGTGCGAGGTCTATATCATATTAGCCGTTAACTGTGCTAAACGTAAGCCTTACTCATAAGGGGACTTTTGCCAGTAGTTGCCAAGCTTGGCAGGCGGGTTGGCACCGGCAGTTAGGCTTTTAGTGATGTTTTAAGAGACGCTATTGCCCATCCCTCTACCATTAAGTTCCCTTAGTCGCCTCTTACGACGTCCACTAGAAAGGAATGGGTGGCCTTTTCTATGCCGGGACCAACGGCAGTTTATGATATATGTTATATAGCAATCTACAAATAATTCTTCGTTTGTTTTTAATGTTCATAATAAAAATATTTATTATATAATCATTTGAATAAACATTCATTTTAAAATTTTATAACTAATGTTATTTCTACTAAAAAAAAAATTAACAAATATCTACTTATATTCGGAAATTAACTCAAAATAAAATTTATTTAAATAAAAAGAAATTAACAAAGTCTTATCTACACATCCTTTATGTTCTATTAATTCGTATAATTGCTAAAAAAATTTAACTTATTAAAGCTTAGACATAAGAATAAATCCTAGTTTATATACTTATGTCTATGATGGCGTAACGCCTTAGTACTTAAAAATGTCAACATATGAGGAGTAACATGGGAGTATTATCTATAAATATTATTATCTAGTCCACTACACTTTTATCCGATGAGAAATCAGCTAATGTAATTACAAGTTATATAAAAAAAATATTTATTCCCGTTCTGTTTCGTTTGTTCTTTGTCAAACGGACAAATCAACACTACGAGAACAATAAACCTCAGACAGGTTTATTTATGCAGATTTAGATAACAGTATTAAGGATTATAAATTTATTGTATTTATATTGTAAAACATTTTAGCACATACTAGTAAATTTACTTAAAATTCTACTGGTCTGAACCAGCCCCTGCGTCTGTGCCGTTTTGAAAATTCCATTCAAGCACGCGAACGGTTTTTGTCTCATTATTGCACATGTGTGCATTTGTACATATATAATGTGCAGGCATTTTGATTAAGAAACTGTGTGCGTGTTACAAACACAAACACACATCGATAGTTGGGTGCGACACCCCATGAAAATTATTGTCCACAATACGGTTTATATAAAGGGGCCGCGTTCTGGTTCGAAAACAGAATTAATAATTTATCCAAAACATTTGAAATATAAATAAAATCATACCAATGCTAAATAATTATAATGGAAGAATATAATGATTTACAAGAAATTAGTTGAAATTAATATTCTACTTTATAGATAATGTCAATGATAAAGTTTCTGAATAAGTAATAATAATTTATTATAATGCCTATAATATGTTTGATTTTTAGAAAAATAAATTGTTTATAAAACTACCTATATACTGTCTATATATGCATCGTCACACCAAATCAGCATGCTTTATTATATTGAAAGAAGTAATTATAAATAATATCTTGCCACAATATATTTCGACGCTACATTTCACCTACTAAGTCCTATTTTTGTTTTACTAGATTGTATATTCAGTATAATTATTATCATAATTAACTTTATAAGTTTATACGTTATATGTTTATACTATGTTATGATACTATAAATTAATTAGATGGATATATTTAGATAAACTTTCGCGTTATTGACACATAATTTAAATTATTAACAAGTACTAATTACCTGTAATTGCATCGCGTTAATCCCCGATAATGTATTTAAAATATGAATATATTTAAAAACAAAATTGTTACCCATATCATGTTCTACCATATATTTCTCTTTATGTATTTGTAAAAGTACTTAATAATTTTAAGACCATCGTAGTACGCAAGAATTTTATAGCATGATCATAAAAGTACTGCAATGTATAAATAATGAACAGTTACGCTTCCCCATTCCGCCCCTTCGAAAGAGCATGTGTGCAACTAGTAAACGTAAAGTACCCCTGTTGATCCCCCCGCGAACCACCCCAGGTGCGTCCACGCGGCACGCGCCATTCCCGTCGCGGCCGGCGCCCGGACGCCACCTAAACATTACATTAGGATTTCTTAGTACAGTTATTTTAAGTACGTGATCCCATCATCCAAAGAATCCGAGACTAATTTAACACAAACAGTTATAACATGTGAAAACTGCAACTCATTCCTACGAAATGAGTTCGATCGGCGTCGTTGTCTTCCGAAACTCCCCACTTGGCAAGTCGCAGGTGCTACAGGAATCCGTGAATAATTCAGTGAACATAACAAATAACGACACCAAAGTTAGACGTGAAATTATTATTGTGAGGAAGAAGCCAAAAATTCAGTCTCCACCCGCAACGGTATCTGTCACTTCTCTGGTTCGAGCTACTGACCCAATTTCTGCCAGTACAATTGCAAAAAAATCAAGGCTTCGTGAAAATATTGTTGAAGAAACTGCTAGAACACCAACACCTTTGGCCGTAGCAAGAAGAAATGCTCGAGAAAGGAACAGAGTACGTCAAGTGAATGATGGTTTTGCTGCTTTACGTCGACATATACCAGATGAAGTAGCTGCTGCCTTTGAAAATGCAAATTCGAACAGAGGACCTAATAAGAAGCTTAGCAAAGTAGAAACGTTGCGTATGGCTGTGGAATATATCCGAAATCTAGAAAGTTTATTGAACATCGGTCATGCAGATAAAGAAAATGGAGGTCGTCCATCCATGGAGTCATTCCCATCCCCAGCATCTTCTTCGCCAAGAGATAATAGTCAAGAAAGAAATTATTTCTCAATGAACTCTCCTGCCCTCGATGACGATGACGTCGATGAAGATGAGTTAGACGGAACATTACAACAACTACCTCAACAACAATACGTAGAGTTACCAGCACCAGAAAACTTTCAACTAGTTTCTACGCCACATTTATATGAAGAAGAAGAAGGAGCAGGACACCCTCTGACTCCTTCATCTGATTTGCTTGGTCAAGAAGATGTAAACTCTCATCTTTTGGAGGGACACTTTCCATTTCCGAATTCAGCAGAACAATTCACAGTAATACCTGAGCAAAATTATTTAGAAGAAACTGATATGACAGTAACCGACAGTAATTTTGAAGTAAAATACACAGATTCTATCCATCAACAAATGCATCATAGTTTTAGTGACGATTCAGCGTTGCCTTTAGAAATAATTAACCCAGATCTTCTTTTGTCTCATAACCAGTACAAATTTAAAGAAGAAGAAGAGGAGTTTATAGATGACAATCAAAGATATGATGATATGGAATTGAAAAAAGAGCTCCCAGATATACAAGTGACACCAGAAGATAGAGAACAATTCGAAGAAACTTTAAAGTGGTGGCAAGAGAAAACAAAAGCCCGTCCCATAACAAAATTTAAGAACTGCAATTAACGTCGGATGTAATAGATTTAAATTAACAATTAGTTGAATATAATGTTATTTATTGTGATGTAATGTAACTATGTAATTACAATAGGTAGTCGATACATACAGCTGTAAGTGCCAAAGTGGACTGTTGGCGCGGGCGCAAGGTGTTCTATAACGGTCAGTAGAATAATAAAGCCTGCGTGTTTACAAGGTTTTTATATCATGATCGTGAAGTTCCAACTACGCATGAAATGTCAGTTGATTAGTGTAACCTTTTAGAAACATTTCCCTATATAGATTATTAATGCTAAACACTTTATTGTAAATGAGAAAGCTTATATAAATTATTTTTCGTACTTGTTAATTATGACTTGCACTACCGATAGATTAGATAATTAATAATTAAATAATCTAATGCCATAAAAATAATTTATGTTGTAAATAATTCATTCAAAAGGGCACCTAAACATTATACAAATGGATGTAATTATTACACATAGTGCCTTAGACAATAACGATATTGTGATGTTAGTTATTAATGCCTTTATGATAATAAAAGATTAATAGTAATGATACTCATTTAATACATTCTAATTTCCCGCCTTTTACACCGAAATGGATCGGATTTATACTACCACGTATTAAACGTGAATTATTATGCCAATAACGATTAGGGTTAAACCATTAGAATACTCTTAATTTTAACCCCATTGAGACAAAAGACTTTATGTTAATGCAGTCAAATTATTTGACAGTGAATGACCTAGTTAAAAGGCTTTGTTGCCGTTCTTTAGCCGCCGAGCCGTTACCACTATATGGAGTAATCGACTGTTTAACTAGCGGGGAATAACAGTTGTTAAACATCAGAATTATCTGGATATTTGTATATGTATATGAGTAAATGTCAGGTTTGAATAATATGAATTCATGAGACATGCATTCAATTAATTCTCTAACAACGCCGTATTTAACATCAAATTACGAATTGTAATGTAATTATGAATGTATATATGCATAATTCTCTGCCAATAAAAAATCGTACTAACCGTACTACCTAAATAGGAATATCACCAAATAAGATTATAAAATAGTAACGTCCATGGTCCTGTTTTAATTATTCATATTTTTATGTAAAGATAACATTAATTTCCTAGTTAAACATATGTTTATTCTTTATTTAAATTCTCTATAAGTTTAATATATTAAATCATCGAGCTTAATCGGAGATTGAACTCCCCGTCCCGAAAGCCCGTCCGTTAACGGTAAGACGATATCGCTATTATGATTGTAATGCGCCGCCGTTACCCCGAATGAAAAAATCAAGGGTCCACAACTAACGGGGTGATGGGATCGAGTTTTCGGCTCTGATTTAGTATTTTTTGGAGCCATTCATTTAAGAACAGTAGTCAGTGAGATGACGTTTCGAAAGTCGATGCTATGTGTAAGGGTAGTTAAAGCTTTTATTTAGGGCTTGAGTGATTCGATACGTTTCAATTGCGTGTAAAAAATGTATGTATTTCTAAAGAGTTCTTTACTTAAATTTCCCATATTATTATTACACTTTTTATAAATAAATAAATAAATAAGTGACTACCTATGAAAATAAAAAAATAAATAATAGACACCTAATAAATAAAATGATTGTGATAACTAAAATAAACTTAAACACAATAACTCAATACCATTTTAGCATAATCACCTATTTTATCCAACGTTTAGTTCTCTATTTAACGATTTGATAAAATTTAAAAAATATATATAATGCCATCATAAAAAAATCTTAATCTTAATTATTATTGTTAAACCATAATTAATAATTAACTAACGTAAAGTAAAGTATTTATTTATTTAAGTGTATAAAACAGTATATATTATGTATATAGTAAATATTTATTTAGCTCAAAAAAAGGTTCTTGGGTGGCAACTCTACAATCAAACACAGTGTAGGACGACCTTTCACTAAATAGAGTGACGACCTCAAATACATTGCCAGTGGATGCAAGTAGCTTAGGTCCGTCACTTGTGGCAGTCAATGGGGAAGACCTATGTACAGTAATGGACAGATAATGGCTGATATAATAATGATGTAATTTATGTATTTTTAATATTATAAATGTGATAATAAGTTTGCTTGTTTACTATTCTATCAATGGCTATATTTTTTTATGAGAACTTAGCAATGGACTCAAATTTTACAATAAATGTGTATTTCAATCAATACATCAGAACAAATTATTAATGCTATTACATTGATAAAACCAGGAAGTTCACAATGCAGATGCCATTCAAGAATGCAAACGATTCTAATGTTAGTAAACTGAAATCGCCTATTTCTTGCTTCGTTCCGCACGCTCCTACATTTCCGGGGCGGTAAGAATTTTAATTTTCTTCCAAAAATTTTTTTAGATCAAAAATATCATCATATTTTACGGGGATAAGCGCCTTGCACGCTATTTTGGCTTCCATTTAAATATTTTCCGCTTCATTCGTCAAGCGCTGTTTCAAACGATTAGAAATTTTGATACACATGAAAAAGCAAAGGGGTATATCCATCACAATTTAAGCAAAATTTACAAAAAAATGTTGTGTTATTTTTTTCCATTGTTCATAAAATTAAACCTGGTAATTAAGTTTATGTAAATATTATGACAAGTATACTTCGCTATAAAAACAATATCCACTAACGGTTTATTAAACAACAATACTCGAAAAAATCCTTTCGATTGAAAAAAGAATTCCCAAAATCGATTCAAGAGTTGTGCACAAAATAATCATAAAAATAAAATATGTAATCAAGTACCTTTGGTAAGTCAGTTTAAAAATATAATCTTAACTAAATTAAACAACACCATTATATAAACTAGGCTGAATACATCAACACTTATTATATACCTGTATTTCAATGAGTCATTCAGATGTAATTATTTTTATCAGATAGGTATAAACAAAATGTGTCACACATGATATCACAGATAATAAGAGATGATTAAAGAAACAAATCGAAATATGCCAGTAGTGCAAGAGAAGAAAAACTTAAAAACCCTATACCAAGATAATTCTAGTTGGCTAAATCCTCTTCTTATGGGGAAAATGTTGCCCAACAGTGGAACTTTAATATTTTGGCAAATTGAATACAAATATTAAATAATAAACAAGTATAATATTGAATACGCATAGTCGACAAGCTTATTTGGACTAAAATGCAACATCATTAGCAATGCGAAATCATAAAAAAACCTATTTCATTATCTATGGCAATACATAGAACATTTTATAAGGTAATGGATTATTAGGCAAACTACTTAAATGTGACTAAAAAGGAATGTTTCAGTAAAAGCAAAGAACTTGTAAGTGGTAATTAGCATCTGCTACTAAAACAAATATATTAGGGCAACTACGCTGTATACGCGTTCAATGAAGTAGAACGGAGAGGAAATTAAGGAATTTGAAAACGATAAAAATTTTGGTAATAACGATGTTTGAACCTGATTGATTGACAGGGTTAACAGTCAAATATATAAAGGAGAAATTTCTTTTTAACAAATATACATATAGATATACTATAATAGTAAAGAAAGCAACTTCATAAAATATTTTTTATTAAAAACTGCTACCATTTGCATCTCCTTTATGTGGGGAATTAAGGAAATGCTCGTAGTTCCTATGAAATTAAACAAAAATAAATGTTACGCAGTCAATGTCAAAATTAATATGCAAAATATTTAGCTCAAATGGTGATATTTGTCTAATAAATAGAAAAATGAAACAAAAATAAATAAATAAATGAACATGTATTTGCACATACAGTCCGATATACTCGTACATTGCTAATGCCATAGTGATTTAAGCTGGCAGTACTGTAATACGCTTTTTAACAATAGGCCTATTGCAAATATATCTTTTACATAATACCTATATCAATAATAAGTGCTTTTTAATTACGACAATTATTGGTATATAGTTATAATTATATTTGAGTGTATTATTATATTATTTAAACGTCAACAAACAAAGAAGTAAACGCCGGTCAAAAATATTAACGTACAACTGCAGGCAACCTTACGTTTAAACTTTGCTATTGGTACCCTTATCTTTAAGGGTTATAAGTACTCATGGAAGCTTACCATAGACTAAGTATTTTTAAAACTATATCGGTATTCAGATTATTACAGTACTTAAGATGCTTAAGAACCACTGTGAGTTGGACTTTATTGCTTTTACGAAACACTCAAAATAGGTATATAACATTAACAGAACATTAATACTGCATCACTGCAATTACAAGAATACTTACTATTTTTTTGTTGAGTCATCAGACCCAATATAATTTAAGGTATCTATTTAATTATACAAAATAAGCTCTTAAATATAAACTCTTATATTATCCTTATAAATATTAACATCACACTACTAGATACAGGTCTGTCTCCATACGACGAGAATATTATCTGCTGATGGCCAGGCGATTTGGTATATATTTTTCGTTCTCTTGAACTGTTGTGTCATGCTTTATCCCCTTCTTAGTACCTACGATTTTCTGGAAACAAAATAATCTTACTCCGTAACCACACAAAGACGTCATCAAATCAAAGTTTCAAATATATAAATTTTCACATACGAGTACATCAGATAACTTTCTAGACAGACCTACGATATTAAGAGTACTGGGAATAGATGGATGTAAAACGCGGAGAACCGCGCATGGTAAGCCTATGTCCAGCAGTGGACAGATACAGGATAAAATGATGATGATGTAACTTTAGCGACATTCATAAAAGTTAATTTGAAGCTAGCTGTGCCCTGTGCCCGCAATATCGTCATGCTTCATTTACTAGTCATGCTATAAAGCACATAATAATTTTGTTTTCAGTAGAAAATTTAATTTATAACATTGCTTCAAATTGTTTTATTAATAGACTTATTATTCTACTACAAACATTTTCTATTTATCAAAGTGCATACAAAAATAGTCGATCGATCGATCGAGTCGATTTATGAGTACAAAAGCACGACGATTACTTACATCAATAATAATTAAAAATATAACATCGCATCTTATACGAAATGCCAAGAATAATCGAAGAAATTTTAAGATCCAATAAATTTCATCAAAGGTTCCTTCATATTTTTTTGTGAACTTGCAATTATGAATATGTATAGATGTGGTTAAATACACATCACATTATAATCACTAAAGGGCACCCGAATCTGGTTAGCTGATGCGTGGGAATGCTTAGAGATTCTTACCATGACAAAACTAGGAAGCGACTCTGATCGATGCTATGAAAAAGTCCGTTACGACCCGCTATAGCTTTTGTTGTGAAGGGATTATACGATGACTGTACGTTGTTGATAGTTGGTACAGTTTTAATTTTTATATATGTCGATTAAAAATATCTATAAGATTATTTTTTTTTATCATTTTCAAAAGTAACGAGATTATTGATTTGACTATTTTTTTGTTGTTGTATCGAAAGATTGCATTATAACCGATACGTTATTTATTAACTACATAATTAAGAAAAGTGAAATAATTATTTATATAATGATCCTAAGCTGTACTAAATTTTGTTAATATAAACACAATAATTGTGAATAAACTTTATATATATATATATATATATATATATATATATATATATATATATATATATATATATATATATATATATATATATATATAATATATATATAAAGTTTATATATTACTTGAACATACTTAAGCTACTAAACAATACTGACGATACGTATGTGTATTATTGACAACCTTGATTATGTAGAAATATATTATATATGATATATATATAGATACTGTTATTTAAAAGTATCATGAACTGGCAAATCGACTATAGTACAAGGTAAAGTCAAAGAAGCTACCCTATTGTTGTACAATATTTATTCTTGCGTGGATCTACTCGGCGTCTTTCAGCGAGGTCGACCATTGTCGTAGGGTTCATGGGAACTAGCAAAAAATGGACTTTACCTTTAGGGAACTACCAAAAAGCAACGAACAAAACTGAATAAGCACTTTTTCAATGCGCACTTCGTGCAAAGTCTACGCTCCACGTGTTCAGAGATTAAAACTTTAGAACATATATTTTATAATAATCTGTTGCTCTGATGCATAGACGGCAGTTGAATGTGTGATCGTATCTTAGGTTATTTACTTAAATAATTAACAATGAATGTCATTCTTTACTAAAAATTCCACTGTTATTCTTTTGTGCTGATTGCGTATAGGTATAATATTATAAAAAATTCTACATATTTGTACTTAAATAGGTACGTAGAATTTACAAACATGTATAGGTATGTATTATGCATAAGTACTATTTTATTAGTAACTGTATAATATTTTTCTTTTATTTTATGATTAACTACGAGTATAATTTATACATTATTTATTATTTTATATATTAGTATTTAGTTTTAAATATTAAATAACATGTAAATTGTATGAATAATGACATTTTATTTGATGCAAATAAGACAAAGGAAAACAAAGATAATACTTACAAATAAACATTCTTATTCAATACGCTCTTGCGACAATAGTCAACAACGGTTCGACCAATAAGTTGAAACCGTTAAAACGCTAAAACGTAACAAACAATGACAATTATCATAAAAGTTTGTAGCATGGAGAAGGCCATAGACTACTTATATTACGTCTTGAGCTAAACCGTTTTAATTTTAATAATGGGGCTGATCCTGAGGATGGAAAATAGGTATATCACAAAAATTATAATTTCAATCTGATTTCATGGCGAAATCTTTATTGTTAAGTCTAATATGAGCTAATTTTCTAATAAATTATTATAAATTTAGTTTATGATTGTCCATAAAATAATAATACCGTGAAATTATTAAATTCCAATATTAGATTAAGAGAAAAATTTTGAAAAAGCCGCCAAAGTGACACTGTAGCAACCAAGACAAAGTGGCAATGGGCTGGCCATTGCCACTTTATTTTGTGACTAACCTCAAGAAACTAAAAAAAAAGGTCGACTGGCGACCCCGTACGGACAAATGCAGTGTAGAATGCCCCCGCTAGATGTAGAAACGACCTCCAATGTATTGCAGGAAGTTAATGGATGTAGATGGCTAAGGATCGTTCCTTATGGCAGATATGATGGTAAAGGCCTATGTTTAGCAAAAGATAAATAATATTTGATATGATAATACTAGCATTCAATAAATCTATATACAGATATATATCTGTCTTAGTAACATTCGTAAGACGTGACACCAGATTGCTTTAGATAGACAGTGAAATTGCACCACGATACTGCCGTGACGCCATACGGCATGCGTGAGCGCATAGCCATCTGGCGATCACCACAGATTATACAAAAACTTACTAAATTAACTGCAGAGAGAGAGCCAAAACTCTCAAAGTCATGGTGGCATATGCTTTTGTTTGAATGTAATTAGTTTAATTCTATTTGAACTGACTCAAAACGGAAAACATATGGGCGACGTTTGGAACGAATGGTTCAAAGCAATCATTCTGATACTCTATTTCGTGTGAATGTTTTATACTCACATCAGATGCTAACTATTTGAAAACTATTATAATTGTAACCACAAATTGATGGTGGCAACGATATAGTCCAGCAAATACATAAGTATTTACTATGATGCGGAATCATACTACACTGAAGTTTGAAAATGTATAATTTCAATTTTGTTAATTAATTTTATGCGTTATGTCAAATGATTTAAACTTCAAGATACATAAAACTGACATAATTGATTTAAAATTATAATCAAAAGTCCGCCTAAAAACGCGCCATATAGAATTATATAGTAACACATTATAAATAATAGTTTTAAAAGAGTAAGTAGTAGTAGGAATAAATAAATAGATACTATTTTATTTGCCAAAACCTTTATTATAAATATTATATATCAAATAATCAAGATACCTATATTAATGCCTGATTTATTCTATATGAGTAAATCAGGTCGTAATCAATCTGATTTGTTGTTGGAAAAAGTTTATTACCAATATATAGCACGAAAGGAAAGGAAAATACATAAGTAAAAATTAAAACTCAATGTTTGCTGGAAGAGGACTCTTACAGAGTTAAGCTCGCCTGTTGTACATCTTCATTTAATATAGACTTTAACTATGTAATTTTTGTGTACCATAAAATATAAATAAATAATAATAATAAATAAAATAAACTTCTTGACAATGTAGAACAAATACAATTATTATTTATATTAAAATAGATTACTAAAGTATTATTTATTAATGTATTAAGTAATAAATAATAATAATTAATAATACATTAATGTATATGAAATACTTTTTAAGATTAGAGTATGGTGGGGCTGACATATCCTTATAGGATAAAAGCCTCAAAATAAAAAAGATAAAAAAAATACTATTACGAGTATGATGATTTAAGAAGTAAATTTAAATGTAAACATTCGTTACCTATTTAATACTAATATCATTATTTATTTTATTACTTAAAACTCACTTACGTTATCAAAGTTTAGTGAATTTTATGGTACAGAAAACACGAACTTCATTTATTATAACTATTAGTTATAATAAATGAACTAACTATGTTAGTTACCAAATATTTATAACAAGACTGGCTACAAGGCGTAATATATTAATTATGACTAATAAATTATTAGTATTATACCTACTATATGTTTCAATCACCAATATTTTCTTTAAATCTGACTCCAAACGTTTGTAGGATTTGATTTGTTTGTATGATACTTTTAATAAGGTTACAACAACAACAACTTCATCATTTAGTGATTTATTGGAAAAATTAATAATAAAGTGTATAATGTATGTTGCCTCCAGACTTGTTCGTTCTATCTCTCGCGTTCACGGGGTGAATAGCAACGGCTTCTATCACTGGGTTGCTATGCGTTGAACCTTAGTTCTCCTTATGTGCGCAGACACTATAAGCTATAAAACAATGTCAAGTTCATTTAATCTGTAAAGTAAATAGCAATAAACCTCATTTTAAAACGTACAATATATCATCTATAAGTAAACAAGATAAATTCATTTAGATCATATAATTTCAAAATGCGTCACACATCAACACAAACAAATAATGACAAATTATTTAGAGACACAATTTATATAAAGATTATATATCTTTCCATAATATCACACAGTGACTCATACTATTACTTATACAAACAATTTATAACATGCACACTAGAGAATGTCAATTTAATATGTACTTTAATAATTGCGATTACTCTTTATGCAAATAATAATTACAAATATGCTTTGTATATTTGTACATTGCCTAGCCTTTGTATAGGAAGGAGTGGGGAAGAAATTGTTAGTAATACGGACTACCAGTGCTAACAATATACCCTGTCAGGTCGAACTCCGCGTGGTCCCCTCTAAAACCACCGTGCTGAATTTCAGGTGTGTTCATCACGATGGGCTAACTGACCTGCCTTTTCATTCTCACCTATTATCCCTCACTGGTACCCCGCCAGTGTATAGCTAACACAGGTGGAGTTACCATTCTATTATTATCCATTAAAAAAATTATTTTGTATAGTAGCCGTGAAGTCCTGACATAGAATAGGCCACCCCTTCCTAAAGCCTTACTGCGGTTGCAAATCTCCCTGCCAAGTGTGGCGACTACTAGCAAAACCTCCCTAAGGGGAGGCTTATGATCAGCAGTGGACAGTAAAAAGCTGATATGATGATAATGAAGATACAATACCTGAATTATATACAGCTAACATAACATTCCAACATTACACACTATTATTATCACCAATTATCAATCTTAAATTCAAGGATACAAACAAATTGTTTTCTTAATGACAAATCGTAATCTTGATTTGTACTGTTATAGATATCATTGTTTACATCTGTTTTACACAATTATAAATACTTTAGATATTCGTAATGTCATTTCATGTGAATAATATGTACTAATACCATAAAGTAACTGAGACTGACTCAAATTAAAGTCAATAATTACTAACAATAATGTTTGTTGTACGTCACTAGTTACTTAGAAATATACTTTTTTTATTGTAGGTTTACAGTTTCCTGTATAATAATATACAACATTGTATGTAACAAAACTGAATAATGTAAATGTCTTTCTATAAGAATGTTTCTATTATTCATTAATATAAATACCGTACTTATATGAAATAGGGTGGGTCGTCCGCTTGTCTGACATTCTAAGTTGCATAAAAAATATATATGTATATGAATTTTTCATATAACATTTGAAGGGACAAATTAAACTACGAAGTAAATCGAAATAATATGATTAAAATAATTATTGAATATATATATAAAATTCGAAGGTTCAATAATCCTTCGAATTTTTATATATTTACTATTACTGTAAAGTCTGTAGTCTATAGTATGTCTGTTAGTAAATCTTAGGTTTTACCACTACACAATTTAAGGCAACATAATTTGGTAAATGTAAAGATTTTAATTTTATGTCTATATTTTGACATTTACCACATCTCTTATATAAATATATAAATATTTTACAATTACCACAATTCGGGTTTTCTACAGTAACAGTGACACATTTATATACTCGCATATCCGCAGAAATACTCAATATGGTAGAACAAGTTGTACGTTCACCTAATTATGATGCACAAAAATAGAACATCGAGTCATGTGTGTTGTTTAAAGGAAAGAGGGTGCATTTGACTTAATATGACAAGTTGCTTTCCTTTTCTTGCTTTTAAACTATAACTTTGATGAATCTATAACTTTAATGAATTCTAATCTTTATAGACACTAATATAATAAAATTGTAAATAGACGATGTCTGTGCTATGGGAGATTTTTATAAAAATAAATAAGAAGAATCTTAATAATTGATAATCTTTTAGATCTTAATAAACTAAAATTAAAACAAAATTTTTTATTTGTCTGTCTGTTAGTGTGTTTTAATTTCACAAAAAAAAAATTACTGTACCTAATTAAATGCGGATCCCTCAACTTTAAAAACTGGTGTATATTTTATCCTAATATGGTATTATGAAGTAGTTTATTTCATTTGTTTTCCTACTTCTAAAATCTACGCGTACATAAGAAAGGGCAAAAAAATAGTTAGAAAACATAGTATTTGGGATGAAAAAGTATACATAAGCTATGATATTGCCCAGATCACATAAATAAATTCGCTAGTAACAATTAATAAAGTAAAAGTCAGATCATTTTTAAATTAATATATTAAACTTCCTCAACAGGAACTCTGTAGTGATAACTTCAGTATAAACCCTTTCTAACGCCATTTAAACAATATATTGCCAGAAGACAATATCCAAAAATCATCTACATGTTTTTTTTTTGATGGGTGAAAATGAAATGGTAACCCCGACTGCGCTAACGGGATACGCTAGCGGAGCACCAGTGTAGGGTGATCGATGAGAATAAAAACAGGCCAGATAGCCCATCCTGACGAATTCAATTAGAATTAGCCACGATGGTTTCCAGGGGGAACCGTGTGGACGTCGACCTGACAAGGTATATTGCTAGCAATGGAACTAATAGCTCGCATTACTAATAATCCCTTCCCCCCCCAAGGACATCTACATGGTTACCCCTGTCCCACTTATATTACTACGACTATGCGACTGTCATGTTAAAGTTTAAAAGATATAGTAGTAAAATTACGGCGAATAGAAATACTTCTCAAGAATGGCAACACCTGACGGTACCATAAGAGAGTTTATACTCTGTAATGGCCATGGTGCTGTTCATATCTAATTTCATGTATAAAAAAATATTTTAAAATAACTACATGACTCAGGAAGCAATAATTGACATCAGTAACTTACGAGTAAAGTTGAACAAAGTGAATTTAATAATTTAAATTTTAAATATTTCCACCCCTAATATGAAAGACCGGAATCATGGCCGCATAATGCACACGGCACATGGCTGACATGGTTTTTGAATGTATACCAAACTTATATCCTACACGCTTCCGTTCATACAAATCGCATTACAATATATTCGTGTAAATAATAATGGAAACATTATAAACTCCACATTTGTGTTGTTAAAGTACTTGTTTTTTTGGAGATAACGGTAAGTTGTCGATGTATTACATCATTGTAGAATTTTTCCGTGTATGATTCCGATATTCAAATATTAGTGGGATTTGAACAGCACTGAGTTCTCTAGATATGATTTTATAGTTTAATATTTAAAAGATATAGTTTATTTACGTAATTGTTTTGTTTTTAATTAATTTTTTTTCTAAACATATAATAGGAAGCAGAGAGATTGGTAAACATATAAGGGGGATCGAACAGGCCATACCTACCTCGACATTATCTGATACTCATTCCATAATGCGAACGGAACTTTCCGCTATAAGTAAGACTTGTCTAAGAGTAGATATGTATGCGTCTTTTTTATTGGGAAATAAAAAATATTCTTCTCACCACCGCCTGAAAATAATCTTAAATACTCCAATGGAAACACAAGATCATACATACGTTACGTTACACATTTTAAAAAACACTTCATAGCAGTTTTAACACTATTATATCTTTAAATTAGTAGACTTATTATTGTGGATAAATTATATCTTCGTATGTAGTAATTAGATTAGAATAGCTATCTGATAAAAACAAATCAATGGATAAAATGTAGTCAACAATGACAATATGTAAATACAGTAGTTGATAAAGTCAGGTGTCTTGGTATGGGAATTCTAAATTATGCACATAGATATCATGAACAAATTATTTCCTGCGGTTTAATTTTATAGCACTTATTTTTAAGTAATTTTTGCGTGACCAGGATACATTTATTAACAGCCTATATCCTTCTCCATCCAAATATTACATCTATACCAAATGTGAGCTATTAATGCGCCAAGAAGTAAAAAAAAAACATATAAACAAACTCGCTTTCACATTTATAATATTAGTAAGCATTAAACATAGTGATGTTTAATGCTTACTAGTTTACCAAAGTACACATGTAGATACAATATCGTAATAATATACAAATCTCTAGAAAATCATATTTTATTTTATGTTTTGAAGTCTACACCCCGTTCCATATTTCATTTTTAATTGATATCAAATATAAAGTGTAATCCCGATCATTTTATTGTACAACCCTTTGCATTTCTAAAAGAGGGTTAAATTTATGATATTCGCTTTCTACTGTTGTAAAGGCTATAGCTCCGCCCACTTCAAAGGGCAGAACTTCAATAATATCTAGTAGTTTTTTTCTATCAACTCCACTTTTAATTGATAGCACGTGTACCGTTTCCGTTCAGACACGTGTCCGATTCTAAATTATTAAAACATTCTTTTCGAACTCAGTCTACTGATGATATGATAGGCAACGTGAGTACACAAACAAACGTACAGGAACTTACGTATTTAGTGTAAAGGCAATTTTCTAAACCACAGTTCCCTATTCTATTATCTTCATGCATTATTTATGGTAATCATGACCCGATTAAAATTAATTATTCAAATTAACAACTGATTGGTCATTGATTAATTTATTTTTGTTCATTATTAAATTGACAATTGACTGAGCAAACTAAAAAATAAATAAAATATTCCAGTAACATATAACTTTTTGTCAATTTACTGTGTATTTCTTGCTTTAGAAATAAACCTGTTATTCTAAATAATAGTATATTTATTATATTATTTATTATTTATGTATAATAAATGAACCAATTGTAATTAGCTTTCACAATTAATTATTGCATATGCGCAATTGTTTGAAGAAAAACTATAATTATTTCCTTAAATACATATTTATGTGGGCAGGTGGATGACATATTTAAATGTTCCTGTCATAGTTGTATATAAATAAACATAATTTATTACTTGCGTAATTGTCAACATTAATTTAATTAACATTAAATACTTATTTACATTTTAGTATATACATCATGTACTTACAATTCCACCGACTTATTATTTTTACTTATTCCTAGTTGAACCCTTCATGAGTACTGAGTAGATATCTAAACTATATCTTTTTTTATAATCTTCCCTATATGCACATTTTTTAATATGGAAGATCTATATATATATATATATATATATATATATATATATATATATATATATATATATGTATGTGTGTGTGTGTGTGTGTGTGTGTGCATGTATATATATATATACACATATATATATATAATTATATTATATTGGGAGACACACACTTTATGAATAGGAACTTATACCAGTTCCTTATTTTTGTGATCATATTCATTACAAAAACATTACCTCAGGCATCACTTCATAAACACTTCAAGCTCTCCAAAAATAACCTTATGCACTCACCAGATGTTTTCCTTATTTTTTCTCGCGACAAAAACATGTCGCGTACCAACGTGGGAAACTGGGATTTTGAAAAAAATCTAGTCGCAGATGTTACTGAATCGGTGGAGCTTGGTGCTCCACGTGTCACAACAGGAAGAAGTTTATAATTTGGACCCAAAGTAGACGCGTGCCACTTGCTCAGTTAACGGACCGTAAAATAGACCTGTTTTGTTTTTACTTGCGAACGCCATTAATACTGCCCACTGTTGTGTGTAATAGTTGCATGTGTTACTTGACACTTTAGCTATTACCTTATTTGGGGTTGTGATTATAAAATACTGTCTGACAAAAGTCTATATCAATAGGTTTAAAAACTAGAAAATTATCACAGGATGTCATGGAAATTTATTACAAGTGACAAGGACTAACTAGTCACATCGCTAGCAGTATACTGTATCAGATCAATCGTCATACACTTGCTACTAGAAACTATCGTGATTTATTCTTAGTAATTCTTCACGGTAGACGAACTAAACTAACTTCTTCCTAACATTTCATCCCTGAATTTAGTAAATAAAATAGGAGAAATGTTGTGAGCTAGAAAATTCGTTATATTTTCTACATATTTTATGTATTCATATTTTAATTCCTTAATTCCTTTGATTATTTATTTGTTTATTTTAATTAGGTTTATTATAATTTAATAATAAACGATTTTATTTTATTCTAATAAATAGTTCAAAATTAAGTACAATGAATTTAGTGAGACTTTTTTTTAAAAACCGTATGAAAGTATTATTAGAAGCCTGCTCTATGATCTGTATAAAAGTATTATATAAACCGTCAGTTTGTTTTCCACTTAATATTTTATAAAAAGGAAACCTCAAAAAATTTTCATAACAAAGATTTTGGAACTGTCAATGTTATAACTTGACAAGTATTTAAGCCATAACTTCCAATGTGAAAGGTAAAAAATTGAAAGTAAAAAAACATTGTTCACTGTTAATAAAATTTTATTACAAATAATTCAGTTAAGAGTAATGCTATACGCATTACTTAATTTAATTTAAACCTACTACTGAACTATCAGTTTATTGCACAATTTGACTAGTTATCATACTTACTAGGAAATATAAAATATACACGTGAATACACCTATACTTAGCATAATTTAAATACATTAAGTACCTATAATTTCTTCTTAGGATAAGTACTTAGATCATGTAATATAAATAACAAAAAAAACTTAAACAACAAGCAAACTAACTTAATTCTTAATTATACATTTATATTATTAAATGTGGAAGTAAGTTTATTTTCTTGTTGTTTATTATATTTAAGTAGTAATTAAGTAAACATTAATTTTATCTGTAATTATATAATGAGTTTGTTGTTATTTATCAATAAAAAAAATCCATATCGTTAAATTTAAAAATAAATAATTTTGGCAAAAATATCGTTTAAATTAATACCTCAATAGTATCCAACTACAAATAGGGATTACCTTATATAATGAACACGTTTCTTGTTAGTTTGAATCCAAAATTATCTAAGACTTTTACTTACACAGGTGTGATAAGATTGAAAAAAAATATTACCTGTTGTAAATATGTGGGTAATCACTATTCACATATTTCGTATAATTTACTACACTATATTTTTATTAAGCCTGCCCACTACGTCAATTTAAATTACCATCTTCTCTAATATTAAGATAAATATAATATATTTTTTTCCATATTAATTTATCTCGGAATACACTCCATAGGTTCTGCTACATATTCATATTTTATATTTTTCTTTATACTCGTACTCATAGATTTGTAGAGAGTGTTTTTTTTTTATTCTCATATTATAAACAGTATGCTTCATTTAACTTCTTTTTCTTTATTACTAATTTGTCTTTCCCGACAACTGTGGTCGAAATTTATTTCGTGCCAACATATTACAATTGAAAATATGCATTCAATTATTTCACAACTTGCAATATACTATCTTACCTTTTAATAAGTCATAAAAACAATCTGATAAGAAATGTATAAATGTATAATATAGGAGTATTATCATAATACATTCACAGTTGTCAACAATTAAATTTTCTTGAATAAAATTATCTTGAAAATATTACTTTTGACAACAAGACCGATTTATTGTGTTTATACAAGTACATGTATTGTATCTATTGATTATGTTTTTTATTTCCTGTTGCAAAATGCAAATAAAAGTATATTCATTCATTCATTGATTCAATACAATAGTAAAACATAACACTCTAAGACAATATCTAGTAAAATATGCCTGTATCCATATATTCATCCTCTATAACTAAATCCAATTAATATTGTTCATTAAATTTATGTGACATTATATAAATACATATTAAAATTTAGTTTATTTTAAGACTAAGTAGCATCTTGATTAATACAGAAAACTCTGCAGTTAAATATTTGATTGTATGGTCTCTGACAATAAATTTAATTTGAAAAAAAAAATGTTATTACATCTTATAAAGCTAATACCGTATTTAAAAAAAAATACTCTTATACTCTATTTTTGTTATCAAACAAATACTCTACGAGATTTATTAATTGTTATGTCTATATACAACATTGATCTCTTGTCGTACTCATTTCATAAAAAAATAATATTTTTAATACAGAAATTATAGAAAATTATTAGTTGTTTAAATTTTCTAATTGATAAGTAATTATTATTGATAAATTATTCTATATGAAACAAAATACCGAGAGTGAAATCACAAAAGATCTTACGACAATTTGTAGATAGTACATCTAAATTTGTAGTAACGGATTTTTTTGTAATTCATCTTTTAACTTTTCCTTTTTGTTACCTCTAAAATACTCTTCAATTTGCAAAAGCGTTTTTTCTTTTGTTTCTGGTAAACAAAAGAATAAAAATATAGTTCCTATTAAAGTAGACACCCCATAAAACAAATATGTTCCTTGGTGTCCTATACTGTGAAACATTGCTGGTGCTGTTTTTACAGTGCCAAAGAAAGCTATTGATGTCATCATTACACTTATACCAGACCCCAAGCCCTTCGTTTCTGTTGCAAATACTTCACCAACCATATTCCATGGTAATGGGGATATGCCTAAGTTTGAAACAATTATATAGAAAGCCATAAGACCTAAAGATATAGCTGGAGATAAATTTCGTATATGATTTGTACTAACTAAATATAAATATAGGGCCAACGTTATCAATGACGTAGATGTAAATATTCCACTGAACAATGCCAAAGGTCTTCGACCCATTCTTTTTAGTAGAACACAAGCTACGCTCAATGATACACATCGTAGAACATCTATACTCAACATAGCGATGTATGCACTCGATTTACTCGTATCCTCTCCAATTAATTCTTTCATCATGTCGGTAGTATACGCACATATAACATTTACACCAGAGAGCTGCGTAATTAAAAAGAATACTATCATTATTAATAGAGGCTTCCAAAATTGTGGCTTCCTGATATTCTGCTGTAATGATTCCAACTTCCCCTTTGTTGTATCTTTCTTCGTCTGTTCATTAATCATTTTATCTAATTCCATTTTCATTTCTAAACCATTGCCTCTATACCACTGAAAGGATGCAATGCATTCATCGATTCGATTTTTAGAGGCTAACCATGCTGGTGACTCAGGTACATAATATAATATAATCCCACCAATCAAAGGAAATGATCCACACAGTATTGACGTAGTAGACCAATGTAGAATTGTACCGAAGAAATGAGACATAAGTACACCTGTTGCTATGGCTAATGACAAAGCTGCTAAGAAAAATCCTCTATGGATAGGTGAGCTAATTTCCCCTATAAATACTGGTCCAAGTGGACCAAGCCATCCTTGACAAAGTCCAGTAATAAATCTGCCAGTTAGTATTACATATATAATTTCATTAGATAGACCGATTGTAGCCCATCCAGATACAAAGAATACACACAGTACTAATTGGGACATTCTTCTTCCAAATCTTTCCATCAAGTATCCAGAGAGTAGGTTTCCAAATACTAGTGCAAATGACGATATTGACGCTGAAAGAGAAAAAAGAGTAAACAATTAATAAAACTATTGATAACTTATATTTTTTTTAATATATATTAAATTTAAGAAATTATTTGCTATAGCAATATCTTTTCTTTAATGTAACTACTTCTATATTATTTTTATATATTTTATTGAATTAGGTATTATTTTGTAGTAGTCCTTATTATACCACTTTCAATATATTCGTAAACTGAATAAGAAAGGCAAAGATTGTTAACTAATAAGGAAGGCTATAGAGCCTCTACTAACAGTAGTCAAGCCTGGAATGTTGGCAATCGACACACATCAGATTTTTTTTGTTTAATTCCGCTACCATTAATGGGCGGAATTAAACAAAACAATCTAATTAAATATCCAGAGTTATTTGTAGTAATCGTAATTGTTTTTTTTCCGTATTCCTATAAAGCTATAAAACTTTGCCTAGGGACTTACCTAGCCATGATATCATCTCTATTGAATATTGTCTCTCTTCTTTTGAGTTCTGTAATTGTGGAATAAGAATCGCAGAAAATCCAGCAGTTGCGCCTGAACCGAGAGTCACCATAAATGTTCCAAAACACGTTAAAATCTGTAAACAATAGATTAAATTTAAATTTATTATTAATAATAATTTTTTAAATTTTAAATGTATATATATATATATATATATATATATTTATATATTAATCTTTAATATTTTATAAAATTATATTTTTGTCCATTATGACTCGAGTTTTATTGTTATAAATAAAGTAAAAAATAACTGACATGAGGCTCGATAGGCAAACAGGATATTTTTATCATGTAACTTTTAATAATATTTATTATATAAATATAATATTACCAAAAATACACGTAACTTTGGATAGTAGGGATTAATCTAAAACCTCGTAATATGTTATGTTAAACCTGATAATAAACAATATAATAAATAATAAACAAGTAATAAAGAAATATGTCCTCATATATACATATATACTTGGATAAAATATTTTTAATAGCTAATTGTTATTTGTTCGTTAAAATGTAACAATGTTTTTAACCTAGTGACATAGCACAGTGACGTAACCTTAAATTCAACGATTAAACACTACGCAAGATATTTATGTAAATACACATTGACATATTACAATCTAATTCCTATAATTGTTTGTTTAGTAAGTGATCGTTGTTTGGGTTCATTAATATGTATTGAGCAGGAGGCTTACCGCTATCATTACGGAAATATATTAGTTAAAAAGTAGCAAAACAAATACGTAAATAAATATCTAACATGTATGTAAACAAGATAGAATAAAATGGTCAATATGATAATGATTTAAAAATACTAACAATTATTATAAACTAAATGTGTGTGTCAGAATAGGCCACCCTTTCCTTTCTTGTGCGTAAGAGGTGCCTAAGGGAGCTTATGGTGAAGGAATGGGCATCAGCGTCCCTCTTAAAAGATCACCAAAAGTCAAACTGCAGTTGCCAACCCGCCTGTCAAGCGGGGCAACTCTTGCAAACCCCCTTATAAGGGAGGCTTTTTTCAGCAGTGGATAGTTAACGGCTGATATAACATACAACAAAGGTGTGCCGCTATTTTCCTCGCTTGAATGTGAAAGCTGTAAAGTTGTTTTGGTATTTAATATATTTGGATATTAATTAAACATTCTCGATCACGATTAAAGAGATTTGAATAATACGTAAATGAAACAAAATTATGTTAAAAACAAACATAGTAATTCACATGAGCAAAGCCATGGGTTACTGCTAAAGATAATGATTATGATCTTAAATAGGTGAGCAGTATTTAATTTACTAATCCCTACTAATCTACTTAAGATAATAATATTGTCTATTCTTATCCTACTATCATACTTCCTATTACCTACTAATAAATATAGAAATGATATACAAAAATATTTGAATGTGTGTTTCTAAATCATGCCCAAACGATAAAATGAATTTAAATGCAATTTAGGATTCAAATAAGTCATATCATAACATTTTATCTAATTGTTATTTCATGTGTGATAAGTACAATATAAATTTGTCATTGTTATATATTAGCGTATCTTTCCAATATAAATTATTGTAGATTTCATGTGTGCAATTAAATTTGTCATTGTTAGACATCGATATTAAATTCAAGAGCAGACCTGCTAATTATCGTAAAATTTAAATTAAATTTTCATTAACAATAAAAGAGTTTAACTTTATTAAAGTCATTTTTATTTCCAAATGACAAACAAGCTGATAGCCTACTAAAATAGCTAAATGATAATCATCATTTACAGACACAACACTATACACATTAAATAATATAAACTTATCAGTATCGTTCTTGGTACTCGATTCATTGCCATTTCTTTATCCCATCTGTGCATAATTCAACAAAACTCAAACTATAGTCTATACACATTACACGTGTTGCCTATATCAAACAAAATAATTATGAATTACATCATAATGTTACATCTAGCAGATATACTACTACATGTTCTGAGTACATTAATATTCGGGTTATAATAATATCAACTTATAATTTGTTAAGGCCAATTTACTCAACAGAATGAAAAAATTAGCATTGGTAATATTGTAATGGATATAAAAAATTAGCATAATGTATTGCGTTATTTTCTAATTTTCAGCTTATAGTTGTTTATATTTGATAATTGCTTTTACACATGACTTCATTCGCATAAAATTACTGTTTTATAATTATTATAAAAAAAGGAACTCATGTATTGCATCGTTGTTAATAGTTTTATACCAAATTTCATCAAAACTATGTATGCAAAATACAAATTGACTATATCCTGGATAAGGATAGATAATACCATATTACGTTATTTTTTATGTTAATAGACATAGCAAAGGCGTAAATTACGACTAGTCTTATAAATTTGAAATAAATTTTATACACAGATGGACTACATTAATTACATTAATACACCTATCCTTTGTAATATTTTTACGCAACCAACAACAAAGTATTCGTCATTTCTATCAAAAAAATATATCACAAAATATTTTTTTTTATAAAATAAGAACTTGACTTTAAGTAATTATCTAATTATCAAATATAAATAAACTCGGACAATGACAGTGCCACTGGTTGCTTGCTGATTAATGACGTATAACTGTACATTTTAGCATCCAGTGCCGAAATAAAAAGTCCTAAAATATTTTATTCATTACAAAATATAACGGTCAGACATATTTGATAGAATATCCGAATGAGTTTTACGAGACAAGAGAAATTGTAGCAGATGAAGACGAAGACGGTAAAATGAGCTGGACAAACATTGTAAAGAGTCACGCCGTCATAAAAAAAATTGTAATAAAAAAACAAATAGAGGAAAAGAGGAGTGGCCTTTACCCTGCAGTAGACTAAAAAAATAATAACATTACGTCACAGAATCTTTTGTTTACTGAACTAACTTACACTTCAATACACAATAACTTTGATATCAAAGGTTCCAAACGCCGCTATCTAATACATATCTCTTGTTTGCCTTTTGTTTAATTATAGTCATCCTTACTTCATCCAGATTATTTATTCTTATAACTAGATTCCTTCCTCGGATAACACACGAACAAAATATCTAATTAGTACAAATTTTCTTATGAACACATCTATATCACTGCTTAATTTATTAAAATTTGTTTGTATCATGCCATATATAGCTATTTAATATTTTATTATTATGACATTCCCATATTGACACCGCATACCCTCCATCACTTTTATCACGTCATACTTCTTTACAAACGAATGCATTCTTTTAAAATAAAATCTCACACCGCAAATACGCAATCTTCAAACTTTGATTCCTGTTTTTATGTTAATTAACAAGTAACAATATTTTTACTCGATTTACAACAGTACTGAACCCTAATAGCAAGTCCAATTCGCACTTGAATTTTTTTTTATTTTATAATCTAACTCTAATTTTAATTAATATTATGTTAGATTAGATAAAGTTTATTTAATTTACTATTCCTTTGACAAATTAATTAAATATCGCAAATGAGATGAGATTAAATGAAAATATAAGAAATTCAGTGAGCAAGTTGCCAAGATAGTCCGCTACTATCAGAGTCATAAGGGGTTATCGGAATTTTACATGTGGGTCTATGATTATCTCCGTAAAACTTGCATCAAAATAAAAAAATATTTTTCCACTTATATTATACTGTGCTAAATTTTTAACCGACTTCATAAAAGGAAAAGGTTCTCAATTCATCAGAATCTTTAATTATTTTATGTATATTCCTTTATTACTTGAAGACGGCTAGACCGACTAGGAACAAAAATCTTTCTTTTTACATACATACATACATATCTGTCACGCCTGTCTCCCATTAGGGTAGGCAGAAACAATGGAACGCCAAATGCTTCGATTCAAACAAACCTCTCATCTTTCTTTTTATCTGAAAGAATTTAATTTTAGATTGGTCCCATAGATTTTAACAAAATCTGTTCAATTGTTTAATTTTTTAATTCTAAAATAACTGGATTTTTAGATATAAACATTTGATTTTGCCACATCACATCATATCACATCAATCAATCCAGCTTGTATGCAATTTTTTAGTTACACAAATATATGATGTGCGCGTGCGCGTGCGCATGCGCATGCATCACCTAAGGTAATAAGTCTGCCATATGTCAACTGTCATTGTTGTAATGAACTAACATTTTAAATACACACATTTTGCCGAGCATATAAATAATTAGAGATCCTGCCCCCACACGTATAGATATAATTTTCAAAAATTAAATTATACCCTATACTTGTATTATTTATTTATTGAACTTTGATACGCACAGATAGTGTAAATGACGGACTTACACCATAAGACGTTACAATCTAAGGGCGTTATCTACCAGTCGACCGTAGACAGGAATAACAGATAATATAATGGACGGTACGACGTAATGAGCAAATAAATAGAGAAATAATATGAATATAAAACAGTAATATAAATAACATATATATAATACTCATATTATCTGTATTATACATATATAATATAACTTATTTATAAAAATCTCGTATTACGGTGATTGTGGTCGAACTCCTCCGAAACGGCTCGACCGATTTTTATTAAATTTCTTATATATATTTGATACGTATGAGAATAGGTCGTAAATTATATTTCATGCCGTTAAGTGAATAGGGTATCCCTACCCAGGAAAAATATTTATATGGCAGAACAACGTTTACCGGGTCAGCTAGTATATTATATAATAATAAATAATGTCAGACGAAAACCTATTCGACAAACAGACGAAATACCAGCATCAGACAAAGCAAAATGTCTGAAATATATGACGATTAAAAATATTTTAAATAAATATAACGTAGTTTATGCTTGAATGCCAATTTGCTTCCGACAAATCTAATGCCAAAGGATAAAACATTCCAGTGCTTGATAGCCTAAATGATGATTAGAGAAAAATCCAGTGTAGAGGACAGGAACATGGAATAAGAAATTTCTAAAAGATCGAAGACATCAGTTTCTGATAATGTAGCTTTTTATAGGTAAAAAAAAATTAACTGTATAGTTTTATATCAATCTTATACCCATTATATATTTTATATTCATTACAAACAAATCTCTTTCTTCTTTATAATATTAGAATTGATATACCTTAATGGTATGAAATCTGATATACACGTAGCAGATAGATAGGGACTTAGGATAAAGAAGAATATAAGAATAGTTTTAATCCTGATCTGTCTATATGTACCAGTTAAGAGGACCAAATCGCAAACCCAACTATATAAAAATGAAAGTGACTAAGCAACATGCAACTGAAAGTTTTGAAATAAAGAAAGTGCTATATCTGGAATATAATAAATGCACAGATTTTGGTACTTGCTATACACATATTTTTTTAAAACGAGTCATTGTAAATAGTTATGATATAAATTATTTCTATCCCGTGATTTCCCTTCAACTTTTTTATTATCAATTAATTTTCAAATCCTTTTAAATCCTATATTAAATAACCATCTAAAAAAGTCAATTCAAGAAGATGTCATTTTAATCTAATTTTAATATTGTCTAATTAAATTCATACATAAGACCAAACTTGATGTAGATCCCATAAATAAAACTTCCTTGATTATTTAATTAACATGTTTTTAAATAGTATATTATTTAAAATATATGAACAGGTTTTTGAGGACAACAACATGATAAATCACGTAACAAGTCGCCGAAATTATTTATTAATTGAATTATAATTAGATTAAAACATTAACTTGTAATGACTATGTATAGTAGTGCAAGGTATATACTTCTTTAGCATCCTTTTAAGGATGTTTTTGTATAACGAACAAATAAAAGCAATGCACGCGTCCTAGAAGTCGTATATTAGTACGTCTCAATCAGTCAATCAGGAAAGAAGTATGAAGAAATATATATCAAATAGAAATATAAAATAAAAAATAATATATAAATACAAAATATAAAGAAGCCGGCATGCAAACAAATGTGTCCTACAAATGAAATTGAACTGAAATCGAGTTTGTAAATGGTGAATAATAAAAAAAAAGAATTGTGTGAGACATTCATTATTTATCTTTTATCTAGTATGTTCATGAAAATTGAATTGCCTAGAATTCTTCGTATTCCACAATAATACAATTAAATTTGAAAGATTAAACTTGAAAGATTAACCAAAATATAGGTGTAAAATAAAAATCTCTTTTAATTGAAACAAATCAAAATTTGTTCAACTTAAGTTTGTTTAACTTAGATTAGAGAGAAAAGGTGTTAATCTAATGTTTAACTGTATTCCACAATGACAAACATATTTTTAACTGTTTTATATAGTTACTATAAATTCTTACTTTTACTATTTAACCGCAATTACACGTTGAATTCAGAATTAATGTTATTAGCAGTTCTTACTATGAATGTGCTGAAAATTTTCAATTAACATTTTTCAAATATTTTAAATTCACATGTAGAAAATAAACACGTGATAAAACTATTAATAACACATTCACACACCTGTCTTCTTATCGGCGCTTGAGTTTCCTTTCGACAAAAATTGTCTTTCGACTCAAATATTTCATTCTGTGTTCCGTTTTTGTTGATTTTTTCCAACTCTGACACCGACGCGTGGTCCATCTTGACTGGTCTGTACTACACTACGCTATTTGTCTCTACGCTTTTATGAACCCAAATGTAAGATTGTCTTATATCTTATCTAAGTTCGTTTACAAACTAACCGATATAAAAGCGACCTATCAACGATTGTATAAACGTATTAGCACCGCCTTTGTTATAGTGAAAATAAACATGATTTTTTTTTATATCACAGGACGCAAACGAACATACGGCTCACCTGATGGTTAGCAACTACCATCGCCCATGAACACCCACAACACCAGAAGCACTGCAGATGTGCTGCCGGCCTTTTAAAAAAGAATATGCCCTTTTTTTAATGTTACGATGTCATATCGGTTTGGAAATACTGCTGCTGGAAGTTTATTAATCAAATCAAATAAAAAAAAATTGATAAAGAAAATCAAAGCATGGGTTGTGTGGAAGAAAGTGCCATGAAAAACGCATAGTGGAAAACCGCCGATGATAATGGAATGGTAACCCCGCCCTCGCTAACGATATACGCTAGCGAAGTACCAGTGAGGGATGATAGGTGAGAATGAAAAGGCAGCTCAGTTAACCTATCGTGATGAACACACCTGGAATTCAGCACGATGGTTTCCAGGGGAAGCCATTTGGAGGTCGACCTGATAGCGTATATTGCTAGCAATAAGACTGGTAGACCGCATTATTAACAATCCCTTCCCCTTCCCCCCAAGTTATTTTTAAAATTATTTTATTAATAGGTATAAAGAACAGCTGTGCTTGAACAAGAAAATATGACTCATTAGCATACGTTGAATGATAAATATTGTGAAATAATATCTTAATATATAATTATAAACTATAAGTACACATATTATAGTAATACTTATAGAATACTCAAAATCAAAATTATAAGATTTTACAAAAGTAGTTTTAACTGACAAACTTAATACGAGATACCAACACAGTATTAAACACTTTCGGTTATAAGATTGTGTTCCAAAAAATAAACGACTTCAATTATGGCATAATTAATTATTTTCATTTAAAAATTAAACTACTGAACCGATTTTGATTAAATTTTTATGAGACTAATCTGTAAGTATATACTTTCAGTTAAAGAATTTTCGTTTTACGAATGACAGAGTTATAAGGTAACAAATATATATATATATATATATATATATATATATATATATATATATATATATATATATATATATATATATATATATATATATGTGTGTGTGTGTGTGTGTGTGTGTGTGTGTGTGTGTGTATATATATTTATATATTGAGAACCTCCTCCTTTATGAAGTCGATTGAAAAATAATTGTCAAAATCACTATAAAACTGTATTACGTGATAATATATCACATATTATTAATACTAATATGTGGCGTACTGCCATGTGGTTCCAGCATAGAATAGGCCACCCCTTCCTTTCCCGTAGGTGCCGTAAGAGGCGATAACTAACTGCGATTGCCAATCCGCCTGCCAAGCGTGGTAACTACTGGCAAAACTCTCTAAGAGGGAGGCTTATGTTCAACAGTAAACCGTTAAAGGCTGATATAGTGATGATGTAAGTTACATTTTATAATCTTCATAATGTAGATAGAGTTTCTATATACACATACTTCGAAAAAACATGTCAACTATTTTATCCATTTATACGTGAATAGGGTTACCATAATATACATTTATACCTTAGTATGTGGGAGAAATTATAGTCAACTTAAAATTTAAAAACAATACGAAATTATTAAGAATATATTTAAAGAAACAAGGTAAACAGTGCCTAAAGATTTGTAATAATGCTTATTTTTCTTAATTACTTTGATTTATATCCAAGAATAGACACAAATGTTTTCATTTTAAAATCTTTGTAAATCGCTTACATTTTAATTAAAACATATTATTTCTCAAGCAATACCAAAATATGCATATTTATGTTATAAAAAAAAAAAAATTTTTAATTTAAATTTAATAAATCGACTAGATCTGGGGAAATTTTAATCCAATTACTTGCAACACTGAAAAAATGGCGCAATTTGTTTTAATAAGAAATAGAGTTAACCAAAGTTCCATTTAGCTAACTAAATGTTGACATATTTTTGGCCCTTGACGCTTTATCATGTATTTTATAATGTAAGTTCATTTTAAACAATATTAGAAAATCATACAATTGAAGAGTTGTATGATATTTCTCTTCTAAGTTCTTTCTTTTCTAAAGTTGATGGACAGGTGCAAAAAAACATTTACTGACTAAATTAAAAGCGGTAACAATAGCGCTACCAGCCGAGAACGCCTGTTTAATTATTAAAAGCAAATAAGTTGTACTATTAATTTGCTCTCACAAATGGTGAACCATCGAATTTACTATGTAAATTATAATTGTTATAATATAATAGTGATTATCGGTTTTAAAAAATTTATTTCAACTAAAAATAAAGCCAAGATTATTGATTTAAATAATGTTTTTTTTTTTTTTTGTATTAATACATACATTGATATCTATTATACATTTTCTTCAATCTTGAAAAATCAAAATTGATTTATTCTATCCCAGTGGACAGCCCAATCAAGACCTGACATAAGAAAAGTTATATAAAAGAAATGATTTTAATTAAATTACACTTCAGTGATTTAATTGTATAATATTGACTTTTCATGTTTAGTCAACTTTTTCTACTCCGAGAAGGTCATTCCATAGAAATTGCAATAAAATTGCTGTTGCATGTTTCGTTACGTCGGCGTATCCGCATTCAAATCGTTTATTTAATAACTCGAAAAATTATTGCAATTTACGCGTAAGTACATATCTAATATTATGACAGTCCATACACAACTCAATGGATTAACAATAGATGACTGAAGAAGTCGTATTGGGATTTAGGAATTAATATTTTTTAATAGTGAGTAAATGTGAAACATTATTACAGTCATTGGCATTAAAATTAAAAATCATTGATTATCGAAAATTTAAATATTAATTGCATAATAATTAGCTTATTCCAAAAAGTTTAAGTGAATCTGTCACAATACTTGTATTTCAGAAAGTGATTAACTACAATGTCAGAAATAATATTAAATAACTACTCAGCGGAGTATTTCCTCAGCTACATCTTCATGTTCTTAATGTCTGGTCTCATGTTTCTCTATATGAAACATAGGCAATCAAGACTTTACAAACTCGGCAACAAGTTACCTGGCCCTTGGGCATTACCGTTTATTGGTAATGCACTCTCAGCCATTGGGATTAAAACATCAGGTAATACAAGATTTATTTTACTATTAAGTTATTGTATTGTATTACAACTATTTGCACTAACAGTTTTACTACCACAATTATTTTTTTACATCCTCATCACACGGCATTTTCAACAACAGCCAAAGATTTATCATTGCAGTAAATTTTGTTGTAATATATAGCTGAAGACGTGAGATCTTAAACCAAACGAGTAAATTCTTCTTTTCTGTAATCTCGTCCAAGTTTTGTTTATTATAATCATGTTAAAAAAAGAAGTGCGAGCATTTAGAACAGTATGTATCACAGTATTCGCAAACACTTTTTTTTTTATTGCATTATTCTATTGCTTCAAACTTAAATAGTATTTTTCATTATTTTTCTCTTTATGCATTGACATTTTGTGATACTGCAATAAATATTCGTGTAAAATAAAAATAGTATTCAAATACTACCACACCTCAATAACATTTTCTGTATCTTGTATATGTATATTTTGAAAAATTATATACAAATTATTCTTAAGATAATCATCAGTTTTGATTTTAAGGCAAACAGTCTTACAATAAAACTTCATTGCAGGCGTGGTGCCCATAGCTTTAATGTATGGTAAAAAATATGGGCACGTGATACGCGGTTGGCTCGGAACGAGACTGTTCATATTCCTGACACGAGCTGAAGATGTTGAAGCTATCCTCTCCAGCCAAGAACACATTGATAAGTCAAGTGAATACGACTTATTTAAACATTGGCTTGGCGGCGGCATACTTATAAGCCAAGGTTTGTTTACAAATATTACCCAATTCGATATTCTTCCCATAACCAGAGGGAGACTTTGTATAAAAGTCGTTTACTTGGGCTCCTCTGTCCCATTCGTGTTTCTACCGTAAAGCAGTAGTATTTACATGGCTGTGTTTCGGTTTGAAGGGTGGGATATAGCAGTGAATTTACAGGGTATAAAGGAATAACACCTGAGTTCTCAGGAATGGCAGCGCATGGGGGTATCATGGGCGAAACAGTATACTCTGTTATGTCCATAATACTCCTCATAGTTATAGGCGACGGTTACCATTTTTCATCAGGTGGGTCGTCAGCTTGTTTGTCATTCTAAATTGCATAAAAAAGATTCTATCATACTCGTATATATAGTCTAAGATTTTTTGACAGCTATTAAGAGTCTTCATTAATTTATTATTTACCAGTTAGTCATTCCAAAGACAGCATTTAGCGTCGAAATTTTATAAGAATCATGATTCAAAAGTAATTTCTAAATGATTCTAAAGTAAGTGTTCTCGATATTTTGAGAAACAGTGCTCATGTAGAACGCCTTGAATAACAGTGTTAAGTATATTATTTAATAATACTATATAATATACAAATGATATTTTAAACAAAATATTTTAAATATTACTATATTTAGTAAGTAATGCAGATTAAATGGATCAAATACATCTCTTCCAATCCTACCTATATAAATTATTAAAATGTCTTTTGAATATTATTTAGTTGTTTTTCATGTTATATATAAACCCATAACCGTTGGATTATCGTGCCGATATAAAATTCTATATTGATTCAGGTGAAAAATGGCGTACTGACCGTAAAATGATTGCGCCAACATTCCACATGAATGTATTGAAGTCGTTCATGCCCGTATTTAATGCAAAATCCAAGGATCTAGTAGATCAACTGAAATGTGAAGTTGGTAAAACGTTTGATATCCATGATAACATGAGCGGTACATCAGTTAACATACTTCTTGGTAAGTTGTGATAATAGTATTCGAATTATTTTAAAATGAACAAAATAAATCTCAATTTACCGTAAAGCTTAGTTTTAACAGATCGAATTGCATATAAATTCAGTGGTAATTGGGTACTACACGTACCAATTTTCGGTTCTTCTTTCTTTACATTATTTATTTCACATTTGTTCTTATCTTTTGTACTAAAACAATAAATTTACCTACCCCGTGTATAACCTAATTGGTATTCCATATTATTTCGATTAGCAGTTATTCATTTTTTCCTATTAAAATCGAAATATATTTTAAAACTGCGTTCATATCAAATCGTTATTTTATCTAAATATTAAACTATGAGTCGAGCCTTGCAGTACCAGGCTTACTTGCGCTTTAATTGTTTTTATTATACTTTTTTTATTATTATACAGTGTGCTTGTATGCAGTGGTTAATTTTCCATATTTATCGCATATAAAACAAAGACAACAATAAAGTTAATTCTATGTTAATACGTTGACCTCAATTTACGTACTTTCAATTGTTATTATTCATTAAACACAAAAGTTTACAATTTGCATCATGCAATTTGCACATCATTTCTTCCAGAAACCGTTATGGGTATAAATAGAAAAACAGAAGCTAAATCTGGATATGATTATGCAATGGCTGTAATGAAGTGAGTACAGTATAAGAAAATATTAAAAAATAATAATGCACCTTTATTTTTATAACCCTAGCGTTACGTAATATAATACATTAATTCCAGCTATTACGCACTGATAAAGTCCTTAATTCCCATAATAGAACAATGTAGTCTACTTCATGTGGTGGCAATAGTAGCCTTATTATTTTTATTATATTGTCGTTACAAATATTACTACTAAAAATTAACTTACATTACTCTGATAAAGCGATTATTTACAGGATGTGTGATATAATACATCAAAGACATTACAAATTATGGCTACGACTCGATTTAACATTCAAATTCACAACGTTATTTAAGAAACAATTTGAACTCTTAAATACAATACATGGACTTACCAAGCAGGTACAATCGTTATTATCGAAACTTATAAAATATTTATCGTATTCAAAATTAATAAATCCAAAATAAAATAACATGTAGTATAACATAAACATTTATACTTCTAGGTTATTAAAGCCAAAAAGGAAATATATTTAAGCAATAAAGCTAGTGACACTATTTTAATTCCAAAATTTAACGAACGATTAATTAAATCCAATGATCACAAGCAACCTGAAGAAAAAACAGCAACTTATTCGGATGATATTTTCAAACATTTCAAAGACGATTTAGATTTTAATGATGAAAATGATATTGGTAAGATATTTCACCTGTTTATTTTGAAATTTTTCGTAGGAATAAAAGGTATATAACCCTAATAAAATATGAAATATGCTGGAAATAAAATACTAAATATTTCAAAATTTTATCTTGCTTTCACATATCTCTAAGCATTAATTAAAATACTTGCATGTACAATGCAAGTAGTTTAATTAATGCAAGTAGTAAGTTAGAAATTTATATATTATTTGATTATAGGTGAGAAGAAACGCCTAGCCTTCCTTGATTTACTATTAGAAGCCAATCAAAATGGAACAAACAATTTTTCTGATAAAGATATCAAAGATCAAGTGAATACCATCATGTTTGCTGTCAGTATATTACTTTAATAAATATTTTCTGAAAAAGAAATTAAAGAATGTTAAGTACTAACTTGGAATCTTATCAACTTGTAAAAAGAGTGCATTATTTATACGAAATTTGTATGTAGTTTTATAAGTATTTAAAAAGATTTTATAATAAACTAATACACTGTGTTTTAGTCTAACATTGTAATATGTAAATAGTATAACCTGTTAACTACACTCTATAATATTATGGTTTTATATGTTTCTATACATTATACCTAATCTTTGTTACATTTAGGGTCATGACACAGTAGCAGCAAGTGCCAGTTTTGTCTTGTCCTTGTTGGGTGGTCACCAAAACATTCAAGATAGGGTATATCGTGAATTGTTTGAAATCTTTGGAGACACGAATCGTCCCGCTACATTTGCTGATACAATTCAAATGAAATACTTGGAGAGAGTAATCCTTGAATCATTGCGATTGTTTCCACCTGTCCCTGCTATTGCAAGGCACTTAAAACACGACGTTACTATAAGTATGTATCGAATTTGCATCTTCATTATCATCATCATTATCATTATATCAGCCTTTAACTGTTCACTGCTGAACATAAGCCTATCTCTTAGGGGGTGTTTCCCCTCAAAGGGGTTTTGGAGTTTCTACTCTTGGCAGGCAGATTGGCAAGCGCAGTTAGGCTTTGAAGATGTTTAAAAAAGGACGCTGCTGCCCATTCCTCGCAGTTCCTTAATCGCCTTTTACGATACCCGCGGGAAACGATGGAGTAACCTATTCTATGCCGTTAACATCCGTTTACATGCGATATGACCCCACGGCAACTTCATTGTAATAAAACAATTTTACAAAATAATTAACCATATCCCAGTATTCATATTATAAGTGCAAATGTTTGTAAGAATTATTTATATTGGACTTAAGTGTAAAAAAAATGTGGGCATGCCAAATATTATAATCATCACAATAATTAATAATTAACCCAACGTACCATTATCTGATATTACGTCAATATTTATTTATAACTTAATAATTTTATAATAATTTATTACCTCTACAGAAACAAAAAACTACGTTTTACCGGCAAACTCAACAGTAGTAATTATACCATATAAAATTCACCGTGATCCAGAAGTATACAAAAACCCGGACAAGTTCGATCCTGACAATTTCTTGCCAGAGTATACACAGCGCCGACACTACTACAGCTTTATACCTTTCAGTGCCGGGCCTAGAAGCTGTATCGGTAAGCCTCATAAGATAAAAAAACTGTTTATTACATCTAAATCATCAGTTATATTACGTTACGAATTACGTATGACTCGTCAAGTAAGTAATATCATTTTGTCTATTTCTGTCGTGACTGAAGAATAAAACTGCCAAAACTAACTCGAGTCTCTAGGTGGCTTGACCTCCAGTGACTGAGTATTCCTGTTTCCTAAAATTTAAGAAGCTTGTAACAAGGAGCAACATATGTAACAGTTTCTATCGTATGCGTGCGCGTGCGTGTGCGCGTGCGCGTGCGTGAGCGCGAGCGTGTGCGTGTGCGTGTGCGTGTGCGTGTGCGTGTGCGTGTGCGTGTGCGTGTGCGTGTGCGTGTGCGCGAGCGCGTGCGCGAAGCGCGTGCGCGCGCGCGCGTGCGTGTGCGTGTGCGTGTGCGTGTGCGTGTGCGTGTGCGTGTGCGTGTGCGTGTGCGTGTGCGTGTGCGTGTGTGTGCATGTGCGTGTGCGTGTGCGTGTACGTGTGCGTGTGCGTGTACGTATGCGTGTGCGTGTGTATATACGCGTGCGCGTGCGAGTGCGCGTGCGCGCGTGGGTGCGTGCGTGCGCGCAACGTGCGCATCTGTAAATGTGTGTATATGCCTTTGTAAATGTGTGTATGTGTGTGTGTGTGTGTGTGTGTGTGTGGTAGGAAATATAAATAAAATTTGATTCCGCCAAACAAAACCAATCTATCCCTGAAGTAAAAATATTTACATCTCATTACAGGTCGTAAATATGGAATGTTAAAATTAAAAGTGCTGATATCAACAATACTACGAAATTACGAAATAATATCGAAAGTGCCACAGGAAGATTGTCTCCAAGCTGACATTATTTTAAAGATATCCGATGGATTCAAAATCAATATTGAACCAAGAAAAAGAATTATAAATGATATTAGCTAAGGCCAAATGTGTTGAAATTATTAAAGGACTAGCAATAAAAC
This sequence comes from Galleria mellonella, assembly GCF_026898425.1. Lineage (NCBI taxonomy): Eukaryota > Metazoa > Arthropoda > Insecta > Lepidoptera > Pyralidae > Galleria > Galleria mellonella. Next base: position 394,855 of record NW_026442172.1, on the reverse strand, counting down.
CTCCTTTTACATACAAGAAAATATATATAACACATGTGTGTATAGTGTAGTAAATAATTTAGGAGTATAGATATCTAATATTTTATTCTCTGTAACACTATTTCGATAACACGAGAATTTCTATGGATGCTCAGACTGTGATACATGTTTCTGAATATCTAACTTAAATCATTTTAGACGAAGCAAATATATATTTTCAGTAATACTTAATATGCACATTATCTATGCCTGCTATTATTAAATTTAATAAAGTAACTACCAACTTCCATATTGTGCTGAAGGTTGTTGTTAATAATCCTTAAGATACCAAATTGTCTACGTATATAATCGTTTGAAACAACTATTTAACACTTTTTAGTAGATTTAACGATCGACTGCTAATTAATCCCTTCTATGTGTTATTAGTAATTTTACCTTCTGAGCAGGTAATTATTAGGTATGCTGTAGATGTGTTTCTCATATGTTTGATAAAATTTTGTAATAGATTTACTTTTGTGAGTGTCTATTTTATAAAATTATAATTTGTTATAATAAAAATGTATAATATACCGGTAACTAATAAATAAATGAATAAAAATATAATAATTCAATTATTTACCAAATACAAAATATATTACGATCACTCTATTACAAAAAGAAGATAAAATAGTATCTGCCTGGACTTGAAAACTTGAAAAATCGAAACATCGTAATTGTGAAAAAGTATCGACTAATATTCATTTGATTCTTATGGCAAAATAGATTGAATAAAAAAAAAAGACCAGTCATCTTATGAATGTGTGCCATTACTTCTGTTCTTGTTGGTAAGTACTGAATATAAAGAAGATAAAGATTTTCATTGTTTTCTCAAAGCTACTCTAATAATTAAAATGGACTAAAAAAACTTTTCTGAATAAATTTTAGATCAAAAACATTTTTATTTTAATTTTAAGGTATTGTCATTAGTGCAATACGTCTTAATTATTATTATAAACGATTATTTGATAACAGTACTAAATATTATTTCATTCCATTTTATATTAGTACAAAAAACAAAACCGTTCAGGTATGAGTTGAATTCATACGCCGAAGACTCCATATATAAACATGTATTACATAAAATAACTTGATTTCTCATACGAAATAGACTCCTAGTAATTATTATTATGGATACTACAATTTTTAATTTCTTATTTTGGACTATATTTGTGGTTAAAAACTAGGCCGCAAACTAAGTTTATTTCTGAAAGCTTTTTGATAATTTCTCAAAAATGATACTAGTTAAAGACCTTATTTTAATTTTCCTATAACTTTAGCGACAGGAAGGATTATTTTTCACATATTTTCGTTCATAACTAAAAATTGTAGATCAATTTTGAAATTTTGAATTGCTATTTTGGATTCCCTAGCAGAGAAAATAAAAATATTTTTTTTAAATTATTTCGATTGAATATAAGCGGACTAATAAAATGTAAATCCATTGCAAAATATAACGCTGTGACAAACGGACGGACGAACAAAGGCGCGTCATAAAGGTTCCTTTGTACCTTTTTGGAATGGAACTCTAAAATTGTTTCTTTTACCTTTATCACTGACTATTCATATCTACACCTCCCAAAAAATATATACTCGTATTATATATTCTAAAAATTTATATCTGTTACATAAATGGGGCTTCATGTTTTAAGCTTACATTACAGTGTAAGGAGTCATTAAACCATTAAAAAATAGAGCTTTCCTGTCGTTGTACCATAATATTATAATGCAAATTTTATTTATAAATACAAGGGTCAAGTGTATTACACGATAGGTCATTGTAATAAAAGTGCTGTTTTTTCAAAAAGGAATTGCACAACCACAGTGTCAGACGACTGCAGTGTTTGTTTTCCTTCAGGTATTACTTTTAGAATTTGTTTTTTTTTTATTTGGATTATTTGGACTTATGGTCCATTCTTTATTTTTGCTTTTATACAAATGTTCATAGTTTTTTAAATGAATAATGTTAAAGACAATTATAATAAAACTATTTTACATTATTTGATAAATAAATACATAAAAAGCACTTACTAAAGGAGGTAAAAGCACTTTCTAAAGGTAGTTACATACATCACAATGCAATAGAAGAATAATAATATTTAAATGTGGTTAATAGTTCATTAATTTATTAATTTACACAAATTTGTATTTATACAGTGTACTATTATACTATCAATGTAATAATAACAAAGGAATATAAACAAAAACAACTGAATTCTACCTGGTAAAGAACATGCCGTGAAGATAGATAAAATATGTACATATATTTATTTACATCTTCCAGTGATAAAGAAATCTTGTTAATATATTTTAATATTTTTATAATAAGCTTTGAATAAATAAAATCGAGGTCAAAACCGCACGATTTGCATGACAAATTTAAAAGTTATTTTAATATACTGTTTCTTAGGAAAACTTATATAGTTTAATGTATAATATATTTAAGTAATATATAATAAATTTATGGTATTCTGTAGTATTTCACTTTATCTATTACATATTATTAATTTTCTATTACAATATAAATTCCATATATTTTTATCTTTGTTTATTTTTAAATATCTAATAATATTTCTTTATATCTACAGTTAATTAATATCTTTTAGTGGTTAATATGAAACCAAAGATTTCTTTTTCCTTTTACATTCTTCTATGTCTCTCATTGTACTTGTATTTTCATAGCACCTATCAACATTTATAGTAACCGTATCAATATCGAAATTCAGAAATACATTTCTTCGTTATTTTAATAAGTCAATAAAATTTTAATCTCAAGTTATTTTTTTTTACTTGACTTTTATTTAGATAATATGACTGTTAATTTACCTTTTTTGAATTGCTTTTCTTCTTTTGTAGCTTTTATTTTGTTTATATTGCCTCTAGTGTTCCCGAGTATATCACAAGATTTCCTAATAAGCTATAAATTTCTAATGGTAACAAAGTCTTTGTTAGTTTGGCTCGAGACAACTAGAAAATTCCATATATATATTCTACCCTCATGAATTATGCTATCAACCTATGCATTGCGATATTTCGTTCGATGTTAAACATAATTTAAAAACCATAAATTTAATATTTTTCAAAAGTTCGCCTAAATTATGTAAAATAATATCTGTTCTTTATTTATATATATTATGATAAATAGTTTAGCGATCAATTTATTAAAATCTGTAGTGCATTGTTAATTCGATGAAATTATTAATTCGAATTAAACTTGACATCAACAAATTAATGTCAGCATTTATTTATAACAAACAAATTAAATTAATACTTTTGTAATCCTAATTGTTTATGTGAAATTAATAACTCTGAAAAAGTTCAAATTACTTATATTTGATAAAAAAAAAATAAACTAAGCTAATCATTTATTTTTTAGCACCATGTCGCTGGTAATTGAACAAGAACAAATCTATCAATATGACATCACCAGACTTCTTTTCTATTTTCTCGTGATCATCATGTGTGGACTATGGTTACTGTACAGAAGACAACAACAGTCCAGGCTGTATAAATTGGGTAATATGATTCCTGGTCCCCCTCCACTGCCTTTACTTGGCAACTCTTTGCTAGCATTCGGGAAGAAACCGTCAGGTAATTTAACATTATCTAGAGAAATATTGATTATTACGGAGCACGTGACGCTTACCATGTAAAAACGATATTGCTTATAATTATCATCAAACCAAACAGCTCGATATTGATTTTTAGTTGAAGCTTTCATCGCTTACATTAGTATACGTTTGACATCCTTAATTGCCTCTTATCCTGTAATTATTATTGTAATATTAGTCGTTAACTCGTTAGCTTCTCCATAAGAGGAGTTATAGCAGAAGTTGCCACATTTTGCAAGCGGTATCCGTAGTTAGGCTCTGATCATGTATTTTTTTTAATAGATGACAATGAAATGGTTAACCCCGCCCGTGCTAACGGTATACACTGGCAGGGCACCAGTTCGAGATGATAAGTGAGGATGAAAAGACAGGTCAATTAGCCCTTATGATAAATACATTTAAAATTCAGTACGATAGTTTCCAGAGTGACCTCGTGGAGTTCGACCTGGTATATTGCTAGCTTGAGTCCTTAGTCTCCATACTAACAATCTCTTCCCTCCTCGGCTCTTATTCTGTTTTAAGAGAGACGTTACTAACCATCAGTCAACTATTAAGCTCCCTTTGTCTGGTAGCCTGTTCTATATCGGGAAGATATGGGACTGCACTGTAATGCTATTCTATAAAGTGGAACTCGAAACTTGAATTTCACTACCCCAGATTTGCGAGTAATGTAATGTACATTTAGAATTCTGTAATATCGATGATAGCGCTATTTTGTTATAAACATAGGACTCTGGGTAAATATGCTAACATTGTTAGGAACTTATTTTAGCTTTCAAAACTCATTTCAATTCATATGTAATAGGCAGGGCCAAATTAAAAGTACCCGTAACCGACGAGCGTGTATGACAAGATTGATGAATGTGGAAGAAGCGAAAGAGGTTTGTTTGAATCGAAGCATTTGGCGTTCCATTGTTTTTGCCTACCCTAATGGGAAACAGGCGTGACAGATATGTATGTATGTATGTATGTAATAGGCAATGACGAAATTGTACAGAACGGATGGATTGAAAGTGAAATTTAAATGTGTTATGAAGTGAAATAGGGAATTTTACAGAATAGCATTGCTGTGGATAGAAAGCAGTAGTGACATATTATATTCTTCATCACTACCCGAAGTTGATATGCGTGGAATTTAAATAAATACTATGGAATAAATAAAATTATTTTGAATAGAAAAATTACTACAATTTTATTACAATTTGTGATAAATAATAAAATGAGAGTAAGGAGATGTTCACACTACACATTTTAATTGCTTATAGTGTTTAAAATTTAATATAGTTACATAATATAGTTATAACTTGTAATATCTCGATTTTAAGATATAATGCAAATTGCACTGAAACTTTCAAAGAAATATATATCCATTGGCCGTATTTGGATCGGTTCCAAACTGATCATATTCCTCAGTGAACCTGATGATGTGGAAGTTATTCTCAATAGCCATGTCCATATAGACAAATCAGCAGAGTATCGATTCTTTAAACCATGGCTGGGTGAGGGCCTGCTAATTAGTTCAGGTATGTGCCTAATAATAGCTTTATTATTACGTGGTTTATCTTGAGTGTTATTTCATCATTTATTTAGTAATTGAAATTCACTTGACAAACTGTCTACAAAAGTCTTAGTCAGTAGTTGAAAAAAACTGAATGTTTCTAAAAGTAGAAAGACGCCATCTGTAAACAAGAAGTTTTTGGTAACGAAACAAAAATTGTGAAGCACATCAAAAGGTTCAAATATATTTTGTATTTTATATCAAACACACACACACACACACACACACACACACACACACACACACACACACACACACAAGGAAACACACACACACAAAAAACACACATAAGACATACAGAAGAAAAAACACACACTTTTAGACTTTTTAGCTTTTAGAAGTAGCCTAAAAAAACTAAAAATTAATCTGTTTAAATTTATTAAAATAAAAAAGTAAGTCTACCTATTTTAAAATCATCATTATCATATCAGCCGTTAACTTTTCTTTGCTATACATAAGCCTCCGGCATACAAGGAGGTTTTACCAGTAGTTAACACGCTTGGCAGGCAGGTTAGCAACCATAGTTATGCTTTGATGATGTTTTAAGAGAGATGCCAGTATCCATTCTTTAACCATTAAGGTCCCTTAGTGGCCTCTTACGAGGACCACGGAAATAGAAGAAGTGGTCCATTCTATGCCGGAACCACAGAGTATTTTAAAATGCATATATGAAATTTATTGCTTACTAATAACTATTAAATTTTTTTGCAGGTGAAAAGTGGAGATCACACCGTAAAATGATTGCCCCAACTTTTCATATCAATATTCTAAAATCATTTGTAGGCACATTTAATGAAAATAGTAAAAATGTTGTCGAAAAAATGCGGTCGGAAATTGGTAAAACATTTGATGTGCACAACTATATGAGTGGAGTCACTGTGGACATTTTACTTGGTATTACATACTTTATCGATAATAGATCGTAATCTTTATCTAATTATTTCTTTTTTAATATATAAAAATCAAAATCTTAATAAACATTTTATCTAGAATAGAAAAAAAACTATCTTACGCAAAATTGTAATTTTTCAGAAACTGCCATGGGGATGACAAGAAATACTCAAGAGCAATCTGGTTTAGACTACGCTATGGCCGTTATGAAGTAAATTTGTTAAATATAACATTTTGTTCTCTTGAAAACGTCACGATTCAATAAATATAATATAGTCATTATTATATTTCAGAATGTGTGATATCATTCATCAAAGGCATTACACATTGTGGATGCGATTTGATTCTATATTCAAATTTAGTTCTTTTTTCAAGCAACAAACTAAATTACTTAGTATTATTCATGGACTTACTAATAAGGTATGTAATAACAAATTATAATGATTTGTTTAACCACTCATAACTAATAATGTAAACCTGCACTTACTGTATAAAATATTTATACGATACTGTCAAATTAATTAACAAATTTATAGGTGATTAAAGAAAAAAAACAAGTATATGTAGATAATAAGACAAAGGGTATAGTCCCACCTACATTAGAAGAATTAACAAGGCCATGTGACAACGATATCTCTAGTGATGGAAAAAGTATTTCCGATAATGTTTTCAAAGGCTATCGTGACGATTTGGATTTCAACGACGAATACGACGTTGGTAAGTGGAACAAATGAGTCCCAAATAATTCATTCTATATTAAATTAAAAACTCAACTTGCACACTAAAATACAGTCCGATCTATACTAATATACAATATATGTATATATTTATTTATCATATTATATATATGTTCATATGAATCTAACTATATATTTATAATATATTAAGTGTTACTTTATATTTCCTCAATTCAATAATGCACCGTCTATTTATTTCTCTGTTTTCCCAATAGTTGACTGGTGAAGAATACCGTCCAGTGTTAAGTCCGCCAAATGTACATAGAATTTTACTTTACATTAAATATTAAATAAATAAAAAAATTACAAAGAGGAGAGAACTTTTTGTATGTTGATTGATGTATGTTGAAATTGATTTTTTTTTTATGTTTGTTCGTTAAGTAATTTACGATACCGAAAATTTATTGTCAAAAGTACTATAGATTTATTAAGTAAATAAAACTATTGACAGTATAGCAAATATTCCTACCATTTTGGTCTTATTATAACTTAATTAGTAATTATGGTATTATGTATCTTACCTTATTTTTTATCATAGGTATAAAGAAACGTCTCGCCTTCTTGGATCTTATGATTGAGTCAGCACAAAATGGTACAAATAATATTACAGATCATGAAATAAAGGATGAAGTGGACACTATAATGTTTGAGGTGAGATAAAACATAAATAAATCCATTATTTTTTATTTTCGATACAACAAAATACTTTCGTTAAGTCTTTTTTCAATTAGGGTCATGATACAACAGCAGCTGGCTCCAGTTTCGTTTTGTCATTACTCGGCATTTATCAAGACGTTCAGAAAAAAGTTTATGATGAATTATACGAAATTTTCGGTGACTCTGATCGAGCAACCACTTTTGGTGATACTCTTAAAATGAAATATCTTGAGAGAGTCATTCTGGAATCTCTAAGGCTGTACCCGCCAGTACCTATGATTGCTAGAAAACTGAAGCGTGATGTTAAAATAAGTAAGTTGATAACTTTTTCTATATTATCGTTACCTTGTAAATTGTAAACACAGAACAAACTATTTAGAATAATTCATCATATCAGCCTTTAACTGTCCACTGGTGAACATAAGCCTCTCTTTTAGGGGGTTTTGCCAGTAGTTGCCACGCGTGGAAGGCGGATTGGCAACCGCAGTTAGGCTTTAGAAATGTTTTAGGTTTTAGGCATAGACAGTGCCCCTCTACCCATCCCTCCCACTTCCTTAGTCGCATCTTACGACACCCACGGGAAAGGAAAGGGTGTCCTATTCTATGCCACTGCCATGATTATAGTTTTCAAAAACAACGCTTCATGCGTTATGCGAATATCATGAATTTTTTAGATTCATGTGATTCTTCGCGTATATTCTGAGATATCCATAGTGCTGTTATAATACATACAATGTAAAATCTTTATTATACGTAATTATTACTTATTGCTTGTACTCTTTATATCTATCTATAGCAATATTTACTATGTTCTATGATATACAATACAATAAATAAATACAATTGACCGTATAGTCCCGGTAAAAAATAGGCCACCCCTTCCTACCAAAAGTACCGACTAAGGGAGGGCGAGTGATGGGTAGCATCGTCCCTCTTAAAACATGTCTAAAACCCTGACTGCGGTTGCCATTCCGCCTGCCAAGCGTAGCAAATACTGGGAAAACCTCCCAAGAGGTGGGGAGCTTATGTTCAGCTGTAGACAGTTAAAGGCTGATATGATGATGATATAAAATTAAATAACATGTTATAGAATGAAGAGTTTATTCAGAGTTTGTTCTTTTTTTAGTTTTGACCATAGTTTTTTTTTTTTTTTTTTTTGTTCAGTGTATTGAGTCTCCTATCCGAAAAATGGGTATTAGCGACTCGCACGCATGCTAAAGTTAAATGAGATAAGGGGCCTTAAAATCAGAAGTGTGCATATATAACAACAGCGGAGGCGGCTCCTATTACTTAATAGTTTTCTTTTTCTTTTTTATTGTTGTTTTTTTAATTGTTATTGTTGGTAATAAAGACTGTATCTATCTGTCTATCTATCTAATTGAGGAAATAGATGATTTTTTTTTCATGAAAAATTATTAGCATTTTAAATTGATGTATTATTAGATATAATCCTCTTCCTTTTATTTCTAGTTACAAACAATTATGTACTGCCGGCTGGTTCAACAGTTGTAATTGGTACGTACAAAATACACCGATCACCTAAGTACTACAAAAACCCCGATAAATTTGATCCCGATAACTTTTTACCGGAAAATACGCAGAACAGACATTATTATAGCTTTATTCCATTCAGTGCGGGACCCAGAAGCTGTGTTGGTATGTATAATTTATATTAATAATAAGTATAAAAAAATAGCTTTTCATAACTATTAAACATAAATGATTACCTAGTAAACTAGTTTTTCTCAAATCTTAAAAAAATAAAAATATGACGTATGACGTAATACTGTCCCATTTGTGTTTCAACCGTAAAGCAGTTGTGTTTGCATGGCTATGTTTCGGTTTGAAGGGTGGGATATCCGTGGCACTGCTCATGTCTATAGGCGACGGTTACCACTTTCCATCAGGTGGGCCGTCAGCCTGTTTGCCATTTTAAGTTGTATAAAAAAAATGAAATTAATATAAAATCCTAACTAAAATTCAATAACGTTCTTAAACAATTATATAATCATTATTTTTATTTATACTACTGTTGAATATTAGCAGAAGGGTAGCACATCGATTGGATCAATTTTTGTTTATTTACATTTTAAATTATTTGAAAGAGATTACTAAATTATTTGACTTTATATTATATATTATTTCTCATATATTAAATGATGAGACGTATGATATAGCTAATTATTATTTCAGGTCGCAAATATGCTATATTAAAACTTAAGGTGCTATTGTCGACGATATTGCGTAACTACAAAGTGGTGTCTGATATATCCGAAGAACAGTTCATACTGCAGGCCGATATCATACTCAAAAGGACAGACGGCTTCATGATCAAGATAGAGCCTAGAAAAAGGATTCCATCTACTGCTTAGTTTTTTTTTCTAATTTTTTAATGATTATTGTTTTCCGATGTGGAACCGATTGCAGCATCATTGTAATCTGTTTACGACTACCACAATTTTACTCATAATCTGCCGATTATAAGTAAATCGCACCCAGTATCATTTATCTTCATATGAATCTGATTCAACTAATTTGCTTATTGATATAGAAATTAACGGAACACCACGATTTGAATGTACCAATCATGCGTCGAATTTTGACGATTATAGATTGCTTTATAAATAAAAAATAGAACTATATAAAGAATATAATCGTACAAAATGTAAAAAAAATTAAATGTAAAAAATATACACCAAGGAGAGAAAATTACAAATTAATTAAATAAAGAGCCATAGTTAATGATTATAAACAATAAAAGATACCTCCAGTAGTGCACTATAATTTATTCGAGTAATTAATATAATTAAGTAAGTATGAATATTTACTTTTTATTACTATTATATAAATTATTAAGTACATTGAGGGAGAAAGTTTTTAAATATATAACATTAATATAACTATTTACTCACAACATTTTTTCAATATTTTTCACCGTACATTTCCGTTATTCCAAAGGTTGACTGGGAGCATTACGAGTAAATCTACCTTTTATATTATTTTTTTTTTTGTAATATGATCAATTAAAAATAAATAAATAAATATTACAATTATTCCTTAATTATAAATCTTTTTTTAATGTAAAACTATAACCTATCAAATAAATTTTCTAAATAGATGAACTAAAACAAAAAAATTACAATTATTCATATAAATATTCAATAAGGGAGACAAATGCATCGTCCGTGTTTTCAACCGACTTTAAAAAGAAGAGTTCTCAATTGGATTTCTATGCCACTTTGTTAGGTTGACTGGAAAAAAAAATTCTTTTATTAGAGATAAGGATATCTTTGCTTACAAAATGATACTAGATTTATTATTATTACTGTATGTTTTAGTGCAATAAAGAATATATATAAATAAATAGCTGTGTTGAATTTTATTTAAATATTATCAATCATCTACAGATACAGGATATATAAATAGAATTTAAATCTAAACCTAAATAATAAAATATTATTAATTACCTAATTATTCATAATTATTGTTATAATTATTAATTGTAATGGAATAATTAGATAAAAATGGTATTCCAATAAAACACGCATTAGAAATTTTTAAAAAAAAAACTAAATCATTTTTAATCAAGCAAATCCTTACTGTATTAACATTAATAATATCATTGCCAATAATTATTATTTCTATTCTATTCTATTATCTGGCATATTACAGTGAAATTATAATCTGTTTTAACATAACTTAATGAAAAGCACATAAGCAAATTTTGTTGTAATCATCACAAAAATACTCTAAATGAATTAAGTAACATTCAATCAATTAATCAATTTTTAATTACAATAAAAATGTTTATTGATGCAAATGAATTATTGATTAATCTCTTTTTTTATTCAATTAGAGTAAAAAAAAATGAATCCAACTACCATTAAGCATAAACATAATACACCTAATTCTTAATATTGTATTATTCATATTATTTTTCCTAAAATTGTTGTATGCTTTTTATTTGATATATATGTATTGTAAATACAATAATCCAATTATATATATTATAATGTTTTCATAAATTTAATTTTTTTTTGTTATTTAATAATCTTAAAACAATACTTAATGCCAATGTTAAAAAAATCTCTTATAGATAAGCTTGTCATTACTGGTAAATTTATTATTATTACTGTATTTTTAGTCAAAAAAATATGAAAATAAATAAGTGTATTTTCGACTATCAATCAATACTGACAGATACAGACGATATATAGATCGCTAGCAAATCATAAACACCTATTTCATTTTTATAATAGATAAGAAGAACAGAATAGATAAAAAGTTTCCAATAAAACATGTTAGAAATAAAAAAAAAAGAAATCATTTTTAATCAAGGAAGTAATCCTTACTGTATTAACATAATATCATCATTGCCAATAATTATTATTTCTATTCTATTCTATTATCTGGCATATTACAGTGAAATTATAATCTGTTTTAACATAACTTAATGAAAAGCACATAAGCAAATTTTGTTGTAATCATCACAAAAATACTCTAAATGAATTTAGTAACATTAAATCAATTAATCAATTTTTAATTACAATTAAAAAAAATATTGATGCTGTTATTGATTGATAGTCTTATTTTTTATTCAATTTGAGTAAAAAAAAAATGAATCCAACTACTGTTATGTCATAAACATAATACCCTAATTCTAATATTGTATTATTTACTTTTCAAATCATGTGGATTTAAATAGACTTGTTTGCCATTCTAATGTTATAAAAAAAAATTTTTTTATTGTATTTATAATCTTAAAACAAAACTTAACCAATTAAAAAAACTCACCTGAAAATCGAAGTTATATGAACAATTTTAAGTCAAAAAAATTGAAGAAAAAAGATGAAAAACCATTTTAACATAAACACGTAACTTTTTCCTTATAATAGAAAATTAAACGAATGATAACCATTTTACATTAAATTAGACATATTGACATATTTACCTACATACGATTAATATTTAAATTTAACGTACAAAATAATACTTTATACTTATTTGATTAGCCTAATTTACACTCGTAAATTTGAAATAAATTTAATAAGCGTTAAGCTAAGAACAATGCATTAAAGATTCATTTACAAATAAGAGAACTTGATTAAATAATCTCTCAACAATGTGATAGTGTGAAACTTGTCTTGAACCTTTACCTAGTTTGATAATACAATAATACCTACCCATGAAAGCAATAAATGGTATCCAGTTATGTCTATTAGCAGTCGCATCTCATATTTAGCCAACTTTAGAAAGGTAGAATTTTTGTTGCAGTTTATTTGTTGTTTTAAACACTTGATGTCTATATTAATATTATAAAGAGGAAAATTTTATTGTTTGTTTGTTTGTTTCTAATGAATAAACTCAAAAGCTATTTGATGGATTTTAAAAATTATTTCACCTATAGAAAGCTACATTATCAGCGAGTAACATAACCTATACTCATATATTATTCTCTAAAAGTCTATGTACTCGTACAAATTCACGTCGAATCGCTAGTCTTAAGTAATTTGATTGATTTAATGATGTTGAAAGGATTCTTTTTTAAACTATTTTAATTAATTTAATGAAGTCGACTTGCTTTTAGAACAAAACCATTTAATCAAATAAATAATTATTTTAAATAAAAAAAATACGTAGATATAACAAAATCATCAGTATGTGATTTTATACAGTCATAATTAATAGCATTCCACAATCGAGACAACACATTATTTATAAAAATCAATCAAATTGTGTAGACAAACAAAATATACATTACACATTCGGCATTTATACTTAATACGTCACCCTCCTTTCATTCTGTGATTGGAAAAAATAACAAAAAACTTTCTGATTCTATATTCACATAAAAAAAAGTTATGAATTAGTATTCAGTCTCGTATCTAGGAAGCAAGTTGTCCGCAAGTGTCTGTACATAAATTGTATAAATAATTACCAGTGACACAAAATTCTTAACATAAAACCAGCTAATAGATAATCTATTCAAATGTGTAATATCATATTGTTCACAAAAGATAATAATTTTAATTATCCTGAGAAATATTTATTGGTACATATTTCGTTACAACGATAACAAATGTCATTGCTCTTATATTATTATGAGTTTATACTCAACTGATACAGATTATACCGTTTGCATATTAACAAAATAAATTATTTTTAACTATATGTATCTCGCAGTTAAGTTCCCTGTAATTAGGAACAATATGATATAGATGACCTATTTGTGAATCAAATTTATTCAAAACTTGATCGGGTAACAACCTTCTAAACTTTTATTTAGAGACACAAATTTCGTTACAAATTTCATATTTATTATACTTATATATAAATTAATCATTTAGTTTTACGATAAATAAAATATTCAGTAGTCCAAAGTACTACGCACACTAAACAACACGTACTCATTCCCAAAAAACAGTAGACGTAACTGCCCGTTGCTTCATATATCACCCCTGAAAGTAGTTGAAAAAAATTACAAATTTTTATCCATGTATCCATTTGCGTAACCGAGATATCTTGATTGTCCAGGTCAAACAATAACATTCCTCCCAATTACAAAACGTATATGGTAAATTTCATGAATCATTAAAATGTTCGAGGAAACAGACAAACTGACTTTTATATTTATAATATTAGTAAAGATAATCAGATACTAATATGATTTACTAGGACTATAGGACTCTAGAACATAGTCTTTGTATCAAATATAATTTAAATTAATTTATTCAGTAAGTTAAACACGTGAATAATGCTTTTATTGTGCAAGGATCGAATCCACAACCTGCAGAAATGGTTAACCGCTACACTATAGAGATTATCAAAATATAGTAGTCCAAACTGTAAAAGTGGAACGAGTAAGTTATTAAATTACTAACCTATTATTGGATCTGCTAGAAGTATCAATATACCAGAAAACAAAATATGTAGCGCCAAAGCAGCTGGGAATCTATCTGGAGCAGCAGCTATTAATACCAATGGGAACAACACCTGAACTGTGCATCTGACTAGTCCCGATATAGCTGTCAGTATGAAAATATACCAAACATTACTAGAACTAACTAATGCTGAAAGAAACAAAGTAATAATTTAATAAATAATTTAGTATTTTATTAGGAAAGCCTTGATTTTATGTAATTTTATTAATGCTGTTCAAATTAAATAAATTTAACAAATAATTAATTATATAATAAACAAATAACATCAGGTAGCCTGTATATTGTTGTAATAATTATCAATTTATTGATTTGATATGTGAGAGCTCAATTTATCTAGTGGTCAGGTAAAATAGGACCCTAATTAATTCAAATTGAAAACTATAAAAGATAAAAAAATTAAGCATTCATACATACCAACTCGCAAAAATACTGAAATACATGTTCCACTAAAAAAGAGCTTTCGACTATCAACTACGTAGAAATAAGTAAACAGAGCCAGAAGAAATCTTGCCAGTAAATCTGCTATAGCTCCAACCATGACACAAGTTGCTACTTCCATCTTTAAGCATAAATATACAAACAGAATTAATGAAACAAATTTATATACATTTATTTATAAAAATCACAATGAAATATTAAACAAATCAACTACCTGAGAAAAACCATAAGAAAACAAAAGCATAGGTTCCATGGCCAAATACGTAACATCTGATACAAAAGCAAATCCAATGCCAATCAAAGTGCTCACGAATCTTGGATCTTTCAATAAATCGAGTTCCACATTATCATATATAACTTTTCTGAAACAATTATGTACATGATAGAACATAAACATATAAATACATATCAAAACAACATAGAATATATACTTACATTATACTTTTTTGGATAGATTCATGCCTATCTTTAGTCTCTTCTTCTACCGAATCGACATCATTAACATTACCTGATAACATTTTTACAATTGATTCATCATTATTTACGAAATTTGACTGTTTAGCATTTAAAACATCACATTTTAATAATTCTGAAAACGATACATATACCCAAAATGTTAGAATGACAGTGACAATGGGTAATTAGTTTTTATTATTAATTTGAGTTGTTAACAATCACATCGAGTGAACAATAACGTTATGACAATTTAATATAAAATACAAAAATAAATTAGACATTACACAACAACATTAAATCTTTAATTTCTTAAATTATTTACAGAAATATTTATAAAACTCAAAAGGGACAGGTTGGCCAAAATGAAAACAACTGATTCACATTTTCTCTAGTTTTCACTGTTTCTGTTTTTGCCGACCTGTCTCATACACCCTGTATAATGTAGTAGCGACAAACAAAAGCAAAACATGCAAATTGGAACATTAATAAAATAGGTGCAATGTTTACCTATTTCCTTGCCTTTTTCTGTACATTCTATTAAATGCCATTCAACTGGATGCATAATTAACATTGCAAATAGTAGATGAAGATCAATAGCCATAATTAAAGCTAAGGTCCACCTGAATCCATATTCAGACAGAAGAAAAGTCACCAACATGGGAAATGTAATGGATGCCATACTGCTCAAAGTTTGATTTGCACTCATCATTGTAGTTCTCTTTTTCGTAAAATAACAGTTAAAAGCTGTAAAACTAACTGGGATCATCACACCGAAACCAGCTCCTAAACAAAAATAATTACTCTTTTTAATTAATTAATTGCTATGGCAAACAATTTGATGATCTAAGTAATAGTAAGTGATAGTCGACGATATATTCAGTAGCACAATTAACATCATAGAACGTTCTGATACGCCTGTCGCACATCTCATGCATTACCACTTCGAAGGACTAATGACTTTATAAATCATACAAAATACCGCTTTATTTTAAAAAAATCCTCTTAATACAATACGGTGGCCAGTCGCCATTAATATCTTTTAGTGAAAATTCTGAACGATAGAGTTTATCAAACTCGCACTAAGATAAACGGTAGACCAAATTATATCATAATATGAATAATATAAAAAATAAAAAATACTCTTAGATACTTTGATGATGGATTTATCCTTTTTTTTATATTTTTTATTTATATATTTTTTTATTAAATATGTACCTATTTACTATGATTATTTTACTTACATATATTTACCTCTAATTACGCCAAAAGTAAACACCAATTGATATGTTCGTTGTACAAATATAGTTAATACATCTCCGAGAATAAATAATCCAGCGCCTACAAGGCCCACTTGTCTAAATGAATACTTCTTCAAAGCAATCCCACTTAGGAAACCTTAAAAATAATAAAACACGTAAAATTAAAGACAACATTTAAAAAATATATTTTGAAATATATTATGGGCAATATTAATTGAATCACCTCTTATTATAACAAAATATCTATCTATATCTATAGCGATGTTAATTAAAAATAGACTAATGCCGATTTCGATAATTAAATTTTCAAAACGTAAGTTTTAAAAATAAAATGTAAATATCATTGAATTTCACATTAAATATGAAATTTTTAAAAAGCAGACATTTAGGTTGAAATGACGTCCTCAAATGCATTATAGGGAGTCAGTGAATGCAGGTGTCTCAGGACCATTCCATATGGCCAGTCTATGGGAGAGACCTATGTCCAGCAGTTGACAGATAATGGCTGAAATGATGATGATGAGACATATAGATTTAAGAATTATTTAATTTCTTTAACTCACAATAGGTTTATATAGAAAATGTGAGTACAACTTATGGTTAACTAAATAATATCCGTTACATAATGTTAACGGAAATCAATGTATTGTTTCCACATTTCTTCATATGGTAACATGCTCATATTACACAGTATTTTAGCTATCCACTGAAATAGAACTAATAGGTAACGAAAAGTTGTACAAATACATAACATTTAAATTAATATTTGACTTTATTTATAGTTACCTCAAAAAGAATAAAATATTTTCTCAAAGTTACTTTATTACCAAATAGAAAAAGGAATTATCACTAACACATTATTTAAAAAAATAATAAACAATTATCATTAACATCAACATCACAAAGACCGATTCTGAATGTTCATCTCGGTCCCTTTGCTCAATCAGGCGACCTCGGTTTACCAATGTGTACCTAAATACGAAAGTAGTTCAACGTCTACCAAATTAGGGGCAGTAATTCGACCATACGTTATTTGAGCTAAAACTAATAGACGGATTGAACGCTAATTGAGAATAACAATGTACCAATCGATTATGCTATGACTTTGCGTCATTCTACCGATTAATAGTTGCAATCTAAATAAGACAAATTAAAAATAATATAATAGAAAATTTTTTTTATTAAAATCAACTTAAATTGAAGCAATTTTGAGAAGTCATATTTATGATTCTACAGCCTATTCGAAGAGCAATTTCAGCTAAGAAGAACGGGCAAAGAACTCAGTTGTTGCTTTTTTTAAAAACTTGAAATCTATAAATTAAAGTTTTGTATACAAACACTACAACTGTTACCAGATCGTAAAAATGAATAATTAATAATGCATTTGAATAAATTTATAATTTAAATTAATTACTACACTCAGAGCAGACCGATCCCTACAGGCATCACCCATTCAGGAGTATGATGCATGAGCCAGCCATCAAAGCGTTCAATCATATTTCATGGAACTCTATAACCCAGCCCATCACGCCTTCTGTCTGGACATTTTAGTTACATCCCTCGACCATTAAGTTCCTTTAATCGCCTCTTACGACATCCATGGGAAAGGAAGGGAACTAAATACATGTTACTTATTAGATATTATGATATGATAAATAATAAGAGAACACAAGAGTTGCCATAGCGAAATTGATAAACTTGAGACTCGTAAAGATTTTTGTATTATCAGTATTCTGGACAAAGAATATATTTATATGAAAAAAAAAAATAGTGCCTAATTATTTCAACTGTCTACGTTAATAGATAAGTAATTAATTAAGCAGTAACTTGTATGAAAAAATATTATCGCATTTAGAAAGACACATTGAATTAAATAGTTGATAAGATAACGGAGCCTATTAAAGAAAATTAAATTGGAAACTAAATTAAGTAGTATAAAAAAAAAAAGTCGATAAGTATGTATATTAGAGTGTTTTCATGAATTAAACTAGGAACGTTAGAAAAAAAAATATATTTTTGTAATTTTTGTGTACAATAAAGAATAAATAAATAAAAAAACAATGAAACCAAACTCCGACGTTTTAGAATTTATTTCTTGCTAGAAGCAAAAAATAGATTGCTTTCTAGAAGTTTAAAAAACGTGTAAATAAGAAAGCAATATATTATGTCTTAATACAATCGAAGATTAATCATACCACCAAAACTAAAAACATTTAAATAATCTAAATGGTTTTAGTTATGGTGTAGCTTTGTTTATTCCATGAGAAAGATCCCTTACACGATTACATTATTAAAAATATTTTACACTATTAAAAATATTTTAATTTTCTCGTAATTATCAAAATAGAAATAATATATAGTAAATTCATTTATTTAAATTATTTAGTCTATTATCTCATACACGTTATATTATATTTGTTTTTATATCTAGACTCACTGCTTGATTTTATGTTGGTTCTTAGTTAGTTATAAATTATAATCACTACAAACATCTTCAAGATTTTAATTGCGACGAATTTTACCATCACCTACAGATATAATGGACAAAACTAGAATATTCTGGATTAGGATATATATGAAAATAATAATATACAAAACAGGTTGTCTAAAAGAGATTGCGTTGAGATAAAACTGCCTTATGTATCACTTCACTTTGTTAATTTAATATATACTTTTTTTTTTGGAAAATTTGCAAATTATAAAAAATATAAAAACATGCCTATCGTTACCCCTCACAACTAGTGCTGTAACAAACTTAAATGCATAAATTAATGTAAGTACATCATCTTGCAGACGATTGATGTCAATTAATTTATACCCTATTTATATTCATTGGAAAATTTATAGATAGTAGTACCATAACTAGTGATTTGCATAGTACAACAATATATGCATCAAGCCTAGGCTTAATTTTGGCAAGCAGAGATGCTTTAAGCCAAATGGCACATTCGGGTTACCGTCTTCGGGAGCCGAAGATAGGCTGAATGTGGCACTGAACTTAAAAATTAGGAATTATCAAATAAAATGCACTGGTTGTTCGGTTCGATTTGAACAACCGGCGTGTTGCACAAAAATCTATTACTAATTGGTATTGGATCTTTAAAAATCATATAAGCTAATATAAATTATTACATGTAATAAGTAGCTTTGTCTGCATGATAAAAGTATCATACTTATATATTTGTGAGTCCTAGATAGACTACATTTTGGATTTGTACTAAAAATTTCCTCATTTGTTAAAACGTAAGTTACATAAGTATGAACTATACTGAAACCAACTGAAACTTACTAAAATGTGGCAACATCGGAATTATTTGTCAATTTTCAAAAATAATTGAACAGTTTCTAATATTTCTAATTATTTAAAAAGTTCTTAGCTAGCGAACTATTATATTATTCACACTATTGTGTGAGTAATAGTGGTATTGTGTGAATAAAGGTGCCCAAGCAAACGACTTTTGTACAAAGCCTCCCTTTAGTTCTTGGAACAATTTTTTTTTTCCGGAGAAAAGAAAAAAGTAGGATCAAAAACGACAAGTAACACATTTAAAGCGTCACGTCTAACTGGTCGCGACATAATATGATAGCGAATAAATAAGTATATGTTCTATAAATAATGGTATATTCATTCATATATTTGCTGTCGGAGGTCCCTTTGACATAATAATAATATATATGAAAATATTAATTACCTGTAATAGAAAGCGCTCCATTATATACCCCTATAACAAGTGGGAGTCCACCAGCGCCATCCTGTTCTAGAAAGAAATTATTGAACAGGATTCCAAAAGCATTGGACGAACCAAAACCCAGCATCTGAAAAAATAATTACTATTTTATGACTTGGACAGATAGTAGGTACATATACTTATAATAAGTACCAAAAGATAACAAACTAACAAACTCAATTTGTTTATATTGTATATCAATTGTAATTGTGTCAATATGTAATATGTTATTATTTTTATGTAATATTTGTAGAAAAGAAGGATCATTTACTCAATTTTAATAATTTCAAACTCTATATACTAACGTAAATTACAAAGAAAGAAATCAAATAATCAAATACGAATATATCTATTATATTACACTTTAAAATACTTATATTTATAATTCACCATTTTTATGGTATACCTACTGTTTGTATTATTTACGCAAATAATATATAAAAACAGTGTGTTACATACTCGTATTGGAATAAATTATACATATATAGGTAGGTAGCTTAGATTGCATAGATAGAGTGTCTCCACACACTCAACACAAATGAACACAAATGTTTCGAGAAAAGCGGGTCAACTTTTAATACAATTTTACGTGATAAATAGTTACAAGTGTTTCCTTTATAACTTCTATATTTATTTTGTGTTATAATTTTTGCATCTTTTTAATGTGTGAAAACTCATTTTATTAATTAAATAATTAACACTGATAAAAAACTAGTCAGCTAATTTGACAATTAGCTGACAAAACGTTGACCCGTTTTTGAGACTCCATGCTCTGTCTATATAATCTAAGGTAGGTAGGTACTTACAAATGTCAATCCTACACCAATACCAATAACATAGCCCCAGCCTCCGTCAGGGGGGACCATTCCTTTCTTGTCATATTTTCCACCTTTTCCTTGGACATGTGCAAACGCCTCATCCATTGTATGTATTTAAAAAAAAAAAGTATTAACCTTTTATTTATTATTATTTATGTCGAAACACTGGGTAATTATTAACTATAAATATTTATTATAGAAATAAAATACCTTATAAAGAATTTATTTTAGAAATATTTATAAATATTAATAGCTATTTCTACATTTTTATATTATTATATTTCATTAATGAAAAAAAATAAACAAAATAGATTTATGTGTCTGCGTATTGTAAGTATTGTTTGCGTATTGTAACACGATTAAAATATAAAGGAGGGCACACACGTCCGCACTAGATAGTCAAAGTCATTGTAGTGTGTTAATTAAACTCGACGATATGACATGCTTCCATAAGGCTAGGTATTGCAGGGTTCACACAAATGGAAATAGACGAAGTCGTCGAAAGTTGGAAAGTTATGGTCGTGGTTCTCATATTTCCAATGTTTTATTATTATCATAAGTACGAATATAGCAATACTATTATATATTAACTGTATCTTGCAAACTGCGGCCGCATGAATCAATAAATAAAGTAGTTTACTTATTAGAATATAACCCATACGTGTTTCAAATTTCATTCAAATCTGTTCAGTAGTTTTTGCGTGAAAGAGTAGTAAACATCTATCCAACCATCCGTCCTTACAAACTTTCGCATTTATACTATTAATAAGATGTCATCTGTACCCTAAAGTACCTAAATAACGTAGTATTAATAAATTATTTAATAATAAATAATTTTATTGATAATGTCTATTAAACGCAAAAACAAAATTCAAAATTACACAAAACATATTCTATTAGTATTGGGAAACCACGTAGGTTTATATTATTGCTAAATACATTAAGACTATTTCAACATGTATTCATATTATCCAAGAAGTTTTTTTTTTATTTACACTTGATTCCCTGTACATCGGTGGGTAGTTCGCTAATAAGTCGAGGAACTAGATAATCAGCCGTACACTCGCCGTAACAGTTATAAAATATAATTATATATATGTATGTTAAAAAAAAACATTTTTTATGGCTCCACAATTGCTCTCACCTGTGGACCGGAGCTCCTGGGTACCAGTTTGGTCTTTTAGACTCGGTTCAAAGACAAGTTATGAGAATAGTCGACTATCCCAAACTTACAGGCGATATCGAGCGCTTAGGCAAGAATTTGCCTCCCTTTGTGTGTTCTACCGCTTATGTAACAGATAATATTGTGAGGAATTCTTTTGAAATGATGCCCACCTACATAATTAGTACTAATATATAATATAGTATGTATCCTTATTGTGCGGTGTCAGAAATTTTCTCCCGCGAACACCGAGGCTATGGAATAAGCTCCCTGCCGAGATTTTCCCTAGAAACTACAGTACCTATAGGTTATATTTAAGTTTCTTTAGGGTCAACAACGCACATGTGACATCCCTAGTGTTGCAGGAGTCCATAGGCTATAGTAACCGTTTACCATCAGACGGGCTGTATGTTTGTTACCAACTTTACGGTATAAAAAAAATTGATAAATTAAAAAAATTATCAGTAGTTGATGCTGATATGATTATTAGGAATATTATTTAATTACAAAACTACTACAACACAAGCTATTTATTACTACAAGCTATTTATCCCTCAGTCACTAACAGCCTAATACTCTAAACAATCTATTACGAAATAAACATTTCCTATAAACAACTAATATATGTATCAGCCACTCGTCTCACCGCAAATAAGATACGCTTACGATGATCAAGTATTTAATACATGTTTAGACATCTAACTACAAAAACGTGTCTAATATTTGCTTGTCTTAACAAAAGAATGTTTATTACGTTAAAAATAAAAGATGTTTAACGTAATAAATTTCATTTATTTAGACAGCTACAATCCACATTACGTTCACTATAACAATTTATTATAACAATGT
This sequence comes from Galleria mellonella, assembly GCF_026898425.1. Classification (NCBI taxonomy): domain Eukaryota; kingdom Metazoa; phylum Arthropoda; class Insecta; order Lepidoptera; family Pyralidae; genus Galleria; species Galleria mellonella. The sequence goes on along the minus strand of NW_026442172.1, from coordinate 371,735 downwards.
ATAGATTTGGGCACAAAAATTAAGGATAAACATTATTCTACAACTAAACAATATTTAATCATTTGGATAAAGTTTTGTTAAACACTATTTAAATAAACAGTGTTTTCAATATTTTTTGTAGTAAGACAGTACGCAATGTCTAATATAACCGTGAAATTCATCTTCCAACCCAAGTTCAAGCAATAAATCGTAAGAAATCAATATCTATACTGGTAACAATAAAGCGATATGAAAATTAATTATAAATGTAAATGGAACAGCACCTACATTATAAATTGATTATAAAATATCATTGACCCTTCAACATTGCAGGAATTATTTATCTACGATGTAAGACTTATAGATAAACACTATAAAGCCTCATTACTGTTAATGCAAACTAATTTTGCACTTTCTTAAATATTTTACAGAAACTAGGTTTCTGTAATAGCAGTACCTGGGTACCTAAAATCTAAGCTAGATATATATCTTAAATTGTAAATAGTAATGACTTTGTGAAATATAAACGTGTTTTGTTTAAAATTTTGGATTCCAGTCCTGATTTTGCACAACGGAATGTTTTTTTTTTTTTTATATATAAAAATCGGTTCGAAGAGATAGACAGTTTTCATCATAGATATATACGAAAAATTTTTTTACGTCCCTGGGCAACATCTCTGAACGGTACGGATAAGAATATACAATAGGTTAAATTAAGCTATACTGTTATTTTCTACTGTAATATTAAATAAATAAACACTTTAAGACACATTACACATCGCCAATTAATCCCAAACTAAGTGAATCTTATAGTATGGGTACAGAGGGGAAAGGGATTGTTAGCAATGGAGTTTGATAGCCCCATTGCTAGCAATATGCCTTATTAGGTCGACCTCCACGTGGTTCCCCCTGAAAACCACCGTGAACAATTCTTGTTGAATTCGTCACGATGGGCTAACTGACCTACTTCATCCTCATCTATCATCCTTCACTGGTGCCCCGCCTGTGTATACCGATAGCGCGGGTAGGGTTACCATTCCATTATCATCCATTAAAAAAAATACTATGGCTATAAGAGAACATATGTATTCATAAACATACTTGAATACTTTTTTTTTATAAATATAAATGATCCAAACCAATCATACTCATATATACAAATATTTGTATTGTGCGGGAATTGAAGCCACGACCGCCGAAAGATGAGCTACTGTGTTGAACTGCTACACCACTAAGGTCAACATAATAATGAAACTACTTAAGCGTTTGAGGGATCAAGTTACCTAAAATGAGACGATCCGTCAAGCGTGAACGTGAAACCCAATAAAACGAAGTTAATCCCCTGTGGACTCGATCTGACTTCTTCATCATTAAAATTGAATTAGTGTTTCTATATATATACGTATATATATAGAAACACTAATTTAATTGTAATGTTTTATATATATATATATATATATATATATATATATATATATATATATATATATATATATATATATATATATATATATATATATATATATATATATATATATAACACTAATTTAATTGTAATGTTTTAATATATATATAAATATAAGCACACGGCCCGTCTGATGGTAAACGAGGTTTCCGAAGCTTATGGACGCCCGTGACATCCAGAAAATCACGCGCGCGTTGCCAATCCTTAAAAAAAACTTTATTACGCCGTTTATAACTAAAAATTACACTAATATTTAAAAGGTAATGAAATAAAACTACAATTTAGGTAACCGGTTATTAATTTATTCAATTGTCTTTTTCATTCACGCTCAATATGCTTTGCATACCATACATACTTAAGATAATTATCCAAATCTGGCTACATTTTATTATCAAATAAAATCTTGCACTATATCGTATTCAACATTTGTTATTACTTGGAACAAAGGTAACAAAACATAACAAACAACAAAAATTCTGAATTTAAAAAAAATCACACTATAAACATTCATTCACACAGACCGGCTCAGAGAGGACAGCAGATCTTGATCGCGTTTAATAGTTTTAAATCACTGATATTTTCTTTTTACACTTCTTTTGTTATAAACAAAGAGTCGACCGTCACCGTTTACGTCCACGTGTGCCGAACACAGTAGAATATAAAAAAAGAATTTATTACGTATCGAAATATAAATATGAATGACGAAAAATTTATATTACTTGTTTTAAAATATGAGTGAAAACCAAATAAGATAAAAAAGGGCAAATAGCTCGAAACAAGTTGTAAGTCAGAATGCTTTATTATTTTACATTATGTGCATTCGCTTTAACCGTACTCTTACGTAACTGAAACGTCTTGATCGCCACCAATCGAATCCGAGCCTATAATACGCCTCTCTGTGTGAACAGATGCTAAGGATTTGCGACATCAAAGTCTGATAATTCTAACGATTCCTCACTACGAGAAACTTCGGACTCTTATAAAACAAGGTCGTACAAATTTTTGTATGTTCTTAGATATGATCGTACCTGTCACTTGTTAAATTGTAGACATTACAACAAAACATCAATAACAACATAATTTTTCCATCCAAATATACCATAGATAGAAAAATACTTTTCTTATGATTCGTTATACACAAGGCAAATAGTAATTTATTGCTATTACAAACATAAAATACCTAATCAATAATCTGCCACTTTATAACCGACATAAAACTTTGAACATACTGTATGTTCAGGTAATTAATTCAAATTCTAAATAACGTTCATCCTGCAATCTCTTTAATAAAATATTACATTGAAAAAATTAATTCTGGTGTTCCAGAGTTAATTTTTTCAATGTATTCAAGCCCTGTTGGGCTTAAATTTTCATCCCTTTCTACAAAAGCATGAAAACCGTTTTAAAATTCCAACGAAGTTTAACTATGTCTCCAAATTTAGTATGAATGTGAGGTATTGTGCTAGAGATATGTTTTATGATTAGTTCATTGTCGGAAAATCATACCTACTGTTAACAATCACTTTGATAATTTTTAATCACATACCATTAGTATTTATAGAATGAAATCTTAGGAATGACAGTAAAGCTTTATAAAGAAATATATGTAGGTCTAAAACATTTACGCCCTCCATACTAACAGCTATTAATGTATGTTAATGTTAATATTTTCTTTGGAACAAATATTCAATTTCACCAGTTTCACTGATAGAACACGGCTTTTAAAAATTGGCAATGATTTCTATCGTAACTTATGATTTCTATCGTAACCTATGATACGAATATTATAAAGTTATAAAATAAATCACTGTAATTCCATTAAGCGATGACTTAACAATTAGTAATTTGAAGTGGCAATTACTTGTTTAAATAATTTAAGTATGTAAAGGTAATAAAGCTTTCATGTTTTTAAGACCTTAGTCTCTGTTTGAGAGAATTTAAGAGTTTATCTGAAACCCTGTTTATATAAACCTGTGTTACACTCCCATCCATATAGTTCATACTAGGTATGGGTAAAATCGGTAACACCACGATATCTACATAATGTGTTTCTCTGGACATTGATGACAGATAAAAAGGTCATCACCCATTTTGATATCGCCAGTATTAGTCGGATATCTATAGTCATTACGATCGAGTTCTTCATGTCGATATTATAAATTGGATAATCAATATTTAATATATCCGTTACGAGGCAAATATATAGATATTATATTTGCAATATATCATCATAGTCGTAGAATACTGACGGATCTGACAAAGATTACATATATATATCCGTCAGTATTCTACGACTATGACGATATAGATATTGCTATATATTCCCCATCCCTAGATCATACAAACTATAAACTGTTATTGTAATATATTTTAGGTGTTTTAATCAAACTTCATCATGTATCGCAAAGTGCTAGTACGAGCTATAGCTCTATTTGATTGACTCATAAACACAAAGCGTACAAAAGAATGTATTCTGTTATATACGGCATATTATTACGAACTCAAACCAGATGTCATGGGTGCATTGTATTATGATACCGACAACTCGTTCCACAAGTTATAAAAACATTTACAAATATAAATATTTAATATAAAAAAATATATACCCAAATTAATATATGATAAATTCAATATACAAGCTGATCAAACTCATGTCAAAAACAAACATTATTTAATTGTTCACCTAATATATTTATATCACATAACAAATTACGCTTCGCATATTAAAGCTCACATACATTTTTATCATGAAAACCATACATAATTTTTTTTTTAAACTAACAAGACTCTTCACGTGTTTTGATGTTAAAAAATACTATCTCAAGAATAAAGGGAGCACCAAGCCTCTTTACAAATACGTTCCACTTTACAATTTCTTCTATATATTATATTAATAAATTTATTGTATATATAATATACACATAAATTAACAGTCCCGCGTCACTTCGTATATGTGTTGAATTAGAAAAAAAAATATGTTAGAGTCGACAAAACGACGTAGAAGCTAATAAATAAAAGTCGTAAGGCATACTGAGTGATGTTTACGCCACGGAAAATTCAACTTTATATTTAAGTGGATAAAGCCAACATTTAAATAATGATTTATTTAATAAATTTACTTTTCAATTTTAATAACATTTCCATGTCCAAACGTAGTCAATAAAATCAGGTATGTATTTAATTGAAATATTGAAATCTAGTTAAGTCTCGAAATTAAATGAACAAAATAAAAAATAAACTAGTTCTCTCACTCTACGTAATAGCGCCTTGTTAAATCTACGTATGGATTAAAACAAGATTAAAAAAATATCACTGCCATTAGAAACGGTACTGAAAATTCTGACGCCACAGATAAAGCGACGCGGTACTGTCATTTACATACACTATAGTTTACATAGAGGCATATATATACACAAAAATAAGGCGATAAATGATTGTATCAACACTTGCACCCCATAATTCCAAAATATAATATACATTATTTAAAAATTAAACAAAAATAATTTTCTATGTTTAAAATATTGGAAGTCTACTTTATATGGTATATTAATACATATATATATTACACGGCTACGATTTCAAATGGAAGATATATAAATATCGACTTATGTACAATTGGCACATACTTTTCGTAAATTGATTTAATAAAGACACATATATTTAAATAAGTACAAAAATACAACATACATTTTGAAACGGCACCCTATATATAGGAGTTGCCTTTATACGTCACGTCACACAAGTACTGTACACTTACAAGGATAAATGTACATATTTATAAAATGTTAGTAAGTACTCGATATATTTGGTCATAAAAATCACACATTGAAGCGCACACTGCAATATTGATTGACTAAGAGAGCCTACAAGGATATTATTGGAAGACGAAAATATACAAACACTGCTGATAAGTTGGTTATGTAAAAATATGTAAATATAAATTGTGATAGGAAATATGCTACTTTCTAAGTTGCATGGATATCTATAATTCACAGTTTATTGCTCTTATTCATAGAAAAATTAAAACGTCTATTTTAGAAGTAGTTAAAAATGTTTTTTTTCCAATATAATTCTTTAAAATATTAGACTAAGGTGCTTTTGTTGTCTATGTCTACCTTACATGCGTAAGGTATATATAGCTTACTAAAATTCCTATAATATGGTTTTAAAAACGTTAAGTATATAATAAACAATTGAGAATCCTATTATTAGTTTGTTTTCTGTTGTTATAATATATACTATGAATATAGTAAATGCATAGAAATCTTTGAGTTGTCAGCGCCAAATTATTAATCCTAAATATATTTCTTTGTGACAGATAGTACATTTTATTCGCTAGACAGTCAGTCAACTAAATTACCAAACTATTATTAGTAATGCATTAGTTCAGTTAGTAATATTACCGTACAAATGTTAAATAATAACCCAACAAACTTATTAGTAATTATCCATATTTCCTATTACAATTTTCTAATACTTGTACTGATAAACTTACACTCGCAGACAAACCCCTTACTAATAAAAACAATATGTTATACACAGATGACACTGTCACTTTCAAATAGTATGGAATTGACTGAAAGGACGCAAATATATTCGATTTAGTTACAAGAACTAATATAAGTACTTGGTTTTTCTTACTTTGCATATTTAGTAAACAAATCTTGGAATGTTTTATTATCGAAATTAATATGTTTAAAAAGAAGAAATACGTAAATGGAATGACAAGTTTTTTATTATTTAAATTGATTATATATTGTCGTTTTAGTGTCTTAGTGTTAAATAACGTACTAATTTCGATAAGGACATACATATATAATTAACTAAATATGCCAAGTAACAAAAGAAATTATGGAGATTTATTAGTAAGGTATTAAGAGTACAATTCTTACAGAGGCGACTGAATAATCTTTGAAATAACAATGGCAGTATAATAAAAATTCAAGGACCTATTTTGTCATTTTGATTGTCTTCACCGATATATATACAAGGGACATGGTGTATATATATATATGATATACCAAACAAGTAAGGTATATTTGTTTCTTACGCACTTAGATAAATGTGTAGTTCAGGAAATAGCTTTGAATAGAATTGATAAAAAAAGCTAACTTTTACTGATAACGTCACAAATTTTGTGTATTAACAATCTTGGAATTTAAAATGACAAATCCATCTTCTGCGTTTAGTCATTTTAAATTACAATATTGTTAACGCGCAACATCCTGCCACTGGTATTAAAAACAGTAGCAAGTCATTCTTTTAAACAGTTTTAGAAAATTATATTTAAATATTCTACACCAGACTGACCCATCGTATTACAAAAAAAAGTAGACAAGAAATTTCGGCATTAATTAGAGAGCACTGTACTTAATACAATGTGAATGGAATGTTCACCAATTTTGTTTACATTTTGAGACTTTTTTATACACCATGTTCTCTTTTTAATGTAAGATATCTACTGATTTGATTTTGTAGATTTATGGTATGGTTATATGATTTCGTTAGTTTTGTCTACTTAAAGAAATTCTACTTTAAACAGACATTTTAACATAAGACTATACCTTTGAAATTCATAAACAATAATCTTAAAACAGGCCCTGACTATTATTAGACTAGCTATAAATTTTCATATTATAGCCAATTATTCAATATTTTCTTTAAGAGTCTCATTACACTATCAAACATATAGAATATATAAATTAAATATATAAGTACAAATTGGAGACAATAAGTGATTTCAATCGTTTCTCCATAAACTATAAGTACAAAATATTTTTCTGTTATTAAAAGTGCCTTATTAGTTAAATAAAGTGATAAAATTGTTTAAATACAAATCTATATATTGGATAGTATAATATACCACTGATAGTGTTTTAGTATATAATTTTAAGAATGTTCACCATCATAGATCACCTATTAACTTACTACATAATTACAAACTACATAAAAAGTTTCAAAACTACAAACAGCCATCTAAAAATATTACTGTTAAAATTAATGTGTCCAAAAGTTACATTTAGAATGTATCTGTAGCGTATAATTTGAATATTCATCCTTAATCGTTCACTGGATATTAAATATATAATAAGAGACACACATAAATTCACTATCTTCAATATTAATTTCAAAGTTATTAAATCATCTTTTTGTTACGAAATATAATAAAATAATCTGATGCACCGCAATAAATATAATGAAACAATAATATATAAAATAATTCGGTTACATTAGGGATTATTTCGCTTATAGCTTAATATTAAAGTACGTAATCATGTAAAAATATAGACGAGGTATAATGTCACTGTATAAAATTTCGTTCCAAATACAACAGTTTCATAATGAAATCTGTAACTAATCATATGCAATCTCGTTACTATACGACAAATATTACGAATATTAAAAAAATTTGTAAAGACAAAACATTCGACATTGAGTAACACTAGCCATTTTATCACATAATAAGTTTATCTTTACATCACAAAAGAATGAAAAAAACGTAAAAATAATAGAGAATAGAAGAAATGTTTCATGTTTCGCCATGTTTCTTTGGCGAAAATGTTCCGTTTCAATGGTATAACACTATTTTAAACAGTAGCTTACGATTTCAATTTTGCCTTGTATATTTTATAATAATAATATTAATTTTCCATTTGTCGTGTACAGTAACAAGATCTCGTCATGGTTAATACGTCATGATAGATTTTAAGACTGGATAGTTTAAGTATATTCCATCTACTTACTATTTTCCATTGTATAACCTAAACTGCTAGGCATATAAATATTTAAGTAACATAAATAGATTACTAAGTTATATCTGCACGACTTTACGGCGACGTGTGAATATTAATGCGTACTCTATAGCCCATACTACAACACAAGACATAATCAACGCATTCTGGACTAAAATACACATCGTGAAACTGTCTGTGGCATCCCTCACGTAACCTGGAAAGAAATATAATTTGAAAAAAAGACAGAAATTATAAATAAAAGATCAAAATAGAAGTAATTTATATTGATATTCTTTTGAATATTGTCTTACATAGGTGACGTCCCACGTAAAGCACTTCAACGATTCCTTATGTCCCACTGGCTTTTTTTACCCACTTTATTCGCGTGACCAGACATAAGGTGAAAAGCGGCCTTATCCTTCCCTATCAGTTACCCTTACAGTACGCGTATATCAAATTTCATGTTAGGTTAACCGTTAAAGAACTAATGGGTAACAAACAAATAAATACCTCCTTCTTTTTAAAGTCAGTTAAAAAATGATCCAAATAAAAACATATAAAAATATAAAATTAATCCAAATAAAAAAAAACAACTTACCAATAATGGGACCGATTGCAACAACAAACACGCCCTTGCTAACCATGTGAAGACCGAAGGCGGCCGGTAGCTTCTCCAGAGGACAGTATTCCGATATTGTGAGCGTGAAGTTGCTTAGACACATGCCACGGAAAAAACCGCAAATAGATAGCCAAATCATAAGTGGCACCCATTCAGATTGATGCGCTAACACTGAAAGAAAAAATATTATTTATTATCATGAATAAATTAAAATTGTAACACATCCCAAACACTATAAAATCGCCGTGATCCAAGGCTGTGAGTAATACATAAATAAATGTATATACACGCGCAATAGTATATGTGTAATATAGATCGAGGCTAGTGGATTCCTTTCGCGAATGGGCGTATTTGAATTTTTTTTTTTTACAACACAGGGGGCAAACGAGCATGCGGCTCACCTGATGGTAAGTGACTACCGCCGCCCATGATCACCCACAACACCAGCGGCATTGCAGGTGTGCTGCCGGCCAATCACGAAAGGGGATGAGATCAATTAGAAAAAGTAGCAAGCGAGAATACGAAATAGCATAATTACATGTATCTACCTGTAATTTGGTTTAATGTTTAGGAAAAACTGCCCCTACTTGGAGCCCCTCAGTAAGTACTATTGTTTTTATCATTATCATACGCAAAATCATCGATGCTTGTAAACAGATTTTTGAATATTTATTTCTCATTAAAAAAAATTAATTTAAATATGCATATTTATTTGTAAAAACCGAAATCTGCAAATGGTTCGTGTATTGACGCATTTGTTAGAAACAGTTACGCTCTATAAAATGTGACCAAATCAAGTGTAATGTTCGCTGTAACGTCATAAATAAAATATGAAATAGTTGTAGTCTTACGCCTTTATTTATAGAAATTTAAACCGCTTACAAACTTATTTTAACTATTACACTGTTTTGTCACTTTCATTCAAACTAAGAATTCAGCGCAAACAAATGCAAAACAGTTCAATGGCTAAAATAGGTTATAGAAAATTGACTTTTTTTTTAAAAAAAAAGGTTATTTTTTTTAAATAACTATATACAATTACATTGATAGTTTTCATATCAATATGAAATAATCTTAATTACTAACCAGAACGAGTCACAGCCAAGAAGAATGAAGACACGAAGAATATCATTTTCTTAGATATAGTAGTCCTGTCAAATATCGGCGGTAGCACCAAACGCACCAATATATCCGTTATGGCCGTCATAGACAAACAAAACGCCGTATCGTTCATATTGTATCCGAGACTCCTAATAAAAAATGGCGTTAACATCCTAAATTGTAATTCCCCGCTCCAAAACAGAGAGAGACCAAGTAAAAGGTTCAAAAAAGACCAGTCTTTCAATAGATCTAGATCCATTAAAGCAATAAACTTCCTAATGAAGCCCTTCTTTTCTGTTTCTACTTCTGGCTCGACTTTCTTAATGGTCTTCATTTGTATGGCTTCATCATCAGCTGTCTGAAATAAATATATTATGTCATTACATTACGGGAAATAAATGAGAAAAATCAAGCTTAGCCAATTTCATTAAATCAACTATAATTTTTCTTTTTTATTAATTTCGACATGGAAATCTTAAAATCGACACCCTTTATGAAATACTTGAGATCATATTTGAAAATTGTTTTAAATTAATATTAGAATACAATTATTATTAAAATGTATAATAAATATTTAATTTTCTTTCGACTTTTACTAAAGTATAAAACTACATCGCTAACCAAATGTTTCTATATTATAATAATACATCATTAAAGTTTTATGAGTCTATATGAATAAAAAAATATAAGAGAAAATATCTACCTACATCAAGATACAGTTGCAAATAACTGCCAGTGAAGTCCATATTAGATATGTTGGATATCACAGACACCTTCCGTCTCCTGGCCGCTTCACTCATACTACCACTAGATGTCACCCTCGGCATCGCAGCAACCGACGCCGCGGTCGTCAACCCCAGCCCCAACTTTGAATTCTTTTCAAAGTCTTGCAATGGTTTATCGCAAGTCTTCGCTCTTGGCAGGCCAATGGTTCGGACTGACGGGTGGTTCATATTGCCATGTGACCGCTGCGTCGTAAATTTTGGTATAGGATTGACAAGAGGATTTATCTCAAATTTGTCCTCGTTTTCTTCATCACTCTCAAATATACATTCCATTTCCTGAAAGGAAAACATTTTTATATATATTATTAAAACAATATAGTTATTTTTAATAAAAAAAAAAACTTGGAAATATTAATTATACTATGTCGTTAACAGAATATCAAAACATGATAAGCCTCTTAACAGATATTGATCGACCGGTCGATCGTGACTACTAGTCCAGCCGATCGTGGAAAGGCATAAATATAATAATTTGCTAATCTAGTGGAAGATGTTTAGACACAATTCTCACACTAATATAAATAAATAGTTACTAAGAATAATGTTTAGTTTTATGTTTTCCCTCTTAATAAAATAAAAATACTACAATACTACATAATTGTGAACTGAACTATGTTGTTTCATTTGAGATTTCAAGAAGTATGTAATTGGTACATCGCACTGGGATTCGTCAGTAAACAATAGATATTTGGTCTAGTCAAGTTGGCCACCCCTGCCACATACCATACCAGCCGTTAATTGCCCACTACTGAAAATAGGTCTCTCTCTATTGGGAGGGTTGGCAGGCGGGTTGGCAACCGCAGTTAGGCGTTGGAGATGAATATGATAATGTTCCATTACTCGCTTACTTCACCTACGTCTTTCTTTCTTACTACACCCACGAGAAAGAAACGGGTAGCCTATTCTATGCCGAGACCACACGCTAAATCTATTTATAATAAAATCACATAAATATGTATACAGTTATTTTGCATTTTATCGACGATATATTATTATCAAACCTATTAGTAAACTAATAAATTCACTTATCCATAATTTTTGTTTAAACTTTTTCAATAGTTACATACATTAACATAAAGTAGGTACCAGAGTTACATAACTTCATGCAGACAGTCTAATAACATTATCACCAACCTTAACAGCCTGAAGCTCACAGTCAACCGGTACTTCAATTAGATGTCTTTTTACAGGTTGCAGCAAACAGGATCCGAGCACTGCGTGGAAGGCCAACGCTCCCAGTATGACCACTGTCCACCGGAATCCGTACTCTCCCAATAACAACTTGACTAGTTGAGGCATCACCATCAGACCGAAACCGGTCCCCGCCATCGACAGCCCGACCGCTTGCCCTCGCTTCTTTGAGAAATAATGATTGAGTGAAACGAACGAGGAAGAGGACGCGAGACCGACTCCAAACCCTGAAAAAATTAAATAATACGATAACTTTTTCCTCTTTAAAAACAATGTGATTATAACAAAATATACAATTTTTATTACACCCATACTTTTTCATGTACATTTTTAACAATTTTTGCATAAAACATTACAAACAAATTAAATCGAAACAGATTCACCGTTAACAGAAATACAGTAAGGTAAAAAACATTCAACCAACTTCCTTACGTACAACAAGAAACATTATCACTTTTAGCGATAAGGCCGCCCATTGTTTTCTCAGTGTGATCTTTTCTGGTAATCTAGTTATCTGACTAGCATGGACGAAAATTAGAACTTTAAAACCCTACATTTTAGTGATATACAAAATAGTTTGAAAAATATTCAAACTGAAAAATAAAATACGCGGAGGCGCGGCGCGGCGGCATGTAAAACAATACGTTCAGTAATGGTTACCAATTCTGAGAACTTACAAACAAAACATCCCACATTATCTTTTGTATCACAGATGCCATTTTGGTCTAAAGACACAAATACAATGACTTACGCATAGCCATATCAATATCATAAAATTAGTTTTCCCATATTATTTGGAATTGTACATACCAAAATTCGATGGTAAAGAAATGATAAAGAACAAATTATTTCTCCACAAAAAAACCGACATTAATGGCGACCTAATTATTATTAGACTAACACGAGAGTTAACCCTATCAATTGCTAAAGAAAAATATCATCAATTACAGATATTATACATATACATTTACATTAACATACACACAAAAAAAATGCAGCCGAATTGCGAATCATTTCCTTTTAAAGTTTTTGTCAATGTTGCATCGTTAAAATAAAATTACACAATATTCAATAAGGTTATTAAATTTAATTAATCCTTCTTATTTGGTACAGAGGATTAATTAATTACCTTTGATAAAAAATAATACCGATAATCACATATTGTTAATACCTTGTTGTAAAGAATATATAAAATAAAAAAAAAAATGCATATCTAAAATACAATAAGTGATTCCATGAAACGTCATTGTCGTTTAAACCGTGTAGATTATTTGATGTTCTGAAGGTCGCAACAATTTTCCTATAGCTTGTAACTGAGCCCACATACAAGCGGATTTTTTTTAACAAACAACCTCATCAGGTTCGGCTATTTGCATAACAACTAAGTGCTTAGCTACAAAATAGAATCACAGTAATCTATTTTCGTATAGTTTTTTTTTTAACTTGCGATAATTACTGTGTTACTACCAGAGAACAAGCTGCGACTGTTTGACCATCTTGTGTTATATTTACACAATTGAATATATTTGAATTGCGACATTAATCGCGGTTCTATAGCGAGATTCATTACAATTAAAACTTTTATTTGATATATAACAAAACTGTGTTAAGGAAAATTAAATAAGGACCTTTACGAACAAAATTTTCTCGTGCATGCGACTTGAATCACAATTAAAAACTTTCAACTGTAGTAGTTCATAAAATAATACTTTTTAAACACTAGTTTTATAGGTATTATTATATATTCGACATAATGGGTGAAGGAATTCGATTCAAATTTGATAAACAGGATATATAGTCGCAAATTATAATGTGGAACTTATATTTTGTACTATATCGCAGTAAATATACCAATTAATCAGAAAACAGAAGCTAATAAAATGAATCACTTGATTAATTCCGCTGAATAATTAATTTTCAATGGAAAATTATTATTGTCGTTATAGTTGTATATACAAAGGCTTATTCCGCAAACAGATTAATGTTACAAAAGTTACTTGTTCATAGTAAACGACCTCTCGAACTAAACCATTTAGAAAAAGTATTTTCTAAATATTACTATTTTGAGAAAAAACAGCATCATAGTAGTAATCTGCAATGCTATTTTTGTTTTTAAAACTTTTTTTAATCATATCATTTTTGCATAGATTTTCCTTAGATACTACAAAGATACTATGATATATAAGCTGCTATTAAAAAACTACATTACAAATTGTTTCAGGGTCAGCAAAACGTACGTGACATCCCTGGTATTGTATATGTCCATAGGCTACTGTGTTTACTATAAAACGAGCTGTATGCTTATTTCCTGCCTCTGTGATTAAAAACAAATGTATCAGGTATACTTATATCTAGCACTCACCTCCTATAATACTGTATGTAGCTAATATATGACCCATGCTGTTCGCTGGTGCTGTAAACAGGAGACCCAACGCGCATATAGCAGAACCCACCACGCACACCTTCCGATACGAGAAGGTCTTGATAACCGGTCCCACAAAGAAGCCGGAGAAATTAACAACGGAATCCAAGGTACTGGCAATGACTGATGCACCAGTGGTATGGACTCCGAGATCATCTAACAGGTCTTTGAAGAGAAGACCAAATGAGGGCTCGAGTGAACGCGTTGAAAACTGAAAATAATCAATTATAATAATTATTAAATATTAATTTTAACCGACTAGCAAAGAAAGAGGGTAATGATATTCTTATTTATGTAAATATGCCGCAATTTGTAGCAAAAACAGTTTAATGAATTTTTTATATTTTTTGTAGCGCCTAAATTGTAAAAGTACCAATTCCATGATGACAGTAATAAATAAACTGTCAAAAACTTATTTTACAGTAGAATATTTTATGATTTGATCACAACACATCCTGTTATTATTGGAAGCGGAAAAGGCCATAAAAATGTGTTGTTGTTATTTTATTTATATAAATAAAAATGAATCTTTAAACGTAAAACTAGAGAACGGCTGGCCGAATTTGAATATATTTTATTTTTATTTTTCAAATATTCATTGAAGTTCGGGAATGGTTCTTATAAAGAGTTTGATAATTCTTTTGATAATTTTAAAATTCTATATATTACATTAAGTAATCGGTTTATCTGGTTACATAACAATTTTGTCCAAGCTGGTTATTTAGGTTATGTAATATAGAAGTAAATAAAGAACCGTAGGAACAAGTATATAATTGCGGACTAAAATCCTGGGATCATGAGTAAACGGCGTACATACCGCTAAGGCAAGACGCATCCATCATATAATGAAGTCATTTTAATTGTCAATATTGATGTGACGCAATGTAACCTATTTCCAGAAGAGACCACTTTCTTTGATAAGTCGATGGTTCAAATCGATTCTTATCAATATCGAAACATTTGAGAGTACTTGGGATACATAACTATCACTTTACAGTCAGAGATATTTTATATCGTTATGACCTTAATAATTTTTTTTGTAAGTGTAAACACTTATACTGTCACAGGTTTTAATTTAACCATATAAATTATATATGACCGTCTTCATCAAATCCAGTTATTATTAAAGATATAATAAATTCGTAAGAAAATCACAATTTAACTAGCTACTAATAAAATCCACGAAAGGACTATTTTTAAATACATATAAGAGAATCTATATCTATTGGCAAAAGTGTCTAATCTTACTAAATCTCATGTTCTGTGTAATTACTTAAATAGCACGTTTTCCACAAAATAGTACCTAATCGATTTTCTTGAGTTTTTCTACTAAAAATAAACAACAATTAGGTTTAATAGCAATAGTACCGTCCACGCAATACCATCAATCATATCTGACATGAACGGAACCATGTGACATGGAACTACTGTAATGGTCCTCATAAACATTTATTTGAAGTACCACGCTAGATCCATCAATGTGAGTTATATTGAATGTTAAGCAAATACACATACTTATTTATTTGACTAATAAAATGTGGTGCAAAAGGCTGACTTAATGCTATAGATATTCTCTAGTCAACCTTTAGGATAAACAGAGATATACATTTTAGATATTCATTGTCATCATATTTTTTGGATCCGTTAAAATAACTTAATTCTTTGATTTCTCAGTGATCTATTTTACTGCAAATCGTCGTTTAATGAATACTATTACATTTCCTATAAACATCAGGATAACAAATGTGGTTAGCATACATTTTAAATTAATTTTATATAATAGAAATTAGATAATATTTTGTACAGTAAAGAATTTTTAATGGATCCAATAGCGCATTGTAAAATGCAAAAAGACATTAGTACTTTTACAATTTTACAAAAATATTGTGCCATTAACATTCTTGTTTTTTTTTTCTAATCAATATATATCAAGGATATTATACCTATAAATAGTTTATCAAGACATAACTTGTTTATAAAATATTTAAAACAAAAATATTTCATATCTTACTAGTGCATCAATGTCTGTGAGGAAACTATAAAAAAAAAACGGAATTCCAGAGTTATAGGCTCTTAATGTCAAAAGTATGCTGAATTTAAAATGATACAATTTTAGCTCTAATATTATAAGAACATCTATGTAATTCACTACTTATGCAAATATTTTAATTGGTAACAACCTGACGTTTAAGTGTTTCTAGTTATTAGAATGTTTTAAAGAGTTATAAAGCGTAAAGAGATTTCATTGTAGCTATGTTAGACAATTATATCGCTAATTTTGAGCCGATTTCCATGATTCTTTTTCTATTTTACAATCGATAGGATTTATTCTAGTGTTGATGGGTTGATTCAACACGAACACTAAAATAACTATTACATTTGTGCAGATTGAAGCTGCTGTTTTTCTTTACAGAGCAAAAAACAAATTATTGTGAAGTGAATTCAAATATTTAAAGTCAAATGCGTCTGCGAAACATCTTTTCGTTTACCAATGTGTGTGTTTACGAATGAAATCGCTTTTCTGTGGAGTAAGACGTACCTTTAAATTCTTTAAAAAAATATGCATTAGTACAATATTTTATCCTAATTAATTGCACAATCTATTACAGATATATTATAGCATTGATACTCAGAATATAAAAGCTTATGGTAACTAATTAAAATACATTACATATTATTAATATGTTAATTTCTAATAATATGAATGTGTAACAGGAAAATAGCTATTTTTATTACATTACTCAGTGATTGATATGTCGATGTTATCTTGCAAAACCGGCTAGTTGAATCAAAGTTTACATCCTAAAACTAGATAAAATAGGCCCGAAAACTTGCAAATTTGCGATTTAACACGGTTCTCCAGTTTGATAATGAAAAAAATTACTAATACATTTTTTAGGACTACGATAACAATTAAGCTTGAATGTTTTATTATTTCAGCTCTTAACTGTTCACTGCTGAACATAAGCCTTCGCCATAAGGGGAGTTTTGTCATTAGTTGCCACGCTTAACAGACAGATTGGCAACCGCAATTAGGCTTTTATAGATGTTTTAAGAGGGGCACTGCTGCCCATCCCTCCACCATAAGCTCCCTTAGTCGCTTCTTACGACACCCACAGGAAAGGAAGGGGTGGCCTTTTCAATGCCGGGACCGACACGGCGAAGCTTGAATACATCATCGTAATTTTAGAGATCGGTAAGTGTATGCAACACTGTACCATGATTTAGCACTGATAATGTTTATTTATCACTAACATGACTGAAACTCTATTCTAATCTTTTCGTAGTCCAATAACTGGTACATTTAAACTACGATAAAAAATTTACTTACAAATAATTACAGTCTATTGCTCTGGCATTATTATTATCTACGATTTTATTCAAATTGTTTGCTGCAAACTATTCTCAAAGGAAGAAGGGACTTCTAGTAATAACTATTCCTTATTGCTAGTAATATTATCATGCGGATATCCGCAGCATATAACGGTAACGCAAGCAAGATAGCCATACAATCTTCATTCTATAAAAACACTGGAAATCTTGAGAGTTTTAGATCGCAGAAATTTTAGCAATTTTTAATTACAGAATATCCTCAAATGTTAGTCAAAAAAATTTGCTTTTGATACGTCACAGTTGACGCAAATATTCCCACGCAGAATATCATATTCTTAGATATTTAACGGCGTCGCTTGGCGTTACACTAGACTTACATAGAGGTACAACACACCGTTCAATGGCTTACAATATGCTATCTATCACTGTATATTTTCCTTACTGTACACAATACTTAAATATAATACAAAACAATACAATATAACATAAGTATCTTTTGTTTAAGATAAATGATATTTGAAAACGTATTGACTTATACTATTCATTTTGTTATAAACACTTACGTGCACATTAGCCAGAATAGGTAAGAATAGAATGAAGAGATATCTCCTCATATAGGGAGGAACGTGAAAACAACAGTCGAAAGTGACAGTCATTATATGTATTATGTATTGAAGAAAGTAAAATACTGGGTCAGTGATGAAAGACATCATTAACACACCAAATTAAAAGAGAGCACTAGGCTGGCTTCCTGCCACAATGAATTCTAATATGCCCGAACTAAATGTGAACATGCCGAGTGTTACGTTCACCATTACAGTCGACAAATATCTCTGATATAGATTATTTCCTTTTGAATTCGTTACGATAGGCAAACTGCTTTCATGCTCACCTACATCATCTCTCACTGGTGCTCCGCTAACGTATATTGATAGCGCGGGGGGTTACCATTTCGTTTTCACTCATTAAAAAAGAGAGCTGTCTTTATCGAGAGGAAAGGAATTGTTAGTAATGAGTCTAAAACACCCTTTGCTACCTATATCATCTCTGACTAGTGTCCCGCTGGGATATATTGATAGCACACCCGGGTTTAACTTTCCATTTTCAGCCATAAAAAAGACCTAACTTTATCCACATCTATCATCCCTCACTGTAACAATTACCATTCAATTTTCATCCAATTACAAAAACCTCTGATTCAACCCTATCAGGGATTTTTTAGTCTTAGCATTATTTTTATCTTTTTTTTAATAAATTACTTACATTTACGATACTGACTCCCAAACAGACCATCCACGCCCAGCCGCCATCTGGGGCCACCTTCTTCGTTGCCGGCGGCAATTTTGGCGTTGTCCCTTTTGTTTTCTCCACCGTCATTTTGAGCCTTTGTCACCTGTGTACCTATAAATAAAAATATTATCTATATTAGGTATAATCCTACTACTTACTTATTATCGCAAAAGACATTACATGTGTCCAATACCTTCAATTTACTTTTATAAGGATAAAGGGGTGATAAATTTTTTTTGTAAATATTTTTTTTGTGTGTGGCACTATTATACTATATTGCACGACTGCATTACCAGTTTAGAACTTTCTTAAAAACTTTGCAATCAATAAGGTTAACACCATATTATTTTTATGTAGTTTGAAACTGCAGAATAAAGAACACGTAGCAAAGCAAAACGTTCAAGTAGACGCGTTCTAAATTCAAATATATTCAATCTATCATATCAAACAGTTTGTTATTTATCGATATACATTGACTGAAGTCGCTATAGCGAAGCATGTTGTATTTTTGTGTAAATGTATTGTTGTCGAGATATGAGCCTGTAAGATAGTCGCTACCACACACGTCTAACGTAAATAACTATAGTAGATAAAAAAAAGTTATCACGCGAGTAGCACGTGCGGTCTATGCCGGCACCATTTTGCCTGGTAACGACCAGGCAGCCCTGACATTCAATATGAGTAAAGTAGTTGTCACGAAAAGTAACGAATGAGGAAGTCTTAAAAAGGGTAAATGAGAAACGGACATAAACTAAAGCAACAGTGGGCCACCTTAGACGACATGACAATTTTTTAAACAGCATAATAGAAGGAAAAGTAGAAGGCAAAATAGGAATGAGAAGACCGAGGAATAACCACATGTGGCAGATAAATAATCACTAGGTGTCATGTCATATAGGGAAATCAAGGATATGGCCTGGGGTAAAGCTGGCTGAAAGAAGAGGCATGAATTAGTTGCATCGACAAGAGAAAACTCTTAAATAAAAAGAGAGAATTATCATGAAAACATTTATAATAAAGATTGAAAGGAAAACAATGAATCCTTATTTATATCTAATTTATTCGACTGTTACGCACATAGTATTTGACATAGAGAAGTAAATAGGCTACTTTTGTATCTCGAGGATAATGACAAACTCATAAGCAAATACCAGTAACATGTATGTTTGTAGGATTTTCAAAAAAAGAACAAGGAGTATGTTTGCCACCTTAGCTGTACAAAAAAAAATATTTAAAAATGAAACCTCTACAACTTGACCAAAATTAGTTTTTGAATCAATCCCAAGGTGTAAACCCTCTTGATTATTTATTATATTAAGAATATTCAAATTAATAACTTTTTGTTAATCTATTTGAACACGTAATATGAGATGATAAGCCATATACAGAAGTCTAAAAAGAATATAATAATTATAAAAAAAGAAAATAAATGTGCAAGTATTTAAAATGGGTACATAAACATAGGTACTAACACTAATTCCCTACAAGTGATTTAAATAAAAGAATTTTTGGAAACGGCGAAAGTATAACGTACTGTGTGTACACACAAAAATGCAGTCGATATTAATGACCTAATAAGAACCTCTTCTTATTAAAAACAAGTACAAAAATATAAAGTAATATTACAATACATTCTGACGTAATTGAAATTCTTAATAAATAACCAACTTCACAGTACCTACATACCTACGAAGACAAACCTAACAAAAATAACGCTACATAAATCTAGTATGGTCGTCTGGTTGAATTATAAAAATATTAATAACTAATAAAATATTTAAACAGTATTTATGTCATATATAATAATAAAAATAATACTAATTTATAATTGAGTGAACTGACAACTTATTGATAAAGTAATAACGTTTTTTTACTGTTCTCGTACGCGATATTTAATCTTTGTACACGTAAACAGTAGTTTACGTGAAAGGGAGATAAAATATAGGTCACCTAATTCTAGTATCGGGTAATTTAAATATACCTATTTCAAACCTAAATGTAAACGTTGTAAACATTCGTATGAAAATAACGATTCCTGTTCCTAGTACAGAATGCTTATTGAACTAAAATAGACCGACATCGGGATCTTACATAATCCTCTAGCGACCTTGTGTGCATGTCTCCGTAATATTTAATGTTGTGAATATTAAATGGACGCCATTGTTTATCGACTGGAAATTTATCATTGTTTTTTATTGTAAAAGATTCCAGAAAGATTTTGTATTTCTCTGTAGTAAGTACGTGATAAAAATACGCATAAAAAATCAGATAACACGTCACTTCTAATAGTGCCGTTAAACCCATCGAATAAAGAACATACAGCAAGAGCTAGTCTTAAAATTAGAACATAAAAAATATAGGTTTAGGACTTAAGAACAAGAGTATACTACTGTCTCCTATAATACTGTTGTGTTCTTGACCTGCGCTCTGTATTTTATTGAATCATCGAGTCCACAATGTCAAAGGAAATTTATCATGTTGCCGACCGTCTTCAATGTTCGGAAAATTTGTTCTTGTTGTTCACACAAGCATTTTCAGTGCTTGTGTGAACAACAAGAACATTATTCCCGACAACAGTTAATGAACATAAGAAAGATCTTTAACACGTGACTGTTTTAGCTATTGATCTATGCCACGGTCTTTGTACGTTTGAAGTAACTACAGCTTAAACTAATTACTATATCATTTGATTAGTCAGCTGTTAATAAAATGTATTTACTATAACAACAGTTTAAACAGTAAATAAGAACTTCGTCATCGTTAATACATTATGTATTTATATTTTTAGCTAATTAGGTGTAGACGACCTCGTGTCAGCAGTTACTATGAATTAAATGCTTACATAAAAAGACTATATTAGCCAACTTTAAACCACAGCAAGAAAGGCCAATAAACTATGCTCCGCGAAGAAATAAAAAACAATAATTAATTGAATTTTATTCACTTAGAATTTATGATATAACTAATGTTGACTAATAATCTTGACTATCTTTATCATTCTATCTTCAAGTTTCTCCCAGGTAGTCAAAGAGAACCGAGTAGCAAATTTTTTTTTATCTTTAAATATACAGCCTTGGCCAAAAATATTTGCCACCCTAAAAATCCTTAGACATTTCTCATCTATTGACCATGTACTGGGTCTATTGTCGCATAGTACACGTCTAAAGATTAGAATGAGCCAATGAAAACAACGCACCATGTCATAAAACTATGAACACAATAGAGGTGATTCATTTCCAGGTAAGTGACATTTTAGGGAAATTTTTAGTTTACACGATTCCTAAGCGCCATGAATAAAGTAACAAGGAACGATTAAAAATCCAGTTATCGTCTAAAGAACACAAAAATAAAAGTGAAACAATTTCAGGTATTTGATACTGCAGGTGCCATCTACATGAAACGCAGAGTTGGCGAAGAATTTATACCGGAGTATACGGTACCGACTATAAAACACGGTAGAGGCAGTGTTATGGTCTGAGACTGCATGTCTGTCTCGAAAATTGGAAAAATGTTCGTGTGTGAAAGCCAAATAAATTCGAAAAAATATATCGAGGTGCTGGAATGGTCATTGGATATGATGTTCGGTGATACGAATCTAGAACCTAGTCCGTTTCCAACAGGACAATACCCCATGCCATAAGTTCAGAACTACTTTGAGTTGGTTTGAGAAAAATGGTACAGAACTTCTAAGTTGACCCCCTCAGTCACCGGATCTTAACCTTTTCGAACATTTATGGTCGATTTAAAAGAGCAAGATAAAGGAACATTCAATTACTTTCAAAGAATCTTTAAAAAAATTGTTTGATACATACATACAGGAGTGAAATGCGATAATTCTAGAAGAATGTAAAAATTTAATTTCCTCTTTACCGAAAAAAAATAAATGCTGTACTTAATTAAAATTAAGGGTTTCAGTACGAATATTAATGTAATTTAAGTATTAAAAGTATTTTAAGTACATGGTTTTTTCCCGTCCAAACTTTAAGTATTTTTTTAAGTTAATTGTAATTTTCTAAAGTGGCAAATATTTTTGGCTAAAGCTATATATATTGCTTGTATCATCCACTTTCATTCCTTTTACAACTCATCTCATGTGTATGTCACGAGTTATAAAAGGAATTATGTAACAATGATTGACAGCTGATAATTTAAGTTTTTATTAACACAGACATGAAGATCAAAATTCAACGAGCTGAACTGAAAACTTGAGATATCTAAAAAGCTATAGAAAAATAACTGCCCAAGCAACACCACAGGACGATAACCTCGGTGATGTCAGAATTACGAAAAAAATGTACTTGTGTTTTGTACTCTTTACGTTTAGGTCTCTGCATTCTGTACATTGATTTGAACCAGAACAGACATCAAACGATTTTAAACTTTTGTAGTGTGTACGTAAAACGATGTTTTGCCTATTATAACTGATTTTGTTGATTACCAAGCTATCTAGCGCTGAAACGATTAACACAAAGTATTTATTTGTAAACATTTCTTTAAATAAAGCGAATTTAATAAAAAAAATAGTTTAAACCCTGTTGAGGTAACATACTGTTATCAATATCTACTTGAATTTATATATATCTGCACTTGTAAATATAATTTTATTTCTAGTCGAACATTCACCTACTTTATAAATGGAACGATTATTATCATGATATCGTATCATAATAACAGCCACACATCTATACACCAATAGGTATAAATCACAAGCCTACAAGTATAATAGGTTTACGGATAACATTCGAAATCAAAATAAACTAAGCCTGTATTTATTGATCTTAATTAGAAACCTTCGATCATCAATACAACTAGATATCGGGTCAAATGTCAAAAATGACTGAACGAATATTGTCTAGATCGTAATTAGTGCTATTAGAATATCGTAACGCGATACGATATAATACTATTATATCGTTACGATATAATAAGAGAATAAAATATACGAAATTGTGATATGTCAATCGTCATACAGCGCACGTCCACTATATCGCTACGATGAAGTGAAAGCGTCTCTAAATATTTGTATGCATTTTTCTCTCCTATTGTATCTTTCTTAAGTATTATACACGAAAACATGACAATACTGTAAAAAAAAAGTACAAGAGGCGGTCTTACTGCTCAAGCAATCTTCCAGACAACCCTGGTGAGTTAAAAACCCCCATGTACAAGAATCATAGGATATGCTTACATAACCCGCCGATGTAAGTACACTAGTGAGATATATTACATTCTCAAGTCGAGACGCCTATTAAACTTGGCAGATTATGGCAAACAAATCCTAATATGATTCGTGTAAGGTGAACTTTTAGCCACCCAGGTGGCGTAAGAAACGGAATAAAAGTAAATGTAGTTCATAATAGCAATATATACCTATACACATATTCACTACTATTGCTAAATTAGTCCAGTCGTTTTCGAGTATCGCGCTTCGAGTATCAACAAACATTTTTATTCATACAAGATTACGTTATTTCGCTACAAATAACAGCTTATCATTTGTAATTAAAAATAAGGTTTAAGTTCATCGAAATATTACACGTGTATTCAACCAATCCCAAATCGATTTTTATATAGTATATATATTCTTTATTTTCACTAAAACATATAGTAATAACAACATGTTAATAACAAAACTTTACAATTCTGTCTAAAAATACATTTATTCAAAAATTTCTGTTTTTGTATATTGTGCGTATCCACGCTCGAAATCGCTCATTGCAGACCAAAATATAGGCTCATTGAGAACCTCCGTCGCTTTTTAAAACTTTAGTAGCAACTCCGCAAAAGAAAGTTTAATTCAATTCCACCGGTTAAATCGATGAAAATATGATAATAGAGTTTATCCACGACGCAAAATCATTAAATTATCTTAATTACATTTACAATTATCCAAACAAATACGTGTCAATAAATGACCGGCAAGGAAACTGGTGCAAACCTTACTTATCTGGTCGAACATTTGAACACAACAAGGATCGGAATTCTTTATTTAATTGTGTGACTAGAACAATTTTCAAAATTTCTGCTATAACATTTAATGTTCTATTTAAAGCCATTCTTATCCTAAATTACTATTACTACATATTTATTTATATTACATTTAAACGTATAATAATGGCACCCTCTGACGCCAAGAAAGTCTAAGTTGTCTTCATTGTACAGAAGAGGCAAAACCCTCAAATGTTTATTAGACATTACTTACCTCAGACCGAAACAAGTGAATCATTATTAAAGTGTACCAAATAGGGACTTAATTAATTAATTAATTTAAATTGAAGTATTTAGGCCAGAATTTGATCTTGGGAACTTTCGACTGCAGTCGTTTACTGACTGAAATATCATCGCGCATAGTGCATCTAAACTTATATACCTACAAGTAAACTAATGTCAATGGTGTAAACATTCGCTGCACAAAGATAAAACTAGATAGATATCTGTTTTCATTTCTGCCCTAAGAAGGAATAACAAAATCTTTGTTTCTTGTTGTTATCAAAACTTATGTCAATGAAATCAACAGAGGACAACATCATAATGTCACTGAACACATGACATTACGAGTGACGATGTAAACAAGGGTTTTCAGGTTTATGACACTTTCTTTTTGGTCGTAGTTGCTGCTATTAAAAGGTCACATTTCAACTGTATTGAGAAATACTCGTATAAAGCTACACAATTCAGTTGAACTTTCCCCTACTTTATTCATACTCACATACGCAGCCAACATATAAACGCTTGCGGAAGAACACTTTTGAAACATTGTCATTTTAGTCTATAGATGTTAAAACATGCAATGGTACAATCTTTGTCAATCCTAGACAACTCGAACTAAGAAATTTGACGTAAATATTTTAGGAGTAACTATATAACCACTAGCACCGTGTGGCCCGGGACTACCCCTTCCTTTCCCGTGGGTGTCGTAAGAGGTGGCTAAGGAAGGACGAGGGATAGGCAGCAATATCCCTCTTAAAAAATCTTCAAAGCCTAACTGCGGTTGCCATTCCGCCTGCCAAGCATGACAACTACTGGCAAAAACCCCAAAACTTACGTTCAGCAGTGAGCATTTAATGACTGATATAATTATGATGATTAAGTATAATTGTAGCTGTAAAAACATAAATCACAAGATTAACGTAAAAATGCAGTATACCTGGCAAACTGAGGGTATGAAAGTGACTTAAAACAGATATCGGGCTTCGATCACGGATAACGCGAAAGTACTAACAAATTTATGGTTTTGAATTAGATTAAAACCTTGATATAATATTATAAAAAATTCAAGGTGTACAATCGGAGACTAGAAAAATGGCACCGTAGAGCGCATTCGCCAAATTACATACTCATTTCTAATAATCCAGTCCATTATCAGTGAGATAATTAACCATCCAGTTTTTTTTGCAGCCAAAAATCTTGAAATATTCTAATATTTAAAAAAAAATAACATAAAGGTAAATAATAAACTTTCTTCATCTACTTGTCCTGTCCTATAATATTCTAGTAAATCTATTATTTTTTATATCTGTAGATTAGAAGTTCTTTAAGCACTTAAGCAGGTATTTCGAACTTCATAAATAGTAGTAAATACTTGCAGATGCAAGAAAGAGAAAGAAAAGTACTTGGAAACGGTGTAAATAGGTTGTTAGGATAATGAACTCGAATAAAAACAATTCTTTGTTTTTATTTATGTTCATTATTTTACTGTTATTCGATTTCTATCTAGTAATAGTAAAATTGGCGTTATTGATTTGTATGTAATCGTACGATATGGAAAGTATTGTTAACAATTCACATTCATTACACCCAGGAGAATTATTTCAACATTACTTAATTCTATTGTAAATATTACTATTATACAGGAAACAGATGAGCACAAAAAAATCACTCTACAGTTGTATAAATACAATAAGGTCGTCTTATGCAGTAAGCAACCTTTTCAAAGTAACCTTGGGGTGACGTATTTCATTGTCAGTTAATGCAAGTTAATGTAAATGTAAGTAAAAGAAAATTATAAATAAAAAGTTTTTAAACATGATAAATGTAATTAGATATAGGTCTAATATCATTCATATTAATCAAGATATTACTATTAAAAATAATTCTAAAAGAAAAAGATTCCGCTAAGATAAACTTACATAGGTATCTGAATACAAACGTTACAAAAATTAGACAATAAAGAAAACTCATCTCAAGTTCTAATATTTATTATTAATATTTAAGTTCTAGTTAGTAATCAAAATATAATCTTGTTTACACTGCTATTTTTAAATTGATCGCTAAAAGATTAACAAAAAAATAATAATAAATATGCTCACAACTATAATCGCTAAAGGAGGCATTTACCAATTGATACCATAGTATTAGAATTTAATAAAGAAAAATGTAATAAATATAAAGTAAAAAATCACATAAAAAGAAATCAATATCGGAAATCTCTGAAAAAATCAAGTGTTTTTAATAAAACGTTTGGAACATTATGTTGATCTGTGTGTAAAATACTACACGAGTACTACTACCATACTAAACGAAAGTTTATATCAATGCAATAAATATTAACGAATTATAATTGGCCCACTATAAAGCAAGTATGAAACTCTAACAAATGTAAGATAGAAACACGAACCATAACGTTATCAAATTACAATATTATTGTACAAAATCACGCGAATTGTTGTTGACCACTATCGACAGTTGGCACTTTGGTTCGTGGAGATAGCTCAATGTAATGATTTTAAATACAGCACTTGTCACCAACGTATAAAATTTACGAAACAATACATGTTTGCAAACGAAAAAATCTTTATTCAGTCTTTGCTTGCGAGTAACCTCGTTAATGACTTGAATATATCAGTAGCTAGTCTGTCATACATTCTTTGGTTTCATAATATTTAAACAAATGGAATTAAAAGAACAAATACCTATTCAGTTTATACATCTATAATCACAGTAAGTAACGTTATAAACAGAAGTCTACGTCATAGGTAATAAGTTTAATTTTCACACTAGTTAGCTAGCACATTAGAGATCACAAACCTACTTTAGGTTTGAAATCTACCTATACCAGAGGGAGACTTTGTACAAAAGTCGATTGCTTCGGTACCTCTATCACATTCGTGTTTCAACCGTGAAGCAGTTGTGTTTGCATGACTAGGTTTCGGTTTGAAGGGTGAGATATGGCGTGAATTTACTGGGTACAGAGGAATAACACCTGAGTCCTCAGGAATGGCAACGCATGGGAAGTATCATGGGCGAAACAGTATACTCTGTTATGTCTATGGTACTGCTCATGTCTATAGGCGACGGTTACCACTTTCCATCAGGTGGGCCGTCAGCTTGTTTGCCATTCTAAGTTGTATAAAAAAAAATACTTTACACCCGAAAAGAAAACACTTGTCTCATTGTTGAGACGAATTGAATTAAAGACCTTGACCAAGATAATAAACAACTTGTTTACCTAGTCTAGTCAAACCACTTGGCCGCTGAGGTCTTAATTAACACTTATTTTGTACAATCACATGATCATCTTTTACAAGTGGCTAGCCATATTAACTGAACTGAACCTTACAAGTATCACGTAGGCACACCGCACACTCAACTTTAATTCAATGTAACTCAATGATTCTAAACTCGGCCGGGTATAAAATGTTGACACAAACAAGAGTCCAATGTTCAAGCACTGAATCTGAACAAAAAATGAGCAGAAAAAAATCAAACAAATATCTTTGTGATAGCCATTATCAGTTAAAATATGTTCAAAGTTAAAATTGTCTATCTATGAAATTCACCCTTATAACATTACTAGAAATACAATATCGTAGTTGAGATAAAATCTAAAGCACGTATTTATATACCAATCAAATAAGTTTTATAAGTAGGATTTGACATTAAGCCTGATTCTCTTAAAAAGCCGGTCAAGTGCGAGTCGGACTCGAGCAACGAGAGTTCCGTATAAAATCATCTTTTTTTTTGTGAAATAACTACAAATTTAAGGGGTTCGAATTTTTTCCTTTACTGTACATACAACATGTCAAATTTCATGATTCTAGGTCAACGGGAAGAACCCTATAGTTTTTGATTCTCATTTCGAATGAAAATATGCGATATAAATGGAACGGCCGTGTAAAATATACGGCCGTATAAAATATTATCAATTTAGAAGTTAGATTTTTTCATTGCTTTTAGAGATTGCAGACCTGAGTATATAATAATTTCAACTTACCTCCACGCGTTCCTAAAAAAAATGGTATTGACAGACAGACGGACGGACAACGAAGTGATATAAGGGTAATCACTAAATAACAGAATTTTACATATTTTTGACAACCAATATTTAAAGAAAACCGAGATTGGTTGGTTGAATGTTAAATGTCTGCATTTTACACTAAAGTGATAAATAAAGTCATTAAATAAATAAATCTTCCTGTTTGCGCTCTCACTCTTCATTGCTCTGTCCATATTTAGGAGCACATTAATCTCTGCATCAGTAATTTAGCAAAAAATATTGTATAAAATATCAAACATATGAACCTGACTCCTTTTAATCGAATTAATAGAGGAGAGGGGTTATCAATTCTGTCGTATACTAGGTATCTTAACAACTATAATCAAGGTCTGACAAATAAATGCATGAAAATAAATCAGTAGATTTTGAAATACTGAGCAACATTCAATTTTTCTGTTACTAGATTAGTTTCCAAAATGATGTACCTTCCTTTATTTTTTATCCATTATGCCGTTTTCTGTCCTTAAAAATTGTAATTGTCTGTTGAGTTATTTTGTTTGAAAATTTTCACAATATTGTACACCGATCTACCCGTTGACATTGATACTTCTTTCCGCTTTAGGTTTGTCAGAAGAGAACTCTTTTAGAGTTAGGCTCGCATTTGTACATTTGATTACCTCTGTCATATTTTTATATATAATTAGTGTGTACAATAAAGTATTAAATAAATAAAAACATAGAAAGTCAAGTAAGTTTTTGATTAAAGCATAAATAACATAATAGTTTGTTAGAAAAATATATCGCAACCTCTCATTCTTTTGCTCTCTTCTTTTTATACTTGATTAAGCAACACGCACGTTGTTTTACTTTTTTGCAGCCATAAATATAAGCGCTATAAATTATACGATTCTGTAATATCTGTAAATGGTTAATACCTTAATAGAATATGCCGAGGTCGGTTTCGGATACCTTACAGTTGCATATTGACGTCACTCCAATACTGGACTTCGCACGACATATACGATAAAACACCCACGCCACTGTAAGCATTTGGAAACTAAAGGGTGAGAAGTCGAGTATTAAATGAAATTATTTTCCTGATAAATTATATTATTATCAGTAAAATCATTAGTAGTAGTGACAATATTCAATTAATATAATACTTGATTGAATACAGTAAATCAAAACATACGATCACTTATTCAACCGCGCCGAGAGAGGTAAACTAGAACTTATAATTCTTTCCTTAATTAGCCTTAACTGACATTGATACTTCCTTTATGTGAAATCAAGTCAAATATATATATATATATATATATATATATAACAAATAAACTCTCATATAAAATCTAAAATCATTACACTACTTCTTTCGGCAGTCGTGTAAAATTAAGTATTGATCATATTAATTGATCATACTGTTCATTTAGGTCAAAAATTTCTTTGTATAGTTAAAGTCCTAAAATTACCTTATACCCTCGTAAGAAATGTTATTTTGATCTTTAAACCCTTTCAACGAGTTCAGGAGCTTTTACCTAACTAGGTGTCATTTTTGGGAAATCCATATTACTGGTTATTTGATTAGAATTATTTTGATTAATTACGCTACTATTCGTTAGTATGTGTGTGACAGCCAACACTCTAAGATTGACCATCACTA
This sequence comes from Galleria mellonella, assembly GCF_026898425.1. Taxonomy (NCBI): domain Eukaryota; kingdom Metazoa; phylum Arthropoda; class Insecta; order Lepidoptera; family Pyralidae; genus Galleria; species Galleria mellonella. Next base: position 340,940 of record NW_026442172.1, on the reverse strand, counting down.
TTACTATCAGAAGTTCCACAATCTTTCTTGCTGCTTTATCTATTAATTTGCCTGAAGATGCCTCATTAAGAGATAAAACCAGTGAATTAAAAAACATCTCAAATATCCCAGTATGTTTCGGATAACTGAAAATTATCCGAAATAAAATTTAATAACAATCTAAACGATTTATAACATCATTAATGATTACATGCTACTTAGTCTGCGTGACCAAAATAAGTTGTTTGACTGATATAAAAAAAACAGCCTATGTCCTTTTTCATTCCAAATACAACGTAGTTATATGATATTTTATTACGATTGGTTGAACCGTTAAAGTTCCAAAAGAACAAACCAACAAACTTTCACATTTATAATATTATACTACATATTAACAAGGATTATACTGGTAACCTGGTTACATATCACTCTTATAACAACTCTTCTTCGTATAGAGATAGATCGAAACGCAATATTTGTGACATTTATATGGAAGTTGGCCTATAAGTTAATAATCCACATAACAAAAATGTCAGCCAAATAATAACCAAAATAGCATATCAAATAAAATTTGAAGTTAATTGAATTCTAAATCCAATATCAAAGACAGAACTGTGGGATTACTCTTGAAATAAATTCCAATAAGTCGATATTGAAATTGAGACGTTTCGCACTCTCGAATTGCAATACTATCAACATAATGCTTCCATGTTATCCCGATGGATACATATTAGTATAACTTGCCAATGCAAACTACTATAAATCGATGCCAATTATAACTTATTCCTGTTTTTTCGTGAATGCAATATAAAATTATTATTGTGAAATGGATTTAGATTATTATTGTGATTGGATTGATATTAGATTCAAGAGTAGACCTGCTGAATTGAGGTCTCTGCCATAATGTTGGACATTATCTGTGTCATATTATCGTGACTGTCAACTCGTTACCGACAAAGACAAAAGCCCGATCACAAGCATCATTACACGTATTGTGTATAGGTATCCGTTGATTAGCTAAAGGCTGCATTCCTTAACTTTTTTTTATATTAGTAACAAATAGAACACGTGTATTAAGTATTGAATTGTAATAGTGACAAACGCATTCTATCTACTCGAATATCCTGTAGCGGTCGACCTATGGCTATGAATAAAAAAATTACCTTATTAAATAATTTATATTACGATCAGTTAATTACTTATAGTTTGGGAGGGAAAGAGCAGTAATGGGGTCTAAACGCCCCCTTGTTTTTTTAATGGATGACAATGGAATCGTAACCTCGCCTGCGCTAACGGGGCACCCATATGAGATAATAGGTGAGAAAGAAAAGGCAGGTATGTTAACCCATCGTGATGAATACACCTGCAATTTAACACCATGGTTTCCAGGGGGGGGGACCACATAGAGGTCGACCTGATAAAGTATATTGCTAGCCATAGATCTGGTAGTCTGCTTATTTTTTTTTGATGGGTGAAAATGGTATGATAACCTCACCTGCGCTAACGGGATATGCTGGCGGAACACTAGTGAAGGGTGATAGATGAGAATGAAAACAGGCCAGTTAGCCCATCATGATGAATTCATCAGGAATTAACCATGATAATTTCCAGGGAGAACCGCGAGGAGGTCGACCTGGTTGGGTATATTGCTAGCAATGGGATCCTCAGTCTCCATTACTAACAATCCCTTTCTCGTCCGCTTATTACCAAAATACTCTATCAAGTCGACCTGCAAGCGATTCCCCTTGGAAACTATTGTAGTTAATATTAAATTCGTCATGATGGGCTAACTGACTGACTTCATCCTCACCTGTCATCTGTTACTGCTGCTTCACCAGTGTACATCAATAGCGTAAGTATCCCTTATTTTTATTTCATTTTAACTCATTAAAAAATCCAAACGTAGATGTATAATACAACATACAGTACCTAAAATTTACGATAATATATATTGGCCAAAACAATTAAAAGATTAGCTTCAATATGCTTAATAAACATTTCCTTGTTAGCAAACATTGTTAACACAACATACAAAATGTTCTCATTAAGGTAATTTAAAATATCTATACATCCTTAACATATGTGTATTATGACTTACTGTTGATGTTTTAAATTTAACATTCCCTTATGGATATATTTTATGAAATAGTAGTTGATTCCCATGACTATGCTCTAGCAAAACTCATTATCTTTTATAGTCATGACAATTTTAAAAAATCTTTTCTTATCAGACACTTTATCTAAGAAATATATGTGCAAATGTTATAAACTTTGTAAGTTCAGAAAGTAATTTTATTAGTATTTAAAAAAAATGTGATAAGTTTAAAAGCATTTTGTTTATTTTAGTTGGTATGCCAAAAAGTCAGAAAAGTGGTTCACATTTTTTAGCAAACAAATATAGTATTTATTAAAACTAAAAATTATTATGATTATGGTATATTCTTAGTATTCTTTTTTTATTTGATAGAGTTCTTAGCACTTTGTTTTAATTTAGGATATGCTCTCAGGTAGGGTGAATACTTGATGTACACTTGTGATCTTTAAAAAATCATTTTCGATGGATAGAATTGTTTCCATTATAATGTAAAAGAATAAAGACTAAATTATTTATTACTCATAGGTTATGACCTATGTCATCAATCTCATGATCCCATATATATATATTGAACCATGATGTTATTTTAAAAATATAATATTTTCCTTAAATTGTCATTAACTACGTTTTCACCTGCATTTTTGTCAGTTCCTGATCATAAAAAAAATTGAATAAAGTATTTTTAAAACATAAATATTAAGTATAAATTAAAAAATAAATAAATTACATTTACAATGCTCCAAATAGACAAATATAATCAAAATGTGTACAACTTTAACTATTGACTGCACTATTCTTGTAAGATTCTTTTCTATACATTTTTAGTGGTTTATAACCACTTAGGTACTAATGTTTTATCATAATAAAAATATGCTTTATTATTTAATTTTTCACAAGAAAATGCCAGTCATGTTCTGAAATTTTAGTTATCTGTCCATTGACTAAAGAAAAGAGCAAAAGTAATTCTGACCACATCATCCAGAAAAATTAAAGAGTATACTAAAAATATAGGTAAATAGGTAATTATGTAAATAGGTTATATATATATATATATATATATATATATATTGTTAGTCTTTGACCAACTGGTCATGAGCTGAAAAAATACCTTGTTTTCATTTATTATTATTTTTTGCAACATTTAGTTGAAGAACTTATTAGAAACATTTTTATACATGATTGAATATGGTAAATATTCACCCTAATTTTTGTGAATGTTTAAGCTTTGGCTTGTAAATTAATATTAACTGTTATTGATCTAAAACTGTGAGACATATTCATATTGCTATTAAAAATAATGAATCAATAACAAGTCAACAGCAAATCTCCACTTATATACACTATATATATATAATACTTAAAATTATAAGCGAAAATATCTGAGAGCCAGCTATGCTTGGCAAACCGGCATGTTGATCCTATGTTGTGTGACATAAAATATAATATTATGATGTAAATATCAACTGACACCTCTAATATTTATAAAAAAAATTAATTTGATTTCTAACTAAAGAATGTCTCTCCGGTCCTGTGAATTGCACCCCTTTTCTTGTACAACTAGGCCACTACCATTACTGTGATAAATTAAATACTAACTTAATATAACTTTGTGTCTTACTAAAAAAAAAAAAAAACAATTTTTCATTTTGTCCTGTCTTATTGGTAATGCAGTACAGTATATTGTATATTTATTGTCGTACACTTTCAAACTGTAGGGTGAATTATTAAATTTTCAAATGGTAATAAAAAAGTTTTATTTTTCCCATAATACCATCATATACTAAAAATTCAATATAAATTGTACTACATAGACTTTAATCAGAAATTAAATAAAACTACAAGAATACTACAGGTGTAATATTTTTAATTGTATTATTGTTTAGAGGACAGATTATACACTGTTTAGCAGCTAAAATTACTAGATTTACTACCTTAATTCTCAAGAATGGTAACGCGTAAAGGGCACCATAGACGTCACAATTTATTCTGTAACGAAAGTAATAGATAATTTTTATTTTTTAGATGTGTTAGACTGTTCCCTTTAGGCAATTTATGATAGGACAAAATCATATGTATAACTCACAGGAAATTAATGGATAAATAAAATAAACAAAAATGAAATTGAACGTAAAATGCATAAAAAAAATAATTTGTGAATAGGTAAGTAAAACTAGTAGTACTTTTTAAAACTAGGTCATAACACGGAAATAAGTAAAAACTTTTAACTAAAAATATTAGTGTATAGATAAACGAGAAAAATTTTATTGACTCACCGTTTCAAAAATATTTTCCCGTAGAAATCGAATCATAAAAATTAAAAAATCATTTCACTTTCTACAATAGTCAAATAAAACAAAGAAAGAAAACAGTTTCACTTGCTGAACGGACACAACAGTGTAATTTTTTTTTTTGAACTGCGCTAGTATAACTTTTGTTAGAATTACTGTAGTTACTTGTTTCACTTACACTTTATAAAATAACACGAATAAGAAATATATTAACCTAGTAAGAACTATAGAAAAATAATCAAAACAAAAAATCGGCAATATAACTCACCACGAATGGAATGAAACTATTTTTTTAATTTTTAATGCACCACAGATTAAACCATAGAGTAGAACACAAATAATAGTGTTGCCAAGTCACGATAAAAATGCTCATTACTTTTTTTTATTTTAGTTGTGGTATCTGCTTGTGGAAACTGTTAGGAGATGGCGCCACAACCGTATAATCCTTATCACTAAAAAAATTTAATTAAGGAAAGCTAATTAAAAATTTAAAACAAATAGCGTAGCCCTTAACTAATTTACTCTATAAGTACAGTCTACTGATTTTTTATTACTAATACATACAAAATAAAATAGAGCAAAAAAAATTTAAAAAGCATAACTATGAAGTCTCTTACAGGATCATAAAATATATGTCAATTATATAGCAAATAAACTATATGCATTGGATTGTAATCCATTTGTAATCCATTGATTTTTATTGCTGTTAAGGATACAGTGAAAATTTTAATTTATTTTATAGCTTAGCATATAGCTAAAAAATAATGATGATAATGATATGGCTAAAAGACTTTACTTATTATTATCACCGTCATCATATCAGCCATTTTTTGTTCACTACTGAACATTTACTAAGAGCTACTAAGCTTCACCTTTACAAAGAGATTTTGACAGTAGTTGTCACGCCTGGTAAGCGGGTCCTCGACCATTAAGTTTCCTTATTTACCTCTTACGAAACCCATGGAAAAATAAGAGGTCTCCCACTCTATGTCAGGACTATGAAGCAAAAAGACTTTACTATTATTATTTAATGAATGAAGAAATAAGTAAGTATACTTTATTTGCATTATGCAATATAGAAAATAAGCAAGACAATTTAATTTTATTATTTAGAACTTCTTCTAACGATTAAGAAACAATCATGGAATGTAACAGCATTTTTTTACAATTAGCTATCGTTCGCGAAATATTGCTTTTATGCAACTTTTTTATTTTGCAATATTTGTTATGTAGAATTGGCACCTAGAGATTAAATTCCTATAAAAGAATTCAATTTTCATTACTAAATATGATAGTTGTAAAATTACACATTTGCTACCAAACTTTTTTTAATATTTTTGAATTATATAAAAGATATTGAGTATACGATGACAATAACTCTGCTGAGCATTTTAGGAACTAATATTGCTATTAAAATAAGTTTTACATTTTGGCATCAAATTACAGATGGCGCTGTATATCAGAGAGTTTATGTAAGAATAAAAAAAAATTGTACTCCGCTTTTCACCCTGTCCTTCGAATTTGATTGTTTATTTTCTAGTTATTTATGAATTCCAATACAATCTTTTAGTTTTTCGGGAAGAAGTGTATCTTAAAAATTATATTTAAAGTGTTTTTATTTTTGTTTTACTAAATACGAAAAGGATAATGTTTCACTCTATGGTTTTAGTAGATAAAAAACAATTAAAAATTTTCTATCACTTTGCCAATTAGCGTAAAAAATATGAAAAATTTCCAAAGGAAATTTTAAGGATACTTAACAGTTAAGCATTCTTCTCGACCTAGTGACCGACCCAGTAGCTTGCAAAGCCGGTGAAGGAAGTATAGGAGTGGAATGAGGCGTGAGGATTGGCCGCGTGAAGGGACGTCATTATAAGTAGTGTCCAGTTCTAAACGAGCAAGCTTCACGCAGTCAAGGATCACAGTGGTGTTCTACCATGTGTCTACCATTAATGCAGAGAGTTGCATTTTTATTATTCTAAACCAAAATGCGAAACTGTCCGGAATATGGTGGTTGAAGAGATCGTCTGACGTCATTATCTATTAAGGAGGCATGAATATCATAGGGCAAATCTTTGAAAAAATATATCCCGGGTGTTGTATAACGAGAAGCTGAAATGGGTCTCATTTTAGAGATGGTTCTGCGGAATCTACTTATAAAATCGGAAAGATCCTCAATCCCCTGGGAAGCTGAAGCACAAGTGATAAGCTCATTAAGTAGACGAAGTGGTTCATACATAATTAGCTAACATGGCAATATCCTCCTTTATCGGAGACCTAACAGCACTAAAGGAAGAGAGCTCAACCAATCGTTACGATGACATAGTGCGATTTGTGACCGATAATATAAATGACCACTGAAACTTTTCTGGCTGATTGGATCGCACAATTTGGTGTACCCGAAACCATAACTACAGATCAGGATCGCCAATTTGAGTCCGATATATTTCATCGACTAATGAGTCGATTGAATAGGTCAGACTCAAATTGGCGACAAAGCTTAATGAAGCATTGTAGCGCATCACATATGCGGTCAACCAGTTACCATCCGCAAACGAATGGCAAGGTAGAACGTCTCTACCGACTTAGTTGAGCGTTTTTCCTTTAATGCTTATCGGAGACCTAACATAATAATAAGATGTACTAAGTCTATAACGATTTAGTACATCCTTGATGCAAGCCGATAGTTGTGCTGCATACACAACTATCGGCTTGCTTATTACACAGGTATGCGACTTAGGTCTCCTCCCGAGCCACTATAGTTTCTGCCCAGTATCCTCTTCGTAACCGTAATGTCCTATATATATATATATATATATATATATATATATATATATATATATATATATATATATATATATATATATATATATATATATATATATATATATATACACATATATATACATATATTCCTTCATTCCTTTTTTTAACAATTTTCTTTACTCACTCTCATCCCCTCCTTGTCCCTAATCCTTCCCTTTGTACTATAAACGGCAGATACCACCAACAAATACATTCCCAAGGAGGGTTGACGTCAAGTAGACGGTCGATCGTAAAACTAAAAGACAAACCCTAAAGTAATATGGATATATACAATAATATACATATTATGCCTACCCCAAATAATTGCCATAAGAGCAGAGAAATGATGATGATATTTCACTAATAATAAATGTCTTAGAAACACGTAGTGTTAGAAATATAAATGCACTTTGCCCATTTTACAAAATTTTATAAATATCTATATTTTCATTTATTTATAATCTTGCACATATTAAAATATGTCTACAGGGCGGAGCAAGTGGCTCAGGATCGTTCTTTATGGCCGTCTATGGGGGAGGCTTATGTCCAGCAGTGGACAGGTAATGGCTAAAATGATTATGATGAGGATGTGAAATCCTGAATATGTGTAACCTCGCTTACATTAACGGTAATCACTAGCAGGACATTAGTGAGGGATGATAGGTAAGATGAAAAGGTAGGTCAATTAGCCCACCACGTAGAATAACCCAGGAATTCAGCACGATACCTTGGATGGATGGAGGGGAAACCACATAAAGGTCGACCTGACAGAGTATACTACTGGCAATGGGACTGGTAGTCAGCATTACTAACAACCCCTTCACCCCGGAAGTATTATTTGGCAAATGAGTGCCCGGCAATGATTTGCATCAACGATGTAGCTGTGTCTTCCTCATCACTCGACTAACGTACAATAGATAGAACGAGCATACAAGATTGAGAATGTATTAACTCGTGTCTTGGTTTTGAGGATAGCAACTCATTTTGCGTCATCATGAGCGCACTCATTACCCACAATTCCCACATGGGCCTTGACCTATACGAACTACAAGTCATTGCCCGTATTATGTATAGTCTAGTGTATGGCGTTTACCATTGCTTTTCTGTTACTTCTTTATCTCAGAGCTTCAAGCGCGAACATACTGTTGGACAGAATTGCCACACTTGAATTAAAAACTTGGGAATACTGCAACTCCTTGAGAGCAGTTTTCATTGCTATCAGTTCGGCGGTAAATACTGTGTTGGAGCATCACAACTTTATTTACTACTGGCCTGGGATATCTCGGGGTCAAAAAATAACTGCTGTACCACCAACCTCACCAGTTTCCAGCCTACTCCATCTGTGTAGATGCGTAGTCCATGCTGGCGATAACTCTCCTCACAGCTTGCTAAATAGTAACCTATATTTTTTCTAATCCCATATAATACGTGTATACCAAATTTTAACAATAATTGGTTAACTCGTTAAGGCGCTTTAAAGTAACAAACAAACAAGCTCATTTTCATATTTATAATATTAGTATAATTACAGATAATTCCAATGTAATTGTACCAAATACAAAAGTATTAAGAATTTCAAATGTACTAGATGTTGCGGGCACAGACAGTGAATATACTTTGAAGACTGTGTTTTAAGATATTAGTAATTATGATACAGGCTACAAGCGACATAAACAAGTCATAGGTGATATTTAGGGTACGAGTGATAAAACGGGTCCTATCTCACCCGGAGACAGAAGTAACCAGTACAATTTACGAACAGCATGACGATTAGCAACTAAATCTCTTTATAGATTCTATATTGTGTACAATGTTAAATAAAGTTGATAAAATAATTTCGCATTGGAAGTTCATTAGGCAAACAGACGGCGAGTATATGCGACGTGTCCGCGGGATCACGCTCACCCATCGTGTCCTATGACCTTCGTAGACTCAATATTTATTTCATACATAAATCAAAAACCAGATAAGGCATATTTATTATGCTATAACGTGCTTAATATAATTCGTATAGAGCTAATTATCAAAACAGCATTCTGCATTTGTGGTGAGTAGATACCTACTATTTTATTATAAACGTTATTCATTATCTGATCTCATTTATTTTAGTTCAGTAAGTCTTTTAATGAAATTACCTATTTAAATTCTATTGATAAAATATTTAACAAAAATTGGCAATAAATATTAATTTAACTATCCATATTTGTTAGGTTTTTGATATAAAAAAAGGGACCTATGAGATATTTATTGTAATTGAAGTAACAATGACTTCTTTTTTTTAAGTTTTACAATCAATATGTCAAGAAGTTATCATTGAGTATTGCATTGATATAATAAAATAGCCATTTAACTTAAGTAGTTAACGTGATTTAAAATCATAGCAAGCTTTATATTATAATGTCTACGTGTGCAAATAAAAAAAAAATCTTTATTTTTCTTTATTCTTTATAGTACACAAACATAATGTTAAGAACAATTAATTTTAAACTTAATGTCTTATAATTAGTAAATATGAAATTAATTGTAACAGTGTATTGCAATATTTAATAGTTCGTTACGCTAACGCTTCCCTATCTATTAAAATAGTTTATTTTAATAGATAGTAAAGCGTTTCCAGATTTATTACTTTGGGAGGAAACATGAGCAATCCAAAAATTTTAATTATTTTTCATGTTTTTAATCGAATGAAAAATTATCATCAACTTTTTTAAATATAATACACCAACACGAACTATGTATCATGTATATTTGTTATTAGAGTCATCTTATTAACTAGTATCGGTATCGATATAGAAGAGCCTAATTTCTAACTAGGTATAAATTTTTACAAGAAATCATCAAAAAAAGAAAACAAACAAATTGAATTTGTTTATGTTGTTTAGTTATGGCTCCAAGTAAAATTTTCCCAATCACAATAACGATAGTAATTTTTGGGTGTTTTATTTTACATAAGAAACACAACGGCAATAAAATTTACAAACTAATTATTTTACATGAAAATTACAAATTAAATTAAAATTAATTCTTACTGAATATTATAAATGTGAAACTGAGTTTAATTGTGTGTTACCTCTTGCCATTTTAACTATAATAACCAATATGAAATTTGGTATACGTTTATTATATAAGATGGAGCATTATTTTTACTGAACTAGGTATTTTTTACTTTTTACTGGTTTTTTGATTTGAATTATTTTGTTTAATTCCGCTAATATTATTATGTGTGTCACTGCCAACATCCGAAGATTAATCATCATTATTATTATCACAAGAGAGGTTTCACAACCTTCCATGTTATATATTTTCTTGATTTTTTTGTTCGTGGTTCATTCTTGCCTAGTTTCGAGAGAAACTGGATTACGACGCGCTGCTCTTCAACGGAAGCGGGCTCCATGCCGACGGGGTTTCGTTAAGAGGTAACAGAACGCGCACAGATCGGGCGCCGAACGGTTAACACTAGGCTCTGAGGGCCTACCATGAAATGTTTTCCGAAATTTCGGAGCCGAACGAAACATAAATTTGATGTAAAAATTACATAATACATGCCGTTTGAAAATATTAAAATAATGTTACTTTGGACTTTTATGATAGGATGTATGACGAACGAAATGTTAAACTCCATTTATTGATCCGATTTTGGTAAACAAAAACACGAAATAGAGTCCGAAATTTCGGAATTTCATTTCATGGCAGACCCGCTGAACTACGATCTAGATTTGCCTGAAGATGCTTCGTTTAGAAATGAAACACGTACCGCAAAACATACGCAAACAAAGTGGCATTCGAAGATCGATGGCTAATATGGAAGGTTGTTGACCTTCTGGTAGAAATATTAGTGATCAAGCTTCGAGTGTTGGCAGTCATACACACATACTAATAGTAGCGGAATTCAACTAAATAATTCTATTCAAATAACCAGCGATTGAGAATTGGCGAAGTTATCGCGCAACATTTACGTAAACACGTAAAAGGAATAGAGGAGAATGAAGAATACATACCTCTGAGATTGAAAACGTCATTTGGAAATCGATTAAAAAGAAAATAACAACTATTTCAAATTTACTATCAATTAACTAAAATAATTACATATTATACTTAGCTGACGAACAGACGAATCAATACAGTAGCGACACGATATAATATATTTTTTTTATTTCCATATATAAAAATATAATATTTTTCTTGTAAAATAATTACCCAGATAGACTTAAATAATTTCCAGATCTTACTAATATAATAAAATTGTAACTAGACAATATCTATACATAAGAGATACATCAGAAAAAAAAATTATATAAGGGGTCATAATAAAAACAGTAGACTCTAAATAAATAATTAAAAACATTGTTTTCTGTCTGTCTTTATGTATCTTTGTTAAGACTTCACATAATAATTACTGCACCAAATTAAATGCAATATTCACAGTTATGTTCCTGATAGCCTAACTTAAAATCCGGTGAATGGTCTATTTTGATAAAACATCTAAAAGTGTTCTATTTAATTTCCTACTTCTCATATCCACGCGTACAAAGTAACAATCAAAAGACAGTACTGATATATAAATATATAAACAAACAATCCATAATTTTATATACCTTTGTGATAAATAAGTATGACAATAAACTATGCAAAATATAGCGAAGTAAATGAATATGATTAATTACCTACTCGTAATAGTTCACCCTTAGACCTTGTAAATAAGGAGGGAAAAGATTGCTAGTAATTGAGACTAACAGTCCCATTGCTTGCAATGAAGGGTACATTACAGGGTAGACCTCTACACGGTTCCCCCTGGAAACTATCTTAGTTAATTCTTGTGAAACTTGTCACGATGGACATATATGATATACAGGCAAATGTGATAATGCAGGTGGGGTCACCATTCTATTTTCACCCATAAAATATATATAATAATTTAAAAAATGGATGCTTTGCTTGACACCTAAGTAAAGTGCATTACTTTATGCCTACGTTTAATTTGATAAATATGATACTAAAGCATTTGTGATGTCATATCTTAATAAAACAATTCTAAATCGTGCTATAAAAATGTTTAATACGTAAATACTACTAATAAAATTATAAAATCAATCTATATTGTAATTTCTGATAAAATAAAACAATAACCTTGTATACAACCTAGTTATAAGAAGATAGTATTATACATGATTAAACCCGCTGTATTCCCTGTACTCTGATGATGAGATGTGTAGCATCACCACGCATTGCAATACGTACCTACTGATAAATAGATACTAGTTATAGATTACGACCACATAAACTTACTTTACTGCCATGTCGTTTGAGTTATTTAAATAAATCCTTTAATAAATCTTTCCTATGTATAATAAAAGTAAATTTCGGTCACGGTACTTAAAGTGTAGGACACAATTATTTTATCTACAATTTTATCATAACGTGTTATTGTATGACTGATGCGAAAAAAGTTACGTAATATTTAATTAATGGATATGGGGATGAATTTACAGTGTACAGAAACAACACCTTGCTCCTCAGGAATGACAACGCCAGGGGTTGATAACAATGAGGGGTATCTAAGCGAGACAGAACACTCTGTTATATCCATGGTACTGTTCATGTCTATAGACGGTTACCGTTTTCCATCAGGTGGGCCGTCAGCTTATTTGCCATTCTAGTTTCATAAAGAAAAATACCAACTTATGCATAAAAAAATTTATTAAAATTGCTTGACGAGTTTGATATCATAATAGCCAAATACATACATAGCTGCAGTCCCCCAAATATATAATATTATACAGAGTTCAAAAAGGGAAGAAGATTGTCAATCTTACTTATTTTTACGTGTCTGTTACACTATATCTTCACCGATTGTGAACTAATTTTGATAATATGAAAGACAAAAGATGAAAATAAATGGTAACTCATTAATGGGTACAAATATAGATGCAGAAGTCGTCGAATCTAAAGATACCAGAGGGAGACTTTGTACAAATATAGTCCCATTCGTGTTTCAACCGTGAAGCAGTTGTGTTTGCATGACTGTGTTTCGATATGGCTAAACAGATAACAAAAATTTTAAGATATAGGTCCATGGTATATTTATCAGGTGGGCCGTCAGCTTGTTGGCCATTCGAAGTAGTAAAAAAAAAAAAAAAAAAAAAAAAAAAAAAAAAAAAAAAATACAAAATTTTAAGATATAAATTTAAAATAATACAAGATTAAAAAACGGTTAGAATTTTTTTTTATGAGTAAATATTATGATGGTACCTCTGTTAGCGCTATTGATATACGCAGGCGGGGTAGATAACAAGTCCGTTTTAAGGGATAAGGATGGAATGGTAACCTCGCCTGCGCTGTCAGTATAGACTAGTGGGACACCAATGAAGGATAAAAAATAAGGATGACGTCAAGTCAATCAACCCATCGTGACTAATTTACTAGGAATTAACTACGATGGGGACCGCATGGTGATCGACCAAATATGGAACATTGTTGTTAATGGCCCCATTAATCTCCATTGCTAACAATCGTCACTGATAACCGGTTAGTTAGGTAGAATCACTGAATTTGGGCTTGTTATCCGTTATTATTTAGAAACAAAAAATTGGTAGGTACTATAAGCCTCTTATAATATTTGATTTTCTTGTAATATTAGGTTATCATAAAGAATACATTACGATAACCTATCCCGCGACAAATGCTACTTACTATCAAATACGGGAATATCAATGACTTGCTTATTTTATATTTGTCAACCAACTTCAAATGAAGGACATTAATATTACCACTGTTTGTTTTTTTTATGTATATAATTTTGATGTTACACTCGTATTGCTCGAAAAAGTCGTTTAATATATATAATATTAGATAGAAGACTTTTTTAAGAAACAAAATTCTTATCAATTACAAATAAATTCTGTGGACTGTTCATTATTATGATTAGCTTTTTCGCTACTTACATAAATTAATTTAGTGTATATACATTTATTATTATCACAGTAAAATACTGTAATCATATTTTTTACTTATAGATAGATTTTTTTATTTACGTTTACGAGTAAAGCAAATTAAACCCCTTATCAGAGTAAGTTAAATATATTTATACAGGTGAGGTCACATGCGTAGATACTTGAGGATGAATTATGAAGATGTGCCTATAGAACAAACCATACTAATTTTAATGCGTTACTAATAATTTTAAATTCTACCTAGGTACAAAAACAGGTAAAAATGGAAATTAATAATGGCGATTGAATGATGATAATCAATGGTGATCTATTCCCATCAATATACCATGTCAATTTGACGTCCACGCGGTTTATATCCGATTACCTTCAAATGATTTCGTCTCTATTGGCCAACTGATCTAATAATAACAACAACAGAAGCAAAAATAATAATTAAAAAAAATTGTCTGTCTGCTTGTCTTATTTTGGTTTCGGTATCAGCAAAAACTACTGCTCTTACAGTTCTATTCCTGAAAGTCTAAATTAAAAACTGGTGTAGGTATGTTTTATTTTGATACGACATCTACAAGTGGTCTATTTCATAGTTTTCTATTTTTTTCTATATCACTGAGGTGGCAAACAAGCATACGGTCCACCTGATGGTAAGTGGTTACCGAAGCCTATGAACGTCTGCAATACCAGGAGCATTGCACGCGTTGCCGACCCCGAAGCAACCTCTTTATCCCTTTTTTCTTGCGTGTTCTTCTCAACAGATAATAACTTACCGAACCCCGCATTCATGAAAAATTACGATTTAAAAGTACTTACAAATAAGTCGATTTGAATTTAAATATATTCAAAAGCCTTTTGATTCTTTTCTGTTATTCATTTTAATGTTTTTAAATACAATTTTACGTAACTTGCTTAATTATTATTACTGTTCTCCAGTCACACATAGATAATCACCTATTTCTTTTACATGGAAATGTATATAGAACATATAAATAATTATATCTAAGTTTCCACATATGGTATATATATATATATATATATATATATATATATATAATATATATATATATATAAAACGGTATATACAACGTTAAAATTGGGTCTATTGCATGTATCTGTATGTGTTATCATGAATAAATAAACATTATATTACCTATAGATATTACCTGTACTCTTATATTCCGCTTGATATTAAGTAAACCATGACATAAAGAATAGATACTAACTAGATAACTATAACTATACCTACTTCATATTAAGGCCATATCATAATTAACATCTTTGAAACATGAAAACAAAGCGTAATATACATAGTGTTAGATAGAAGTTGAATCTTATATCCACGAGGATAAAAATGTAATTTATTGTTTTGATTTAAAATAAAAATAGGTGTCCGTTAATTCCACAGAAATCAATAGTTATTTTCAAAAATAACGAGAAAATATGCGTGTATGATTGTAATATTACATATATAAATAACATTAAAACAAAGGATGCTCTTAATATTATTCGATGGTGTTTCTGTATATGTATGTTACACTATATCATAACCAATTCTTAACCTACTTAAGTATTACGTAGTAATATAAATAGTATCATTATTTAGCAATAACTTCTACTTATCGTAATGCCATTTTATGTAGTACTTACTAGTATAACCTAGGATAGATTATTTCATTATTTTTATAATATTTAAAATATTTTTTATGCATCTTTAAATGGCCAACAAGTTGACCTAACTAAAAACAGCAGCATAGACAACAGAATATATTTGTTCGCTCATGATATCCCTCATGCGTTTCCATTCCTGAGGACTAAGATGTTATGTGTCTGTACCCTGTAATTTCATTGCCATATTCCAACCTTCAAACCTTGTAAATTATTAATTGTAAATAACTTCAAAAACATGACATGTGTACTCATCCGGACATATTAATCGAGCTCAATTTTAGATGACATTATTTTATAACAATCTTTCTATAGCCTACTTAAATCAGATCCCAACCATGGTGTCGTATTGATTGTTCTCAATGTTACATACTCGTAGGTATGCCCGTCTTTAGCTCAATGGAATATCAGCAGATGGAATATAAAATTGAATATCAAACTGGAATAACTGACACATGCAAAAAATGTATAAAAGAAGAAAGTTTAATATGTAAATTTTATAATTTTATATATATTGTTTATTACACTAAAATATACAGCAATAATAACAAATTAATAACAAAATTAGCAGAAGCGAACTTATCTTAATCCTAATTTTGATTTCCCTTTCATCCCTATAATTTTATAATTTGAAACCACAGGAATACATAAATAATGGTTATAAACACCACACACTAATATACTTTTAGCATTTCGCCTGATCAGTTGGTTGGCATATAATCTTTTTTAATAAAGAGAAACTCGTGTCTTCACCGTTAATCATAACGATGATTATGATCGATGTTTTTTTGGATTTTTTTATGGAAATATATTTTCATAATAAATACTATGAGATCAAATCCACATAGTTTCCATCTAGCCTAGTGTAGCTATTTAATCATTTGATTTCTGTAACATGAGCGTGATACCTTTGTGTCATCTGTGTTCATATATCACTGACATGTTTAAATGTTGCTTTAGTATTAATCACACGATGACGAACAAACAGTCCTTTATCGTTTCATGTAATTATTGTTTAAACGGTGCCTGAAACATATCGCAAACGTATCTCATACAGTTTAATTTATAATATAGATTACCCTATCATTTTATCAATTGATCAGACAGATTCATATACTTATAGTTCCTAGTTGTTTTATCGACGTGCCTCATTCTAGTGATTTGGAGTAATAATTTTCTTTTTAATTTACAGAAATAAAATGGCTAAAAAAGGTATTAAATCAAAAGTGAAAAGGGATGGAGAATTCGTGCCTCCTGACGGGGGATGGGGTTGGATGATAATTTTTGCTGCTGGAATTTCTAATGTAAGTAAACTATTAAAAAGTTACTAATATATGTATACTATAAATGTGAAATTGGGTTTATTTATTTGTTACATCATGGCCTATTTGTGTGTTAAACATCCTTCTATTTAGTATATAGGGATTAAACAGACCTACACATTTATAATAGTAATAAGACGTAAGATATTTACTTATATAATAATAATATTAACCTTCGTTCCAGTAATACTCTCCAACTATCTTTCCACTCTCACCGTACTGGTTTCGCTTCAAACTCTTTTCTCCTACATTCTTCACGACTCTGGAACGCGCTTCCTGATGCCATTAAAAGACTACTGACTAAACTGTCTTTAAAAAAAAACGTTCACGCTCACTTTTTTACTTTATCCGAGCAGTAAGTGCTTTATATTATTCTCAATTTCGTGTATAATATAGTATATGTCATATATATGTAAATATATTTGTTATTTATATATATTTATTTGTTTATACATGTAATTTTAGTATGTATGTATATTAATAATTACTAGTACCGCATTCGAGTATCCTGACACTTCCCTATGGTTGACTGGGAAATTTTAGACTAAATTCTATAGGAATTCTATATGAATATACCTATTCTGGATAAATGGTAATGCATTCATTATATATTGCTGTTTTATTTTACATTTTTTATTTACATTGTAACCAGTGTACTCTGATATTAATGATTTTAATATCACATATTTTATTATATTTTTTCAAGATATTTCCTACAGCATAGGTTTCTTTGAAAAAGGATAATAGGATTTTTAAGTGTCGGTATCATGCATGTCGTACCCCTGGTGCTGTAAGTGTCCATATATAATAATAACCATTTACCATCAAATGGGCTGTAAACTTATTTGCAATCATAATGATAAAAAAATACTGTATATGACGCCAAAAATGTTCATCGGATAGGTCTATAATTTGTTTACCATTTCTAATTATGGGTACTAAGTTACTTATATAAAAAATGTAGAAGATACATTTTGTATTTTCTACACTAATTTATCCGCAAACATGTCAGTTATATATATCATTTTGATTATAGATATTTATACAGATTTACAGATTTTACTCTTTATGAATGAATGAATGAATGAATGAGTATTCTTTATTTACATTATACAATATAGAAAATAAGCAAGGCAATTTACAAACTCAACGATACAATTGTATGAGTACAGTAAGGCGGTCTTATTGCTGAGAGCAATCTTTACAAGACAACCTTAAGGTAATGGACTAATTGTTGTTAATAATGTTACACTGCTTAAAATGGTAAACATGTAAACGGTCCACGTGATAGAATGATACCCCTCCTGGATGTTATTCCTTTGTACTAGTGGTTCCATACTACTATCTCACCCCATAAGCTGAAATGCAGGGATACCATGCGTATATCATATTGTGTTCTGTGATGGACTATTGCCAACAACTTTTCACCAACTAGACAAACAAGTTATTGGTCCTGTTACATAAAAAAATATTGGCTCACAAAAATATAGCAAGTTTAATAACCAATTATATCTTCATATAACGTGAATGAGCTATAAAAAAGGTGTCTGCATTTGAATAGGTATTAAATATTAAAAAAAACAATCGGCGACTAGTCACCACTCACGTGGTTGCCACTGGGTGACTGTTAATGAAACTTGATTAGTTAATAAATTATAAGTCTACAGAAATATAATGGAAAACGAGGCCAATTGCATTAACTGATAATGTTACACTACGAGTATTTAATTATGATAAGATTTGATAAGACTAGTTTTTATAGTTTTTATTTTTATTTTGATGACTTGTGTACTCACATGTTTGAATACATACCATATGGCATGTGCTACTTAGATAATTGTTGTTGTCTGTGTGAGTAGATTATTAAATGACCTTGCTTATATACGAGTATACACATATTAATCTTTTGTTTGATACAATCGGTACCTATATAAGAAGCTGTTGATCGAGTATTCGTTCGACTTTTATTTAAAATATTATTCATAAAGTTATCGTAGCCTGCATATTACTTGCAATCATGCAGGAAAATACTCATCTTGACATGTGTTTTTTTTTTATGTTTTATACATTAATCATTATTTTCAATGCCTTCAAAGAGAAGGAGGTTCTCAATTTGATTTCATTTTTCTTCATGTTTATTACCTCCGTCAATTCTAAACCGATTTGAAAAATATTTTTTTATCTAAAAGGATATACTTTCAAATTGGTCGCATAGAAATTTTATTAAAATCGGTTTAATATTTTAATTCTTAGATCGAAATAAATAGTTTTGCCATAATTAAAGTCGGTTTTTTTTAATTATATGTCTAGAAGTTTAAAAAAAAACATTCAATATCTTATCCAGTTAATGGAAAAAAAACCGCAGCACATTTAAGCGACATGTTTCGGAACCACTAAAATTTCTGAATTTTCTAAATAAATAAGTATACATCTGTGATGCTGAAGAGAAGAGATTGTTTGTAATAAGATCTAACTAGCTAGCTAGCTAGCTAGCTAGCAAAATACCCTATAAGGTGACCTCCATGCGGTCCCTACTAGAAAGCATTATGGTTGATCCCTGATGAATTCATAACAAATGTACAATAAGTCGATTGGCCTATTTCATTTAATTTCATCCTTATTTATAATTACTCAGGCTCACTAACACCTTAGCAGCGGAGCTATCATCCTATTTTCTTCCATTAAAAACACCTCTATAATGCGTACGAAATCATCAATATAAGATAGTTTAGCCAATGTATAAAATGACAATTACTTCCATAGACAAGTACGAAGTACGAAGTAAGAGTACAAAATATTCTTGACTGTGCTGTAATACTATTTAGGTCCATTTTGTTATGTATAAAAGTATAAAATTATTATATGTAGATAAATAAGACACCGGTGTTACTAGAAAATGAATACAGATAAGTTTATTATCTTTATTAAGAGGTATTGTAATAGTTTATTGAATATTTTATCCTGTCTGCGTCTATGTGTTATATAAACATGAAGTTCCACCCAATCATAGTAGTTTCTACGATTTTTACGATAAAAGATTTTGCGTAAAAAAGACTCAAGTGTAAAATTTTAAGTTATTATATCCAGTAGTTCTACGATTATTATTAGTTAGGATTGGAACTTCATGTTTATATAACAAAAATAGCTAGCAGACAGGATAAAATATTCAATAAACTATTACAATACCTTCAAAATTTGTTCCAATCCTAACTAATAATAATCATAGAACTACTGGATATAATAACTTAAAATTATACACTTGAATCTTTTTTTACGCAAAATCTTTTAGTATAAATAAAAGCTAGTATATATTATAGAATATTGATGGGCAAACTTATATATACATATACATATATACATACATACATACATATTAAAAACTCGGACAAACAAGTATACAATAAAATTAACGTATACGAATATTTTTATTGAACGGGGATCGAATCTGCACCTGTCGAAAGGCAGAGCAAACCAATTCGTTATAGAGAAATATTTTGCAACCCTTTTAATTTAATAACATATGACATTTCAGCTGTCGGCCCTACCCATCCTTCAGCAGTTTGGTCTACTCTTCAGGGATAAATTCGAGCGGCTAGGCATCACCAGTTCCGAGACAACTACCATCATCAACATGAACTCCGCGCTGACCTCTTGCGTCGGTGCGTGACGCGCCTCGCATGGTAACTCTCAATACCATACTGGCCCATTCATGTGTAAGGCAGCACAAATTCATGAAAATAAAACTAATTTAATAACCTATTCATTTTATGCTAACTTCGTGATCACAAAAGGATAATGCATAATTTTTTTATCAAAACTTCAGTTACTGTATAGTTGGAAAAGAAAATGAACATCTCTTTGCAATATTTTATTTTTATGTCCTTGTTTGAAGTTAACACGAATTTTAGAATTTAAAAATAATTGACGGTCATATTAGGATAATGTTAAAGCCAAATGGCATTATTGCTTCTAAATTAAACCTTATAAACCTATAAGTTATTCAATAATGCGAGGTAGTTTATATAGACTACCTTAGATTATATAGATATAGTGTCTCCATACAAATGCTTCGAGAAACGCATGTCAACTTTTTCATACAATTTTGCGTGATAAATGGTTATGAGTGTTTCCTTTATAACTTCTATATTTATTTTGTCTTATAAATTCTTCATTTATTTAAAGCACAAAGACTCATTTTATTTATTATATAATTAAATATAGATACGCCAAGATACATTATGTGCGTAAGTATATAGAATATTAATAAAAAAAAATTTTTAGGTAATTTGACAATAAGTTGACAAAAAGTTGACCCGTTTTAAAATTTGATGCTCTATCTGTATAATCTAAGCTTATAACCTAATATTTATGGAACGAACAAAGTTTGATTTTGAAATATTAATTTCATATAAACCAAGCCGTGGGCTACAAAAATTATTTCACTAGTTATTTATCATCTTTATATTATTATGCATCTATAAATTTTTATTAATTTTTTTTTTACAGGTCTAGCTAATGGTCCAATGTTCAAAACATTCAGCTATAGAAAAGTTTCACTAGCAGGAGCAACGATTGTATTTATTTCCCTCATGTTAACTACGTTCTCCTATAATTTTATTACTTATCTCATATCTTTCTCAATATTATATGGTACGTTCAATCAATTTGTAGAGTTATGTATGTAAATGTATTTTAAATCATAATCGACGACACAATTAATTTATTAAAGACTACATTTTCAGGTGCTGGTTATGGTATCAGTAGTTCAGCTAATGCTCTTGCATTAAATACGTATTGGAAAAACAGAAGACGATTAGCAACTAGTCTATCATGGACTACAACAGGTCTTGGCCCTATGTTGTGGCCACATATAATAACAGCATTATTTGCTATATTTGGGGAAACGGGAACAATTCTTATTTTAGGTGGAATATCACTGCATGCAATAGCATGCGCACTTTTATTGCAGCCAGTTGAGTGGCATTGTAGAAAACCTAAGCAAGAAGAAACAAAGTTTCTTAAGTCGAGTCTAGCTCAAGAAAAATTACAACAAAACGATAAAACAGATTTAGATTGTAGAAAAATACAAGAAAGTGGTTATTTTAGTTCAAAAATAAAAAATCTAAGTGCATTCTCAAGTCAATATCTTTATAATGAGGATGATCCAGTTACTCCTGGCTATGAAATAATAGACCCTGGTGTACCAATGATGGTGCGTGCAAATGACGGATATTATAGTCAATCAAGACAATCTAGAAGTAGACATGCTTCAAGGGATGCTTCTACAAAAAATTCTCGTATGAATTCAAAGAAACCATCCATGACAAATCTAGCAGAAAACCGATCACGTAAATCGTCAACATTGTACTTAAATGAATCAAAAAAGAATTCAGCAGTAAATCTCGGAGCTCTTGTACATGAACGTGAGAAGCCGACAAATAAAGTAAAACGAAAGACTTCTATCACATTAAATACACAAATTCCAGAATCAGAAATAGAAGATTGTCCAACATTAAAAGCACCACAAGATTTGAAGGCAGATGAAAAAGTAGTTGTTGAAAATATTGATCCAGGTAAAGCAAAAGATATTGCAGATAGAGCAGAAAAACATTTGGTTACAAATAAAAGTATTAAATCTTTTAAAATGGATGGACAATATGGAGAAAAGTATACGAAAGATAATCATAGCAATATATCATTAAAATTCCAAGATGAACATGATGAAAAAAAGTATTTGAAAGATAATCATAGCAATCAGTCATATCGCACCAGATACAGAAGAAAATCTAATAATTTTAATTATGAAAGTGAAGTTTTAAAGCAAGCTTCTATGAAATTAGAGCAATATTTAAAAGATAATGAAGATAAAAATAATGTAGACAAAATGAAATTCCTTATAAACAGTCGTACTGAGGACGAAGAAGATACCGTTTTTGAGGAAAAAGAAGATAATGAAGAAAAGGAAATGACGTTTTGTGAAAAAATTTACATATTTTTTGACTTGGATCTTTTAAAAGATTTTACATTTATTAATTTAATGTTGGGAATAACGTTAGCAAATTTTAATGAACTAAATTTTTCTATACTAACGCCATTTATTCTTGGTGATTATGGACTCTCAAAACCTGAAGTGGCTCTGTTTATGTCTCTTTTGGCTGGAATCGACCTTTGTGTTAGATTTTGCATACCATTTGTTGCGGGCAAAATAGGATGGGACAATAATTTTTTCTTTCTTTTCGGAGTTATGTCTATGGCTATGGGAAGAGTAGGTAAATATTTTTTATATTTTGAATTTATTATGTCATTAACATATTAGCCTTGGTGACTCTGAGTCCAGAAATGCCTAGTATTATCTAACAAATTATGCGTTGTTGTTTTAATCTAAAAATTTTCAAAAAAAAAAATAAGATGCACCATCATAAATTGACACTAGAAAAATCTAGTAATTATGGTGATAATTTTGTAAAATTTGTTACTTCTTGATTATATTTAATTACTCCTATGATGACAATGATATTACATAGATTGACTAAGTAGTACCTGTACAATTAGCATAAAATGTAACTTGTCTTGTAATCACGTCGATCAAGGATACACTCTAGATATATATATTCAAATCTATCCAAATATTTAAGCATAATCGAGTAGCAAATATCCAACCAGATTTACAGACTTAAATATTTATAATGTTAATATGATAACATTAACCGATGATCTAATCTTTCAGTTCTTGCATACTGTCAGTCCTACAGTGTGGTACTAATTGTAGCAGTTATGATAGGGTTTGGCAAAGGCTTGAGGACAGTGTTTATGGCTCTTGTTATACCTACCCATGTGCCTCTTCACAAGTTGCCAGGGGCGACTGGTATCCAACTGTTGACTGCTGGAATCGTATATCTTTCATTAGGACCAGTTGTAGGTAAGACATTCTACAGAATTTTTATTGTCATTATAAAAACTATATGGCACGCAGAATTTTTCATAAGAATTAGAATGCAAAGGATCCTATGTATTTTAATTATCGTACCAGATTTCAATCAAATCCGCTTATTCAAATCCGCTTAGCTATTTAATCGTAATGTAGTAACAAATATTCAAACATTATTTTAAAGTTACATCAATAATATGAATAGAATTAATAGCTAAGTATTGCAAATAAAATTTATATAAAATCTTTAAATTTTTTAAAGTTTCTCCTAAAATTTCATCAACTTATACAAACTTTTTGTAGTATTTGATTAATTATTTTGTGCATAACTATGATGCAAAAATGACTATATACATATTTTTTCACCAGATTACGTAATTTTTTTTTTTTTATATGATTAAAAAGTCTCTATATAACTGTCATGAGAAAATAATCACATACATTTCTTATTATAAGCCAATTATTTGCATGACTGTGTTTTGTTTGGAAGGTTGGATATGGCAATGAAATTACAGAATACTGAGGCTTTAGTCCTAAGAAATTTTAGTTTACTTTAGTTCTAAGAAATGGCATCACATGAAATGTATCTTAGGTAACGCAGTATACTTTGTTATGTCCATGATACTGTCCATGATATATATGCGACGCTAACCACTTTTCATCAGGAGGGCCATCAGTTTGTTTGCCATTCTAAGTTGTATAAAAAAATATTTTAAACCAACTTCAAAAAAGAGTTGGTGAATGGTATACATGTTTTTATATATCCTGTACTATTTTTATTCTCCTTTTTTCATATCTTTGCACACTGTAAATCATTGTTACTTATTATTTATTTTATCGATATAGTTAACTCCTGCATTTTTTTATACTAATTATATTAACATTGTATACGTAACAGTGTTTTAAATATTTTAATTATATAAATATCTACTTATTGTTTTTAGGTTGGATAAAAGACAACGCATCCACAGCTGTGACATTGCATTGCTTGAATATATTTACGTGGCTGACGGCTTTGTCCTGGGGTTTGGAAAAATACTTAAGAACGAGAAAACAGAAGGCTACTAATCAAGAATTAGTTAAAGCTTAAATAAATTCATTATAAATATAACTGGTACACAGCCTCAGTGACCAGTGCAAAATTAAATCTATCTTCCCGGTCACATCTTGTATTCAGAGCTTTAAAATTGATTTTTGTTTTTAATCTGTATAAAAAAAAATAGAATAAAAATAAAAAACAACACTTTAAATATCTTTGGACCAGATTTTTCGATTCTTCAAATGTTATATTGCATTTATTATTTATTTATTTAAAATGTAGACGAAATCCTTAAATTGAAGGATATAAAGTACATACGTCTCCATTTGAGAATTAGAGATGTCACCTCCCTAAAATCCTTACACTTATTTTTATAAGTAGCTAGCCTTTTTCCAGGTACTGCGTACTTACATGTGGATTTCAGAAATAAGAAAACTAATGAAGTAAACTACTTCTAGAAAACATATCAAGATAAAATGAACACCAGATTCAAAGTTCGACTATTGAAAAAGCGCAATTGTGAAAATTCTATTGGGTTTAATAGTTTTTGCGTGATGTCGATACAAAAGTACAGACACATAAAATTTTTAAAAATTATATTATATTGAGTCCTATTTTCTTTTAAAAATTCCTTATATAAATTTTTCTTAAATATCGTTCAACATCAAGAGTTTATTGACTTTTATAGGAAAAACAAATGTTGTATACACTGTCTCTATCATAAAATCAGTATCAACTCTCATGATTTGATTAAGGTTCTCAACTTAATAATTTTTGTCTAAACTTAGAGAGAAAAATGTCTGTAATGGGATTTATAAAAGGTCAAATAAAAATAGTCCATTGCCAAATATTTTAGAAGTTATTAGTAATGATTTGAAACATGGTTAAGATTAAATATTATCAAATGGCAACCCTGTCGGTCAACTGTCAAACTTGACAAATATAAGTGGTTTAGTTATCAAATATTCGCTCGAAGAGATACATTAACATCTCGAAGTAGTTTGTGCTCGAAGAATCGGACCTAGTGCAATATTTTTTTACTTCAGTGATGTTTGTATTTTAGACTTGTCTTTCATGTATTTTTCGTTTGTTTATTATTACATAATCGGTATTTTATCTACGAGTATTAGAACTTCCAGTCTTATTGGACTGTTAATACCTCGTAATATCTACATATGTAGTGATTTATTAAATGAATACATTTGGATATAATTTTGGTGTATTTTATTGATTACGGTACCTACTGAATAAATAATAATCCACTGTTTATTAATCATATAGTACATTTGAGCAAGGACACTTCCACTGTTTACGTGATCTTAAAATAGTTACACACATTTTTAAGGTTTTGTCAATTTTCAAGTAATCGTAAATTTTGTTTTACATGCGAGAATACTGCAAATCTTCAGGTAAAAATAAGTGTTTATTGTCTCCACATCTAAATTTGTCAATCGATTAATTAATAAGTTAATTACGGTAACTACAACCATTTCATTATAATTCTCATCTATCACCCTTCACTGGTACTCCGCCAGCGTATCCCGTTAGCGCAGGCGGAGTTACCATACCATTTTCACCCATCAACCCATCAAAAAAAAAACATTTCATTATTTAGAATATAAGGGTAAATGCATAGACATATTTTTTTTTACAACTTAGAATGGCAAACAAGCTGACGACCCCCCTGATGGAAAGTGGTAACCGTCGCCTATAGACATGAGCAGTACCATGGACATAACAGAGTATACTGTTTGCCCATGATACCCCCAATGCGTTGCCATTTCTGAGGACTCATATTTTATATTTCTGTACCTTGTAAATTCACGCCATATCCCGCCCTTCAAACCGAAACACAGTCATGCGAAGACAACTGCTTCACGGTAGAAACACGAATGGGACAGAGGTACCCAAGCAATCGACTTTTTTACAAAGTCTCCCTCTGGTGACTTAATGTAATGATTGACAAATGTCAAATTTACTTTTACATATTATATATTTATAAATTTTATATAAAGTTACTTATTATATATTTCTATTATTAAGTAATTTTTTTCTACAAATTTAATAAGTAATAATTAAAATCCTTATTAGATTCTACAAAATTTAAATTTCTAAATGAATTAGATTTTTAAATATGCTTTTTATCAAAATCTAAAAGTACCTAAATAATAAAATTGCAGAATTTTCTGTGCTACTTTTAATTAACAATTTATCAAAACTTATCTTACATTTAATTAACTTTAATATATATTCATGTTCAATAACTTTTTACTTGAAAGTTCTTTCATCCAGCACTATATTAGTTTCTTTTTAATAATTCAGCTCGACATTATAGGGCAAGGCCAATTTGATATGTATAGGGTGCTATAAGCAAAATCAATACACCTACCGCGTGATAGATATTCCTATAAACCAAAAAACAACTAGAAATATTGTTTAAAAAATTGTTATCAATTTTATTTTCTAACTTATCATTTTCTTACAAAAGTTTACAATTCAGAAATTCTGACGAAATCCAAACGAAATAGCAACATAAAACAAAAATCAAGGTAAACCATACGTCATGCAAAATTTACGAGTAATTGTTTGATTAAATTATTATTAACGATAAGAGTAGCAATCACACACTGATACAAGAGATACATAATGATATACCTACTTACAAATATCCGCCTCCTAGTAACTGTGCAAAAACTGTAGATACGAATACACTTGTAGTGTAAATATATGGTGTACTTAATTATTTTTGTAAGAATTCCTCGTACAGTGAATGGGTCCTTGTAATATTTATTAGACAACTTCAAAAAGAAAAGGCTCTCAAAATGCTACTATTAAAGGTTTGATTGCGATGGGACTGCATTTTTTTAACAATTATTTTCTGCCAAAAATGAAATATCAATCTTAACAAAATATTATATAAATAAGATGATAGTACAGTGCCTTATACTTCTTGAGATTTGGGAAGTTTTCCAAACCTTTCCTGAAAATAACTTTTCTTTCGCATTCCGAAAATAATTCTTAAACCGCAAGAGAATATTCTTTTAATAGTAAATAATATTCCACAAATGTTCAAAATATAGCCCACGGATTCTATGTTTCTTTACACCACACCTAGGAGGCAAATCTTTGCTATTCTCTCTATGCAACTGTTGGATTTCCTAGTAATATTTTTATACCAAATTATTTTAATATTTCCGATAGAATAATTAAATATCTACATCTTAAGCATTTTCTCTTATCATCTGCACTTTTATTAAGTACCTGCCCTCCGATATTTTGTGCAGATATTTAATAGTCAAGGATATAAACTCCTTGATATTTAGTTTTAAATAAAAACTTTCATATTTTTTCTTTTTGATATGACAAAGTAACTACTGCTTTTCTTAATACTAAAATTCAGAAATAAAAATAAGTTAATCTTATGCAAAGACTAAGATTAGTACCTTACCCTGCCTAACCCCAAACTTGGAAGGGGGGAAAGGGATTGTTAGTAATGGGGTCTAACTGTCCCATTGCTAGCAATATACCCTATCAGGTCGACCTCCACGTGGTTTCTCCTGGAAACCATCGTGGTTAATTCTAGTGCAATTCATCACAATGGGCTAACTGACCTGCTTTCATCGTCACCTATCATCCCTCACTGGTGCCCCGCCAGCGTATACCGTTAGCTCAGGCTACTATTCCATTATCATCCATTAAAAAAAACCCAAACTTGGTGAATTTATTATCATTTTCAACTACCTATAACGCTTTTTCCGTATTCGAAATAGAATTCATATTATTAAAGATTTTATTTACACCACGTATGTTAACAATTGTATCACAGTTAACTACTATTTAAATAGTGTCGCGTCGCAAAAATATGAAATATGTCGTAATCGTGTGACTCATTTACAGTGTTATATTAGTATGTTCTATTGTGAACCATCAGTTTCATTCATATCGTATTCAAAGAATAACGTGTTAATAGATCTCACCAAAATCGATCGGCTTTACAATAAGGTTGTTTTATTTACAGAAAATTATGAAAACTAAAAGAATTAAATCGAAATTGAAAACTGATGGAGAATTTATCCCACCTGATGGAGGATGGGGTTGGATGATTATTTTTGCCGCTGGTATTTCTAATGTAAGTATACATTAACGTTATTATATTAAATCCATAATGACCCCTCCCTACTTATTATGAAACTACAGGTTATTGAGTACTGGATAAGTTCACCATTTAATCATGTGCCGTTGAATTTTTCATAATATTCATTATGCGTAATATTTATAAGTTTTTCATGACTTTGATAACATGACTTCATCTTCCAGCTATCAACATTACCCATTCTCCAGCAATTTGGTCTGCTATGCAGAGACAAACTCGCTCGTCTCGGAATCTCCAGCTCAGAGACAACGACCATTTTGAACATGAATTTCGCAATGACTTCTTGCGCTGGTTAGTTATACGCCGTTCGTAACGTCTATAACACAACTAAAACTTTATGAAAGAAACAAAACAATTATGAATATAAGAATTTTGTTACTTACTTTTTAACCGACATCAAAAAGATTATATTTTTATGTATCTCTATAGTAGCGCCGATTACAACTTCTAAAATGGCTTGTACCGTAGACCAATAATATGCCTTTTTTATCGTGGGGAAATGCATCATGCAGACCCATATGCCCCGGGGGAGGCGTATGGGTACTGCCGGACTCCTACCGGCTAAAACCACCACGGCATCCCTCGCCGTGCCAAAGTGTTGGGGACCCGGGAGACCAATAATATGCCTATATCAAGTATTGCTAAGAGATTATTAGCTAACAAATACCTACTTAGTATATATGTTACTATTTACAAAAACACTAGTTACATTTAATTACTTATCTACCTATTTTACAAATTAAAATACTTACGTTATGAAAGTCTAACTTTTACTTCTTTTTCTTCAGAATTTAAAAAAGGATCATCTGCTATTGCAAACTAATCTTTTGTAAATATTTAATATATATTGTTTTTATTATATTTTTATATTGTATTTGTAATTAATTTTACAGGTCTGATCAATGGTCCTATGTTTAAAACATTCAGCTATCGACAAGTTTCATTAACAGGGGCAATAATTGTATTTATTTCGCTCATGCTAACTACATTTTCCTACAATTTTATCACTTATCTAGTATTTTTCTCTATACTATATGGTAAGTTTACTGTTAAAATAAAGGTTAGACGTACTCGTATATCGCTATTATGAAAAAATATTTCCCTAAACATATTTTATTTACAGGTTTTGGATATGGCATTAGTAGTTCAGCTAATGCTCTTGCATTAAATACCTACTGGAAAGATCGAAGAAGGTTAGCAACTGGTCTATCTTGGACCATAACTGGTTTGGGTCCTGTGGTGTGGCCACACATAGTAACAACATTATTTGTTGTATTCGGAGAAACAGGAACGGTCCTCATATTAAGTGGAATATCATTGCATGCGATAGCATGTGCACTTTTATTACAGCCAATTGAATGGCATAGTGAAAAACCTAATGCAAAAGAAGCAACAATTTTCAAATTAGATCATGATAATAAATCATTACAAAATGAAAAAACTTATTTAGATGAAAATAAACTAAAAGAAAGTGGTTATGATAGCCCTACGAAAAATAATTTAAGCGCATTTTCAAGTCAATATCTTTATAACGAAAAGCATCCGATTAACGCTGGTATTGAAATAATAGACCCTGAAATACCAATTTCAGTGTGTCCTAGTGACAGTCAATCAATACAATCCAGAAGTAGACTGTCCTCTATAGATGCCTCCGCGAAGTATACTCGTCAAAATTCAAAGAAACATTCAGTAACAAATTTATCACGATGTCGATCTCGTGAATCATCAATATTGAACCTAAAAGAATTAAAAATTAATTCTACTGTAGATCTTGGAGCTTATACTAATGAAAACGATAAGTTTTCAAACTCTATAAAATTAAATATGCAAATTCCAGAATCAGAAAAAGAGGACTTAATAGCTTCCCAAAATTCAAAGATCTATGTAAAAGCAATTGTTGAAAATATCGATTCAAATAAAGTTAAAGATATTGAAAATAGGTCTGCAAAAAGTATTAAATCTCTTATAATGAATGAGCAACATGAACAAAACTATTCACAAGATAGTTATAACAATATAGAAAATGATAGTAATAGACATTTCCAGGAAATTTGTAATAATCAATCATATAATACCAAACACAGAAAAAATTCTAACAATTTTAATTACGATAATGAACTTTTAAAACAAGCTTCAGTAAAATTACAATATTTAAAAGATAATAATTATATTGACAACATTAATTTGCTGTCTAAAAATAACAATACAGAAGATAAAAAAGAGATTGAAGATAAACAAGACATTACTGAAGAAAAGGAATTGACTTTTTCTGAGAAAATTTACATGTATTTCGATTTGGATCTTCTAAAAGATTTTACATATATTAATCTTATGTTGGGAATAACATTATCCAATTTCAATGAACTAAATTTCTCAGTACTAACGCCTTTTATTCTTGGTGACCATGGTTTTTCAAAAACTGAAGTAGCTTATTATATGTCTCTTCTGGCTGGTATTGATATTTCTGTTAGATTTTGCACACCATTTGTGGCTAGTAAAATAGGATGGGATAACAATACTTTCTATCTCATAGGAGTTATATTTATGGCTATGGGGAGAGTAGGTAAATATATTCATCTATTAATTTAATTTCTTAATAACAGCCATGCCAAATTTCTCATTTTTACATTGTAGTATTATATTCTCATATTAATTGTAAGTAATGAAACAAGGAAAATCTAAAAACGATTATTCGTATAACACAATATCGGTACAATTATAAAACAAAAATCATTTTCTAAGTTAAATTGACCTTCCCGGTCAATTTTGAACTCTAAACTTGATTTACGCAGAGCAACTACTACGACTACCGCTACGAAGGTTTTCATTTTTAAGTGGGTACTTTCGTTATTAAAAATACTCGTATCATAATATATAATTTTAAAATGATTGCCACTTGCTTTGCATCTAGGAAAGAATGTAACGCTGTCGTCCGGTAAGTCATGTCGGAGGTCAGAAACTTAACATCAAAGGGCGCCTTACACGAGTAAAAGTAGGTACCTACCTAGTAATAGTATTATTAGGGTGGTTGTCACCAAACAAAATTCGAAAAGAAATACTAGATAGCGATGGAATCAATACTCGTGGATTTTGATAATTATTATAATTAAAGACAATTTGAAGTAACATTTCTTAATTTTCGAATAGTTTTTATAAATATATATGAATATCAAGTGACATAATATGTGATCTTTTCTTGATTGAATCGTAACCCACACAATCGCAATATTTCTTGCAAGTATATATTTTTTTATAATGTTGTACAATACAAGAGAATAAAGACACAAATTATATTAAATTGTTACTATATCTGTAAAAAATCAATAACCACTCGACAATATAGAAATTTTGCCACATATTATTTTTAATTACAAAATAATTAACAAAAACTACAAGTCTCAATTCAAGCGCCATCCAGTATTCCCTTTCCATTTATGTTTTGTGACGAACCACCTAAACTTATTTTTATATTTCCGGTCGTCTTTACATCATAAAATTTTAAGTAAGTACCATAAAATGGGATTGAGTTGGTTTAAAAATAAAAAGGTCTACCAACTTAAGAACCGATTACATTTTGAATAAACCTACACTTTATTCAGATTAAGCTGGACCGCAGATACTATCTTTAATTTCTGGATAAGGCTGTTCAAATTTAAGAACTAGAATATAGAAAACAATTGGTACTGACTATTTCCAATGATTTTTTAATATAAAACCGGTTAGGTGCAAGTGAGTGAATAAGTGAGTGCGTTCATCACTCGCCGAAGATTCCCTGCAAATCATATAAATACGCCTAATACTTATTGTTATAGATACTGCAATTCAGAATTTCTTATTTCAAGCCATAATTGTGGTTAAAAAATGTACCACAAAACTGAGTTTGTTCTTGTAGGATTGTATATTATTATTAGGTACATTTTTAAAGTACCTAATAATAATATATATATTAACCTACCTAACTTGAATACGTAATATTAACAAGTTGACGAATACATTTATAAAATTCAAATTACTAACATCATAAGGCGTAATAAGTTTAGTCTTAAAAATTAAGCAGTTTCTACAGGATAATGTGATCAGGAATAGAAATTACTAGTCTTCTTTAAAATGAAAGTGACAATCTTATGGCCTGCCTGTTATTCGACGGTGACCTCATGTGTCCATCTCCAAAGGACCAGGGGATTTAAAACAGCAACTTAAATACAATGATTAAATTTATATGCTAATAGATATAGTTTCATAGGGTGATTTAGACCGCTATTAAAGGATGCTACGTAAGAGTGAAATAGAATTCAACAACGTCAACAAGAATTAACTACTGTGACTTTTAGGAGGAACCGCGTGAAAGTCAATTTAACAGAGTACGAGTATATTGCTAGCAATGGAGCCGCCAATATCCGTAAATGAAATACTTCCGCTCCCAACCTTCTTAGTAGATTTATATGCAATTACAATTAATATATCTTAGTATACTTATAATCAACTACTTAATCTAACTTAAAATAATCCACCAGTATCGGTAGAAAAATAAGGTCTGACACTTTATCTAAAATTCCAATTTACAATACAAAATAATAGTCAGGAAGTTTAAGAATTATTAATATTAATTATAGCGAATATTAGTTATAACTTATAACTAACATTAACTATTATTTTACAGTAATTATAATGCAAGCTTATTAAAAGAAATATATTTGTAATTGTGTTTAACCTATTTTCTGATCGAAAGCAAAAAAACTTTGCTCCTTAGTGGGCCTTATCTAAAATATACCAGCTATTGATTTTAGATCAGTGATCCATCATATCAATGCAGTGATCTTTCCTGTCTCCATTTCTTTTCAATACCCAAGTATATAGTGATACTCACTTATAAGTAATACTGTATATCATCTATTGCGTGTTTATAATTCAACTTTCTGGCTTCTCATCTAATAGACATGGTAATTGTACCAGATAAACATATCTAACTATAGAGATGATTTAATTTTAGTGGTAGGCTTACATATGTAGGTAGGCACTATTTACAAAAACTGTAAAATATATTTCTACAATATTATAATTATGTATTTCTAAGCCTATTGTTATGTTTATTGCTGGAGTATATTCTACTAAGTCAACCTCCACCTTGATGCGGCCTAGAAACTTCTTAATTGCTAATGAATTCGTCAGGGTAGGCCAACTAACCTGCTTTCTTTCTATCATCCCCCACTGGTGCCCGTCAGCGTAGTGGAGGCACAGTTACCATTCCATTTTAATCTCATTAAAAAAACACTGAAACAAACATGAACATTAAATATCACGTATCAAAATATTATTAAAATATGAAAATTATAAGGCTATAATCAATGTGTAATTTAAAAATTTCGAATCATTTTAATTTTGAACCTGCCATTTGATATTAGCTAATTTTATTTTCATTCCATAATTTGGAACACTATACCTATGTGTTAAAATAATAAAACAGATATAAAAAAAATACAATAAATAAAACAAACGACCCTAAATAAATCAAAAGATGCAAACTTAAGAATAAAGCATTAAAATAATAATAACACATGCATTTAATACATACATATCTGTCACACATGTCACATGTTTTGTTCCCCTAATATCCTCCTATAATATAATATCATAGGAGGATATTAAGTACGTAAAGGACCGATGGTCGATTCATTATATTTATACTTTGTCCATGTAAGGAGAGTGTGATTACAGTGTTATATGTTACAATATGACAATACTGGCAAATCTCCCCTTATGGGAAAGGCTTATATTTAGCAGAGAACAGTTTACGACTAAAATGATGATGATGTTACAATGGGATCGATTTTGAAGTGCCATTTCTTTAAACCTATTTATAACATTAAATTTTCAGTTTGATATCATAGCGAAATCTTTCTTATGAAAATCAATGTGAACTTATCTTCTAATATAATTAAATTAAAATTTTTATAATTTTAGTTCATTACGATTATATAAAAATAGTAATTTCACGAAATTATTAAATTAAAACATTAGGTTAAGATTTAGAAAATTGCATCTCAGAATCGGCCTCAATGTACACAGTATAAAAATTTGTGTTTACGATGTATAATAAGACTCTACAGATACAGAATTAATACAAAAATCATCAGTCATTAAAAAAATTAAAGGCATTGAAAGTATGAAATTAATATCATTTAATGTTATACTTTTCAGTTTTAGCCCACTTTGAATCCTACAACGCGATACTCCTCGTAGCAGTTATTGTAGGCTTTGGCAAAGGTATGAGAACAGTGTTCATGGCCTTGGTTTTACCTACTCATGTACCCCTTCACAAGTTGCCAGGAGCGACCGGCCTTCAGCTATTGACTGCTGGAATAGTCTACCTTACATTAGGACCGGTTGTAGGTAGGTACTAAAATTTAGTTCATACAAAGTTTTACATACTCATAAGATTTTTTAAACCCTTTCTTTATGAAAGTGTTTAAAAAATTACTTAAGCAGAAAAGAGAACAATTATCAGTCCTAGTGGGTAATTTCTGGTGAATTCTACATGATGAGTCAACTGACCTGTCTTCAACCTCACCTGTCATCCCTAACTGGTAACACGACAGCGTAGGCGCCGTTTAAATCCATTTCATATATGCATATAATTAATGTGTACTTTAATTTTATCAGGTTGGATCAAAGACAACGCATCCACAGCTGTGACGTTGCATTGTCTTAATATATTCACATGGTTGACCGTCTTGTCATGGACTCTAGAGAAATACTACAGATCAAGGAAACAAAGTGCTGATACAACAACTGGATCTACTTGACTTTACTAATTTATCATAACTTAAAATTTCTTAATGCATCTTATATTTTTATAAAAAAGAGTATTTTTTATTATATACATATATATCATCTGCAGCTGCTAATATTATCATATAATATTATATATTATACATATATAAGCTATTTCTAACAGAACATTACGTGTCAATGTGTTTAAACCGATAGGTTCCTATCTTATATAACACTGATCTGAATTTATCTATAGATTTATCTTTATGTACTCGTAATTGGCAGAACCTATTAATATACGGTTCATTGAATTATAACGGTACGAATATATCATGTAACAGATATAGTATTGGTAATATAAGTGAGCTATAAATAGCTCTTTGGAATAGAGAAAAAGAACTTTATTTTTTTATATATATAAAATTAAGCAATAAATTAAAATTTTATTATTATATCAATATATTGATGATTTATATTTCTCATAAAAAAATACTAACTAAAAACATTGCTTAATAACCCAAAATAATATTTATAAATTTGTGAACCTAACGGACATTTTTTTCTGTTTACAGTAAAATATGTACCTTTTATACTATTATGTTTAAACCGCACGTGATAGCTTTTATAAATTTTATTTATAATTTAAGTATTCAATCACGTAATGTTATTTAATATATTTGTACTTTGTTCCACTATATTTATTAAAATGTATTTATTATTTATATATACAACGAGTTTTGTAACGTCGTTCTCTGTACTTATTTATCAATCAACGTTTAAAATTTCAGTATTATTAGATTGTTATTAATGTGATTGTTGTTCTCAAATTATTATTGTTCTTTAATTTACACACCAGAAATAGTAAAAGTCGGCAATTGCAAAAAATGTAATTATCATACCAAACATTATGCGTAGATATCTTATTCCAAACCAATTAATTATTGTTCCATACATCCATAGCATTAGATAACTGATACATTCTTTATATAAATCTCCGACCAATATATTTTTGTACTTGTTATAGCTGTATATTTGTTAAAATGACGGTAGATGTAAAATTTTAAACACCAAAATATTTGCAAGCAAAGATTTTCTTGTTCAGGTTATTGCATTTTGCCATTCTAAACTATTGTGCCTTTGCCGTTCCTACTTCACTTATGAAAAGACTGAGGCGCCTTTACTTACATTATTTTTTTAAGTAGATAGATTTACCAAAATCATAGAACTAATTTAATTTGACAAGAAAATACTAGTGTCAATATTAATAATAATACAACTTTATTAACAAATACAGGGTTCTCAATAAGAACGATCCATTCATTTGTTACTTAATTTTTTCGTTCATTCATGTACTTGTAATTTATTTGTCATATTGTCTCACTATATATTCTCTAAAGTCAACGAACGAACATAAATTGATTTATTTTTAAAATTCTATATTATATCTTTAATCCTGTTAAAATATAATAAATATTGGTTCAGAATATTTGTAATTACACATAAAAAACGATACAGGGAAAATTTAAATCTAAGCAGATAGACAGAATAAATAAAAATAGGTTAAAATATCATTAACAACAATTTTGTATAATGCAAAGGTTTATATTGCAACTAGAAGTGTTTTAAGAAAATATACTTTTTATTAAAATAGGTTCTGAAATAAATTTGTAGTTTCTTACATGTTTTCGCAATTTACAACGATTAGTAAATATAAAAATTGCCGATAAATATAATACGAAAAATAAAATTATTTTAATTTATAAGATTGTCATAAAAATTTTAAGTTTATGAATGTAGAATAATAGTATTTTTTAATAAATAAAAAAATATTATTATAATTGTCCTTTATTTCTAATATTGAACGGAATTACTTTCGATTAAACTAATGTAATATACGTTACCCAATTGACCGGAACGGTTAATCAAGGATCCCTATTAAATTAGGAGTCAGTAAGAGGGAACCCCACCTCTGTGTCAACCGCTGTTTGTCATATAGTCAGAAATTGTTTTTTTTAAATAGTAGTTTAAAGACATATTTTTACATACCAGCAGTAAAATAAGGATATATATTTGAACCACAAATAGTGAGTGTAATAAATAATAAAATAAAAGTGCTCGTGTAATGCAGAGAATATTATAATTAATAATATTACATCTGCTTAAGAAGTCCACTCGAATGTGTTTTTATAAAGAAACAAAATTCGATCAAGAACTGTTGTTTCTAGTAAAAGAGTAAGTAACTTTATTAACAAGAGCCTAGTCTTATTTTATTTATTGATTAAATACCGTAATATTTATATAATTGTGAAAACGCCTGACGTATAAAGAGCAGCTCGCATCGTTTTTGCGACACTTCACTCGTTCATCAGAAACAGGCCATTTGAAACAAAATTACGATTCGATTTAGGTAGAAGCACCATTCTAAAATTAAAATTTTAATTCGATATTTCAATAATGTGATTATTTAAACGACCAGTATAAATTATTTTTTTAGTAGAACTGCATCCAAACTGAATAAGGTACATTTAATTCTCTATGGTATACCCGTAGCGCAGACGGGGGGTTTTTAATGGATGGTAGATAATGGAATTGTAACCCCGCTTCCGTTAACGGTATATGCTGGCAAGGCATCAGTGGAAGATGATATGTGAGAATGAAAAAGCATGACAGTTAAGCCATCGTCATGAATACACTTGGAATTCAACACGATAGTTTCCAGAGAGGACCACTTGGAGGTCGACCTGGGAGGATATATTGTTAGCAATGGGACTGGCACTCTACATTACTAACAATCTCTACACCCCCCCCCCCCCCCCAGACGAGGTTACTGTTCCATTATCCTACATATAAAAATATACTTTTATCTTTTTCTGATACTCCGCCAGGTTAAACCGATAGTACATGCAGCATTAGTATTTCATTACCATTTACAAAAAATCTATTGGCCGAGTCATTGCCTATTAGAGGAGGTATTTAGCCTTCCACTTATATATGAATTATGATTATAATAGTGTAATGCCATAGAAACTGTGACAACAGAGTCAGATAACAGTTGACAGTGATCCAGAAATTTCATAATCGAATCTCAATTTAGCCTGCTAAGGCTATGAATTTAAAAAATCACCTTTCATTCGTTTAAAAATTTTAGTCACTAACTTCGTGCTTCTGAGGATATTCTTAACACCAAGAAACGCCACTTAAATAGGAAAAGTAATGAAAACTCTATTCTTTCTCTCGAAGAAAAGTAATAAAATTATTATCGAAGAAAAGTAATAAAATATTAATACTACTATTATAATATTAATATACTATATTAACTACTAAAGTCTATACCGTAAAATGACCTTTACGATCACTTTCTCAGTGCCTCTACATTCTAACAGATAAGAACCAATTATACTGGTTCTATCTATATAGAATATTGCACAATATTCCCCATAGAAACATTATTGTTACTTAATTAATGTATTACTAATATTGTCATGTTTCTGTATCAATATTATCAAGTAAATAATACGTTGATCCGATAATATCAATAAAATACGATCGTTGTTTCCGATACGTTATAATACGCTGCGTGACTGCTTTATCGCTGATAATTCACTCCGTAATTTATAATTATTAATTTATTATACCAACTGAATACCTAACGCTTGATATTTTGTGTTGAGTGAACCGCAACCTAATTTGTTATCATTAACCTGACCCGTCTTTATTCGACTTTAATATGTATACATACACATATATAAATATTTTTACCACAACAAGTACATTTTTTCTATATTTCCAGTCATAACATTTTTATATTCAACAATTTCTACACACCTTAAGGAATCATATCAACATCATTAACATCCTTTTAAAAAAAGTTTTCTGCCACTAAAACTTAATATTATTCCATTAGAAACATAATTTAAATAATAAAAAAAAACTATTAAATTTCCCAACTTATTCGATAGCTAAACATGTCGCGCGTCAGCATAGTTTCAAAATTAGTTATACTTTTTGCTTCTATGGGAAAATGTTTGATTTTACTAGTAAAATACTCTCATATACGATAAACGCATACGCGTGAATTTCAAAAGTAAAAAACCAATGAAATAAATCAATTATAGATAGTATATCAAGATAAAAAATATACAAAATATTTAGTAGAACTCCAGAAAAACAACTGAAAACCGCATCTAATTTGGTACCATAGTTTTTGAGTATTGCCATAACAAACATACAATACAAACAGACAGAAAAAATAATTCAAAAAAATTATTGTTCTGGACTTAATTCATCTAATACACCTCATATAATTTTTCTTAAATATCTTCCATGTAAGCAAATATCTAAGTAAGCAAATATCGTCTATTTACAATTTTATTATATTACATAATAACATATTTTTACTTATTACTTAATTACCTAATAGAGGATTACTATTAATTACAAAATGTAACTAGGTAAAATACATATAACATTTGCCGTAAACATTATATCCTATCGCGAAACTATGATAGATATGTCATTCGTATGTCATTGACTCTTATTTAGTGCAATAAATTATTTGTATAGCTGGTACAAGATGCAGAAAAAAATGTTATCTTTTTATTGTAAATTTTTCCTCAAATTACAGCGGCAGGTACTTACTGAACGAGTAAATAATACGTCGAACAAACTTAGTTTCTGACACTATCTAAATAGCCTGATTATACTTTTTAATGGATGATAATGCAATGGTAGCCCCGCGTGCGCTAACGTTATACACTGGCGGGACATCAGTGAAGGATGATAGTTAAGCAAGAAGCAGGTCAATTGACCTATAGTAACTAATTCAGCAAGGGGGGAAAGGGATTGTAAGTAATGGAGACTGAGAATCCCATTACTAGCAATATACCCAACCAGGTCGACCTCTTCGCGGTTCTCCCTGGAAACTATCATGGTTAATTCCTGATGAATTCATCATGATGGGCTAACTGGCCTGTTTTCATTCTCATCTATCACCCTTCACTGGTGCTCCGCCAGCGTATCACATTAGCACAGGCGGGGTTACCACAGCATTTTCACCCATCAAAAAAAAACTATTTCAGCAATAAATAAATCCCAATAGATTCCAGGGCAACCGCGTGAAAGTCGACCGGATAGGGTATATAGTTAGCAATGCGACTGTTAATTCCCATTACTACTAATCCCTTCTCTCCCAACCTGATGATATTAACCATATTTGTAGTATCAAAGCTTTTTTACTGATCAAAATGGGATTACGTCCCTCCCGCACTATTGTATTATACTGTCGGGGTATCATACTCATGGATAAATAGATAAGGTTGAAATTTATTACGTCCCATCGTGACATCATCGATAGTGACCAGGACAGCGTACAACGCGGTTTCAGAGATGTTTTCTCCCACGAATACTCAGGTTATGGAATGAGCTCCCTGCCGAGGTTTTCCCAAGAGACTACAGCATGAGATTCTTCAAAAGGGAGGTAAAAGGTTTCTTCATGGTCGGCAACGCGCGCGTAATACCTCTGGTATTGCAGGCATTCATAGGCTACGGTAACCGCTTACTATCAGGTGGGCCGTATGCTTGTTTGCCACCTAAGTGGTATAAAAAAAACTAGCGATTCCTTGGAGGACCGCGTGAAGGTCAAGTTAAAGGGGTATCTTTTTTCAACAATACTTACTTAATATTATAAATGCGAAAGTGAGTTTCTTATTTGTTACCTCATAATATCTTAACCAATCACTATGAAATTTGGTATGCGCATACCTACTACATGGAATGAAGATGAACATAGACTACTGTTTATCCCGATCAGTAAAATATTCTGATGATACTGGACGAGGTCTTGGGGAAAAGCTAGTATTAATATAAAATAGGTGATATCATGAACAATTCCCACTAAAGTTATGCTAAGAAAGTTTTACCTATCATATCATTATATCAGCCGTTAAGTATCCAGTGCCGAACATAGGACTCCTGCTAGTGGATGGGTTTTGCCGGGTTGGCAAATGTAGTTTTTTTTTTTTTAATGGATGATAATGGATTAATCCCACCCGCGCTATCAGTATACACTGGCGGGCACCGGTGAAAGATAACAGGTGAGGATGAAACAGGTCAGTTAGCCCATCGTGATGAATTCAACAAGAATTGTTCACGATGGTTCCCAGGGGGAACCACGTGGAGGTCGACCTAATAGAGCATATTGCTAGCAACGAGGCTGTCAAACTCCATTGCTAACGATCTCTTTCCCTCCGGCAAATGTAGTTAGGTTTTGGTGATGTTTTAAAAGGGACGCTGTTACCCATCCCTCGACCATTAGGTTCCCTTAGTCGCCTCTTATAATGGAAAAGAATGGAGTAACCCATTCTATGCCGGGACCACACGGCGGAGTTATACCTAGATAGATATTTATTTTTCAAAGCCAGACTGCAATGTGGTCACACATTTTTGCTAAGGTCAGTAGACGTCTAACACCAACCATGAAGTGAAAATATAAAATTTTCACATACATTGTGTTTTACCTGAATAAAGAATTTTGAATTTCCAGAACTGACTCCATGCATAAGGCGAATTATTAAAATACTTATAAAAAGAAATGTGTGAAAATGTAGGCCTCTGGCGGACTGATCTTTTGTCTTACTCCATAACCTCGGGTGTAGATAATTAATACTATTCCCCATTTACGAATAAAAATTCTTCTCGTTTTAAATTCCGTTAAAAAACTCAAATTTAAAATAATTGTCTGACACACAAACATTCAGATTCATTCCGTTCCAAATTAAATAGTTCTTTACTGACCTTATTGCTTCAAACCACATGTTAAATAAACATACTAATGTGTAAATACTCTAAACTTGATAACGGAGTACATTTATAAAAGTCAAACCGATAAGGTGTCTGTGTAAGTTCTATTTGTCACTCATTTATTACTTAATGAGCGTAGAGTATTAACGCTTTGTTCTATTTGAACTTACAGGTAAATACTGTGACAAAAATCCAGTACTGTGATAAGTAGTTAACAATTTTGAAAATGATGAAATGCAATAATTGTACAATTCTAATTTTAAAGATGTGATGGACCAAAACAATCAATATGTCGAAGAAAGTGAACAAAATTCCACCAGATGGAGGTTACGGGTGGGTTGTGACATTTGCATATGCTCTTAACAATGTAAGTAACAACTTTAGAATTATATTAATATTTATTTAATTGATTTTAGATATTTATAATAACATAAGCTCTAAAAATATTTTAATTTACCAATTGAATTAAGATTCTGTATAGACAAAGCCTAGTTGCTTCCATATATTGTGTTTACATTTGATTAAAATCAGTGGTTTATTCATTCGAATAAGAGATCAAGTTATATTTCATTTCTTGCCTGTTCTTGCTATTTAACTTAGAAACAAACTAACGGCCAGCCTGATGAAAAGTAGTATGTAAATAACCATCGCTTATAGACATACTCCATACCATGAACACCACAGAAAACATAGATTTTAGGTTTAAATAACTTAAATAATCAACTAAAGCTAATGTATTATTGTGGATCCAAGCAATAGTTAATACGAGTAAACCCTATTATACTATACTATATTAATATACTTTACTATATAATATACTGTAATATATAATATACTGTAATCTATACAATATACTATATTATAGTACATTGAGACACATTTTGCCTATCAGAAAAGTATTACTTAAATAATGTATACTGTGATTATTTTTAACT
Source organism: Galleria mellonella (assembly GCF_026898425.1). NCBI lineage: Eukaryota > Metazoa > Arthropoda > Insecta > Lepidoptera > Pyralidae > Galleria > Galleria mellonella. Next base: position 297,218 of record NW_026442172.1, on the reverse strand, counting down.
TTATCTTTCTTTATTTATACGTACACGCATGTTATTACGATTTTGATTACAATAACTATACCTAAGTATTTAAAAGAATTGAAAGGAATTGTATAAGAAGTAGATTTGACTATACTCGTAATATAATTGATAATTAAAAGGATTTATGTTAATTTACCTATTCAATATGTATTCATAGATTACCAAATTCAAAACAGGAAATACAAAACAGGTAGCATTGTCATGTAAATTATTCTTTATAGTTACTGACAATTGAACATACAATATTTCTTCCTCTATCTTTAAATATATAATTGTAGCTCTTGTTTTTTTTTTTATTGAAGACGTGTTCCTAAATATATATCTATTCGTCATAAACAACATATATTTGTAAGTTTAAAAATATTATTGTTTTTACGATTTTGAGACAAATATGTGTGCTAAATAATAATAAACAGTATAGCAGCATTTAAAAAGTGGTACCATTTGGTCCTGTAAGATTAATCAGTTCCTTTGTACCATTTCTACATATTCTTGTTTCATGCAGTGCAATGAACTTGTTGCATGCTCATAGCTCGAAGGTTGAGTAACCAATTACGGGAAATAACACTAATAATAATAGATACACATAATTATCAATCTCATAAATTAAGACAATAATATATTTAGATATATCTGGAAATCCAAAAATGTGCCGCATACTTATCAGATATTTCAAATTCTTTTACATTATTTTAGGTTGTGGTACTCCCACTTATTGCTGGATTCGCGTTAGTATTTCAAGAGGCTTTTGCTGAAACGAATTTGACAGCTACTCAAGGATCTCTAGTCATAATTCTCAACCATGGAATGGGAATGTTACTTTCATTTTTCGCCGGCCCCGTGTTACAACGCTTCGGGTACAGAAAAGTTGCAGTCACTGGAGCCCTTTTTATATCGGCCGGATTAATGTTGACCTCAGTCTCATCTAGTTTCTGGCTATTCATATTATCCTACAGTATTATTAATTGTAAGTAATGGGCATTAAGAAAATATTTTTTATTGTCGTACTTTTTTTTTACATATTTCTGGTCATTTGACCTCAATGGCGCCGTGATGAGCACGTTGCTTTGCGTAAATGAGGTCACAGATTTGATTCCCGGTCAGGCAAATTTAGATATTTGTTATCTGGTTTCTCATACCATAGGATATACTAGCTTAAGGACTAGACAATTGGTGTAATAGTGTTATAATTATTGTCATTATTTTTATTTTCTTTTCAGCTATGGGTATTGCTGCAGTAATGGCGGCTTTCTCTTTAGCAATTAATTCATTTTTCAAAGAAAAAAGAGGAAGGGCTATTGGAGCAGGCATGTCAATTACTGGCTTGGGAAGTATATTTATGCCATTGTTGATGAGCACCCTCATTTACGCATATGGCTGGAGGTATGCTGTACTTATACTTAGTGCCATTTGTTTGCACTCATTAGTAGGAGCATGTTTACTTAGACCAGCGAAATGGTATCTAAAGGATCCACCAGCACCTGAAGAAGAGATGGTGCCATTGAACAAAGAAATATGCATAGAACTAGTCAACGATAGCATTACAACGTCCTCAAAACAAACTGGTAAGTACATTTGTTTTAAATTACTATCTAACTATCTAACGCATAATGTATTTCTTTGTATTTATTTATGTAAATGCGTATAATATTTTTATTATTATTACATCAGCCATTACCTGTCTACTGCTATAAAGAAGTTTTGCCAGTAGGTTTCTCGCTTAGCAGGTAGGTTGGCAACCGCAGTTAGACTTTGGTGATGTTTTAAGAGAGATACTGCTGCCCATCCCTCGACCATTAAGTGCCTCTTACGACATCTACGGAAAAGAAAAAGCCCATTCTATGTTAAGATCATACGGCACACGGCATATAATATTACAGTGTATTTTTTTAAAGTTTTACATTTTATCATTTATTAATTAAAAATAATATTAATTGATTACCTCCTTATATTTATCACATTGTCACATTGTTTTCAAAGTCAACACCCGTTAGATGACCTATGATCCATTAGAGTAGCTTACTTAAAAACAATTTCTTTTTGAATTTAATGATATATATTTCTGTTTTCCAGGTAATAATACGTTATTACCTCAGTTAGAAGAATCATCATCTCCGTCTATAGAAAATGGTTTGCCGCAACCTAAAAGTTTATCAATGAGGTCTTTGAAAAGCAGTACAAGTCTGGAATCGAGAAATGCTATATCACATCCAGATATAAGCAAAAATTCTCCTGAACCACCATTATCTGATTCACGATACAAATGGTGGGAATCTCAAGAAATAAATTTAGGCAGTTCTATAAATATTTTTAATGAAACGAAACCTGATAAACAAACAAATGAATATAATCTTAGAACAACAGAAGAAGTAGAAGAACCGAAAACATTCTTTAAAAAATTTGTTCAATTCTTTGATTTAACGTTATTAAGTGATCCAGTATTTGTAAACATTTTGATTGGTCTCTCTGTGGCTGGATGCGTAGAAACCAATTTTTCTCTATTACTGCCAATAATTCTTAAGGATTTGTTACAATTTAACACAGGAGAAATTGCCCAGATTATGGCGGTCATCGGTTTTTCTGACACCTTGTTTCGTTTCGTATCTCCATTCATTGGAGAATGGTGTAATAAACCACCAAGGGTCATGTATATTGTCGGTTTACTACTTATCATCTTCGTTAGAACGAGTAAGTAGGTATATATTTATTTCTTTAATAATTTAAGCCTTCATCTTTCTTTTGTTTGTCCTAATTCTCACATGTATGAAAAAGAACACTTTTAGAATAATAAAAAAAGATCTCATTTACTTGAACTTGGAACAGTACTATTATATTTACTTACATAAACGTTTCTATGTAGAAAAATATATCATAACGCTATTTGCTCATCTGACATATATATCATGCACGCCATCACTGAACGCAACATGAATCGGGATAAAAGTAGCTTATGTCCTTTTCCATCTCATATAACACGTGTATACCACTTTTTTTTTGTGACTGATTAAAAAGTTAAAGTTAAAGTGCTAAAAGGTAACAAACAAACAAATTCACTTTCACATTTATAATATTAGTAATAATATACGTATATTTCAGTCATCAACAATAGATAGATAGATAATAATATATTATTATTCTTTGTTACGATTTGACTTACTTTGAAATAATTTCAGTCATCATAGATAAAACTAATTAAGTCTACATACCTATTTTGAATAAAATTTCGTATAATTACAAAATATCCATATTGACTAGGTCTCTGAGTAATCAGTCGTAACTTTCAACCGTATATTTATACCAGTTTTTACTTATTACATATCTGACTACTTATCTATACATTTAAGATTACCTAATAACTACAGCAAGACCATTATTATTGATAACTGCAGTGTTACTTAAATATTAATGTCATTAGATACTTGATACATTGCGTAATGCAACATTTGATTTAGTATCTATAACGCATTCTAATATTTGCACTTAAAAAGATACCATTAACATTAGAGTAATTAGGTACTTACTTATTAGTACGTACTTACGTATTACGTATTAGTATTTATTTCCTGAAATGCCTGTATTTATTATAAATTATATGGACGACGTTGGTCCAGAAAAAGGTATTTAAACTCAATAGATTATTTCAATAACAAGTTTATTTAAAAGATTTATATGCTTAATGTGTATATTTTTTTATATTTCCAGTAATGCTGTTCACAACATCCTTTGTCGGCATGTTGTTTGTGGCTTTAGGCATGGGCATCACCAAAGGTCTTCGAACAGTTTACATGAACATTGTGATACCAAGCTACGTGCCCATTGAGCGACTAGCTTTCGCCTCCGGTATACAGATGTTCGTCAATGGAATAATCATCATCCTCCTTGGATCTATTCTAGGTAATTCCCGTTGCTCCTAATTATCTAAAATATCGATTCGTATTTCTCAGTGAAGCTAATAACTATACACTGTGTCAACAATATCCGCCTCAAATTTCCCGCTCATTCTTCTTCCTTTTATTGTAAATCCTTTACTGACCAGGCAGTTCGCCTGTAGATCTCACTATCTCCTACCTACTACCTCTCTCTTTAGTACTATTTTCTTGTGTTCTCTCTTCATTTCTCCATCATTCTCTCCTGTTATATGTATACTATGTAATATGTATGTTTATGTAACCTACCCTTTGTTTTGTTTTCTCGATGTTCTCTACCCAAAGGTTGTCTGGAAGATATTGCTTAGCGATAAAACTGCCTTTTGTATCACTTCTCATTAATATTTACTGTATTTATTATTTTTTTACTTGGTGCAATAAAGTGTAAAGTAAATAAAAAAGTCACTTCATGATTGATAAATCCAAAAAAATCCAATTGATGTGTGAAGGCAAAGTCAGAACAAGCAAGTGAATTCTTAAATATTTTACGAGTGCATTTTACGAACTTTCTTAGAGTATCATCGACTACTAATATTCATGAACAAATATGTTCGTTGCTTTTCCATTAAATATTAAATGCACAACATTAAATAATATGGTTATAATATAATATATTTTTCTTATCGTTTTCTTTGTGTATTCTTTTTATAGAATCTATTTTAACGTAAAATAATTTTCTTTTCAGGTAAAGTGCGAGAGATGTCGGGATCCTATCAAATACCGATAGTAGTACTAAATCTTATCACATTAATTACAGTATTTCTTTGGATAACAGAATTTCTTTATTTTCGAATGAAAAATAATAGCTCTGAATAATCAGCAATGAGCTTTTGAACATCTTTAGAATTTGAGATATGTTCACATGTGTAGCTATTATTTTTTATTTGAAAATCGAAATTATTAATGTTATATTAATTCGTAAACTGGTTTGTCCTCTTTGTTGTTATTCTTTTTAATGTATGTTTTATAATTATACATGTCTATTATGTACAAATATGTAATAGTATGTACAAATTATAAGCCAAAGAAAGAAGACTGTACTACCTGTTTTATTCTTGGATTTGTATACCTTACCCATTCTGTATTTACTACATGATAAATTAAAATATAATTTATCATGTAGTAATGTCAGCTTAACTGACAGATAATATTCTACCTTATTTTCTTTTATCTGCTGTTCTAATTTATCATAATTAGAATTATATATATAGTAACAATATTTATACATATTTTAGTAGTAAATGTACCGCCTACTTAATTTTCTGCTTACCTCGTGGTTGACTGGTAGAGAACGCCATTAGGTGTTAAGTCTACCCTATGTACACTTACTTATATAATTGTGCATAAAAGTTTAATTGTGAATTAAAATACGTAAACAAATAATTTTTATTTCTCCGTTTTATCTATTAAAGTTTTATTACATACCTATTAAACAGATAAAAATATCCAATTTGTAAATATGTTTGTTTCAATCGATTTCCTCGAATTTATATATTTTGGGTGATAGGTTACATTAATTAAGTTAAATCTAGATACCTACAAATTAAAGAAATAAATAAAATATGTTTCATTAATATTTCATTTCATTTACTTACAATAATAATATTTACAGGTAAACTAAATTTAAAAAATATTATTCAAATAGAAAAATATAGAAGTTTTGGTCAACGACTCTACATAAGTACACTGTATTTAATACAATAAATACTGTGTATCTATGTTTAATATCTTTATGGCAATATAATATACTTGAAGATATGTAATTCTGTATTAAAAATCTACAGAGTTATATAATAATTACAATAGCTCTTTAAAACTTACATAGAAGAAATTTCATTCAAAAAGATGATTGACCGTCGTATTCTAGTGAAGAATGATACATAATTTCTGGATATCATTAAGCCCTCTTCACATCTGTAAGTTTTGCTCGCGTAAGAATTTTAATGTATTGTAATTAAGATAAATTTATTAATAAACTGCAGTCAAGCTATCGATCAATTAATTGTCTTACAATATATACGTTCATAATACACTTACATGAATAAAACACACAGATGAAAAGGCGTGTTCATAAATAAAATTTATATGTGTATTTATATCCTAAATTTACACGCATCTATAAATTTTATTCGTAAACCCGCTTCTTAATAATGTTTTTCTATAAAATAAAATGCAATTTTTATTATACGGTATACAAACTTTTTGCCTAATAATAATACTTTAATACTCGTAGTTTTATATACCGTATTTTTTCCTAATTCATACAATATACATTAAAGTCAGTTCATGCCATATAATAGCTCTACATTTCATACGTAGGTATATCTAACTATCTATTAGCATTTTGAAATTCATAGATACAAAACCCATACCTATTGTTATATGCTTCAATAGTGTACACTTTATTTACATGTAATACCACTACAAAAAGTCTATAAGTGTAACCTATTTTAAACATTTTTATTTATGATATATTAGTAAAGTTGGTCCCTTGACAATTTATTACATAAATTTTAAATTGATATAGAAATATTATTAAAAATATGAAAATCATATTTAATAATTATTTAGTAATTAAAAAAATGCGTATATTGCAAGCTAATAAGAGGACTGGCCGTAGCTTGGCGTAGAAGCTGCGGTTCAAATCTTAATTTTATACTTTAAATTTGATACGATTTTCATGTAATAAATAATATTTCTAACCTATTGGTTTTCCATCATCAGGCACAGGTCTCTCTCTGTCATGATGTCCAGGCGGCTTGAACCCTACCTACCTTTGTAGGGTTTTATTACTAGTATTTATCTCCAATATATAACTACATTTACAAGAAGGGTGGTGTGTGACAATAATTATGTTATGAAAAAAATTTAACAATCAACATTCATCCAAACATCTATTTGGCTCTTACTTCTCAAATTTTAAGAGTACATTTTAGTTTTTTTATTAGTGTTCGCCATGACTGAAAAATCATTCGGTTATAATTAACACAAAATTATTTGGTCTTTTACAATATAAAAATTCTTGAAAATTTTGAATAAGATATGTAATATGCATGTAAGTTACATTTTGTTCTACTTTATTAACATGGCAATAGCAATGGAAGAGGATTATACAAAAATATGATAAAATCTATGGTAATTTAGATACTCTCCTTAATTTGGGAAACTATCGACTTACACGTGTTACTGTAGTTTATATTTCATTATAGTCACTTTAATATAACTACTTTATTTTCACCTCAGTTCACTATCACTTTCCATTAATATTTGTCTACTTTCATTTACTAACTAAATTCACTATAGAGTTTTCACATAATTTCTTTGTATTATAATGCATCACTATGAGGTCCGACAGTCGTAGCATCGATTGTATCCTGAAACATAAAATTAATTGTTAGTATAGGTATTTTTTTTTTATTTAGACGTATAAATATCACATATTTTGTAAAAATTGACAGAAAACATATAACTACATAATAAATTCTAATTAGGGCTATAGAATATAAAATAAGCTTCATTTTAACTTTAATGATGAGCAGAATGATGATGATGATGATGAGACTGCATGGCATTAAAGACACACCAGTCCACCACAAAGAGAGACCATAGTATCGATTAATGTTTAACCATTGTATCAAAAGCTTCCATACCCTTAACAAAAACTTGCGTTTACAAATACATTGACTGAACTCTAATACTTGTATTTATACCTTACTTTATATATATATATATATATATATATATATATATATATATATATATATATATATATATATATATATATATATAATGTACATATTTTATTTACAGTTCTTTAAAGTGCTTAAAATTTGATGTTCTTATTATTTTAAATTGATTATCTCTTTTAAAGTAAAGAGTCAATAATGTTAAAGAGTCTTTAGATTGGAATATTTTATATTGTATGTAATATTAGATACTTACCTATGGAATAAATTGGCCGATTTTAATACTAAATACACTTATTTCTTAATTAATTTTCCAACATAAAATAAACTGCTAAAATTTTATTCATTTTATACCCATTATATATAATTTACATTGAAATTATACACAAAACCACTAAAGGAGACAATAATGTCTTCAAGAACATAACGTGTATTGATTTTCTATTGGAATTATATAGTCAGACAGTATATGGTATTCTGCCACGTTTATGGCATTATTTATAAGACAATAAACATTAATATAAATAGGAACAATACCTATACTATCTCATTAAATACAAAATTTTACTCGAGTGATACGGCTGTTCCATAGGTAACCACCTTAAATATTACATTGAATAACCTTAATATTTTTTTATTATAAAAGAAAATTAGTTAATGTCAATAAACCTCTTCCTCGTTAGTGTAATGGTTCTGTTGAAAACCTTCTTGTAACAATGTGCTGTTGCTATGTCTTCGATTTTCCAAATCATTTACTGAAAAAGATAAAATAAGGTCATTTTAATGAATTCAATAAACATTTTATTTAATTAATATCATGAGCATAACTGTAACTCACTACTTTGGTACCAGCTTTTTGAAAATCCGTATAATGAATCCGATTTAACAGGATCGCCAAATGATGGTCGAGCAGAAAATCTTGGTGATTTAAAGGGCAGATTGTCTGATCCAGATGGCTTGTTGTCAATATTTGTCTTATGAGATTCAAAAGATTCCGCGTTTAACCATCCTTTAGATATATTGTACGCTTCTAACCACGGCTTTGATGTAACAACATACACTTTTTCTTTAGTTAATGGGGATATAGACGTCTGAATTTTTTCCCAAGGAGCGGGAGTAGTGGTAGTACTTCGAAAAGTCGAAGCTGCTGTGTATATATGGAGTTTTTTAATTTCATCAATTTCTTGATTTTTACCAATACTTTGTTTACTTTTAGTTCTTTCAATAGTATTATACTGCTTTCTAGACTTACTAGATGAATTGTTTTTCTTTTCAGTTACTGAATGTTGAATACTACTGGAACCTTCATGATCATAAAATTCATAATTAAAATTATTTGTCGCTGTAACATAATTAGTAGGAACAGTAGTTGTAAAAAAGTCATCGGGAATCTGTTTGGCATATTTTTCAGCACCACGAGAACGTTGTGGTGTTTTATAACGCTTAGAATATTCTTGTTCCGTCCAATCATCTATCGTGTTTTGCAATTTAATTATATCAAAAGGTGGTTCTCTAACATCATACAAATCATTTAGTATTGCTGCTGTATTTAGTTGATGGGAATCATTATTTTCAGTAACTGTCAATGTTGGATCTTCTGTAGTTGTACTTATACTATTATAATTTTCTGTCAAGGTACTAATATAAGGATTCTCTGTATTAGTTGGAATTTTCCTAGGCTGGTACTCATCCTCGTCTTTCGACTCCCATTCATGAGAAATATATTCGAAATTTCCATTATTTTTACTCCCACCTTTATTAGTAGTATATGGAACTATTATCTGAACAATTTTGGGTTTACTTATATTTTCTTGAACACTCTGACTATAGTCAGCTCTACTTTCCTCCCAACCAGTTGCAAAAGTAGATTGTGGAATTGGTGTTGTTTGAACATCATCATATATCTCATAATCATTGCCACTCACTGGGGTTGAAACAACAACTCCAAAATTTTCATAATCTTTATGTGGCGCACTTGGTTTAAGATACAGTAAAGGTGAGTCAATATTCTGTAAATTACTTTCTGTTCTATATTTATCAACATCTTCATCTTTTACTCCTCTTAAATCTGCAAAATCAGGTTTGTGGTTATAAGGTACAAAACGATGTTTTAAATCTGTCGGTACCCCAGTATCATATAAATCGTTTCCTCCATCAACACCCGTACTTTCAAAACTTGAATCAGGAATAGACTTGGTTGCTGATACATGATCTTCAGATGCTTGAGATGAAATATCCCGATTCCCATCAACGATATAACTATTTGGTATATTTCTATAACCTTTCGTCAAATTAAAATTCTTACTTGCATCAATATCAATTACTGGAGATTGAGTTATGGAGGCAGGATAATCAATAGAATGAGTGAACTCCACAATAGGAATACTTGGAGATATGTCAACATTATGAGATGTTTGCTGCATAGAATTTACTCCATGTACAATATTTGGCGAATAATTAGGAGATGTTGGTTTAAAAGGTCTTGCATTAAAAATAGGAGGTAAAGGCGATACGCTAAGATTGGGCAAAGCTACCGGTTGTAAGGTATGAATATTTCTTCCTCTATTCAAACTAAATGGAGCAGGATTTGCCAGAGCTAATGAAGTATTTGGGATAGGAAATTTGGTAGCGTCATTTGGTAAAACTTCTGTCTTCACTTTGGTAGATTCAGCAGCTGTAGCTGATACAGAATATGGTACATTTAGTGCATGAGTATTAGTAATTATTTCTCCATAAGAATTTTTAAAGCCAGCTGGATGTGTTACTTTTGGTAATGGTAAATTTTCAGGTTCAGTATTTCTTAAAATCTCTACATCACCAAATTGTGGCAATTCTCGGTTAAGTAATTCAGGCTCGTAAAGTGGAGTAACAGATTTATGTGATTTATCGGTTTGATTCGGAATTTCAAATGTTGTGGACGGTGCAAATGTTGAAGTTGGAGTACCATAAGTCGAACTCCGAACATTATTTGATACGCTATAAGAATTAGGTATGTCTTGTGACGAACTAGGAAAGTTGTATGAAGAATCATGTTGATTATATGTTGTGCTAGGTATCCCAAATGGGGAACTTGATATGGAATAAGATGAACTTGGTAACGCTGAATATGTAGAACTTAATGGACTTTGAGATGGATTTGAGATGGTATGCGTAGGACTAGGTGGTCCATATGTTGAACTAACAACTTTATTAGCATTGCTATTGTGAATATGAGAAGTACTTGGTGGGCCATAGATAGCATGGGGTATGGGTGGAGGCGATGGTGGAAATTTATTTTCTATATTTTGGAAGGGTTGCGGTAAATTAGGTACATTAGCATAAGCTGTGGGACTCGGTGGACCATAAGTTGGATTAGAATTCTGGTATAAATTTTTAGCTCCTATATTGTATCTAATAACCGGTATCCATGGCACTAAATTACAAGGATTACAATCTTTCTTTATAGGAGTTATATTATTGGTAAATACTTGAGATTTTGTATCATGATTCGTCTGCTGTGTGGAGAAAAGCCATCCCGAAACTTTCTGGAATAATGAAGGAGAAGGGGATGTAGTAAATGGTTGAGGAGGTGGTACAAAATTGAAATTATATTGCTTATAAAAGGGTGCTGGAAATTTAAATTCATTGGAAAGAGAAACTGGTGGAGGAGGTGGAGGTGGCAGATACTGATATCCTAAATTTTGACGTTGCGATCTTCCTGGTCCTCCATGGAATGGTACTGGTGGCAATATCGGCGGAGGTGGTGGAGGCTTCAGAAGTTCGCCAAATTGCGAAGCACTATTTTTACCAACATTACCATACCCATTAGTTGCGTCGCATTTACACCTTGTTACTAAGGCGATTAATAAAGGGAATATCTGTAACAAAAATATTAACATCGTTAATATCTAAACTTTTTAAATTTAGTTAATATACCTAATGAACTTAACATAATTTTACAATTACTTAGAAATTATAGTGAAAAACGCGGTGTGACATATCCATAGTATTGTAGATGTTTCCCACGAGCTATCGTACTCTGTACATTTCTCTTTTCTCATAGTATTCGCTAGTAGCGATTGGAAGAAGTTACTTTGTGAAATTAATTGTTCTAGTTCGATTCATGTCAATGACGCGTAATCTATTTGCAAATAATTTTTAGATTTTAGGTAATTTTTATGGAGTATGTCTATTCTATAGTTTATATATAGTCGTGTTGGTACCGGCATAGAATTGGCCACCCCTTCCTTTCTCATAGGTCGTAAGAAGCAACTAAGGGACCTTATAGTGAAGGAATGGGCAGCAGCGTCCCTCTTAAAACATCTCCATATGCCAACCAATGGTCGCCAACCCGCCTGCCAAGCGTAGCAACTAGTGGCAAAACACCACTTATGGGGGAGACTATGATCAACAATGGACAGTTCACGGCTAATACAACAATGTCTGCATTAACAAAGTTACAAAAATTATAGATTCAATAATAAATTGGTATCTAATATCCGTTTTGATAAAATAGAAATTTATTAGCGATAATTATGCATGTTAATAAACATTTTCACTCGCTTGAATAGTTCTACTGTACGTATTACATCATAAAGCCTATAATTTATACACAATGTATTATTACTTATATAACGTACCTATACATTTCTTAATTTTCACGATAGACAAACAACAGTAAGAGTTTCAAGTATTTAGGTATCTATTGAAAGTTCGAGCACGAACAAGTGCATGATTTGGCTCCAATGTTTCTCAAAATTAGTAATGTTCAATTCATAGCTCGTATGACGCTCGAGTTTCGAAACTCGAGAATACGCGCCCACTACACGTCCAGTCGTATCATTTAAATAAATACGTGCATGAAAGTGAAATTGGCATTTATATATTACTGTTAAATCATTTCCATCACATTATTGGTGAAGGACGTTCGTAATTGTTTGGTTTAAAAATAAAATCTACGCTCCTCATTAATGAAATTTAAATAATCAATTTAAATCACAAAATATTGCTGGAACCATGAACTTATTGTCTTATGAATTCATTCAGGATATTGTTTATTTATGAACCAAGATTACAAAATACATATAGCAGTTTACTCCAAAATAAGGAATATCGTAACACGATTCATATATATAACACATAGAATAAATTTAAATAATATTATAAAGGGAAAAGAATTTTTTAATGTAATAACTACCGGTTTAACTTATATGTAATTCGATCGAAAAAGTTTTTTTTTTTATAATGAATAAACTGAAAAATATGTAACCTGTTTTAAAAATTCTAATATGTATTTTATAAAAATAAAAAAAAAAACAGATATTTATCCACCCGTGCAAAATCGGAGCAAATCTCTAGTAACAAGTAAGATTAATAACTGTCAATTATTCAATGAAGACATTTAAGTGTAACCTACTTTTGTACCAATTTTTATCAGCTTGAACCTAATTCGAATATTTAAACCTAATCATTTAGGAATAAATATCCGGTCTGTATAATTATAAAACTATACTAACAAATCCAAAGCGAATTGAGCATTTTTATTATACTGTGTTACATTATACATTAATTCTGTAACGCATAATAAAACTATAATGATAAAATAAATAAGAAATACGTGGGCCCTAATGTAATCATTGACCAAAGGTCAGCGAAGATCATCAGCCTTGTCGTTCGCACGGCACACTCTAAGAACTTTTACTTAATTGCCACGCAAAACGCAATGCTTTCTTCCTATGACATAAGGTTGATGCTATTTTATTCTCACAGCCGAAACAGGCGAAAGTGAAAACTGGATGAGGTGCTACACATTTACTTTGCAATAAACCATTAAATGCAAATGAGATGGTGAGATGCCTAATCGATCTGTCGGAGCTTTTTTTTACTAAAGTGCAGAAGGCTTATGTTTTCGTCAATAGAATTGACTCCAGAATTCGAAATTGATTCTAAGTCGCCGTTCTCTAAACCTATCTCTATAATTAATATTATAATTTGATAGTTTTATAAAAATATTATTTATTAATTATTATTAATATTTATGGACTATCTTAAACTAAGTGTATAATGATATTGCTTTATTTCTATTATTAATTTAGATCATATTTATCTTTAAAAAAAATTACTGTGATATAACTTTTAAATTTTAAATTCAGAAACAGGTTTCGAAACAGCAATTCATAATCGAATCCAATGTATTTTTATTTCGTAATTACATACTTTTTTATTACTAGCTAAGTATGCCCGCAACTTCATATAAATAACCGGATTATAAAGTACCCTTCTCCACCACATATGCGTGTATGCCAAATTTCATACTGACTCGTTTGACACCATGAGGATAAATAAACTAACTTTTAAATTTACATATCAATAAGAATTTTATTATTTAGAGGTCACATAGAAAAACAAATGTTAATATATTCATATATCACACATATATCGCTATCATACACTGACAGAAGATAATTTGAAAAATCTTTTTGCTTCTTCTACTGAAAGCTAAAAAAATAAGAAATAGTATGTCCCCGTGGGTCTCCCTACATAAAAGAAAATGACAGCGAGAATATAATCATCGAAAAGTACTTTTGAAATGGATTAAAAAGTAAAAAATATTGTTTAATGTATTATTAGAAATCGACTATTGTTATAAATCACGAAAAACAAAGTATAGACTGTCAAAACATGATTGACTTGTCAAAGTTATCCCAAATGCTAGTAAGTAGATAGATACGTGACTTCAATCAAACATTGGGCAGTCGTGATCTACCACACAAAAGTGTACTTTTTTAAGTAGGTACCTAGTTATTCCATTATGTACAGATTCTTTACCTCCTTTTGTTATATAATACTTAAATTATTTCTTTTAATACACATTTTAAAGTTCACTTTCACAAAATATACAAATAATAAACAGTTGACAAACTAAGCTTTCAACATATTCTTGTTTTTAACTTAGATCTTGAGGAAAACAACTGTGAAAACCGCATCCATTTTAGTGCAGTTGTTCTTGTATAAAGACGGAAAAAAGATATAAACAAAGTTTCTAAAAAAAATTATTTGGCATCTATTAGACTTATTAAGAACTTTCTTGTTAATTTTTCCTAAATTTCTTTAACGTACATAATATCAACTAGTCACATTTTACTTTATTAGTATTTATATATACTATATTGATATTTATATATTATTGATACGCTTGAATGACTAGTGAATGTATTTAAAGTACGATACAAACATGTCTACTAAAATCAATTAACCAATCAATGTTGCACGAGTTATACAGCCCGCCTGTAGACTTACTTAACGCAATCGAATTGAGATCAAATTGAATTCACATCGAAAGACGTCAAATAATATAAAGTAAGGCACCGTCGATTTTTGACGTTTCTTAGACGTAACTACAATATTATCCCAAACAACATTATACAGTATTGGGCAAACATACAGTAACAAGACAAGACATCCTTTTAATTTATCCATTTTCATCAAATATACATATAGCAAATAAAAGAAATACATATATATGTACTCATTTATATTAAAATTCAATCTGTCTATATTTGTAAATAATATTGCAAAAAGGTAGTTATTTAAAGCTTCTCAGAATAAATAAGGCTAGACAAGAAAGGTATAGAATATCAGCTTACACCATGGACCTGTAGATAACCAGTCTGCAGGGCAAAGGTCAATACCGTACGATACCTAATACTACTATATAAATTATATTCACTTACTATCTACTTGCACACAACACAGATGTAATAAATTTCTAATTTCTTTAACGTATTTATTTTAAAAAATCATATGAATTTTTTCGTCTATGTTCAATGGAGAAAGTTTCTTTATTATTACTGAACATCCGAAGTCATTTAAAAATATATTTAAGCAAGAAGATTGCAAAGCCACTTTTTATGAGTTTTAATTTACTGTCTAACGGTAAGTAGCTATATTTATCGCAACGCCATTAACTAATAAAAAACTTCAAAGCTACTAAATTTCACAAAATAAACTAAATTTCTAATTACTAGTAATGACAATGCCTATCATCGTATCAGCCGTTATCTGTCCACTATTGAACATAGGCCTCTCCTATATGAGGGAGGATCTGCCAGTAATTGCCACGCTTAGTAGACGAGTTTAACAATCTACATATACTAATTCATTATTTACATATTCTGATGGACATAGAAAAAATATTTTTAAATAATCTAAAGAAGTAATCCATTTTGATTTCCGTTACTTTCCATTGCTCATCTTATACACTACAATCAAATACAAAAAATATTTCTGCTAAATAGTAGCAATTATTTATTATATTTAAGTGTGATGGTACAGATTCAATCACTGACTCTAAAGTGAGTTGTTGTTTGAGTATAAGAAATACAACATTAAATATCAAAATAAGAATTATCATCCGTATCTTATTAGAGAAACAAATAATCAATCATCATAAACTTTCATCGCATATCTTCGTAATATGTCACGATTCATCCTTCAAACAAGGAAGCAATTTATAAAACAAACAGTTATGTGACAGTTCCATTATCGCTCTATTGACAACTAAACAGACAAAAGTCAACAATAGCGAATCTTTAGTCCAAATGTTTGGAACAAATGGGGTGGGAAAGACAGGAGAAAGCAATGCTCGTGACTAGGCGACTATAACACGCCAAGAGTCATGTCACACCTCTTCAATCACTAATCAATCTCAAAAGATAAGAGACATACAAACCGTGTCCACTGCGCCAAAATGTAACAAAACAAATAACCAACATATAATTACGTATTAGTCAATATGCAAACTAAACAATTAGATCACTGTTCCAACTTATAAAAACAGGTTAGAGTCGATTTCTAATATAAAAAAAATATGGTCACAGTAGACGTGTTTTCATTATGTAATAAGTATTCAGTACTATATTCTATTTATTTCCTATACTTAGATACACTTATTAAATACAGTGTAACATCACGTAACTGTATTATAGTTCTATTAGTCTTTTTATTGACATACTTAGCAACTAGCGTAATTATTTTGTTATGTACTTACTACTATCTAAATTTATTGGTTACAGAATTAATACAACTTTCATTATTTTTCTATCTGGGTATAAATTTAACAATAAACATTAGTAGATAGTAGTAGCCGTGTAGGGCCCGACATAAAATAGATCCTCTCTTCCTTTCCCGTGGATGTCGTAAAAGCCGACTAAGGAAGCTTATGGTGAAGGGATAGGCAGCAGCGTCCGTCTTAAAACGTCACTAAAGGCCTAACTGCGGTTGCCAACCCGCCCGGCAAGCGTGACAACTACTGGCAAACCTCCCTTTTGTAGGAGGCTATGTTCACCAGTGGACAATTAACGCCTGACACAACAACATATAACATTAATAGGTAGAGACAGAAAGATAAACCTTTTTAACTTTAGGTCATACACTTTATAGAAAATGCTCCATAGCTATTACTAATACAGATTTACATAAATAAATCACGTCGGTACATGGTAAATTTTTTTTCATATAAGCACAACATGTGGCCTCGCCTTGAGCAAACACAGAGACTATATGGTACATGAATACGATCAGCCGAATAAAGAATGTTCTACTCTCAACGATTGACCATATTATGCCGGCTCACTAAGTGCTTTTTCACTCTCTACGTTTGAAGCATCTGGGGTAAGATAAAGGAAACACACCACAGAAAAACTATTTCAAAATATTACTGTACAGTAAATTCGCTGCACTGCACTGTAAGTACACAAACGTATACACAGAAGACAATGTATTTCTGTATTATCATTTGGAAAGAAGGGATACCTGTCCCTGAATGGTCATTTTCTGCACTCGCTTCTAAATACTGATATATAAATTATAAGTCGTGCTAAAATATATTCACCGTGTGTCCCGGGACAGAATGGGCCATTACTTCCTTTCTTGTGGGTGTAATCTATGAGAGGCGACTAATCTTAATGGACGAAAGATAGGCAGTAGTGTCCCTCTTTAAACATCACCAAAGCCTAACTGCGATTGCCAACCTGCCTGCCAAGCGTAGCAACTACTAGCGAAACCTCCCAGTAGGGTGAGACCTATACTCAGCAGTGGACAGTTATCGGCCAATATGATGATGAGGATGATGATTAAAATATATGAAACAACTGATAGATAAAGTTTTATTTTTAAATTAGAGTCTATCCATCTATGACTATTCAAAAACTTATGTGTATAACCTAGTTACTGGAATAGGCTTTATTTAGTATTATGTTTTGTAGTTTAAATAATAACGATTTATTAGATTACAACACATTGTACAAAATTCGTTATATCTATTTTTATTATAATTCTCAAAAGAGAAATTTTAAGTTATGTATTTCCTGTCAACAACAAAATTTAATTTTTATTCATAGCTAATACTCTTACCTCATACGAGTACTTTGTTTATGCTATTAGATACCGCCATATATAAAATAAAAAGATCTTCGGGCTATTTATTACTTTGCAGAAGAGAGGCAGGGGGGGGGCTCTTAAAAAGTTACACATATACCCTCAGACATGTTTTTGCGCAGAGCTTCCAGCTCAGCTCCTGATCCTTAGGTGGGCACTAGATAGTTCAAAAGTGGGCATAGCTACCTCCTTCAAAGAAACCTACGTCTCTGTTCGTAAGTCACGTCAACTTCGTCAACTACTTCTATGTGATTAGAACTTATTGCCTTATTTAACAGGATAAAAGTAAATCATGTCTGTCTCTATTCCAAACATTAAATGTATGCCAAATTTTATAACAACTGGTTAAGCCCACGGTATCTTCGCGGTTGTGTCGTTAAAGCGCCAAAAGATAACAAACAAAGAAACTCACTTTCTCATTTAAATTTATTCATTCTAGTCTTAACTAATAATCTTATATTAAATGTGATGAAAATGAATTAATAATAATACAAATTTTCTTAATATAACTATTAAATTACAAAAAAACATGGAGGCCTTAAAAATTTTGATAAACATGTTTTTTTTTTGATGGGTGAAAATGGAATGGTAACCCCGCCCGTGCTAACGGGATACGCCGGCGGAGCACCAGTGAAGGGTGATGAGAATGAAAACAGGCCAGTTAGCCCATCATGATGAATTCATCAGAAATTAACCATGATAGTTTCCAGGGGGAACCGCGAGGAGGTCGACCTGGTTGAGTATATTGCTAGCAATGGGATTCTCAGTCTCCATTACTAACAATCCCTTTCCCCCGTAATAAACATGGTTTGACATAAAATTTTGACTACGATATCTACACATAGAAGATATTTAAAAAAAAACGTATGTAGATTGACGAAGAACCTTAATGAAAACAATAGAAGCTGAAACAATAATTATTAGAATTTTTGTTCTGTTATTCTAGTATCACCATCAGTTGAATTCCCGAAAATCTAACCTAAATCTAGTAATACCCCATTTCATTCGTTTTTTTCTTTTGTGTAATATAAAATAAAAAATTTTTCCAAAATTTACATATTTTATATGAGCTAGTCTTAAATAAAAGTATAAACATAATTATATCAATTTAACATATAAATTTATATGTTAAATTGATATACAATGGCACTTTCTAAAACAGTATTTCTTTGAAGTACCTACACACCTACTCGCTGTTTACACAGATGAGCAAATATACATGTCCAATAATTAAATTCATAATTTTTACGTCCTTTTTTACACAGGGATAAAGTTGTTACTTTCTCTTTTTGGCATTACATAGTTTTCATTTAGATACTTATATATACGTTATACTTTTAGCAAACAATGAATGAACTTGATAAGTTTCCAGTAAATTTGACATTCTAGA
The DNA here is from genome assembly GCF_026898425.1 of Galleria mellonella. Lineage (NCBI taxonomy): Eukaryota > Metazoa > Arthropoda > Insecta > Lepidoptera > Pyralidae > Galleria > Galleria mellonella. The sequence continues at coordinate 277,779 of NW_026442172.1, read as the reverse complement.
TACAAACTATTACTAACATATTTTGAATCTTTATCATGGTATTTGAGCTAATTTTTAGTACATATATATATAGTTATCATATAACGGAATCTCAAAAAAATTTAAACCTGCATATAAAACGTAACTACCGACTACTTAAAACATTTTAAATGTCTCTATCTATATCCAATTAAACCATTACCTTTTATTACTTTTCTTTCCTCTATCAAAAAGAAATATTTATTTAACACACTAGACATTTGTAGCTATAAATGTTGTAATCAATCCAAAAATTTAAAATTAGAGATCAATTAAAAAGAGTACCTATTTGTATTGTTTTTAAAAATTTAACATTAAACACCTATCTAAATAAAGGGAATCTGTTTGATTTCTTACATAAATAGTCCACTATTTCTAAATTTTATCAGTAACATCTCACTAGTGAAATACATTTTTATACATGAATAATATTCAATGAAAATCGAGAGTGAAATAAAAGTGTGTGTATATAGGGCTACGAATTTACTACAATCATATCATTTATTTATAAAAAAAAATATAAAATATTCTTTAAAAAATGCATATTGAGTAAGTAAATATACTTAATCTTAATATGCTTTTTTTAAAACGTAAAAATAAAATTGGCCATAATTAGGTTCTAAATAAGCCGTTACCTAAAAACACTATTGTAGAAAATTTCAGTCATAACAATTAAGTAACTATTTATATAACAATTAAGTAAGTATTTATTTATTTATATTTATATATAATGTTTCAGGAAAAAAAGAGTTTTCTAAATCGGTTTATAAATTATCAAATTAAAGTGTAAAAAACATTAAAAAATTAAGAACCTCCTCTTTTTTTAAATAGGTTGAAAATTATTATTAATATATAATATTTTTAATACATTTATAGATTTATTTAATGTTCAATTTCAAGAATATGAAAATATAACAGTAAAAAGTTCCAATACACAATAAATATGAAAAAAATACACCTACTTATTTGACATCCATATTGTGACTAAATGTAGTAACACATATAAGTACGAAATTGTATTGATATAAACATAAAAACAAATAAAAAACTGAAGCTAGAAGTCGTAAACTTACCCCTCTTTTAAATATTATTAAAAGAAAACATAGAGTACAAATATTATATGGACACCAATTTTATTTTTAGAAAGTTGACAACCCTTACTGAGTTCCGCGGGCATTTTTTATAAGCAAGCAAGCAAGTCACCGACACTGTGTAACCTGTTTTGTGGATAGACAGCTCGATCACTAAACTTTGTGTTTGATTCTGTACATGTCGATGATCTTGACTGATTGATCTATTTATCTATTCAGTATAATGTTTCTTACTTTTATGTAGAATAAATAGGATGTATCGTCTTTTACAAAGATATTATCTGTCGTCGAAAGACGTCATCCATATAGAATTTGAATTACCGTAAACTTATGCTAAAATATATTTATAAATTATATTAATATTAAAATAATATTATATAATCGATACTATCTATGCAAAAATGTTTATTTTAGGATTTATTACGTTAATTTATTAATAAACAATTCTAATATAATTCAATAAAATTTATTTAGTGGTGTTTGTGAAATACATCGATACAAACAGATTTGTAAATACTAAAAGTTTATTAATTATTCGCAATTATGACTTTCGCGATAGAATACAATTTGAACTCTTTATTATTTAAATGCTTGTAAACAAGATACTATAGAAGCTATTTTAGAAATGTCGATGAACCATTTGCTATAAAGTGATAGGTAACCGCCATCTATATGAACAATACACCAACACGCCGTCACAATATTACCACCATAACATACAAGATTTTACAAAATTTATAAATACTCTTCATGCACCGCTTCATATTATTACGAGTATTTCAATAATATCACTATACAACCTTCCAAGAGAAATAATCACTAAACCTTCATACTTGCGTCATTTTATGAATGAATGAATAGTTATTTACAAATTATTGGCAATCAACAATTGCACATAGCAAACCATGAATTTTAATTGAAATTTTATTACAAAATATTTATTTATAAACGTGGGTAAAAAAGTACGCGCAGAAATTATCTTACATTCCAAATTTACACAGTTGGTATGCGTACAAAAATAAATTATTATTACATAATAAAACTATGCAAAACTAATGGATTCATATACCTAAATCATAGAATCGTGCATGAGATATTATGGGAGCGATCTTCACCTCAGGGTGAAAGGTCCAAAATATGATACAAATGTAACATTACTACGGCAATATTCACTTTTTTACGTCGAAAGCGGAAAGTGCTTTCAAATTATGCAATTTCCTTGTGATATTAATATAAGATCAGTGGCATTTATGTGTCTACAAGTATATTTCTGAGAAATGTCCGCAATCCAAATGCGTTTCCACGCAATCATAATGATTTGTACACGCAATCTAATTATATGAAAAGGGAAGCAAAAACATTAAACGCGGACGCGTGCAGTATTGTCATCATAGGCTTCATTTCAGTTATTTTTCCATTGCAATACAATCGACTCTCTGGAACAGTTTTAGTATTTAAGAGGAATCTGTTCAGTTATTATTTATTTCAGTAATTTAGATAGAATAATTAAGGACTTTTCATAATCCATTTGGTATTAATTTTATTAACTGTTAGCATATTTTTTTAAACCATTGTTGTTTCGTACATTATAATTAGGTATGTAGGCAAATTAAAAGTAGCAAAAATTTTCTGTCATATAAAGAGTAAAAAACCAAATTAAATTTTAAATTAAATTCGTTATACCTAAAACAATTGTTACACATCTACTTAATGCTATATTTTATTAATATATAAATATAATATTATGTGTATGTATGTGGAAATGTAAATGTCCAGTAATTAATTCTAATTGAAAAACTTAAAACTGGTAATAAAGTTGAAATTATAACCCCTCCGGATATCACTCACGCAACTTACGTAGTTTTGATCTCTATTGATCTATTTGATCCCTATTTTGATCTCTTAATTATATAATTCAATACATATCCATTAAATTTTATTTTATAAAATAAATAATAAGTAAAAAGACATTTCCAATATTTTTGTTCGTTATACTTATGTTCAAGAGCGTTTATACTAGTAACGATGCTTACCTAAGTGTTGCATGGTGCAAATAAATGAAAACAATTGAACAATTTTCAATATTTCTGATTGATTATTCAAAAAATAACCTACTACTAAACTAAAATATCTTTATAAAATAAATCTACATTCACTAAATTTTAGCACCTACTTTACATTTTGCTTGGAAAATTTTCATGTACTTTTTTGCTGTTAAACTCAAAATTTTCAATGATAATTTTATAAGAATCTTATTCTTGATTAACTTTAGTATAAACATTGTTAAGCATATAAATGTATATACTATTGCAGACTCGTTTAATTTTTTTTTTACATAAAATAACGAATACTACCAACATCAGTCCAACATGTATGTTAATGTATCTTACATGAATAATGTCAACCGAGGTACCACCATATAATCAGTATGTAAAATGCTATGTGATTATATGACATTGTAATATTTTTTCAAACAAACGCTTCAACGTTGAGTGTCGTATCGTTTACTATGCTTGTTGGTGAGAACGCGCTTTCACGAGGCGCCTAAAGATTCCCAGACAAACAATCGCACAAACTACGCTCCGAGAGGTTCAAGAGCACCTGACATTAGATTATCTATTCAACCTATTTGTCAGTATAAATAAAATGCTATGAGAGATGAAGCGAGATAATAACATCGTAAATTCAGTCTATTCTACGGGAAGGTTCGTATTAATAATTTATTGTACAGTAAGGAGCTCTAGGACGCGGTTTTAATAATAATAATACTTTATTTCGAACTAAATATATATAATAGGTCTTAAAAAACAATGCCAATAAGAGAAAATATTCATTCATTTCATATATCTGTGTCCATCTCCAATCGCACTGGGCCTATAACAGCGAATAGCATTCCAGTATCTCTGGAACGAACAGTCTAGCTTCTCTGCAATAAAGTTTTATGTTTTGTCTCCAAGAACCGGGCTATGAAATATTTAGATCCTTTATGTTATTCTGTGTACCAAATTTCATTCACATTTATTAAATTATTTAAATGTAATTGAGTATCAAACAGACTTTAAAAAGGAGAAACTTCTTAACACGATGATATTTATTATTTGTTACCTCAGAATTCCGTCATTTATAAACCGTTTTTTTTTTGTTTATTTAAAAGGGTAGAAGTAGTTGCGTGGAAATTTGATTAAAAATCAGTTCAATGGTTTGGTCTTTAAATTAAAACAATTGGTATTGCCGCAAAAGACATCGGTGTTTTTCTTTTGTAGAACAAAATTTGAACTGTTCTACTTATATAAAGTATAGAAAAAGGAGTACGTTTTATATTACAATATTAGCCAACCATTTGAATTTGTCACATACTTATCAGTTGCCAGCTAAACAGCTAACCTTTAATACTACTACTAAGAGAGTGTTGTACGGAAATTAAAAGCGTACTAAAAATTCAACAACTATTATAAACTTCAGACCCACCTACTTTAATTGCTTACTTAATTTATGTAACACAAATAAATATAGAATAAAAGATATCCAATGTTTATCTCTACTAAATTTTATTCAGATCCATTCAACTGTTTCAACACGATAGATTTGAATAATATCCAAATATTTGTAACAATAATTTAAACACACCATGTAAATGAATAATAAATATTAATAAAGTAATGGATTACGATTTACGTATTGTCTAGATAATAGTTATTATTATTACATAACAATAAGTAGCTCACACTAAAAATAACGCAAACATTTAGAACAAACGGCTAAAAGCATAGAAAACGAAAGTGATAACACGCAAACCGTTCACGCAGCGCGTACGCTTGTAAAAACTCTTGCATCGGATATGCGCGGGCGCAGTCCGGCACGCACTCATATTAGTTACTACCGACTCACTATTGATTTGTTAATAATTACATAATTACATTAAAAGTATACTATTATTTCTTGACTTTAAGTATACTATTGTTTCTTGTCTTTGACACGACATTGATCAGATCGATACTTCATAAACCTATAATCATTTATTGCGTCAAGATGGGCATAATAAATGACGTTATTAAAATTTGATAAAAGTAAACAAATATTGTCGCGATTGTAATCGTTAATGGGGTAGTCAGAGGCACTTATTGACTGTTACTGTGGTGGTGAACGTATTATTCGACATGCTCACATTTCACTAAAAAATATAAGAATCCCACGTTACAGGAGGCGTCCCTACCACCGTAGCCCGGATTCGTATCAATTGATGTCGGAGTTTTTCATCGCCGGAGAGTTATTCAGAAATATAACGATATATACACAAAGACTAGTGTCAACCATACTTGAACTTACAAATATTAAGTAATAATAGTATTATTACTTACTTACTTAATAGTAGTAATAAACTATTACTACTATAGTAGTAGTAGTAAGCAGTAAGTAAATAATACTTCTATTACTACCACTGAACTCCAATGCCGTGAATAAAATATTCTTGCATTGTAATAACCATTATTATAAATGACCAGACTGTTACAAGATAAACTTGAATAACCAGACAAACGAATATGTAAACGTCACCTCTGTTTACTTCGAAAACTTAGTAGGTACTATGAAAAAGTAAAGTGTTCTAATTTTTTTTAATTCTCTGAATATTTTATATACCATAGGTACAATCATATAATTTAATTCACACATATTAGAAATAGGAAGTGCTAATTGAAAATTTTATTATTAATAAATACAAATTTTGGATATAATTTATTCTTATGTATTTTTTTCATGCAGTGACTGAAAATCAGTGGCTTGCAAAAACAATTGTTATATAACAATATCGCCCTTTTGTTAAACACTGTTTGTTGTTTCTACTATTTTTACTTACCTTAAAATTCTATGATATTTACGATGCTTAGAGTACTGTATTACTACATATTCTACACCTACTAAAATAAACACTTAAGAACAATACAAGAGTAGAACCTGAACATCTTCAAAAAGAAAAGTTAATAGGCTGTTTAAAGACTCACGAGCTCTATATTTAACCTCATCAGATTATAGTCGATGGCAATACTTTAGCATAGTAGAAAAACTTTTAGCGAATTTATCACCAAATACATACGTGTTCAAAATATAGGCGAATTGAGAACCGCCACATTTTGTAAATCAAAGTGATATATTTTTGAAAATATCTTGGCAAATATATTTCAAACATTTACTCGTATCACTACACTAGAATAAAAATGGAAACATTTATACCTAATTACTAATAATACCTACTTAAAATATTATATACACTAATAGAAATCGAATCAATCATTGTCTCACTGACTGTACCTACGTAGTCTTTTCTTCTGAACAATATTTTGTAATATAAAACAAACTTGTTCTCGAATTTCACTGATCTTCTAGCGTGAAGATACAAGCATCCATCACTGACCATTTTTATTTCTGACAATAGCTATTATGGTCTCTTTTAGCCAACAATATGCCTAAAATTAAACAATTAGTACTTATTGGAACTTACCCACTCATGAAATTAAAAAGTTCAATGAAATCTATTGATTGCACAATAGCTGAACCCAAATTAGTCACATTTACATAAGTACCTTGTTTATAATGCTGTTAAATGTTTGAATCTTTCAACAAATACCCGTAAAAATGTAAATACAAGTTTATCAGATTTATAAAAAAATACCCGGTAAAAATACACTAATTAAAAAAATTCATTTACACAAGAGGCAAGCACCTACCTGTATATAAAAAAAACGTGGCCATTAAAAATGAGACGTTAAGCTCTGTCCTTGTTAGCTTTTAGAAAGATAAACTTGGTGTTATCAGTTAATTTTCTTTAACGAAAAAATGTTTAATGTTTGCTGTTGGAAGTCTTTCGTTAGTCATAACGTTTGGTGACATGGTGTTATTTTTAACAAGTCATCAAAAGCCTTTCCATAGACACGAGTAAAGAGTGAACTGCTAGTTGAAACGCACACGTTAGCTGATATCGTAAAGAAAAATAATTAGAGCTGGGTGCTTTTACGAGCTTTTAAGAAAGGAATGTTTTAGCTACTGTAGATAAAGAATGTTTATTTTACTTATCAAAAGAACTTTCCTATTATTATTTTACCTAAATGAGAAAATATATAAAGATAATCGGCTGTTTATCATTCAATGGATTTCAATGAAATTTGGTAGACAAATAAATTATATAAAAAATAAATAAATTATACAGAGTACTTTTTTCCTAATTCACGTGAGATAAAGTAAATTATGTACCTTTTTATGAATGTATCATGTGTTGTCTTTAAAAATATTTACAAATTAATTTTGTTAGATCATTGCACCGCCATTTACTCTCTCTCTCTCTGTTTAGTGTAACGGTAGAGTAAAACGGAAGAAAATACCATCAGGCATAAGTCCGCCCTGTAGACATATTTTAATGTGTGCAAAATTATAAATATACAGGACAGTAGTCATATAATATATATTCTAACATCCCTCTTTTTTTCTAAAATTTATTATATGACCATTATAAACGCCATGGTTTGTAAGGATGCTTGTTACTCTTTTCTTCAAAAACTACTGAATGGATTAGAATGAAATTAGATGCACGGATAAGTGATGTCCCAAGTTAATAGATAAGATATTTTATATAGTAGATACTGATTCAGGTAGGCGAAGCCTCAAGATGTAGTTAGTGCCTTTATAAATAACAAATAATGCCGAAAACTTAAAGAAATAGAAGTATAATGGTTTACGTGAAAAGTACCTTCTAATCTTCATTTTCTTAAATATAAAATACCGACATAACTTACTTTTGTGATTATAGACATTACAGACTTATCTATAAAATCTAATTACAAATGTAACCCATAAAATTGAAAAACGCATCTGTCTTTGTTATTATATGACGCAATATAAAATTATAGAAGCGTAGGTGCTGTGGTCGCCGACCAAACACCGGCCCGAACATTTTTTTATACAGGTAATTGGTTCTGAGATCGATTCTCAGTTGTGACTATTTATCTTGGTGATACGTGAAATGTTGCACGGTTATAGATGAATAGTAAATTAAGTAGTAATTCAGAAGTCCCTTTATTAAAAATAGATTATCTATGATAAATTTATTATGAAACAGTCATAAACAATATTTGTAAATTATTGTGTACGTTTAATAATGTGTTCAAAAATAGATATTTAAATCACGTATCCCGACACTCATAAAACCCTCATAAATGACCAAGAACCGGCGGATCAACAGCAAATTGAGATTTATATCAACCGGTGTTTGGAATTTAAATATTATGTATGTGTAACATCATAAAATGAACAACATCAAGATAACAATCTATATCCAATCAAATTTCTCTTCACTGGGGAATTGAAACCGAACACTTCATGTAACAAGACATACCATTAAGTAAAATAACATCATCAATTTACTGCCTTCCCGCCGACATAGCAGCTAAGCCCATTGACCACAGATATAGAATAAAATAAAAGCTCAGTTTGTCTCATTAAATTAATTAAAGATATTACTCACCGACGAGATCATGATCTCCGCTTATCTTATACAATTCCTATCGTCTATTTGATCATCACTCAACTTTCACCAGGAACCCTAAAGGTCACTTTACAGTCCTGGATTTTCTTATCACTCGTCCCATAACTGATAACACAGCGCGCACTTATAATAACATCGTAGCGTGCGATCGGTTCGAAAGATGCAGATCAATAGCTACTCGGGTAAAGCACGAAAAAGTTGGTTCCCACGTGAGAGAAATGCGCGTGCGCGGACAATAGTGGAGGCTGCGCGCGAGTCGAAAGGTGGGCAAAAAGCGAATGAGCGCAGGCGTGATGCGCGCACCAAGCGACCACGAGCGGGAGAGCCTGATCGGCTGTGTACCTGCTAACCCATTTCAAATATACATAAGTTCCGTGACGTCATTATGGAATTTTAAGCCCCTAGTTCGTTTTTAGGAGTTTTTCTGTTTGGGCACACCTATACAGGTACATGTTTACTATAAAAATTTAAACCCCTTAACTGGCTCTACCAATTTTTAGCAAACTAAAAAGACACAAACTATTTACTAAAAACACAAACCTTTGAAGAGCGCAAAATTCAGATTTATTTATTCGTTATTCATGTAATCCTTCTTTGCTATAATTTAATTTAGGTTTTGACAGAGATAATTTTTAGCTTCAGTACTATTTTTACCTTACTTTTAGTTTTACATGCGCTGATATGTCAGTCAGATAGTTTATGTATTTCCTTTAGAATACTTATAGCATTCCAAACATCAAAATCCAATTAATTTTACTAAGGTCCATAAATCTGCTGTATTTTTTATGTTGTTACCTTAAAACTTCGTCAATTGTAAACCGATTAATCTATAAGGATATGCTTACAGATTGGTCTTATAGAAATTGTATCAAAAATGTTTAGTTTTAAATCAAAATAACAGATTTTGCCGTATTTGAAGTCTGTTTTTTGTGGAGCAAATTATAAATATATTTTTATAATGTACAAAACTTTTAACAGTGACAAAGTGATACAAAAGACTAAACGGGAATAGACCGTGGCTCTATTATTCTTTTGTAGCAGCAATTAAATATTTTTTCGTCCTCTTTCGATGACCACACATGTGACGTAATGTCAGATAAGAATCCAAAAAATATTTTAGAATATGTTTTCTCTCTAATACGATGATTAATAACAACAGGGTCGATTTGGAAACGTCATTTCTGTAAATCTGCTTTAATTTATATTGGTTCTTAGATTTCACTGTGATGTCAAATTGTATTTTTATTTTGGTTTAAAGAAATCGCACACCAGAATCGACTCTCATAATATTTAGATATGAATTTATAATTATGTAATAATTATATTATTATTATTTATCTATCATTATTTTTAATAATAGATTATATTATCAAATTAAAAAAATTTCATGATGACTGACTGACATATCAACACAACTAAAAATATTGAAACTAAATTCTGACAGAAGTAGTTACAATCTGATTTTTTTTTTCAAAAAATTCAAATGTTTTATAATTATAATTCTCAAGACAACACGAAACAATGGGATCTTGTAGGTGAAATTGCAAAGAACAAACAGTCCAAGATAAAGAAATATATGATATATACATACACATAATTATCCTATTTATATGTGTACTCGTAGTGCGTACATTATTCTGTAATTTTTCTCTACATAAAAAAAATATTATTAGTTAACGAATATAACCATTAAAAAATTATCAATTTTATCCCAAATCTGAGTGCACAAAAACATTAAACCCTAGTCCTTTCCAACAGCTCAAAAGAGCCTGAACTACAAGATTAATAGAATTATTTTAAAAAAAATACCAGCTTCTCATCAATCAATCCATCAACATAAAATATAATACCTAATTATATCCATACAAAACTCCAATTATATAAATAACAATTGTTCCGCAATATAATTTGCGGAAGGAACGAGTGCGGTAAAAATGATTTAACGTCGTCAATGTAGACACAAATTTATAGTTAACATGCGATAATTAATCGTAATACTAATATCAAATTAAAATAAAAGTTAATTACTAGCAAATTATAATAGATGGTAGTAATTAAGTATAAAATATGGAATGAATGTCAGTAATTAATGATTTGGATGTATAAAAATGAGTGATAATCTTACTACTTGTAATATCACAATATATATATAACTATGCTAATATAATAACATTAAAACTGGACGATATCTGTACATGGAAGATCTTTAAAAAAATTAAGTATGTAAAGGATTTTCATAGGAGCAAAAGAAGCCAAAACAATGATATTTAGAAATTTTGTCTCTCTGTCTGTCTGTATGTTTATTCCGGTTTCACGCAAAAACTACTGCATGAAATTAAATACGATTTTCACTTTCGTATTTTTGAAGGTCTAAATTAAAAACTGGTGTATTTTTTATTTTAATACAACAATTAGAAATAGTCTATTCTATTAATTTTCCATCTTCTGAAATACAAGCGCACGAGGACAAGCAAACAAGTAGTTAGAAATAATATAGAAATATCTTAAGGACGTACGTTTTATGTACGTTGTACGTATATTTTATGAAAGCAAAATTCACTTAAAACAAATTACTTTAAAAACAAATGCATTGCATATTTATTTAAATCGGTACCTACTATAATATGTATTATCCATTTAAAATTCTGTCTATATCTAAAAAATATTGCTTTTTTTTCTCTATTCAAAAATGTACCGCCTACGTATTTCTCAGTTTGCCCAATGATTGACTGTGGTAGAGAACACCACCCGGTGTTAAGTTCACCAAATGTACATAGAGTTTTACTGTGCATTAAAGTTTAAATAAATATATCTTTTTCAATACCCAATTACTTCGAAACAGTCTTACCTCAAAAATAATTTAAAGCATTGCTTATTTGTGTTTAATATAACCCTGTCCTATAAAAGAGGGCAGCAGCGTCTCTCTTAAAATATCTCCTAAGCCTAACTACGGTTGCCAATCCGCCTACCAAGCATGGCACAACCCCCCAAGGATTCTGTTCAGCAGTGAACAGTTAAAGGCTGATATAATGATAGCCCTGTTTAAGTAATTAAATAATATTTAATCAATGTAATAATGTTTATTTGTAATTTTATGTGTCAAAATCAATATATTGTAAAAACATTTATTACTTTAAATACAATTTATTTTTAATAAGACAATTTTTCATTTAGTTAAGCATAAATAGACGGTAGACAAAGTTTAAGATTATTTATAATTATAGACAAAAAAAAATCCAATTTTCACTAAACTAATACAAGAAAAGCCTTTCGGTTAATCTTGTTTCATATTTAACTAAAAATAAGTATGTCGCATAGTGACCTCCTTTTTGAAATCGGTAGAAAAATACGTTCACAAATGTAAATCTAAATGATGTAATTGGTATTTTAGCGAACGTCAGTCTCGTTGTCAATAGTTGCTACGCTTGACAGGCGGATTAGTAACCGCGGTAAAGCTTTTTTTTAATGGATAAAAATGGAATGATAAGCCCACCCGCGCTAACGGTATACACCAGCTGGGCACCAGTGAGGGATGATAAAACGGCAAGTCTGTTAACCCATTGTGGCCTGGAATTCAGCACGATGGTTTCCAGGGGGGAGCCACGTAGAGGTCGACCTGGTTAGGTATATTGTTAGGAATGGAGCCCTTAGTATCCATTACTAACATCCCTTCCCCCATAGTTAGGCTTTGAAGATGTTTTAAGAGGGATGCTGTTATCCATCCCTCGCCCTCCCTTAGACGCCTCTTACGACACCCACGGCAATGTGGTCCCAGTAATAAATAATATACAATTATGAGATAATTATGATAAGACACGAACCAAAAAAAAATTGTTACCTAAATTAGTCAGAAAGTGGAAACTAAGATCACATTTACGCAAAGCTATGACAAATACCTACTATAGTTTTGTAAATAACAACAGTTACGCTGAAATTGCAACAAATTGCGAAACGTTATAGCTGGTATTTGGTATTCATGGATACGAGCGACGTTATTTAGTGAAATTGTTAAATTTCAAAGAGCAAATACGCGTCTTATTTACCAAGTATGTGCCTGCAAGGCTTTCGCAAACAAATATAATTCAGTCCACGTTTTTAATTGAAACAGAATGTATTTAAAATAAAGTGTTAACACATAGATCGCTAGTTTTACTCAGATATAACGTTGTTATGGTTATATACTATTGCATTATTCTCCAAGTTTATTAGAAAATTGGATTACAAAAAAAAAGAAACTTGCGGAGATCTTTACCTGACAGATACTGATTTTGATGAGATCAACTTTCTTTAAGTGGATTTAACTTCGCAAATAGACAATGGCTCTTAGGTCCTAATAAATATTTTGAAAAAAAAACATATCACAATAAAGAACGGTAGAACAAAGTACAAGTTTTTTTTTTTTTTTATACAACTTAGAATGGCAAACAAGCTGACGGCCCACCTGATGGAAAGTGGTAACCGTCCTCTAAAGACGAGCAGTATTATGGACATAAAAAATATACTGTTATACTGTTTCGGCCTTAATACCCCCCATGCGTTGCCATTCCTAAGGACTCAGATGTTATTTCTCTGTACCCTGTAAATTCTTGCCATTTTCCACCCTTCAAATCGAAACACAGCCATACAAATACAACTGCTTTACGGTTGAAACACGAATGGGACAGAGGTACCCAAGCAAATGACTTTTATACAAAGTATTCCCCTGGTAAAGTACAAGTGTTTTACAATTTCTAAATTGAAGCACTAATAATTCATATCTACTCATATTATGTTAAAAACAAATTTCTTACAAAATTCTTCATTCTTAAATAGTGTTAAAAGATAAATCATTGACTACGAATACGAGGAACTAAATATTACAAAACTTTGACTGGCATTTTTTAAATTTATCGGTCAACTTAGATAATTGATTTATACAACGTGTCTTTAAAAGGAGAGCAGACCGATTTATATCTGATCTTGTTACATATCCGTGAATGTACCGAGCTTTCGAGGTACTTACTTACTTACATCAAATTACATAACAGCAGAATGTGTACAGTGGTGAGTAAAAAGAAATAAAGTTTCTAGTTTCTATAAATAGAAGGAAATAAGATAAATACAAAGGCTAACAAAAAGGAATATATATATATATATAGCAACACAAGTTTCTTGAATATAGTCACTATAACTAATATTTTATATTCTTTTATGATGGTTTGATAATTGATTTGTTAACCTTTATAATAATATCAATAATAGCCAAAACAATAATTATTAGAAATCTTGTTTGTATGTTCGTCTGTTTGTCACTACTAAATCACTACAAGTTAGAAATCCCGCAAACCGTTGCATAATAGTACATTACTGCAGCGGCCAGCAACTGAGGCATTGATGGACGAACGTGCAAATGTGGGTCGAGGCGCAGCCGAGGCACACATACGTGAGTCCATCAATGCCTAGTTGTGGCCAAGGCTTATATAGTACTTTTCTCAAACAATGCGCAGAAATCAAAAACACAATTTTACTTTTTAAGTTCAATGACGAATAACGAACAATAATAATTTTTCACGCGCCATAATATTCCTTTATTTTTTTTTTCAATAAACAGCTTTGCAAGCCAGTTCGAAATTTATATGAAACCTTTTATTAGTTATTTCCTTGGTAGCCATGTCTCGAAGTAAAAGGTCATTCCATTTTTAAATTACAGGACAGATATGAGTTTACATAGTAATTTATCTGGTCGCAAAACACGACAGATATGGATTTTCATACAACTTTTGCCGGCCGCTGCCCGCATGTAGATATCTGGCCAGTACGGCGATTTTGATTTATCTCTAAGAAGATTGTCAAAATAATGCTCACATTTCCAAGCATGTTTGAGAAAAAATTATATAACGTTTATTATTAACCAATAACAACCTACATTGATCTATCTGAAATAGAAGTTATGTGACTGAAACTGCATAAATGCATGTTTGAGACGAATTATGAAATCGGAAGAGCAGCTTGAATGCAACTATGTTAGGATAGAGGCCGTTGACATTCACTCTGCTCTAATTATTATCAAAAACAACTAAAAAATAATTTTAATATAGTTACAGGATTTACATATATTTCACCACATTGTTAAAACTAATTAAAACAATAAGAACAAATAAGATGACTTATAGCTTTAGTCATTTGCGTAAGCTATAGCTAGATAAGTTATCATATAGTGAGGATAGTACGACGTAATAGATAAATAGAGTTGTATTAGCTAAATTCTTTTGATTTCAAAATAATTGAATATTCTATTTCAAAATCATTGAACATTCTATAAATAAAACTAAACGTTTTTCCCAAAACAAATATGATACCGATATATATATAAATTAATGATAGTACTTATTGAGAAGTAACAAACAAACAAACACACTTTCACAGTTATAATCCTAGTAAGAATACTCCAAATGACTGATAAAACATACATGTAACTGATAAAACGCCTAAGATTTTTTTTTCATTTAATGAAATTTCTTTAAAAATACATATTAACATAGACATAATAACATAATAAAAGAAAAAAATATTGTCTATATCTACCGCGTTTGCTGACGCAAGTGAAACTGCAGAGGTTTACCAGTTCGTGAGACGAGCGCAAAAGTAAAAAAGGTAAGTAAATACTTCCAAATCAAATCACGTAAATTGTGTCTTGTTATTATTCAGATTGCATAAGTTGCACCCAGTTGCAATTACTCCCGTTGAATGCGAGACTATGTCTAAATTGAAAGTATATGATATACTTGAAAGGCAAACAAGCTAATGACCTACCTGATGGAAAGTCGTAACCGTCACTTATGGACATTATAGATATATATACATATAAGACTATAGATATCTCAGAAGGTACAGCGATGTCCATGATATCGTTGAAATGTTGACCATTTACCATCCTTGAGAAATACAATATATAGATGCAGAAGGCATCTATATATTGCAATTAAACTCATATCCCTGGAACCGAAACACAAACAAACACAACTGTAGAGTCTAAAAAAAACTGTAACCAAAGTAACTACATCATTTCTATCCTTATTTCTAAAGGGAATTCGGAAATATCTATAAAAATTAACACAGTCGAGTGAAAGCAATCTGTAGATATACAATTACTCCAATAAGTCATAATATATCACATGGTAACTAATAATATGTATGGACAGAAAATTGAAAGGAGTAGTGAAAATATAAAGTTTTTAAAAATTTATGTAGATAGATATCTACATATGAACATAATATTTAAGAACAATTGATGAATAAGGTCTTAATCAGTATATGAAATTATATATAATACCTTGATATTTTTGTACTGAAATAAACAAAATAAAGGTTTGCAGGAAAAAATATCTTATTAGATATAAACTCGCCTTTGTACATTACGTTTAAAATTAAATGTTTATATCACTTTTAATTTAATTACAAGTCTTAAATTTGTATGACACCTATAATTTACGACATTTTGTCTGCCTCATCTAAGTACCTATAATAATACAAACAAATGGCGTTATTTACTAATGTACCTAGATTAGACAGGTAACTAAATATTTGACTCTGTATGTTGTCATTGTTGGAAACTCCAACAAAATTTATTACTGGCATAAAAACTTCTGTTATATTGTTTTATTACAGTTAAAAATATGTGTCTATTGTCATTAATAGGAGAACGAATAATGTTATCATTTTAATTTAACTTCTGCGTTTAATATTTAAATGCATGCACTAAGATTAAGTTTAATACAGTCATTATTTTAATGTTGTCTATATAATATCACTATTTATAGTTACATTAATGGATATCAGATACCTTGTTCCAAACAAAACAACCGAATTAAAAACATCTTTGCTTATCATGTTGAATGTTAAATCGTATGTAATCAAAGAGACGTACAATATTGGGACAATTTATAAACAGCTGCTATTAAAAATTTAGACATAAGTATTAATGATAATTTTAAGAGCTATTCTATTCCATTGTGAATTTACGGAAGTAGCAATTAAGAAGCGTGGCATTGAAACAATAATAACGCCGGGAATAGTCTCATACTCTTTTCACTGATACCGGCGTATGTGCTTTCGTTCAACGCCCTTGAAAACATACCTAGTAAACAATTAATAGAGCATATTTTTGCTTAACAAACCATGTGAAGAATCTGTGGGTATTTAGATGATTTGCCAGACAAATTTGACCTTGATTCCCAGCTATGGGATCTGACTCTCGACGTCCATTGTCTGATTTCATTCACTTTTTACTAGCAGTTGCGATAGCATCGCCTTCTTGACGCCTTTGCTTTTGTTACAGGTAAAGTACAACTTATGGTAGTCGTATCTAACTTACGAGTATAAATGCACTTTCCATCATCATAATAGGTACCTTCCTGATTATACTATTAAAGAAAATATATAAAAACAAAAACCCCCAAAGTTATTGTATGTTTTCTTTTATCATCACCATCATATCAGCCTTTAACAGTCTAATGCTGAACATAAGCCTCACCCTTGGGGTGTTTTGCCAGTGGTTGCCACGCTTGACAGGCGGATTGGCAACCGCAGTCAGGTTTTAGAGATGTATAGGATAGGAATGGGTGGCCTATTCTATTCACAAGGCCCTTATCTTTTTCATTTTCTTTTATGTATTTATACAAATATATGTGTGTATTTATCTATGTAAAATAAAATGTACTGTAAGTTCAAATTTTTTCTTGATCTAGAATGATCGAAATTTTACAAAACTTCCAACATAGTTAAAGTACTCATAAGTCCTCAGATTAACCCTCATACAAACTCGTGACTATATATTCATTATTTATATAAATACAGTGTAGAATGTTAATAAAAAAAACCCAGCGCAAAAACTATCCTTAATCTATGACCTACGAATTGTAATTAATCCATAATTCTTTTTTACAGTATAAAGCGGAATATTCAACAGAGATAAAGTAAGTCCTTAGATTAACCCTCATACCAGCTCATGGCTCTACATATGCATTGATTAGATAAGTATGGTACAGAATGTTAATAGAGCATATCGCAAAAAATATCCTTAATCTGTGACTTACGAACTTTATTTATTCCGTAATTCTTTTTTACCGCATAAAAAGGATACATATAGAGGTCACATTCTTTAAGATTTAAATCTACTTATTATCTCAAACTTAATCGACGTCCACAATCATTAGCGTATTTAAGATTTATTTATTAAGATTACCTTCAGGAGGGACCTAGCCCCTTAAAAAACACGTATATGCACACTTAAACAAATACTTGCGAAGTTTCATTAGCTTCCCGTGGTGAACACCAGACAATTTAGGAGAAGATACGGAGGGAGGCTACTCCTTTCCCCTTCCACCTTAAATACGCCTATATCGAATTTTAAAGTATATACTAATAATTACCTCTTTACAAATTTTGTTTTCCTAATATCGTGACGATAAAATCAACAAAAATATCTAATAAGACCTATTTTATGTATTTAAAAGAAATAACTGACTGATATTTTAATAGATCGATTTAATTATGTCAAAGTAACATATCATATGATTAAAATATAGTAATTTTATACAATTTCATGTCTAGTTGTATTTACACAAAGATTATATTTTTGCAGTGTGTATTAATTAGTTTAATAACATTTTCATTTAGCATTAAAACATATCAAGTACGTCGTATAAATGAATCTGCCTACTTAGTTACAAGCTTCCCTGAATTCGACAATGAAAATTATCTACAAAATTTTTTTAAGGACCTTAATAAAACCATAAAAATAAATAAGCACAACATCTCTTCTTATACAGGTATCAATAATGTTTTCGGAGTTACAGATAGTACAATATCTGTTGGTGGTAAAAGAGAAAAAACAAAGATACCAGCATCATTTATAAATAATGCTAGAGAGAACTATTTCAAAACTTTTTATGCCACCATGAAGAAACCTATTGCTAATCTAAGCTTAATACCTGAGAAAATACAGCCTTATGCTAACAGATATATTACTGTTGTTAATAATGAATATTCAATACATAAATTAAATCACAACCTTCAAAAAGCTAGAGAACTTGTAACTCTTCTAAATGCTGAGGTACAGTATCCTATTGATCTAAAATCCACAGAAAGTAAATACATTGTCAGAAATACAAAAAAGGAACACAACACAAGACAGTGACTGACTTTTATTAAAGTCTTAAATTATTTGGATACTTATATTTAGAATATTCAAAACAAATAGAAAATTTAATAGCAAATTACAATGCTAAAACATAAGTTTTTTTTTTTTTTTATGTAACAATGTAATTATAATTCGAAACTGTTTTAATATCAAAATCCGAGTCTCTAGGAAAAGTAAAAAAGAAATTTATTATATCTATATCTACTTACTTTTATGAAGATGTTCAAGTCAGTATTATAAGAAATTAAAATTAAAATCCTATAAATAATCAATGTGTTTTATTCTAAAAAAATATATTGCTACAAAAATAAAAAAACAATTATACACCATAACTATGGTACGTATATGTGGCTAGGGGAGCGATGACATAAGTAAACTTCTCAGTAAACTAATAAAATCTACGAAAGGATCGAAAAGTAATCAGATGACAGTACCCACTAGTAGACTGTAGCAGGATAACAATAAATTGATTTTACTAAAAGATGTTCAGTAAAAACTATCAGTATCAGAATTATTTGTGACACTGATAGTTTATCACTCATACTCGTTTCTTGTAATGGTACTTACATCAAAATATTGTACATTTTGACTATATTTAACTAAGTAGATAATAATATATCTACATTAACAAGTAATGTTTATAGTTACTAATATTAGAGTAAACATATATTCGCATGATATTTAATTGAATTTTACACGGATAAGATATCGTTGTACCTTGAAAAAGTCAGAACTGAAATGTATTATATTACAATTTCTATCTTTCAAACTATTTTTTAACTTTAGCCACTTAGTCATTCTAAGAACAAATTTGAACTTAAATTTAGATTTGAATTTGAATTCTAAGAACAAGTTATGTATTTAGTCAAAACTTATTTCATACGTGGTTTGTTACGTAATTATAGAACTATAAATTTAAATTTCACAATAGGTTTAGGAGATGATATCCGGAGTTGACACTATTCAAACTGCAGTAGAAATCTTTTTGCATAACTTCAAAAACGTGCACCTAAATGTAATTAAAATTAATTAAACTTAAAAAGATTTCCACAAACCTTGTTTTATGTACATATATAAGAAGTAGTGCAAAATTGCTCCGTAGGACTGAACACCGATGTAGAAGGGCATGTGTAATTATACCCGAAGTAGGTTCCATTACTCGCTAGCACGCACAGATAATACGTCTTACAAGTGGTGTCCGATGGATCAGGAAATCTTCCCTCAGACGAACATGTGAAGGTAGCAGTACAATTATAGTCATACACGCAGAAAGTGGTATTTGGATCAAAGTAAGAATCATCTGGACAAGTATATGGAGTTTCGATGAAACTGCCATCAATGTCTACGCATTCTATATAGGCGGTGCAATTAGTGGAATCAGGATCCGGGATATAACCATCTTCTGTGCAAAGTGATGGCGTCGCAGTTGTAGTAGCAATAGTGGTGGTAGTGGTAGTAATAGTGGTGATGGTGGTAGTAATAGGAGTGGTAGTTATGGGAGTGGTAGTAATGGGGGTGGTAGTAAAGGGTGAGGTAGTAATTGGTGTGGTAGTAATGGGAGTAGTAGTAATAGGGGTGGTAGTAATAGGGGTGGTAGTAATGAGGGTGGTAGTAGTGGAAGTTGCAGTTGTGGTTGTAGCGGTGACATTACAGACGTAGTTGCTGGACGCGGTGCATTGTGAAATTGAAGGATTGAAGACCGAAGTGGTTGGGCATACGTAGTTGTATGAGAGGTAAGCACCAGAAGTACTATCGTAGACGCATAGAGTGTAATTTTGGCAGGTAGTGTCATCTGGATCGGCATGTCGACCCTCTCCACTTAGTGTACAGTTGACTGCAGCGTTCGCTTGCCATGCTAAACAAAGGATCTGTAAAACAAACAATATTGACGTTACTCCATAAATAACGTTCATCAATTTCGACAAAAGAGACTTTTTTCAAAATAAACCTCTCCATATAATACCCGTCGTTCCCTGTTGCTTTATCCGCGCTAAACAATTACGTTACTCCTAATTTGACATAATTACGAGAAATCGCTTCTTCATTCTTAGTGCTCACTCACATTACTTTTTATACTACTTGGAATAACAGTCAAGCTGACTGTTCACTTTAGAAATATGGTAAATATCACCTATAGAGATAATCAGCATCATAGATATTATTGAATTCATTGTGATTCTTATGATACACCTCATGCGCTGTTAATCCTTAAGACTGACTCCTCGAATTCAAGCACACAACGAAAGTAACATATTGCCTAATAAGGATATAAATTCAGAATGAATAAAAATTCGCAACTTACAAGAAACACACCGATGATTACGTTATCCGCCATTTCCTATTCTAGTTGATATTTTGCAGAAAGCGTCCTTTATAAAGCAAGGCAATTTAATATCCCCAATAAGCGATTACTCGGTTTTTATGGGCTAATTATACTCATCATTGTTTCTGTCCATAAAATTTACGTGATAATCATTTTGTGATAGACTAAGAAAATCTGTTTGGTTTGATGTCATAATTCCTTATTCCATTTAGTGAACCGTAATAATACAGTTTATTGTAGTATGACATAATTAAATGACTTCTTAAATTCCAAAAGTCTTAATTGAATACCTTGGAATTTTAGTAGTTATTAACGTCAGTATATTTTTTTGTTCTATACTGGCAAAACACATTTACTCATAACCACTTGATGATAAGTAATTATAAAATCTAAATGTATGGGCCGCAGGTTCAACGCAAGATTGCATCTAACCTATTTTTAATAAAAGATCGCAGGTTTCCTCCAACTTACACATATCATAGACTTATGTTGTTTTCTTTTAAAATCTTTCAATAATCTATTTATTATTTTCTATGTTATTTGGCTCATTCATAACAATTTATTTACTTAAACCTTAAACATACACACATTTGTTATGCGATTATATCACCAATTCCTAACAGTTCTTTCTACAATTAATAAAATTTGCTCCTGTACTGGTGTCATGTTTATTTTGTCGCTACAATGAACCTCATAAGTAAATACTTAAATTAACAAAAGAAAATTATTCGGCATTATATATCACATATCGAGGTTATTACCTCGAATTAAAATTTAACCAAGATCAATCAGGCTCTATTGAGCCAAAGGTCAAAAATTTAAATGCAAAGTAAGTATGATTATTCAGATACGACATTCAAATCCGAATCAGTGCTTAAACCTGTGCAATTAATGTAAGTTTCCGAAATAGGATGTATCAAAAATTGAATCTAGTACATTAATAAGGCTACGTCCCTGTCACTGCGCTGCGGTCTTAATAAGATAATACTTATAAAGATATCAAAATGCGCTCTTTTATCGTTATCACGTGCAAACATCTCTAGAGATGAAATTTTCTCGATATTTCATATAGCGATATTTTTACTACAGCATGATATTATTTATTTATATTTATTTATCAACAACATAGCTTGACGAACCGACACCCAAATGGTAGGAATAATTCTCGATTAGCAACCATACAGACAAAAAGTCAGTAGATGTTGCTTAAAAATATTTTCGAATTCGACCAAAATTGTTTCGACCATAGTCCTTGAGTAAAGGTAAAGGAAACTTGTCAGTTTCATAGAGTTCAGGTTAAGTATTAGTATATACCCCTATAGACTAAAGATATACCTGTCATCGTAATGCGTCTTAAAATTCGTTAGCACCCAACCTCTCGTGTTTCTGCCACTAAACACAGTTGTGCTTGCATACCTGAATTTCGGTTTAAACTGTAGTATATAAATGACAAAGTATGAGGCATAAGGGAATCACAGTGCATTTTGTAAAACTAATGGTGACTTTCTTGTCGTTAGACAATGGATGTTAACTTACTATTTAACATCAGGTGGATCGTCAACTTGGTTTCCGTTGGAAATTACATTAAAACAGTAAATAAGCTAACATGAAACACTAAGATGCTTCCCTATATATCCTCTTTTCTGTTAATACCTGCTGCTAATATTGCTAATATTATATACAGACATATTAAAAAACAACTTTATTATACATAAAAAATGCATTATTATCGACAATTTCTACTTTAGTACTATTAGTAGGTAGGTGGTACATCTCTAAATGATAATTACACAACTTGAAATCCTTTGATTTTGCTAGATATAAAAGCATCTTAAACTGTCAGACATGTTGTAAGAAAATAAGTAGCTATCATTTAAATATTCACAGTCAAATTGAACGGCCGCTTGAAGTACTTAATTTATATACAAAATAAAACACCATGTATTTTATCAATATAAAACTTTGGCTACTAATTATATTTACAGCAGTAAGTGAAACGTGATTATGTACAAATCTGAGTAAGATATTATTATCGCCATCTTTTTTTTTTATTGTAAAATAACTCAGAAATTTAAGCGCGAATGAACAAACAACTAAACATGTTTAAAAAGTTTGACATACTTTATATTATAGAATACAAACATTATAGAATAAATCAAATAACTGATTTTAATACAAGGTTAAAGAAATAGGTATTTACAATAAGTTTAAATAAAACCTTATTCCTCATTACAGGTCCTGTACATCGCAAATGGCAAACTCTGCACTTCGAATGGAAAGTTTGTCAGCAATCACAACTGCACGCAATACGTAGTTTGCAATAACGTCCTCGAGTACACTCTCCCCTGTCCACCAGGATTCATTTTCAACTATCACGATATGGTCTGCTCCAATTCCACGGACTACAGTTGTGAACCAAGTTATAATTGTACGAAAACTGGAAACTTCACAAATCCATCTATAGAAGACGACATTTCATATATCACTTGTGTCCAAGGCATAGGCGAAATGATTGTAGCATTTTCTAGGACATGCCCTGATGGCTACGCTTATGATATTTCGGAAGAACAATGTAAAGAAAAACAATATGTAACTAAGTGTACTACAAATGGATTATTCATTAACAGTTACAACTGTGACAACTTTACAATTTGCAATAACTCTGTTCAACGTAACATTAGTTGTCCCCCGGGTTATATTGTTGATTCTGATCACATGATTTGCTCCAACAATACTTCTTACCGTTGTGAACCCAATTACAGATGTACAACAACTGGAAACTTTACGAAATCCGGTAACGAAGACTCATATATCTCGTGCATCCAAGGTACCGGTGATATCATTATAGCATTTTCATCAAAGTGTCCTGAAAAGTACGTATTCAACAGTGTCAAAAACAAATGTGTATCAAATTTTAGAAACGAAACGACCCCCAAACCAAACAGTGCTTGTTATACGCATTCTAATTTTTGGTTGCATTGTTTGTTAATATTCCTGTTTACAATTATATCTGTTTCCTAACATAGGTTTCTCGTTAAAAAGGTAAAAAAATTAATACCTACGCAGATTCTAAGTGATTTCTTGTATTATATTTGTTTTTTGTTTAAATTATTGTATCACGTGTCCCTATTAACAAAGTCAAATGTGTATTACAGGAGATGTTTAAATCGGACATTATTGAATATAACCAATATAAATATAAAAATTAGCAAATAATATTACATAATAGGTGTATAAATACTGAGATTTTTATTCCTGTGAAAATATCTGTAGGTACTGTAATTTCTTCTAAGTAATGTGATTAAAAGTCGATAAGTAAGTCAATATTCTATAAAATTATTTAGGTATTTGTATAAGAATTATAAACATTTTTGTGTTGGCGAAATTTTGGTGAAACTTGGGCATTATTTGAAGATTTCTGATATTTGTAAAGTGTAAATGTACATAGAATATAAGAATAGTACATAAAGTCAGCATAGATGTTCCATATTTTTTCGTCGTTCGCCTAATGATTACATGGTAATAAGTAGTGAAAACGGAAACGAGCCTGAGATTAGGCAAGAGTGAACGAAATCGTATCAATTAATTAATGAAATTTATATTTGTAATTTAGGCAGAAATCAAAAACCCCAGTTTGCACGGATATATACCCGCATTGCCAACTAATAATTAATGATATAATGAATGATCAACTTGACAGGATAATAATATATTAATTTTAATGTAGCCGCATTACTAACAATGCTCCTTTCCCCCTACCCGCCCTTATTAAGTTTGCAGCATACAAGATGTTTACCTACTTTTTTTATGGGATAAAAATGGAATAGTAACTTCGCCTGCGCTATCGGTAGGTATACCCTGGTTGGGCACCAGCGAGTAATAATAGATAAAGATGAAATGAGGTCGATTTACTCATCCTGGAATTAATTAAAAAGTTAAAGTAAAGGGGAACCGCGTGGAGGTCAACCTGACAGGGTATATTGTTAACTATAGGCCACTAGAGAAATCACTAGTAATTCTACCCCGTATATTTGACTAGTAATATAGTTAAAAATTAATTCTTTAATATAAATTAAGTGAGAACCTCTTACTACCGACTTCGATAAGAAGGAGGTTCTCAATTCAGTTGCATTTTTTATTTTTGTTTGTTAATTCATAACTCCGTCAGTTGTAAACCAATTTGGAAAATTTTCGTTTTATCTGAAAGGATATATTTACACATGGGTTCCATACAAATTTTATCAAGTCGGTTCAGTAATTTAGTTTTTAGATCAAAAAGACTGGTTTGGTCACAATTGAAGTCGGTTTTTTTTTTAAGGATACAATCTTTAATTATTCGTCGGTTTTAAAAATATCATTTAGAAATAATAGTATATCGAAATAAAAGTTTTGTTATCAGGTATTAAAAATAAATTATTATAGCAATTTCCATTTTATACTAATACTAGCAGATCTGGTCAGACATTTATTACCATTCAATTTTCATCCATTAAAAAATCTCAACGCCATCTATTAGATGCTTAGCCAATCCAGACACTAATGAGTAGCATTATGCCGATAACAAAAAATTTTTCATATTACTAATTTTTATATATAAAGATAAAAAAAACAGAAGAATTTATTCATTTGAACATCCTAATCTACTACTACTAATCGAATTTGAAAAATTATTTTTGCATTTGATAGCTTATTTCTTGAGGAAATTTATAATATTATAAATTTTAAGAAATAAAATGCTATTCAAAATCACGATAAGGAAACGAGCGAATCCGTGACACATAGTTAATGTCATATTTATTAGATTATACAAATAGAGTATAAATACTCCATACAAATGCATCAAAAATACGGGTCAACTTTTTCATACTACGTGATAATTAGTTATGAGTGATTCCTTTATAACTTCTATATTTATTTTGTTTTATAATTTTTGTATCTTTTTAATACGCTTATTATATTTATTAAATAATATGTCAAGATACATTTTATGCGTAATAAATGAATGAATTAGTATATATATTGCATTATACAATATAAGAAATAAAACAATTAACAAATGTAACGATACAATTGTATAAGTATAATAAGGCGAACTTATTGCTGAGAGCAATCTTTTCAAAACAACCTTAGAGTAATGGACTAATTGTTGTACTAGTAGGTATGAAATTATTATGTAATTAAGAATGTTAACAACGTAAAACAGTTATTTTTAATTTGAGAATTAGCTGACAAAAAGTTGATCAGTTTTTGAGGCTCCATCTATATAATCGAAGACCGCATTACATAATGAATCATAGACCAAGGATAGTAACTACCTGTCTGTCAATTTCATATGACATTGACATTTAAGCATCATTTCGGAAATTTGAAGTAAATTGTCACTGTCACATAGAATAAAACATTCAAAATAAAACATTCAAATACCACTGAGAAAGTTAAATTAAAATCTACTAAACTTATCTCAATTTTTGTATAATTTATTGCCAAAATTAATATACATTCTATTCAATTCGTTGTACACAAAATAAATTATATTAGTATAAATGTATTCCAATATAAATTTGCCAAGGTTTGCATTTTAGGTTATCTTTGTTGAGTTTTTAACACTAAAGTTCCTGCAATATTACTTAATATACATAAATTATTTTTTTTTATTAATAGGCAATGGTCCAGATTATCGTATATTTATCGGACGTTAACAACTTTGGAAGGACAGACGCTTCCTCAATCTACTAAATCGAGTGACGGCATATCGCCACCGCCTCGAATCCCTAGAGGTCCCACAGATATTCTTCAAGCTTTGGCTGCTACCGTAGGACCAGATCCGACAGCTGCTCATTACAAGTAATATATATAACAATAAAATTAAGTTTATGACATTGATTTACAATTATTCAAATTACATGTAACCATTTTTTATACACAACTTTGTCTGATACACATAAATAGAAAAATAGCCTAAGTTGTACTTAAATTTTATTAAAATTAGCAGACCCGTTAAGACCCCAAAATATAATAAAATGTGCTGTTCTTTTCTGTCATAGCTATGGAATGACTTCAAAATTTATATTTAACTACATGTGTATTTAAATAAACTCTGTGTCAACCAAATTTTGTCCAACAATTATTAATATTTTGATTGTAGTAGTGGCAAACAATGTATATTCACCACCCCTGCCCTCAAATGCTTTTTGTTTTACTTAATGGTTAGTGGGTGGAGAGTACCATATAGTATTGAGCTCCCCAATTGTTGCTATTTGTTGCACAATAAAATATGTATAAATATTTTATTGTACAAAAAAGAATATATAAATTACTTTTTAAGAATCACAATCATACATTTCCTTAATTACAAATTATAACTATTGGTTAAAATTAATATATTTTTAGATATCATGATGATCCATATCTGATACCATTATCAAATTTTCGTAAACGGTCATATGCTCTCTCTGCTGAAGCCGGTCGCAAAGCAGCAGCATGGATCAGAGATGAACATGCCGAATTATTCAATACCCGTGAATGGGACCCTCCAGGCAAGATGAAAACACCATATTTTAATGCTGATCCTCATATTGATGCATTTGCACCAAAGCCACTATATAATGATGAAAGCAAGGTAATTATTCATATATCTGTACTATATATTGACAGTTATCACCTCCTAACTAATATAAAATATATCAGTTAGGAATTTATATTATATACAGTATTTTTATAAAATAAAAATACTGTATATAAATTCATAATTTGGACCTTTTTTTATCTCCTGTAAATTGTGTCCATTTTATTTACGAAATTGATCAAAGAATAAATTAATAAATGTTAATATTATATTTTACACAATAATTATACTAAGAAATATACTGTTTGTACATACTAAATTATAGATACTATTAAACATTACCTCTTCTAAATATTTTAAAATAAGCAATTACGAAGATAAAACCTTTCATGTAATGAAATACACAATGCTAATAAACTAATATTATCCTCTTAAAGGATGAAGCTTGTGCCCAGTTGTGAGATATTAAAAATAATCTTTGGTACTTAGTATGTCAGTGTGAACATGTTATACGAGGTCTGTCCGGAAAGTTCGTATAAAAGTGTTCTGGAATGCGAGAAAGAGGAGTGGGGAGGCCAGGTAAGCGCAGGACCCCTTCCTTATGTCCCTAACAATGCTTCAGTTCTGGTCTGACCGCCGTGCGGTGCGAACTGGCTTGTCACGCCATCTGTGAAGTTACCTCTTAACGAAACCCCGTCGGCATGGAGCCCGCTTCCGTTGAAGAGCAGCGCGTCGTAATCAAGTTTCTCTCGAAACTCGGCAAGAATGGCCGTGAAATTTTTGCCGATCTAATTCGATAAGACATCCGGGGAACCACGAACAAAAAAATCAAGAAAATCCCGCTCAAATGTCAAGACAATGTTGATTGTTTTTTTCGATGTTCGGGGGATTGTCCATCAAGAATTCGTCCCTCCAGGCCAGACAGTTGATGGAAAATTCTACGTCGATGTGCTCAGACGCCTCAAAGCTCGTGTGGCACGAGTTCGTCCAGAATTGGCGCGAGAGGGGCATTGGATTCTTCACCACGACAATGCCCCTGCCCACACCTCTCTTGTTGTCCGTGAGTTTTTGAGTAAAAATTCCATTACGGTGACCGAACACCCCCCTATTCGCCGGATTTGGCCCCGTGTGACTTCTTCTTGTTCCCAAAAACCAAATTGGTACTTCGGGGGCGGCATTTGGGGGACATAAATGAGATAAAAAAAGCTACGACGGGGCAGCTGAGAAACCTACAACCAGAGGACTTTCAAGGAGCCTTCTCACAGTGGAAACGGCGTTGGCACAAGTGCATTATGTCACAGGGGGAGTACTTTGAAGGGGATAAAATTGATTTACCTGAATAATTGTAAAATAAAATTTTTAAAAAACTTTTATACGTACTTTCCGGACAAACCTCGTAAATAATATTATAAATCACATATTACAATGTTACGTCTTCTCATTGATGTTCTGTTTGTTAGCTGTTATATTATATGTGAAATTTGTTGATAAATAGACATCTTTAAATGTATATAATGTATCATAATAATCTGTTAATATTACATTGCACAGTCTTTATTGTACATAATTTACATTTGACATATTAAAAAGATTGAATATACATTGTTGGGCTTATCCCATAGAAGATTCTCTTACAGTCAATCTTTGAGAAGCTGAAAGAAAACTTTTGAATATTTGTAGGTAAAAACTGTATAGCTTAAGATAAAACTTAATAATATAATTATAATGATGTTTTTAAGGTGACAGAAGAAGATTTAAAATACACAATAAATAATGCCTTATTAGAAGACTCACTGAAAATATTCCAACTCCTTGGTGGAACTAGTGGAGTTAATGAAGAGCTGAGAATTGCGTTTTTGCAACTTTTATGTTTTTATAATGAGAAGGAACCAGACTCAATGGAATGGCTTGAGGAGAGGTGGTTTTCTGCAAACATAAGAGAACGACAGGCAGCTACATGGAAGTAATAATAGCATAATAAATATAACTAGACATAAGTTTGTTATAAATTTTTTTATGTATGAAGGAATATGCAGTTTAAAAATAACATGACAACCCATACATCATACTTTTAAAGATTTCACTTTTCAAGTTTTGTCATTATAAAATACAAAACTAGCTTGTACTTTTTGAGAAAAAAATTTAACCCCCATATTCATATAAACTAAAATTAACAAACCTATTTTAGCAATTATGTACTTTGTGACATAATTTCTTATTAAAATTCTACTCAAAAAAAGCTAAATAACTAAAATAAATTTATTATTGTTTATTTTTATACATTTTTATGAACATGTATTTGTAACAACTTATAAAATAAACTCACAATACACTTTGCTAGTGTAATATGAAATCAGGACTAGAATTAAATTGTCAGCAACTTTAAAACATTTTTTTTCGAATATTATGTATAAACATTAGTTATTTTTTATAAATTAACCACAATTACCACAGGTTGGGTGGCCTAGCTGATAAAATATTTGAATCTCTCGAACCAAAGACATCTGAAGCATACTGTTGTATTATTCAGGGTATGGCGAAATACTATCAAGTAAGTTTATAATATAATAATATAATTTACATATAGTTATTACTTTACAAGAGAAATATATTAATGTAGAAATTTTACTAGTTACATAAATATTAATTTTGATTCCAATACAATATGGTGCCACTATTTTTCTGTGTGAATATCTTATAAGCATTTAATTATAATTTTTATAGAAAACTTCAAAATATCACATAGATATATGTTAATTTGCTTTGTATCATGATTGCACTTTTCAGGCTGAAAGAGCATATGTGTTGACTCAGGAAGCGAAAGATAATGGTATCAAACTTTCAACCAGTGTGTATAATTCACTTCTTGGTTGTATAGGATTTTTAAAAGAGGGTACTGCTCTTCGGACTGAAACACTTAAAAGTTTGTTAGTGGAAATGGAAGAACAGGTAACATTCTATATTAGAATAATGACTTGTCCATAGCTGGTGATTTTCTTTTAACAAATCATTCAGCAAACATTTACTCAAACTCATTTACTAAATTCCCCTGACAGAGAATCGATCCCACCACTTCACAGTGAAGATCGTCTAAAGATATTATGAATGTATTAGCGTAATGTAAACCTTAATAAGTTAAAGGGGTGAAATTTCGGTCGACTAGCTTTTTCCCGCGACTTGATCGCATGGCCGAGTTATGTTTACTGACTGGGATGTAAAGTAGTCCTAATAAATATCTTTCTCCATTCTATATAGTATGTGTATATCAAATTTCATAATGTTAAGGTATTAAAAAGTAACAAACAAACTAATTTTCATATGTATAATATTACTAAGGAAGTAAAGATTAAATGGTAATAAAACTTGATCACACCAAGTACATTTTGCAATGATATTAAATAACTTTTAAATTTAGATAAAGAATTATAAATATCGTAAATGCATTTTTGTTTGCTTTCTTATGTATATATTGTCATGGGAAAATCCACTAGGTGACAGGATGGTGATATCATTATAATCTTAGAGTAATAAATAGAGCAAATACATTATTCTCATTTTATGACTGTTGTCATCTTATAAATGATATGTTAATTGCATTGGTTTTTTTTAGCTGCTAAGGGAAAAATATTGTTTTAACATTTTTCAATCACTTAATAGTTTAATGACATATTATTTTCGCATTTTAATAATATTTTTTTAAAATTTCTCGAAGTGGAATGAAATAAAAAAAATTGAAGCGTTGATGAAATTAATATCATTATTTCTAATTTAAAGCTGCCAGTTTCATAATGAACATAGGCTTTAATATTTAAATTCAAAACATTTTTAGGGCATATCTCCTAATAATGAAACGCTAACCTCATGCCTTCGATCTATATCGGCGTGGGGCGGCGGTAAAATGTTGCAACAGTTAGCGCTGCAAATCGTCGCCGAATTCAAAAAATTAGGAATCGAACCTGGACTGTCTGCTTACTACTATCTCCTGTGTCTATTCTGCAAAGAACGTAAGTTGATTAACCGACCTACCGACATAACTCACGAGAACAAAATGGTGCGAATTCTTTTAAAAAAATCTGAATAATAAATATTCATTTCAATATTAATTGTATGTATTTATGCTTACAATTTAAGATGAAGGAAGTATACTTAAAATAATAATTCAGTGTGATCATTCTTTGTTTTTGAGTTCATTGATTGATTTTCCTTTGCTTGAGTCATGCACATCTAAACTACTATACATATTATAAAAATTAAATATTCGTTTTTTTTTTTTATTTGTAATAGATAAATTCAAAAAATACTTTGCCAACTTTTAAAATACTTACTTACCGTATAAAACCGGGACAGGTTCCGCTAAATTAAAATAAATTTGTGCATTGTCCAAGCAAAAAACGCAATTTTAAGAAGTAAAATTTCCAAAAATCATTCTTAAGCGACTTCTGAATAAAGGAACAATCGAAGGAGGTTTTTTGCTTATTTACTTCTGTTCCTTTTATGTGATATTTGTACTCGAAGCTACGTCCACTATGTGACCGAGATATGTTTTATGATTGACCAGAGATAAGAAGAAGCCATCATATGAAAATGTACCAATTAATTCTGTAAAATATTACAATCCACTTATATAATTTTATGTTGCAGGCGGCCCACGTGTCGACATTTTAAGTGGAATATTAAATGATTTAGAAAAAAGAGAGAGCTTGGAGCCCAAAGAGCCTACGGACACAAACTTCTTTATTACAGCTATGGGAGTTTGCAGTGATCACTTACAGGTAACTTCTTATATACTTTTTTCCATGGATCAGTAATATCAATGTCTCGCATTATATTTATTTCTTACCGACTTAAATAAAAAAAAATTTAATTGTGTGTGTGTGCGTGCGTGCGTGCCTCTGTGCGTTCGTGTCTGCGTGAGTACTTTCTTACGACCGTACATGCGTTGCGCGCATGCACACGTACGCGCTTGTATGCGCACGTGTAATACTACATATTATGCGTGTACGTGTACACGCATATAATATATATACGTATAATATGTATTCCTGGATATTTTACGATCGATGAGGTGTATTTCCATCTAATCATGATTGAATTTTTTTAATATACAATGACACCAACTACAACTGTCGTAATACTTTTTACTAATTACTCTATTATTTTGCATTGTTTTAGGATATAAATTTGGCAGAAAGATTGCACGCTCTTTTAATGAAGGACGATAATTACAAATTAGTTGGTGATGCGTACAAAGAAAGCATTTACTATAGACATTTCGTTACAGTAGCCTGCAGGTATGTATAAATTATATTGATCACACTTTATTTATCATTATTAAAGTTTTAGTTAATATATATATATATATATATATATATATATATATATATATATATATATATATATATATATATATATATATATATATATATATATATATATATATATATATACTCCTCCTTTAAAAAGATTTGAATGAAATATGTAAAAGTGATGGGAGGAAATTCGGAAATGACTGCGAATATAGTAGAAAGGTAAAAAAACATTACGCTGATCCCAAATAAATAATAGAAATAAGAATGGGAAGATATTTCGTCTAAACGTTTGTTTGTTTGTAACACTTCTTAAAAAAAAATTCTACAATGACGGATTTAGCGGATTTCTTTCAAGCGACCTTTGAATGTCTGATAGAAATTATGAACTAATAAAGACAAAAAATAATAGCTTATTAAAAAATAAGAAAATAATAGGTGTTAAGTATTAATTACTGATAGAATGCCACAAAAATAAAGAATGAAGATTAATTTCACCCAATAGAACTACATATTTATATTATACCAGAGCGAGACTTTGTACAAAAGTCGATTGCTTGGGTACCTCTATCCCATTCGTGTTTCAACCGTGAAGCAGCTGTGTTTGCATGGCTGTGTTTCGGTTTAAAGGGTGGGATATGGCGTGAATTTACTGGGTACAGAGGAATAGCACCCGAGTCCTCAGGAATGGCAACGCATGGGGGTATCATGGGAGAAACAGTATACTCTGTTATGTCCATGGTACTGCTCATGTCTATAGGCGACGGCTACCACTTTCCATCAGGTGGGCCATCAGCTTGTTTGCCATTCTAAGTTGTATAAAAAAAATTGTCAAAATGATTTATTTGTATAGTACAATTCTTATATACATTTGTATGTGAAAATATTTTATAATCTTAAGTTAAACTCATGTCATGAAACTTATTCAAGAGATGTGTAGGTAATTTTATTTTATTCAAGTTTCGAAGTATTGAATTCATCATTGAGATATTTCCCAGTATCCTTTATATGTCTATAGCCGAAGTTTCATCAATTTATTTGTGCAGACGATTATTATGTTTTATTTTGTCATAGACACGCGCCCTTCGAGAGGACTACCCAGCTGTTGGATATGTTAGTTCCCAATGTGTATGTCCCAGAGCCTACAGTGATGGAAGAGGTAATGTGTTTATTCCTATTACTATCATCTATATTTTTGTTTGTGATTGTTTACTAATTAAAATATATATTATACTAACTAACGGCCCGACTCGTCTTTGTATGGGTAGTAGAGCATGTATACTCACATTTTTTGCATTAACTTGTTGCGTCTAGTAAGAATTACATGGGTATAGTAATCTATCCTTGAAAGATAGACATATACTATTGCAAACGTTTTTGTAGACCTAAAAAAAACACTTCAAACTTGGCCAGTCTATTGTCAACTTACTTAAACTATATAACTATATAGATCACTTTTATGTTCAGCCGTTAACTGTTCACTGCTAAACATAAGCCTTCCCTGTAAGGTAAGTTTTGTTAGTAGTTACCACGCTTGGCAGGCTGGTTGGCAACCGCAGTTAGGCTTTTAAAGGTGTTTTAAGAGGGATGCTGCTGCCCATCCCTCGCCCTTCCTTATTCGCCTCTTGCGACACCCAAGGGAATGGAAGGTGTGACACATTTTATGCCAGGACATATACGGTGTATATATATATATATATATATATATATATATATATATATATATATATATATATATCATGTTGGTTGTTGTTACCAGATAATTAAGACCCTGGAGGTGGGTGGCGCGGGCGACCGGCTGGCACAGGTGTGGTCGCAACTCGTCGTGTTCGGGATCGCAAAGCGCGCCAAACTCGTTGAGAGATTGCTTAGTGCCATGTGCAGTTGCTACCAGTACCAAGGTCAGTTTTAGAAAATTCTAGATTATATCATCAAACAATAATAGCAATATACATATATTTATATATTTAATTTCTTCTTTAAATTCCATAACATTATAAATTAAGGCAAATATAATTTCAGATAACATGAGTAGGTATTTTTCTTATTATATGCCTAAATTCATATTCTTATTTATTTTGATGTACGCAAATTGTAACACATCTCCCTCAGTTTTACTAAAAATTGTTCTATCATTTTATTTGTATATTTATTACCTGTAAATTTTTCATAAATAAATTAATAAATAAAGAATATTAAAAGTAATATTTGATATTATTTGTGTTATTATTATTTGACAGATATGTATTATTTGTTTATTTGTGTGAGTGGTAATCTAGATACATCCCAAACTCAAACAGAGCTTGTACTGTGCGAGCTAGACTTGTGATACATTTACATACGTAATACTTACATACTTAGAGAACGCACAAATCAATACAAACAGACATACACGTTTGTATTGTG
The DNA here is from genome assembly GCF_026898425.1 of Galleria mellonella. NCBI lineage: Eukaryota > Metazoa > Arthropoda > Insecta > Lepidoptera > Pyralidae > Galleria > Galleria mellonella. Next base: position 242,356 of record NW_026442172.1, on the reverse strand, counting down.
CGGAGATCGAACTCAAAACAATCGTGTGAAGAGACAGTTAAATTACTATATCACCTAGGTCGTTATGAAATACTTAAACTTTTCAGTATATACGTAACATTTTATAGAGAACGAAGTCAAAGAAAAAATGAGAGCGGCAGCTGCTGATGTACTGCGATACAGCCAGCTAGCTGAAGACAAAGAAGAAACTAAGGACCTCAGATCACCCACGCAGAAGTAAGTGGGAATATCCAATGGAAGTTCAAAAGTACATTCATATTTTCTATCAATTGGTAGAAAATTCCTTGTTCCTTCACTTTGATAAACTTCGGTATGTGGTACATTCTTAAACGACTGAACGAATTTAAATAAAATTATTATTTTAACCAATGCATGTCTTAGAAAATAAACTCAATTCAAGTGAACCAAGCCTAGTTTCAACTAGAACATAATATATATATTTTTTTATGCTACTTAGAATGGCAAACAAGCTGACGGCCCACCTGAATAAAATAAAGTTAAATATAATTGTCATTAAGAATATAAGTCTCATTAAGAATTATTTAAATCCTTACGATGAGCCCTGCGATGATAATAATAAAAAATATTTATTTTTATTCACTTATTTACAAACAGATTATCAGCCACGACGCTATCAAACATTATCGAATTATGCTCGGACACACAAGACAAGTCAGACCCCAACTGGGACACCGTATCGGAAGCATTGCAGAAACTAAGACGGTCTGAAGCCGTTGGTGTACCGAACAAACCACAGGTGCTGGCTGACGTGGCACAGAAAGCAGCCACTGTTGGAAAAGCGGGAATTGCTGCCGTGAGTATCTTGCTAATGGTACAGTCAGCATCATTTACATGTCCGGATTTCCAAAACCTCGAAATTCCATTAGGATTGTTTATGCTGACTGTACCTTATCTTTTTAAAAGGTCTTTTAAAAATTATAGAAACAAATATCATCACCTTATAGTAGTAGAGGGGTGCGGAGAGAATTGTACGTAACAAACTAACTATACTCCTCCCATTGCTAGCAATATGATTTATCAAGTCGACCTTCGCACGGAAACCATCGTAGTTAATTCCTAGTGACCTAACTTCATCCTCACCTCATTGATACCTCGCTAGCGATGGCGCAGACGGAGTTACCAGTCCATTTCAATCCCATAAAAAATATTAGTCCATTATAGTAGGCAACTACTAAACCACACCTGCTGGTTCTCAGGTGGCTGTGACCTACCTCGCGGAGTGTGGATTCGAGGAAGCAATATCGGCCAGCACACAAGTGCTCGGCGTAATGCTGAACCGGCCCCAGGAGGAAGTCAAGCAGTTGCTGCAAGAGAGACAGGGCCTCGACTCCCTGCATCCTTCTGCTTTAGCGATCGCTGACGCGTACCACTTGTAAGTTGATTACATAGGTTTTGTATTATAATTTCTTCTTGTTTTCTGTCTGACTTCGTTTGTTCTTAAGTCACAACATGATAGTTTTTACAACTTTTCAAATGAGTTATTCTTTTATTTTGCTCTTTATTATTATTATTATTTTATGTTTTATTTTATTATTCTATTTTCTTACCTATAAAAAATTCCGAAAATTAGTCCATTATTATGAAGTAAATGAAAAATTATTTAAATACCCGTTAATATTCGTAATTATCGACACTTGATGGGACATCGTATATATATTGATATTATTAGAAAACACTTGTACCTACTCTTCCACAAAAAAAGGTTTTTATAATAAATACTTGACCGGTTTCCAGCCATCCTTCAATTAATTGCACAAGAAAAAACTAGTATAAGATAACTTTTGAAAATGCCCTAAACAGCATGACCGGTCGGGTATTTATTTTACAAATTATGATTTTATTTTAAGAGTAATTCTAATAATATCAAAAATTCATCAAGCTATAGTATTTAGAATACAGTCTGAACCTAAAATTTGCATTTATAGAGATTTTGACTTTCCGTAAAAACAATTGCTAAAGTAACATTTATGTACCTACAGAGCTAAAACCGGTGCCCCAGCCCAAGACCTCGATACGTCGACGAGCTCGGAGAGTGACAGTGAATCATCTTCGGAGGACGAGTAAACAAACTATTTATATATTATATATGTAATATAACTAACTGTAAATGTTATCAGAAATAATAAAATAAGATTAGATATATCGTATACACCTTGTTTTATTATGTGACACAATCGTTACTGTTTATTTCAGTTATCTTTACAAAGCAAAATCGTCTCATCATTAAGGAAAATCATCTTAGTCTTTAACTGAAATAATATTTCTCTAATGCCAAAATTTTACCTCTTTATTTTGCCCTTCAGACGGCAACAAATTCAGACTAGCTTTTTTCAAATAGACTTGTTTACAAATATTTTTAAATTGTCATTTTCGATTTATCTATTGCAAACTCAAAATTTTGTGATACATTGAAAAGAAGCCACAAGAAACTCAATACTTACGATTTAAAATTTCTATTAACATTTGTATTTATTTAAATGTACTATGTCTAAAATTACATGGTTATTAAAAAGCCCGTTCATGATCAACTAACCTATACACGTTTATCATTCAAGTAATCGTTTAGTTTGCATAGTTTGTAACAAGCTTTGTTCAATAAGTGTTTCTTAATAACAATTTTAAATTAATTTAACAATAGATCTAATATTTTGGATATAAGATTATATATTGCGATCACTGTCATACATAGATACATTGTTACTTCGAGAAAGATATAAATAATGTTACCTGTACATGCTAACCACTTGTTTTAATCACTTATAGACAACGGCTACTACATTCTACCAAGTATCCAATTAACTTGTATTCAACATTAATATAATACACGTAATACTTTTAATGGCAAACGAACAAGCAACCTATCTATAGTTAGTTAATAAATGCTATCTGCAGACATCACAGTATATACAGAAACGCTCAAAGCACGCCCCATGCGGTTCTTTTTTATTCTGCCTCCATACTCCGTAATTTCACTGCCATATTTCACTACAAACTGAAACTAAACGCAAGTGCTTGACTTTAAAAACAGTAGACAAATTTACAACTTCGTACATCCTTGTGTATCGTAAATCTTCTTTTACATACAGTAAACTTTGTCATCATAAATAACCGTATTACCATACCTATTCATATGTCGAAAGAAATAAGGGTCGTTAAAATGTCGAAGTCACAATACTCGGTGACACATTGCGCCAGTGACACGAACTCATTTCTCCAAATGTACTCGCGAAGTGTTAAAAATGATAATTGGTCGTGAAGTGAATTTTTAAGAAAGTACTATACGTCCGTTAGTTGCTCTCCAGTCGCCTTCGTGTTAACCTTGACTGAGTAAAAAATGTCCTTCAAAGTGCTTCTAACTGCTTGTCTCACAGTAAGTAATAATTGTATCTTGTAATTTTTTACTATCAGGACTAACATTATCTTGATAATAATTACCTTATATAAATATCCTTGTGTCAAATTGAAAGTATAAAAATTTGTAATTTCGACGTTATTGGTACAGTAACTCAGTGGCTTCCCGAAGAGGTTTCCCAAGTTTCTCGATGTGTAATATCCAGATTCTATCTCGATCGTATCAGTTTATGAAATTAACTTTTTTAAATTGAGTTGGAGGGTCCGGGTGATCATACATACATGTGATAATACACATACCTATTATGTTTGAGGATCATGTAGGCAATTAATGTGATGGTGTAGCACTTATTTCTGAATGATTAAAAAAATATTATCTAAAGTTGCCTGTACTTCTTTATATTAGATCGATAGATAGTCTTTATTATTTTCTCCAAAAGATTACAATAGTAAATTTATTATAGATACAAACAATTATGTTATGCAATATCTTGACCAATCCTGAACCGATTTTGTTATTTCTTTTTGCTATCCATGATAATAATTCCCATTTTAATTTCATATTAATTTTGGCACTATTGAAATCTGTGCTTTTTTGCCGAGCAAAAACCTAGTCTATGTGTCCTATACATTAATAGCTCCAATGAATTAAATTTTATAAATAAATTTATTTTCATGTAAATCATTTCATTTGAAAGGTATATATCATACATCATCACAGTCAACTGACTAGATAAATATAACTTGTTTACATGTAAATACAGAATCTGAATCTTATCTAACCGAAATAACAGCACTGCGCTAAAATATTCAAGAAACTTGTCTCTATGTAATTATTAAATATATAAATAATCTTAATAATATAATCAAACTGCAACTTGAAAATGTGTATACAAAGGAGATATTTAAGAAAAATTAATATGAAGACTCTTAATAAGAGCAATAGAAATCAAAAAAATAATATTAAAAAAATTGTCTGTCATTTTGTTTGTTCCGATATCATGCAAAAACTACCGCCCGAAATAGGATGCAATTTACCATAGTTGTATTCCATTGATTTTCCTACTTCTAACATCCACGCCTATAAAGGCAATAAACTAATATTATATTCAAATATATTTATTTTGTAGCCCATTGCAATGTATCTATTACATAATGTTGCACCGAAATGTTTATGAATCATTACCGTATACCTACATAAACATTTGCCTAGCCTAGACATATGTTTAATGAATGTTATCTTTAACAATTTGACCTGGTTCTACTGCAACATATCAAATGAGATTTACACCAAACTACACATACATACATTCAAATATAATTAAGTATTTAGTTGTTTTATCTAATCGTTGACATTTCTTTCAGACACTACTATGCGCTAGAGACACAGTGACCGCGTTCAATACAAAAAAATTTGACTGTGGACCATACGGTTTTATATGTGAAGGAGCACACAGATTGAGAATTTGCGAAGGCATTAACTTATTAGGTCCAGCATTCATTTGTCCACCTAACACTCACTGCAATGAGGACTCGAGTGATGTCTGTCAAAACGCTGTTAATTACGTAGAGCCCGCCATAAGCAAGACTATCTATTGTCACAAGAACGAGCGGATAATTGATCCCACTGTTCCGGATTGCAAAGGTTATATTTTATGTATCCCGAACAAAAATCGATTTCAAGGTATTAAATTCAAATGTGGTGGCAACACCATCTTCAATGGCTACACTCGAACGTGCACTGCTCCAGAGAAATACAAATGTCCGGTGACTAATGCAACTAAACCGTCAATAGAATTATTCGGTAATGAAAATAAAAGGGTCGACTCTAATACAGATACAAGATTACATCCTCAGACATCTCCGCATCGCTCTATAGAATGTAAAAACTACAAATTTAGTGTAACTGATGACAATGGACCTGTCCGTGCGACATACTTTTGCCCGCCACGGCCGATATGGGGAGAGACCTCTGTCCGTTGTACAGTGTTCTCCAGTAAATTCTGTATCACATTGGAAAGGGATGACGGAGACCAATCTGTCAATAATGCTGGAGCAGCATATCGCAAACCACGAATTTTATAATAAAGTAACTTTTTGCCCCCAAATTCGTACGCGTGGATTACAGAAGTAGAAAAACTAATAAAAGGCACCCCTTAAGGCTCTAGATTTTAAGTTAGATCTTCAGGAATACAATTGTGAAAACCATCCAACATAGTGTAATAGTTTTTCCGTAATGCCGAAATAAACATACAGACAGGCAAAAATTCTAAAAATGATTGTTTTGACTTCTATTTTCCTTATCTATAATATTTCCCATATACAAAGTTCGTCTCGTTATTTTATTATTTGTTTACTCTTTTAAACAATGATATAATAATACCACATAAAAAATAATAGAATAATAAATATGTACATATTACACTTATAAAATACAAAAGACGGTCCTTACCGCTAAAGCAACCTTTTGGTAGAGGAGAAAAGAAAAAAACTAACTATTTGGCACAAAAAGTATATCTAACAAAAAACGCTCATGTTAATAAAACATATGCAAATAATCACATGTATACATTACATCTAGTGCTTATAATAATATATATTACATAAATAAATATATAAAATACATAACATATTTAAACTAAAATATTAGTAAGGTAAAATAAATATTTCAATATAACAAACATTATTTTTAAAATTGTAATAAAATGAGATTAATTAACTGTTTTATCAGCCATGGATGAAACCAAATTACGAAGTATAAACAGAACAAGCATGGAAAAATTTGTAGAGTTTTGTTAGGCAAGTAAATACCGCATTTTTAATAAATACATCATCTAAATATTTTTATTTTGGAATCAGAAGACATTTTACAAAATTCGTGTTTTTACCGTGAAGCAGTTATGTTTGCATGGCTGTATTTCGGCATGAAGTGTGGAATATGACAGTGAATTTACAGGGTACAGAAGAATAACACTTAAGTCCTCAAGAATGGCAACAAATTTTGTTAATAAATAAGTAAATAAAACACACGTAATGTATATTTTTAATATTTTTTATTTGCATAAAAAATATTTCTGTACTTTTATTATTTATATACAGTAGGTATATTTTCTAAACACTTACATCAGTTAGATTAATACCTATGATAGTGTCATAATCTGTTCCAAAAAAATCTAATGAACATGTAAGCAAATGAAAAATTAACCCGAGCATAAAACTGTTTATATTCAATAGTATATATAACTGTTTATAATAAAAAATCTAATGTTTCGATTATTTATTAAATTCCTGTTCTTCCTTTAATAATTTTAACTAAACCTTGTTATCTTATCAATATGTTTCATTGAAACAGATTATTTTGAAAGGTTAAAAGTTGAAATTATATAAATTTTAAATAATATAAATGCAAATAAATATTACACTTTAGATTATTACTAAAAATAAACAAAATTAAATAGCTATTATACTCGTACATCAAACGAGTTTCAATAGATATCAGGTACCAACATTCATATAACATTCTGGGTAATTATTACTACCTTATAAGTAATTGTTATACCTTGTCGCTAGAAATTAACTACCTAATTTAAATTAACATTGCCAATTAGCATTCGTAACTTTCATTATCTACACATGTTTTCTTATCTCTATCAAAAACTTTGTTCTTTTTACACTTTTTAGATTTCCTACGAAATCGAGATTTCTTTTTTATACACTCATAATATTTTCTGCAATTGGTAGGATCTGCAAATTTGCCTGCTTCCTTGCACTCAAACTTATTACTGTGGTAATTATCAGACTTCTCCGAAGAATTTGCTTCAAATATACTCTTTTCACTGCTATTTTTACTTAAGCTATCTTCAGACTGTGAAATTTCTATATCTTTAATACATTTTACAGATGTTTTATTTAAATGAAAACCATCTGCACACTGAAACTTGTATCTGATGAAACTACTATTATTTTTTATACATATATAATAAAATTTATCTTTAAATATATCAGAGAATCGTCCTTCAGATAAACAACGAAATGTATTATTTCTAATACAATGTGACAAATTATTTGTACACTGCTTTCTAATTTCACTAAACACTGTGTTTACTGGGCATTTTCTCTTGATAGGATTTTGTCTTCCAATGCAAATATAAAATGTGCTACAATCATTATTATCTCCATATTTTCCATTTTTGCGATTACGGCAACTAAAATTCGATTTTAGTACTGAATATACACTTGTTATTGGTTTTTCTGTCATATTTGGTTTTACTAACTGAGTAAAGTTGTGTTGATTTAAATTTGATAATCCGTCATATTGAGAATTGTGTTGAGATTTTCGATTATCAATTGTGATTAAAGGCTGAGATAGTATGTTAGTTTCTTTATTATTTGTTATGTTACTCTTATTTGTTATAACTTGTAAACGATTTTCTGTAGTAATTTGTAAATTTTCAGTAAAGTTTTCTAATTTTATTTCATTTTTAAAATCTATTTCTGATGAATTAAAAAATCTTGATTCATTAGGATCTGTAATAAAAGTACTTATATTACTTTGTTGGATATTATATTGTGTCGCGTTTATATTTTGCTGTAATAAATTATTTAATGAAGTTGTAGGATAGCCTATATTCGTCGTAAGTATTGGTATATCCAATGTAGTGGTTTCTATGTGTGGCAAAGGACTCGTAAACTGCAACCTTTCATGTACAGATTTATCTTTCTTTAATATATAAGAAGTTGTAGTATTTTGTTTATTATTAATATCCAAAGTATTTTCTCTTGAATTTTCTGTACTGTACGTCTTCAATGAAATTATTCCGCCCTGTTTTGAATTATTTTTTAAAACACTTGACTCATTACTGTGACTAGTTGATGTGGTAGAACTATTACGTGTTATATCTGTTAGAATATCAGGTAGACTTTTCGTCTTACCTTCTGTTTTTAACATAGATTCTGAATTATTATATGTTATATCAAATGTACCTATATTACCAGTTGAAGAAGGTTCTTCGAATTCAACAAATGGTGATTTACTTTTATTTTTTATTGTATTTAAAATTTCTGAAGAACTGTCTATATTATTGGATATATTAGATTTTAAAGTTGACAGTGACAAGCTTTGTGTATCTTCTGCTATACTTTCAGTTATAAAGTCTACTGTAGACGATAAGTCTGTAATTAGAATTTGTGCAGTCGACTCCGTGGTTGACGAATCAATTTCACCAACTACTTTGTCAATAGTTGGAGTTAATGTAATATCTTCTATAAATTCTGCAGTTGTATATCGGGAAATTTTTGATATATCACGAGTTTCGAAAGCTGGTGACATTAAGCTTTCTGAAATTTCCGATATATTTTCAATTATTATATCTTTTCTGGATGTTAAGTGGGCAGGTGGGGTTTGTGCAAAAGGTTCTGTGATTAGCGGATCTAATTCATCGATATTAGAAGTTAATATATTATCATTTATAGATCCTGTAGTTATTTCCCGGATAATTGCTGATGTATCATAATCTACTAAAAATGCAAAGTCTGTAGTTATGGTTTGTGCAGACGGCTTCGTGGTTGACGAATCTATTTTATCGATGGTTGAAGTCAATATGATATCGTCTATGGATTCTGCAGTTATACCATAGGAATTTATGGATGTAGTGAGTGTTTCAGAACTTAAAATTGTTGAGATTTGTTTAATTTCCGGTATACTTTCAGTTGTAAAATTTACTGTAGATGGTAAATATGTAGTTAATGTTTGTGCAGACGACTTTGTGGTTGACGAATCTATTTTATCGATAGTTGAAGTTAAAATGATATCATCTATGGATTCTGTAGTTAAATCATGGGCAATTATCGATGAAGTGAGAGTTTCAGAACTGAAACCTGTTGATCTTTGTTTATTTTCCGGTATACTTTCAGTTGTAAAATCCATTGTAGATGGTATGTATGTAGTTAGCATTTGTGCAGACGGCTTTGTAGTTGACGAATCTATTTTATCGGTAGTTGAAGTTAAAATGATATCATCTATGGATTCTGTAGTTATATCATGGGAAATTATCAATGAAGTGAGAGTTTCAGAACTGAAACCTGTTGAGCTTTGTTTAATTTCCGGTATACTTTCAGTTGTAAAATCTGCTGTAGATGGTATGTATGTAGTTAGGGTTTGTGCAGACGGCTTTGTGGTTGACGAATCTATTTTATCGATAGTTGAAGTTAAAATGATATCATCTATGGATTCTGTAGTTATATCATGGGAAATTATCGATGAAGTGAGTGTTTCAGAACTAATACCTGTTGAGCTTTGTATAATTTCCGGTATCCTTTCAGTTGTAAAATCCACTGTAGATGGTATGTATGTAGTTAGCGTTTGTGCAGACGGCTTTGTGGTTGACGAATCTATTTTATCGATAGTTGAAGTTAAAATGATATCATCTATGGATTCTGTAGTTATATCATGGGAAATTATCGATGAAGTGAGAGTTTCAGAACTGAAACCTGTTGAGCTTTGTTTGATTTTCGGTATACTTTCAGTTGTAAAATCTGCTGTAGATGGTATGTATGTAGTTAGGGTTTGTGCAGACGGCTTCGTGGTTGACGAATCTATTTTATCGATGATTGAAGTCAAAATGATATCGTCTATGGATTCTGCAGTTATATCATGGGAATTTATGGATGTAGTGAGTGTTTCAGAACTTAAAATTGTTGAGATTTGTTTAATCTCCGGTATACTTTCAGTTGTAAAATTTACTGTAGTTGGTTTGTATGTAGTTAGGGTTTGTGCAGACGGTTTTGTGGTTGACGAATCTATTTTATCGATAGCTGAAGTCAAAATGATATCGTCTATGGATTCTGTAGTTATATCATGGGAAATTATTGATGAAGTGAGTGTTTCAGAACTGAAATCTGTTAATCTTTGTTTAATTTCCGGTATACTTTCAATTGTAAAATCCACTGTAGATGGTATGTATGTAGTTAGCGTTTGTGCAGACGGCTTTGTGGTTGACGAATCTATTTTATCGATAGTTGAAGTTAAAATGATATCATCTATGGATTCTGTAGTTATATCATGGGAAATTATCGATGAAGTGAGAGTTTCAGAACTGAAACCTGTTGAGCTTTGTTTAATTTCCGGTATACTTTCAGTTGGAAAATCTGCTGTAGATGGTAAATATGTAGTTAGTGTTTGTGCAGACGACTTTGTGGTTGACGAATCTATTTTATCGATAGTTGAAGTTAAAATGATATCATCTATGGATTTGGTAGTTACATCATGGGAAATTATCGATGAAGTGAGAGTTTCAGAACTAAAACCTGTTGAGCTTTGTTTATTTTCCGGTATACTTTCAGTTGTAAAATCTGCTGTAGATGGTAAGTATGTAGTTAGGGTTTGTGCAGACGGCTTTGTAGTTGACGAATCTATTTTATCGATAGTTGAAGTTAAAATGATATCATCTATGGATTCTGTAGTCATATCATGGGAAATTATCAATGAAGTGAGAGTTTCAGAACTGAAACCTGTTGAGCTTTGTTTGATTTCCGGTATACTTTCAGTTGTAAAATCTGCTGTAGATGGTAAATATGTAGTTAGCGTTTGTGCAGATGACTTTGTGGTTGACGAATCTAATTTATCGATGGTTGAAGTCAAAATGATATCGTCTATGGATTCTGCCATTATATCATGGGAATTTATGGATGTAGTGAGTGTTTCAGAACTTAAAATTGTCGAGATTTGTTTAATTTTTGGTATACTTTCAGTTGTAAAATCTACTGTAGATGGTTTGTATGTAGTTAGGGTTTGTGCAGACGGTTTTGTGGTTGACGAATCTATTTTATCGATGGTTGAAGTTAAAATGATATCATCTATGGATTCTGTAGTTATATCATGGGACATTTTCGATGAAGTTAGTGTTTCAGAACTGAAATCTGTTAATCTTTGTTTATTTTCCGGTATACTTTCAGTTGTAAAATCCATTGTAGATGGTATGTATGTAGTTAGCATTTGTGCAGACGGCTTTGTAGTTGACGAATCTATTTTATCGATAGTTGAAGTTAAAATTATATCATCTATGGATTCTGTAGTTATATCATGGGAAATTATCGATGGAGTGAGTGTTTCAGAACTAAAACCTGTTGAGCTTTGTTTAATTTCCGGTATACTTTCAATTGTAAAATCCACTGTAGATGGTATGTATGTAGTTAGCGTTTGTGCAGACGGCTTTGTGGTTGACGAATCTATTTTATCGATAGTTGAAGTTAAAATTATATCATCTATGGATTCTGTAGTTATATCATGGGACATTATCGATGAAGTGAGAGTTTCAGAACTGAAACCTGTTGAGCTTTGTTTAATTTCCGGTATACTTTCAGTTGTAAAATCTGCTGTAGATGGTAAATATGTAGTTAGTGTTTGTGCAGATGACTTTGTGGTTAACGAATCTATTTTATCGATAGTTGAAGTTAAAATGATATCATCTATGGATTCTGTAGTTAAATCATGGGCAATTATCGATGAAGTGAGAGTTTCAGAACTGAAACCTGTTGAGCTTTGTTTATTTTCCGGTATACTTTCAGTTATAAAATCTACTGTAGATGGTAAATATGTAGTTAGTGTTTGTGCAGACGACTTTGTGGTTAACGAATCTATTTTATCGATAGTTGAAGTTAAAATGATATCATCTATGGATTCTGTAGTTATATCATGGGACATTATCGATGAAGTGAGAGTTTCAGAACTGAAACCTGTTGAGCTTTGTTTAATTTCCGGTATATTTTCAGTTGTAAAATCTACTGTAGATGGTTTGTATGTAGTTAGGGTTTGTGCAGACGGTTTTGTGGTTGACGAATCTATTTTATCGATGGTTGAAGTTAAAATGATATCGTCTATGGATTCTGTAGTTATATCGTGGGAAATTATCGATAAAGTGTGTGTTTCAGAACTGATACCTGTTAAGCTTTGTTTAAATTCCGGTATATTTTCAGTTATATAATCTGCCGTAGATGACAAATATGTAGATGAGATTTGTACTGGCTGAGTGTTTAAAGATTCTATTTCAACTATGACTTTATTGGCAGTTGAAATTAAAATATCATTATCTCCTTTTACGTCTCTGGAAAAGCCTGTATTTTTTAAAATACCATCATCTATGAAATCTGCAATCATATCCAGGGAAATGTCTGTACTTTCTGTCTCAAATGAACTAATTAATTTATCATGCAATTCATCTATATTAAACGTATTATTGCTTATCAAATACTCCGTTGGCGGAGCATTAGAAAGAATTGAGTTATTAAATACAGTAAATTCATTTTTAAACAAATTTAAGTAATTATCTGTTAAATAATTATTATTTTGTACTTTTGGCATGTATGTTACCGTAGTATCAATTCCTGTTAGTACATTATCATTTGAATTTTCGTTGATTGTATCATCGATTATATTTTCTTCTAATGGTGTTATATTTTGATTATACTTTGTAGAAAATTCTTCGGATAACATATTAGATACAATAGTTGTACTGTATATATCGTCACTTGGCAATTTCGGTATATTACCTTCAGTTATATTTTGTTTAGCTTTATTAACAAATGGTTTAAGATTCGCTTCATTACTGACCGGTAAACTTTTGTTTGCAATTAAATAAGGTGTAGTGGTATAATCACCTTGAGGTGTAATTTCCGACGCTGCTCTCCCATCTTTTATCCTTTCAACTTCTGATAAAGTTGTTGTAGCCACAGTATTATAAGTTGAATCACTATTTTCATGTTTAGAAGAACTTATATTTATTTTGTCCGTTGAAATAGCTCCAAACATATCAATAACTTTTGTCACTTCACTAGTCTTTAACACTGGTGTTGAAGTCACTGGAAATTCACATTCATAAAAATTTGTTTCTAAACAAACGGTTCCATCTGGACACTGAATTGTAACACTGTCAATCGTCCTCAATGTGCCTGTTCCTAAATCTACACACACATTGAAGTGTGTCGAATTAATGCAGTGAAAAGGCTTGTCACCGCAGTCGACGTCCGCTGATGTCAGTAGCGGAAAGCTTGCTAGCATCTGAAATGTAATATATAGCTACTTAAATATATATATAAAAAAATATGTTCATGTTCTCTAACATGATATTGAGTACTGTTTGAATATATTCAAATAAATTATATGTAAGACTGTTTATGTAACAATAAATAAATAATTATATTATACAAATATATAGTACATAAACCATATTCTAAATTAAGTAACGCATAGAGTACTTTATATACTAATTCACGCAGATAAAGCCACGAAATACATATAGTAAATCATGTTATGTATATACATATATTTATTAAAGTGTTGATTATATTTTTATAATTAAAAAAGAAGCACAAAATTTTAATAAGAAGCTTTTCGTATGTTGAACTTCGGTATCTCTCATCATACGAGTACTCATATCATTGACTGTCAAGCGACTACTTCTAGAAAGTAATAAAAAAATGTACTAACTCGTAAATATTATATACCACATCGTCAAAAAAATCGTCCTATAAACACAAAAATATTGCTGGTATCATTTCATTACTCGTTTACACCAACAGAAGTAAATTTGTTTCAACTATTAATAAAATTTTGATAATAAAAGTCACCACTCACCAGGGACAATAATCCGTATAGGTCGTTCATTTCGTTAAAATTTCCTTTTTTGTCGTATCTTACATATCACACACTTTGCTGCAGTTCCGTCGTTTATCTTGTACTATTTTCATTGTAATGAAAACCTTATTTCCTACGCAAACCATTTGTGGATATAAGCGCGTAATATTTTTGTTTGCATTAGACTTAATATTTCATACGAGTCATATAGTTTGGCATTAAACAAATAAAGTTGTCGTAATTATTTCCTGTGGGTCTATTACTCCGAATAATTAGCTGTAAATATTTTTCCATTTTCCTTCAAATTAGTATATTGTCTGTACTTATTTAATTTAATTATTTATTAACTATTACCGCGGTATTGGATTTGTGGTGTCGTGTTTCCCCTTTAAGTAGTAATTTTCAAAAATCTTTTTTATGTTTTCTCAGTGTGAACATTTCTTGTAATTGTTTGTAGCTAGTTTTAATAAATTTACTACTGTAATCTTATAGAGGAAACAATAAAAAGTATATTTCTATCTATACATCCTTTTGTTAAAATTTAATCCTATTTCTAAATTTTATCTTCGAGCTTAGACTTAGTGGTTTTAGCTCTGTATTGGTAGTCAATCAGGACAATCAATCTTATAAGATTAATTGAATTTGAATTCTATTTTCTACATTTCTAGTAACTGTGTGGGTCTAGTATTAAAAGACTATTATCATTATTAAAAGTATAAAAAATATTTACTGCTTCCGCAATTTCGTCCTTACAAATCTTCCCTAACTTTTTTTCTTTTGTTTAAACGAAACACGTACTAATTGTTTCCGAAAATTTTTCACGATTTTTTCAATTCCGAGCCATTACTTTCCTATATTATTCCAATCAAGCCCGGATCATGTACTCTAATTGATTTATACTCTGCATCTTTCATAAACTAAATCACAAAATTTAAAATAACTATACATTTTTGTTTAAAGAATATAAAAGAAAAAGTTACATCTATAGGTAAATTATTTTACTTCATTCAGATGGTTAACATCTATTATTACAAAGTTAAAATTTTCCAGTAATCATTTTATAAACAAACGAATTACTTAATCTTCGTTATGGTTTAAAGCACCGTTATAAGTTTATGACTATCAATTTACGGATTACTGTGATGTTTGTATGTAATTCGCCATATTTTTCGCAGTCCTCTTAGTTACATGCTGAAAGTAAGGATTTGAATGAAATTTGGTACACGGGTAGGTTATATCCTAACTTAGCACATAGGATACTTTATGTACTTAATGATATACACGGGTAAAACCGCGATATGTAGCTAGTCATTAATAATATACATAAAGTCACATTATTATCGAAGGACATTTACCTAAAGAAATCTTTAAAGTAGTGTCTACCCACTTCAGTAGTTCGAAAACGAATTGTAAAGTTGCAACCCTCTTAGCTACATGCGAATTCATGGAACCCTAATCAAGAGCTCTAGAGATATAGACAAAATTAAAAAATATAGTAAACAGAAACAATTAACTAATAAAGCAGTATATATATGCTGTGATTATAATTGTTTGAAATTTTGATAAACTTGATGCGGAATACACAACAAGTCATACAAAAGCCTTAGTTCTTAAGAGCAAAGACGCATGAAATCTTTGTCCTGTTATGAACGACACATTGTATACTGTGATATTCATGGTATTATCATTCTATTAATAGCATATACTGCTTTTCATCGGATAAATCCTCGAATTAATGCTCATACTTAATATTATAAAAATCAAAAAATTCAAAAACACTAAATAATTTATAATAATTTTATTAAAACATACATCGTCTTCCGGGCCTTAGAGATCGCACTTTAGTAAGATATAATGACACTACAGCTAATATTGTCCACATAAAGGTTACTCCAGTTAAAACTGCACTTAAAATTAATAATGCACACTGGAGTCCATCTTCTTCATCAACCAAAAACAATATACCTAAGTAAAAGACAAATAATAGGATGCCAGAACAGGTTTCCATCGTACTGTTTACTTTCGGCCATTTACGCATCCCTACAAAATCTTGAACAGCAGTTTCCCAACAGGAACTAATGGCACCAAATCCAAACCCACCGATCACGCATCCAATTGATAGCAAATCGTAGGTTTTGGCTCTTGCTAACACTGCAAAGAATAATATAATATAATATTTTTAATTAATGATTCAATAGTTTATAAATAAATCCTAATGGATTTATATAATTTAATTGACATAACATCTACATATTAATATAATCAACATATAATAAGGTTACTTAAGGTTGTCTTGAAAAGATTGCTCTCAGCAATAAGACCGCCTTACTGTACTTATACAATTGTATCGTTATGTTTGTAAATTGTCTTGTTTATTTCCTATATTGTATAATGCAAATAAAGTATACTCATTCATTCATTCATATAATTATTGATTAAGTAGTATGTAAAATGTTGTAGGTAAACCTTATTAAATAAATAATAGAACCAAATAAATCAATATACTCACAGAAGCATCCTCCGGATGAAATAATTAGACCAAGTACTGTAACATATTTAAAGTTTCTCTTTGGTGTTTGTGTTAACCATGGCGTACATAATAGAAAGCATAACCATGTGAAACCATGTAGAGAATAAAGTATGTTGATATCTGTCATAGAGATCTTTGGTTTCATTTGAGATGCCACCACCGGCATCAATACTAAAGATATTGCTGTTATACTTAATTTAGAAAAACACAGTATTAGCGCTAGATAAAAACGCCAACATGATAGAGACCTTGTTAATGGCTTAATAAAAGTATCATTTATACTGGATGTTATGTATATTATTCTACGTTTTAACCTATATATCCTATATGATGGCACTCGCATTTTTCTTCGAAGACTAGTATAAGCCGCCTGACATCGGAAATTGAATGAATTGAATACCTTTTCTCTTTGGATATCTGTTACTGGCGATATATTATCATAAGTTACTTCTATTTCTGTATACTCTCTACTTATACTATCTCTGTCAGCTTGCGAATCTCTTCTAACTTGCTTCGATATATATTCATCAAAACTATCACCTAAAACGCTCAGTCTTTTTATAGCACTACTTAATCGCTTTTTATTTAATTTGTTTTTATTTTTTTCATTTATGTTTGACTCATTATCATCACTCTCTTCACTTTCCTCTGGTATTTCTGGAAGTATCTCGACACCAAAAATATTTCTTCTCTTTTCCTCCGGGCTAGGAGGTGGCGTTATAGTAGCATTATTTTCATCATCATATTCTGAAATATCAGCATGTAGATCGGAAACTATAGCTTCTTGATGTGCATTATCGTCGGAAGGACTTTTCCAAGATTTTTTCCCTAAATCATGCAATTGCAATTCGTTTGTATAACCATTTTCGATTATGTCGTTGTTGAAAATGGCATAAGTTTTATCAATATATGAGATTGGCCTCTTTTTAATTGTTTCATCGATTTTTAACAGCATCACAACCGGTAATGTCTGAAGTATTATTCCACTCAGAACTATAAACGAATATGAATACCCATAATAATCTATAAGAAACGTTATAAGATGTGGAAATACGGATTGTCCGATTGCCTGTCCAGCAAAGCATAGTCCTCTTATTGTTCCAAAGTTAGTATCGTAAGTATCAAATATGACTGCGTCAACTTGAGCTGATAATAAAGAAGATCCAAAACCTGAAAATAATCGCACTTCTAGTTAATTAGTTGCAAAGTAAAATTTTATTAATACTATAAATGCGAAAGCTTGTATGGATGGAAGAATAGATAGATGTTTGTTACTCTTTCACGCAAACACTACGGATTTGAATAAAAGGTACACGGGTAGGTTATATCCTAACTTAATATATAGGATAATACATACATAGATGCAGCTAATCATAAATAATAAATTCACATTCATATCGAAGGACATTTACCTAAAGAAATTTTTTGAAGCGACTGCTAACCGCTTCAACACTTTGCAGACAAATTATACACAATTTTTAATTATTCTACATTCGTATTCAATTTGGTGTTAAAAGTTTTTCATATAACTTTAAATAAATATGCACTTTAGCTTTGATCATCAGAATAAGGGTACCCAATAACTTCATATAATCTAGATCACTTATATGAATGCAAGATTCAGAAAGTTGTTATCTACTGGCAAAAAACTCGACAATTATTTTTTAACATCTCAACATTATGTGTATTTATTTAAATATACTATGTCTAATACTAACACTACGCACATTTATCATTCTAGTAATCGTCTAGTGTGTAATAGGCTTTGTTTAAAAGTGTTTTTTAATAATAGTTTTAAATTTTAATAAAATGTGTCATTCAATATATACAAAATGTTTCCATATGTGTATTGTAAAGCGATGCTGAAAATATTAGGTTCTTTAATTTTAGTGGTTCACAAATTCCCATAGGATACGCGAATTGCACGTGTTTGTAACACAAACTTTGGATGTATTCATATACTTTAGATGTAAGCTGCTTTGCCCTACAATGTTATTCCATGTAACTAATATAATCTAATCTGGCGATCTCAATATTAGTATACTGTTCGACCCTGCGTACAGCATACACCGCAAAACTTAATTTAAATTTTAAAAAGAAAGACATATTTATTTATTTTTTTACTAAACAACAAAAATAATTGCAAAATACATATATGTAAATATAGAAATATGAAGTTAAATTGTGTTGTTTGAATAAACCGGCAGATGGTTTACTTACCTCCAAATATTCCGAAAACGTATGGATGGAAGTTGTATGGTAAAAAGGCACATAATAATAAGCTAAGTACAACGAACATTAGCCCCATAATTGCCAAGACTCTGTACCCAATCGTCCCGCCCCATGAATCTGCAGCGTCTCTGCACCAGCATTCTGAAAATGCAAATAATTAAATTTCAATAAATACAAATAGATTAAAGAGAAAATTTTAATCTACGAGTACTAGATACAACATTTAATTTAACTTTAATTCATAAAATCCATTTTCTTGTGAGTGGGAATTGAATACCATTGACCTAAATATATTGAAACAATATATTGAATTCAAATATATATCATTGAAAGTACCTTAACCTTCATGAAAATTTTGAGAATTTTATGTAGAAAAGGTACTTAATTATTTAATATAAATATTAATTTCTTATTTCAAATCTTAATATTTAAAAATCATGTGTTACTATATTCGTTCACGCTAATGTCCGAAACCACTCAACCGATTTTAATGAAAATTTATAAATGTGTTTTAGATGAGATATTATTATTATATATGTATATGCGTAAACATATTACTATTAAATAAGGCAAGCAAAAAACATAAAAAATATAAAAACCTTACGTGTTAAGCTGTATGTTAATAATGAGATAGTGGGTGTAGAGAGCCCTAGCCATACTGGAACCCCGAGATTTGCCAAGTTCACCAGTAATACTCCATAAGTATACACTAGACTCGGTAAACATACCTGAAATTGAAATATTATTTTAATACAATTATTTATTTAGATAAATATTTTTTATATTATAATAGTGGCAAACAAGCATGGATTCATCTGTAAATGAATGGTAAGTAGTTAAAGTTACTACTATGTTAAAGTGCCAAATTTCATAACAATTGGTTGTTATCAATATACACTTTCATATTTTAACTTAACTTTAAAACTTATGTAAGGATACTTGTGTGCCTATTACATTTTTAATTAATATTTACATCACATAAAAACCAGTTAGACAAAGTGTTTAAGTCCTTAGTTGAATTATTATAAAAGATCTCTGTTCAGATCAATTAAGAGATATTTATTCTTTTTTTACTAGGTAAGTGACGTATCCTAATCACTTTTCCCAAAGTTCATTAAGCGCAATATCAAAATAATTTTAAAACTTTTAAACCGACAAGATCAATAGTGAGAAAATATGACATTTTGAATTGCACATTCATTGGTCAAAAGTTTATTATACAGTTTCATATTCAGTTTCGTGGATTATTTTACTTTTTGCACTATTTCATTATAATGTTATTTTATCTGCAAACCAAATTAACCTTCTTAGATAAATAATCGTACTAGACGTAAAAGATATGACGTTATTAGAGGTAGCATTACGACGGAATAGTATTTGCCTACATGTATTTGTTAGTATAACCTGTAAATATTTCGCATAATATTATTTTACTCTTTTTTAAAGTCATTTAATTATGGCTTCTGCCCTACCAAAAAGTTCTTTTGTCCTACCTTAAACTTGGGTCTAACTATGACCCTGGACGACAGATGCTACTTTTCATCAGGTGTGCCATCAACTTGTTTGACATTGTAATGCAATAATATTCGTGACATTATTTCGTACGGAAATAAAGTTGAATCCTTAGATTAATTTCTACTACTACTCATGTAAAAATTTCGCCATACAGTGTCAATAGTTTTTAGATCATTTTCGTTAAACACGAACCTCTGACGGAACTGACCAGATGGTAGTTTTACGTGCCCTCCGATCGATTTTCAAGTAAATTTGAGAAATTAGAGGTGGCTAGGATTTAATTTAGGGTTACCCGTGCAGCACTCAAGCGTTTTTCAACAGTAATGTCACTGGCTCTTAGGTACTTTTTATGTAATTATCGATCAATCACTCCATTCATGTTCATACGCAAGATTTGAATTTATCAAAACGATAAGTAAGTTCCTCGTGACTTACTATCATGCTCGTACTATTCATATATCTGTCTACCTCTCTATCTTCACGCCAAGTACCTTGGCGCCTAGGCAGAAAGAACCACGTGGCAAAGACCTGTATCCTTACATAAACCCATGCATATATATATATATATATATATATATATATATATATATATATATATAACAATAGTAATAAATTACAATATGTACCTAGTTTTTTTTTTAATGAAATGGTAACCCCGCCTGCGCTATCGGTATACGCTGGCAGGGCACCAGTGAGGATGAAAAAAGATAAATAAGGATGAAAAGGCAGGTCAGTTAGCCCATCGTGACGAATTCAACGATAAATTAGTTACGATAGTTTCCAGGGGGAACCGCATGGAGGTCGACCTAATAGGGTATATTGATAGTAATGGGGACTAAATTCCCCATTACTAACAATCACCTATGTGCCTTTGTGCACTATTATGTTTGTTTTTACATTTCAATAACCTTTTGTGTACAATAAAGAATAAAGAAGAGTCATTTCCCCCCATACCTACCTAGTTAGTACTTACTTATTTTGATATTACTAGGTTTTGGCAGGCACACAAACATAAATAGGAGGTAAAAATGTGAAAACACTTACAGATAATAAGCATTTATTTTTTCTATTCCCAAAAATTTTCGGGCCTATCAGCTTTTTTTTTCTAAGAAACAATGAATGATAAATGATAATAATGACAAACTATTAATCTGCAGTTAATAGACGCTGATAGACGACGCAAGTATACCATGATGACAAGCAAATAGCCATATTTAGGTGAGAGGGAGCCCGGTGTGCCATCTCTACCCCAAAATAATCTAGCCTCCGTTATTGTAGATCTAATTTACAATATTAAAATTCTCTAAACATATATATAATCATAATTAATAATATTCACATAATATCAAAATTTTCTGTAGTTCTTAGACCCACATTACTTTGAGAAAAATATTCAATTTCAATGGTAGAACACTCTTTAAAAAAATGTTAATGATGTTAATATCACCCTTATCATCATCATTATCATATCAGACATCATCTGTTCACTTCTGAACATAGGCCTCCCCCATAGACTATCACAAGGAATCACTATCATCTGCTCAGAGATTTAATTTTCTGACAAAACCTATTTTGGGTTTTTTCTTATTATTTTCATTTTAAATATTAATTTTAAATATTCTATAGCTATATATTGCTTCATACACTTTCATACTATATTCTCATATGACTCATACTTGTATTATCTATTATAAATTAAGGGATTTACGTTGGCTATCTGTATCGCTATGCTATAAATAAATATTTATTCAT
The DNA here is from genome assembly GCF_026898425.1 of Galleria mellonella. Lineage (NCBI taxonomy): Eukaryota > Metazoa > Arthropoda > Insecta > Lepidoptera > Pyralidae > Galleria > Galleria mellonella. The sequence goes on along the minus strand of NW_026442172.1, from coordinate 220,325 downwards.
TTGCATTTCTACGAAACGTAAAGTAGGAAGATCTAATCTGTACAGTTCTATCCTTGCTAATATTATAAATATGAAAGTGAGTTTTTTTTTGTTACCTCCTAGCCTCTTAACAGTTGAAGCAATCGCCCTAAAATTTGATATATATGTACCTACTACTCGTACTCGTATGTGGGAAGGATACCTATTAGCTAGCAGGTAAAGCCTTATGTTTTTCTTGTGTGGTGATAGTTATATGGTTTAAATTTCATTTCATGTATATTATATATAATGTTATATATATATATATATATATATATATATATATATATATATATATATATATATATATATATATATATATATATATATATATATATATATATATATATATGTATATATATATATATATATATATACATATATATATATATATATATATATATATATATATATATGTATATATATATATATATATATTTGATTTTTACTAGTTTACTAATTATTATATTTATCACCTATCGAAATTGTCTTCTCTAAATGTTAATCATGCTGTGTGTGCAACACATGTTTTTTTTTATTTGTAACCATGATATTCTATGTATGTAATATACCTAACAAGGTTATAATTTGTAATGTGTGCCTCATTAAAATAAATAAATAAAAGAAACAAACGTTTTAAGTTTATATCAATATTTTTATTTCCTAATCATCAGTATTTTTTTTATCCATGCCTATCTTAAGTTTTATGACAAAGAAAGTAATTTGTGACATGAGTAATTTAAAAGCTTATTATTGTATTATATTATTATTGGATTATTGTATCATAGGCGTCGAATAACATTGTATGTCTACAAGATTGGTAGCAAATATTTAGATTGTGATATTTTATCAAAAATACGTAAGCACCTACCTAGAAATATACAAAATTATTTGGCTATTGTTCTATATCTAATTTCGTTTACTTAGTCTTTGTCAAAGAATTCGTTCGTGTAACCGAGATACATTGATTGACCAAGCTGAAAAATAGTCTATGTCCTTCTCTATCCCTTATAGTACGTATATACCATAGACATGTAGTATATACCAAATTTCATAAGAACTGTTTAAACCGTTAAGACAAAAGTACAAACAAAGAAACTTTCACATTTTTATATAATATTACAGTAACCCCTATATTTATAAAAACGTCAAACATCTCATAAACACATTTTAGCTATTAAAGTGTCTTGTCTCTTTATTTGCTGCTAAATTTCTAGTTTGAAATAAAGTGACAAAACAGTGTATTAGTTAAAATAGGTTAGGCTTTAGTTTTTTAAGGGAATAGGCCCCTTGGATAATTATCTTAAATACACTGATGAATGAATATAAATAGATCTTTAGTGTCGCGCTAGAGACTTCGATATATTCGCTCTGCATATCTAACGTATCTATTTTAAACACATATGGACAAATTTGGAAATTACGTTCAGTAATAAGTTCTATTTATCTCTATCTACCCACGATATCTACAAGTATTTTTAATTAAACTTATTAAGTAGGTACTTATGTGGTGCAAATTAAGCGTTATTATTCTCTCTCTCAATGTGATATGTAATAATATATTAGTAAGTCTATTATTATATTATTTCATATCACTATAAAAACATAATCTAGTACGTGTTCCTAAATATTAGTTATAATAATTTTAAGAAATGTGACTTTTATTAAAATTTTCTTTAGATGGTTCCATTTTCCCCATTCTCTCCTACTACGGCCAAATTTTTCTATGTAACTTAGAATAACAAACAAGCTGACAGAAAGTGGTAACTGTCGCCTATAGACATGAGCAATACCATGGACATAACAGAATACACTGTTTCGCCCATGATATACCCCATGCGTTGCCATTCCTGAGGACTAAAGTTTTATGCCTTTGTACCCTTTGTAAATTCATAGGCATATCCCACCCTTCAAACCGAAATACAGCCATGATAACACAATAACCTCACAGTTGCTTTAATTAATTTACAATTATTCAATATATAGATTTAACCATACAAAATATACTTAAATAGAAAAGTTATACGTATGCATATGACTATACATGCATATATAGATACTAGCGCAAGTTTCACTTTGCCGTTATCGTACGAGGATGCGAAATGAAAATGCCACTGCCTTTGTGTATGTTTTCTAACACCGACGCTATCTAGCATGACAATGAACTTATGACGCGGACGTCATAAGTTGCTCGGAAGCAAACAAAAATAATAGGTACTTTTTACTATTTTCTATGTCATAATATTTTTCTCATATTAACCTATAATAACACTAAGAATGAAACATTAAATGCCATATTGTATTTATTATCTAACAGATCATTTGTAACAAAATGAAAAATACTTTCTATATCTTTTACTTATAAAAATATTATTTACGTACATCAGTTGACAGACAAGGACATAAAAAACCCACTATACTATGTATGAAATTAGTACAAAAACAATAACCTAAGTATGACGGTTATTGTTTTTTGTTGTAAAATCTTTATTATACATAATTTATATTGGATACATTAAAAGATTTAATATACAATGGCGGATTTATCCCATAAAGGGATCTCTTACAGTCAACCTTTGAGAAGGTGAAAGAAAACTGTAGAATGTACAAGGGAAAATGCCGTACAGCTAAAGACAAACTAAATAAATTAGGTATTTAATTTATTACTGTCGTCATTCGGTAAGTATAGATAGCCTTTAGCTTTAGCACTACTACAGTTAAGACGAATGTAACAACATCCCAGTTATTAATATCCATCAAACCTTTCAAGCTGTAGAACATACATACACACAGTCGAAAACATTAACATTCCTTTCTTCAGCAGTTGGGTAAAAATCTATGGAAAGTATTAGGTATCATTCTTATATATGTACCTATGCAAATTACGCCTATAATTAAGATATTTAAAATTGTAATATTTAGTTTATCAGTTATCTGATGATTCTCTACAATATACAAATACCTACAGTTAATTTTTATTAACTTAGATATAATAAATATGTACATATATATACGCACATTCAAGAAGACAACTGAAACCAAAAGTGGCCAATTCCACGTCGAACCCTCTACTCGTCGCTTAATATCCATTTTAATATTATTTCTTCCTGCATTTTCTTCAATGTATATATGACATCGTAAAATATCCTTAATAAAAAATAAATTGCACTGCACTCACAACACAGCCACTGTGACAGTTACGATCATTTTCACAATACTTAACAAACAATATCAGCAGAATATTCCAATATATTCTGAACTATATAAACACTTAGGTATAACCGCATAAGAGAGCATATCGTCAAGTATTGACAGGACTCAATTACGTCGGCTGTGTTATCAGAAGGCCCAGTACATGTTACTTCGCTTTATCTTATCTTCACAACTACATAACTCAATACAGCTAATTCAAATTAAAGAATTTCAGTAGTTAAAAGAACTGTAATTAGGAGAAGCACGTCAGTTAGCGACCTGCTGTCTATTAATAGTTACACTGACGAAATCATGCATCAATTTGATAAATAATGTATTTACGTATTACTTTAAATGCTATCTGTATAAAGGTCATAACATTTATCCAGTCACATTTGCTTACTAACTTGTTTAGTATCCGCTACTAATTGTGTAACTATCACAAATATCAAACTATCTATTACACTTAGGTAAAATCGTAATTATCCTATCAGATCGACTTCCGCGTGATCTCTCCTTGAAATTATCGTGATCAATTCGTAGTAAATTTATCACGAACAGGCTTAATTTCATCCTCAGCTATCTTCATTAACTGGATTCCCGTCAGTGTATACTAATAACTCAAGCAGGGCTATCATTTCATCATCATCCATTTATAATATTTAAAATTGTATTCCACAAAAAAATGGACTTCAATTATGGCAAAACTAGTTAATTTGATTATAAACTACTGAACCGATTTTGATAAAATTTCTAAGGAATTAAACTGTAAGAATATCCTTTCAGATAAAAAAAAGAATTTTCCAAATCGGTTGAGGGAGTTACAAGGTAACAAACAAATAGATACCTTTCTTCCAAAAATCTTCCTTTTTCTTGAAGCCAGTGGAAAAGTAATCCTCATGCATTGTGATTATTTTATGTCTTCATATTCCATAATTTCATTACAATATCGTTTTAACCGAAATACACATACCTATTTACGTACGGACATAACTGCTTCATGGAAGATAATAATTTAACTACCTACGAGATATTGAGAGGTGAAATTAATTAAAAATTAAATTAAATAATCTTCTTAAATATGTGCAATTGTTTTGTACAAAAAAAAAAATTACCTACTGCAGACGGTTTACCTGTTACATCTTCTTTTACCCATCATAACGTTATTCTGAAAAATCCTTTATCTCATCCAAAATACCTGAGGTTTCTCAATATAAATAAATTACGACGTCTGTCTAATCTAATAGCATAAAAAAATCGAAAATACAGAAGACACTACACAGTTACTGAGCGCTAGACAAAACTTAACGCGAAGACCAATATCTAGTAGAGATGACAACATCTCTCAACGATCATATTAAATTGTATTTACCAGAAGATTTTTATTTACTCAATAATCCCAGTCTTTGTATAGCATTATAATTTTAAAAGGTCATCTATAGTGTGGCATAGGTCACAAAACAAGATCAAGTCAAAATTATTAAGACATTCATGGGGTAGGTAACTAAGATTAACTAGTAAATTTTTAAATTTACCGCACTTTTCCGAATTGAAGATCCATAGCTTGACCATTGCCTTTCATAGATACAGAAAAATATCAAAAATTTTTAAAGAATACTAAACTATTGATATTAATTAGCTCACCAAAAAGTTAGTTTGATTAGATTGTAAGTTAACGAAAAAAAAAACAGATTCATCGTTATCCCATGGGTGACTAAATATATATGCTTGACTCAAACATAGTCTTAGTATAATGTATTTACGTGAGTTAAGCAATTACACTGTTTATAGAACCTTATGAATAACTACTGATGAATCTACATAATTATAAAAAAGTAACAACCATTTGTTTTTCGATGCATTTAAACAGTAATTATGTCCTTGTCTACCTACTACGATTAATAAATAATAGTAAACTATAAAAAAAATAAGAATTTTCATCCACTCAGAGCCAAAAACTGTTTTAAAAGTTGTGTAGGCAATTTGACATTGACAGATAGTGACAAGCATTAGTAAATATTTCGTTTATATATAGGAAATTACATTAATAGAATTTGAATCCCAATAATATTAAGATTTTTATAGTTTTATTTTCAACAAATTTTAGATATAAAACAAGATTTCTAATTATTAAAATACCATACCAATCGATGAAAAGAAAATAATTCTTAGATTTATATTTTTGTATAAAGTAGCCACATACATTGTAACAGTGTTCTTAGAAACAATGGTAAATGAAGAATTATTACAAGAGTATTCATATTCAATTCAGAGACTCAAAAGACAATGCACAGAAAAAGGCATGTCAGAAGAAGAATTCAAAAAATTATACTACCATAGTCTTGCTTTCATTGAAATGCAAAATCAATCTGTAGTAACTAGTCGCCAACGTGTAGGTAAAAGGTATAAACTTTTATTGGCAGCTGTAATCGTCATCTGTATCGTGTACAATTTCAAATTCATATATAGTTGTGTAGTATGTAATTTACAAGACTACATATATCCTGGATTAAGATTGTTGCGGCGAATATCCATTCCCTTTATATCACTCTTTCCATCTATAACAGGTAGATATATTAAATCATCGGTTGGTATTTTATTTTGATAGGAGTGTTTCTTAAAAATATTCATTATTTCAGATTTTTACCATGAAACTTGTTTGATACAAAACCCCTTTTTTACGGTTGTAGACATGGACTGTTGGCCATGCAGTACTATACATAATATTGGAGAGGTTCACAATCCAAAACCAGTGAACCAACAATTAACGGCACCATTTATATATGAGGTTTTTACTAACTATTTATACCTTGAAAAATTTATTGTTGTAGTTACAATTTGAAGTATAATCCTAATGTATCAAATTGCACACATCCTTAATATATTTTTTTTTTTAATGTCTATTTGGTTTCATACCTTACTAAATATTTAATGCATTTTTACTTTATTATTTGAAAAATATTTCACACAGTGCAAAATAAACATGTAATAATTGTGTGTTATCTGTGTAATTAAAATGGTGTGGGGTTTATTTAATAAGTAAATTAATTTAATTTCAGAGTGAGCAACAAGTAATAAAAATGAAAAAATTAAAAGATTTATATGAAAAAAATAGAGATATCTTTGATAAAGAATCCTCAAAAGTATTGGCAAATAATAAACATTATATTAGTCCAATGGTGATGTTTTCAGAACAACAAGAAGAAACTAAAAATTTATACACATGGTGAGTATATACAATCTTTTTCTACTGCTTCAAACAGCAGCAAGTTATCAGTTTGACTATTTTTTTTTAATCAAGTTTATTTGTTGGTTAGTCCAATAAGTACTAATTTTGTCAAGATGCCTTGATTTTTATTTGCAATATAATCTTTTATATCAAGCACATAAATGCAAATGTTTTTATTTAAGTGTTATTAATATATTAAATATCATTTAAAATATTATTAAATGTATTCTTTAATTCTTGTTTCAGGAAGTTTAACACCATGAATACAGCAAGGTTGTTAAGACAACTCATTCCTAGGCCAAAAGTTGTACCAAAGTTTGGACAAAGTACTGAAAGATTTATTATAATTGATTCAAAACAAGATACATTTCGAATTCCTGACACAGAGTGTAACTTTTCTTTTTTGTTAATTTTGAGTGGAAATAGACAAGTGCATTTAGTTCCTGCTGAAGAATGTAAACATCAGTGCAAGTCCTTGAAAGTAGATTTGAAGGAAACTTATTTATGTAAGAAATAATTTTGATAATAATAACAATATCTCAAACTTAAATAAAAAAAGAATCTGCAAAGTTTAGATAAATTTTGCAATTCTTTCCATCTCAGATACAGAATATACAGTTACATTAATTTTTAAGAGTATATGTCTAGGTTTTCAAAATCACAGTTTAAGAAATTAGAATTAAACATGTAAATTTAGCTTTCAATTCAAAATAAATTTCTCATAAAATGTTTAGTACAGAAATATTCAATTTCTAGTTTCTCAAACTCAGACTATCCTAGCTTGAGGACCAGACGATTACTGTGATTATATAGCTGTGTGGTCCTGGTATAGAATAGGCTACCTCTTCCTTTCCTGTGGGTGTTATAAGAGGCAACTAAAGAAAGATGGATAAGAGGGATGGACAGCAGCATCCCTCTTAAAACATCTCTAAAAGCCTAACTGCAGTCTCCAACCTGCCTGCCAAATGTGGCAACTACTGCCAAAACTTTGCTTATAGGCAAGACTTATGTTCAGCAATAGATGTAACAGCTAAAATTATGATGATGGCATTTATTGTTGTTTATTATGAAAAACAAATATTATCATGAAAAATTATTTCAGGGTGTATACAATATGAAACATGTATAATTTGTTACAGTATGGTATAATTGGTGGTACTGGAGACCTGTGGTACAACCTGCATATGGAAATGAAACACTCATTGCACATGTTGGATCTTACTGTTGACATCAACAATATAATACTAATAATTGGAATGTACAAAACACCAATTTATTAACATATTATATTAATATGAAATGCCATAAATAAATTTGCTAAAAATGAACTAAATCTGTTGCTTCAATCAAATTTTTTTCTTAACTTCTCCTTCATCAATACTGGCACCAGTGAGATTAAAGCAAAAATACTGAGAACTGTGACAGATGTCCACGACCATGCATCCCTTGTTGATGTCAGTGTATGTAAAGTTTGACCAGCCTGTATCGCTACAAAGGATGGTGGAGCTACACCTAAAATAATGACATAGCATAAGAAACTCAATATTATACATTAATTTCTAATCAAGTATTTAACTCATATTTATTAAATATAATTATCAATATTCTTAATAAGCACAAACTCTAGTTTTAAAAATAAAATTCTTACAGATCATGATAGTCACCTATAAATGTTCCTAATGCGAATGGCACTAAAGGCACACCAATTACAGGAGCTGTCATGTTAATAAACCAATTTGGTAAAAATGGTGTAACCCTTAAAAATATTATATAGTTGAGTAAATTGTTTTTGTGCTTTTCTACAACCATAGACCACTGGGCAGCTTTCTCTGGGAAAAATTTCTTGACAAGCTTCTTCCCCAGGAGATTTGACAAAAAGAAACATAAACTGGCTCCAATAGCTGAACAACAACATACTAAAAGTAAAGCTAAATAAAATGGAAATAAAAACCCTGAAAGTATACTTAAAAAAATTGACCCAGGTATTGCAAATGTTTGCAAACTGAAGTTATGTTAAGGAAAATTTTAAATTGTAAAATTATAAAAAAAGAAATTGTGAATGTTATTAAAATTGAATGAAGGTTAATTATATCATAATAAATGACTTTAAGGAGTGGTATTTTAAGTTAAAAAAAAATTTAAGTATTAATTTGCCTTCTCGAATGATTTCTAATTGAAATAAATTTTAAAAAAGGATACAAAATATATACTAAAAATACACCAAACATCACTTCAGTGAAGTATCTGTCTTTATATCGGTCTAGTACTAGACCTAACTGCTTCGCATCTTCCAAGTCCCATGGTAATTTTATATGTTGCTTTTCATGTCTAAAACAACACCATAAAATTTATATAAAAATATAAAAATATTTAATAAATCTTCAAACATTATATTATAATTTCAAAAAATTATACCAACTCTTGAGCCCAATAGTTAAAAATCAACAAAAATTTAAAACATGTTATTTAATAATGTGAAAATGTCTATCTACTTACTCTTCTAATTCTGGAAATTGCCTATAAATGAGTCCTAATGTACATAGTGAGGATATAAATATTATTATGACTACAAATAAAGCTTTAGATGTTGATAAATTATTTGGAGGTGCTTTTGCAATGGTGTTTGGCCCTGAAATAAAAAACACAATTACAATTCAACAATAAATGGCTCGTCAATTTAAAAATTATAAATGGAAATTATGGGAGTATGGATATGAATAACATTCTGGCATAAAAAAATGTTAAAAAATTAAAAGAAACATTTCACAATGATATTATTTATATAAGTGCTTGACATTATGAAAATATTTTAAATAGGAGCAGGACACACATTGGGAATAGGTACTTGGGAGAGGATAACACAATCCAACACAGTCGTTTCTTATATTATTTATTCTCGGCTTTATGATTGTCTGGTAAGACTTGCGTGTCGTTGATGATACAAGGGGGTCTTGAACATCACCTTGAACATTTTGGTTTCTATTATTTCCTATTCTTCGATCGACTGTGCTCATGTTTGTGACCTGGATAATAAGAAACTGTAATTTTCACTTTTCGATTGTAACTTAGACCAAGTACAAATAATGTGTTTCATTTATTATAACAAAATAAATTAAATGATCACGTCAAGTTACATTATATTAGATAGAATTTATAGAATGATGATAAAATATGTACAATATTGAGAAATGACAGTTGACTGATGACAGCGCATTTGACCACAAAATAATCAAGATTGGCACAGCAATGCCCTTATATTCATTGAAATGGAAAATAAATTTATGTAACCTAGAAGTATCAATATAATAAAATAAACGAATCCAAAATGATATTTGAAAAATGTATATTTTTATTTTATTTATTATCATTTCTTTATCGGTATTTATAGGCATTATAATAAACTTAGCTCCTTTATAAAATAAAATTTTGAAACTCAATAAACTGATTCTTAGTCATTTTTTGTTCTCAGTCTGTAAACAACACATAATGAGAGATGATGAAAAATTGATCTTTCTGAACCGTGATCAAAATTAAAAAACTAATTTGGTATGGAACAGTTGGAGTTGGAGCAGTGACGACTGGAACATTGTTATTGGTATAATGTCTCTCTATGATAATATGTTACTATGAATTTAAAAAAAATTCTAACATGGCAAATCATAGCCACCTTGAATAGATGTCATGACAGTAAGAGTTATGGCACCATATCAAAAATAGCACTTCACTTATAAATATATTTTTTCAATTATTAAAATACAAATAACATAAATAAATAAATAAAACTAAAAATAGATTTGTATGATCAACAATGTTTTTATCTTAATTTTCAATAGATTTGAACTAGTAACTCTATTAATGTTGTTCCTACCATGGTTTCTACTATTTATCGATATAAACTGAAATTGAATTGTAAATAATGATATATTACGAAGATAAATAATAAATAGTACTTAAAATTATGTATGAATAATTATAATTAATTATGTATGAATAAATATAATTAATATTTGTAGTATGTTATTTCACGTTCAAATGTCACCTTTTAATTTAAAAATAATTTTAATCATATTATGGTTATATGTAATTGAAATAATTTTATATATACATGTTTATATAATATAATATATTATGATACATATAAATTCTTTACTACTGAATACGTCTTTTTTTCTGATGCTGTTTGCCTTGATCCAATGCTTCCAACTATTGTTTAATGACCAAAGAAAATTTGCATCAGTTCTCTTTCAAAAAGATTAGATTAACAATTGTAATAGAGTAAAATAAAGTATCTAAATATAGATACTTGTTTTAATATATATGATTTTCACAATATTCCAAAATTTTATATAAGTTAATTAATTGCAGTTAATTAGTAATTTTCTTTTATAAATATCATTTATTTGTTATAGCTAGATTTTTATGGCTACTGTCGATATCGATATATGGGATAAAGACATATGAAGATAGTGATACAACACTACGGATAGAAATGTGTTTTTTTATGATATTGTTACTTCGAAAAGGTAACATACGTTTATTTTTTTCTCTAGATTTCGTTGATATAAAGCCGGTACCAACTTTTATAATGTAGTGATCACTTGCTCTGTGGTTTAAAGTTTCGGCGCCATAAATGACGTTTGGCGCGCATCAGGATAAAATATTTCTTATATTATCTAGCAAACTGCATAAACACTCCATGAACAATAAATTATATTTAAAAAAAATGCTATTATGTAGCGCAATTGCTTCCTCATCGTTATTGTTTTAATTACGCTATTCTTTGAAAAATTCTTTAAAAATGTACACTGAAGTTAAAAAAAGACGGAACTAATTATTAATTTTAATTCCTAAATCGCACGGCAGAGGCGCATCAAGTCATCGTTTCAATAATAAATAAAAATTTACAATAAATTTTATACAATTTTCGACAAACGTAATTAAAGTATTATGTTGCACGATTGCTTTCTTATTGCTAAATTCACGTTTCTTCAACAAACCGCGTTACTAATAATAATAGACGGATAATTTTTTTTAATGGATGACAACGAATGGTGGAATTGTAACCTTGCCTACACTAATGGTATACGCTGGCGGGGCACCAGTGAGTGATGACAGGTGAAATGAAGAAGCAGGTCAGTTAGCTCATCGTGATGAATACACCAGGAATTCAGTACAATGGTTTGAGGACCACGTGGAAGTCAACCTGACAGAGTATATTGCTAGCTATGGGACTGGTAGTCCCCATTACTGCCAATCCCTTTCCCCTACATATAATTTATAATAACAACAATGTAAATTCTATGATCCACAAAGAAACTAGGAATGGAATAAGTATTATAAAAAGAATCTTAGAAGACTAGAGCCATGAAGAGGACCCAAAAGGGAACAATGGAAAGTAGTATCAATATCAAATTTGGTCAAAAATTATATAAAAACTAAAAACAATATATGTGATCTGTAGTCATATTGTCCAGTTAGGATCGATATTAACAAGTCGTCGCGGAGAACAGGCATATAAATATGATAGGCAAATATAAAATTATTTACAGAGTACTAACCGTAATGAGCTTACGCGTAGAATGTCTAAGAAAATATATATTCCTTGTCTTGACTCTTATGAAAAAAGATATTTAGAGTCCGAGAACAGAACAAAAAAAAAAGAATAGTATTGCCGAGTTAATAAACATAACACACCACCATTTCACTAAGCAAATTAGTTTTCTTAACGTTGTATACAATTATCAGAGAATTCTTTAAAAAGTAATTAACTTGCAAAGATTTGATACCGACTAGATATCAATTTAGTAGCTCGTATATAATAATAAATTGTACCTAGATGCCTTCTATTATTTCTGGGGTTAACTATCCCTACCCAAAATATCCTCCTAATTGATTGGTCCCAAATTTCAATTTGGTTATTGAGGCCACATCGTTCTCATATATTTTATAATAATTATATTACTATCAATTGTAATTCAATTCTGTCTAAATAAGTACCCGCCTGATGCATTGTTTTCCTACTTAGAAATACATAGGTACCCACCATTTAATAGAGGACATGCATAAATTTGGTAACTACTTACTAGTAAGTCAAGAAGAACCTTTAAATACCACTTAGGTACTTCATCATATCAGCCTTCAACTGTCCACTGCTGAACATAAGCCTCCCCCTTGGGGGGTATTGCTGCCGGATGGCAGGCGGATTGGCAAACGCAATTAGACTTTGGAAATATTTTAAGAGCGACCTCCATTAGTTTCCCCTTACGACACCGACTGGAAAGGAAGGGGTGGCCTATTCTATGCTGAAACCAAACGGTGAAACAATGATGAAGTTAAATCAGTTAGCCCATCATGACGAATTCACTAGATGTGTTAAGACGTGTTGCTTGCAATTGAGTTTAACATCCCTTACTACGCACCCATAAAAACCCCAAAAGAAACGACTATGCTCAGTGACCGCAAGAATCGAACCCGAGACCACCAGAAAGTTAAGCAATATATTAGCTTACTACGCCACCAGGCCTTATTTCTCTCGAAGTGCGTAGTATTTGCCGTTGGCAAACATTATCGTTCCGTATATATTCTCGCTATTCAGCGCAGTCACTCGTAAAGATTTATACATAAAGTACATTTTCAACTCTGACGGTTGCAATTTGCAGCTATAGGAGAGCTGAACGCGCATCCTGCGTGGGAGGAGAGGGATAGGGGCCAGGGGCTCGGCAGTTGAATGAGATGGCACGACGCCCGCGCACCGAGCACGCCACAGACTTATTCCACGTCGCATACGGGACGACGCGCCGCGTCTCTACCCAATCGTATAACAAACTGTACGCCAAAAAACGCTCTACTCCGCTATAGTGTCTACCAGTTTTTTCACCAATATATGGATTTAATAAGGATATTCAATAAGTGAATAATGAGTAAAAATATTATGAAGGATGTGATTGGTGAAAGTGCACTTTCTAATCAATAATTTATTGAGATGTGGTCCTTAGTAAATACTTAACGATATACATGATTTTAAGCAGTAAGGTAAGTCGTTGAATGATTAATGTTTATATCTATTAAGAGAAATATTAACGGTTGCATGTATCTACTAAAATTGACACTTCCTGCTAGATAGATACGTAATGTACTACCTACCTATATTAATCGAAAAATATAGTTAAAAATACTCTAACCAACTAATATTACTCTTCCAGTATCATCCATTTTTTTTCCATAGAGTCAGCTTGAACAGCATCTATAAAAACACAAGCATCATCTCTTTCAATCAACACATAATTTTCATTAGACGCTAAAATATATGCATCTTCCTCAGTTGCATTACATTACGTAACAGGGGTAACAGGGGCATCAAGAGACGTTGACATATCAAAAATGTCATGTGTGTTTAACATATTATAATTTTATTTTAATGATAACTTTCTGTGATAATATTAGACAAGATATCTATATACATTGTCTAAGATAATGTATATAGAAAATTACCAACCCTATACTTGATTGTAACGATGGTGAAAATAAAGCATACGGCTCGTCTGATTGTAAAGCGACCTGCAATATCAAGTAGTGCTATTACTTACACTTTGGCTATACGCTCTCTATCCGCGTCAATAGAATAAATTACGAAAATGTAACTTACCTAATAAAGTATTTTATCATTACTTGTATATTTTATTAGACGCGGTTTACCGCGGCTGTACCCGCGTGCATACTGATGATATATATATGTATATATATATATATATATATATGATTAGGATCTACTTAAGATCTATCCGTGTAACAAATTTCATTCAAATATTTATTATTATTATATCTGTAACTTAATCACGTTAAAACGTGATTAAGTTACAGACACGTATACAATTCAATCACATTCACACCACACAATTTACATATATAATTCAATCTTTTTCTCGCGATTTTATCTATGTAAATCAATATATAAAATATTCTATAAAATATATGTACTAAATTAAGATATGATCTACCTATGTACCAAATTTTATTTAAATTTATTAAACCATTTAAGCGTAATTTAGTAAGAAACATCAAAACATCTTTACAAACTTCCACATTTATAATATTAATAGGATAGGATATTTGACTTCTATTTCACAAATCATAGTTTAAGGATAGTAAGTACATGCGGACCTTCACAAACCTAACAATAGATACTTTTACAGTGACTACTGGTGAGATGTCAGTCAGTTATTCTGGTTATTTTTAAAATAATGAAATGTCAGTTGTCACCCGCATGCGCAATATATATATAGGCATCTTTAGTACATTGCCGACCTTTATAATTTAGAAATCTTGACTTTAATACCTATGCCTACTAAATTCATTACTATAATTTTTAAACCTTCATGCTAAAACATAACTTTTAATCAAACTTGACAGCAGACGGAGATATCCGTATCATCCGTATTAGTATTAGAGTTTAAACTTTTTTTACGAGAAATAAAGTATATTTAGGTCTGAAAAGAATATTTAACAGCTTTTTTTTTTTAAATTAACAGTATTTAGTATTTATATAACTTACTAACTACAGTTTTAACTAATACTAAGTCTTTTTTAAAAAAATTATATGCAGTATCACAATTATAATTAAAATAAACGTGGAGCTCATTTTTTGTTAAATTAAAGTGTTAAACATTTTGATGCTGAAAATAGTATATTTTATATTTCAATAGCAAAAAGTATAATGTAGCGAAAAACACTATACTGCTTTTAACAGTATAATTGGCAACCCTAATCTATATCTGCTTAGGACAATATTCAAATAGCCCAATTAAAAGCGAACGAAGGTTCCGGGTATTCCGCAAAACACCATTCCAACATAGAGGTGGTCAGAAAATAAATATCAAAATTTGTCTAATAAAACTGTTGTATGTGACTCATCATCATCATCATATCAGCTTTTAACCATCCACTGCTGAACATAAGCCTCCCCTTTGGGAGGTTTTGCCAGTAGTTACCACGCTTCGCAAGCAGATTGGCAACTGCAGTTAGGCTTTAGAAACGTTTTAAGAGGACGCTGCTGCGCATCACTCGCCGTTCCTTAGTCGCCTCTTACGACACCCACGGGAAAGGAAGGGATGGCCTATTCTATACCGAGACCACACGACCACCAATCGCATATGATTACATCTCTTAAATTGTCCCGAATATGAATCAAATCCGGCGCTTCATTTGCAAGTATGAAAAGCTACCTGCCACTTCGCCACAAACAATATGCTATTTTTTTTTAATGGGTGATGATGGAATAATAACCCCGCCTGCGCTATCGGTATATGCTGGCGGGGCATCAGCGAGTGATGACAGGTGAGAATGAAAAGATAGGTCAGTTAGCCCATCATTTTGAATACACTTGGAATTCAGCACGATGGTTTCCAGGGGGAACCACGTGGAGGTCGACCTGTTTGGGTATATTGCTAGCAATGGGTTCCTTAGTGTCCATTATTAACAATCCCTCCCCCCCCAACAGTATGCTATTAGGTACATTTCCTAAATTAGCTCAACTGGCAATTGAATCTGAGGCCAAAAACTCATTTATATAAAATATTATGGAATGGTAGGCATATTACAAGAGTTGTCAAAACATAAATTCAAAATTATTTATCAAAACTATCGACTGTTATTTTACTTGCATATATTATTTACAGGTAATGCGAGGAGATAAACCCAAGTTGTGTTTGCTGGTTGCAACACTAGCTCTCGGGTATTCGTGGGCAGGAAGCACGTGCGAACGAAGGGTGACCTGGTGGGACCGTGAGCGCGGCGCATGCGTGCCCTGCACGCGCTGTGACCGCGATAAACACCTCGTAGTGCAGCTCCCCTGCGAACTGCACAGGGACACCATCTGCCAGTCACTATACCAAATACATATATGGCCATTCTTCGCACCTGCTCGTAATGACACTACAGACAATAGTGAACCTAGTGATTATGAATACGAGTACTCGGACTACGATAGTGAAGTGAGAGAAGATGGTGTAACCCAATGGGACTTGCAAACGTTAAGTGTTATATTAGCAGCGTCCGGCTGTGTCGTTTTCTTTATAGTTGTATTATATTTATCGCTTTCTCATGCCAGACAATGGAAGATCCTCAAGCAAACCCTTCAATCAGGTAAGTTTTAAAATATCCTATTATCCTTTATTTAAAGTTCTGTTGTCAAATGACCAAATTAATTGACTCTATAATTTAATCATATCTGATTAGATCCAAGTCCTCAAAGCGGACATTTCAATATTCCAACATTTGTAAGAAGCAAACTAGAACCTATTCTTATGTAAAATACTAACATCCTTTTACTTTTCTTAGTGACTGCCTAAAATAGCATAGAAAGTTGTGTTTTTTCTGTTTTTATAGAATTATAGCTTATATTATTTTGACTGTTCATTGTGCGGTGTTGTCAGTCAATCAGAACTTCAGCTTATTTTAGGAGATTTCCAAAAAGGAAGTATTCATAAGATAATTCTGCGAAGGTATCCATACCCAATCCAAATTTTATACACAAAATAAATATAGATTCTTTATAAACTAACAACGTAAATGCACTAAACTATACGATTAGATTTATAATATGTTCTAGATTATTGAAAATAGCGAATAAATAAAATAGTATTTTAATAATAAAGAACATCAAAGCGCATGATTCATGAACCGAACGAGTCAATCAAACTCGTAAGGGAAACAAACAAAATGTACATCAACTACATAGCTGAATGGATATTTAATTCATTCTAACATATATCATACGTGTATTATTATTAAAATTCCACTAATATTATGAATATGAAAGATTGTGTATGTAGATGTCAATCATGTACGAGTAAACAGTAACAAAACACATCCTTGAAACATTTGGAATAGACTTTATCCAGATTTTTAAAGCTGAACCTTCCGAAGTTGATATTTTGACAGTTTTTACTATAAAAAAAAAAAAACTTTTAATAAAATTTTTGTAACATATTGTAATAAATCAATCACAATTGTCATTTTTTTCAATCAAATAGTTTGTTGAATTCATAAAATATGTATTGCTAATTTTTCTCTTTGATTTTCATGACTAAATATACGTAAATATGTCATACAACATACTATATATACATATGAATCCTTACTAATATTATTAACTAGCTTTTCGCTTGCTACTTCGCTCGCGTAATTGCAAAAATAAAAAATCGATGAAGTAAACCACTCCTGTATGGCGTATCTAGGTGAAACAACGTACACCAGATTTGAAGTTAGACCTTTAAAAATACAACTGTGAAAGCCGCATTGAATTTGCAGTAGTTTTTATATTTGTTGCCTCATAATTCCGTCGGTTGTAAATCCATTTGGAAACTTTTTTTTTTTATCTAAAAGGATAAAAAGTTTCCATATCGGATTGGTCCCATAGAAATTTTATGAAAATCAATCCCGTAGTTTAGTTTTTAAATCAAAATAATTGCCTTTACCCTAATTGAAGTAGTTTTTTTTTTGTGGAGCACAATCAATTACGGTGTAAAAATAAATTATCTCTTGTCTCTTGTTGCCTTAATGGCTCAACCAATCATCATGAAATTGGTATGCCTACACGTACTAATTGAGATGGAAAAGAAAGTAGGCTAAGTACTATTTATATTTAAAACATCACGAAAGTCTAACTGCGGTTGTACATCCACCTGCCAAGCGTGGCAATTACTAGCAAACCCTCCCCCCCCCCCAAGAGGCAGGCATATGTTCAGCAGTAGACAGTTAAAGGCAAATATGATTATGACTATTTATATTTATTTCGATCACACGGACGAAGTCACAGTATAAGTTGATTTCTAATAAAATCTCTTAATTCAGTGTCTTTTTGTTTAAGTTTTTTGTCTTTTAAATGATTATGATAAGCAAAACTATTCATAATTTTAATCTGTGCTAAAAACCTTCAAGAGATTTATGAGTATTAGGCGAGTCGCTATTTTCAGCTTAACGTTTTATTAACAAATTAAGGTAGAACAGCCATGTGTTATAATAGGAAATGCTCAACTTCCATTCTAATAATTTCCGTTCTACAATAAAACAAAGAGCTCCATAGCATAAGCTCAAAATAAAATATATCTTTAAAGGTAACGGATTTGATTCTTATTGTGTATATTTAGTTATATACTTTTATGGAAAGAAAATGATACCATCTACCCATCCCACCCATCCCATCCATCTAGGGTTTACCATATCTATCATACTACTACTAATATATACTGGCGGACTATTAGCCAGTGATAAAATCATTTGACACATCGTAATGAATTCACAATACATACACGTATGCATGATTGGTTGCATGTTTAATTATTACTATCAAAAGGTTAGAGGGTATACTTTTTTGAAAATTCTGTAAGCTAGGAACTCACATTAGTACCTACCAAGAATATTTTCATTCTGTTTCTTGACCTCTGAATTATGAATCTGCAAGACTGTCAATTTATCAAGTATTTCGCTTATTCATATTTACAGATATGTTTACTAGACTACCATTCTAGCTTAATTTTATTTTCATATCTTAAAATGGTTGGTCTTAAATAAATAAATAATTGAAGTAGGTACCTACCTACGTTTTATTTTTAGTTTATTTCAGTATAATAAATGTACAGACTATAAAGAAATAACTTACTTAAAATTAAAATAAATACTTCAGTTATTGTTTAGCGTTATTTTTATTTAAAAGTAATCCGTTTAAAACGTTGATTGTGTGTTCAATTTCAATGCGAAGGAGAGCCTCACCGACGATCCACCGTCATTGTGAAAACCACGACCACTCTGCCAAGAGTGTACGACTGAAGAGAGAGAGAGTGTTCAATTTATTGACACTACTAGCTCTACAAACTGTACATTTATCTTGTTACAACAAACTGAAAATAAAACGTAGGTAGGCAGGTACCTCAATATTTTATTTATTCAGGACCAGCGATTGTCATCACCTCCACGTAGGCCGCACTGCATTTATTATCCATTATCCCAAACCAATGACGACCGAGACGCTATCTGAATATTTTTGAATGAAAATGAGATATAATTAATATCATACAAAAAATATTTTGTATTTATATCTATATTTTTACTAAAGGTCATTTATCAGTTTATCAGTGTACGAGTGATAACATTCTTTTATCTATTTTTTTAACCCCCGACGCAAAAAGAGGGGTGTTATAAGTTGAACAAGTCTGTGTATCTCCTAAACGAATGAATCGATTATTATACGGTATTTTTTTTAAAAGCTGATGTGATCGAGATGGTTCTTAGCTACAATTTATGAAGATTTGTTCAAACGTTTCGGGGATTACTTAAAATTTTTAATTGTATTTATATATACTGTAGGAAACCATATATATTACAACATCTAACTCTTATTCATTATTATGCAGTTAGATTTTTTTTTAAACCTTCCAACGACGCTGTTTGTAAATATATTGTATCTACTTATCTACCCTTAAAATCTCTTGCTCCGTTCATTGCATAAAAATGTACGAAAATGTTTTTTATATTGACACTTTTTCTAATATGGTTCTGATACTCTATGATTGTTAGAGCATAATATTGTGTACTTTATTTCATATTAGTTTTTACCCGCAACTTCGTCTTTATGTGCTTCACTATAACAAAATAAATAGTATTTGTATAAGGTGTATACCAAATTTCATAACTATTGGTTAAAGCGCTCAGAGATAATAAACAAACAAACTCACTTTCACATTAATTTACATTTATATATTTATATTGTTGTTCATTTTATATCCCGTTCGTTTTTTGTATTTAAAAAAAACGAGCAGAACTTTGTGCCTTCCGTTGTATTGTTTATAATTATTCTTCTCCATCCAAAGGTTGCCTGAAAGTTATAGATCGCTTTTAGCGATAAGGTCGCCCATAGTTTTCTCAGTGTAATCTTTTTCTTGTAATTGTTTGTATTCATAATAAGCTTACTACTGTAATCTTTTAGAGGAAACAGAAGAATATCCATCTATCTATGACATTAGCGTCTATCCGCACTATGGCCAATCGTCAAGTTAATCGTAAACAAAAAAATATATCCAAAATTTATTTCTATTAACACATAGATGCAAAATAACAATTCCTGCCCCCCCCCCCCTCGCTATACAGGTCGACCTACGGTCGTCCCTAGAATCTATTGTAATAAATTCTTGCTGAATTTGTCGTGATGGGTCGACTTACTTGCTTTTATTCTCACTTATACTCGTATCATATCTCACTGGAGCCTCGTCAACGTTTATCAATAATGCAGGTAGGGATATCATTCTAGTTCCAACCGTTAAAAAAAGACCTGATTTCATTCTTAACTATACCGATGCCCTCTAAGGGTAAACTCTGTATTTTTTTTATCTAGTCTATTTCTCTGTTTTTTTATCATCACAAACATGATGATGAGATGATAATGGCGAGATTATAATGAAAATACCTAGGTTATATATATTAATATTTTTAAACTATAGTCTCTCAAGGATTTCTACGAAATATTTCTTTCATCCGATATTACTTTATTATCTGCTCGTCTTCTAAATAAAACATAAAACGCAAACAAAACTGTTTAAAAGAAACACTCATCGTTTTATATCAAGTGAAAATTGTTATTGACCTAAAAAGGTGGGCGTTAAAGATCATAAACAGTAGAAACATCTTTTGTTATGAGATCTTTCATCATATTCTGTTAGTACGGCAATAAATCTAGGCGCGCATACGCCGATCCAGCAAACGATGGCTGGCGACTAGCACGCTCCGGGCCTCGTGTAAACAATCAACTTTATTTTAACATGTGCGCTACTAATTTTGACCTGGCGCGTAGCGGACCGCCCGCGTAACAATAGCTAACGGTTTTTTCGTTGCATTGCCTATTCCTAAATTAGAAGTATCATTAGATACTATTTAGACAAGTTTGCTACATTCAATTGTAATCAAATGTATTAGAGAAATAACTGGAATGATTAACAATCATAACCATTACTCAAATACACAATACAAATGGCGGGCGAATATTTATTACGAGCATGTTTTCTCAATTTAGGTACATACTTGCTTATGTTTAAAAATTTAAAAATAAATAATAAACCCATTCAATGACATTTTTGCTACGAATTTACGTAATATTCGTGTAACTTTTTTGATCAACAAAAATATAACTATGCAAAACACGGAAAAAGATTAACGCGTATCAATAAAATTCATCGTGTGAATTAAACAGTACTCCAATTTTGGAGCACTGCTTAATTCACACGATGTAATTCTAAACGTAGTTCTAAATTTGTAAAATACTTATTTATCTGAAAAGACATACTTAGGGATCAGTCCCGTAGAAATATCTACTTTCCCTTAGATACTAATAAAAGTCACATCTCAGTATCGGTATATACGCAGATTAAAAACGACACGAAAATAACGGCACGGTGAAAATTCACATCACAGTCTTAACCCTAACACCATACACGTAGTATGTAAGTACTAACTTAAGCACAGTTTTCGTTTTACTTCAACAAATATAGAATAACAACCCCCAAGTATAATGTTACACAATTCACAAACAACTAGCCCCACATCTTACATTCGCACATGCACCGCACACATTCAAATACAGGCTATAAAATTGTGGACACAACTAAAATTTTCTTCTCGTGAATGTTGGTTAAAGAGAGCTTTATAGTTTGTTTATAATTACGCGCAAGTACTTTATTGGAACAATGCATACTTTGTATTTTCGATTGACGGGGTGACAGTTACAGTGTATCAGCCACATTGTTCGAAGAACACGTAATCAATGAAAGAAAGGTGTATTAAATGGCGACTCTGTATAATCGTATTGTAGGACGTCTCTAAACAATTACAAGAGGGCTGACCGCACAGGAGTGCTGCAGGATATTTATCGATGGATGCAAATGACTCGGGAACATTTGACCTACCAACCGACATTGCGATAGTCTAAGGCAGTGATTCTCAACCACTGTGCCGCGGCACTTTTGTGTGCCGCCAATTTTTAAAAGTGTGCCGCCAAATTTTGCAAATATTTGTCATAAACTATTTATGCAGTGTATTGTAGTAAGTAAATAATTTTTATCTTTTTCTTTGTGTGCCGCCAAATTTTGAAATCGTAAATATGTGCCGCAACAAAAAAAAAGGTTGAGAATCACTGGTCTAAGGCAACTCTAACGGTAAATAAAAAATAGTTAAAATGGTGATAATAATGAAATAATATAAATATAAAAATATTTTACTTAATGGTTAATTACAATCATTATCATCAATTACATTTTAACAAATACACTTGAGGTAATAAATTCCTTCCATAGAAATAAAGTAATTTCTTCACAGTATTGACAGTTGATGTCAAAAACATGTACGGCTCGCCGGATGGCAATAACCACCATACCCATGAAGGCTTGGAATATCACTGGACTGTTCGCCCATTTTTATATACTGTAGTTCGTCCTTCGATCAGGAACAGAGCATACAATCTACTAACAAAAATAGAGTAACACACAGAGATTTCTGTTAAAAAATACCTTTACACAGTTGCATTGCTTTTGTTTACAGACATGAAGGACCTAACAGCGAAGATAAAATTAATGGAAGCTGGCGGCGATCCTCCGTGCGAGCCACCCTCACCCACCGATCATCACATCTATTGCAATATACACGTCGGCAAAGATGCACTACTTGGTATGTTCATGAAATATTATTTATTATAATGTTTATGGATAAACATTTTTATACAAATTGGAATGATGAACTAACTGACGACCTAATACTTGTAGACTTAAACAGATACATGTACATAAAAAAATGCACTATGACGCTCATGTTCCCCTTCATATTTTGTATTCGTGAGAACTTGGATATTTTGCCCAATTTATAGTAATCCCATCAAGTTACCGACATAAAATTTCCTGAAACATTACGAATCCGTCGTAGCAGAAGGTACCTATTATTATATTATCTCGTCAATAATATTTAAGGTCTTTTGTGGACTATTACAGTATTGTCTTTTTAAGTTTGAACAGATACTAAATTGACGCTCTTTCTTCGAGGCGTGCTAATTTAATTAAAGGGCCAAATAAATTTAACCACATTCAACCACTATTCTAAGAAAATCACACGACGTGTTAATAAATTCTATCTAGAACACGTTACACATCTATCTTTAGGCAAAGTTTCGCATAGCTACCATTTCACAACTTTCACGAGCCATACCGGCATGCTAGTGCAATCCAAAAGCGTTCCTGAATGCCTCCAATGAACTCTCTTGCTGTTAGGAACGAGTGCGTAACCTTCACAAAGCGGTTCCGAAAAAGGAATGTTTACACGGTCATAACTCTCATTAACGTTGGTGAGTCTCGAAGATCTCGCTGGCGTGATGCCAGACAAGTTTAAAATACTGTCTCGCACTGGTAGCCGTTGTCTGGCGCCCGTGCCCGTTTCTTATTTATTTTTGATCGGCATCTCCCAGAGGTCATTTTAGCAATAAACTCACTCGTCTGTAACGTCTACTGTACGCGCAAGTTTTGCCAACTCTGTATTTTTTTAATCAATCACGTAGTTTATTTTAAAAACAGTTCTACTTTAATAACTCTGTGTACTATATAAACAGTGCTTTTATATTCTTGCCCCTGCACGCATAAGGAAACTAAATTTTAATTAAATAAACTTGAGAAATGTCCCGTTCTTTTTCCGTTGATGTCGTAAGAAGTGACTAAGGGAGGGCGAGGGATGAGCAGCAACATCCCTCTTAAAACATCTCCAAAGCCTAACTGTGGTTGCCAATCCGTCTGCCAAGCTTAGCAACTACTAAATAAACCCCCCAAGGGGGAGGCTTATATTTAGTAGTGGACAGTTAAAGGCTGATATGATATGAAACTTAAAAAAGATTTCTTTAAAAAATAGCATCAGACAGTTTTTGTAGGCGCAAATACCTTTATTCATTGTAATTTTTTTATTATGCCAATATTTAGATATTCCTTCCGTGATAAAGGCACATTGTTAGTGGACAAACAGGCAATTTGCTCTGAGGTGGGTCAGATTTGTCCTCGCCGAGCAATCGAGGCCGAGGATTCCGTCACGTGTATAGGATGCCGCTCAAATTTTAATGGGCCTATCGTAACATTCGTAACCTCGTTATCCTAAGGTCCTAGTTGTCAACGCACAATCGTGTAGCAATATGTGCCCATTTTAAAAAAGTGGACGACAATCTTCTCGTGGCATATAAGGGTTTCTTCACTTTCTAAAACAAGTCGGAGTTTACATAAGTAGATATCTACCTATTTTTTTTAATGGGTGATAATGGAATGGTAACCCCACCCGCGCCATTGGTATACACTGGCGGGGCACCAGTGAGGGATGATAGGTGAGGAAGCAGATCAGTTAGCCCATCACGACGAATTCAACAAGAATTGTTCACGATGGTTTCCAGGGGGAACCACGTGGAGGTCGACCTGACAGTGTAAATTGCTAGCAATGGGGCTACTAATCCCCATTTCTAAAAATCCCTTCTCCCCCCCTGGTACATTATATATATATATATATATATAATAGGGTCTCAAAAAAGAGCAGTCTGTATTTGTACTAATGGCACTATACAGGGGGAGAGGGAAGAAGATAATTTAGAATATATTATTCTAATTTAAGTTTCCTATTTAGGTACATACCTAGCATATGTACCAGGGGGGGAGAAGGGATTTTTAGAAATGGGGATATATATATATATATATATAATATTAACACTAGTTTTAAGAGATGGGTTACGTTAATTAACATACTGTATTATATTCCTATCATGTACCATTAGGTTGTTCCGAATGAATCCGGATACCTGTAATATTATATTGAGAGAAAAAGAAAACAATCATGGAAAAATATGAAAATCGTATTCCAACAATTATATATATAATAAGGTAATTCTTAAAAAAGTCGATTTACAGTATAGGTATTTGCCTATGGCACAAGTACTATTACACTCGTAGTAGTATTATATTGTTTTTATTCAAATGGATGATAATAAAATGGTAACCCCGACTGCGTTATCGGTATACACTGGCGGAGCACCAGTAAAGGATGATAAGTGAAAATGAAGTCGGGTCAGTTCGCACATCGCGATGAGTTTGACAAAATTAATCACAATGGTTTCCAGGGAGAACCGTGTGGAGGTCGACCTGATAGGGTATATTGATAGCAATGGGGGATTAACGTCCCCATTACTAACAATCCTTCTCCCCCCAATATTATACTGTTTTTAACATGGGTAAATTCGATTTTTATACGCTCGATGGCAGTAAAATCTGTCGTTAATCTATAAGAATAGAAACCCACGGGATAACCGAGTGGAACAGGTAATCGACCCTAGGTGTAGTATGCACGTGCGTTCATTAAGCGGGTTATTTGTAATGCAAGCTTGTCGCCAAGACGTCGACCGCCGCTGCTTCCGCCCCATAGGGCTTCACTCGTACCGCCGGGAAGGCCAACACTTCCTGCTTACATCGAATTTTGACAATTAATAAACCCATCGATTGAATTAGGCTGTTGAACTTACTAGATTAATATCACAGCTGCTACTGAAAATTCTTATAACAAAACAAAAACACAAACATAACAAAAATTGGTAAAGTGCAAAAACAAATAGATGTAACAAGATCAAAGGTTAAAGTTTACATTCCAAAAGCTCGTTACTATTTTCTCTTGTTCAGCATTCTCGAATGAAAGGATATATACATTTTAATGTATTAATGTAACCAAATTAATCCCAGTGAAAATATTAGTAAGTAGTAAATTAGGATTGCCGCCTACATTTTATTATAATATGTTTGATGAAATATAGGCATATCGAGTGTTGTTTACTAAGACAACAATTGACAGATATCTCTAATTACACTATTAGGTATTTTAGTCGTGAACATATTTTTTATAACTAAAACACCCATTGACACTATAGTACTCAAGTCGAATAATATAGTTAGCATTCACTTGTTTATGAAAGACTTCTATATATGACGATTGTGTAAACGTTGCACGTTCCATACCAAACAATTATCACCTAGACTACTTAGAGGGAGGCCCCTTCCGAATTTGAAATCGTCATAATTCCTCCTTTCTTACAGCAAAAAAACTCTTAAATTTTGTGAATCAAAATTTAAAATTATCATTACGATAGTGAATTGTAACACTTTTCGTGCATGACATCTACAATGTTTATTATAGTTAGTTTGTTTTATAGCTAAAGAATCCATAGTAAAAGTTGTTACAACAATCAAATGGCCGAGCCGTGTTCACGTTCAACGTGACTGGACTAAAGTTCAACTGTAGTTTACATATCTGTCTGTGAAAACTTGTTTCCATTGCATTTTTATACAATTGTGCTTTTTAAAGGAATACTTATATTTATTTTTTAATTTTATATAATTTCGTGCTAATGAATTGTTTAAATTATTTGTTTTTGAAGAAAAGTACACGCCAATTGAATTATCGAAATTAACTTTTTCATCGATTTTATATCTTATTGTATTAAGACAATTTTATTTTAAAAATATTATATATAAACTTAAAACAATGATAGTAAATTGAGGGATTTTGCGATCGCTTAGTCCAAACATGAAGAAAAACTATATTTAAAGGCACAGATACAGTTTTTTCGAAGGCCATTGTGAATTTTCATATTTTTAACATCATATTTCGATTTACCAATTACTGATTTTTACTACTACTGCTACATTCTTTAAATATTTTTCATTTCCAATAGTCTTTTTAATTAAAATCAAATTGTTACTAAGATTTATCTATTTCATATATTGTTTAGATACTTAAATCGAAAACTACCTAAAATTAAATTTATTTGTAACAATTGAATTGTAACAATGGATACGCGTCACTACCCCGAAATCAGGTGATCGTACTCTTGGTGCTGACTAACAAACCACCGCCGATCCTTTATCCTATCCCACGACCACCATACTGTTCACGATGTTCACCGTCAACGTAATCTTACAGAATAATAATTTTATAACTACTATCACAAAGTAAATAAAAACAAAACTAATACCTAGGTATCCGAAACTTGTATTAATAGTAAATACAAAAACATTACAAAAAAGATAATCTCATCCGTTATTGATATACGTTGACGGTATACCAGTAAAAATTAAGTCAGGTCCAGCGTGTTGAAGTCAGCAGGAAGTAACTATCCCAAAAAAAAAAAACTAATATTCGAATATCAAAATTATTGAATATTTGCATGCCCTAATTGGTAGCAATGGGGTCTCCAGACCCCATTACTAATATCACTCTCCTTTCATTTATTTATTAAATTCATACATCATAAAGGCGGACGAATAAAATTGAAAGATAACTTTCCTTCTTAGTGAAATACATAAACAGTTAATTCTGAGAAATGTTTACGAGCAGATCGTTATTCATATAATCATATTTATCTAAAGTTTCATAACAATGATATTGTAAAAACAGTTAACCTAATTTTCGACCTAAATACTTTTAAATTTACATAACTCGGAAAACTACGCTTAAACAATGTTATAAAATATCAAATAAAGTCAAGAAACTATTACCTAATATTTGCGACATTGCCACACTTCGATAAAGTTATGAATGCTCTCAAAACCATATTTTGCAGAGTATATTGCTATCGTTTGTTATTGTACGAAGGTTTCCATCAAATAACAGATTTACGTAACATATTTATATTTGTTAAAAATAACAATGAGTATGTACGTACATATCTACTCGTAAATAGATAATGTTCTCAAAACAATATTGAGATTAGGCTCAATTAAAAAGGTACCTACTGGTACTTTAGTACTTAGACTCATGTACGGATGGCACTCTCTAAAGTTTTTAATCCACTTTCATTACAGAACAATAGCCTTGAACATGATTTAACTTTTGAAATACGAACTAAACAAAAATCATAATACAATGATACTTGAAACTTCACACATTTGACCTAGGATTCGATCTTAAAATGTTCGGACCGCTTCAAACGATGTCCGACTTAACTGTCGCCGCTTATTAAACAAGTAAAAATGTAGAATATACAGAAATAATTAAAAGAAATAATAAATGTATTTGTATATTTTAAAAAACTAAAAGAGGCACTAGTTACTACGTAGATGTATACAATTTAGATACGCGTCCATAAAAAAAATCTTCATCTTACGAACGGATGTAGAGAGGTAAAAACGTGCGTCACGCCCGGCCCCATTTCACTCCGCGCCAGGAAATGGCCCAAAAGCTTCCTTTCACAAGGCGTTTGCGCAGTCAATAATAGATTTCATCAATTATACATACTTGAATTTATAGACTAATCTTAATATAAAGTTGAACCATTGACGTCCGAATCGACATTTATTATTAGTAGTATCGCTACTATTTTATACTCGTTACGTTGAGAGTAGTGGGGTACACCAGATGGAGTATTTTTAACCAAATTCGAAAAGTACCTACCTACTTTTTATATGTTATAATCTTTTTAGATTATAAACCTTTTTTCTAAAAGTTTCTACTTTTAAAGACGATTGGAAAGAGGTGTTCTGTATTTGAGTGCTTTGTACAATCCTTCTGTACTAATATCATAAAGAGGAAAGATTTGTTTATTTATAATGGATTAATTCAAAAACTATTCAACAGGTTTTAAAAATTCTTTCTCCTCTATATATAATTCTATCTACACCAGCCGAATCACTAGTACATCATAAATATGAGTAAAGATGTTTGTATGCTTGTTACTCAATGACTGAATGGATTTGAATGAAACTTGGGAAGCAGATAGTTGACGAATATATCCAAACTTAACACCAAGGATACTTTATATAGGTACTAAGTCACGCGGACAAAACTATGGAAACCAACTAATTTAAAATAAATATGGCGTGGCGGCCTAATTGCTACCGCCAATTGTTTATGTGCTCAAGATTATTATAAAAATCGTTTCATACGTATATTCTGTATTGTAGTACGAAAATTAGTTTTATATTACTTCTTAGGCAAGTAGTTATACTTCTCGTAAACATTAACATATTTGGAGGTGAGGGGGTTAATGAATATTGCGTCCGTTAGAATGCTTTGCACCTCTACTTTTGATTAACAGTATAAATACCTACTTATTAGGTACAATTTGAACATAAATCAATCAAGCTGCATTAAAAAATAATAGACAGGTATCAATTAAATATTCGCATTCAATTTATTTACAATGGTGTACTTAACTATATTAAAATTCAGATCCATCACATAGGTAAACGAAGTTGTATATTAAAGGTGCACACAGACACCTAGATATGCATTCTGTTATATGAGTACATATGTGTGGTCTACCCATAAGTATATTGGGTTTTATTATTGGCTTCCACGAAATATTAAGGTACTTTAAAATTACTATACGTGCAGACCAAAATTGGTGGCTTTGATTTGCATTTGATAATAAACAGCATGGGAACAGAGAACTTGTGAATATCGGAGTCGTGTATTGAATTGTAAATTCACGAGTGAATTTCCTTTCCTTTCGGCGTCCGGAAGTAATCCGTGGCTATATGGCGATCGTCTTTAACATTCATAGCATGAAACTTAATGTCAACATAGTATTACTACCTATACTTACCTATTGATACCTTCCATATTTGTAAACGACGCAGAAGCACATTCCTAACTAGGTACCTACCTATAAATCAGTATAAATAACTAAATATGATTTAATAAATAGATATTACCAATTAAATTATAACCAAATAAAAATACCTCATACTCACAAAATTTTCATGGACGAAAACACATTTAACCGGTTTTAGGGGGTGCGTAGTCCGGCGGCCTCCGTCTGTGCTGAAATTCAAGGGCTGGAGGGGGGCACCAAAGTCCGAAAAAGAGGAGACGGAAGGAATAAACAGACAATCCCAACCATTTTTTTTCGTCGTTAGGGAGGGAGACATCATAAATTTGTCTAGAGGTGGTGCCAGGAAAGCTATGGCCAACCCTAGCCTATAGGGGGGGGGGGGGATTGTTAATAATGGAAATTAGGGGCCCCATTGCTAGCAATATACCCAAACAGGTCGACCTCCAAGTGGTCCCCCTGGATACCATCGTGGTGTATTCTAAGTGTATTCATCACAATAGGCTAACTGACCTGTCTTTTCATCCTTAACTATCATTCCTTACTGGTGCCCCGCCAGTGTATACCGTTAGCGCAGGCGGGGTTACCATTCTATCATCGCCCATTTAAAGAAAAAGACCCTAGCCTATATATGTATATTAATTAGTACCTAATTTCCCAATTCTTAATCCGAACCAAAACTAAACACAAGTAAACTACAATCTACATTTCTATTATTTCACCAATATTTATATCACAGATATTTACAATATAGGAATGAGTAAACATCCACATAACATAGGAAATGACGGCAAAACAGGAACCATGCCACGCGACGACATAATTAGCCTGTGATGTTGCCACAAGAATAGTAATAGGTATACATACTACGCAGCTCTTATTTATTCATATGATACATGTTTTTGTATAAGTTTAGGAGAGCGTGTCAGTGTAAGACCCGTCATTATTTCTTACAAACCTCAGTAATAAAATGTATGCATTCTTCTTGTCATCATTACTAAGGCTAGACGCTGTTTTTTTTTTTTTTAATTGATTAAAATGGAATGTTAACTATACCTGCGCTATTGGTATACGCTGACGGCAACAGCGAGGACTGAAAGATGAGAACGAGGTCAGATCAGCCGAGTTGTCATGGCGGATTCACTATTAACT
The DNA here is from genome assembly GCF_026898425.1 of Galleria mellonella. NCBI lineage: Eukaryota > Metazoa > Arthropoda > Insecta > Lepidoptera > Pyralidae > Galleria > Galleria mellonella. The sequence continues at coordinate 189,084 of NW_026442172.1, read as the reverse complement.
GCAATGGTTTCCAGGTAGGACCGCCAGGGAGGTCGTCCTGGGATGATACATTGCTAGCAATATATTGTATTAATAATAATTTAATAACAATTTTATTTTTTTATATAATATATTTTTTTATATATAACAAATTTGCATGAACTCTAAAAACTCTTCATTCAAAAATAACGGTATAAGCACCGAGTGAAGAAAGGGTGGTATAAGAATTGATGTTCATAACGGAATCTACGGCGATACTTTATTAAGTTGACCTCCATTTAGTCCCTCCTGGAAAATATAATTGTTAATTTTAAATAAATTCGTGACTATAGAACCACTCACCAGACATGGTGCTTAAATGGTCCTTCGAACCAGACAACCTCACTGGTACCCCACCAGCGTATAACGGCAGCACAAGTGGCGATGCTCTTCCATTTTCATTTCTTAAGGGAACTCATTATTATAATAAATACAGCCACATCGTTGAAGTGATGAATATCCATGGTCCTCTTACTAATTTAAATTTACCCACATATCGCTAAAAATCCTATGACATTTGATTTTAACGTAACAATATAATAATGGTGTCGATTTTGAGATGCCATTTCTCATTTTGTTAATTTGATATCACAGCCATATCTATTTTGTAACGACCAACCAATATGAACTAATTTTCTAATAGATTTAAATCAAAATTATATAATCTTAGTTTATGATGGTCCATGGGCCATTAATTTCGAGTAATTACAAATTAAAATATTAGGTTAAGAGATAAATCCTCAATATCTATAAAATTTTATTAAAAACAAATTAATAAACAATGATAATATAAGTCTATAAGAGAAATGTCCAGCAGTAGATATTATAATAATAAAGGAAACAATAATAGTAGAATAGTACCGATCCATATTAAATGATACATCTTAATTGTTTAAACAGTGATTTATTTGAGTTTCTATCGCGTCATAAAAGACGCAAAGCGTCGACTCGCGATGTAATCACACCGAGCCAGACGTAACAAATTAGTGTTACATTCGGCATAATACGTATCAGATATTTAATATTGTTTCAAGAGTAGGTATTTTAACGTCTCAAGTCTATGTTTCCAGGAAATCAGCACTGAAGTAGACTGTTCTCGCGGTTTCCAGGGAAGCTGCCAACTGTTTATAAACAGAGCTGTTTATAACTTTTGCTTAGAGAATATCTAAACTTGAGTAGGTAATCGCTACTCTATACTAAATTAATTTTATACCTCTTTAGATTTGATTTTGGATATGATTTTTCTTATATGAATTAACTCAAAAATGTATTTTTATGCTATTATCATTATCATCTTTAGTTTAGACCTTTATATAGCATCATAATTATCTTCGAATTTATTTTATTTATTATATTTTAAAAAGATATTAAACAGATGCAAACTGCATATAAATATAAACAAAAAAAATAATTTCCATGCAATTTTACGATAGGTAGCCATGAATAGTATCGGCAGCTGGAACCTGGAGCGCATTTAGAATTCCTTGCGCACGCGCAGAAGCCGTAAATTCAAATATGGTTGCTACAAACCGCAATTAGCATTGGCTGCTACACACCAAATAACTTTTTATGTTGCATTTGTCGTCTTACGTAACAACAATTGCATTGAGCTCCGATGTTATGTGCGTCTTGTATTTTTTATTGACCCACGTTCTTATTGTTTCAGGTCCGGCTTCTTCTAAAAAAGGACTAGGCAACGTGTATACACAAGATAAGCATCCTTCATGATCATCTTGACCACCGATTTTATACATAAGCATAAAATAGTACCTACAATAAAAATATTAATTTGATGGAACCTCGCGCTTCAAGAGTTAGGAAAATGTACATGAGATAAATATTTTCAAAATAAACGATTCAAAACTACCTACTTTCATTACTATCAATGCTTATTACATGATCTATTTGAAATCTAATCATATCATCACCATATCAGCCAGTTAACTGTCCACTGTTGAATATCGATATGTATCGAATATCGATAATTTAAAAAAAAAACTTGGGTACCTTTTTATTAAGTTTTATTAAAACAGACTATAGTCACCTTCTGTGTATATATTACACATTTAAAAAATATATAATTGAGAATGCTAATCAAGTGTTCACTGTCACAGAATATGTAATGCGTATAGGATCGGTCATCGAAGTGACGAAGTAGACAGCGCGACTTGGTAACCGGTGATAGCGCAACGGTTGTCTTCCTCAAATAGATTTGTAAGATAGACTTGTGTCGTAAGTAGCATATCCTCCGTGATAGGACAAACAACTTAAACATATCGCGTTAAAGTATAGAATTAAGTGAATGAAATAATTACATTTGTGGCTAGCACGGAACGGAAGGAAGCTATTCCACAAAGTTCTTTAATAATTATTTATCACTACATAGAACAGCAGTTTTTTTTTTTATTACTATTTTTCATTATCCAAAGTTAAGAATAAAATGTATTTATTTATTCGTTAGTACATATAGGTACATAACGGACTTAACCATTCTTTGCATGTTTTTTTTTATTGGTGAAATAAATCAACGTGATATAATTCCTGTTCAAAACTAAAGGAAAAATAGGTAAAAAAAAAAAAATTAGACAGCTAAGTTTTTTTTTTTTCTGCAATGGGCATTAAAAAGGTATCCAGACACGATCAACTTAAAGTGAACTTGTTCTTTTATATAATTTTTGGGCATTCAATGTTATGATAGAAATTATGCATATTCATTATCCACCATTATGCAAAGAAGGAATAATGCTAAAAGCAATCTCTCCTAGTCAACCATAGGGAAGTGTCATACTAAAATTCCATATATAAACTAATAAATATATATAACAAATATGCTTACACATATATAAAATATACTATATTATATACGAAAATAAGAATAAAACAATTATAGTACTTACTGCTCGGATAAAGTACAAAAGTAAGCCCTTCAAACCGAACCACAGCCATGCAAACAACTTTTGTACAAAATCTCCTTCTGATAATTAGTTGTTAGAGAGTACCACTGGAACATAGGTTACGAGCGACAGCTTAAAAAAGGTACTGGAATTTGCTGCTTAAGTAATAAGAAGACTGGGGGGAGGGGGGGGGGGTTGAAGAAGAATAAAAAATGTGCAAAGTCCTTATCTCAATGAATATCTATATAAATAAAAATCAATTCAAAATGTATGTAAGCGCATAACTTTAGAACGGCTGCACTTATTTGACTCTTTTTTTTTTGTTTATTTATAAACACTTGTGACATTTGTCAGGACAAAGTTTGTATCAAAGAAAATCTTTAAAAAATCGTATGTAATGGTGAAATTCTGGATTAAAAATCTTCGTATGAAAAAGTAAGTAAAGCAAAGTGATGCAAAACTATCCTGTCTCACTTGCCGGGAGATCTTCATAGTACACCCATGCGAATCTGGGGCGAGCAGCTAGTTTTTAATATATGCCAATGATCCAATATTTATTATTAAGCATTTAAAATAAATCTAAAAAGAAATTATGCTCCACTGTATGTGACAACCTGGGTACCTTGTTAGTCAGTTACCTGCGATTATTACTACAAATTTACCAAATATTACCAAAATCTTCCTATATTTTATTTTAATAGGAATCTTTATTGTATAATTACACTAGTTGGATAAACAGTGACTTTAAAATTAAAATAATCTTTGACTGTATGTTTGAATTTTCGTAGGTTATGATATAAATAACAATATGATGACCAACGCAATATATTTAAATGTACATTTAAATAAAGTATAAACAGCATGCCACTTTTTACCAATTAAATCTTAATATATACATATAAAATTAAAATAAAAAAAAAAAATAAAAAAACTACATTAGAGGTATAATTTCTGGAAGCTTTAATGCGGATAAGGGTTTGTTATCAATAAATAGCTTTTGCAGATTTTCATAGCAAATAGATAACTACACTTAATTTTCAAACATTACATTTACATTAAGATGTTGCGTCGTCTATTTCCTTCATGTTCTAAGGTGGTACAGGTGACAAATAAAAGAAAGTATATATTTTTTTAAATATCATATATTACCAGTACAGGCATTCGTACTTACCTCCATTCAAGAAACTGGAGCAAAATATCATTGATTATATTAAATTAAAAACTACTTACCAATATTAAAACATACCTTACAGACCCAGCTACACACCATCGTCGGAACGTGCCCATCAGTTCTGTAAACGACTGTGTTGATGTCGAATGAAACGAGCTTCAGGCTCAATCTTTAATTTGACGACAAAGAGACAAAACAATATTAACGTAGGTGCCAACAACAAGTCATTATAGCATATTTACTGAACTGACGGGAACGAAACACGACTGTGTCCAGATGAGTCTTATATCTCAAAAAAAAAAATTTACTAACAAACATCGAAAATGCTACTCGCTGAAAAATAAATCCACAATAATTACAGAACAACATAGAGTAAAAAAAAACAGCTTTGTTTAATACGCCAGAACAAAAAGTTCCTTCATAATGGAGTGTATTTTATTGTTCTTTCATATCTAATTTTTATTACCGAAAATAGGTAAAAATATCATCTATTAATACCGTCTAACTTATGAATCACAATAAATTTCACTAGAAACTTGGTCCACGTAAGTAGATCAAAATATTACCTACTTATTACCCTATGAATCGAGATTGTGTTCTAGTGCCAGTGAATTCGTAGAGGCGGGACACGAATTGCATTAAGACGAAATGAACACAGCCGGAGTTATTATATAGTTAAATACATAAAAATAATGTAAGACACTAAATTAATAAACTGTACAATATTCCTAGACTAAATCATTGATAAATAAGACAAAAACTAACGTAGGGATTTTAATTAAATACTTTTAATAACATCTGTAATTGTATATGCCCTGTTCTTTGGAAAGCCATATTATAATAATAGTATTATTTATTGTCGTATCTGTAATTAATTTTAGATTTCGATTATTATAGCATTGTTGTCGTAAAATTACTTGTTAAAGTAAACCTATCAGAATACAAATAACTATAAACACAAACAAACAGAAGTCGAAGATTTTTATTTCCATTGGAAACGTTTAAAAACTAATATAACAACTCACACAATACTTTACCTTTACAAAACCTACAAGATAATTCATTGTACTTAATTGAATTATTTATATTTGGAGATTATAATAAATGCGAATTATTTATAATATTAACAATACTATATATTAGTTGTTTTTGAATTTATTCATAATTAAATTTTAAATATGTAGGAATTGTAAAGCAACTAGGATGTGCATATGACTGAACATGTTTTTTAAAGGTTTTACCTCCAAAAGTTTATTAAAAGCAAAAGATATGAAACAGACGCGACATGCATCTAACTGCGGTAAACACTCATATAAAAATAATACCTCTTCTGCTGATTTATTTAACTCCTTTAAATTCCGCATTATATCAATTCCATTCACAGAAAAATTGGACCCTGCGATATCTAAATCGGAAATAGCCTATAACTTTTACTACATAGACATCCAGTCTTTAAAATTCGAAGATTTAATACTTGTATATTGCTTGCTTGTTTGCAAACCACTTCCTACCTCAACGGACCCATCTCAAGTTTTCCCCAGCGCTCTTCTGCCACTGTGCATATGGGCTCGTCAAAAAAGTGACTAGTTTAGAAAGCCCGCAACGAACTAATAAACCACCCTCGTGTTGCAAATGTTCATACGCTACGGGAGCCACTTCCCATCACGTGGGAAATTTGTGTATTTCTTTTTGATTTACTTATTAATTGTATAATGCGGCGGAGGTTCAATATTAGTTGGATCATTCTATATTGTAGAATACTAGCTAGTGCGTGTGGTGTCTGAGGCAGTCCGTGCAGCGTGATTGGCAGGCGGCTGGTACTTCGACACCGGGAACATGGGTCGCGGCTCAATTGTAGACACACTGTCGAATCTACAAAATGGAAATAACAATTAATTTGTCACCAGAGTTATAAGATCAAACCAAGAGTAACGTTTTTGTTGGACCATTGTCAGATATTAAAATTAAATTGGTAGCATCTAAAAGCGTTGGGACATAAAAGAGTACACAAAAATAGATGACGATTAACATTTTTTATTAGGTGAACTATCAAGTTGTTTGCCATTCCAAGCTGTATAAATAAAATTATTTATAACCAATGAAAATAGAAGTTAAATGTTTCTCACTTGAACTAAATAATAAATAAAGTTAATGAAAATGTTTCCATAGAAATATGTATGGCCATGGTAGCCGTACAACCTGGACAATTTAATCAAAGCAGTCAGGTATGTTACATTTATTACATTAGTAATACTTAGATTACCAAGTAGGTAATAAAATGTGGAAACACTTTTACTAAAATTTAAAAATATATATATAATTTTCTTGTTTTGTGTATGTGTCATTTTCTTTCCTAATATTAATTGATTCTTAAGAGCTAATACACGCTAATTGCTACATCAGCTTGGGTGACACTTCTAATTTGTAATAACAGAGGGAGACTTTGTACAAAAATCGATTGCTTGGGGAATTCTGTCCCATTCGTGTTTCAACCGTGAAGCAATTGTGTTTGCATGGCTGTGTTTCGGTTTGAAGGGTGGGATATGACGTGAATTTACTGAGTACAGAGGAATAATACCTGAGTCCCCAGGAATGGTAACGCATGCGGGGTATCATGGACGAAACAGTATACTCTGTTATGTCCATGGTTCTGCTCATGTCTATAGGCGACGGTTACCACTTTCCATCAGGTGGGCCGTCAGCTTGTTTGCCATTCTAAGTTTTTGAATAAAAAAAATTAATGTTTCTTTAGAGTTTAGTGAATCATTAATTTTATACTGATATAATTGCATAACAGCGTCATTTCGTATAATATATGTTATATTTATTTGTTTGCCATTCTAAGTTGTATAAAAAAAATCCAATAATATAGATAGTGAAGACTAACTTGTTGCTCTTGTACTTGTCGGGTATGGCCTGGTAGGGCTGCAGCGCGACGTGCGCGTGCGTGCGCGCCAGCTCGCGCATGCAGGGCTCCAGGTCGGCGCGCGAGTAGCCCGAGCACGCCGCCAGCGCCAGCGGCCACGCCGTCGCCATGCAAGCCGCGCGCACGCGCCCTTCCGCCTCCACAGCGCCGCTACCCACCACTGCAGGGGAGAGATTGTTAGTAAGGGAGATTAAGAATCCCATTGCTAGCAATATAACCAACCAGGTCGACCTCAACGCGGTTCCCCTTGAAAAATATCTTGGTTAAAACCTGATGAATTGATCATGATGGGCTAACTGGCCTGTTTTCATTCTCAGTGATCACTCTTCACTGATGACCCGCCAGCGTACACCGTTAGCACAGGCGGGATCGAAAAATTGATAGTAATGCACTCTTAAAGCCCTATCGCAAGCGACATACCCTATCAAGTCCACCTTCATGCGGTTCCCCCCGAAAACCATCACGGTTATTTATTGTAAAATTCACTTATAATACTAATTTTGACCCCTTAAAACATACCCGCTTCTACAAATAATATATAGTAATGCAGGAAAAATAAAATACAATATAATAACGAAATAAACATCAAATTGTAAAATCACAATTTCTATCAACTCTATCATGCTACATAAACACGTGAATAAGACTAATCTTTTAAAAAAAAGTATAACCAAAACCAACATGTCAGTAAGTTTTGACAATTGAAGAATTTGAATTCCTTTTTGAATATTTATTTAGGCCAAACATACAGTTTAAAAAAAAAAAACAAGACAATTAGACAAATAATACATCAGCTAATAAAGTATGCACAGATGACACACAAAAAGAAACACTATTATTGAAAATAAAGTGAATAAATCTAAATAAGCTTTAGTTGCTTTTTACTAAATATAGGTGACAAAAAATAATGACAACAATTTACATTCTTAAAACAGAAAACAAGTATTATTTATAATAAATAAAACCTATAAATAAAACCCTAATAAAACCTAAATATTGAGCAAACACCAAACAATGTACCTTTGGTAATGATCTGAGTATGATTGTTAGCAGGCCGTGAGTCAGTTTCATCTGAGGTGCACACTTCACACAGTAAACAGTGGCGCGCGGTGGCTAGTGCGCTCGCTGCTATGATAGATGGCTTGAACTGGAGGTACGGATCTGCCTCCAACAAGCACAGTTCACTCAGGTACTGCAAATAATATGCACAACAGTTGTTATCATATTGTAGAATTTCATAACTAACTTATTTTCTCCTTTCTATGGAATCTTGAGAAATTGTTTATAAATGTCCAAGTACATTCTAATATTTACATTTAGTAAAGGATACTACAGCATAAATTACATAAAGCCTATATTTAAAAAGTTATAAGTTTTTTGATCACATAATGTACTAGCCCTCTAAAGTGTTTAGTGGTAAGCTTTTTATTTATTTTATTAATCTGACTAAAATATTCATTCTGTTATAATATAAATTTAGTATTTTAAATACTTACAGCTGCCAAATGGAAAGTTTTCTTTGATAGTCCATTAGATATACAGTAATGTGACAGGAATGCAAGTGAGGTTGGTGTTGATAGGTCAAATGACAATACTTTCAGAATCAGATGTTCCATTCTCAAAACCTCACGCTTTGTATATGTATCATCTGTGATGTATACAAATTCTGAGACCTCCGGTGGATATACTTCTTCATATTTACTGTCCAAATAATAAACATTATTTTTTTGTATTCATACCAATTAACATAACACACTATTTAAATTTTAAGATATTCCTTCACAAATAATTATGCCGAAATTAGTTAAGGGGCCAAATTTTATTATCATTTACAAACAACCTATAATGATCAGATTGACCATGTCCTATTTGAGAATGCAGTAAAATCTACAGAAAAAGTTAAACCTATTATCCTATTATTAATATTATAAATACAAAAAATTATAGAGATTTAAAAAGAGTTCAATTTAAAAAGAAAGAGAAAAGAAAGTACAGATATTAGCATTTTTAACTTTTTACTGTACCTATAATGGTTTTAAATGAAACTTATTACATTGGTAGGTTATATCATAAAGTGGAAGCATACAGCTAGTCATAAAGATCCCTAGTTTGGTTCTTTTTGTTTGCCTCAGATAACATATAAAATAATACTTACGCAGCTATGTAAGTAGCAGCAGTTCCGACTAGTTGCAATTTAGTACGAACAACACTCATATATGACAGGAACCGGTCAACATATGAAACAGCAAGGTGCAGCGTCTCACTTTGTTGATTGTACTCATCGCAAACCTCAACTAGCCAATCAATGAGGATCGAACGCATCATGTGTGTGATATCTGGTTGTTTGCGCATGTAGCGAGGATTGGCTCTGTATTTTACCTGATTGTAAATGAACATTTAAAAATTAATTTTTATAGGTAAAAGTTGTCATTCCACCACTAGATGAAAGGTGCTATCCATTAGAAATAGATATCACACAATACAATTCCTGATTATTTAATATTAAAATCCAATTGATTATTTAATACTAAACTTGAATTACTAAATATTAAACTTGAAAATATACATAAAGAACAAGTATAAATAAAGAACAAATCCAAACAATATATATCCATATTACTAAAGAGACATTATTATCTCAATGGTAAACTTTGATAAGTTAATAGGTTATTGTGAAATTACTAGATGGAGAACATACAAAAGATATCTACTAATTACATTATGGAAGTCCACAAAAAGTGTATGTTACTCACACTTAAACAGCAGCTAATTTGAATGAAATTTCACACAAAGACCATATACAGACAAAAACATATATAATTTTTATTCTAATATTTGATAGCAATGTCACAAGTTACATTGAATAAATTATAAAAAAATGTTATCATGTAATTTATGAATGCATAGAGCAGCAAAAATTTGAATAACTACCTCAATCTCCCTCATGTATTCATAAATATCTTGTCGATACTCCACAACATGGAAGAACATTTCTCTATCAGTCTGTGCAGTGGTAGTATCATCATCATCAAATGTGTCATTGAGGAACTGGCTCTCATTTTTAGAGATGGACATAGAGAGCACACTTGTATCAATAACTGACATAGGTGACACCACCACATCTTTCTTTTCTTGTAATGGAAGTCTAGAAATAGAATATCAAGACTTTTATTTTATAACACTAACAAAGTTACAGTAATAAAAATAAACTTCACATCTATAACTAACTCGACAGAGTTTGTAATAAAATTTATATGATGTGCTACTTACATATTGAAATATAAAATGTCATTATATGCATGAGAACATAAATAATATTGTATAACAGTAAATAATTAGTATTGTAATCATTTTACACATACAGCTACAATAAAAAGAAATATTCTAAAAGTGGGTAGGAGTACCCACATTATATTTCTCCAAATTTTAATACAGAATTAAGTTAGTATACTAGTTGTAAAAAAATGTGCATTAAAATTACCTTGGAGGATGTGATTCTTTGGCAGGCTCTGGTTGCTTCTCTGCCTGAGTAGATATGAGCTTGGCATTCTCTACAGTGTTCACAAAAAAGTTCTCTTTCTTTACTTCTTTAGCAACAAAAGGCTTGAAGGTTGGTTCACGTTTCTTTACCTCCACTTCATTTGGTTTGTCTTCGTATACACTAAATGCACGAAACTGTGCCACTGGAAGGACAATATTCTTCTCATTTTTGATCTGACGCACCATCCTGTTTTCATCTTGAACTTTACAAGGTCCATTCGTCAACCCCGGCTAAAAGAAATTAATATGTTATAACGTGTTTCCCGCTAATGACACTTTCAAAATGCCACAAACATTTAATAGGTGACGCAAATCGGTTATCAGTAAAGGACTATATTCTTTGGGATTATGATTACAAGAATTAAGGGTTTATTTTAGGTTATAAAAACTAAAAGAATGGTAATAGAGAAAAACTTACAAGCTTTGTATTCCGGTTCTGATTGCAGGCGAAGTGGTTAATGTTGCCTAAAGCACGCCGCTGGTTAGTAGCTGAAAATACATCAGCGTCTGTTTTCCTAAGGCCTAAAGAAGCATTTTCTTGGTCTTCATGAATTCTGAATGCCATTGTCCCGATTTATTTCCGTAAACAATACAAAATACCAAGCCAGTTAATAACGCGAGTGCTATAGTAAAATAATTGCAACCGAAGCGGAAATAAATATAGTTTTTACAGATACTACCACATTTTATTACAAACGTTTCGAGTAGATTACGAAGTGTTGGTTATTTAAGTGAACCACCCTCAATATAAGTAATATAGCGTCAACGGACGAGAGACATTTTGCTGGCTGGTTCAACAGTTGAGTTTACGTTATTCTATAATCTATGTTATTTCAAATTTAAACCAATCAATGCTAAAGAAAAAAATACTCTACAATTTATGGTCGCATTTTTCGAATGTTCCAATTTTGATTTCAATACTCACTAGGTGGCGACATTTCGAACCATCGAAACTAAACCTTTTTCAAGGTTGTACAAAATAAAATTGAATTTCATTTTAACTCATAAGTCTTATAAGTATTCCTATATTTTTTACGTACATCCATCCCATCTTGCCTTTGCCCTAATCCTACTAGTTACCTACAGTCTGTCTCGCTTACACCTAAAAAGTATTTATTGTTTTTCAATGTTAAAATTATCAACAATCCAATTAATTATTTCTTATGTATTGTACTTTTTCCATAGGTAATCAGTTAAAAATATTGAATATTGTTCGGGTAAAAAAAATTCAACAGATTTTACTTAAAATAAATAAAATAAATATTTATTGTTTCGTATTATGATTCCACCCATAGACATTAATATTTCCTAGAAAACTGAAACAAGTAGTTAGATGAATGATGATAGCTAACAACACCAATCAGCTGTTTTTGATAAATAGTGTCATTGTCCATCGTAGCCTTAATACGCTTTTTGCAATATTCAATCGATACTGGTTATTAAACTTGAATATCAAATATTACTATATATTTCAGTATTTGGTACAGCCAAAAGGAAAAGACAGTGCTGGGTAGACAATAAATAATTTAGAGACGGGCACGGCTTATCTATTCTCTCTTACCTACACTTTTCATTTCAAATTAGTTAACGCTAACTGGAATGGACAACAGCTAATTAACTCATCGTAACAAATTCAAGAAACAAAGACCATAGTTTCCAGTTTTATGTAATAATTTTATACCATTAATGAATGTTATATTAAAAAAAAAAAAAAAAAACAAGAATTGACAAGAATAACAACTGATGGTGTATCTTTTATCCTCTTTTTATTAATTATATTTGTATAAGAGACAATCAAGTATTTAAAAAATTTAAAGCAAAATATATAAGCAAAGTACATAGTTTTTAATAATACTATATTATATATAATCTAGTAATGTAAAATTTGTTATTGACAAATAATTGACATATACACACATTTTCATACACTCGCCTGCTATGAACTGACAAAAAAGCAACTGATGGTGTACCTTTTATCCTCTTTTTACCAAGTATGTTTGCATAAGAAAAAAGGAGGCAATCATATGATTTACAGTTTTATTTTATCATCCTTCTGTGTAATTTCTTGTTCTTAGCTATGAATTGTCAAGAATAGCAACAGATTGTTTATCTTTCGTCCTCTTTTTACTAATTATAATTCTATAAGAAGAAAGGAGACAACCGAATGATTTACAATTTTTATTTTATCATTGCTTCTATGTAATTCCTTATTCTTAGTTGTAGACAGTTAACTTATATTCGTTTGCTTGTTTTTTAATTGTATTATGTATCGTTTTTAATTAAATTCTAATAATTTTATTGTCAATATAGTTAAATGTAACAAATATGAGAAGCATAACAATATTGTGCTTATTTTTATACTACAGCATAGACTGTAGTATTGCAATCCGAGAGTATAAAAAAGAAGATTTATTTCGACTCAGGTAGCTACGAGTTAATGTTTATTATTTAATTGCACTTGACTGAGGTATTTAATAATAATATTGTAAACGATTTAAATGGACTGTCGCAATTTTCCCAGAACAATTTACTTCTAAATCTATCTTACAAATTTGCTAGTAAAATTATGTTGAACTATTGAGTTGAGTACTAAATAGTATATTGAGTAGTAAATTCGCCGTGTGGTCCCGGCAAATAATAGACAATCCATTCCTTTTCCGTGATTGTCATAAGAGGCGACTAAGGGATAGGCAGCATCGACCCTCTTAAAACATTCAAAGCCTAACTACAGTTGCCAACCTGTCTGCTAAGCATGGCAACTACTGGTAAAACTACCCAAGGGGACACTTATGTTCAGCAGTAGACAGTTAAAGGTTGCTATGATTATGATGATGATTGTGCTAAATAATTGTATTAATTATATGATATTTATAGGGAAGAGGTGAGGGAGATGTTCCAACATGCATATGATAGTTACCTAAAATATGCATATCCATATGATGAGTTGAGACCTCTTAGCTGTGATGGTGTAGACACATGGGGCAGCTACTCTCTGACCCTTATTGATGCATTAGATACTCTTGCTATTATGGGTAATTATACAGAGTTCAACAGAGTCGTAGAGACTGTGCTACAAAAACAGAATTTTGATGCTGACATCAATGTATCTGTATTTGAAACCAATATAAGAATAATTGGTGGACTACTCAGTGCACATTTACTGTCACACAAGTAAGTTGTATAAAAGTTACATAATATTCTATTATCCAATAAACAAATACACTTTCTCTTGATATTAATATTAAAAAACTCATCCTGTATATATGTATTTTTTTCTGGATATCTTAAATATTTTTTTCGTTGTTAATCATTCAAGAACTTTAAATATTACATTGAAAAATTTCAAATTTAATAATTAGAAAAACCGCTGTGTCCATCCCAGAATAGAATGGGCCACCCCTCCTTTTCCAGTGGATGTCGTAAGAGACAACTACGGGAACTTATGGTCAAGGGATTGTCACCAAAGGCTCGATAACTATGGTTGTCAACCTGCCTGCCAAGTGTGGCAAGTACTAGCAAATCCCCCCAGTGATAAACATCATAAGAAAACAGCCCCCAGTCCCCAGCGGCTCTACTATTATACAGAAGACTGAAGAATATAATCTACTACTATGTCTGACATACATCTGTAGTAGTGTTGACATTACACAGCTGATTCCGCATGTCCCAGTAGGATTTTAATACATATATTATATTGCTGTTTTTGGTGTATAGTATTTCTCACTATAAAATATTATTATTTCTTTATATTATGACATAATATCATAGATTTCATGGTTTCAAATGAAAAAAAAAACCAGCAAAATTTGAAATTTTTCAGAATGAATTTACACTGGTTTTCAGTTCAGAATAATGGTTTGACTTCACTGTTAGTTTTTGCCAACTTATCCTTTACACCCTTATAAGTTATTTTACCCATAATTTATTATACCTATAATTCTTTAATATGATTACAGAACAGGTATAAAGCTTGAACCAGGCTGGCCCTGTAATGGACCTTTACTCCGTTTAGCTGAAGATGTAGCACAAAGGCTTATAGCTGCTTTTGATACAACTACTGGTATGCCATATGGAACCATCAATCTCAGGTCTGGTGTACCCCCCGGAGAGACCACAGTCACATGTACTGCTGGTGTTGGTACTTTCATCATTGAGTTTGGAACATTGAGTCGACTTACTGGGGACCCTTTATATGAAGAGGTGAAAATTAAGATTTATAATTTTTTAAGACAGACAAATTCAAGTAATGTTTTTTTTATACTAAAGGGCAGGGATCATAAGAGGCTTAAAACACCAAAGTTGCCACTCATTTTTTTTCTCTTATAATGTAATTTTTTTTTATTTATTTATTCATTAGTACATGTATGTGTACAAGGCGGATTTAATGCTGAAAGCATTCTCTCCCAGTTAGCCTTAGGAAAGTGTTAGAATACTTGAATGTGGTACTAGTAATAATTGATATTTATATACATACAAAAATTTACATATACAAACAAATAAATATATATCTATATATAAAAAATATACCTACACATATAAAGGATATATTATACATGAAGATGAGAATAGTACTAAAGATGAAAATACTACTTACACGGCGTTCCAGAGCCGTGAAGTATGTAAAACAAAAGAATTTTATATGAAACCAGTATGGTGGGAGGGATAGAGAGTTGGAGAGTATCACAGGAATGTAGATCACGAGGGTTTGAAAAAGGTACTGGATTTGCTATTTAAGTAATTTGGAGACTGCGGGTTTCAAAGAAAAGTAAAGAGGCTGCAGAAAGTCCCTAAGGTTTCTATGTTGTTGAATGGGAAGCTATTTAAGCTGAGATCGATAGAAAGATATATAATCAAACTTACACACTTACTTGCACTAAGTCACCCTTGACTGAATGAATGAACTGGAACACAAGGAAACAAGCACAGCTGCTTACAGGAAAAATAGATGAGACAGAGGTACTTACAGATGCTGATGATATTATACAAATATTACCATTTCATAAACGTTATTTTTTTAATATATAATATATATTATTAATTTTTATTATTTATTTTATCTAAAAAAATAATTAATAGTTGTACATTGTTCTCAGGTTGCATACAATGCATTAAAAGCTCTTTATCATCATAGATCTCCTATTGGTCTACTCGGCAATCATATTGACATCATGACTGGAAGATGGACTGCACAGGACGCCGGTATCGGTGGTGGTGTCGATTCCTATTTTGAATACTTGGTTAAAGGTAGTTGATATTGAATAAAGTTTTATTGATACTTGCAAAATGCCCTTTAGAAGATAAATATTTATTATATTATTTCAGGGGCAATTTTATTGGAAAAACCCGAGTTGATGTCGATGTTCCGTGAGGCACGATTAGCTATAGACAAATATTTGAAGAAGGATGACTGGTATGTGTGGGCAACTATGCTACGTGGACACGTAACACTGCCAGTGTTCCAGTCACTCGAATCCTACTGGCCAGGGTTACTCAGCCTTATTGGTAACTAAAAATTATTATTTTTTAATGAATTTACCATAATGTATTTAATTGCACCTGTGATTGATGCAACTTATTTTCAAACCTAACATGATTTTGAAAATAACTTATCTTGCATTTATGTTTGAATGCAAGATAAGTTATTTTCAAAATGTATGTTTACATTAAACAAACATAGTTTAATCAAATTGGATATAGGTTATGGAGGGTTTCTATGGTCAAAAATATTAATGTTTCTTCATTAAACATAGCACCAAATAATTAGAATTTAAATGTAAAATTCAAGCTGATTTGGCTCATTATCATAGTTCATCAGTAGACGGTAGATGTTAGTTATCTATTTCAAAAGTAATGTATCTATTTTCCAAACAGGTGAGAGTGATACGGCGATGCGTATTATACACAATTATCATAGTGTTTGGCGACAATACGGGTTCACACCCGAAGTATACAATCTCGGAACAGGAGAGGCGTCGTCGTCCCGCGAGAGTTATCCGCTTCGACCCGAGCTGATCGAGTCAATCATGTATTTATACCGGGAGACGAGAGATCCAATATTACTCCAGATGGGCGAAGATATACTAAGGAGTATACAACATAGCGCGAGAACTCAATGTGGTTATGCTACAGTAAATATATGTTCTATATTTTAAAGACCTTATAGTGCATCCATGGAACTCTTAACACTAACTGACACAAAAAGCCCTACCTAAATCAGAGTATCTTAAAGAAATATTGCACAGAAGTTGCCTTTAGTTAATCACAAAGTAATGACTAACTTAAATGAGCACTAAGGGATTTTATGAAAGAATTCAGCTTAAAAGACAGTACCTAACATTTCAGTAACTAAATAGATTTATTAGACATGATGTCTTTATGTATAAAGAGATATATGAACTAATAAATAAAGAGATAAATGTAGGGTATGTAGTTAATAAATTAAATTATACGCAAGACCATAGCTACTGTTTTTTCTGCCTATTCTTAATAGGTCTGTTAAGAAAATTCACTAATGAACCACACTGATATATAATAGTTGTATGTCAATAATACTCTATATTTTTATCGTTTAGTTTCACTTTAACTATTTCTTATTTTTATTTCTAGATCAAGGATGTGCGCGATCACCGCAAAGAGGACCGAATGGAATCGTTTTTCCTCTCAGAAACGACTAAGTATCTATACTTATTGTTCGACCCCGACAACTTTATACACAACCCTGGTGTCCGCGGCACAGTCATCAATACACCAAATGGCGAGTGTATAGTTGATGTCGGTGGTTACATCTTTAATACTGAAGCACATCCTATTGACCCCACGATGCTGTATTGTTGTCATGAAGCGAGGGAAGGGTAAGTTAAAACTATAACAGAAACAACAATTGTAACTTTACCTGGATCCGGCTCGATTTTGCATGGGTGATAGAATTTTTGATAAATGAGTATAGACTAGCTTTTATCCAAAGCCTTGCATGCATGATTACATGTTTCTTAATGAAATTTTCAGAAATCCTTTTTTAGTGTGGATCCTTAAATTATATAATTAAAATATTATTATTATTAAATTAAAATTTTTAGATTTAGTTTTGACTATGTATTCATAAGCCAAGTATAGATAGAAAGTAATAACTTTTAATTTATGATTATATATCTTTTATTTTACAGAATAAATATAAGTGAAATACACAGAATATATAAAATTTTAGAAGAAGAAGATAACATACAGTTTCTAACAATGATAGAGGCCACTGCAAAAAAGAATGTCACTAAAGACATAGAAAGTAAAAATGAAACTACACTAAATGAAGTTACCAGTAAAAATTACAATATCACAAAAGATAACTCAGAGAGCAAAGAAAACAAAATAGATCAGAACGAAGTTTTGATAAAAACTGAAACTAGAACTGGCTATGTCAATATAGATGGCACAGAAAGAGAAAATAGTAAAAATGAATCTAGTCTAAGGGATATTGTTAAAGAACGAATTATTAGTTATTATAACAATACAAATAATATAAATAGTGAGGATGAAGAAATCCATTCGTCTATAGATAACAAAACATCAGGTGATGAATTAGACACTGAGGCAAAAGTAGAAGTTGATGACATAATCATTCCACAAAAGCCACAGGATGCCGAAAGTTTACAACCTCCTAGTGTTACCAAAGCAAAAGAAGCATATAAATTGTTGCCAAAAGTGATACAAGATTTTTTAAACAGTGATTGGAAAAGAAAACCAAAATGCGAACCTCAGCGGATGCTAGAAAGGATCCGTAAGGAGAAACGGTATCCAGACCATCCAGATGTCAATGAATACAAATATCTCTTAACTCCTGCTCCATCTTTTTTACAAAGAATATCAATAGCAGGTGAATTTTTAAGCAAAAAGCAACTAGAAATGTGATTCTTTCTAATTAGAATCGGATTCAGATAGTACATATTTTGATTAAAATATTTATTATTACAATATGTAAATAAGTAATTCCAAACTAGAGGTTCAATAGATGTCATCGCTATAGATATAATTGTTTCTTAATATATGTATATTTTTGTGTACATAATTCTGAGTAATATATCAATCTTTAATTATTATTTATTGAAATTATTCAATAATAGTATTAAATAAAGAAATAAGTATTACCAAGTGTTCTAAGTCAAATTGTATGTTTAAATGTCTATATACATTGAAAATTGTTATTTGATTAAATGTTAAAAATTTATTAAATTTTATTAAAATTTAAGATGGAATTAAACACTGTTTATATTATTAGATAAACTATAATAACTATAGTCCATTTTCTTATATTGGATATTTATAAACAATTTACCATGTTTTTATGGAATTTAATACATTACAAACAAATCAGATATAATAGTGCCAATATACAATACCTAATTCGTTTATTTTAGCTGTTTGTTTATTTCTAAGGACTATTATTTCAATCAAACTTATGACAAATAATAATAAATATACAAATATGAAAAGAAAAAAACTAATATTTGGCGTATTTATGGGAAGAGACCGGATGGGTCCCACCCACTCGAGAAATGTTAATGCTCACCCCGGGATCCGAACGATACTTCACAAAGACATTTGAGAGTAAATATAGGTACGCGTTAAGAAACCAGGCCCACTCTGTGAAATAATCTTAAATACGCCAATGGCTAAATTATAGGTAATAATCGTTGAGGTGCACCATATTCATCATCATCATATCACTCCCTAACTGTCCAGTGCTAAACATGTTTCCCCCTTGAGGGGTTTTGCCAGTAGTTGCCACGTTTGGCAGGCAAGTTAGCAACTGCAGTTAAGCTTTCAGAGATGTTTTAAGAGTGACACTACTGTCAACCCCTCTATCATTGGGGGGAATGGGTTTGTTAGCAATGATGTTTGACAGTCCCATTGCTAGCAATATGCCCTATTAGGTTGACCTCCATGTGGTTCCCCCTGGAAACCATCGTGAACAATTCTTGTTGAATTCGTCACGGTGGGCTAACTGACCTACTTCATCCTCACCTATCATCCCTCACTGGTGCCCCCCCGGTGTATATGTGTAGCGCAGGTGGGATTACCATTCCATTATCATCCATTAAAAAAAAAAAAAACCTCTACCATTAATTCCATTAGTCGCTCTACGTCACCCACAGGAAAGGAAGTGGTGGGACCACAGTGGACAGTTGTACCATATTGCTGGGTTAAAAATCACTATATAGACAGTCGCTGGTAATATCTGGTTATGAAATCGTCAAATAATAAAATATACGAAAGAAACAAAGATATGAATAGATGGTGAAATAAAAAAAAACTTACTAGATGGTACATGGAAATCTTTTTAGTGTACACGATTTGTTTAAAATTCAGTTTTAAATCAGCCCTACGTATTAAATTCTGTACATGATCTATTTATGTATCAAATTTTATCATAATACTTTTAGTAGATACTTTATGCAAGATTAACAAAATTAAAGGTGAGGGAGGAAGGGATTGTTAGTAATAGGGTGAAATAGCCCCATTACTGGCAATATACTCTATCAAGTCTACCTCCACGTGGTTTCCCTTGGAAACCATCGTGTTTAATTTTAGTTGAATTCATCAGGATGGGCTAACTGACCTGCTTTCATTCTCGTTTGTCATCTCTCATTACCATGCCATTATCACCCATTTAAAAAAAGGATCCAAAAACAAAGAACATAGATAAAGAGTAATGGCTATATTATAATAACCTACAGGCTAAAGAAGAATATATTTTAAAGAATAGACAATGTGACTTTTAGTGTCACCTAAACACCTCGTATTACTTTCGTATTATACACTACAAAATGTAAAACAAAATTTTAGTAAAGAGAACTAATAAAAACTTAAAAATGCCTGCATTTTCTCTGTATATGATTAGTTGGACTAATCCAGGGCGTGAAATCAAGACTTGTGCTTGGGAGCCAAGGTGCTGGATACCTAACCTCATCTTCATACCATGACCGAATTGAAAACCACTGTATCAGAAGAAAATACATTGTCTTCAAAAGGGTATAAATTGCAAAAGTTTCTTGGGGAAGGAGCTTATGCAAAGGTATGTTATCATATTCGTAGAAACTATAGAATTACAAATAGAAACCATGTATAATCCTGTCAATATTATAAATACGAAACTTTGTAACGATGGATAGATAGATGTTTTTTACTCTTTCACACAAAAACTATGTAACGAAAAACTATTGAATAAAATTTGGTACACAGGTGGGTTTTATATATAAGATACCTTACGTATTATTTCACGGAGGCAGAGCCACGTGATACGGCTAGTTTGTGCATTATGTCCACTCTTCATAATTAGAAATTATAGCCATCATTATCAGTATTAATAGGAACGTTGTTTTAAAAATTACTTATTTTTAAAACAACGTACCTACCCTAAGATATATTATTAAATTACTATTTAGGTACTTGTTGCTTAACTGCAGGTATATTTGACTGAGTATACAGGAAAAGACGATTCCCACAAAGCAACACTTGCCTGCAAGATTATCGAAACATCCAAAGCTCCTAAAGACTTTGTTGTAAAATTTTTACCTCGTGAAATAGACGTACTTATACGTCTAAATCACCCTCATCTAATACACATACATAGCATATTTCAAAGGAAAACAAAATATTACATTTTTATGAGATTCAGTGAGAACGGCGACCTCTTGGGATATATTTTGAAAAACGGATGTGTGTCTGAGAATCAATCGAGAGTGTGGCTTAGACAGTTGGCTCTGGGAATTCAATACCTACACGAGTTAGAAATTACACACAGGGATATCAAATGTGAAAACGTTCTTTTAACTGCGAATTATAATGTGAAAATCTCTGACTTCGGCTTCACAAGGTTCTGTATTGATGAAGATGACCAATCTATTTTGAGTGAAACCTACTGCGGTTCCATGTCATATGCTGCGCCTGAAATTCTCCGAGGCAAACCATATTTCCCTAAACCAACAGACATCTGGTCGCTTGGCGTTGTACTTTTCGTTATGTTAAACAAGTCTATGCCGTTTGACGACACACGAATGCGAAAATTGTACGAACAGCAAATGGGAAAGAAGTACCGATTTCGTTCTCGCGTTGCAAGTATTCTCTCTTTAGAATGCAAGTCTATTATCAAGCACATGTTAGAACCTGATCCTGGTTTGCGATATACAGCCACACAAATAATCAATTCAGAGTGGATTGCTATGGACAGTAGACTTACTAGTAAGTTCAAAGAAAATAATAATTTCATATTTGTAAACTTTCGTGACAGTATGTGCCATATTAATATCAATATTTCGCTAGCCTTAAACGCAGTTGAAGCAAGTGCACTCAAACGAGCTAAAGAAGAACGTCGACAATTATCTGAATTGCATAGACAGCCCCCTAAGACGCAAGGAGATATTTTAGAAGGTCCACAAAGCAATTCCGTACACAGGGTAAAGCTTTTTTTTTTTGAGTAACAACCCAAAACTGTATAGTTATCCGATTTTTTTTTTGGGATTACAAATGTATACATACCTACTCATTGATTTTGCATAAATTATGTAATATTTCTAAGTCATACGTATAATATATTAAAAAATTGATACATATATACGAGTATTAATACATTTATTTATATAACTATGTTGTTTAACAGACAAGTGAAATGATGAAATCTCTTGCTAATGTAACATCTAAACAAAAGAAAATTGAATAAATGGAGGAAAATTCAAAGGTATTTTTAATTAATATTATGTAATTAATATATTATAAACCTACCAATACAATATATACCATAACAAAGTTAATTCTTTATATAATGATTATAGTTTCACACTGAAGATAAATTAAAACTAAGCGCATCTGAACAATTAACACTTGCTACACGCGGATATAAAATGTTAAAAAAAGTCAACGAAGGTTCTTACGCTAAGGTAACGTGTTTTGTATAATTTATTGCTACAAATTTATTTTATTTAGATACTAATTTGTTGTAATTAATAAATAGGTTTATTTAGCGGAATACAGGAATCCGAATAAAAACGACAAGCTATCAATTCTCGCATGTAAAATCATCGACACAAACACAGCACCTAAGGATTTCGTTAAGAAATTTCTTCCAAGGGAAATAGAGATGTTGATAAAGTTGAACCATCCACATTTGGTGCACACGCATAGCATCTTTCAAAGAAGGTACAAATACTTTATCTTCATGAGGTATATGGAACGCGGGGATTTGTTAGAGTATATATTACAAAAAGGAGCAGTACAAGAAGACCAAGCGAGGATATGGGCACGGCAATTAGCTTTAGCTATTCAATACATGCATGAATTGGAAATAGCACATAGAGATATTAAATGCGAGAATGTACTCCTTACAGCGAATCAAAATGCCAAACTATCCGACTTTGGCTTCGCTCGATTATGTATCGATAAGAAATTGAAGGACGTTCACAGCGAAACATTTTGTGGTTCATTGTCGTACACTGCTCCTGAGATATTGCAAGGCGCACCTTACTTTCCTAAACCTACCGATGTGTGGTCTTTAGGAATCGTACTTTACGTAATGTTAAATAGAGCGATGCCGTTTGAGGATAAACATATAAAACGGTTGTACCAAGCGCAAATAAATAGAAATTGGAAGTTTCGATCGCGATATATTGACAGCATATCTGAAAATTGTAAACGACTAATAATGCAAATGTTAGAACCGCATTATCAGAACCGAATTAAGATTGAACAGATAATAAACAGCGAGTGGATTGCTATGGATTCAAGATTATTAGGTAATAAAATGGAA
This sequence comes from Galleria mellonella, assembly GCF_026898425.1. Taxonomy (NCBI): domain Eukaryota; kingdom Metazoa; phylum Arthropoda; class Insecta; order Lepidoptera; family Pyralidae; genus Galleria; species Galleria mellonella. The sequence continues at coordinate 165,742 of NW_026442172.1, read as the reverse complement.
ATGTTTAATTTTTAAAATATTTTTACAAAGTTGGTGGACGATGACCATCATCATATCAGCCTTAAACTGTTCACTGTTGAACATAAGCCTCCTTCTTGGGAGGTTTTACCAGTAGTTGCCATGGTTGGCAGATGGATTGGCAAGCGCAATTAGATTTTGGAGATATTTTAAGAGGGACACTGCTGTCCATCTCTCGCCATCCCTTAGTCGCTTCTTACAACACTCACAGGAAAGGAAGGGATGGCTTATTCTATGCCGGAACCATACGGCAATATGGACTTGTGGTAATGGGCAAAGACCATGGATTTAATAAAATAGTGGGCATCCACATTTTAATTTAAAAGTTTCGATCAAACATTACAGAATGGACACAACAAGAAACAGCGGCTTATAAAAAAGCTCAAGAGGAAAGGAACCAGTTACACAGAAAGTTAGAGAGTTCAGAACAAACCACATCCAACAAAGATTCGCCTTGTCTGCCTGATGCCTCTATAGTAAAAGCTACATGCGATGTGACAGGGTCGACGTCATCTTGGTAAGTAGAAAATAATTGTTGAAATCTTGTTACAATATTTTAAAGCATTTTTTACAAATCAACAACTCGAAAATAATTTACAAAACAGTATACGATGCTCCAAATTTACCTGTAAAGTTTAGAAATAATATTTCGATTAGACTTGAATACATTCTTTTTATTTAGATAGATTTCAAAATGGCATGATGTCAACAATATTTAATGACAAATAACGTAACGTAATTAGGTAAATGACATTACAAAATTCTTTTAATTTAGAAAATTCACCAACATAATGAAGTTCCTATAATTTCCAAAATGTAACCGACAAGTATTTTTTCCAATCATTATGGTACCAACGAAAGTAAAAATGAAATAATAATGCAAGGGAAAGTTACATAAATGGGTCACGCTACCGATAAGGCAGACCTTAATACTACACAATCTGATCTCATTGTATTACAAGAAAAAGGATTCATACTCGAGAAAGTCATTGGTGAAGGCTCTTATGCTAAGGTTAGTTACTTCATACGAGTTCTTATTAAAAAAAATCATATTAGGCCTACTAATCAAATTGTTTCCACATTCGATACATATGGACACTTTAATATACCAAAAATAAATATCACGTCGCAATGTCATTATATTGATCTTAACGGCGCAATCCGCAAATACTGACCCGCGTGACGAGGATCTCGTCGTTAAAAAGTTTTGATGAGGAGATGTGTCATAATAGTAATTTTAAGACTCTTATAATATGTTTAAGACGGGTTTTATTAAGTTTACCTATGGAAAAAGTATGTATATAATTTCAATAAAATATAATTTACGCACGCAAATCTATACCAATATTACAACGAGGAAAGATTTTTTAATATAAAATATATAAACTGAAAAACTAATCAACCGATTTTAAAAATTCTTTCACTTATAGAAAGTTCAGTCAGCCCATAACATAGGTTATATATTACTTAAAAAATGTCTGTATGAAAATTAAAACAAAGTAATCCAAAGTATTTTAGTTTACTTATTAAAGCTAATATAAAACACTAATTTATCTTTTTATCTTATATTTACCAATGCAAAAAAGGGGTGGATCGGTAGTCATTTAAAAAAAAAAACTTGTTTTCAGGTTTACAAAGCGACACATATGGTGGACGAGACCCGTCACACAATAATGGCATGTAAAGTTATAGATACAGCACAAGCTCCTCGAGACTATCTCACCAAATTTTTACCTCGCGAGCTCGATGTCCTCATCCGGATCAACCATCCACATGTGATTCATGTGTCCAACATATTTCAGCGGCGTGCGAAATACTTTATATTCTTACGTTTCGCCGAGAAGGGAGATTTGCTAGACTTTCTAACGCAGAACGGTCCCGTGCCGGAGAATCAAAGTAGGCTTTGGATGAGACAGATACTCTCAGGGATCCATTACATACACACATTGAATATAGCACATAGAGATTTGAAATGTGAAAATATATTGATTACAGCAAATTATAACGTAAAAATAACTGATTTTGGCTTCGCGCGGAATGTCCGCCAGAGGGACCGAGATGTCCTCAGTGAGACGTATTGCGGGTCGCTGTCATACGCCGCGCCGGAAGTACTCAAAGGGGTGCCGTATTTACCAAAACTAGCCGACATGTGGTCTATTGGCATCATTCTTTACACAATGCTAAATAAAGCACTCCCGTTTAACGAAACATCAGTCAAGAAATTATACGAAAAACAGGTTATATATTTTTTTATATTTATGCTATGGGTGCTAAAGTGCGTAGGATTTTAACATTCAGTAATTTCTGCTTGCCAAACATTATTATATTGTCACAAAAGATTCTTTATGTGATAAAGAAATACAGTTTAATATTGCTGTTTAAGCTACAAATATGACTATTAGTGACATGGATTTAATAAATCCCTATACACACTTCACACACTTCGTGCCTTTTATTCGCGCCTCAGTGATCCTCTATATTTAGGTAATTACATCTCTTATATCCACACCTGTTGTAGAGGAACTCTTCTTGATTTCTCCCTTCGAGAATACATACAACAGTAATTTGGCATTTTAAACTTTTTTGAAACTACAAAATATTTAATATATAAATAATTTTAAAAAGGTGAAATTTTGTATAATAATTTCTTTAGGTTATGCGCAAATGGCGTTTCCGCACTAACGTTGTGAACCAGCTATCAACGGAGTGCAAGCAGCAGGTAACACAGTTAATGGAGCCAGAAGCAAAGGCACGTCCAACCGCAGTCAGTATTTTCAGCGGACCATGGATCGGCATGGATCAGAGACTTACGAGTTTGTATTATTGTATATTATCGTGAAAATTTGAAAATTATTAACATTTAACAGAAAAAAACTTCCTTCAAACAGACAATGGGGCCAATTCTGAACTCCAGTTCTTTAAACCTACCCTCTTAACCTGATAATCTTAATTTGATAAACTACTGTTTTAAGGACTATTAAAAACTAAAATTATTGTAATTTCGATTGAAATCTATTAAAAATATAAATCATATTGCTACTCTTGGTTGGCCTTATAATAAAGATTTCGCTGCGGTATCAAATTGACATTTTAATTTTTGAGATAACTTTAAAGAAATAGCTTCTCAGAATTGAATCCAATATGATATTTTCTAACACCATCAAACGGTGATCTTCTCTTAGTCAGCTATTTGTTACTTATATATCTTACTTTATCATTCAGAACTAACATTTTTAGAAGAATCTCTATTAAAACAAGCACACGAGGAAATACAAAAGAAAGAGAAAGACTTAGACGAGGAATGTGAAGCAGAGAGGATTGCAGAGTTGCGTCGTAAAGGACGAGGAAAAGGTAGTAAAATATACTCATACCCATATAAGAATTGTTCGGAACTAATAATGTATATAACAATAATTTTGAAATGTGGTTGTTCGAGCATGTAGAAATAATGTGGAATGAAATACGAAATAGAGTGGAGAAGTGGAAGGACGCGAGTACCGGGGAAGGCTTAGACTATGATAGATATCGTATCGTTTGCAAAAGAAATATCCGGTACCTTCCATGTACGTAGGCATAAATATATAAAAATCGATAAATATACAAATAAAAAATGCCTTTCGTTATTCAGTTCGTTCCGCTTACAATGTAAAGGACCATCATCAGCATTATTATATCAGCCATTATTTATCTACTTTTAAACATACGCCTCTCCCATAGACTGTCACAAGGAACGGTCTTGAGTCACCTACATCTGCACCGAGTACCTGCAATGCATTTGAGATAAGGGACTGGGATGGCAAAGTTACAAGAGCATCATTTTGTAAACATAAAATATATTATACATAGATAGACATAACAGAGTATACTGTTTCGTCCATGATACCCCCCATGCGTTGGCATTCCTGAGGACTAAGGTGTTATTCCTCCGTACCCAGTAAATTCACGCCATATCCCACTCTTCAAACCGAAACACAACCATGCAAACACAACTGCTTTACGGTTGAAACACGAGTGGGACAGAGGTACCCAAGCAATCGACTTTTGTACAAAGTCTCCCTCTGGTAAACATTAATGTTTGATTTGTTTCAGAGGGCCTAAAGATATTGAAAAATGTAGATACAAATTACGCCAAATCTCAACAGTTATTAGACAATAAAGAATAGAAAGAAGCAATTATATTGATTCAGTGTTTATTAACTTTTACATTTTATGACTTTAAGTTATTGTAAAAATTATTTAATACATTATTGTACAAATGACTTTCTTGTTTTTATGATATACATCTTTTAATATTTGACGAGTGTATATATTATACGAATTACAACGCTATGGAAGACAAGGGTTCATTGTTGAAGGGCATTACATCAATACATTTGGCACAACGTGTTAGGAACAGGGCTGCGGATAACACTAATTTATCTTGTCATTACATTTTTTTATAAAAGGTAAAAAACTGTGACAAATAAATATTGTGCGATAATTAGAAAAGATCACATTAAGATTGTGTTCCACAAAAAAAAAAAGACTTCAATTGTGGCAAAATTAGTTACTTTGATTTAAGAACTAAACTACTGAAACAATTTTGATAAAATGTCTATGGATGAATTCTCTGTATTTCCTATCCTTTCAGATGAAAATTTTCCAAATCGATTTACGACTGACAGAATCATAAAGTAATAAAATTTTAAAGAAAAAATACAATCGAATTAAGAGCCTCCTTCTTTTTGAAGTCGGTTGAAAAGTCAATTTCACGCGGCATTGCGTTAAATTTGTAAAATATAAAATACCACGATTGCCAATGCCTTGTCTAGTATAAATAAATGAAACAAAAAAAAAAAAAAAAACGTTTGCATAAATACTGATAGTTCTAATGATTTTGCTTAATACAATAGGACAGTTCATTGTTTCTGGTATGGAACATTCTTAAACTAATAAACTTCATTAATACACGCCTCAAACACTAACAGGAAAATTCAATAACAACGTAAGTTGTTCTCCATATAAACTACATCGATATAACTCTTAAAATTTACGGGAAATTATTTGTATTAAATGGAAATGAGACCAGGATAGTATTGTCATCTCTCAGTCATGTCCTATAAAGCTACATATAAATATAAGATACATATAAAACACATAAGTACAATTTCAAAACTTTTAACAAACCATTTATACTATGGATTAATGTGGTCTGAATTATAATGCAATACTTGAAATCTAATGTTATATTTTTAAAGATATAACAAATGGATTTGGAACTTTGATATTGATACAAAACAATGGAATGTCTATTGCTTTTTTAACCACATCATATTTCCACTATTCATTCATCAATAAATAGAAAGTTATTACAATTTAACCTTCAGTATTATCATACATTTTACTTACTATTAAATATTTTTCATAAATAAAATCTAATTCTTTAAACTTTATAAATTATCAACTAGACTGATAGAACTCACGATTTGGCAGTTAGATTTTTATTATATGTTGTTAAATACTTAATATAACAATACTTAATATACCTTGGACATTTGTTTAAAGGGCTCCATTAGCCATCAAAATACGTAGTATCGCCAAACTGTATTGTAAATCTAGCACCAATACACGCAAATTAAAATCGATTATAGATTCACTTATAGATTTCCTAAATCTTCGTTTGAATTAATTAATTAATTAATCGAGACATCATAGTTAAATAATCTAATCGTACGATTGTTTTTTCTCGAACATGAAAAATGGATAGGAATTCCAAATAATCCAAGGCAAGCATTGTGTCGCTAGGACACTATAGACACTAGCCGTGTGCACTAGTGCGCTGGCAGGCTAGTGAACTAGTTCACTATTGAACTAGAATCTAGTGAACTAGTGCACTAGTGTGCAGGTGAGCTAATGAGCTCGCGCGTCGTCACGCGGGGGAGAGACAGCCGACGCGACGCCCGCTGTTGCTGATTTTACTCTCATCGTCTGAAAATACCAATGTCCGTTAAAGTTTTTGTCGAATAGTGAAGTTTACTTTTTGAAGTAACCCCAAATATTCTATACAGGTTATATCACATTATATATAATATAGATACTCCCTTACAGTTACAATTATGAAATCTAAATTTAAAACACTATACACTAATTTGTTAATATTATTATTTCTCGACTTAATAGTTTTAAAAACTTGCTTCAATCAATTTAATTTATTGTACATTATGCGATGTTTGCACGTTCTACACTGATTTTGATGACGCTTTTAGAATTCATAGTTTTTGCCATCAGTGCCATACTAACTTTATTTCAAATAAAGATTGATTTATTTTTGTGAGGACAAATAATAAATTTATTATTTTTTGCCACTGCCAGATGATATATGGTACCATAGCCAATAAAATAAACATTGTAATACCAGAGACGACTCGCCTACTACATCGACATTGAGTAATAAGAAATTTATATAACATAAAAAGGCGTTTCATTGGTATTTTCTGTAAAGCACATATCACCCTGATTCACCGTATTTTTAAAATGTCACACAAAACCCAGTTTTCTTTATTATGCAGTAGATAATCTAGTATATAGCATCTGTGCCATACACACGTATTCTATCTACGTACTGACACCAATTGCTTTAATTACACACACAAAAAATTTACACATTTTGGGTAATCATAAGAAATAAAATATAATAAAAATTAAACTATACTAGTAACTTTAAAAAGGTTATAGATATATACAATTCCACCAAAACCAGAAAGCTTTAATTTAAATAGCATGTTAAAAAACCAAAATACCCTCGTTAGATGTGTTAAGAAAAGAGACACACCAGACTATAACTACCAGTGTGCACAAGCTATAATTAAATAATATTTAAGCAATGTGAAAAAAAAAAATTTTTTTTTATTACCGAATTGTAGTAACCTCCAAGGAAAAACGCAACTCTCGGAATCAGTAACTACTCGTAATAACGTTATTAGTTTATTTTACTGTAAAATATTTTTCGCTGAGGTATGATACGTGAAATATGTATCTTTTTGGCCAAATACAATGGCCAATAATATATATACTTTACGCAGAACAGTTCAATTGCAGAGTCCATCTAACATTAATATGTAAATCTTCTGCAATGACATTTGTATGTGCGAACATCTAAAAGAACTTAATACTTTTTAGTTAATTTCACCGTAATTGATTTGCCCATATTGGAATAATATAGGTAAGAAAATATATTAAATTCAGATGGACACTCCATAAATATACATTCAGAGTTTTAGTAAAATCACTGCAATCATCTCAAGCAAGGACAGATAAAAAGGGACACAATTATAATATTGAAACATGTAAGAAAATGAATAAATTCTTTTTATTTTACTATTAGATTAGAATTTACGCTGTTTGGCCTCATAACAGGTCTTGTACCTTGCCACCTTTAGAAAACTGTGTATAGATAAAAATATACCATTCAGGATGTGATTCCGCAATTATACATTGCATCAATGCCATCAATTTGTTTAAATTATAATGTCTAAAGTAAGCCATGATTTCAGAGATGGAATAAATATAAATGAGGTAGGGCTCCTTGTAAGCTACAGGAAATTATTCTGATATAATTAATATTGCATGTACACTGTTTAAAGATTTTTACTTTACCACGATTGTTTAAAAAGCGCCGTTGGATTCAATAAAAAAAAAAGTTTGATGTAAATATGATTCAGTATCACGGACTGAATTATTGAAGACGTGCAGTGATTTTCCTTAGGGGTATATTACACTCAAATATATAGATCATATATCTAAAAATTAACAGTATAAATCTTATAGATCATAAAGAATTACAATTGAAAAATACTAAGCCTAACACTTTTATCTTCAGTAGACGGTTTTAAAGTATCTTTTGTAACTTACGAATCATTCAGTGAAGTCATTTTTCGTTTGTTATCTATACATACGACTATGAGATATAAAAAATATTTGATAGTGTAATATGCCCCATTGCGTCCTGTATTACTTTGGTGCTACAGTATATTAGTAGTGTTAGTGTTAGTAGGCAACTTACTGGCGAGGTGGGCATGTCACCTGAGCCGTCGTCGTGCAGCGGACACACCAGCTCCCCCATGTCCATCTCGTCCTTGCTTTTTTTGCGTTTCAGCGAGAACTGACTCTTCTTTGGTACCTGAGAATATTTTTATAATAGAGTAACATCAACAAATTGTTAAAATACTATCCTAAATCTGTCTAATCCCGATATTCCCTTGACTTAGAAACCCTCAAAAAATACTAAACTTTTTTTTTTTAATTCTCATTAATACATAGAGTAAATTATTCAAATCATTTATTCAATTACAGTGTTTATCAGAAATAAAAAGCAAATTTTAAAAATGTATATTTAAGATAGAAAATTGAGTACTATGTACGACTGTGTCGATCGAAGTAAACACCTATTAAGCAACAATCAAAACAACACACATAGTTTCAATTCTTAATAATTTCGGCAGCTTAAAATATTGTGTCAAGGAAATTTATCTACTAAATATTTACATATAGCTCTGCTGTTGTGTATACAGTATAATACATGTAGAGAGTATATTAATATATTCATAATATAATAAACCAACTAAAGTAATTTCTAGGTTAGAGCAGTTATATGTGGGTTACTACGATATATACATTGTAGAAAGCAAGAAACCGTGAAGCAGTTGTGTTTGCATTATATGTGAATTTACTGGTACAGAGGAATAACACCTGAGTCCTCAGGATATATACAAACAGTATTGTCCATGGTACTGCTCAATAGATATAATACCCATTATATTTATAATACCTTATATTTGGTGGTTGCGGTGAGAGGTTGATAGCCGAGTGTTTGTTCAGCATTTCTTTTCTGTTGTATTACATCTCTACCCAGTAACTCGTTGAACCTGAAAATGAGATATGAAACAAAATATTTATATTAAAATAAATATGCTCAGGATATAATCACTAATAGTTAGAGACATTTATCGACTGTTGCTGTAACATTATACCTACTGATATTTCACTAAGCATATTAGAATCTGAAATATATTTTTTAATCAATAAAGGTTTAACAAAGTCTCATAATATTTACAAAATATGATTATTTATTCATTTGTTATGTCTGAAATATTTTCGTGTAAGTAATCAGGATTTTAATACAGTTAAACGGTTAGTTTCTTCGCACTTTTAATAATAATAAATACTTAAAGTGAGCTTTATTACCGCTGAGTGAGATGTCGCCGCAAGAGTGTTTTGCTGGCAGGGATATTCAGCAACGCTGCTAATAGTTCGGCTGTAAAACGTGGCTCCAATAACATTAGACCACCATGAACACCTGAAATAATCAGAAATAAATTATTTATTAAAAGACCCTTCTAACAACAAATTAAAACTGAGATATTTTATCGAGCAAACTGTAAATTATTTAATAATTAGTATTGTAGATAATAAGTAATATTATTAATGTTACAAATTTTAGCACCTAAACCACGCTGTTAGCCGGTTCTTCATTATTACTATCGTCACTCTAACAACCGATGAGAGGAAAGAATGGTGTCCATGTTGTGGTAGTGTTAAACTGCCACACTACAAAATTTCTAGAGTTTCAAGTTTCTGTAGTCAAAATTTTTATATAATTTATTTCAACATCCGCATTATCGGGATAAAAAATAGCCAACGTAGTACGTGTATACCAAAATTACATAGTTATTGGTTAAGCCGTTAAGGCGCTATGAGGTAACAAACAAATTCACTTTCATATTTATAATATTAGTAAAGATAACTATGGCACATTTTTATAGTTTAGAAATCCATATTTTTTTTATATACTAGTAGTATATAAAAAAAATGGTGACAAGCAAGCATACGCCCCATCTGATGGTAAACGGGTTTTTTAATAGATGATAGATGTGCCTGCCTGCGCTAACGGTATACGTTGGCGGAGTACCAGTGAGCAATGATAGGTGTGGATGAAAAGGCCGGTCAGTTAGCCCATCGTGATGAGTAACTGTAATAATATTCAGCACGTTGGTTTCCAGGGAGAACTACGTGGAGATCAACCTACCAGGGTATATTGGTAACAATAGGACGGGTGGACCGTATTACTAACAACCCCTTCCCCCTTTAACAGCCTATGGACGCCTGTAACAGGCGCCCATACCCTTATATGGACGCCTGTAACAGGCGCCCATACCCTTACCCTTAAAAACCAGAGGGAGACTTTGTACAATAGTCGTTTGCTTGGGTACCTCTATCCCATTCGTGTTTCAACCGTGAAGCGGTTGTGTTTGCATGGCTGTGTTTCGGTTTGAAGGGTGGTATGGCGTGAATTTACTGGGTACAGAGGAATAACACCTGAGTCCTCAGGAATGGCAACGCATGGGGGTATCATGGGCGAAACAGTATACTCTGTTATGTCCATGGTACTGCTCATGTCTATAGGCGACGGTTACCACTTTCCATCAGGTGGGCCGTCAGCTTGTTTGCCATTCTAAGTTGTATAAAAAAAAAAACGCCCTTTATAGAAAAAAACCCCATACTGTAGCATATAGAGAAAGCTTCGAAACTTACCAGCTCCTCGAAGGTTGGGCGCGTACTCCGCGAGGTCAATCTCTTTGAGCCACTGCATGACGCGGTGCGACGACCAGCGCGCCAGCTCCGTCCCCGCCACCCCCGTCCCGCCCCCGTCCGAGCTCTCCCCGCCACCCTCTACACCGGCACCGCCGCCAACGCCTATCCCGCCTCCACCGCCACCGATCCCTGTCTCGCCTTCCGCTGCCCGACGGATCATGGTGTCTGGGTTAAACTTATTGTCTCGTAGTACTTGGATTCCTGTAATTCGTATTTATTATATAAATAAATTTTATATAATTAGAAAAAAAAAAACAAATTTCAACACACTATTTTTTTTTACAACCAGGGTAACTGACATATAATTAATTAATTAATTATAATTTACTCCTTAGAAATTGCCTGCATGCGAGGTAGGAATGGCAGAATATGTTTATAGGAATCAGTTTATCACTTTCCATCAAGTAGACCATCGCGTCAATTTGTTTACCACACAAAATTTCATACAAAATCTACAATTTGCTTAAAGGTAAGTGACTAACATATTATAGGTGCTTATAAAGACAGACGTATGACACACGCGGTGTAACCATTTTTAACATAAAAATCTTGAGTAGCAGTATCATTTAATAGTTTCACTATAATTCCAGCTGTTTGACACGAACTCAAATGACTATAGTTACGCACTGCTTTATACATTTTCAAAATAAACGTTACTCGTTGATTATGTAATCCATATGTAAAAGAAAAATCGGCTGAATAAAATTTGACTTTATCCATTACAAATATACAATCAAATCTATATATATTGTGTAAATGGCCAGCTCAGAATGATATTGTGAATATCTTATTCACGTTTTGAATTACATAATAGAATATTACATAATAGAATGAATTTATTAGCAGCGTCTCCCCCCTCGTCCCCCGCTCACCGCGGCGCACGGCGAGCGCGTGCAGCGCATGCGTAACACGCAGGTGCGCGTGCAGGTCGGCGTGCGCGAGGCGGTGCAGCAGGCGGCCGTCCAGCGCCGCGTCGGCCGCCGCCGCGCGCGCGCCGCACACGCCCACGTCCTCCAGCCAGCGCAGCGCCCACGCCGTGTCCAGCCGCCCGGCCGCCGCCAGCAGCGGGTCGCTGTCGCCGCCCTGCGCACGCGCACCGCACACACACACGCACATCCGTTACAGACTGACTAACAAACGCACCATCGCCACGCCAGCCCGATAGGACCGGGGTCACAGGTTATGACTACTTTATAATAATACACCTACAATTACTAAGATAACAGTCAAATGTTGGTCTGTTTGTTTCTAATCAAACATAAAAATATATATGAAGTAGTTGCTTTCAGTATTACATTTAAGTTTCCTTCAGAGTGACCTTGTAACATTTAGAAAATTTATTTCAATTAAACAAAAAAATATTTAACAAACCAGTTAATAACTAGTGAAGATATATATAAAAATGTAGTCGAATTGTAAACTTTCTAGTTGTAGATTAATGATTTTTTCTATGAAACAGACAATATTTCTAACTGGTACGACAAAATAAAATAAAAAAATTATACCTACTTACCATTAAATCTATAAGGGCGAGAACAATTTTTTTCTTATGCATAGGATGTTTTATGGCCAGTTCCTTCTCAATGGTGTGATGCGAGGCGGCAGCGAGTAAACCGCGCGCAGACGGTGAAGCGCTCAGCCAAGCGCGAGCGGCCGCCACGTACACTTCTAATCCTATACTCTCCAACCATCCGCACGTAGTTTCGCAGTCCCATTCGCGGACGTCTATGGTTTGCCTAAAGAAGACGTTCCAATTTCAAATTTTAGTACACTACTTTTTTTAACTTTTCTTAGAATACTGTTTTAACAGTTATTATCTTATTATAAACCATAGATTATCTGTGCTTTAAAGATAGACCACCAAAATATCTAGTTTTACTACATACGGACTATCCCATACACTCTGTTATATCCATGGTACTGTTCATATCTATAGGCGATGGTTACCACTCTTCATCAGGTGGGCCGTCAGCTTATTTGCCATTCGAAGTTGCATAAAAAACCGCCTAAGTGTGGCAAATGATATGCAAAATAAACGATCAATACCAGTGATTCTTGACAGTACTTTTATGCGTTGTCTATGTATGTAGTGCGAGTGTACAAATATCCTCTATCGTAGATATGGTAACACAGAAAAAATAGAGTTACGCCAAACCTACCATGGTGCAGGGCGGACAGGGAGGAGCGAAGCGGCCGTGCGGGGAGTCCCTCCCCCTCCCGCGCCGGCGCCGCGCATCGAGCGGCGCGCGAGGTCATCGCCCTCGAGACGAGCAGAACCGAGGCGCGCGCGCATCTCACGTAGCGACGGCGAAGGGCTGCCACGATCTACCTCCTCCTTCTCCGCTGCAACAAGCACGCGACACAAACATTTTTAATACGTGATCAAACTGTATCCACAGTGTAAAGAACTCTTTCTTACAGTAGTTTTAGATGGAGCAAATAAGACCATTTTAACCAGTAACGTATTCTATGTGGAACTACTTTGCGGTCCCGGCATAGAATGAGCCACCCGTTTCTTTGCCGTGATTGTAGTAAGAGGCAACTAAGGGAACTTAATGGTCGAGGGATGGGCAGCAGCGTCCATCTTAAAACATCACAAAAGCCTAACTGCAGTTATCGAACACCATAACGTCTAGATAGTGTAAATGGCGGACTTAACACCACATGGCTTAAGTAACAATATCCGTCATGATAGTATTACAAGATTGTTAATTTCACTTTATTTTATAGCGTTGAACAAAATCTCAAAAATTAATTCAAGGCTTATTAGAAAAACAGAATAAAATGAATTTACATAACGTGTGTTATATCACTTACATCACGTCACACATCAAATATTAAAATTAAATTAAATTAGCAATATACTTTTTGTTTCTAGTTGTAATTTCATTTCTATATAATATCTAAATTATATTCTAAACTGTAGAGATATTATAAAATAACAAATTAACGTTTAATGTTAGTAATTTAAATTAATTTTAACGCACAGGAATGAATTTCTAAACGGAAAAAAACATATTCAATAACTCTTCAGAACATTACATAATTATCGATCCTTACAGACCGTGGCCTCAACCAACATCAATCAAAATGACACTGATATTCTCCATATTGACTTTGTATTGCAAATGATTAATTAATTTTGTGTTTGGTGTAAAAAAAAAAAAACAAAGAAAAATTAGTCTTTTAGACTAAAATAAAATATTTTCGTGTACATTGACTTTGCCTAGGCTCCATAGGCATACTTGCAGAAACATCTCCTCTATAGTAACTTTGTAAAACTATGGCTAGACAAAATCATAATATTTTTTATCTGAAATCAAATTTGAAAACAACAACCATGCATCTTAAAAAGTTATATAACATTATATTTATACTACTGAGCTAAACAAAATTGTATTTCGAACAACACATTTGGCAAAGCATTAATTACATAAAATTGCAGATTTTAATTATAACATTTAGTAGGTAGTACATGCGGGCTAGCGGACGTTCTATGTTAGATACATGTAAGCCTCAATATACCGACATATTAACGTAACTTACTACCATCACGCAATGATTAAAAATAACACACCGTTATACTATATTCATCCGGAACTCACACAGTTACGAAAGAATGAAATACCTAACCTATAAATTGTTATATTTTAAGAAAACTATAAAATGAGGAAGCAGTGATTTATATGTCGGTATGTTAAGACTGAGCATACGAGTAAAGTTCCATCGTGTTTGCGGTAGACGGACTATAGATTACGGGGTTGTAGGGCGACAGAGCGACAGCGACATCGACAAGGCGACAGAGCGCATGCTGCTGGGGCGCAACAAGCCTGTATAGAGAGACCTAGGTTCGGCACAGAGCGTCCGTGTCCGCGCGCCACCACCATGTTGTTCTGTTTACCGAACGCGACGCGCGCCTCTGACGTCACCACGGATGAACGCGGCAGCGATGAGTACATGTGTGTGTTGCGCTCGATTTGGCGCCCGTAGTTCGCTGGTGGTGTCTGCAATTAATCAAAAAATATTACTTGTTTACGATATGTTATTTATTATAGATTTTACAATACGTGTTTTGAAGTAGTTGTACTCGCATTACTGTATTTCGATTTGAAAGATGGAAATCATCATATCATATCGCTCGTTAACTGCTTTGCTGAACATAAGCTTCTCCCATAACAGGTTTTGCCAGTAGTTGCTACGCTTGGCCGGTGGGTTGACAATCGCAGTTAGGCTTTTGGTTATGCTTTAAAAGGAAGGCTACTGTCCATTCCTCGACCATTAAAATCATTTAATCGCCTATTACAACACCCACGGGAAAAGAAAGACATTTTATGCTGGAACCACACGGCACACGGAAAAATGAGGTATGACAATTAATACAAAATATTTACAGGGTACGGAGACATAACAAGTCCTCGGAAATGGCAACACGTAAGAGATACCACAGGCATTACAGTGACGTCCATAGCACTGTTCATGTTTATAGCATTTTTCGTTAAGTAAGCGGTCAGCCTTCTTTCCTTTTTATGTTATATAAAAAACCTACATTGTGATTAGATTTTTGCGGGAAAAAGTCCCAAAACTGCCTGTTATCATAATAATCATTTTTGGGACTTTTCCCACCGTCGTTATTTGATATACTTCTACATAGTAAATACTCTGTGTATATTAATTTTTGCGAATTACAATTATTTTTCAATATAAGTATGAATAGTATATAGTGTCATACCCTGGGTGGCGCTGGTCTAACAAGCGGCATGGGTGTACCATCAGGCGGAGGTGATCGTTCGAGGAATCCTCGCTCAGCAACGCGGAGACGGACCTCACTCAATTTGGACAAGAGCTCCAGTTTTTGAGTTTCTAGAGAGGAACGTTGTAACATTTCCTAAGAAAAAGAGAGTACAATACATAATATACGAATTATATCATCGACAGTTTGAATAGAGAAATAGGGTAAGTGTTTGTAAACTAGCTAGTGAACTAGCTGCGAGACGGGCTGTAGGGTAAACATTTCAAAACAAATGGTAGCTGTGAACAAAATTACTATTGCAATGAACACCCGAGCCTTTTAACTTGTCTAAACAGCGCATACGTGACGTGCAAACAACGTTAAATGGTCGACCTATTTCCAATTAAACTTTTATCATTCAAATATTTTATAGTAGCCAGCTTCTGTTATATCTGGCGCTAATAAAAACCGCATCTGTGTTCGCAAGATGTATGGCCGGTACGCAACACATAAATGGACTACAGAATTAGAGCGGCATTTGTTTTGTTCGCCCATTTCTGCGGAGAACACTTGGAATGTAGCACGTAATACCGCAATCAAAATGAACAAAATGCTACTTTTGTAGATACTTATTTATTTGCATAACTTTATATTTTGCACAGAAAAAAGATATCTAGACTTTTTTAGGTTTTATCCAAATCAATGAAGACTATACATCATACAGCGATGTCTTACTAGACATTGTACAATGTATATATTTATTTTAATGATAAATCTAATTCTCAACTTACAAACCTAATTATGAATAACCGTTAGAGATACGAGTATTTTCGAAAATTTACTTAGCTAGCTATGTACATAGATGGGTGATCCGGTTGTTTATGATTTCTTAAAAAGATAGATTTCAATTAAGTAAAAAAAAAAATTTTACAGATATTAAAAAATAAACTCTCAGTGAGTGAAACTAAAGTAACATAATTGTAAGTGGGTATTTCAGTCACAGGATACATACCAAGTACATATGCACCTCATATACTATACAGGGATATCCCTGAATGTAATTTATTAGCTACTTAGAGCATAATGACTCATAACACAAAGTTGTTTCAGTGTCATAATTACACGTACATATTGTATACAACGTAGCCTAGGGCTTTACATCAGGTAGGTACTCATTAACAATGTAGGTGAGTGTAAAAACAAACATTAAAAACAAGAACATTTTAAGTATTCAAATACTTTACTAATATGTATGTAAATAAACAAAATGTATTTATAACATTAGATAATAATTTAATATACATTTTTTTATAAAAAAAAAGGGACTGAATTAAATTTTAATAACATTAATAAACAGTTTACATTTAAAAAATCGCATATTGCACACAGACAAATATGTGAAACAATACAGGCGAATTTAGAAGCTCTTCTTGTGGAAGTCGCTTTAAAACTATTCGAGACGATGAGACACCCAGTACTATTACAACAACTAGCCCCACCAATATATAAGGGCAAATGTCCATGTTTTAAAAGATTAATGTTTAATATACTGCAACCGTGGAGCAGTTGTCTGTGCATGGCTGTATTTCGGTTTGAAAGGTGTGATAGGCAGTGAATTTACAGGATACAGGAATAACACCTAAGTCCTCAGAAATAGCAACGTATGGGGGGAGGGGGGTATCATGGGCGAAACAGTATATTCTGTTATGTCCATGGTACTGCTCATGTCTATAGGCGACGGTTACCACTTTCCATCAGATGGACCATCAGCTGGTTTACCATTATAAGTTGAATAAAAAAACATTTTTCATCAATGAACTATTGAAATGTAACTCGTTTAATTACTCTTTATAATTAACCAAAACTATTTGCTGTTCAAAATACATCTACAGCTTTGTACATCTACATATGTAGCCTTGTTACATATTAATATCCATATACAACAAAATGGCAGACATACCAATTGGCATAGTTTATTGCTAATTGCATACCTGGGGCAAAACTAATTTAATAACCAACTCACACGGCGTTGGATATTCACATACTTGTATTATAATAAATACGGTGGTATCGAATAACTATCCTATACAGTCAATATTGTACAAAAGAAACAGTTTAGGTATAACAATATTTACTGGTAGACTAATAAATCAGTCAGTGAACACTTCAGCTTTATTAGTTCAGTTTCTTCTTAATTATATTCATAATTGATAGATGTACTGTTCATATCTATAAGCGACAGTTACCACTTTCCATCAAGTTGACCATCAGCTTGTTTGATATTCTAAGTTGCATAAAAGTGTACAGCAAAAGCTACTGAAGATTAAGAATTATACATCTACAATACAAATTTATAGAAAATGAAAGATAACAGTTTCCATATGGGTGCAATCGCGGAAAACAGCTATTATAACATAAATATCACACATTGACTAATAACAAAATCTCTGAGAACATAGATCCGTGAAATTTTGCACAGAGGTTCATTATATAATATTTGACGAATTAAGAAAAGGAGTTTGAAAACGTTCCCATGTCAAGTAAACCATAAAGCTTTTTTCTCGGAAATTAAAATTTTAATAACAAACCTTT
Source organism: Galleria mellonella (assembly GCF_026898425.1). NCBI lineage: Eukaryota > Metazoa > Arthropoda > Insecta > Lepidoptera > Pyralidae > Galleria > Galleria mellonella. The sequence goes on along the minus strand of NW_026442172.1, from coordinate 147,774 downwards.
AATTAGCAAAGGAATGTTATAGACGTATGTTTATTGATTATAAACACCGTTGTCTCTCTAGAAGCAAATAATCAAAATCCATGTTACAGGATCTAATATATGTATGCTATTTTTAAAGCGACATAAAAAATAGGGTTTTCGATTCGATGGTATTTCGTTTTCGTAGGTATGTTGCACAAGATCTTCAGCAATTCTTAACCGATGACAAATTTATATATATATATATATATATATATATATATATATATATATATATATATATATATATATATATATATATATATATATATAAGAAATAAACATTTAGATAACACCTTTACAGACAGTAGGACAACAATATCTAGTACACTACTATCAAAATGCGAAACGTCGAGCTGACTACACACTGGAAATCGCACGGCCCACGCCTATCATGATTATTCAATAGTGCCATTCCAGCGGGATCTAGGCCGTGTTGAATGTTAAAGAGTGTACCTACCATCGCTGTTATAATGGACGACTGTCGCTGAATATAAAGGCGACGTTTTATTAAATCATTGAAGGTGTGTATATGTATATTATTTACGTATAAACGGTAGCAAAACTTCAGTCCGCGACGGTTGATACAAACGTGCTCAAACTATATACAATTAGGAACTCGGAGTAGCGGGAAAGCTGAACAAGTTAGATGTACAACATGCACATGGCGTGTACAAGTTACGAACGAACGTTTCCAGGAGCGTACTTAATCTACCTAGACAAACTATACGCAGAAATACAAGTATATTATGTTCCTGTGTAATTTGTTAAGTGACTTCAAAAAAAGGAGTTACTCGATTATAATTTTTAATGTTATTGTCAATTATGAATTGATTTTCATAAAATTTTTGCAATCATTATATTTTGCATCATGATGAAAGCGCTGCCTTTTTTGCGAAGTAAATAAATTATAAATATGGATTACACTTAATGTTTAAAATTAACTTTTTTACATACGATGACATTTGTAGTTTTTTATAAAAAAGAAAATTGATAAAACAATAAAAAAGAACAAAAAAATAAAAATATAATATACTGGACGGCAATTTTATTTACAATTAATATAATATAAATAATAATATAATTAAATACTAAAACCAGCACATATTACAAACATAATAAGTGTTTTCTTTTTTATAAAAAAAACTACAAATGTCATCGTATGTAAAAAGGTTAATTTTGAACACTTAACTAGGTCACAAAAAAAAATATAAAGACAAATATACGAATATTTAGTATCTGTCAGAAATGAACTTATCGACTCTTGTAAATAGGGACAGTTCTTAGTCTATTATTTATTTATTTACCTTCTGTAGCCTCTGTTCAGCATCGTCCAACCTTTGGCGGGTTTCATGCAACGATCTTTCGAGATCTCCCATCTTGTCACTCTGAGCTGCGATCTGTTCCGATAACACCTGAACCTGCAGCTGTAGGTTCTCTTTATCGGCTTCAAGCCGCCGCACCCGGTCTTCTGCATCGTTCTGCACAAATGAGATTATTTTAAATAATTCGTTGCGATACTTATCATCATACTTCGTGACATAGTAAGACCACAAATAAAGCATCTTTCACAAAGAGCTCTTACTTTCAAAACCACAAGAATAGAGTATATACTCGTATTCCGTGACAATGTCCCTAATATACCTAGTTACATAAAATTATGACACAGAAACAAGATTATGTGTATCTTAAAAATAAAATACCTACACGGCACTCTGTAAAAAAGCATTAATGGCTTATAGCAAAAACAAACATTGGTACCGCTATTAGGTATTTGAAAATCTTTTATTTACAACATGCAAGGTTACAAAACTCAAGCACAATATATTTGTATTTATTTATAATTATATTACTTGATTATTTTGACTATAACCAAATAATTTTTTTGAAAAAGGTATTTTTTAATGTGACGTCTCGTCTCAGAAACCTACAGGTGTCATTATTGTGTGTATATTACGGTTAAATTACAGATTTTTTTATCTTCCCCCGTACCTTATAAGGTCGTGCAGGTACTGGAGGCAATGAAGGGTGTGAGGGCCAAGCTCGCTCGTGCATACAGCATGGTGGTGGTGCTGGAGGCCCATGACACCAGCACATTGGAGGCCACCATCCGCTTTCGGGCCATCGGAAATGTTCATATGAATTCCATCGCCTCTGCAGCTCGGGTGGAGTTTCTTCGTTCCGGGGTCGTCGTGGTCGTGGCGAAGCACGGACGCTACCAGATGGATGCTGCGGTGGCTTTCCTGACAGCGATGACCTGGATTTACGATCGCGATCATTACGGTCAGCGTGCGTACGCCTTCGCCTGTCTAAACTAGCTGCAGAATACTCCTCAGTCCTCGAGTCCATTAGATTTGATGTGTCATCTACGAGTTCTCCGGTTGGCAGCCATTTAAAGCCATCGTCTCTACGGGTCGAGTTATCCAGCCGACTATTTGGTGTTAATGTTCGGTAGTCAGCATCACCTCCTCGGATTTCATACTCTTTCTCATCGGATTCATCCTCGCTTGATGAGCTCGAGTCGGAGTCGGATGAATTCGCCCGTACCGGAACGGCACCGTCGGTCCAAACAGTACATTTCACTGTTGCTTCATCAGGGCTATCCGAATCGCCGCCTGTCACGAGATAAGTTGTCAAACGTCACTCTTTTGTCACACAAAAAGAGCCTCATGAACAACGAGAACTCACCCATGGGCGAGTACATATAGGAGCGCACGGCGGGGTGCACGTAGCCCGCCGCCGCGTGCTCCTCCTCCTCGTCAAAGGGTTCTGTCAGGTATTCACGGTCGGACATGAGGCTCAGCACAAGCGACACTGCGCGACAAATGCTCTGTACGAGTCACCGACGTATCTATTTAGAGTTTGGCTACGTTCCAGTAATAAGGTACGTCAGTGACTCGTCTACTGAACATGAATTACGTACTCTCGTGTGGGGGCGGCTCCTCACTGGACTGAACGGAAGCTGAATCGCGTTCCGAGGCCTCCGACGCGGTGGACAAGGGGCGTTCGCTTCCGCCGGATGCGCGCCGTGAAAAATCGTGGTATAAGTTTTCTTTAGTCACAGATCGCACAACATTTCTGCTCTCTACGGAGATCGGGCGCGAATTAACCGGTCGAGGCTTTTCTTCGATCGCAGTCCGATTGTGTAACGCCGCTATGGTGGCAGCTACGAGTGAGCCCCCGCGGCCGAACTCGCGCATGTTTTGGTTTAAAATGAACGGCGCCTATACACGTACACGGCCGACGCCCGCGCCCGGAAATAGATCGGGGTGCATGCGCTTGCGTCTAATGCATTCCGGACACCCTTCCCACTTTGATCCATGTTTATTAGGTAGCAAAGGGATTAAACTTTCGTCACATAAACAAACGTTTGGTTGTTTCTGTAGATATAGTTATTGACAAGCGTATGTTAATTACACGCTAACAACATAATACATTACTTCTTATTAAGTTACACACTGTACACACAACGAGTAATGCCTAAGCACAGTTCGGTATCGTGCTGTACAATATGCACACAAGTTAGCGCGCACTCACCGGTACTGACAGTGGCGGCATCCAGTTGACGCCTTCGTACAAGGAGCGACGCTCCCACCCATCGCAATCGTAATAATATTCGGAATCATCGCCATCATATGCATTTCCAACAGACAGTTCAGTGTCACACAAACCCCATGTATATAAAGAGTCAAGGTGTGATGATTCGTCGTGAGCATGTTCATAGATACAATCTGGATTGTACGGTGGTTGTGGCGGATAATATGGTGGGGCACTGGGTTCAACACCATCAAGCTCATGACGACCATTGCGTGTTTTTAAGCAATTCATAGTAGGTCTCCTTTATCTGAAGTAATAATCAAAATATATATTCATATTGAATTTGAACTGCCTGTTCGTAGCAAAAAGTATGATGTTGACAACGGCATCGTGTGAACACACTGCGAATGTTTATTAGGTGTTGTGTATATTGTGATTGTGAATGACATTTTACTGAAACTCGTTAAAGAAACTCCCCTCGTATCGGAAATAGAACGACAGCTGTTCAGTAGAGAATATCCTACAAAAGCGCGATTTTAATGTACAACAGCGAGATCGCACACATGTTACAAATCCTAAAAATAGTTTTCTATAATATACATGTGATTTGGTTGTTTACGAGATATGCGCTTGTACAATAAACATTATCATAAACCTTAAATATAGATTAAAGAGAAAACTAATAAGGAATAATAATATTTACTTAATTTTCTCCTACGGAAGCTATGAAAGTATATGTATGTAATTTCTAAATTAGAAATTAATATCTATATAGAGAAGTAATAATGGATTCAAGATAATGAATTATATTAAGGTAAGTTTGGTATATTAACATATATTGATCCACACACTCACAGTAGTACCTACATAAGTGTGATGAGATGATAATCGAATCCGCACGCGCTCCGTGATACAATGAGGCTAATTACATTTCGCGATGACTGTGCAATACATAATTAAAATGCTTGCTTCGTCGAAGAAATCTGGCAAACGATAGGTGCCGTATAATTGATGCTAGTTCTCGATAATAATTAATGCTAATAACACATTCACATATTACTCCTGAAAAAATATCAAAACTTGCTTAATTGTAGAGACAATCTAAGAATTTACATTTAACGAAATGTTATATGCAACTTTTACATTATGCTATGTGATATTGCCATTTGTAAAATTTTATTATATCACAAGAAAAAAAAAAAAACATCGGTAAGGCAATTATGGTTACGGATATTAACAAATAAAATGTAAATAATTTTATGTAGATATTTTCTACAGTAACTTTATTCACCTTATTTAATATAAGATATAAGAGTTGTCTTGTAGGATCTTGGTGAGGATTGTGGTTGCTGGCACATGATTCTTTTTAGCATAGACAAATAAAAGATATTTTATCTACATAACTAAAAAAACATATTTTATAATAATAATTGAACAAAAACTTTGTACAACTATAAACCGAATAAAAACAATCTCAATATAATATTGCAAACCACGCAAACCATTGAATAGCGATCCACAAAAGCCCAATAGATTCGTTGATTAAATCATCGATTATATCCGCAAATTGAACATCGTCCAATGGTACCAACCAAGTTCTCAATATTTCCATTTAGATAAATTGACCTAGTCCAATGTTCTAACTTTCTTACATTATAATAATAATTTTCTCTCACAGATATGAAGAAGGTATCTTATGTATATATAGTAGCTTAGAGTAAAAATTTGTATTTAAATACAATGATGTATGTGAAAATCATAATAATATAACTTTTATGTAATATCCTAATTTTGACGTAGATCAGTGAATTCAATTTCCGTGACAGAAACAAAAAATAATAAGAAAATAAAAAATATAATAAGGTGTTTGTGATATAGACACAGCTTAGATTATAAAATACAGATATGCGGTACCGACTACATAATCTATACATGTGTATAGACTATGGGATATGGCGAAATACAGCTTACAGATAATTTTTACTTACGTAAGTAAAAAATTTCAAAATAATATTAAAAGCTGGCTATACTTAAGCGATAATAACCAGCGATATTCCTCACGTTAAAGACAAAAAGTATCTTATGATGTTACATACTAGACACATTTTTTTTTAGTTTTTTTATTGGATATAGCCTATAATTTATGTGTAACAAGATTTACAACATCTGTATCAATTTTTACATTTATGATATTAGCACAATAATTCAACCCTACCACTAACTTAAAAAACCTGCCTCTATTATCTATAATTAATTGAACAAATATTCGTCAAACATATCTTAAAGAAAACTTAGAAACAATCCTAATTAATCTGGCTTCAAACAAAAAAATCTGAAATGGATTCAGCGTACGGAAACTATCATATACCACAGGCACATTGAAATACTTCAAATTCATAACATTCCATCTCTCCTAGGAGTTTAAAAACAAACTAGACAGGCACGTACACACGAAGAATGTTTTAAAAAATCTGACTTTTATATTTGGTATCTGTTTTTAGAAATATCCACTGAAATGGAAGATGACTATGTATGAGTTAAGGGGCGATATTTCTATCTGATAAAATTTCCCACGGCGTAGATACCGAGACATGCTGGAATTCTTCAATCGCCAGGGTATTTTGGTATCGCCCTATTAGTAAACGCAAATCTAAATAACTTTCAAAATCATTTGATATATGCAAATAACGCCCAAGACTTTTAGGAAGAATAATTTTTTTCAAGAATCACTTGAAGTCAATAGGTATCTCGGGTTTTTACTGATGATGATGATGATATGAAGATTTAATTAATTATTAGAATAATTACTTAATTTGAAGTTTTTTTTAAACAACAATGACAATATCTTTGTAGATTAAACAATTATAATAAATAAACTTTCGTGTTTCGATATAATAATAACAACAACAAGGAACGACATGCCTTCTTTATTATGTACTTATTAACAGGTGACGGTTGCAACTTACATCACCGCTTCGTTTTAAGTAACAGTAGGCTATGCCCTTCATATTTAGGGGTATCTATCATTCATTGTCGTAGCTAGGGAGCATTGAGGGGCAATGCTCTACCTTAAAAGGCCCAATGCCCTACCTTAAAATGAAAGGCCCCAAGAAAATTAGATTCGCTTTTTCAAAGTAATTTATTTGTGGCTTCTACCCAATCAAAAAGTTCTTTTACCCTGTCTTAAAGTTGGATCTAGCTACGGCCTTGCTATCATTACAATCCCTGCTCACCCCCTCACAAGAAGATAGGTATATTCCATTAGAACATGACAATGTGTTAATAAAACAAACTAAACCATGTTTCTTGAGCAATAATTATTTGTGATCTGTCACCTATATTTTTTATTCAAATAAATAATATAACAAAAATAAAATCACACGCGGTGACCCTCCACGTGTGTGACATAACCATTCTCAATTTCCCACAATCTACCTCAAATAAATCATGTTTTTCAGTAACTGCGCTTTATACCTTTCAATAATCAAGTAACAGTAATATTTGAAAAGAAGCAATAAAACAGGCGCTGAAGTCATTATAAATTTACATTTAAATACAATTCAATAATATACTAAATACCTGCTAAAAAATTAAAAAAAAAATTAAATTTCATCTCTAAAAGAAACTTTTAATAACGGAGCCGAGTGGGTACTCTAGCAACTAATGTAGTTGCATTACGAGGAAAAAATATATCAAACACAATAACAAGTTCAGCCTGAAGTTGACAGAGACTGACTGCATCCGTGGAGACTGAGCTTCCTAGACGACACAACTTTTATAATACTCCTTTTATATCCGTTCCTTTTTACGATCGATTTGTCTACAATGTATTTATATATCTATTTTAAGATAAGAATAATATATTAAATACAAACTATTACCTATTAATAAACTTCCACACAAACACAAAGGATCGTTGAATATACTACATTTCGTCGCACAATAAAACCCGATAGCAACGGAAGATTGTAGCTAACTGGTGAAATTTGTCACATCGCAATATAAGTGGCTGGCAACGGTCACAGAGTGGGACAGGCTCCCAAAATATTCATACATAATTTTTAAAGAAATTGCTGTTACTGTTGGTTCTAGATAATAAAATAAATAATTAAACACACTTGTGTATAGATATTTTGCAATCAGTCTGGTGTAAAATTTCATCATTGTAATAATACTACGCAATTTTTTCAACATATAGCTTTTCACGCGCATTGGGCGCATTGCGGGTCGACACCCTAACAGCCCAGTGGGCGGCAAATGGACTCTTGGGCGGCAGTAGCTATAAATATAACTTGTTAACGTTGATAATAATATACTGTTCTATTTAATTATTGCCTGTTGAAAGAGGAAAAGCATAACACGTTATTGGAAATGTAGGTTAGATTCCTCCTATTATTGCTTAACATCATAAGGAATTATTTATTTTCTTTGCTATATAACTACTAGTGAAAGATTTTATTTTTATAAATTCTTAGTAACATAACTGGATATATCATAAAATAAGTACAGATACATTCTACATTTCTGGCCTACGGGTTTTCGAATTAATCCTTTACACAAGCTCTTTTATTAAAAGACTTCAAAAAGGGATCTTTAATTCGGTTGCGTTTTTTTTTATGTTTATTTGCTCCTAACTTCGTCATTTATATATCAATACGAAAAAATATTTTTTTATCTGAAGCAATAAATGGTTTTGTGCTAAGATTGTAATCGGTTTTTTTTTTGTGGAACAAAATCCTATAGCATAAAAATTTTCAAACACATTTAAAAATTTCAAAAAATACTCATATAATCACGAACTCAAGTAGAATTAATGTTCAAATAGAGTTCAAAATTTTATTTTACAATTTACTTTTAACAATAATAAATAATGCATTTACTACTATATAATACTATAACAAAGATCGGTGATCGATTTTAGAAGTAAATAGAATGAGTTTCATTCATTAAAGGCTGAAAGGAACGTTAAGACAAATGCACGGTTCTGTTACAACACAGGCTAAGTGTACAATATATAAATACAACAACATGGTAATTATGAGTCGTTCGTTCGTCGGGACTCGCAACTGAATGCCCTGAATTTTAAATTACTCTTTGCACAGAGAATTCGCTGAGCGAGCCAGTGAACAACCGAGCTGCGTCGTTGACTATTACGAGATACAGCTACATTATTAACCTTATTGATTTTACGTTACTTCGGCATCAAAACCGATTTCCAATTGTGTACACAAGATGAAATAAATTGATTTGTACTTAAAAAGCTAGTAAACGGGTCCTCGCTTTAAAAAAAAAAAAAGATTTGCGTCCGAAAATAAATTTAGTTATCAAGTAAAAGTCATAAAATAATAATTGGCTTTTACTACCGAGCTGTTGTGCTAATTGTGTTTTGATTCGAAAGGTAGAATAGGTTACAGTAGGCGGAGATATAACATCCTCAGGTCCTCAAGAAAGGCAGTGCGTAAGTACTATATACTACGTCGCAGTGTATTCTAAAATGTCTATTGTACTGTTCATATTTATGGACTATAGTACTTTCTATCAAGTGGGTCGATTGTTTGATCTGCTAATGGTATAGATCTCATGTGTTACATACATACCTATACGGTGTTACATCGATCAAAAAATATAACTATTCAATATTGGAAGAACTAAAATACATAATTGTACATATAAAAATACCCATTTAATATATAGATATTCAACAATGTATCCGATCCATTGTTATCCCTTAACAAAAATTCAATAAAGAAATTATTCCCAAACCGAATACTTTGGCTAATAACAATGTTATTTCCTACATTTTTTGACAATAAAAATTTGAGAAATACCATTCATTATACCTTGTAAATGAGGGCGCGTTCTGGTATCTTAATACACCAAGATTTTTGAAAATTATTAAACAACAATTTTTTTACCTTTTACTTATTTTAATCTCCTACATTTAAAAGAAGCTTAAGTTGCAAAAGTTGAACACTTGAATGAACGACTATAAATAATACGGATTCAACTTTAAACATAGACTATATCTAATGTAGTGTAATACAGTAACATCTGTTTACAAGTATGACGGATGAACCGGAACCATCACTACGCGCAACCACAGTTTAGGCTATTAGGTTTTCTGTAATTTAGGAATTTAGGAACCCCTACTCGCCAGGCCACTAAACTATAGATTGTTATTAGCAAAATGCTTCACATTTAAAAGAGTCCAAAGTATTTAGAAAATACGCATGTTCGGATATATATGTAAATTTATATATTAATTCTGGTTCAAGGTATCTTGACAATCTGATTTCTGTCTTATAAAAAATAAAGTGGTATATAAAGTATAAACGAAAATTAGTATAAACAAAACATAAAAACTTAAATAAATGTTTTTTTATTCTAATTTGGTGACAAACAAGAAAACAAACCGATTGATGATAAAAAAAAAATAGTAAACGCTAATACTTATTGTTTTTTTATATAAATAGCTATATTGTATGTTTTAACCTTAATTTATTTTAATGAATATTGTAATTATTTTAAAACGTAGTATAAATACATAAATAATAATTTTATTAGTACTGTTTTTAAAACTTGTACTTTTTGACTGATGGTTTTTGGTCCAAGCCTAATAATGAAAAGACTTTGAACGCCTAGGACATGACACGCGCATTACCAACTCTTATTGCGCCCTTTTTAAACTAAGAAATAATATAAAATATACAAGAAAGTTAGAAGAATTTATCGAATACTGATAGACAAGCTTATAAATATGTAAATTTGATAATACTTAATTAGTACCTACTCGTATTTGCTCAATAGATATATTCATACAATAGGTAATAATACACTAAGTATTTTACATTTCTGACGAGTGTGCATTATTACTTTCATTTCTCTGCATGAGTGCATTTACATGATGGAAACGAGAAAGTTTAAAAAATAAACGAGAAATTTAATATCGAGGACTTTTCTATTATTATTACTAAATTCTTTTTATTATGTATACAACATTAAAAATAAGTACAAATTTTTGGGAAAGTAGTTATGACCTAAAAATACGAGCACATCGATAGTATTTTTTGTAAATAATATTCAAACATAAGCTAGCATGAGACGTTAATAAAAATGAACCCACGTCGAACATTTCTATACGTATGTAAATAGATGTAGCGTCAATTGTTTCATGCCTATTCGTCACTGTTGCATGCAGACTGCCTGATTATGAAGCTTATACGTTAGTTACAACAGTACAGTAGATATCATATTTCACGTCATACTGTCAGACAATCACAGAACTTTCATATGAATAGTATCTATTCTCCTCTCGTTTTCATCAAAATTTGTATGCGTGGTAAGTCCGTCGCGGTTATTGATGGGCCAACAATTCATCCTTTTTGGAAGTACAAGGACGTGCTCAAAATAATCTTATCGTAATGTAAGAAGAGTTGTACGAACGTTATTAACTTAGCCGAAATAGCGTGCACACTGCAAACAGAAACAATCACAAGAGCGTTCAGGTTCAGAGTATGCAATAACATTTCACATTCCATTTTCTCGTAACAAATTGCCTCCGTATTGGTTTGATATAAATTCGCCGACGATATTGTATTCGATAGATTTCGCGTAAACATAATTTCATAAAATATAATTTTATATTAAACTTTTGTGGCTCTAAAGGTTTACAGAAAAATAAATTTTATAAATTAGGGACACCATTCACAGAAATATAGTTTTAATCGTACATTAAAATAGTATCTAAATATTCACCGTAATTATTAATATTGAAGTTAATATAAATCGGTCACGTTGCTATTTCAAGAATGTTCTTGAGAGGAAACGGGTGGCAGCCTCCGGAAGCATGACGGGGCCCACTTTCATGGTTGTCGCACTGATGAGGGCGGGAGAACGAAAGGTCCTTCAATATGAACTTTGCTTTAATAAAAATAACTTGCGCATATTTTAATTATCAAGACATTCTTACTATCATAATACTTAACAGTAGAATTGCTTTTGAAAACACTTCTGTATAAAAAGCACGAAAAATATTAAGAATTTCTTTTTGTCATATTTATAAATAAAAGATTCTTATTATTACAATTGAAATAGCTGCATAAATTTTTTTAAAGAACAAAGTCTTAAATTATTTAATAACAACATCGTTATTTAAATATTGTTACTATGTTTACCGGTGTAGGATCCAAACGCAGTGATAAGCTAACGCATGAAAGGTCATCTTTTCAAATTTTATAGTCATAATTTATTATTGAAGTCACCCGTACAATAATGGTAATGGTTATAAAAGAAAAAGAAACGAAAGAAAAAGAAAGCAATTCGCGTTTTTATAATTTTTTTACTGCCTGTTGAAATACGACTTCAAAATTGTCGATGTACTGCGTTTGTTTGCTATGTAACTTTAATCAGGCGGTACGTTATAATATTTTTTTACAATAATTGAATAAGATTTCGGCGATAATAATAATTATAATCACAATTAAAATAGTATTGAAACATCTGCTACTATTTACATAACTATAATGGATGACTTAGGCAGCAGGCAACCTATTATTTCCCGTTACAGGGGGATTTTAAGGACGCCTAGTTGTCTACATCACAGGATGAATCCTGTTTTGCGAAAACTTAATTTGGAAGAATCTACGGACACTTTGTGATCTGTCAGTATTCGATTAAATACAAAGAATATAAAACAATCCCATATTCTGAACACAGAACTTGTTATTCCAGGAGAATTTTGGAAATGCTTTATTAAAAAGTACTAATATATATAACTAACAAGCGCCTATACAAAACTAACAATTTGTAGCTTATACTTTAGAATTTATATATACAGATTAATCAGTTTAACTTATTTTACATTCATACTTTTTCTACAACTCTACGGTATTTACGTTTACACTTTTTTATACTAAACATTCAATAAATAAAAATGCAATGTTTAATGGCAAAAACGACATATACCTACTTATCATGCATTTTATTATTATCCCAGAACAAGCAATATCTTTCAAATATAATAATATATACAAAGAATCAGCTCCACCGTTTCTTTTGCACCAGTCACATCAGAGTTTAACGTTGAGAAATGGAAGAAAAATGTTACATAGTGAATGTCACTAGGTGAAAAATAAATTCCTTTCACGCACACTACAGACTAATAAGAGTAGGTAAATGTCAGAGGCTGGTTACGACCTGATACGTGAATTTAATAATATTCCATACAGATGGGTATAATTAATATTATGCGGTGTGAACTCGAATTCAGGTAGGCATGGTGTGGCAGGACGACAGCGCATGCTTTGAGAAATTCTAATTAGCGCTAATGGAACTCGTTTACCAGAAACTAGACTAGCAAGAGCGCAACCCACCTTGTTAATGTTTTATAAGATTAACTAATATATAACATATATGATGTATTAAAGTATTAGGTACCTATACAAGTATACTAGCTAACCTATCTCGGCTCGGGGAGGAGGGATTGTTAATAATGGAGACTAAGGGCCCCATTGCTAGCAATATATCCAACCAGATTGAACTCCACGTGGTACCCCCTGGAAACCATCGTGTTGAATTGCAAGTGTATTCATCACGATGGGCTAACTGACCTGTTTTTTTATCCTCACCTGTCATCACCCACTGGTGCATCACCAGTGTATACCGAAGGCGCAGGCGGGGTACCATTCCATCATCACCCATTAAATAAAGATTATCTCGCCTTCGCGTGGATAAATAGAGTTAACTGTCACAAATCTTATCAATATATTCGCATTTTGGTGTTTCACAAACCTTTTATATCAAATATCAGGTAGTAGATAGTACACATTTACATTCTAGGTATAATCTGTGCTATTTTATACTCGACATATTAAGTAAATTTGTAAGTACTAATCATTAAATGTTTTTTTTTTCGAAATTATTTAATTAAAAACAAGCAAAACGTATTTGAATTTATTTCGAGAAAAACAATGAAAACAGATGAGAAAAACATAACAATAACAACTGTTTATATTTGTTTTTTTAATACCTTGCATAGTTCAATATTCCAATAAATTACTGCCGGCAGAGCTATTCAGAAAATAAACGTAGATAGCAATGTTCAGCTTCAAATTGATGGAGGTTAGTCACCCCGTCTCAGGAGCCTAGGGGGTGGGATGGCAATGAATGCCTAAGTGATGCATACGAGATCCATTCAACCCTGCTAAATGTTCGCTGGTAAACAGTCCGCTTTCATAAAACACGTGTTACCTAGTACCCTATTCTGCACTTAGAGCTGTGATACTGAATTTTAATTAACCGTTAGATACGTGACAAACTTGAGTACTGAAAAGTATTATAGAGTTAGAAGTTTGTTTTATATTATTATTATCATATTATTATTAATAATATGAAATTGTTCAACAAATCGTCATTAGACACATATAGTATTTGGTATATACGTAGTTTTCGAGATAGAGAAGGATACAGACTGTTTTTATCACGATAAATGAACTAGGGTCTATCTATGTATCTCTCTCCCGATATGTTATGATATACCAATACCCATATTGCTAAAAAATCTATACTTATAATAAATCTGTAGAGAGGTCAATTCTGTACATGAAATATATTTCCAAAATAACTATTAGGGGGTGATTAGCGATCGATACTGATGCCAAAAATGCAATCAGTAAAATTTTTGCCTGTCTGTCTGTATGTTCGTTATAGAAACAAAAACTACTCCACGGATTTTAACGAAACTTGGTACGATTATTCTCCATACTCCTAGGCAGATTATAGTATACTTTTTATCACGCTACGATCAATAGAAGCAAAGTAGTGAAGGGAAATGTTGGGAAAACGGGAGAAATTACTCCATTTTTAAGCTTTCGTCGCGTGTGCAGCCTTAATAGCCACTTTTTAAAATTTAAAAATGTCCAATCGTGCGACGCCGTGACGGGCCGTTAGTATTAAATAAAAGCATTTAGTCTAAAAAAAAATTAAATCGAAAGAATAAACAGCACATCAGATATGGAAAATAGAACAAGTAGGTGTTTTAGAATAAAAGGAAAACGCAAGAAAAAAGTCTAAAATTGTTCACAATTCATTCGTAATGATAAAGATTTTCTAAGACAAATTTCTTAGCATCATAGACGTCACATATTTACAGTAAAAAAATGAAGGAGTATGAAAAGAATAAGATTCGTTGCATGACACTAAATCCCTCTTTATATTTTCTAGATACAATAATACTCTTTTGATTTTTCCGTATGTCTACACAGGGTTATCCGGATTACAGGTGAACTAATAGTGTACTGAAGCAGGTAGTATTATGCTGAGCCGCACAGAGAATGTTTTAAAATAGAATTTTATTTTACACAAGAATTCCTTGATTTGTGAATTTTATTTTCTAATATTACAAGTAGAAATGCGAAACTTTGTAAAGATGTTTGACACTCAATATCATATTTTATTAACCTTATTTATTTTGATATATTAGAAATTACTCTCATATTTTTGGTTTTCTTTTTATTCTGTAACTAATTTCTAACTTTCCTCAAAGTTTACAGTACTTTTTAACAATATATGATGCATATCATCTAAGGTTTCGCATGGTCTTTTTTCGCATTTACTACCTGTACAATTCTTTATAATATTAATAGGATCGTTTTCCTGTTTGTTTTTTCTACAATGCATTAAAAGCTATAAATAAACGTCGAAAATAATGCTTGAAAGATTTTACATCGGCATAAATTATTCATAAATATTCAGTAGACTTTGTAGAGATTTAAGATCGGTACATTATAGGTGATTATACGCCTGTCTAATAAATAAAAGTGGCTTTATTTGGAGGAAATATTTAAGAAAACAACTGAATATTTCTTATTAACCGATGATTAATTTAAATTTTCTAGAGACATTTGTACCATAAGTAAAATAAAAGAACATTTTTCAAAAGTTAGAAAGAAATTAAAGCTGTACGAATATACTTTACTTTTGTTTTTTTTTTCAGCTGATATCTATAAATTCTTAAAAAAAACAGTCTAGATATTGTCTATTGTATTACTGAATGGTAAAATGTTTGATATGCTTTTTTTCTATTGGCTCTTAAATTTATTTATAAACATTAACGTATGTTAGGTTTGGCGTGAAACGGACGTGTCTTTGTCAACTCAGCTGTAGGCGGCTGTCACTACACCGGGTTTGGTGCCTTTTCGGCCCATTGAACTTGTCATAACTGAACTCACG
Organism: Galleria mellonella; assembly: GCF_026898425.1. NCBI lineage: Eukaryota > Metazoa > Arthropoda > Insecta > Lepidoptera > Pyralidae > Galleria > Galleria mellonella. Next base: position 131,991 of record NW_026442172.1, on the reverse strand, counting down.
GGATCCAGGCACAATGTTCGTGTGATCGTTAACAGCCACAATTTATGTAAAGGATGGTAGCGGTAATCAAGATCCAATATATAGGTTAATAGTAACAAGTTTTGTGCAAGTAAGTGTAAAATTTATATAAAAAAAAGTAGAAATTTAGTCGGAGACCAATTGGATTCTTTTGAACTTATTTGGAGAAGAAAATAAAATATAATAAAAGTTAAAGAATTAAGGTGTAAAATTAACCGATGTCACAGGTGGATAACGAGAGATTTTATGCACAAAATATCCGGACTACAAACACTGAATCGTGTGTCGTGACACAATTAATATGGATACAAAGTCAAAGTAAATCCTACAGGTATATTTTGCAAAAATGATTGCCAAAATCGGTTCAGAATTGACGAAGGTATCATGTAGCATACACACAAGAAAAAAATATAAGGGATTTGAGAACCTCTTCCTTTTGCAAGTCGCATAACAACTTCCAGATCAGACATCCAATTCAAATATATGAGATAAATTTATTTTTATGTAATGGGATATCAAGAAAACAGGGTCAACAATTCAGCATAGACGCAAACAGTCGTGCATGTTGTTATGTAGATACGTGCGCTCATTGCGTATGGATTCACGTCAGCGAGCAAAGGTTTCAGAGTGTGTGCAATTAGTTCCCTTCCATACATAGCTTCCAAAGGCTTTTGCGAGTGTTGGAGCTTAAAACATAAGCCGTAGCGCGCAAGCACCTGACTCGTTACACAATATTGATAGCCTTTTTAGAAACCGAATAAGGCATAACAGATGCTTTCCTTATTTATTTATGTATATCTATATATAAATTTAAATTAAGTATAGCAAAGACATTCAAATATTCCCAAAAAAATTGATATATTACAATTATGTATTTAATTAGTTATATTATTTTTAGCCATGCTCGCGATGTAGTCTCTAAATATATACTCGTAATATGCTTATCTAAGAGGATTTTACCAATTAAAAAAGACATAAATATTCTACCTGGCCTGATTTTATACAATTTATATTCTACTTTATTACCGTAAAAATTGGATACGCCATGTTTGTATATAAGGCTCATAATTTTTAGGCGTATTTCGATCCATGTTTCTCTTGTAAAAATACTCAATTTCACTGATAGATTTTTTTAGGATTCTAATGATTTCAGTACATCTTGTAATATGTATCTATCTTGTTTGTGTTGAAGCTTATGTATAAGCTTGTAATATGTTGTAACGTCAGATTCTGTAGCCCATTCACAACGTAATAACAGCAAATCCGGTAATCTCCAATAAGTAACTCTCAAACTCAAGCATTTTCAAATTAAGATATTATAAACGAGATATGTTTATCGAAAAATTTAAATTATTCGTTAAGAAATATTTATCCTTAAATCGTAACCATTTATCAAAATCTTAAATCACTTTATAGCTTTTAGTGCAGGTATAATATAATATTAGCGTTTTAAATAATAATGCAATTTGAAATAGCAAACAAGCTAACGGCCTACCTGATGAAAGTGGCAACAGTCGTCTATAGATATGAGCAGCACTAGCTTTACAGAAACTACATGCAATGTACTCGTACATGGCAATATCCCTCATGCGTTATCATTTTTTAATTTTAAAACAAAGAAGGTGGCTCTGTGTTACTGTAAATTTTTTAAGCTTCGTACTTTGTAATTTCGCTGCCATATCTCTACCCTCCAAATCGAAACAAACTATTCAAATAATAATATATAATAATAATCATGACATAATTCAAGAGACTTAATGAGATTAAGTCGCTAATAGTGATTTGATATTCAAAATCTATTCTGCAATCGATAGTTTACTTCCATGTTAGTCCAATATATGTGTAATTTATTAATACGGCATATTAATTACCGTTTATCTTTACAATACAATGGAGCAATAATTTTATTTTAATTACTTTTAAAACTACATACTCATAAATACTGTTGTTCAACCAAAAATGGACCCATCTTATAAAGTGAATTGGTATATAGTAAATTTAGAATTATTTTGCTACAGCAAACTACCAAGAACATTATTACACCTAATTGTATAAAACTGTTGTTGACGAAACGAAAGGATACGTCTTATCTAGAAAGCAATATAATATGAAGTACTTACAAGCGCAACTGTATTGTTGTTCTGTTGTAGCCACCTCAAGATGGCACTGGCGGTGGTGAAGTCTGGTCTCGGTGGTGGCGGAATGGCATGTTGCAGAGAACTGGCTAGCTGTTGAGCCAGCTCGAGAGCGCGACCGCGGGCTGCTCGACCCGACCCACTGTTGGTCGTCCCGCCAACTCCAGTTCCTCCCGCCTCTGATAAATAAAACATACAGTGAACGTACTATAAAAGATGATAACCAACAAATGGAAGAGAAGGGATCGTTAGTAATGAAGTTTGGAAATCTATCAGATCGACCGCCACGCGGTTTCCATGAAAACCATCGTGGTTAATTCTTATTGAATTTGTTACGATAGACCAACTGACTTGCTTTCGTTGTCACCTATCATCTCTTACTGATGCTCAAATATATCAATAGCGCAGGCGAGGTTACCGTTATTTTGTCTTTGAATTTTTAATTCATGACATTTTTATGCTATTATATTTACTAGCATTGGTATATTTTCAGTATTACGTACGGTTAATGACTTCGAATTCACCTTACATATTGAGCGAAACTCAAGTGATAGAATTTAATTGTGTCACTATTGTCTTTTTTAACGAAAATATAAATTTCATTATACAAGGAAAATAAAATTTATTAATGACATTTAAAAATTATAAGTAATTAAGATTGAATATGAAGAAAAGATAACACCTAAATCTCAAGCAAGGGAAAATAGTGATAGACAATAGAATACATAAAAATTTGCACTTTCTAAAATCTTCATTAATCCAATATTACACATACTAGGATGATAGTGGAGATAAACACATGCAAACCATATAGCTAAAAATAAATATTTTGGTCATGATATTTTTGGAGATACTTTTAAAAAATAAACTAACGAAATACTCAATCAACAAAACATTCCTTTTCGCAAAACAAACCCTTAACAATTCCATCATACTCGTATATGTCTTATCTATGAACTAAAAAGTACAAAACATTTATTCCTCTGTGCCATCTGCTAATGATAAAGTACATTAAAATACATAATAATGTCTCAATCGTTATAGGTAGGTACTGTTGCAATTTTATATACATATAAATGAAAGTGCTAGATATAAGCGCATAGTTTTCTTGGGCACCAAGAATCAAATCAATATCAGAACATTATCAACAACTGGGACAAAGCTGGAAGTTATTTCATGCAAGTTTAAAATGAAATATTCTAAATTAACGAAGTTGCTTAAGAGAGACGGCGTCATGCAAAAATCGAAGCTTCCGGCTTCGGTAGGTACTACTTTACAAATGAATTACGAGGTTCTCATCCATAATTTCGCCTCGTTAACTAAAGTTTTCAGTCAACATTCAAATTCATGTATTTACGGTTTTGCGTTTGTAAAATTTCAACATTATAGAACATTGGGAAAATGATCAAAAATGCGATCGAGTTATTTGCGCCCCGCAGAGAGACTATTAAACAAAGATACAATATGTTACAGATACTAAATAGTTCGTTATTTTTTATTGCAAATTCATATTGTGTAATCATTCGACAACAAGATTTTTTCAAGATTCGAAAACAAGTAGACAAGTTTCTACCACTGTGGCTACACTTACTGGGCATAAGTTGCTACTCCTTGTAGCAACATGTGCTTAGAAAGAGGTTACGGATAATACGATATTAAACTGGCAGCGTGCTCGTAACGTCCACCTAGACCGATCCCGTCCAATGATGAACCTCTTTCACATTACCAACTTACACTATACGCATCAAGTCAGAACACTTCCATATAACAGATACTGGCTGATATTAGATTCTAGATCTTTTTTTTTTATAAATTTTATTAAATAAATTTATTAATATGTATCATCAACAATGATCAAGATAAATTCTAATTTCAGCGTTTACATAGACGTTTCGCACTCTTCAACAGTCAGTTTTATAATGTCTATTACCTTACATAGAACTCTACTTACATACAAGTTTACGCATGACTGGTATTTTCAAAGAAACATATCAATTGCAAGTGTTCGTTTACGGAAGTTATCCCATACACGGTACTGCTACTATGCTGTTTAATCTCGCAGATATTATTTAATATATCTAAAGAAGTAAATATACCATAAATACTACAATCAATATTCACACAACAGTGTCGATTCATTCAAAGCTTTATTTACTGCAATTGTGTTTGTAATAAGATAGACGTAAAAATAATTTAAGATCGTGTTCCACAAAAATAATAAGTTTATTTTTTATCTTAAATTAACTACATATAATTGTTACAATTAGTATACATATAATCAGTTAAATTATTTGTAAAAATGTATATAGGACCAATCTAAAAGTATATCCTTGCAGATAAAAACTAATTTTCCAAATCAGTATATAATTGACAGAGTCATGAGGTAAGAAACATAAAAAACAAAACCGAGTTGAAAATGTACCTCTATTTGAAGTCAGTTTAAAAAACTGCAGAAAACAATTAATAATACCAAAGGGAAGGCGTATATCTGCCTTCCTTTTGTCATTATTTGAAAATAATAATTTAATAATATTTAATTCTTTTTATTCTTTATCTATCTGGCCTAGTAATCAGGTATAGAAAATTCGGGCTAATACTGCGTATAAAAATACTTTATTTCTTAAAATTAAAAGGAGCACCTATGTACTTCATTTATTAACTATTTCATAGCCGACATAGGTACCTTAAATCTCTTCGAAATTACTCCACTCGCGCAAATTGCGCGGGGACCAAGTGAATTGCATCCGTCTAGGAACAATGACGCTTTCGCTTCGGGCACAAAAGAAAAAAATCCTCATCATTTTAGCCTTCATTATAATGGTACCGCATAGCAATATCTTCAAATGGCATTCATACCAGAAACTTTTGAAAAGAAATACGTAATAAATCAAGTAGAATATACCCGTGACAAACTTGGGCAAGACGAAGTTTTTAAAATTAGATACATTTTTAATAAGTGAACGCAGGCCTAAATATTCAGGATCAACCTAATTATTTTCTACTAAAACTCGATTCATTGTGATTTTTTTCTCTTAATAGCGATAATAACACTTCTTATATTATATAATGCTACATTTTCAAGCAACTTCAAAAACTTCTCAATTCGGTTGCATTTTTTTTATGTTTGTTACTTTATAACTCCAACAGTCGTAAACCGATTTGGAAAATTATTTTTTATCTGCAAGGATATATTTACAGATTGGTTCCGCAGAAATGTTATCAAAATCGGGTCATCGTTTAGTTTTTAAATCAAAATAACTGGTTTTGCTACAATTGTAGTCGGTTTTTTGTGAAACACATCTTATTTATTAAATATTGTAGTAAATACATTCTCAAATAATGTTAGTTATTTATAATAGACACGAGCTAGTTTAGAAAATTAAAGAAGTACAAATCATACAAAGCAAGATTCTAACAATGACGATACACGAGGAGGATAAAACAAGAAACCTGTTTTAAATCGTTAATCGATAAGGGAAGTGAAACCATTTGGCACAAAAAACGAAGGGGGGTCTAGTCTAGACGTTATATAACAAGATAAGCAATATTACGGTAAAAGACTAATTGAGATGTACCTACTGAACGCAGTCCCAGTTACACATAGCTACACGTAGTAGCTGTTAGGCATACATAGCATTCATATACATTAAGTATTTTTTTTAATAATTAAACGTAAATATAAGATATTATTTGCAACAATTTATAATGTAATAATCTAAGATTATACAGATAGTGTCTTCATACAAATGCTTCAAGAAAAGCGGGTCAAGTTTTTCATAAAATTTTTCGTGGTAAATAGTTATGAGTAATTTCTTTATAACTTACATATTTATTTTGTTTTATATTTTTGCATATTATTAATGTGTCAAAACTCATTTAATTTATTAAATATATAAATATAGATACAACAAGATACATTGTGTGCGTATACAACAATAATAAAAATAACTAGTCAGCTAATTTGACAAAAAGTTGACCCGTTTTTGAGGCTCGATGCCGATATCTATATAACCTAAAGTAATAGTATACATACGCTGTGGTATTTGAGAGTTGGTAGCTTCGACGTCGTCAAACAAACGCTGGCTGCATATATCGAGCAACCACCAGCGGGTGACATGTTCCGGCAAATGCCAGCACCCCGGCATGGTCGTCACGAGTTTACATAACAAAATCACATAAACACACACACTTACTCAACTTATTTTATCCAATAATTATGAAAATTAACTGATGTTAAAAAAACTACGGCTTTTCATTGTACATTACAAAGTCAATTGTTCTTTAGATTTATTAGATATCGTACCTGAAGAGACACGAAATTACTTCTCAATATAATAACATTCACAATTTACATTTTTATACATATTTATTCAATTGCTCGTCTTAATATAATAAAATTGTAACGAAAAAGACTTTTAAAAAAATAATGTTTATTCCAGCATCATATAAAAATAACTGCACCAAATTGGATGCAATTTCCATAATTGTATTACTGAAGGTCTACCTTATTCTGGTCTATGGTAAGGTCTGTGTATGTTTTATCTTGATATGCTGTCTAGAAGTTGACTATTTAATTGTTTTTTTTATAAATAACTACTGAAATATACGCCTACAAGTAGCGGTCAAAAAAAGCAAGAAACACGCGGTTACAAGTCTACCTAATACGACAACGTTTAACGTTTATTATTGTATATCTATAAATCTAATCTTATTTAGAAAATAATTACCTAAATATGTAGCTTTATTTTTACTACAAGTTGAGCAATCTACTCAATCATGTTCAGCTAAATTTATGAATAATACAAAAATGTTGATCTTGATTTAAAGACAGTTGGATACTTCAAAATCAATGGAACACTTTTGGATACTTCGGGAGATTCTTAATCTTATTTTATACGAAGTAAATATTTTATAAAAATCAATATTTTAAAAGATCAATGAAATATTCAAAAACGAGATCTGAAATAAAATTTTATAAACTTCGACTATCTGTTAAATTTCGAACACTAAGGAAATCAAATATAACTAATGTGCTATAATAATTACCATAAGTGTAAACAATAAATAAATATATAAAGGAACTTCCGACAATAATGAAAAATATCGTTTGTCGTTCAATTTACCCATCCCATAGCAATAAAGACGGAGTGTACAAAGCAGGGGTCAAAAGAAGCGCTGATAGGAATACCAAATGAACGATATCTACCCTAGTACCTGTTGAACAAAGCACATACCGACAATACCTTCACATGTACGAGCTTATTTGTCTTTACAAGTAGAACGGTAATTGCAAAAGTTTCCACGTTCCTAGTTCAAGGAAAAAATCATAATTTGTCAAGTCCATCGTGAGTTCCGTTTAATTGAAACAATCTCAAAATATATGCTCTTTTGAATCAAATATTTATAGCAGTAATAGTTCCTGAAATAAGTTTATTCAGCTTCTCCCTATTACATTTTCGGTCTATAACATACTAGCTTTTACCGGTGACTTCGTCCGGGATATGTTTACGGACCGGGATAACATGTCATCTCTAACCTTCTCCGTGCCATATAGATTATATACCATATTGATTGGCTGAGCTGTTAAAGCATTAACAGGTAACAAACTCACATTCACATTTATAACTTTAATAAGGATTTTAGTGGTTAACACTATGAATTTTAATTACTACAACACATAATACTTATTTCCGAAAGCTACTATTGATACAACCCTTAATAATAAGAATTGACTGCTATTAATGTACAGACAAAACCATCGAATCCATAACAGACATAAATAGACATTGACAACGCAACAAGTTCAATTTATATGAAAACTAAGCGCGTCCCTACTGAATTACTTCGATAACCATTTTTAATAGTCATTTAAGGATATCAAACTCTCGCCTGCACTAAAGCTTTTCTGAGAAACATCATATCATCATAAAGAACACTTTATAATGATGTTTTTGTACAATCCCTGAATATTTTTCGACATAAATATTATGCAGGGAACTGAAGTACAGTCAAAGTCAATTTGATTGTTAAGAACTTAATATAGAGTTAAAAATTAATATAAAAATCTCCAATTGCTACTTAAAATAAAAAAAAAAAATGCACAGAGGTTCCCTTTATGATAAACAATCTCAGACATTGTTTGTTAAAATTTCAAGTTGAAATTTAAAATTGTGAATTATAAGAAGTTATTTTCAGTACTTCTCAAGTGTTTGGATCCAGCACCACCTCGCTCTTCAGAGTGGCGGAGCTTCTAAAAATTAAAACCGCCCACATGTCAATTCCAATTTTCCACTAAAACGGGAGTTAAGAGGTTCCGCCTGTACAAAGCCGTGAGGATCAGATTCAATTACATACTAGCTGTATCTCGTGGCTATGTCCGTATAAATTAAAATAAGAAGTTGCTTATTTAATATAGAATGTAGTATATTTTATCTATGTCTGTATCATTCTTACCCATTTAATCGTTTAAACGTGATTGAGTGAGTATTCAAACATCTTTATAAAATTTCACATTTATAATATTAGTAGGATATGTAACAATTGTAGCTATAGTAAAAATGAACCAAACCAGTTTTAAACGATTACCTTTGGTCTAATCTCTTATCCATTTATCACGTTAATATAACAGAAGCCCCGAGATAAGAACAGATTAAAACTGCGAAAGATCTCAGGAAATACATTTTTTTCTGGTAAAAATATACTATGACCAACGAGCATAATTAATATGAACTGTTACAGAAAAAATTCCATCTAACAAATACCTACAAATATGAAAAAAAAATAAAGAGAATCTCTGGAAAAATATTTTGCAAATATTCAGGGGACGAGAATGGCGGCGATAAGCAACGCCTCAAAAATTTAATCTTGACGCAACACAGCTGAGATTACATTCCTTGTTCATTTTTATATAATCACTGAGAACAAGGACGACTAAAATGTGCGAGGCGCTCGTGAAATCTACACGAACAATACTTTCACGTATAATCTATCTATCTTCACGCCCAGTCCCTTGTAGCGTAAGTAAAGAGAACCAAGTGGCAAAGGCCTGTATGCTATCTCTGGTTTCATTCACTTTTATAACCGAACATGAATGCCAGATTCGTAGACTTTTAAATCCTCTCTCAGATGAAGGTTAATAAGTTAGCTTAGGTATTCCCCTGTACTTCCATCCATATTCTCATATGAGTTTCCTTAATATTTTATCTGCCATTCTTTCCACATGCTTAAAATAACCTAAGCACACCCTTTTTCATAGTTATATTTATACTTAAGCTTTCTTTCAAACCAACTCGCTCTCAGTCTACTATATTACGGGTGCGACTTGCCAGCCTTACTCAGAAAATTCTGTACAACACTCGTTTTTAACCGCATTTATTCTACTTTAATACTCTTTCTTATATCTCCAACAACAACGTGAGGACAGCTATGAAATTCAATATGTATCCATATTGTGCCTACTGCGTCTTCTTTAAGTTTAAGTTTAAATAGCTTCCACATAACGCATTTCATATTAGCAGTTTATGTCTTATGTTTACTGAATCCACATCCAAGTTATACAATTTCATCGACTTGTACTATTTTTTTAATACGGAGTTTTATTATGTGTAATACAGAATCATATTCATTTATAAGTCATTGTTTGCATTTTATCTTTATTATTTATCTATAATTATTTTAGAAAATTTCAATATCGATTTATGTGTTTTCATAGGTAAAGAAGTAATGTGTTATTTATTATTACTTTTCAAATTACAAAAAAAAAAAAGATTAAATTTAAGCATCTATCAAGTTTTTTGATAATAATTTAAAAATCGACAGGGTTTACTTCCGCGCTGATCGATACAAATTTTGTAGCGATTGAAATTTTCGTCTCCTTTTTAATATAATCAGTTTTCATAATAAGAATTATTATAAAATGTTTAATTAGCTACGAGTAAAATAACGATATCACGCAAAGGTTACTGTACCAAATTTAATGTGGTTTTCACAGATAGGCTCTTGAAGGTCGTACTTAAAATGTGGTATATGTTTTATCTTAATATGCTTTTTAAACGTGGTCTATTTAATTGTCTTCATTACTTCCAAAATCCCCATATACGGAGTCGTGGCCAATATGTAAGAGCTCAAAATAAGGTTTTATAATAATTCTTTATGCAATATTCCTTCCCTGGCAGTCTTATAATGACATGATTAGTAGCTATTTTATCGGAGTTAAATTTAAAGCGATTATAATATTAACTTCAAATTTACTATGGTGTAATAGAGTATTCACAAACGTAGTTTATTATACTCCAAATGGTAAATTTCATTTTTATATACCAACGTATGTATATATAAATATTTTTTAAACTATTCTTTAATGAGTAAATTGAATTAGTTTTTAAAAACGTAATTGTAAGTATATGTAGGCAATTATAATACTATAAATTATCTTTAAGTTCATAAAACAAGAAGATAATATTTGTGATGAATAAAATTCACGTGAGGGTAACAATCGCGAAGGCGAATCGAAGCGTGCGTATTGGTCGCAAGGACGTCGAGACGTCCGGACAGGCGGCGTACAACGGAGGACTGGCGCCACGCCACCCTCCAGCCTCTGCCCTCCGTTCAACAGATAGCACCCTCTCACGAAAACGGCACCCCTTAAAGAACCTGTCACGCCGACTAGGAAGAGACCACGGGCTGTTTTGTGCACTCAAAACATACAAATAATAAACATACAATAATAGGGTCTAACAACCCCATTGCTAGCAATATACCATACAATCAGGTCGATCTCAACGCGGTTCGTCCTAGAAACCATCATGTAACCATGACGGATTCTTGGGGAATTCATCACGATGGACTAGCTGATATGCTTTTATCCTCACCTATCATCTCTTACTGGTGCCTCGCTTATAAGAATTACTGCTATATATATATATATATATATATATATATATATATATATATATATATATATATATATATATATATATATATATATATATATATATATATATATATATATATATATATATATGTGTGTGTATGTGTATATATATATATATATATATATATATATATATATATGTCAAATATTCAGTCAAATGTTAAGTAAGGTAAAGCGCAACACATAACAAAATAGTGAAAACCGCGTTCAAATCGGTTAAGCCATTTTTGAGATTAGCGCGCACAAACGTACAAACAAACAAAAAATTTTAAAACCATTTTTTTGGGTTATGTTGCATTCATAAAGCCCCCTATAATAGTTTTTCTTATATCTTCCATGTACAGACAGCGGCCAGTTACGATTTTATTATATTTATTGATAAAATTGTAACTAGATAATGTCTGTACATAGGACATATTAAAAAAAATATATGAGATTTCTTAATAAGAGTAGTAGAAGTCAAAATAGTATTTTTTTAAATTTTAGTGTGTCTGTATATTTATTTCGAAATCACGCAAGAACTCCCGCGCCAAATTGAATGTAGTTTTCATAGATGGACTCCTTAATGGTCTATTTGAAAATATGGTATATATTTTTACTTGATAGGCCATTTAAAAACAGTCTATTTATTCATTTATTTAGGATAAAATTCCTAAATAAATGAATCGACTATTTTAAATTATATAATTCCAAAATCTACATGTATGGATTCGCGGTCAAACCTTTTTTATACAGATATTTATGAGCTCTAACCGCTACTAGAAATAAGTCAGACAAGTGCCTTTGTTTAGTGACTTCATATGATTTTTTTCTTGAGAACAATAACTGACGTAATAATAATTATAAATAAAGAGATCTCATTTTTTTACATTAAGTTTCTTTTACAGTAAAAAATGCCCGTCATATGTTACATATTATATAATAAGAGAGAATATGCCGTGTGGTCGCGGCATAGAATAAACCACCTCTTTCTTTCCTGTGCGTGTCGTAAAAATCGACTAAAGGAGAGCGAGGAATGGGCAGCAGGATCCCTCTTAAAACATCTCTAAAACCTAACTGTGGTTGCCAACCCGTTTGCCAAGCGTGGCAACTACTGGCAACACCCTCAAGGGAGACGCTTATGTTCAGCAGTGGATAGTTTAATGCTGATATAATGATTTATGATGAATAGAGTCAATTTTTATAAATATTGTGATACAAGTATACGAAAGATTAGAATTTGCTCTGCAAACACAACAGCAACCAAAAAAAAATTAATAAATGAATGTAAGTAGATAGACAAGTTTTTATAAAACATTAAATATAAAAATATAAAAATCTATGTACAGACATAGTTTAGTTGCAATTTTATTATATATCCATATTTAACTTAATGGTAGAGGGATGAGAACTCTTAAAACATCACTAAACGCCTAACTGCAGTTGCCAATCCGCCTGCCAAGCAAAGCAACTACTGGCAAAACTCCCCTTATGCGGAAGGCTTATATTCAGCAGTGAACAGTTAACGGCTGATATAATACAGCTGATGCTGGTTCAAAATTCTAATAAAAAGAAATGGTAAAAAAATTGCTTTCAAATATCTTATAAAAATCAGCCTTATTGATTACAAAATAAATCTTTTTTATGAAATTAATTTAACCTTGGTATGTAAGATTTAAGAAACTGTGGGAGCTGAATATTATTTAATTTGGTAAGGAGAATACTACTAACGGTATAATAAGTAATTTTACCTTAACTACCTACTATTTAATTAATGATATGCCAGATTGTTAAAAATGTATATTCACAGACACAGTATGAATACAGATAATTAGTGTCTAAATCTGTAAATACACATATGACTACAAATCTCTACTTTTTTTATTCTATGAAATTTGTTAATGGATGGTAACCCCACTTGTGCTATTGGTATACACTGGCTCTTACTGGTGCCCATAAGAAATAAGAGCAGTTTAGGCATATTGTGATGAATTCATAAACTATATTGGTTTCTTAGGGGAAATGCATGGAGATTAACCTATTGCTAGCAATAAACCCTCTAGTACCTACCTGTGTTACTAACAATCTCTTCCCTTTCATGAAATAGTAGTTAACATTTTGTATCAGTAACATATTTCGACTTGTACTCTGTGTTTTTAGGGTTCCATACTAAAAAAGTACAAAGGAATGCTTATGGTGGAATGGACTTTATCCTTCTGTCACAGTATATCCCAGCAACTACTAATAATTTGAAATAGTTTTAAATATGGTTAACCCACACATATTGCAAAGGAAATAATTGATTAATTTTTTACAAGCCAAAGCAATATATCATATAAAAGAGAGTCCTGGTATTTTTTTATTTCTTTTTGTTTATATCAAAACTGATTTTTATTTATTTATGTAAAACCTGAAATAATTACAGTTTATAAAGGTATGTTAATATTACAAGAAAAATAAAATATTCTTATTGAACTAACCCCATTTTTGAGAAATTATTAAAAAACTTCTAAAAACAAATGTATGAAATTCAATTTTTAACCACAATTATCACCCAAGATAAGAAATTCCGAATTGCAATATCAACAATAATAAATATTTAGTATGTATTTTAAATAAAAAAAAAACACTATAAACACATATGTACATAAGGTGATTTGATTTTATATGTATAGAAAACTTGGTACGCGAGTTCAACTTACACTTGAGTAGTGTTTGGTTATTATTAGTGTAACACGAAACAGCATAAACTATGTTTGTAGGTTTAGACTAATAAAATTAAAATAAATAACAATGTCTACAAAAAATTTTGAAATGTAATTATGGCAATACCCTAACTTAGTCAATGACTATTTACAATTAAAATTCCATATATGTAATAGCATTTAATAAGGAAAAAGATCTATTTTAACATTCACCAAAAATGACAGATATGGACACAATAATTATTTTCTATCAGATATCTACAAATATAGATATGAATATGAATGTCTAAAACATCACATACTTTAAATCTAGCAATAACTTTAATAAGATACAATTTACATGAGTACTAGTAAGGACCTCCAAAAGGGTCCAGTTTGTGGACTGCTATTTTATATGGTTTACTATATTATATGGTTTATTATAAACTCAAACCAAAGTTTACATCATTTATCATAAATACTATGAATTGTGTAACTTGAAATTTTTTATATTAGGTATGACAAATAGTAATAGTAATTTAACTTCCACAAACACAATAAAGTTCCTAAGACAATGACTTAAGAAAAGAATATGAAGTTTAAATTAAATTTTAGACGGTTAATGACTATACTGTATTACTTTCAAAATGTTTTTAAGTTCTTTTTAGATAATACAGGAAATGAAAACCCCGATATTCAGTCAAGCATGGAGCAGCGACATAACAAAATCAAGTTATTATTTTCGCAAGTTCTAGACAGTGGAATATAAACTGGTAGAGAGTTATAAATAATTTCAATCTATGATACTTACCAGCTATAATACCATCCATCTGCAATAGTGCTGCTTCCAATAATTTTGCAGGATCCGACTCAGGCGAAGTGGGATTGTTATCGCCATCAACATGCGTCGTTCTTCCCATTCCACTTTCAAAATGCTTATGTATTTAGCTAATAGTTAATGAATAGATATAGTTCAGTATTTTCTACTTTATAGACAATAACAGTAAATAATGAAAAAATAATAAAAAGTTAACTTTTTCGATATCAACACAAATGACAATTACTTCAAAGAAAATTGACTTTTGCTTGACAAATAACGTGAATCTCTTGTACTTATCTGTGCTTTGACATTTAATAGCACATTTGACAGAAACGATTCATAAAGAAGGTGTACTTAGTCTGTGTTAGGTACTTAAAACCTAAGGACAAGGAATTACATAAAAGGAATGATAAAATAAAATCTGTAAATCATATGGTTGCCTCCTTTCTTCTTAAGCAAATATAATTAGTAAAAAGAGGACGAAATATACACCATTAGTTGCTATTTTTCTCAATTCATAGAGGGCTAGTGTATAGAAAATGTTATACGGCTGTATAACCCTACCAAATTCAGATACAACCTGCGTGCATACTTTCTACATAAACTGTATCGAATATATAATTTAGTAATATAAATAAAAAAAAATTTTATACACACATTTTCTATTTAGTTATATAGTTTGAACCTATTTCGAAATCTTTGGCTTGAACAACCCGAGGTATTTACTATGCGTAAAAAAAACAATTTGTCTAATAAAATGAAGAAACTGAAGTGTGAATGTCTATTTCGTGCCTATTCACCCCGTTTTACGACCTATCTATCTATTATATTTAAGAGGTGCTCTCTTGTCGATGGAGCTCTTACCACTCACTACTACTCTCTATGAATCTCTATCTCTAAACCACTTAATACGAAACAACACCAACTTTTTCCTTGATTTGCCTAATGCAACAGTACCTTGGTCTACTTCTTTTCCTCCTTCCTTCTATCTTACCTTCTATTATAATGTTCATAAGCTCGACGTGTCGTATCAAGTATCCTAACATTTTGTCCCTTTTGACCTCAATAGTTCTTATGATTTGTCTCTTTTCTTTAACCATAAGTAGTACATTTTACGATACTACTTTAAAAATAAAATTGTTTTTATTTATTTACAATTTACTGAAATCCAAATTTAAATATATACAAAAATATTGCATGAATTGGGTTTTCCCCTTGTTTCAGTACATTCGTAACCTTAGGTTCTAAGATATACCTTGACATGTAAATAAATATTGAACTTTTTTATAAAATTATTACTGCAATGGAATCACTATTTCTAATTACACTAAGGGATTGTTAGTAGTGGGATATAATAGCCCTATTGCGGGGGGAGGGATTGTTAATAATGGAGACTAAGGACCCCCTTGCTAGCAATATACCCTGGAAACCATTGTGCTGAATTCCAAGTGTATTCAACACGATGGGCTAACTGACCTGTCTTTTCATTCTCACCAATCATCACTCACTGGTGCCCCGCCAGCGTATATCGATTGCGCAGACGGGGTTACTATTCCATTATCACCCATTAAAAAAAAAACAGCCCTATTGCTAGCAATATGCCCTAAGAGGTCCACCTCTACGCGGTTCCCCCTGGAAACTATCGCGGGTAATTCTTGTGGAGTTCGTCACGATGGGCTAACTGACCTGATTTCATTGTCAGCTATGGTCCCTCACTGGTGTCTTGCCAGCGTATACCGATAGCGCAGGCGGGGCTACCATTTCATTATCACCCATTAAAAAAAGCCCTGTATATCCTTCTAATATTATTAACGTATAAGTGTGTTTGTTAGTCAATTAACATATCCCGGTTACGCGAAATCGCGGGTAAAAGCTAGTTCATATTCTTACCAGTTTCTTAATATTCATAGAACCCCTGCCACAATATATCCAGTAAGTAAGAAGTACTCTTTGAATCTGTATATAAAATATCCCATATGTTAAGATAGAATATATCTACTCGTTTAGCAAATCATTCAAATCCATTCAGCCGTTTAAGCATTATTGAATAACAAACATAATTTGTATGTTTGTTATTCAATCATGCTTAATACATTTCATTTATCATATTAGTACTATAAGTAGGGCTTTAGCTCAAATAAATAATAAATGAGGCGTAGTCAACATTTAAATAACAAAAATACACAAAGAACACTTTTAGAAGATATAGTAAATGATACTCTGAAAATACGTCTCATACTTTATTAATATTTTATTAGACCCTTTACCAAATTATTATAAAGTAAATAAATAGAACTACACTCGGTAATAAATACCATTTCTTGATAATTCTAAATCATCATGATCAGACGATAGAACAATGTATATCAACTGTAAATAAACTATGTCATAAAAACAAGCAAAACAGCCATATTGCAAAATACTTTTTCTATGCACATGATATTAGGGATTTTGTGTAAAATTTATTTATTTTAATGTCATATTTTAAAAATAGAATAATTTAAATATTTGATATATATATTACATGAATCCAAAAAACACATCAACATTGATATTGATCTAAGGCACAATCTGCTATATTTGATATAGTAATTCATATCACTCATAATATAATTTAACTCTTTCTTTGTAAATATTATCCATACTAAAATTAGTAAAATGTTATTATTCACCTCTAATAAAGATAACATAAAAATTGTAACAGCAAAATATCAACGATACTGTCTACAGATACAATTAATTGCTTCCAACTTTGTTAATTTATCTATCTTATATATTACATACACAACAACTTAAAACAAATTATAATGTTGGTAAGCTGTGATTTGGTATTAAGGTGAGGATCGCTATACTAAGATATTTCCCTTGATATTAGTGTTTCAAGTGGCATATTTATTATGATCAATTATCTACAATATGAAAATTTTGTGATAGACTTAACAACAGCGTCGGTAAGTAGGGCTCGATTTAATAGTTACAACTTCAATATAAAGAAAATGACAGAGATTTTATTTAAAAATACTGAAACATGTCTACATATAATCAAGTGTAATTTCACATTAGCTGGTCAATATTAAAATACTTTTAAGTATACAGTTTGAAATATTACCACACAAAATATTTATTTGAAACTGGAACAATCAACAATGTTTCTCTGTATCGCAAATAAATCAAGCGGTTGCTATTTAATTATAACATATTGCATGTTCGTCTAAAACATGGTCCGCTTGGTTTTTTGGCAATACAGACTACTATTTAATACACCATAAATAAATATAACTATATATCTTTAAACCTCTGCATTCTGTAAACACTTTATATTTAGATCTGTTCTTAATTACAGCTAAAATCTATAAAATATATTACTCTATTAAATATTAAAGGCAATATTTATCATTAGATATGGACGGATTAAGTAAAGGCGCCCAGTGGGGTTACCGATTAATTTATATTAATAGCTCTTATATTTACCTACGCTAGAGTAACATTGCGGCGGTTGCGGCAGAATTCATTTAGAAGTAAACATCCACACTATATATAACCAACAATGAAACAGCATAATAAAAGAATCTCTATAAATAAATATGTGTTGCTCGTTTCAGGTAACTCACTTGATCCGTGGTGACGGATGCCTACCGCGCGCGCCGGCTTCTAACCTAATACCATTGTCGTAAAACAAAACAAAATACATAACTTCGTTGGTAAACAATTTCAGTTCCATCTAAGTCAATTTCGTAAACTTAACAGGCAAGACCACAACCGATATTAAGTACTTATTATCTACAGGAATGTAAATCTCAGGTTACCTACTTTTTAAATAAAAATGGTAAAGGACAACCAATTTAGCAAAAGTAGGCACAGGGAATTTTATAAATTACTATAATATTTTAATTACAACAAACACGTCTACAACTAATATGAGGTCGCGTCAGTAGACTTTTATCCGATCACGCAAAGAATTTATTGTAACCTATACGTATAACTTGATACTATTACAATTTCAAGTGTATTAAGATATGATTTTTGTACATCAATATAAATTTAAAAATCGTTCACCATAAGGTTGAGCACTCCTTTCTCTTTATTAAAAAGAAAGTAAACAATAAAAACTAACTAAAAATGTTCCATATTGTGGAGAGATCTCAAAAATCCAAGTTTTGAAGTAATAATTGTCAATTATCAATTACTAGCCAGTCAACTCAGTCGCTATTTAATAAATTATGCAAGAATTAAAACGAAATAAATTATTAAAAAGGCACCAATATAAGCACGTGCAACTTTCTGCAACAGAGAATTATATTAACAACTTCAAGGAATAGGAAGCAATACTATTATGCTTTTGTGCGAGCAGAAAAAAACTTATATGCTCCGTAGTTGAGCTATATTGAGCAAGTGTAATTTTTTCAAATATTTAATAAATAATACACATCACATATATCAGCCAACTCCGCACAGAAAGTGCTTATATCAACAGTTTAAACCATAAATAATTAGATAGAAATTTTAAGTACATTTGAATTTAAATAATATATATTATTTTAGAAAAATAAATAACAACAACAAAATATTTTTAAATTGTACATTAAGTATTAGTCGTGGACTTGCATTACATGCACTTCAATAAGAAAATATAAATAAAAAAAACGGAATGCAGAATTTAAAATTCCTGTCTGTACACAATCACAATAATAAACAATCACGGAAATACAGGCTATGCCTTTCTATAACATCTTGTCAACAGTGAATGTAAAAATATATTAATTTGTACAATCTAAACATTTGTAAAATTCACTATCGCACCAAAAATACTCTAAAATTTTGTTTTTATTAATGATGGTAAGATAATTAATATACAGTTAAGTACCGTAAATTGAAATAAAACAAAATCTAGTATAGGGTAAACAACAAGTACACGTTTCCCCCACCAAAGACTCTATTTAATCTCACAAAATATGGAATGCATACGTCTCAATTTGGAATGTATAATGTTTCTTCTGAAATGTTAATATTTCAGACATTGGACACTAACAAGAATACCACTGCTCGATCTGGCCGGGGGCGGTGCTCTTGCTCCCTTTTGCGGCATACGATAACGAATACAAATTCATAATTTATTAACTGTCTAATATAATGCGTTTCGAGCAGTTCCTTATTTTACATCGTAATTTTTTAACCATCTCATTATACCCATTTTTTCAATTAAGTACTAAAATATCCATATAAATATCTTCACTCATTTATCTATATTAATAACCACTAAAATATACCTTGACGTAATTTGCACTTTTAAAACAAAACAGCTTCGGGGGGACGTTCAGCGTATAGCATATTCGAAGCACTTCAACCCAACAGTGTCTGAAGTGATTGAATCAATAAATGAGAAAAAAAAGAAGTTGATATAATTACAGTTTCATACCAAGATGTATGTTAATTAGTAAAAGGAATGTGAAATATATTTGAAGTGCTTACGGACTATGCACACAATATATACGAAAAGTGCATCATCAAACACGAAGTCAGTGATTGTCGAACGGCCCCCCTGCAAACAGTCATTGGTGACTTTTGCTGAGCAGGTGGGAGTTGAACTCGTAGACGTTGCAGCACTGTTCGCCGCAGATATTGCATTTCCACGGGTTGGAGTCGCAGTGGCAGCCTTTATGTAAAAAGTATAGAGTGGAGTCGGGGAATGTTATAGCGCAAAATGTACATACGAGTGAGGACGGCAGCATAGCGGCGTCGCCATGGGTAGAGGTGATTACACCGCCTTCGGAAGGTGATGCCCGGGAGGCCTGTAAACATTTTCAAGCTATAAGCAAATATATAAAAAAGTGGTAAAATATTTTAAATGTACATCCGGAATACAAAATAAAAAAAAAATCTAAGTTTTTATCCTCGTATGGGGTGATAAAATGGGATTCACCATCGCGTTATGGTCACATTTACTGCATTAGATTCACGTAACGAATAAATATTTACCGTTAACGAATTCAAATAAAAGTGAAAAAAAAAAACATATAAATGGCAACACAGATATTCTACTAGACTATGATTAATCAGGAAAATTAACTTATAATAGATACGCACATTTGAATTTCTAGCGCGTCCGCGAGCCGAAATACGCCTACGTAAATCTTCTCTTAGAAGGCTCTTTAGCGGAGACACCTTTATCAACGAGGATAAACTCGAAGAAACCCCGCGCTTATCTCCACCGTTAGCTTCGCCTTCCTTTACTTCACCTGAGCCTGATTCATCTTGTGTGTTAGGTTCCTAAAATGTTAAATTATCAAAATACAATTTCTGCAATAACTTCGACAACAAGGTAAAGTAGAAAACCGAAACTAACGTAGACTTTAGGCATAAGAATAAAATATATTGAATAAATGGACAGATTGTTTAGCGTGGTTCTGACAAATATGTTTATAATGACTCCTCTACACCTAAAGAAAAGTTGCCTGGAGTATGAAGAGATCGCTTTTAATGATATGGTTACCCATTATTTTGTTTCTGTGTATTTTTTTTTATTATTTGTATTTATAATAAATTTACTACTGTAATATTTTGGAGGAAACCATAAAGAGTATCTATTTATATTAAGAAAAAGATTATTTTTCTTTTTAGTACGCCGACGCCATCAATATGTATTATATTCTGCTCCTGAGAACTTGCGTTTACCAACAATATCTGAATTGGATTGTATTATTTCTTTACACGAGTTGGAATATCAAACAAGCCGACGACACGTTAGATAGAAAGCTGTAACCGCAGACTTGAAAAGCACTTCGATCATCATTAACATAATGCTAAGGCTTGTTATTGTTGACATTTCTAATGATAAAAACATGATTCCTCTGTGCCCAGCAATTGCACTAATATATAATATCCATCTAATAAATTGTTTTAAATCCATTGCCATTTTAATACTAATAATAACAATATATATACTGTACGTATGATTGCAATAAATAATCTTGATATCTAGAAATAAAAATATTCAATTCAGTGAATCACCGGAGGATCGTAGCGTCCATTCTGTTATCATCTCCATTATCTTGTTTCTTCTCCCTCTCATTCTGCTTACTATTGATGTTGATTTTTTGCGCATAACTGCGTAGATATCATCCACAGTAGAATCCGTTTACATGCCAGATACACTACAGAAGCAAAGAGCCTAAACAAGGCCCTGAAGATGTTATTGTACTGGATTCACAAGGCACTATTCGGTTCCAGCGTAAAGTCGATCCACAGAGCACAGGTGTAAAAACTCTGACAATATGCTTTGAAAAGTTTATGTTTTACTACCGTCGTATATGTATCGAATATATATTTAAACTGTTCAACAGGATTAAGAGGCATCTTATTCAAAAAGATTTGAGATACACGTGCTGGTTCTTTAAGCTATCTTTCAACACTACGAACTTAATTTTTATTATTATATCTTAAACCGTGCTGCATTGCAAAAACCTCACAAGGACATAGAAGTTTCCTCAGACCATTAACAACTGAGGAGCACCGTGTCGCCTACATAACTAGTGTTATTAATACTCATGTTTTCGATGCGATAACCTACTTGAATGCGACTTAGCTTCTTAATCAGGTTATTTACATATAAAATCCAATAGTCTAGGTGAGCTTAATTCCCCCTGACTTACACCACAGTTCAAAACATATTCATTGTAATATGCATTTATTGATTTTATTATATTCTTTTGATTACTACACCAATGCGAGAATACACCCACTACTTTAGGAGAGAGATGTCTTCCCCCTTTAATTTTGTCCAGATTACATCATATGACAGGTCAAACGCTTTTAATAGATCTAGGAAGCAAGCATACGCCGTTGTTTCTCTCTTAATATAGTAATTAACAACATACTTTAAGAGATAATATAGCGCTCTCAGTGGATAAACCTTCACTAAAACCAAATTGTGGGTCATGCAGCTATATCCGACTACTTAGGTGAATATTTAATATTCTATGTAGAACTTTAGCAATTGCTAGTGCGATTGGTGTATTATTATTGAAGTTGTCTAGGGGCGCGAATGTTGTATTTTATTCTTATGCCTAGATAGACACCGCAAGTACTTCAATTTATAATAAAACAAACGTGTTAAGCGGTAACACGATTAGCTTTTATGTTATAAACCTTATAGCAAGGGGGAAAAGCGATTGTTAGTAATGGAAACTGAGAATCCCATTGCTAGCAATATACCCAACCAGGTCGACCTCCTCGCGGTTCCCCCTGGAAACTATCATAGATAATTCCTGACGAATTCATCATGATGGGCTAACTGGCCTGTTTTCATTTACATCTATCAACCTTCAATGGTGCTCCGCCAGCGTATCCCGTTAGCGCAGGCGGGGATAACATTCCATTTTCACCCATCAAAAAAAAAACCTTATAGCAAATCTCCTTGCGTAGTAAATTAATCTAATTGTTTTTTTTTTTTTCGATAATACTTTTGTGTTAATTTTCTGAGTTCCAGAAAAATTACTCATAATTTTTATATACTAAATGATTATTAAATGACAGAGGTTAAATGATTATTAAATGACAGAGGTTAAATGATTATTAAATGACACTATTGTAATTGTCTCTAAGGATATATAATTTATGGAAATGAATGGATCAAAATACTTAGAAAATTATAATTTTGTTTATTTTATAATAAAACATAAACTAGATATGTAATGACTATATGTTAAAGATAATTTAAGATTTTATTGTACTAATGACACCAGTTGTTATGAAATTCTCAAAGGCACAGTGTAATGTACGAGAAAATTTCGGGGAATTGAAAATTTCCTTTAATATATGCTAAAACTAAGTTTATGCTTATGCATGTTGCTATATCTTCGTCAAATCATAAATGATTTTAATAATTCTTTTTGCAATAGATAATTTTCTTTCATATTGGACCTATATGTATTTTATTACGATTAATAAAAAGTGTTTTTAAACAAAATGCCAATTAATAATTATTTACTTAAGTACTGCGGTACTCACCTGTTTAATAGGTATGAGTGTAATTGATGGAGTGATGTTGGTTGGGAGGCCTGCTGATAGGGAGCTGCTAGCGACTGCGCTGTCTCCAGACTGTGGTGAGCTGGGGCCCTCGCCGTTCATGCGCGTATCTGTCTCGTCAGTTGGTGGAATATGTATAATTAATATAGGATTCCAACAATAGAAAAATATTTGGTATATACCACGAATATGGCAAGGACGCCCCGCGTCCCTTCCCATGTAACAATGTCACTTTATTTTATCTATCAGTCAACTCATAGCACACGTTCTGTTTGAGACTAGATGGCGAGATGTAATAAGCCATGTAGTATTTATCTACTTATAAATGTCAATTTATTATTGAAGGTTCACATTAAATCCTTAAAAAAAATAGAAAAAGGGAGGAGACGGGTAATGTATTTTGTTACTAGCTATGCTTTGTATGATATCTTCTACATAGCCAGTCGAAATTAAAAACAGATTTGATTATTGGTTAGTAACAGCATTAACAAAAATTACTACATTCTAAGTAATTTTACTAAATGGCCTCTCCATTAAGTAAAATTATTTAGTGAATTTGAATTGTGTGAATTTTATGATTCCCTGGAATGATTCTTAGGAGATATATATCAGTTTTTAAAATGAGCTAATATTCGAAATGCAAAAAATTTTCTTTAAAATAGTGCTTCTCGTAGTGCTATAATTCATGTTATTTTACTATACATTTTCAATATAATATATAAAATAGGTATTAAGATTCTTTAAAAATATTTACCTGAGTTGCCCAAGTGGTTTGATTGTCCAGGAGAAAATGTTTCGTTGTTATCAGCCATGGATATTTCCACATGTGGAGTCAGATAATGCATAGGTGGAGTAGCATTATCCACAGAGCGAGCTCCATTGCTCTCACCACTGTCTGAATATGCCGGAGCAACAGATACCGAGAGACCAGTGCCCAATGCTCCCAGCGCATTCATGGCAACAGGGTCCATAGTACCATCAGCATAGGCTGCATTAGCTATTCCAGCAGCGAGAAAGGAAACATTGTTACCAGGGCCTGGATTATCCAAATCGATTCCATGTCTGTTGATAAATCATACATTTAAGTCACCCAATTTAATTTATAAATCATAAATATTGTTATTAGTAATTTAAAATATTGTTACCTATTGAAGAAGTGAACTCGGAGACTTTTCATAGTGGGAGCACGGTAGCTGCACAGGGGGCAAGTTTTGACAAGGTCATGCTGTCCAACATGTTCATTCTGAAAGTGCGCGCGCATGGCGATTTGGCGCTGAAACCCTCGATTACATATTGGACAGTGGTACGGCAAGCTTTTTGTGTGAGTTGTGAAATGTTCAGCAAGATGGTCCTTTCTGAAGAACCTCTTTTGACATACACGGCATTCATAGGGTTTGACACCTGTGTGCCGCATTTTATGTCGACGCATGTTGGCGCCATTTGAAAATTTCATATTGCACACATCACACTCAAATAACTTTCTGTGCGGACGAGCATCCGCGTTTTGTGCAGCTGCCACATTATTATTATCCGGTGAACACTGTGCCATGTGTGTAGTTAAAGCCCGACTACTTAATGTACTAAAACTATTGCATGTCGTGCATTTTAATAAAGTACCGCCCCTTTTCGGAGTTTCCTTGCTGCTAGCTGTAGCTACCTGAAAATGATAAGAAATATGATATTTAGAATAGTAGGAGTAAAAATAAATATTAATGCTTATTTTCAGGACGAAATTAACCATGTTGGGGTCCCTATATAAGGCATGCTTTGTTTACAAGAAACTTGTATAATATTATTCTACATATAGTAATTTGAAGTGTGTTATGAAATATAAAAACCCCAAGGCAATAATATTTTCGTTGAGTGTTTGTTAGGTATAAATTTTCAAATGTAATATTTACTTTAAAAAAAAAATACTGGTTACAGGGAAGACAATTACACTGCCTAATCCAACCCTGATTATTTGAAATGGAATTTTGAAACTTTACAACCTGTATGAAACTCCAATATTACAAGCAGTACATGTGCATTCATTTATACATATTAGAAAAAAGATAAATATACCAAATCTAAGAACATAAAACCAGAGGATTTGGTTTCATCATCACAAGTTAAATAAATAACATCTTTCTATCTTGGTATCATAATTAATCTTGAATTTGCACTACTATAATGACATTATTAATAACTGTTATTAAACTAAACCTAATTATTTAGTAATAGTGTAGTAATAATTTAAGAATTTTATACTAGTTTTTTATGATTTTACTGTCCATTAACACTGCAATTCCAGATGATGTAATGATATAAGAATGGGTAAGTTCAAGGGCTCAACTAATCACTGTAAAATTTTGTATAGGTAAACTTTAGGGAAAATGATGTCTATCATATACATACATATCTTATAGTAAATATTAATAAGTAATAACTGGTATAACATAAAACAACAGTATAATACTAAATAACTAAACCCAGTGGTTTGATATTGTCAAAATGTTATTCATCACTATTCTGATACACAACCAACTATTAATTATTACAATTATTATAATACTATATAATCAATATATATTTATTAAAGATTATTTAATGTTACAGTTTACCAGTACCATAAGAATACTTATGTATATCACATTTATGCAATAAGTATAAATAAATATAAATATTTAGTCATAGACCCAATCTAAATTTTATGTCTTATTACTGTAGACAGATTACAAGTATGTACATTTATAGTCACAATTTATGAAGTAGTGTATAAAATAAAACTAATGCAACACAACTAACACTATACAATACTTTCTAGCCAATTCATAGGTTAGAATTGTATAGTTGACATATTTTACCTGGTAATCTAGAATGCAATATACCTAACATGCATTTAGTTGTGACCTTGTACAAAGTCTTATGCTCAGTAATACATTATAAAACTTAGAAAATGATACTTGTAATAGTCTTTTATTGAAAATTTTGACCAAACTTGATTTCATGAAAAAATATCAGCTGTTAATTTTTTTTATAGACTAAATAAAAATATAAATAAATATCATATTTACCGGTTCATTTTTGACAGCAGGTAAATTTGGTGACACGGTGCCTGAATCGGCCTCTGTTTCCCCTTTTGATGACATCACATTACCAGGTCGCAGTCCGTCTCAACATCACTCTCCCGCCTCCCGAAACTATTGAAAACATAAACACTGATATAGCAAAACACACAGTAATCGTAACGCAATAATGCTTAATATCATGTTTAAACTAGAGTATACACAAAACAACTAGCTTCTCAGAAGAATGGCGAGGTGACCCATTTACGAAAACATATGAATTATCGACTCGCGATATACTATTTATAAACGTTATCTATTACATCCGATGTATATCTCATATAGCTCAACTTTAACATAAAGATAAATTAATAACGCGTCTTTAAATTAAAACTTACGCTAGGTTGATACGTCGACAACCCGAACAGCGGTATTTTAGGGAGAGATCGCTATGTGGCCTAATTCAATGCTGAACTCGATGCACAAAATACGTGTTACACGTATAACTGTAAATACACAATTTCGTGAATCTCACTATTATCTTAACTTATTTAGACTTTGTAATACGTTAACACTTAATATCCATATTATTTATTGGTTTTAAATAAAATTATAAACTATTAACCAAAAAACCCATTTTGATAAAAAAACCATACACCTGTGAGGTTGTGAGTGATTTTCTTTGAAACAGATTTTATTGAACTAGCAACACATTAACAACCTGAAGACGTCACTTGACTAGGTTTTCGCTCTTTCACACTCTTACATATGCGTATAATCTGTCTTTATCACTCGTTCGGATATTTTGAAGATGAACTGAAGAATTAGGATGAACAAATATGGGTGCCTTTTGGAGTCATAATTTTTATACGAATATAATAAGCAAAAATTTAATTGTAGGCAGAAAAATCAATCCCATAACAACTTTAATTATTTTGCTAAATACTGACAAATTGTGCGAAAGAGACATTGCGGACACATTGCAAGATTAAGATATCCTTCTTTCATTATCTAAGTCTATATCCCTTTGATTAATGATAAAAAAACTGTATTACCATGAAATAAGGTTCATTTTAAGCTGAAACCCTTTTCTTAATTAAATGAGTGACAGCTTACTGATACTATTATTTGACAACAATGGGACCAATTCTGAAGGAGTATTTCTCTAAACTTATTCCTTAACCTAATGTTTTACTTTTTTATTTAATGAAATTGCAATTTTATGAATCATTATAAACTAAATTTACAATAATATTAACCTAAATTAATAGACAAATAGTTCATCCTTAAAATAAAGGTTTCGCTGTGATATCAATTTTAAGTCTTAATTTTAGAAATAGGTGTAGACAAATGGCGTTTCAGAATCGATTCTAATGACAACAGTTTGACAATAAAAAGTTTTGACTTTTACCAATGTTAAGAAATGTCCAATCATAACACGATAATAGTGTTGTTTTTCAATTTTGTAATTAGATTTCCTACAATTCCTTAATTGTTACTTACCTAATATTGGAATTCACTCTTATATTTCAGAATTAACGAAAATCATATTCATAAATTACTAATAGCAACTACTTAACGACATAAGAGTACTATTACATCTAACAAACTAGTTGACTATATGAACGAAAACGAAAAATATTATTTGGCAACAGCTGCTGCTAGAGTGTAGTAATTCGGTTGCAGTTTTTGTAATCAGTGATTTATTTATAAGAAGTACAAGTTTCTTTGGTCTGAAGTACCCTTATGGTTTTTTGGATGAAGATTCTTTCAAGAATGCACACTCAATAAACATTAATTGTACTATGTCATAAGGCTTAAAAATGTGTTCATCTCATATAATAACATTCTTCAGCCAGTGGAGATTGTGGATTAGGCCATTTTTAATTGCACTTTATGCTATAATAGTTGTTGTGTTAGTGCCTATCCTTGTAGCTCATTCAATAAAAAATGGCTTTAGAAAGTCTGACCAGGGAGCCTTGATCGCAGGAGGTTTTGTTCTTCTCGCATTACCAATATCTATATGGCAGATTAGTCAACATATTTTTCACTACACCAAGCCTTCATTACAAAAGCACATTATAAGGTAGGTGATTTGTTTGAATTTTATAATGTTATATTTCTACCTACAACATTTTTTTTATAAGTAATGTAAAGGTTAATAATGGATATACAAAAAAAACTTTTTAAACTGTAGATTATGATAGCTTTTGTATAATAGTGTGATAGATACAGATAAGAAAATGTCTATCCTCCTTTTTTCATGTTTATGCATAGTATTGCTATTTTTAGAATATTGTGCATGATAATATAGGCCTTCGACAATTTATATATGAACTGAGTGCATGCAATTAAGTAGATCTGGTGGATTGTTTCAGACGTTTTGAAACTTTTTTTGTAAATCAATAGAAATGAGTATATAACTTGACTGATGGTCTTGTTACAAGGTCGTAAATCATGGTATTTAGTAATTATATTACTATGTTTCTCTTTTTCTATTGTAACATTAGTATATAAGCAGAGCTAATTGTAAAGAAAAATAGGTGAGATAGGTGTATCCATATCAGCAACTATTTTATATACTAATTAGTAAATTCTTATTTACAGAATATTATGGATGGTGCCTATCTATGCTCTCAATGCATGGATTGGTCTAGAGATTCCAGAGCAATCAATTTATATGGATTCTCTTAGAGAGTGCTATGAGGCTTATGTTATATACAACTTTATGAAATATTTATTGAATTATCTGAATGAAGGACAGGACCTGGAAGCACTTTTGGAGACCAAGCCACAGGTGTATCACATATTTCCCTTATGTTGTTTAACACCTTGGGAGATGGGAAGGTAAGCATATTTTTACTATTAATAAAAATAGACAATAAACTTTTTATAGTTGCCATATTTGATAAATAGTCTTGGAATATCTGTTATCAACATATGAATAAATAGCTAACTAGTATAGAATTAGCCACCTCTTTGTTTTCCATGGGTGTCATAAGAAGCGACTAAGGGAGAGTGATATATGGTCAGCAGCGTCCCTGTAAAAACATCTCCAAAGCCTAACTGCAGTTGCCAATCTGCCTGCCATGCATGGTTACAAATGGCAATAATCCCCCCCCCCCCCCCTTAAATGGGGGAGGCTTATGTTCAGCAGTGAACAGTTAAAGGCTGATATGATAATGATGATTTGCTAAATATGTAAAACATTGAAAAAGTAATATTTCTGAGACAAAATGTAATAAAGAATTAATTTAATAAGTAATAAACATGTGGTGTCCTTGATAATGTCATCACAGCTTAACCAAGTATCTATTGATAAAATATGTGCATGTACTTATCAACTTTAATATTATGTGAAACTGTAAATGTAATAATTCTTTTCATTTCAGGGAATTTGTACATAACTGCAAACATGGTATACTCCAATACACAGTAGTGAGACCTATAACTACAGTTATATCAATGATATGTGAGTTAAGTGGAGTATACGGGGAGAGTGACTTCAGCCCTAAAGTTGCATTTCCATATATGATAGCTGTCAACAATCTATCGCAATTCATAGCCATGTACTGCTTGGTGCTCTTTTACAGAGCTAACAGAACTGAACTGAAACCAATTAAACCAATTGGAAAGTTTCTTTGCATAAAAGCTGTTGTTTTTTTCTCTTTCTTGTAAGTTATTGTTATTTTATATTTTGCTTTAATATTTTTTTGAAAAATAATAGTATTTACATAGTTTTTATATAAGATGCTACTAAAATAAGATTTATAAAAAGAATAAAGTATGAAAAAATCTTTTAAAGAATTAATAATTATTTAAATATGTATTTAAAAAGCTTATTAAAATAATTGGATTTTTTATGAATAATATATTATAATAGTAGAGATTCCTATATAGGTTTTCTATTTTACGAAATTTTCTCTAATTTTGATAACTTTTCCATTGTTTTGCAGCCAAGGTGTAATTATTAATATTTTGGTATATTGTGGAGTAATATCAACAATATTTGATATATCTGAACAAGACAAAATAAAAATCATATCATCCAAGCTACAGGTAAACAATGAATAAAATATGTAATATATTCTATATATTACATATTTTATATATATGTAATGCAATATTCTTTATTGATATGTGGTACATTTTTGTATCATTATAATTACATTACATATTATTATATCAACTTAAAAATAAATTATAAAGCCAAATTCTATGTTAAAAATCTTGATTTTGTTCATATATCTGGCAGGAGTGTATATATGTGCTACATAAACATTACTAGAACAATATTGAATTATGCAAAGATTTTGGACCACCCTCTCCTTTTCCCAACTCCCTCTGTATGTATACCTAGGCTACTAATCGTAAATTCTTAATTTATGTGTTGCAGGATTTTCTCATCTGCATTGAGATGTTTTTGGCAGCTATCGCTCACCATTACAGTTTTTCGTACAAAGAGTTTGTGTCGCAACAGGATCAGTCACCATCATGTCTCGGATCTTTCTTGGCCATGTGGGACGTGTCGGATGTTAAACGGGACATATCTGAGCACTTGGGTGTAGTTGGTAAGTATTATACAAATATATTTAAGTAACAGAATGGATTTCAATAAAATTTTACACACAGATAATTTATGTCTTCAAATACACCATATTATCCAATTAATAAAAGTAATAGTGTGCATAGCTATCTGTTACATCCTAAAGATATGTAATATTTAATTATTTCTTTAAACTTTACTGCACAGTGAAATTCTGTATACATTTGGCGGTCTTAACACGGGACGGTTTTCTTTACCAGTCAACCATTGGGCAAATAGAGAAATAAGTAGGCAGTGCATTCATGAGGAAATCGTAATTTAATTACTGAATATATTTATATATTATAAACATATAGACTTATGTAAACATATATATATATATATATATATATATATATATATATATATATATATATATATATATTACCAATTACGTATTAGAACAAATTAAACAATCAATGTGTAAAAAAAAAGTAAGCAGCAAAGGTTAAGTTTAAAGGAAAAATGAGAAAAAACAATGAAGAGAAAAAGACAAGTTTATAAATCGGCATTTTAAAATTTATATATGTATTTTTTATACAGGGAGCTCATTTAGCAGAAGACTTCGCGGCAAATCCATGTATCACATGACTCGTGGGTACGACGAGAGTTCAAGACTTGTGAATGAGGGGGCCACCTCTAGTTCTGCTCCAAACTTGACAGTAAATACCGAACCTCCACCTGTGGAAGTGCGACCGACTACATATGGATCCATACATACCACACTGACAGCAGAGCCTACTAATTCCGAAAACGAACCATTACTCAGTGCATCTGATGAAAATACGAATGACAATCCGAAAGTATAAAATATAAATATAAATAATATTGTGATATTCTGAAAACTGGCTTCTCTTGTTTGTATCCATGGTAAGAATAAAATCTATTTAGTATGTAAATGTGTACATACATTCCCCATTGAACAATATTTATTTTCTATTAATGATAATTTATTTTCTAATATATAAACATTAGTGTAATTAGTAAAGATATGTGATTATTATTGATGATAACTAACTTTATGTGAATTGATAATACGGGATTTTAAAAATTCCTGCATAAACAGTGTAACCAATATTTAAGTATTTTTAATAATAGATAATTTGCCTTACATACATACACCTTTATACCTTATGTAATCTTATTTTGGTTAATAACTTTAATTTGACTAATATTGTGCAAAATCTTACGTATTATAGATAATATTTTTTACAGATCTTGAGTTGATTACTAATGTTTGCTTATAGTTTGGATCGGTAACCTTAGATTTGAGTGTATTTATTACAGACTTTTACGACAAGAAATGGAAATATAAATTATCCATTAGAGTTGTTAACGATTTCTATTACAAAATAATGTTTGTAAACATGGTAAAAGCGTAAAAACCTAACTCATTTTTGCTTTTCGTAAATGCCTAAAACAATAATAGAGAGTTTACATACTATCAAAGTACATAATGCTGTTAATATTTTGTTATTACGAATAAATGATGTAATTATTTTATAATTAAATGCGATTATAGTTTACCAAATTAATATACTATAATAATATTGTACCTATGATCTAGTACTTATAAAACATACTGATTGACTATAAAATATTGTTTATATTTTATTAAATGTGATATTATTTTATATTAATAAGAAATTTGTTGTTTTAGAAATAAAAATATCTTTACTTATTTTTTAAACGCTTTTTAAATTTGTCCCTTGGTCTTTAACAGACTCGTTTGAAATTGATAGAGAATTTTAGGACAGAAATTTCATCAGACTGAGGGTTCAGTGAAGCTGGGGTGCGTGTATCTAATAAAGTAAGTGGTTGCCTATGTGATGATTGCCTAAGATGTGTTCGCTACGCTTACTAGTCGTTTTAACAGCCATGAAGTAGCAATTATGCACAAATATTGCATAATAACTATTAAAAAATAAGTTTTTTTAATGGGTGAAAATAGCATGGTAACCCCACCTACGCTATAGGTATATACTGACCGGGCACCAGTGAGAGGTGATAGTTGAGGATGAAAAGGCAGGTAAGTTAGCCCATCGTGACGAATTCAACGATAAATTAGTCACGATAGTGTCCAGGGAGAACCGCGTGTAGACCGACCTGATAGGGTATATTGATAGGAATGGAGACTAACCTCCCCATTACTAACAATCCCTTCTTCCCCCTGCAAAGGTAAGTTATAGTGCATAACATTATCTGGGAAGAAAGGGATTGTTAGTAATGAGATCTAACAGTTTTACAGCTAGCAATATACCAGATCAGGACTATCTCCACGCGGTTCCCTTTAGAAACCATCAAGGTAAATTTTTTGGAATTCGTCACGTTGAGCTAACTGATCTGCTTTTGTCTTCACGTATCATCTTTCACCGGGGGCCCGCAAGCGTATACTAGTAGTGTAGTCGGGGTTACCATTCCATTATTATCTATTAAAAAAAACATTATTCTAAGAGCTAATAACACATGCGTTATAAATGCCGTGGGTAGCACATTATATTTAAGATTTTCATAATAAATTACTTTCTGGTAAATAAAGGAAGAGTAAACATAAAAAAATGCAATTTCAGTGAATTTATTAAATATAAATAATTAAATTCATTAAAATTATACACAAAACATGTATGATATATGAGTTCTTACAGAACTCATATATCATACATGTTACATTTATTTATTATTCACTACCTATGTAATACTAATGCAGTCACCCATAAGAGCTGGCTATTGCTAGGTATCTTATTATTATTACTGAAATGTGTAAAATAAGTCAGACTGCTAAATTGAATATGTATTTTTAAGGTAGACTCAAATATCGTATATTACAAAAAAAAATACATTCAAATTAAGAACTTTTTGACGGTTATTTACTAACAATTATTAAAGTATAAAATAATACTATAGATAGACAACATTGGGTATGAAAAATTTCTATACTGTTTACACCTATGCACGTCCCGATTGTTATACAAAATGGGACTAGAGAAATTTTGTTTGAATTTTTTTATCCAACAAAGTATTATTTCTGTGCATCACTTTATAATGTCTGTAATTATATTACAAATTAATGAGCCTGTTAATAACATATAACAAGGAATGTATATAGGTAGGTATAAATAAATAATACACCTGCAAAAGTAGTAATCTAGCTTTTGAACTATGAAATATAAAGGTAAATCTCTAAAATTAAAAGTAGGAGTACAACTCAAACTACTTTGTATACAATAATTCTAATATATAATAAACAATGACAGGATAAACAATAGTCCGCTTTGATTACAAGTATATATAAAAATATATCTTAGGCCAGTTTATATTATACAGCGTAAAATAGCACACATTATCTCATTCAAAATATTTCATATTATTTATCTGATGTATTTATTCCATATCATAAAGACTGACTTCTCAAGTGCATCGGCTATCATTTCTATTTTAATAAATACTTATTTCATGATGATAAATGGTAGATATGTCATCACTTATAAACTAAAGCAATATTAAACACAGCCTTATTATTCCGCCTATATAAAATAAATCACTTATTTTTACTAAAATATACTTAGGTGTAGAAAATTAGATAAATGTAGTACAATATTTTTCACTCATACTTATAAATATAAATATTATAGAGTGAAGTTATAGCAGTCAAGTATATGTAAATATCTTTAGATGTAGATACTGTTTGGTGGTAATCACATAATTTACTGATATTATTCTTTAGCTGACTCTAATTTTGTTCTACTGAAATTTTCTAATGCACTAAGTCCAGCTTTGAGACTGTTCATTTCAATTTTATTCCATAATGTACCCATTAGTAGATAGTAGAAACAAAGGCCAGTCAGTATTATTTTAATAACATCATAAATCACATTGTTCGGCCAAAAGCCTACTGTTCCTAATAAAAACATAAACAGCAAACCACCTGATGTAAGGAAAAGCTTTTTTGACCTTTTTATGTTTTCAGTAGCTTCTTGACAGACTTCGATAGCTTGTGCCACAGTTGCATCAAAGGAACTATTTTTACTGTATTGTCTTTGTCCAATTTTCGAGTCATTAACAGATTTTAACCGCATTTCTAAGGTGACAGCATTGTGATCTGAGTATGAAAATGGGTGACCAGGTACTCTGTCTTCCAAAGGATTCCCGAAGTTGATGATTTCAGTCTGTAAAAATCAATTATAAATAAATAAAGTACGGTTTCTATCCCAAAGAAAAGATGATACTAATGGAGATTAGAGTCCTATTGCTAGAAAAATATTGTTTTAACATCTGTGTTGATAAATTTGTTTTTTTTTTCTCATAGACATAGTATGAATATAGCAGTATATCATAATTATAATGTCATAAGGTATGTAACAATTAATTTTATTTATTTATTCTTTATTGCACAATAAAAATTTGTATAAATGGCGAGCTTAATGCCATATGGCATTCTCTATCAGCTAACCATTAAGTAAAAATAAAGCGTATGAAGGGCAGATGTGGTGAAAAATATGTAACAATTATAGTTACACATTAAAGCAATCATATACAATACATAAGAAATACACATATAATATATACACACACACACACACACACACACTATATATATATATATATATATATATATATATATATATATATATATATATATATATATATATATATATATATATATATATATATATATATTATTATATCTCATAATGATAAATATTATGAGATATAATAACTATTGAGTAACTTGTAACTAGAGCTGGTTTTTTTTTTAATATCCTGTTATTTATCTCCATTATACATATATTTTTTAGTATTAAATTATAAATTTTAAAATATAAGAATTAGATTATAAAATACAAAAATTACCTCCAATGCAGAATTCACATGAAACAAAATGTGGTCTATTCTCTTCCCTTCTGGAGCATCTTTTATTAGTTTTTGATTGCTGTAACTATTGTTTGCAGCATCACAGGTTCCAGAAGGATTTTGAATTGCTGGATTGCTTCTTTCACATTTCATATCAAAAGGATCGAGGAGCTGAGGCAACTGTGTAATAATTCTATAAAACAAATAATTCTATAAAAAAAATCCATGTCAACTTTTCTGTTATTCTATTCTATTATTTCATAGAAACAATGCACTGCGTAGAAGGAATGAATGTTAAAGCTATTATATATACTTTGTTAGTTGATTATAGTTATTTTGTTTAATTCTGCTACCATTAATATTATTATGGACGACGCAAATGACATCTAGTTTATAACAATATTATATATACTACTAATATATTAAATGTGAAATTTTGTAAAGATCTTTGTTACTCATTCACACTAAACAGATTTGAATGAAATTTGGGACATTGTTTGGTGTGTTTTATTCTAACTAAAACATTGATTATATACAGAATAATGTGGGCAAATTCGCAGGAAACACCAAGTACACAATATACACACTAAATAAAAAAGTTACCTAAAAGACAAATCCCCTGGTGCTGTATTCAGATCTCCTGCAAGTATGGATACATCTGCTGGTGATGTAGTCAAATTGACAAATTCAGCAGTAGAGTATGCTTGCAGCACTCTGTGTGCTAGGTACATATCATCCTCATGATATTCTGCATGTAACTGCAAATTAATGTTAAATTTCTCACTGTAGATTCAAAGGTCAATTAAAAAATAAAAATTTAATCATCATTTTTATTCTTTCATTAGCAATAAGTATATAATACTAGAGACTCGACCCAGCTTTACACAGGTAGAGGGGTAGAATGATAAATTAAGTAAAATATAACCCATGAATAGTAATTTGTTAGTGGCATATACCAGCAACAAATATATTTCCAAGGACCTTCCTCGGGTCCTTGTTTGATGACAGGCAGGAGGCTGATTGTAGAACTTGAAGTTATTATAGAACTGAAGCCAAAACTTTAGGTAATAAATAAAAACTTATGCCGAGCCCAAAATTTATATAATCGGGATAAGGGTAGGAAGATGATAACAGTCTATAAATAAGCTAATAATGTAGTATTCTACAAGAGAAAAGTTTTAAAATGCATTAAGTATTTTTTGTTGAAGGAAAAATCAAATTTTTCAGCTAATCCGTCCAAAGTACATAAGGATAAATAATGTTAAGAAGCCTCATATTAAAGTAATGTCTGGAATGAATAAATTCATTTGATGATTTTTTATTTCTATAATTGATAAGGGTACACTGAAATCTAGCAAAGATTTTAATGTTTGTTATAATGAATTTATATTGTGTACTTTTCTTATGATGTATTTTTTCTCTGTACTTATACTGAGGTCAATAATAAAATTATGTTTAAGAATAAAAGATACTATTTAAAAAAAAGTTTTATTTTTATGATATGCTTGTACCATCTTAATATAGATTTTAATGATTTATGAATCTTAAGAAGGATTTTGGGTCTTCTTTTATGCACATTCCTATTATTTTTATGCTATTAATTATAGTAGTATCTGCATGTTGTTCCTATAGTTTTGATTTTAGGCAATATAGGAAAGATAGAGCAGACTCCATCCATACTTCAATTACCTATTATTTTATTAAGTAACAATTTCCTTCTATTTATTTCAAAAAGATAAATATAGTGCAGCTCTTATAAATAAAAAACATTGGATTGTTTATGTAGAGGGTCACAGTGAAAGATAATATTTTTTAAAACAACAATATATATAATACATATAAATACAAGACAAGACAACCATTTGAATAGAAACAAAAACCGTATAGAAAAATAATATCAACATATATATGTGGCCAGACTTAAATTTACATCATGGCCACAAAGAAGTTTCAATAGTTTAATTTAAACAAAAGTGATAAAAAAGTAAAATATAATGTAAATTTTATTTTTGAATCTTTCTATTCATGAACATAATATTAAAATTCCTACACTAGCTTTTGTATTTTTTTTTAATAGATGATAATGGAATGGCAACTCTGCTCATACTAACGGTATATATTGGCAGAGCACCAATGAGGGATAACAGGTGAGAATGAAAAGGCAGGTCAATTAGCCCATCATAATAAATATACCTGGGATTCAGCACTATGGTTTCTAGGGGGGACCACATGGAGGTCGCCTGACATGGTATATTGCTAGCAATGGCACTGGTAGTCCACATTATTAACAATTTCTTCCCATCCAGCTTTTGATATTAGGCCAAAAAGACGAATACATCAAGAGACAACCACCAGACCTTGTATTTTACATACTAAAAACATTAATGTACATTAAATAAAAAAAAAAATTACTCACATGAGTGCAATAAATATTAATCAACCTGTCATTGCACCTCACTCTACATAGACCAACTCCTTTACCACCAAACCAGTCACCATGGTGGATCTTGTGTATATAGCCATTTAGTGGCCACTGATGGAAAAACACATCTTGTATTAACCATTTAGAAAACACGCATAGGCCTGAACCCATTACACCACTGAAAAAGTTCACTTATTTAGTTATTGATTCATGATATAAAAAAAAATATAGAAATAATTTTATATACAACTATACCAAGGGTGAGAGTTGATAATAGATTAGTAAATACAATATAAGTAAGTATATTATAATTTAACATGTAGAGGTTTATCATTAATATTATTGACTATCACTTCATATAAAAAATGAGATTTACATAAAAAAAACTACCAAAATTGTTTACTAATGATGTGAAGTACAGAAAAAATACTACAGATGGGTATATGTGGTAATTTACAACATTACCTGTAAAAATAGTGTGAATAAGGAAGAACAATTTTCAGACTATCTTTAAAAAATAAATAATCATTCTCACTCCAAACTTCTTGTAAACAAACAATATTATGGGAACTCGTCTGAAGGTATTTAGAAATAGCTTCCATACGTTCTTTACGATTTTTCGATACTACTGGAATGCCCCTGAAACATATTTAGCTGCTGTTCAGTCATCGGTCAGGATTAAAGGAATATTTTTGTGAAAATGTATAGGTGTTTTAGTGGATAATTTATATCTTAAAAATATTAATAAAAAAATAAACTTGCAAAACACACAGTATATAAATATGTAGACGAATGGAAGGACAAAAAAAACTATTATTTATTTATATATTGCTATTATATTTAATATGTATGTAATTTATCTCCATATCGTTTTGAGTCTTGATAAAGCAAAATTATTAAAACTTGACAAACTATTATTGTAGAAGAGTAGATAGGCACGTACCAACAATTTAATGTAAAAATATTCAGTGTGAAATCCATTATGTTAATAACATTTGCGATGAATAATAAATATTTAAATTATATACTGATAAACTAAAAAGTAAAGAAAAAATATTATTGAAAATTAAATTAAAATTATTTATTTCGGAATTCTGTAATGTAACAAAGAGTAAATAAAAGAGTTCATTACAGTTCTGACACGTTTCGAAAGTCATATGTCGTGTAGAAGTCAGTCAATCAGAATGACATAATTCATGAAAATGACAGTGGATTTTTTGTTTTGGAAGTAAGAACACAGTACGATATTTGTAAATTGCAAGTGCTATCCCTAATCTACGGTAAAATTTTATTCTTTTTATGTTTTATCTATGGTATTTAAAGATAATTATTCATAGTAGTTGTTCGCGACATTATAAATTCTTTATATAAAAATGTATAGTTTATAGCGATATTTTATAGTTATTTTGTTAGTATAAGTCATTAGTTTTAATCATTTAAATTGTTAGTTTTATATAAACTTTATATGATGTATTTATAGTTTGTAAGTTGAATAAAGTATGGGAAATGAGTAAGTAAAATATTTAATTCAATATTCAAACGTCTATATATTTTCTAAAAAGAATGACAATTTTCAATTTATACTGCGCGCGCAACCTCGCATGCGCTGTTATTTATAATTTATTTTTCTACAGAAATTCAAAAGGTATTTATAAAGGTTTGTTATATATACAATATATATATATACGCCACATCACTCCCCTCCGAGACCGTTACTACGGGCGATAGTAATCTGGAAATTTAACTACTCGTCCTGTTCTTGTTTTTATAATTTCTTTAGGTGGAGGTAAGGCGTCCAGAGGTTCATGTAGAGCGAGGCTGCGGTCATCTAATATGTAGGCAGGTTTCAAGCGATCTATTGATACAGTAACAGGTTTGCCTTTAACTAATAACTTGTAAACTTTTTCAGATTTCTCCAGGACAGTATATGGACCGGTATATGCTGGTTGTAAGGAAGCTCGAACTGCATCTTCTCTTAAAAATACATGTGAAGCTGTTGGTAAATCCTTATAAATAAATATGGACGGTTTTGTATGTCTTGATGCAGGGGAAGGCTTTAAGTTATTAACAAACGAACGTAAGCGGGCAGTGTATTCTGTAACGTCTGTTGTTCCAGCTGTGCTTGGGTCGAAGAATTCTCCCGGTAATCGCAGCGGTTCACCATAGACTAGCTCTGCAGTGCTTGCTTATATGTCCTCTTTATAGGCGCTTCGAATGCCGAGCAGAACTAAAGGTAAGACTTCCATCCAGTTCTCTGTCGCATGACAGGTAATAGCGGTCTTCAGCTGTCTGTGGAATCTTTCTATAACACCATTACTTGCAGGATGATATGCAGTAGTTCTCTTATGCTGAAATCCTGATATTTTTGAAAGATGTTGAAACAAAGAAGATTCAAACTGTCTGCCGCGGTCTGTAACTATGTCCACTGGAGAACCAAATCTTGATATCCACCCAGCAAGAAAAGCTTTAGCAACTGTTTCAGCTGTAGCATCGGGTATTGGTATCACCTCAGGCCATCGAGTGAATCGATCTATAGCAGTGAGGCAATAGCGATTTCCATTACAGATTGGAAGTGGTCCGATGAGATCTATATGGACATGCATGAATCGAGCTCGTGGCAGCTGATAGGTACCTAAAGGTGAGGATACATGCCTAGTTATCTTAGAACGTTGACAAGCTAGACATGTACGCGTCCACTCTCTGCAGTCTTTTTTAATCCCTGGCCATACGTAGCGTTCTGCTACTAACTTGATTGTTGCATTAGCACCAGGATGACTCAATGAATGCAGGCTATCAAAGACTTGTTTGCGTATGGACTTTGTTACGTAGGGTCTAGGAATTGGAGTGCTCACATCGCAATATAATTCTGCATGCGTTCCAGGTATCTTCACCTTCTCCAAACGTAATGAAGTTCCATGTTCTAACAGATTCTTTAATTCTGGATCAGCTGCTTGTGACTCGGCAAGTTGAGAGAAATTGATAGACAGTTCCACCTCTTCCACTCTACTCAATGTGTCTGCGACTAGGTTGTCCTTTCCCGAGATGTGTCTCAAGTCAGTTGTAAACTGGGATATAAAATCCAGATGACGAAACTGTCTCGGTGAACATTTATCCCTGCGTTGGTGAAAGGCGTAACACAATGGTTTATGATCTGTAAAGATCGTGAAATCCCTGGCTTCAACCATGTGTCTAAAATATTTTAATGCTTCGTACACAGCAAGCAGCTCTCGATCATAAGGAGAATATTTTTGCTGCGCTGAGGTTAGCTTACGTGAAAAGAAGGCTAACGGTTGCCAATCTTCATCTTTATATTGTTGTAGGACGGCTCCGATTGCAGTTTCTGAAGCATCTGTCACAAGACCAAGTCTGCATTGGCAATCCGGATGAGCAAGAAGTGTAGCGCGGCATAGACTCTCTTTGCAATCTTCAAAGGCTTGAAGGGTATCATCACACAGGTTGATAGGGTAAGAACCTTTAACTGAGCCAGTCATGAGAGCATGTAGAGGTGCTTGAACTTCAGCAGCGCTGGGAATGAATCGTCTGTAGAAATTCAGCATCCCTAAAAATCTGCGGAGTTCTCGAACTGTCTTGGGAGGAGGAAATGATTTGATCGCTTCAACTTTCTCATCAAGAGGTTTGATACCATTGGCTGATATATTATATCCAAGAAATTTTACTTCAGACCGACCAAAGTTACATTTTGAAATATTGATGACAATTCCGTAATCTTTCAATCTATTGAATAGTATACGCAGATGCTGCTCATGAAGATCCTCATTTTTGGAAAAGACTAAAAAG
The DNA here is from genome assembly GCF_026898425.1 of Galleria mellonella. Lineage (NCBI taxonomy): Eukaryota > Metazoa > Arthropoda > Insecta > Lepidoptera > Pyralidae > Galleria > Galleria mellonella. The sequence continues at coordinate 89,696 of NW_026442172.1, read as the reverse complement.
TCATCAATGTAAGGGTAAACAAAATCCAATCCACGCGTCATTTCATCAACAAAACGCTGAAAAGTCTGCCCAGCATTTCGTAAACCAAACGTCATGGCAGGAAATTCATATAGCCCGAACGGTGTTGTGATGGCAGTCTTGTGGATATCGCTTGGATTTACTGGGATTTGATGATAGGCTTTGACAAGATCTATTGTTGAGAATACTGTGCAACCTGCTATACTGTGTGTGAAGTCATGAACATGTCTAACTGGATATCTGTCAGGAATGGTGCGAGCATTTAGCATTCGGTAATCTCCACAAGGCCGCCATCCGTTATCCTTCTTCGGTACCAGATGTAATGGCGAGGCCCAGGAGCTTTCCGATGGTCGAGCAATACCTAATTTAATCATAGACTCGAATTCTGCCTTTGCGATTTTTAATTTGTCTGGCGCTAGACGGCGTGGAGTACAGTAAATTGGAGGTCCGGGCGTAGTCCTGATGAAGTGAACGGTATTGTGTTTGATATCAGCTTGTTTTCTGGATGGATTTGTAATTTCAGGAAATTCCTTCAGGATTTGGTCGTAGCGAGACTCGCCGATTGGTATCTTGATAGAAGAAATTGCAGTCGACGAGTGCGCAGGAGAGCAAACGACGGACAGTGTCGTCGTGTTGTCTAACAATCGTTGGTTACGTAAGTCTACTAGAAGACCATAGAACTTTAGAAAATCAGCTCCTATAATCGCCTTAGTGACGTCACCAACAATGAAACGCCATGGGAAATCACGGCGCAAACCAAGATCCAAATCCAGGTGAGTATATCCAAATGTGCTGATCGTAGTACCGTTAGCAGCAGAAAGTTGGAAATCTGATTTAGGACGACGCTCATGCAGTGCTCGTCGTGGGAAGACACAAACATCGCTTCCTGTATCGATTAGAAATTGCATCTTCGACCGACGATCTACGACGAAACAGGCGACCAGACGTGTTGGGACGGCCGTTCGTCGCCATTACCGACCGCCCTGTGCATTTCCCGCCTGATAATCACAAGGCTTTACGCATCGTTTCGCTTTGGAACCAAACTTTGCATGATACCAACATTTCGGAAATTTTCTATAGTTGGATTCCGATCGCGTTTCAGAGCGGCTACGACTTCTCTGACAGGAACGGGGACGAGACTGACGATCCAAAAGCACTTTCATCTGCCTCCGGAGTTCGGCTATCTCGTTGACCATAGCGTCAAGTGATGATCCACATGTTGATGCAGCTGACACTTGCGGAGTAGCAGGGGCGATATCCTGGATACGGTCTGCCAAATCAGAGAGCACCTCTAGTGACGCTGTAGGTTGAGCAGCTATCACTGTCTGTACGTTGCGTGGTAGTCTACTTGTCCATATGGTCTTGAGAAAGTCCTCTGGCACGTTCGGTCCGGCGAGGCTTTGTAAATGCCGTAAAAATTGTGACGGGCGACGGTCTCCCAATTCCTCATGCATAAGTAGTTGATTTACCTGCTTCTCGCGTGAGGCACTTAGACGTTTGATAAGTTCAGTTTTCACTTTTTCATACTTTTCCGTCGGAGGTGGTGAAATTATAATGTCCTTCACTTCCTTTGAAAATTGGTGGTCAAGTTGTCCAATAACGTAATTAAACTTCGTTGCATCTGCTGTTATATTTGAGACGGCAAATTGGCCTTCAACCTGAGCAAACCATATTTCGGGTTCCTCCTGCCAAAATGGCGGAACTCGTATTCCCACTTTAAATATTTCGTCGTTGTTGTTAGACGATGCCATTGTAATATGCGTTTTTACGGGGTCACCAGTTATGGGAAATGAGTAAGTAAAATATTTAATTCAATATTCAAACGTCTATATATTTTCTAAAAAGAATGACAATTTTCAATTTATACTGCGCGCGCAACCTCGCATGCGCTGTTATTTATAATTTATTTTTCTACAGAAATTCAAAAGGTATTTATAAAGGTTTGTTATATATACAATATATATATATACGCCACAAAAGCATTTTATTGTGTCGAGTCCTTATTACCCACAAGTAGAAATAAGAAAAAGATTGTAAAACACTAGTAATAATCCGTATCCTGTCTTCTCACATTCCCACTACGTAGGAATGGGGAGACCAGTCCGGGGCTGGTTGGCCCCTCTCTGGTTGTAGTCCGCGCCATGCGCGACTGCGCATGGGTCGCTGGATGAGCCTTTGGCTGGTGGCTGCTTGTCGTCTTTATCGAATTCTTATGTTCCTCACGTGTGTGCCGACCGGCTCGCTCAACGCGGTCTTCGCCTGCCGGGTGAGACCCCTTGGGGGGAGGCCCAGCAAGCTGCCAGCGGATGTATGAGCGGCCGGTGGCACCGTGGTGTTAGTGGGTTGTTTATGTTGTCTCAACTGGTGGTTGCGCGCGAACTAGTTCGCGCGCGTATGGCCTGGAGTCCGGGGGGCGCGCGTGTAGCGGCGCCAGATCTTTTAGATGGTCCCAGGTCGACGCGTCGGCTCGCTCGAACATTCTGGTGGCCAGGTCCTCGATGAAGCTGTCCAGTGTTGGCATCTTGAGGTCCCTCTCAAGGGTGGAGTTCCTTATATATTTGTGAGCACCGGTAATGGTACGCAACGTCAGGTTCTGTTGGGCTCTGATGGTGTCCTTCGTGGTTTTGCTTAGATTTGCATACCACACCGGCGCTGCATAAGTGAGACGTGGTCTAATATATGTTTTGTAAATTGTGAGCTTATTCGTGAGAGGGAGGCTTCCGCTCAACACCGGACGCAGCAAGTGCCTTGCCACTCGCGCCTTGTCGCGAGCTTGTTTCGCGTGGGCGCGGAAGGTAAGCCGACGGTCGATCTTGACTCCCAGGTATGTGACGGTGGGGGCCCACTCGATCTCGGTGCCTCCGATTTTGAGTTTGGATGGGTGATGCCGCTGTCCGAAGAGGATCGCCTGCGTTTTGCGCACGTTCACCGACAGTCTCCACTTGTCCAGCCATTGTGGAAGTTGGTCTAGGACCTTCTGCATCTTCTGCGCTGCATGCTTCGCCGATATGGACGTCGCTATGTAGGCGGCGTCGTCAGCATACAGCGCGAGAGTCGTTTCCGGTGTTGTACTGATATCGTCGGTGAACTGCGCGTAGAGCGCAGGCGATAGGCAGCTTCCCTGGGGCACTCCTGCCCGGATGGGGCGCGTGTTCGAGCAGCAATTTTCCACCGTCACTGTGAATGTCCGGTTTCTTAGGAAGGAGGCCACAACTTTGACGAGCCTTCTTGGCGTTGTCGTCTGTGTGGCCAACTTGTGCAGCAGACCGTTGTGCCATACGCGGTCGAACGCCTTCTCCATGTCCAAGAGTACTGCGACGACTTGCTCCTTCTTGTTGTATGCAGTTGTGACTGTATGCAGTACTCTGGCTAGCTGGAGTGTTGTGGAGTGTTCAGCTCTGAACCCGAACTGTTCCGGGCGAGGCTTCAGGTGTGGCTGTAGGTGCTTGAGCACCAGCCTCTCGAACACTTTGGATGTGTGCTGCAGCAACGTGATTGGCCGATAGGATTCCGGCTTCAATACGTTCTTGCCGGGCTTAGGCAGCGTGATGACTTTGCCTATCTTCCAGGAGGTTGGGAAATGCCCTGTGCGCATGATACCGTTGTACAGGCGCGTCAGTGCCGCTATTGTGCGCGGCGGCAGGTGACGCAGCGCCGTATTGGTGATACCATCGCTGCCTGGGGCTTTCCGAGGCTTCGTCTTTCTGATCTCACGCTCCACTTGTCCCGGCGAAAAGACTACCGGGTCTTCGTGCGGTTCGAGTGTGGATGCCAGGTAGTCTTCGACAAATTTGTCGATGGCTGCAGCGTGTTCGGCGTCTTCAGTCGGGTTAGGCTGAAATTGGCGTTCGAGGTGTTCCGCGTGTATCTCCGCGCGGTCTGCTGCGCGGTATCGCGGCTTCCCGTCGCTCGCCAATAATGGACGGATGGGTGGTTGGGATTTGGTGAGCCGGCGACAGAGGCGGTGAATGCTCGTCCAGTCGTCGCCGGCCTCTTCCATCATGCGATCCCAACTTTCTCTTCTATGGGACTCTAGCTCGGTCTTTATCTTGGATGCAAGTCGGTTCAACCTCGTCTTTAGGGCAGGGCATCGTGTAGTCTGCCAGTCCCTACGCAGCCTACGTTTTTCGGCCAGCATCTTCAGTGTGGAGGCCGGGATCGGGAAGAAGGATTTGCACACCGATCCCGGTTTGGCCGCTTCGCTCATGGCGTTTTGCATAGAGACCGACAGGTCTTCTGCGAGTCGTTCGACGTCTGACGAGGTTGAAACTGCCATCGTTGGCGTGTTGCGTTGCATCGAGTCCCTGAACTTTACCCAATCGGTCCGGCGGCGCGGGGCCTGCGGCGTCTGGTGCGATGGCTCGTTCTGGAGTACTATGCATACTGGTAGGTGGTCGGATTGGATGTCCTCCAAGAGGACTTCCTGCGTCAGTTGGCCGTCTACGCCCCTGAACAGTACTATATCAAGGACGTCGGGCGTCTTCGTAGGATCATAGGGATAGTGAGTTGGAACCTCTGGCCCTTGAGCGGTGATATCCATTCTCTCGATTATCCCTAGTAGAACTCTCCCGTGTACTGAATCGTTGTTCGAGTTCCACGCCGTGTGTTTGCTGTTCCAGTCGCCCGCGGCGATGGTGGGCAGCGGCGAGTCGAAGATCTTTTCTATGTCGGCCGCTGCGATCCTCGTGTTCGGCGGGTGGTATATTGCGAACACACGGGTGGGGCTTCCATTTACACATATCTCGACCCCCAATGCGTAGAGTGATGTTAGTTGCACTGGGGGGAGTTGCTGGTGGACGATTCTTCTTTTGACAAGTACGGCCAACCCGCGATATACCCTATGGCCGTCCGAGGTCTCGTCTTGTCTGTATGCATAGTAACCAGGGACGTGGAGTGAGTCGTTGGCCCCTAGGTGTGTCTCTGACAGTAGACACACATCGACATTGTACTCCACGAGCATCGCCTTTAGCAGTGTCAGTTTACTGCGGACCCCGTCCGCGTTCCAGTGTACCATCTTGATCATCGTGGCACCTGGGACAACTTCAATAGACCAGCGGTGATTGCCGGCAGGGGATCTGCGCCGGTTTGCACCGCTAGTAACACCTCCATCAGTATGTTGACCATCGTTGTCATGATTGTGTTCAAGTCGATGGAGGTGTTTGTCCTCTGTTGCAGTTGTTGCTTCGCCATCTTCCCCTTGTGCGTTTGTGGCGCCGTTGCAGGTTGTGCGGTGGCGGGCGCGTGGGTCTGTGGGGCGGCGACCGCGGGCGGACGGGTCGTGTGCGTCGGAACTGGGGCCTGGGTTGTAGCAGCCGCCGCTGGGGCGGTGTTGGAGGTCTTGTTATTTTTGCCCCTCCTCCTCTTTTTGTTTTTATTTTTGCTGCTGTGGGTGTTATTGTTGTTTGGCGGCGGCTTGTGCCTGTCCGTGGCCGGGTTCGCCGGGGCCATTAGGTTGCCCTGGTTTGCGGCTGTGGGAACGGACCGGTCTCTTTTCGGCGCGTCGCCTGTTGTCGTGGTTCTGGCCACCGTACCCGCTTTTTTGTTGCGGGATTCTCTGCGGAGTACGGGGCAGGCGGGGCTGTTGGCCGTATGCGCGTCCCCACAGTTGGCGCAGGTCGGGGGTTCTTCCCGCGGGCGTGGACATTCCCTGGCCACGTGTTCGCCGCCGCAGCGGACACAAGCCAGCTTTCTGTGGCACCCGTAGGAGGAGTGCCTGAAGGTCTGGCATCTGTGGCATTGCGAGGGGCCCTTCTTGCCCCTCCACGCTTCAATTTTGACCCCCGGCATGCATAAAAGTTCATCCACTGAGTAGATGCCGGGGGTGATGCCTGGGGTGCGTTTCAGTTGGGCGAAAAAGATGCACCCTGGGCGGCCTTGACGGGCTTTTATTTGACGGACATACTCTGGACTATATCCGAGCTCCGTCAAGGCGCCGACGATCTCCTCTACGGGTGTGTCCGCTGGGATTCCCCTGATCGCCACTTTCAAGCTTTGTTCGGCCGGTAGCTGATAGCTGAACCAGCTGATTTTTTCCTTCTTCTCCAGGTCGGTAAGGTATCTTTGGATTACTCTGTATTCATCTTCCGACCTGGGAGAGAATCTTACGCCCTTTCCGAAGGGGCGGGCGTTTGGCGCGTAGCTCAGCTTCATTTTTAGGGCTCTGAAGTGGCGAGTCCACTCGGGCAGCTGCTCCACTATTAGTGGGGGAATCCTTTGTTTGGCCGCTGCAGGGCGAGGAGGAGCGGCGGCTGCGTTCGTTCCGACGTTCGCATACACATTTGTGTTTGTGTTGGACGCCGACGTGCTGGGTGGTGGTGTCGTTGCTCTGATGGCGTCCGCGTACGTGGGAGCTGGTTGCGTCCGTAGGGGGTGTTGAGACTGAGACTGGCTCAGACTGGCTGTTCCCGCCTCTCTGTGTCTGAGCCTGGGGTCTCTCTGCGGCAACGGGGTGGGTTGCAACGGCGGGGACGGCTCTTGGCACGGCCTTTTGTGTCCGCCGTCCGGTTGCTCCGGGCTTCGAGGCCTTCGGGCTGGGCGTGTGGTCAGCTGGACCGATCTGCCCATGTCCCTCGCCAGCTCCATTTCCTCGACGGGCGGGGTAGGCTGGCCCTCCAACCTCGTAGCCTCGTCCCCCACCAGGGCGGCAATTCTCTCCTTCATGCCCTGGGAGAGAAGGTCCGTGGCCAGTACTTGCGCCAAGATCAGGGAGTCACACTCCAAGGTTGATCTTGGCGAAAGACTAGCCAGCGCACCTCCGCTCCGGCTTCCGGAGAGTCCTGCCGGACCCGGTGGCGGTGCGAGACGTGAAGCGGAGGGCAAAGCGCCTGTCCCTCTCGCTCTTGCGGCTGACGCGGACGCTCCTGCGGTGTCGGCGTCCTCCGGGCTCGCGATCGGCGGCGTCTCCAGCGGTCCGCGGGTCTCTCCGCGGTGCTGGGCGGCGGCGGGCGTCGAATCCGACGCTGAAAAACGTCCATCCGGCTGGACGTATGGTTGCACTGGTCGGCCGGATGACGCTTCCGGGCGTCCCACGAACACTGTGGGCGTCGCGGCGGGCGCTGCCTGCGGGGCGCGCGGGGTAGAGGCGCCGCTTCTTCCTGCGCGGGCGGCGGAATCACTCGCGTGGCCGCGCGACGACGCGGTCGCGGCTTGAGGGGTGGCGGGGGGCGTGACGTTCGGCACGCCTGGGGCGCGGATCGCGACGCGGGAGCGCGAGCGGTCTTTCCCCCTCACGCGGGGGGACTCCGCTGATCGCGGGCGCGGCGCGCGGGCGCGCGCTGCAGGGGGGGGGTTACTGCCCCCCTGCGCGGTTGGTACACTGCGGCCCTGATAAGGGCCTTTTTCATCCGGCCGCCTGGCCGGGCTTGACATCTTCTTCTTCTTCTTTCTTCTTGAGTGGTCTTCCGTCCCTCCTACTGCGGCATGGGGCCTCCTCGAGGTGGACTTCGGGTGGAGCGGTCGTCCGTGATCCTCTCACACTGGGGTCGCCTGTCCCCCGGGTGGGCTTCTCTCTTGAACGGGGCTCGTACTCAGCCGCCCGGTGTTGTTGGCAGCCGGCCGTGGTCTGGTACGTTTGCATCAACAAACGCACCAGACGACGTCTTCACTCTTGTTTTAGGCGATGCAGGGATCCGTGCGGTGTGGCTGAAGTCGCGGCGTTGCGTTGGGGTTGCAGACCCGAGTTGGTCTGCGGATCTCCGTTGCGCTGCTTTCGATGCTTTGTTGTTGCAGTTCTGCCACTTGTTGGACTTCGCTGTAGGTACTTGACTCGCTTGCCGATCCAACACTAGTAATAAGGATAATTATAATAAATAAATAGACGCCAAATGGTGCCGCTCTGAAGAGTCACGCGTCCCTCTCACACTCGCCCCGTCCCGCTCGCACAGACTCACCGATGTGAGTTAGTACATGTTATCGTGCGACCGGGCGGGTATAAAGATAGGCCGCCTACCGTCGAGCGGCATGCACTCCCCAACCAATAAAGGAAATAGGAGAAACTCTTCAGAACGGAACCGGGAGCTTCAAGAAAGGAATCTTATCGTTTCTCTCCAGCCTGAACCAGCACCCTACAGTCCACGCTCACCGTACGGTCAAGCTGCACCGTTCAGTAGTATTAGTAAGGTTAATATTTTAATTACATAAAAGTATAATAAACGCAGGATGCCCTAAACCTCACCGTACCTGACACGCCTGAAAAGTTTCCTCTCCCACACCACATAGGTGAATTGCAGTGTTCACTTGAGTCTAATCATCATTTCAGCAGTTTATTGTCCACTGCTGAAAATAAGTCTTCCTCAAAAGGGGAGTTTTGTCAGTAATTACAACGTTTGGTACGTAGGTTGGCAACTGCAGTTAGGCTTTTAGTGATTTTTTAAGAGGAAGGCTGCTGCTCATCTCTTTACCATTAAGGACCCTTAGTCGCCTCTTACAACACCCACAGGAAAGGAAGGGGTGGCCTATTCTGTGCCGGAACCAGAAGGCACGAAAATCGAATATAATACAATTATTAATATTATAGCACCTGTCTTGCATTTTCTGTTTTTTTTGGTTCTTAGCGTTCTAGGGATAATATAGTAATTTTTAGATATCACGGCTATCTAGTCTTTACTTAGTCGTAATTGTTAGAAAACTTCTGTTTCTATATATGTACATATATAACGTTTATTTTAAAAAATTGAAAGTCAGAATTATTGCTTAATTATTAAATACTTATATTGTTTATTGCTAACCATAAACACATTCAACATCAATACAAATTTGAATTAATGAATTAGTACTATTGTCTTCATTTACTGGATTTTTAGACATTCCAGCTAACTTCAAGGCTGTTGATCCTTTTGGAACACCTTTATCTTTTCTCTCTTTACGTCCAGTAGCTTTGGTTCTTGGTTGTCTCACTTTTGGAGGTTGGTTATGAAGTTTTATATGGTAATCCAATTTAGCCTGATTGTAACAGAAAAAATATAATTATTATATAAGTTGATAACCCAGCTGATGAAAAGTAGTAACTGTTGCATATAGACATGCACAAATAGTACCATGGATATAACAGAGTATGTGTTCATGCATCACTATTCACGAGGACTAAGGAGTTATACCTCTGTATCCTTTAATTTCATTGCCATATCCCATATTTTAAATTGAAATACAGCCATACAAATAACTGCTTCACAATAGAAGAAAAAATTGATACCCAAGCAGATGACTTTTTTATAAAGTCTCCCTCTAATAAAAAGGTTTTAGTAGGTTATATGCAGAGTTAAAAAAAAATTAATATGGCCTTTTTCACTATAGAGAGAATGTGGTATTTTAATTGCAGGTGTACATTATGCTATAAAATTTTGAATTGTTTTGACAGATAAAAGTAGCTTGAGGGTAGTAACTTATTTGTGAAACATACACACTAATAAAACTTTAGCAATGTCACTTTATCAATAGCAATGGTATAAGTGCAAGCTGGTTAGACTGTCCTTAAAATGCTATTTGGTGTTATTGACAGACTGATAACATCTCCTGCAGGGATCAACATCAGTTTCTTGCACTTTGGTAAAGTGATGCTTGAGTGAAAGAGCTTTTTCTATTATTAGTTTATCACATCCTCTGTAGATTAAATACATACCTTTGTTGATAACTGTGCTTTACAGATGTGACAATTATGTGTAAATCTTAAATGTTTTATCAAGATATGCTGCTTTAAATTACTATTTCTCGTATACCACCTGTTAATAGAATAATTATAAATAAAGATTGAAATAGTTTAATCAAATTAAATCATTTGAAATTGACGCTTATAATAAATACAAAAAAGTGCAATTATATATAATTAAATTTTTAAATAGTTCTTGAATTTTGTAATAATACAACTTATTCTTACTAAGGTATTAAATAAATTTAGATGTATCTAATATTTTTAACAATATTACCTTTGACAATTGTCATATGGACACAAGAACTTCTTTGGTTCAAATATTGTTTTTGTATGAATTTTTACATGTCGCACTATATGACTTCTTTGTTTAAAACTTCTGCCACAATCATGACAAATAAACTCTGAAATAAAGATGTAAATAATGCACACAATGTTTTAAAATTAGTCCTATCTATTTTGCCCCACTAGACAAGGTATAAATGAATGTATCAGTATAATCGTTTTGGTCAGCACTCACATGGAAAGAATAAGACAGTAGGACTATTTTTTTATCAGTTTTATTTTATACTACTCCACAATCAGCAATAAATATATTATTGCTTGAAATATATGACATAAGACATTACAATTGGTTGGTTATTTAATTTTGTTCCCATCATTTAAGGGAAGGTTACCGATTTGATGTACCACTATTTAGACAAGTTTTGTATATAAAGTTAATCATACATTTAAAAACACCACATATGTTGTAGTCAAATTTGTTTGATGTTGGTTTCGTTACTCATCCATTTAAGTGTGCATGCTACAAGAATGGCATGCTTTAAATTGTATTCAGAAATAGCAGAGAATCTTAAAATTTGACGTCTAAAGTCTGTGTGTTGTCTAGTTAATATTTGAAAAAATCAGAAATAAGGTCATACCTTTATTAGCATGGTCAGTTTTTTTGTGTTTTTGATACTTAGACCAAGTATTAAACCTCATTTGACATTCATTGCAATTGTATGTTTTATGATGTCTTAAATGCTTTTTTTTCTCATAGAGGCTCACAAAATCTTTAGAGCACACGTCACAGCTGAAAAAATCAATAAATTAAGAAAATAGGTCAAAATCTCCTTTATAATTATATTAAGTATGTAAATGAATACTTTCAAAAATACTCTCATTCCTTTTCTCTTCCATATTTACCTAAACGATTTCAAACCAGTGTGTACGTACATATGAGCACTCAACTGGTTTTTCTTTCTAAATTCTGCCTTGCAAACATCACAAGTAAATGGAACCTTCAATTTATGATGTATCTTTATATGTCTCTTCAAATTTTGGCGGTTTGCATAATTCTTGAAACATGTTGGACAACTGAAATAATATTTGTAGTATTATGTGACAACCATAAAAGATAACTCAAATGGTCAAAAATAGAAATGGATGGAAAAATTTAGAGGAGTTGAGCTATTAGGATGTAAGAATGGAAGCAAAGAAAAATGTTACTATATAATATCTAAACAAAATGTAAATGTAATTTATTGTGTTACCTACAAAGGCTATTAATATTAAATTATTAGAAGTATTATATATTTACATTTTCCTTATTATATAATAAATCTATTTCTTATTGTATCATCAGATATCAGAGTGTATAATAATGGTGAAGTTGCAAAGTAATAGAATGTATGGTATGTATGGTATGGTTATGTCATGCACAGAAATGTAAGCCATATTTTAAAGGAAGTGTTAAATATGAAAGACTGAAGGGAAGGTAGATGGACATCTATATGAAAGATGACATATTATGCAGATCCCAAATAAATAGGTAAAGGCAATACAGTAATGAATAAACAGAGTGTATATTATAAGAACTAGACAATATTTTTTTTTTTTATAATTCTATTAATTTATTAATCATATTATAGTGTTGTTTGTATCTTATAGGAATCAAACCAGCAACCGTTGGTAAATAATGTGGTATGTTAGACTGTTGCACTAGTTTTTTTTATTATCACATTCAATATTAATTTTCATTATGTTTAATATGATATACCAAAATTTTACAAAAAATATATTATTTACTAGCGGCCCGTCCCGGCTTCGCACAGTTGACATTTTTACATTTTAAAAAGTGGCCATTAAGGTGCACACGCGACGGCTTAAAAATGGAGTAACTTCTCCCATTTTCCCAACATTTCCCTTCACTGCTCTGCTCCTATTGATTGTAGCGTGATGAAAAGTATACTATAACCTGCCCAGAAGTATCAAGAATAATTGTACCAAGTTTCGTTAAAATCCGTCGAGTAGTTTTTGTTTCTATAATGAACATACAGACAAATTATACGATATAGACACTGATTGCATTTTTGGCATCAGTATCGATCACTAATCACCCCCTGATAGTTATTTTGGAAATATATTTCATGTACAGAATTGACCTTTTTACAGATTTATTATAAGTATAGATGTAAATTATAATATTTACCTGTACAACATATCTTTTTCTGGGCTTTTATGAACATTATTTATGTGACGATCTAAATGACTTCTACTTGTATATGACTTAGAACAGTTGCTCTCTTCACACACATAAATTCTCTAGAACAGGTAAAGAGAAAAATACATTTAATAAAATTCTATATATTTCTATATATAGTCTTGTTGATTCTCATTTCAATGTTGTCATATACTACTTATATCTTTAACACAATTAAATGTTTACTGAAAATAAGAATTGTAAAATTTAATTTATTGATTTTAAATAAAGATTAGCAAAATTTTTCACATGACAACTATCATAAATTATGAAAAATCTAATCATAAGCCCAAATTAAAAATATGATTATGGAGTTACTTTTTAAAGACTATGGTGGTAGTACTAAAGAATTAAAGTGTATAAAGAATGTAGTTAAGTTACAAAATTGTAACAGAATAGTAATTTCATATATTTTTAATATTAAATATCTACAATTATCATTTAATAATTTTAGACATAATAATGTAATTTCAAAAAACATGTTACATATTTTATAATAATAGATAAGAATAATTAAAACATGTAAAATAATACAATATCTTATTCAATAATATATAGGTAACTAAAGAATTAAAGTATAATAATTGCTTTTACATAATATTTTATTTGTAGTTCATATAATATTCATCACTACTACATATCAACCGCGAGGTAAGATAAATAATGGTTATGTTACTTACTATATTGTTGTGAACGAGTAAATGTTGTACAAGTCGATAGGGTCTGTTGAATGCTGCCTTACACCCTTCATGTGTACAATGATGAAATTTCTTTGGTTGATTTTCCATTTTTAGTAGTTTTCTCAATAAATTAAATAATTTAACTTCATAATTAAATTGAAGCTTAAGAATAAAATTGGTTCGCTTCACCTAAAACTTCTACTGCTTTAAATAACTAATTATTCCATTTAGAAAATATGTTAATGAACAGATATAAAGGAAAGAAAATAAGAGAATTAAAATTAACTATATAGAAAATTAAAGTGTGTTGTATGTTGAGTTTTTTTTTATTTTGGCATGAGACTAGTGTTGCTATTATGTCACTAACAAACAGAATATTTTTTAATGTCTGATAATTGGAATACATGGAATAGTATAATATCTGTGCTATTCTGCTAAGCGGACTATTATTAAGAATATGTATTTAAATTTTGGACCCCAGAAATTAATATAATCTGTTCTCTTTGAATATTTAATAAGAATGTGATAAAATAGAATTTAAAACAATATTAATAAAAAATATATAGTTATAAAGGCTGTTAGGAAATCAACAACATAATCTATGATAAAAAATGATAGACATTTGAAAAATAAACCACTGGTTGGAATCTACGCAATCAGCTTATTTTAATTAAAAATTTTACAGAAAATCTTCGACCTACTGATGATATTCTAGATATACGCATGATGTCAATAGTAGAATATTAATTTATTTTTATTTCTTTTACGTTAATATTTTTAAGTGGTTACATAGGTTTATTTTTCAATTTCTTCAATGTATGGGCAATGCTAATTCTTAAGTAGCTCAGGGATTACTTTGTCTGTGCTTTTGCAATCTGACTGATCCTGATCTGTGGATGAAATGATTTAACCAAATCGTCAGAAGTTTGTGCTATTTCTCCAAAATATGCTATTTATATGGTTTTTCCTTAAGTATCGTTAATCATAATTTAAATTTTAATATATTTATTTGACTTTTTATACATTTTTAATCTTATTAGAATAAAGTGTTGTATGTTAGAAGTCAGCTGACGAACGTAAACAAAGCATGTCAATTTTGTACATGTTGTGAAATATTTTTGGTGTAGTGCTTTGTTATTTTTTATTAAAACTATCATTATGGATATCGATGGATCATCTATTCCTGGTGAAATCGATCAAAATCTTCTTTTACAATTTAGTTGTATGAACACTACTGATAGAGAGGAACTTGTAAGCCAAATGCAAAGACTCTTAGGACCTAGTTTAAACCATAACACAGCTACCTTCTTCTTGGATATGAGTAATTGGTGAGTAAGAAATTGTATTTAGTGTAAGTGGGACTCGAGTTTCCATTTATGTTAGTATCTAATACGTATTTTCGTGGTTTATCTGTTAGTATAGTGCTTATCTATAAAGCCATTCTTGACCGCCGTGCCAATTTGGGAATACTTAGTTATTGCGGATAGGTGATAAAAAATACTATAATTACAATTTTGTTACATTGCCGTTAATATTTTGACTGAATATACACAGGTTATTTTGTATAAAAATTGTAAACCTTATTTTAATGGACTGTACTTTCTTAAAATATGGAATGCAGAGGTAAATATTTTTTTCCAATTATTGTAATATGTGGGTAATAAACAATTTTATTTATTTATTTATTATTTGATTATTATTTGTGTTATTACTAATAATTATGTTATTATAAATAATAAAACCTTTGCTAAATATTGTAAGTCTAAAATGATCCAAATATTGGTGAGTTAATTTGGGTACAGTGGCTACAAGTCTATTAACCTGTGGAGCAATCGGCTCTAGGCTAGCTCGCTACACCCACTGTCACCAATTTTTGAAATTACCAAATTTCAATTAGAGGTTATGGATAAGTGGGTTTATTACCTACATAAATAAATTAATGATTTACATTAATGAAAACAATGCTGCAAATTCGAGTTATGCAACAAATGTATTAGCACACAGTAACACATTTTTGTTCCATACACCAGATAGAAAAGTTATAGCTAGGAGTGCCCTACCAAACTGCATCATGGTCAGATCATATTTGTGATGCCCATGTTATCTTTCATATGTATGTTGCCATTCCTGAGAACTGAAATGTTATGCTTTGGTATACAGTAATTTAAAAGGTATCTGGAACAGTGAGCACCACAGTATAAATTTGGCAGATTCGTGGTAGAAACTTGTGATGGATCTTTTGTGTGGAGGATAGATAAGTGACATGATAATATTAAATGCTTCATGATTATGTCACTTAAAATCAATCTCTAATAGATTAATTTATTATTTCAGTGGTATATAATCACAATTTGTATGAAATGATAATTTCAAAGGCAGAAAACTCACCTTTCACCATGAATCAAATTTTTGGATATTTTTTTTTTATAAATTAATTGAAAGTGTAACAACTTTAGGTGTCTTTGTTATTATTATTTTTACAGGAATTTACAAGCTGCTATTTGCTGTTATTTAGACTACACATTGCCACCAAAGCTTCCATCAATGTCATTAAAAGCAGCTCAAAGTCAAGAAACTTCCATAGGTCCTGGTAGCAGGTGAATTACATGTAGCTTATTATTACCATACATAGAAATTTCAGAAAATTTCTTAGCTCACACTCTTATTAATATTATAAATGTTAAAGTGAATTTGTTACTTTTTAATGTTTTACCAGTTTAACCAATCACTATAAAATTTGGTATACATATGCTATATGGGATGCAGAAAGAAGGCTACTTTTTATGCTTTTCAGTGACTAAGTCAAGTTACAAATCATTCATCATATAATCATAATTCATCAATCATATAAAGTTACAAATCACTAATCATAGGCCCTTTTCTAATAAGTGGGTCACTAGGTTATTTGCGATTCTGAAGAGGATTAATAGAAATATAATGTATTATTTTCAGTTTTGAACATTATTGGAATATTGCAAATACAGGAGCAGAAGCATGGCCAGGCAGCTGTAGAATAATACAAGCAGGTGGTGAACAGTTTGGTGCACCACCATTTTATGTGCCTCCTTTACCTCCGGGACAATCTACTACAGTCACAATGAAATTAGTAGCACCAAATAATCCGGGAACCCATAGAGGCTATTTCCATTTGGTAACAGATAAAGGTGACCAGATAGGGGGTAAGTATATACATATTTTGATGGATAAAAAAAATCATTCATGCCGAAATCGGCCCTGTAAATAGAGATTAACATTTTGTTCATCATAAATCCCTATTAATATAATAATATTATAAATCCGAAAGTAACTGTCTGTTACGTTTTCACGGCTAAACCACTGAATTGATTTTGATGAAATTTGGTACAGAGATAATCTAGAGCTTGGAAAAGAGCATACCTTTTATCCCGAAAATAGGATTGAAGAGGTTGAAATAGTGGTTGAATATCGCATTCAGAGGACTCGCCAAGCGTCTTACGCCTTAAGTGTGGCTACCCAAACAGACAGACATGTGACGGTAGACGATTGTGTCGGACATATGCAAATATTAAAATTTTTCTGCTGCAACAAATAATATGTTTCCAGGATTTTTTCTTTATTTAATGTTCTTCGTCAAAAAAGTATATAAATTTTTGTTCGGTTTTTTGCAAGTTAATAAATTTTTGCTTTCGGTAGGTCGTTTTTTATTTCAATCGTCAGAAGTATATTATATGATTTGAAAAATATTGTATATTCAGATCTACATATAAATAGGCTAAGCTATAATCATGACTGGAATAGTAAAAATGAAAATGTTTTAATTCCCCGTATTCCGGCAATTCCGATCGATTTGCCATTTCAGTTCAAGAGTGCAGTTTTCCTTGAAAACAGCATTTGCAGTAATAATAAACAAAGCTTAAGGATAGTTACTCCTAAAGTTGTAGGCGTGCATTTAAAAAGAAAACTGTAAATATATAAATGTATTAAAATAACTATTTACCAGACCAGTTGTTAGATGAATATCCCTTTTAACCTCTGTCGTGTGATTCTAGCATAGAATGGGCCACCCCTTCCTTTCCCGTGGCCGTGGTAAGAGGCGATTAAAGGAATTTAATAGTTGAGGGATTGACAGCAGTGTTCTTAAAATATACTGCAGTTGCCAACCCGTCTGCCAAGCATGGCAAGTACTGGCAAAACTCCTCTTATAGGGAGGCTTATGTTCAGCAGTGGACAGTTAACAGTTGATACATACGATGATGTTAATGCCTCTTGTTTTTTTTTATTTTCAGATACATTATGGGTTGAAATTAATGTTGAGTCAGAGATGACAATGGCTCTTGTTGAGCAACTTGCTGCCTTGCCCGTCCCTAGTAGTAGATTGGAAGATTCCACTTCTCAGGTATTATTAATAAGAAACTTATATAATAGTTGTGATATCTGTTAATTTACATTTCATTTTTATTTACATTTACATTAAATATAATACAATAATTTAACAGCAACCTTATTTTATATTTTTAACGACAAACATTTTCTTTTTTTAATGATGTCTACATACATGCATTACATATAATACATTTTATGAACTGACCATGTTTGTCGTATTCGACGATTGTTTCGACTTCATCTGAGACTTTTATAGACTTATGGCGCTTAGCGTACGAGAGTGCGATAACTTCTTGAATTCTCTTTCCTCATACGAGTCAAGGAGTTGTTGCATTTTCCAAAAGACTAACTAATAGACAACTCGCCATTGTTTATCATCTCTTTCTGTTACTTATTAGTTTAGCTATTCTTAGCCACTTCGATGGAGCTATAAGCGAAATTTCATTTTTATTGGTTTCAATATTATGCCCCTTATTGTAAACTCCAAGGAAAGTTTCCGCAAATTATAAAGAGGATATCTTGTCTTCTGTAGATTAAACTACCATGTCTTTGCAAATTGCATTTCGCAAAGTACGTGAGCCCGTGACAAATTACTGTAATTTCTGATCGAGTGGCATTAAATATACTTATTTTTCATAATAATATAATATTGATGTTTTATCATTTTCAGATGCCATCACAAGACGACCAAATGTGTTGATATATTTGTCACAAAAACCATTGACTACAGGTTTATTATAATTTTTACGAGTTTTATTACAATTTAACCATTTGGGATTTATTTATATAGATTTAGCAAATTTATTTTTCAACATATTATATTCTGTAGTTTTAATCTAATAAATCTATGCTCACATTGTTTTTAGTGGTTTTAAAAAGCTTTCTAAAATAAAATTCTACTTACAACTTTCATGTCTAAATAAATGTAAAACTATGGATCACAGTCTACATATGAAAACAAAGTCTATATGAAGAAAAACTAACGTACAACACAGTTTTTGTATCGATGACGTATTTAAAAACATACGATACTATGTGTTAATAACAGTGAAGTTTACATTAAAAACTTCAATACAGAAACGAGTGACTTTTTATCGGGGCTTTTGATTCATGCTTTACATAAATTATATTGAAATATTATCAATAAGAGAAAGTGATGTACAAATTCATTAGATATACACTATTTAGAATGTTGATTTAGATTTAAGAAAAAAATATAAATTTGTTAGATATTGTTAATTTTTTTTACGAAATATCTAATATTACTTTACATTATATTTGCATGAATATGGATTCCATTTAGGTAAGTGTACATGGGAATTTATATTTGAAAACATAAAGCATTTAATTTAAATAAAGTTTTTAAACTGACTCGTCTTTTGTTTTCAGAAGCTAACCAAATTATTCAGTTACGTTAGGTTTTATTAAAATGATATACACTACCGGAAAAATTTAAGTGATAAAAACGAAATTTTCGGGCGATTTTTCAAATTGACTGTATCTTTGACAAAAATTGGAGTAAAAAAAAAAGCAACATAAAGCTTGAAGTTTCTAATTTTTTGATCTTGTAAAAAATAAATTTTCCAATTAACACTTATCGCGCAATCTTAATGAATATCATGAAAAAATTTAATGAAATTTTTTCGATCCATTTCGATTTTTGGTGTATGGACTTGAAAAATAATTCTTCCAACTTAACCACCTAATGGATCGAAAAGGTTATTTATTTAGCTTCCATTTTATTTTATTTTTATCTCGATACGACCATTTCTCGTCTCTCGCTTAGCTATCGGACTTTAAATGAAAATGGATCATTTTCTCTTTGTTCATCGATATCTCAGAAATAAAAAAAAAGAAATATATTATCATAGAAAATCGATGGTAGGTTTTAGAAACTTGAATTAATTCTCTACAAGGTATAGATTTTTTGGAATAAAAATCCTTAACATTACTTTGTAAAATCGTAAAAAATAGGACTTTTTTAAGGGTCTTCTAGAAAATCACGTGCCACATTGAGAATATCGGGAAAATAACTAATGTAAATGTGCCTTTTATAGATCATTGTACCCCTAAAAATTTTGCAGAGTATTAATTCATTAGGCAGTTTTTAGTTTTATTCAATAAATTAAAAAAAAAAATTAAAGGACCACGTTTTACGCCTTAAATGCTTATAATCTGAAAAAAAAAAATGCGAGTTTTTTTAATTCGTATTGTAGAAAGCGTTAGGAATAGAAAAAATATAATGTAAATTTTTTTTTCTTCAGAAGTTTCGCAAAACCGCTGGCATTAGCGTTACTCAAAGCATACTACGTGGACGTAGAGGTGGCACGATCGGATTAATGCTTCTATTATACACGTGTGTACGCGTGCACATTTTTTTACTCCAATACGACCATTTTCATCTAAGATACAGATATTTTCAATTTACAAGTAGGTAAAATACATGGTTATTATACGGTAAGCTATGGGCTATACTTGCAGTTTCTTTGCAATATAGAATTCAAAATGAGAATATCCGCAGAAAAATAAAGTGACCGAAAGAGCCTGAATGATAACCAACCTGAAGTGGCAATGGGCTGGTCACATAGCTTGAAGAACCGACAACTGATGAGGAAGAAAAGTTCTTGAGTGGCGACCTTGTTTAGGCAAACGCAGTGTAGGACGACTCCACTAGATGGAGCGACGGTCTTAAATACCTTGCAGGAAGTCGGATGGCTTCTATGAATCAATCTATGAAGGGGCCCATGTTCAACAGTGGGCAGTTAATACCTGATATGATAATCAAAATACTTATTAATTATATTACTAATTTTATTACATCTTAACACGAATAGAAAATTAAATTAAATTATAATAAAAGTTATTAGGTAAAATTTATGAATTATAACTACACATACTTAATAAATTATCATTATATACATATTTAGATAACACTGATAATTTTACACAGCCATTTCCATTTCAATCTTAGGGTGAGGCTTATATCCCTCAATTATAAAATCTTCAAATTTAAAATCATCAATCGATTCTACTTTACGAGCAAATTTCAATGTAGGGAATGGTCTGGGTTCTCTTTTTAATTGCTCTGTAAGTGGTTCTATGTGATTTAGATATACATGAGTGTCACCTGTTGTATGTACAAATTCTCCAGCCTGTAACAAAAAACATTATAGTAGGGAAAAGTTTACTTAGCAAGTACTAAGTAAATTATAAGAATAATTATATATTACATTATGTAAATCATATTCAGTTTTTATAATATCACAGATTGCTTTAATTTAAATATCACAATTTTTAAATTAAATGTTTTCTATTTAAATAATGTTAAGCATATCTAAAATATATAGCTGTTATAAATAAATCATTCATATCTTTTTATTTTGAAGTAGATAGAGACCACAGATGTCATTAACATTCATTCATATTTTTATATTATCATTTCAGCTCTTTCCTGCTGAACATTTTTTTACAACACAGGGGGGCAAACGACCATGCGGCTCACCTGATGGTAAGTGACTACCACCACCTATGATCACCCACAACACCACATACTTTCATAAGAAATGTTTTGAGGGCTTGAGGCATGGGAACCAATTTCTTATAAAACATGAAATTGTCATTCATAATGGGAATGGTTATCTTATATTACTTTTTCCTATTTGGAGTCACTATTATGAAACCTTTACATTTATATTTCCTGAATATATCTTATTATGTAGAGTAGAAGTCAAATCTATTCTACTTGTATGACTATATAATTACCTCAAGTCCTGTAATATGAGCTATCATATGTGTTAACAATGCATAACTGGCAATATTAAAAGGTACACCAAGTCCCATATCAGCACTTCTTTGATACAATAGACAATTTAATTTTCCACTGGCTACATGGAATTGAGCAAGACAATGACATGGTGGTAGAGCCATTTTTTTCAGATCTGTTGGGTTCCATGCACATACTATCATCCGACGGTCCGCTGGGTTATTCCTTTAAAAAATATATTATCAATGTACATATTTAGCAGAAATATTAAGTTAAATAATGATAGAAGTAAAAATTAAATAGTTACTTGATAGTGTTTATAACATTTTGTATTTGGTCAATTCCTTTTCCATTGTAATCAGATTTAGCATCTACATATTCAGCACCACTGTGCCTCCACTGAAATCCATAAACTGGTCCCAGATCACCTAAAAATTAATATGTGACTATTTACTTATGTATTTACTTTTTAAGTGCCTTAAAAGAGGCTGTACAGACTTTATTGTTGTTTTTGTGTTTAGATATGATGATTCAAGTCATATGTTGTTGAACAATTTTTGAGACTTTGTACAGAAGTAAATTGCTTGGGTACCTCTGTCCCATTTGTGTTTCTACCATGAAGCAGTTGTGTTTGCATGGCTGTATTTTGGTTTGAAGAGTGGGATATGGCGTAAATTAACTGGGTACAGAGGCATAACACCAGAGTCCTCAGGAATGGCAACGCATGGGGGGTATCATGGGTGAAACAGTATAATCTGTTATGTCCATGGTACTGCTCATGTCTATAGGCGACGGTTACCACTTTCCATCAGGTGGGCCAGCAGCTTGTTTGCCATTCTTAGTATAAAAAAAAGAACAATATATTAAACTATTGCAGTACTTGCCTGATTAAAAAAATGCAATACCAATAATAGAATACAGGCTTGTTTAAAAATATATAATTAGTATTCTATTTTTATTATAATAAAAAAGTAGTAATTGAAGTATTAAGTATGGATTTAGAAGGATTTAACTAAAGACATGGAAAATGGTAAATGGTAAGATGACAGTAAATAGAGATGAATGGAACATAAAAATGAATGAAACATTAACCACAAATTCACATGGGCTGAAAAATGTTGATTAACTTTAATTCCAATATTATATAAAACAATACCTTCATCTCTGTCATGAAAGCCTAGATTATCCAGGAAAGCTCTAGATCCATTTGCATCCCAAATATGTACTCCTTTAGAGGCAAGAGCTTTGGTATCAGTAGATCCAGATAGCATCCAAAGTAACTCATAGATTACTCCTTTAGTAAATACTCTTTTTGTTGTTAATAGTGGCAGTGTGTTATTTTTTAATGAATATCGCTGCATGGCACCAAATACGGACAAAGTTCCAACACCAGTTCTATCAACTCTTTTATCACCTGAAATATAAAGTAGGTACTAATTGTGGATTTCAAACAACAAGAGGAATACATTTTTGTGATAACTATTTATAATAATTGGTAGGTGTATGTATATATATATATATATATATATATATATATATATATATATATATATATATATATATATATATATATATATATATATATAAGTCATAAAAAATTTAAATCAAGATACAAAGAAAGTTATAATGGTGTTTATTGCTTACCAGAGTCAATTATTTTCTTTATCAGGTTTAGGTACTGATATTCTTCATGTTGATTTTGGTCAATATCCATTGATTTTTGCTTCATCTTGGACACTGTTCGTCTTTGAATTAACGAGAATGGAACGAAATAAATCAGACTCTGAAATAAAAAAAAAATTGTAGAACAGCTATTCAATTGCTCACTACAAAAAAGGAATTACTGTTAAATCCTGTTTCTAATGTTTAATTGGACCTAAATAATCTTAATGTATTATTTTATTATAACGTCAGATAACCAAACTGGTAGGAGGATAAATAAGTTGATGCCTATTCTTAGTCACTTTCTCAAATTTTTGTTCAAAAGCGCGGGAACCAATTACAGTCGGATCTGCATGATGGCCAACTTTTATAAACAAAATGCGCCAAATTTGAATGAATAATGTAATGTATGCCTAGTTTAATTATAGTAACCGTCGGTAATTTTACATAAGTTAGGTTTAAATACGGGCTTCAGACATAGTAATGCAGGACATCGCTTGTAGAAAAGTTCAAATTATATGGAAAATAGGAATATATTTGGCTTTTGGATATAAAATAAAGTTATATGATTTATTGGTAGTATTTGACGCGGAAAAAATCATAACAATAATTAGTCTACAGACACACATACACCCACGCACAACATATATATAAATCTGGTATATAGGTACATACCAGAGTTTTGGGTTTTATTAAATTAGTTGACATTTTGCGATTTCTTTCATATAAATGTCTAGTAATCAAAATAGACCTCACTTTTGACAGATGACACTGTGACTAAAGTTGTTAATTCTTATCACAGATAGTAATGGATACATAATTGTTGAAGTAGGTTTTATGTGTTATGTTAGTCTGTGGAGCTCACGCGTTGCTAGGTTACCTTTTACTGTTACTCTCAATCTAAAGTTAAATAAAATATAATATACTATATAGATTTCTCCCTTTATTTTAATTTCATCAGGTTATGGGCCAGCAAACCTAAAATAGTAAAATAATGCAGGCTCCAACTATAAGTAAGTTAATCGGCCAATCCAATTATGGATCGTGGGCATTCGCAATGCAAATGTTTTTGATTGACTTAGATTTGTGGGAGTGCGTTAATAATGAAGATTTTATACCGGATAATGCAGAGAAAAGCAAGTTGGATGGTAAAGCAAGGTCAAAAATTTGTTTAATGATAGCTGAATATCTATATCCACTTGTGAAAAATGCTAAAACGGCAAGAGAGACCTGGCTTGCTTTGAAGAAGGCATACGCTGATAGTGGTTTATTACGACGCCTCACGCTATTAAAGAAACTTTTCAATATGAAGTTGAATGACTTTTCGGGAATAGAGGCATACGTCAACGAAGTGCAAGCAACCCAACAGGCGCTACAATCTATAAACCAGAAACTTGATGATGAATTCGTCGCTATAATTATGCTAGCAGGGTTACCAGAATCATACAATGGACTGGTGATGGCACTAGAACATTCTGCTAGTTCTATAACTACGGAAGCGGTTATTTCTGCTCTTTTTAAAGAAGGACAGCGGCAGCAGTCGAAGTCATCGGGCAACAATTTGGAGAACTCAGTGCTAGTGTCTAATAGTAGTGCAAGTTCTAATAATCATAGTAGTAATCAACCTCGTAAAAAACAAATTATCTGTCATTTTTGTAAGAAAAAAGGTCATTTTAAATGGCAATGTAAAAAATTTATCAACAAATGTAACGTAGATAGTAACAAAGTAGGTTTAGTTTTTTTTTTTTTTTTTTTTTTTTTTATTTTATTATCAATAAAAATACAAGTTACAGAATTTATGTTCCATTAGCATTTAGAAACCACGTAGGTTTATATTAATACTAAATACATTAAAATTATTTAGATTGTATTAAAACCATGCAAGAAGTATCGTTTTAATTTACACTTGATGTTGCTAATAGTAATATTATCTCGTACATCGGTGGGTAGTTCATTAATAAATCGAGGAACCAGGTAGTCAGCCGTACGCTCACCATAACAGTTATTTACGCGAGCGCTATTGGTACAAAGTTGCTTCCGTGCGACCGCCCTCGTATATACAGCATGATTAATTTCGTTCCAATATTTATTGTTAAAAAAGTTTTCCTTAAGAAATGTGTATTTAAATTGTAGATGTACAGGTAAAATATTGCAATGTCGAAAAAGTCCAGTATCATCGTCATAATACTGCATCTTAATTTTGGGAGATACAATAGTTCTTAAAATTCTACGTTGAAGTTTAAAAATATCATTTAAATATGTTTTATAAGTGCGGCCATAACTTGACAACCCATATTGAACATAAGATTCGACCAATGAATTATACAGCATCAGTTTTACTTTAAAGGGAATTCGGTGTCTAAGGATGACTATATTAGCTAAAAATTGTCTTAATTTGTTACAAATTTTTTCGATGTGTTTACTCCAATTAAACTTACTATCTATAGTTAAGCCAAGATATGTTTGGCTGTCCTTGACCGTTATAGCGGGGCAGCTGCAAAAGTTCCTTTCATTAGTTATATGTAGACACTTGTGGTTGTGAGCAATGATAGGTTTATATAGAGGACGAAATTTTAAATAGGGTGATTTTATGATCAAAAGTTGTGTTTTAATTGGATTTAATACCAATCCGGCATCATGACACCATTCAAGAAGGACATTGACATCAGATTGTAGAAGGTCTCGTGCTTTTTGAATATTTTTGTCAGACAATACTAGACACGTATCATCTGCAAATTGGTAACATGAACTGTGTTTCAAGATATTATGCATATTATTAACATAAGACAAAAAATGTAGCGGACCTAATACAGATCCTTGTGCCGTACCTTCAGTTACTGGTACATGATCACTGTATACATCATCTACTGATATTGTTATGGGTAATAATGAGATGTTGGTAGTAGATAGTAACAAAGTAGGTTTAGTTACTGATATTGTTATGGGTAATAATGAGATGTCCTTACCTTCGGCTAACAAATTTAGTAATATGTGGGTTGTCGATTCTGGTGCTACATCTCACATGACCTCAATTAAATCTCTCCTTGACCAACCGAAACATATTTCGAAGGTTATAACAACTGCTGATGATCATAAAATAATTTCCGAAAGTCAAGGAAAGATCAAGGCAAAATTGAATCATGAAAATCGTAACACTAAGGTAGATTTTGAAAACGTTTTATGTGTACCCAATCTCGTTACTAATATATTGTCGGTAAGCAAAATGACAGAGAATAATTATACGGTAGTATTTGACAAAAATTACTGCACGTTTTATGATAATAATAGTGTTTCCATATCAGGAGTTCCTTTAATTCAAGCGAGTTTAAAGAAGGGGTTATATATTCTAGGACCTGAGCAAATAAAGACACGTAAGGATTGTGATGTTTCAACATCATTTACGGCTGCAGCTAGCAATTTTGTTAGTTTTGGTGAAGCTGATATAAATGATAATAATTTAGTATTGTGGCATAGGAGATTAGGCCACCTGTCATATCCTCAAATGAAAATGCAACAAAAGATGGTAACAGGCTTATCTCTAAAGGGAAAACCATCAAAGCATTTTTGTGTAGCTTGTTGTCAAGGAAAGGGACAGAGAAAGAAGTTTAATAAAAGGAAACATAAGCGTGCACGTGATATTTTAGAATTAGTACATACTGATCTAATCGGTCCTCTTGATCCGTCCTGGGGAGGAGCGAAATATTGTCTAGTTCTAGTAGATGATTTTAGTAGAAAGGTATTCGGGTATCTGTTATCGTCTAAGACTGAAGTATTTTCTAAATTTTGTTCATTTGTTGCTTTTGTCGAGAATCAGACTGGTAAGAAAATAAAGCGACTTCGTAGCGACAATGGTACAGAATATACAAATAAAGAATTTTAAAATTATTTAGAACGTCGCGGTATTAAACACGAGAGAACTGTACCTCACACACCAGAACAGAACGGTGTAGCGGAACGAACCAATAGGACGATAGTTGAAAAGGCTAGGTGCATGTTACATGATAATAATCTTGATCAGAGATTTTGGGGTGAAGCTTTGAATTGTGCTATATATTTAAAGAACAGATCACCCACTATGGCTCTTTCAAATAAAGTTCCTGAAGAAGTTTGGACAGGTAAGAAAGTAGATCTCTCTCATCTTAGAGTATTTGGATCATCTGCACAAGTTCTTATAAAAGATGGTAGTAGAAAGAAGATGGATTCAAAGACAGTAGAGATGACAATGATTGGATATAGTGATATGGGTTATAAATTCGTAAACTTGGCCAACCCAAAGCGATTTATAGTTGCTCGTGATGCGATTTTTAATGAAATAATAACAGAGAGTTATATAGATCGAGAAAATAATAATTCTTTTAAATTTGGTCCAATAACATCAGATGTAGTGGTGGTTCCATGTGAAAGTAAAAGACTTCGAAATCTTGAGAATATAAATGTGCCTATTGATATTACGAAGGTCACACAACAACTACACACAGAACCTGTACGCCAAGATGTTTCAAGCACAACAGACGTGGATGAAGTATTTCATGATTCTATTTGTACTGAACCAGGTGAAATTATGGTTGACTCTACAGAATCAGCTGAAAGAGGTATAAATGATCGAAATGGTATACAAGAGCTAGTGACTCAAGAAAGAAGGTATCCATTAAGAGATAGACGTTTGATTAGAGATCCAGATATGGTCTATAACTTTTATATGTCTGATGGTGCTGACCCTGTGTCTGTACAAGATGCTGAACAACGTTCAGATAGAGAGCTGTGGCGAAAAGCCATGGAAGACGAATACAGTTCTTTGATAGCAAATCATACATGGGAACTAGTTGATCGACCTAGAGATGCAAATGTTGTTAAATGTAAATGGGTTTTTAAACTTAAGACAAATACTGATGGCTCGATTCAACGTTACAAAGCGAGGCTTGTGGCAAAAGGTTTTTCGCAAAAGTGGGGTAAAGATTATTTCGAGACTTTTGCTCCAGTAGTGAAATTATCTTCTATGAGACTATTGATAGCCTTGGCAGCTGAAATGGATCTAAAAATTCATCATATAGACGTAACAACGGCTTTTCTTCATGGAGATCTTAGTGAAGATATATATATGGAACAGCCAGAATCATTCGTTCAAAACCCTATTAAAGTATGTAAGTTAAAAAAGGCTATTTATGGATTAAAACAGGCTGCGCGATGTTGGAATGAGAAGATTCATTCTTGCATTGTTGATATTGGTTTTGAAAGGTCTAAATATGATCCTTGCGTATATTTGAAGCGATCAAGCAAATATTTTATAGCGATAGGTCTTTATGTAGATGATTTCTATATTTTTGGAACTGATTTAAAACAAATACAATCAGTTAAAGACAAAATTGGAAAAGCTTTTAAGATTAAAGATTTAGGAGAAGCCAAAGACTGTCTTGGAATGCGAATTACGCGAAATCTGGATAAAGGTGAAATTAGTTTAGATCAAAGCCATTACACACAAAAGATTTTGAGTAAATTTGGAATGCGGGATTGCAAGTCTCTGAAGACTCCTATGGAGTGCGGCTTGAAGTTGGAAAAAGGGGAAACCAACGAGATTGCCAACTATCAAGAAATCATAGGTTCCTTAATGTATCTGTCATGTGCTACAAGACCAGATATTAGTTTTGCGGTGAGCTACTTAAGTCAATTTTGTTCTTGTGCTGGATCATCACACATGTCTGCCGTAAAAAGACTATTAAGGTATCTTAAGGGTACTATAGATGCGAGGCTCACTTTCAAGAAAAGCAAGACTGAGTTAGTTGCCTATGCAGATGCTGACTGGGGTGCTAATGCTGATGGACATTCGTTTACTGGCTACACGTTAATTTATGCAGGTGGGACAATTTCATGGCAGGCTTGTAAACAACGGTGTGTAGCACTAAGTACTGCAGAGGCTGAATACATTGCGATCTGTGAAGCAGCTAAAGACGTTATGTTTATTAAAGGTCTATATGGAGAGTTAACTGGTCATGTAGGATGTGTAACTATTTTTAGTGACAGTCAAAGTGCCAGATCATTGACATATTCCCCGGTAATTGGTAAACGGTCTAAACACATAAATATTAAGTTTCATTATGTTAGAGAGTTAGCCGAAGGTAAGGACATTAAAGTTGAATATTGTGATACAGGCTCTATGCCTGCTGATGTTCTGACTAAATCCCTTGGTGCTATTAAACACAGTTTTTGTGTGCAACGCATGGGACTCCAGTGGGGGTGTTGAAGTAGGTTTTATGTGTTATGTTAGTCTGTGGAGCTCACGCGTTGCTAGGTTACCTTTTACTGTTACTCTCAATCTAAAGTTAAATAAAATATAATATACTATATAGATTTCTCCCTTTATTTTAATTTCATCAATAATAATAAATTAAACAAAGATGATGATATATGAATGATACAAAAGAATAACAAATTAAAAAGTTATTAAGAGCGGACACTGCCCTTATATTTACAAAACTGGAAGATAAATCTATGCAACCACTTAAAAGGGTCAACATAATAAAATAAATAAAATACTCAGTGCACAACTTTATCGATCGTAGGTACTTTTGATTATGAATCGGAGGCACTATCCTCAATACATACATTGAGGATAGTAACTGATAGTAGTGATTACCCAGATTTCATACAAATGGTTCTTTGTTTAAAGTGGCGTGTCAAATGCAGCGCAGTTTTTTATTTCAAGAAAAATGAAATGGCGGTTACGGTTGTAGTTGAGTATATGTATATAAATATGCGATGTGACAAAGCGTAATCGTTTGTTATGTCTGAGTATGCTTTGAATATTATTTGTAGAAAAATTATAATTTTCAATAAGCCTCTTATATAACGCTGGCAGAAATAGTTATAAAAAATGACGATCAATTGCCACTGAGGAAAAGAACAGTTTCTTTTTTAATAAATGTAAATGGAATGGTAAACCCGCTTGCGCTATTGGTATACGCTTGCGGGGCATCAGTGAAGGATGATAAGTGAGGATGAAAACAAGTCAGTTAGCCCATCATGACGAATTTTACAAGATTTAATCATGATTATATCCAGAGAAAACGCGTGGAAGTCGACTTGTTTATACTTTGCAGTTTAACCTTCATTTATATATTTTTTGTAATTCCATAAATTTATATAAGAAAATTTATTATGTGAAGTACGGTAGTCTCACCTTCATAACACAGAATTTTCCTAGCATGAAGGCCAGATACATATATACTGGTAACCCCACCTGCGCTATCGGTATCTGTAAATCAATATGTAATGATATACACATGCAATTACAAGATTTATCTTATAATTGCATCTAATGCATCTTGCTTGAATCAATTATTATTATTATTGCTATTAACTATATTACATAAAAGTTGACGACCGCTGTTATTATTGGATGTCTATGGGTTTGTTTTTGTCCATGTTAAGGTATAGAGTAAGTTATTATAACAATAATACGTAATCTGTGTAATGCCTGTTCTCATAATTTGTAGCTGTCATTACGGTAGTCAGCATTGCCAACCAACAAATGCAATTTTATAGACTGTATTGTACTTAATAGATTTTTTTTATTTTATTTATTTTTATCAATCAATTACCTACAAATATTGATTAAACAAAGATATAAATTAACGATAAATATAAAATTATAGAGAACTATAGAGAAAAACCTTAGATTATAAAGTATATAGATTGGCGATGTACGAGACAGAATATATAAAAACCTGTATGTTAGAGAAAGAGAGAGAAAGACAAAACGATAACTATTTGCACAACATAAGCTCGAAGCTGTTTTGGCGGGTGGTACGTGCTGATGTCTCCAACAGATCGTTAGAAGGTCAATTTCGAATTGCACACTTGCTTGAATTATTCGATTTTATTTACGAATAGTTATAGAAATATAAATTTAGACGAAAGAGCCATTGCGTTGATCCATTTGAATTTTCAAAATCGTGCGTTGACACATACAGCAAAGTTTTTTTTAAAGTAAATGAAGTGGACCAATCCTGGGGCACAACCGGTGTTGCTATCATTCGCTTCTTACTGTACGCGACATACCTCAGCCTTGGAAACACTTGCATCTTCTTGGAATAAGGGACATATTTTTGTAAACAAACGGTGTATTGTGTCTGATGCTGTGCGTATGTCTGCTATTCGCGAGATGCTGTCCTTGCCCAGGATGGTAGCTATGATGCGCCTTCACTTCAATGGAGGTAACTTGTCTTCCTTAATAACCACGAGAGTATTAGGTTACAATGAGTCCATATTCTCCTTCTATTTGCTTCGGATCTGGAGTTCAGATTCCTGTTGGAGATTCCTGTGCTCATCTTGACCAGAAGTGATGACAAATCTCTTTTATTTTTTTATAGCGACTTAGGAAATTTCCTAAATGATTTCGTATATCTTCATGGCGTCGTGAGTTGACGACCAACTAGGAAGTGTGCAGGACTCGAGGAAAAAAGGTCATGAGGATCTGATGACATAGGGGAAAGTGGTCACGAGTTTAGAATCGCTTTTACTTATCTAATCGTTTTTCTAAAGAATAAGATCGGTTTAGAGCTTGAGTATATGACTCGCCTAACTAATTTGGTGATGATTTAAGAGGAATGCTTATAAAAAACTTTCCATCGTCATTGCGCGTTGTAGTTTTAATGAAAAGATTTTCACACTGTCTTTAATCATCCGTTAACGTCTCACACGGTTTATTGATTTCCTCAAGCTCCCAATTTATCTTAGTTGTGTATCAATATTACGAGTAAAATTACACTGGATTTGGCCCGTATTCTGCATGTTTACTTTTACGGAACTCGAAATAATCTAGCCTAGACGCGTATTTTGTAAAAACGGACCATTCGGTAATCGCATTGTACCGTTACTTAATAAATCCGAGAATTTTAAATTATTAATTATAAAAGCCTATTAAAATATCGATACTCTGGGGTTCGTAAAAGTGTGGATCTGCTAGTTGAACGTTGTTAGGGATTCGAAACTGCGCGTGTTGTTTCGGTATCGCTGGCAAAGTAGATGTGATATGCGGCAACATAAAACATCGCATGCGCATAGTGTAAAGGCTGGTACGGGATTTAATTTTAATATCGCACGTCTGTGTCGACTGAATTATTGAATTTCCAATCCCATGAATTTCTTAAGTAGACTGTATAAATGGCTAGTCTAGTAATTCGCATAGAGATCGCGTCATAATGCAATGTTCGCTTCCCGAGTCTAAGAGCACGCACACAGAATGAATAATGTTATATTTATCGTAAACATCAACTAACGCCGTTGACAAGAGAACACGTCGCATGCAGGAATACTCAGCCGGCGCCTTGGTGGTCGCCGGCTCTGATGGAACGCGCGCTGGATTGCACGCCGTTGACGCGATAGCGAAAAGTGCGATTCGACAAGAAGATGACGTGTGAAGTGTGAAGTATGACGTGCACGAGCCTGTTTGGGACTCCCATTTTATGTAGCTTGTAAATCAGGTCGCTGTGCCAGATTTTATAAAAGGCCTTTATCACGACAAAGATCAGGACGTCTGTGGCCCCTTTGAGCCTGAAGTGTCGGGCGTGTTATTATAATTCAATTTCAGTTCATATGGTTCGTATCCATAGCATGATAGGAACAACAATAATTGATATTAGTTCATTTCACAAGTTCGGCAAAATTTTTAATATAGCATAAAAATTAGCTCTAATACTATATGAACGAACATATTATTTTCGAACACATTTTTTCTTTTACATTATATAAAAAAAAAACGGTGTTTTTTTTATGTTTGTTGCCTTTTAACTCCATTAGTTATAAACCAATTTGGAAAATTCTTTTTTATTTTTCTGAAAGGATATACTTTTAGACTGATGTCATAGAAATTTTGCTAAAATCGATTCTGTAGTTAGTTATAAAATCAAAATAAGTGGTTTTAACATTTATTATTGTGTACTATGTAAATCTGACTTACAATACACCTGCCCCTGAGACAAAGTACACACAGACGAATTTATTGATAGAATCATTGTTTGTCGTTAGCGAGTCCATAAGATACCTAGCACGAGGTGGCTATGTGTGCTGTTTTGTTTTTTCACATGGGAGCGCTGGCCGAAACGATTTTATCGATATATTCGTTTCTACATTGTTTAGGGAGGATTCATACACATATAATACGCTTTTGTTTTTTTCATTAAATAACTGGTAAGATCCAAAACTAAAAATGGATAAGTAGTAGTCCTTGCCTAGTGGGGAAACACTGGTAGGGACAATCGTAACTGGCTTAAAAATCTCAATTATTATTTATAATTTATCGTAGTATGGCACAACATTGTACAATTATTCTGTTTAAGTATGTCAGGAAAGCAGAATTCTATTTATACATATCATAAATGTGAAAATTTATAAAGATATTTGTGTTTATTACTTAATCACGCTTAAACGACTGAATACCTATAATTAATTAAAACTTGGTACACGAGTAGGTTATATTCTAAATTATTACATAGGATATTTCAGGATAGTTCATGTGCTGAATCACGTAAGCAAAGAAGCAAAATGTGATTAGTAAATATTAAATACTCGTACGTTTGTAAGTACTTTGAGTACTATATTATATTAAATTTCAAAATTTTTTATTTATACTTATATATTATACATAGAAAAATACCTAGACATACACATCCATGTGTAACATGGATATAAATATTTGTATTGTGAGGTGATCGACTTGCGATCATCGGAAGGTGAGTACCTAATCCAAATGTGTACAAAATGCTTTAGAATTTTCTGGCTGTCCATCGTCGTGTCTCCATAATAAAATTATAAATGCGTTATGTATGTAGTTTCAAATTGCCCTATAAAATAAGAAAGTGTACTTTTTATATAAGTACTTTTATTCTGATATATGTCTTATGCTTAGTGAGGTATTACCTTAATCTATTTTTTTTACGGTTGTTCATAGCAACAAATAAACAAAGTTAATATTGATAAATATTGCAAAATTAAATTCAAGTAAGTATTTATATTAACTAATATTAAAGCTACCCCAATTCCGACTATTCGTATTTTGTAAATAATAACAATTATTTGACAAAATGAATTTCTACTTTTATTTCATGAATACAAACAATATTTAAGTCTTACACACACGTCCATGTTAGACTAATTTACTTTGATATTTGTACTTGGTTATTGCATAGTAAATTATAAAATAGGTTAGATTACTTCTGTACTAATACCTGAATTATAATAAATATTAAGTTTAAGGTCTTTAAGTTCAAGACATAAGTAAATAGGTATACTCTTATATGTGTCGTGTATTTTAATGTCTGTCCTTGTCCACACATTTGGCCTTCCTATTGTATTTATCTATTTAGGAGTAGGTACAGTATCTAATTTGTACTACAATGTATTAGGTTATTACCATGAGAATGAAGACTATATGCTTGTCATTAGATTGGTACGCTGGTACCGCTTATACCTGGTACCTACTGTCATCGCTGCGCAGTTATAATTTATAGAACTGAAACATTGTGTCATACTGCTAATCATTTGAGGAATAGGAAACTCTTGTCTTGATGTGTTTTAAAGAGTCTCGCTGCATGAGAATATTTAAAATGAGTATTTGTATGTCCGTAGAAGTACCAAAAACTGATATATAATTCGAAGGATTTGTAGACTAAAGGATCAAGAACTAATAATTGGTTGGGAAGAAATCTAGGGTAGGTATAGTAACTCCTCATTCACTATATGACACCACTACTTCAAGTCAAATGTGTTGTAAAGCGTCAATGAATGCTTAGGTTTGTTCGTTGTACTCTTCGTTAAATCACAATCGCATCTGTTTCTTCATTCTGTTCAGTTTACAATATCTAAAATGTCAAAATGACACATTTTATAATTCAAAAAAATTCCAGGTATCAGCGTGATTACGCAGAAATTATGGTTGATTTTTAAAAGCTATTTTTTAAAAATATCTCTAAAATTAAAATTTTACTTTAATAATTAGTGAAATGTATATATTTATGCATCATGATTTATTATAATGTTATAATGAAGTTACCTATTTTTATTAGAATATGCCTGCTCACGAAGCTCCGTGCGTGGAACTAGGTAGTGCCCCACAGACGCCGAATATCGCACTATCGCCTTCACCGTCGGAAATATCCAGCACTAGTTCACCTGAACCACCGCTTATGAGAGCTACTCCCTTATTTAGGTAAATGACAAGAAATATAAAAGATATAACAGACTTTAGTTGTGACAACAATGTCACGAATTATGTGAGCAAATTCTATCGATAATTTAATCAAAATTTAAGATTTTGCTGCGCAAAACAGCCTTAAAATTAATAAACAGGAATAGGCAACTTTCTTATTTGTTTTAAAAAGCATCTGTAGCGCAGCGGTAATATGGTTGACGCAAACGATATTTTGATTTCAATTTTATGGTAAAATTATGGACGATTTCGTCCATAGTAAAACTAAGAAAAAAGTTTAAACGTATGATACTTTAAACTTATGATCTCCGTACTTACAGCAAGGTTCGCTAACGTACTAGTGACGCCTTTACTGTTGTAAGCACTCGTTGGCTTTTGGCTTCTTACTATTAGGCTGAGCAATTGATATCTTTGATTGCTCCTTATTATATAAAAACTGGGCATTGATGAAAAGATTTTTTTTTTTGAGTTACAAATAATAAAGTAAATATTAAATATTGTGTAGCTTCATTTGATTATTACAGGGTATTGGCAATGCCCCCACCAGAGCCAGTGCAACCTCCTGGCCAAGATGAGTTGGAACGCCGTTTACCCGGTTACAGGCGCATTGTTATTCCTCGAGAATTGACTTTAATCGAATTACTTGTACGTATAATTTATATATGTATAGGGCTAAATCGAAATCATTTAGCATCGTTTTAAGAGAGTGATATAGCATAGAAACAAAATATTTTCTTCAAAGAAACAGAGTTTGAAAAAGGATAAAATAAAATGCAACTATTGATAATTGTGTAAGGAAAATTATTTTGCATAAAAAAAGTGGCTGCGTATGTCGCGAAAATTCTCCATTGCTTTCAAAAAGGATTAATCGAGTGAGAGTCGGGATTAATTAATAGAATAGGAGATGGCGTATATACCAAATACTATTATTTCACTTGTGCCTTTTCATAGGAAAAGGCCTGAAACAGTGCAGTAGCATGATACATATGATTACTATTGAGTACTTTTATAAATGATTACGAATACTGCAAATGTTTTTGTCCATGTCGGATACTAATTTCCTCTAACGGAAGTTTGGTTGTTAATGTTTATTGGTTGCCTTTACTGATGGCTATGATCTTCGTAGCTTGGTGATCACATGCATACTAAATTGTAACGGACCTAAAAAAATTAGTACTATTATTTAGCAGTTCACATTAGAAATTGTCATTTTTTTTTAAAGAAACAATGTAGTGGTGTTACCACTGACGAAGAGGTACTTCGCATCCGAGAGGCAAAACTTCGAGTGGTAGCTGAACGTGTGGGATTGAGGAGACTTCATGTGCTTACACCGAGACTACGTTCCCTAATTTTGGATGGGAGCGCTTTGTCATCCCTAAGAGAACTTGGCATTGGCTTAGTTCATTTGAAAGTAATGTACAACATGTATTCACATATTCGCGACTTCTCAGTGAATTTTTAAACACAATCTGCAAAATTTAATTCAATTTGGTTCGGTAGGTTTCTTTAAAATAAAAAAGAACTTAAGAAGTGTTAGTTCTGCAGGTTATACTTACAAAGAGAAGGCAGATCGTTTAAAAAATTATAACGATTCTATTTCAAAGTATCTAATTCTATTTCTCACGTTACAGGGGTTTGATGTTTTGGCATAAGTAAAAAATACGGGTGAGGATGTACATTCAAGGCATAGAAGGGGAGTGCTATATATATTTAATTAAAAGAACTGAAATGTTAATCAAAATTAATGTTGCAGATATTGAGTATAAGCCGTTGTGGCCTGGCCTCTTTGGATGGTGTGTGGGGCTTAGGGGCGCTACAGGAAATGTATGCTAGTGGAAATAAAATTAAAGACTTACAGCCTTTAGGGGCATTGCAAAAACTGCATACATTAAATTTAGCAGAGTACGTATATTCGGTTATTTTAATAATCATTTCTTGATATCACTAAGATTTAAATTAGGTAAATTCAGTTTAATGCACCACTACATAAATAGCAAATGAAGAATTATAAGTTGATATACTTTCGTTTTGAAAGTATAAGACGCCGGCTGTCTCTGTCTCATTTGAGCGGTAGCGATAACGTATATATAGATATATTTTTTTAATGGGTGATAATGGTATGGTAACCACGCCCGTGCTATTGGTATACGCTGGCGGGGCACTAGTGCACACTAGTGATAGGTGACGATGAAAGCAGGTCAATTAACCCTTTGTGATGAATTCCATTGGAATTAACCACAATAGTTTCCAGGGGAAATCGCGTGCAGGTTGACCTGATAGGGTGTATTGGTAGCAATGGGTCAGTTAGACCCCATTACTAACAATCCCTTTCCCCCATATATATATATATATATATATATATATATATATATATATATATATATATATATATATATATATATATATATATATATATATATATATATATATATATATATATATATTTGCAAACATTCTATGTATCTTTCAGTAATCCAGTAGCAGAGTCTAGTCGTCTTTGGACTTTAGGGGTCTGTGGTTCGCTGCGTCGATTAACATTAAGCGGAACTCCGGTGGCTGATTCACCACATTATAGAACGAATGTTGCTTCATGCTTACCCATGTTGGTCTACTTGGACGATCATCCATTGCATACAGATATTGAGTGTATGTTATATATTTCAATTTAGTTGATATTTATCTACATCAGGCCCATTCATTGTTTGATGATATCACTAGAGATGGGCAATCCACCTGGGTGGGTTTAAAGTCTGGTGGGTAAAAACCGGGTGTTTTGGGTTTATTGGGTTTAAACCCCATAAACACCCAAATTTTTGGGTGTTTATGATTTTGTACTTCATCATCGTCATCTCAGCCGCAAGACGTCCACTATACTGGACATAGACAATATTATTATGCAGCCTACAGAATAAAAAACTTTTAATTTGATTTTGAGTTTATTAAGAAAGAGATGAAAGTAAAATGTAAAACTACAGTCAATCACTGTCAGATTCAGAGTTATTACAAGCGATGAATTGTATAGGTTCGATAGGCTCTATTTCGTCTAAACTGTTATGTTCATTTACTTGCTCAATGAAAGCTTCTAAGGTATTTTCTTCATTAAACTGAATGTCCTCGCATTCAGCTTTATGTTTAAGATTCCAGTTATAACAAATGAATGAAATTTTTTCAGTTCTTTCAGTTGTAAGTCGATTTCTTTTGTTATTATGTATGTAGCCTTGGATACTAAAGGAACGCTCAGTGGCTGCCGAAGTACAGGGAGCTGATAGAATACGAATCGCTACTTTGCTTAACTCAGTGGAACCACAAATACCTTTCCACCATATTAGGGGCTCAATGCTATCTAATGAGCTCCATACAAATCCTCTGGCCCAAAAGTTTTCTTTAGCTTTATAACACGCCAAATCTGCCATTACATTTGACAAACTTAAGTGTTGGCTTAAATTGTAGATAAACTCCATACCCTTAAGTTCTTCCTCTTGAGTAAGTTCGACTCCTAGAGTCCTGGGGTCTAGAATATATGCTGCAAAATGTATTGGCCTCATTGCCATATTGCATCTTGAAGATACTGATGTTAGAATCTGCTGTTTGCTTTCTTCGCTCAATGTCGAAATCTCATTTAATGCAAAACGTATCTTAGCTTGTACATCTCTAAATGTAATGTATGTGCGATGCAAACGATTCTGGTCGCTCTCTAAGTAAAATATGCTTTCAGTGACTGGTTCCAAAATACTTATACATTCCCCTGTCTTCGTCCAGAAATCATCACTTAGAATTAAATCTTTAATATCTCTTGAAATTACCACATCTTCTCTAACTGTTAATATTTGCAAAGCTATCTTATTTGCTTTCAAACTTTTTAACGAAGTAACATGACTTCCCCATCTTGTAGCACAAGGCAATTTTAGTGTTTGTGTAGAATCTTCACCCTGCCTTGATTTTATCAACAAGGAACTTAATCGTTGACTCCTTTTAACAGTTTTTATTATATTTATGGCTTGCATAATAAACACAGTTACTTCTTGTATCTTTACAATATCTTGGCACAACAAGTTAAGGATATGTGCACAGCAACCGAGAGGAACAACATGTGGATATTTGAGTTTTGTTAATTCGAATGCCTTTTGTATATTTCTAGCGTTATCGCCAATAAGTACAAGAAACTTATTTGCTCCATACACTTTCATTACTTTTTCAACTTCTTGGCTAAGGTATTCACTAGTGTGAGGATTACTTTCTGTATTCAAACTTTTAACGTATGCAGGTTGAGGTTTTGATATAAGAAAGTTTATTATTCCTTCATTTCTTAAATTAGACCAGCCATCGCACTGAAGGTGTAAGTAACTACAAGCATTTAGTTCCTCATTTAACTCAAAACGCATTTCTCTATATATTTTATCTAAGTATTTTGTCGCTAAAGCTTTACGTGAAGGTATTTTAAATTTTGGTTGCAATTTTTCGAAAAATTGTATCCATAAAGGATGTTGCACCATCGATAATGGCGTCCCTGTTACAAATATAGCTCTCGCTAATTCTGTTTTTATATGATCATCGGTGTCTTGAAACTCAGCATTTATTGTAGTGTTAGCAGACGACGAGGGGCTTATAAAAGAATCATTTGTCTCTATCTCTGACAGTCCAGACATTTTGGTTTTGGACGAGCTATCTTTTATAAGTTTCATAGAGTCTTTTAATGTTTCTGGAGATTTTGGACAAGTGATAAGATGTTGAAGCATTTTGGCAGCATTACTGAATTTGTAGACCTTATTACAAAGCTTGCAAGAAACAGACTTGTTTGGTAAAGTACGGTAGTGCTCCCATATGCGTAAATCTTTAGGTCTCCCCATTGAACCTAAAAAAATGAACGATGATTAGTTGGTCTGACGAAAATTCAACAATAGAGTGCCTATTTTTTTACAATGATTATTTCTTGTTATTTACAATAAATTTATTAAAAAAATAATAAAATAAATACAAAAAACCTTTGTAAAATTACATCTCCTCGGAGGATTAAACGCAGACGCTAGTTTATTATCGTATTGTTCTGTATTTTTCTCAGCAACTTCTTTAATTCGATTAGGTACTTACGCATATTATGTTAAAAATAAATATCTAGTACACATCTTAGGCTATCCACCATTATTATCCAATGACGACTCTCAGCTAACTATGCACTATCATCCAAAATAAACGTGTATGGAAAATTTTATCCCAGTCGGTTGAGGATTGAGGATAATTGCATCAACATACGAACATACCTACATACTTTTATTTACATAACGCAAGCTAAATAAAAGCTTGTAATAATACATCTAATTTTAAGTTAAAATTGTTAAGTGATCATGATATAATTGTATCATTCAAAAATCCACTTACCTTTAATTATTTCTTGTTAAGTATAAATATTATTTCAAATCTGCTCCCTTAATATGCACTTTTTTACTGCTTTTCCTACCTAACACGTTACCAGGAAGTCACGTTACTAGAGTCAGAGTAATAGTGAACACGTTTGACAGTGATTGTCGTCGCCTCATATTCAGCGTCGACGAATAGGGGAATCCCCAGTCATAAGGTATTGCATGCGTGGCGGTCTTACTTCAAATCCATAAACAAAGAGATAATTACAGAACTCGATACTAGATGGCGCTGTTTTTGTTTGAAGAAAGTTTGCGGGCTAAAATACATAGAATTTCATCAATGACTTCCACAAAGAACAACATTTCTGTTTTTTCTAAGTCCGTATCTCTTCCGTATATTTCATAAGATATAAGCTTGGGCTACATTGTTATGCAACGTGATTTTGTCGCTGTCTTGCTAGCAGGGTTGACAGATATACGATTTAAATCGTACTCATACTATTATTTGTCTATTTTTTAATGTACGATCGTAAAGATTATGATCGTAATTCGCACAAAAATATACGACTTTTTGGTTACCTGGCAACATTTTTATTATGAAACGAACATGCTCACATCATCAGTCACATGCAACAATTTATTGGGGATTTCCCCTTCACATCTGGCAGTCCTGCTTGCTAGAATATAGGTAAGTCAGCCACAGTTACTGACGATCGATATTTAAAGGGTATTGTTTTTGTGCTAAATATTTCATAAAAACGTTATTTAATACTTTGTGGATTATTAATTTAGTTGATAATCACTGGAAGTAAAATGGATGCTAATTTGAGAGATCAAGATCTTCGTATAAAACAGTTAATAAAAGAAAATCTACGTAAGTACTCTTTTTATACCTAGGTAGGTAAGGTATAATAAACACAAAAGGTACTTAGATCGTGTGTGTTCGAAGCATTTATTCTAATAAATTTAATTTAAAATTGTAGAAAGAAAAAAATGTCTGCCAAGCCGTAGCCGAAGCCGATCTCCAAATATATTTGGCGATAGTGAGACCCAGTGTCCAGATGATTTACCCAGCGTCGTCGCAACAAAGAAAAAAACGAGGATAAAGTAAAAGAAAATTTACTGAAAGAAGAAACAAACTGTTCTAAATGCTTAATTTATGGAGAAGAGGATAAAAGAAATGAGTATTTCGGACTGTTAGTGGCTCAAGAATTTAAATATATACGGCCATGTGTGCGAACGAGGTGTTATGAAGAAATTTTAAAGTATCTACGGGAAGCAAAAGGCCAACATGTTGATCAACTGCAACATGAAAACACTGAAAATTAATTACTTTCATTTTATTATATATAGATTTTTAAAATTTCCTGAAATATTATTAGTTAACGTTTTATTTAATATTGTAGAATTGATCAATACAATTTATAAAAATAATTTATTGGTATTACTTACATATTTTCAAAAAAATACGTAAAAACCTATTTTTTTGGGTGATTATGGGAGTTTATGGGTGTTTATTGGGTTTTTACCAAAGCACCGGGTTTAAACCCGGTGCTTTGCCCATCTGTAGATATCACACAAGTCTTATGTCCTTTAGTGACTTTGATCTGCACTGTCATTGATTTTTTGTTGAAACTTGAAAAAAAAAAGGTTCAACTATATACAGTCAGACATGTGTTTGCGCATACGTACTAGAGAACTTTGGGATAAGTACGGTTCACACGCTCCCCCCCCTCTCTCCTTAAATATACCAGTAAATAAGCCTTTGAGATTGAAATCTACAAAATCGGTTAACAGTTTGTTAAAAATAGTGTGTAATATGTAGTTTGTATTTGTATACTTATCTTACGAATATGTTTATGCAATGTACACAAATCGTATGACTGGCAATTTTTTTTTTTGGAAATACATTTTGATTCTTTAATTGTATAGATAGATTTTTATCTCAAAGATAGCGTTTATAAATTATTATTTTGCTCATAATAGTGTATTAAAATCTTTTTAAGTTCTAAAGCAGTTTATTATAGAACGTTGAAACGCAAATTTTAAGGTCGTTATTGGTTAATAAACTAATGTGAAGTTAAAACCTAATCATTATTGTTCAAATTAAGACTACATTGTCAATTTTTTATTTTAAATCAAATACTTAAGTAAATGGCTCTTAATTGGAACTATTTTTTTTTTCCAAATTTAAAATAAAACAAAAAATAAACAGTAATAATAAATAAAGTTATATATTATACTTTGTTGTGAAACTCAATGCGCGCAACCCAATCTTGAGATTCATCATTTTGTAATAGTCCGCTTAAAGAAAAATATAATTGAACTTTCTGAAGTCATTTGAAAAAGGTACTTATAAATCTTAATCTTAATGATTTTCTTCGAAGAATGGCAAAGAAATATCACATGTAATGTATTTTAGAATACACATATTAAATCGGGGTTATTTTTTAGAAAAATATACATTATTATTTATGTTCAATTCATGCATTATTATTTACAGATGGAACTGATGATGAGTTTGGTCCACCGTCATCGAGCTCAGGTAGTGATGCGGAAGACGAGGAATTAGCAGCTGTTGCCCAAACTCTGTCTGCTACACCCGAGCCTGGTCCATCTTCGCAGTTTCCAAAGGTTGATTTTGGTGTTCTATAAATCTACAAATTTTAATTGTAATAAAAACATAACGACATTTTTATATGCAACGTGGAGTGTTAAAGAAACTAAGGGGATTCTCATCTGATGGAAAGTAGTAATCACCGCATATAGACACGAATAGTACCATGCATAAAGATAAACAAAATAAAGATAAATTTATTTGCATTAACATGTGTTAGACAAACACAAACTAAAATAAAACAACAACTATGTTATAGTTCTGTTTGCCTAGCTAGGATGGGCAACGTTCGGAAACCTACGTCGCATCTTTTCATCCAAAATACCACAGTGCGTCCTACAACGTTACCCGTATGAAAAAGCTTCAAATTATTTAGTGGGCTATGCTCACTTAGAGAGCTTTGCTCAGACTTTCTTTGCGTGATAGAATCCGATGTGAGAATATCCGCAAAAGAACCAAAGTAACCGATATATCCCAAAGGATAAGCAAGTGAAGTGGCAATGGTTTAATCATATAGCTCGAAGAATCGACAACCGATAGAGAAGAAAGATTCTTGAGTGGCGATCCCGTATGGACAAACGTAGTGTAGGACGACTTCCTACTAGATAGAGTGACGATCTCAAATACATTGCAGGGGGCCTGTAGATGCAGGTGCCTCAGGACCGTTCCTTGTGGCAGTCTATAGGGAGCCTATATTTAGGAGTGGACAGATAATTGCTGAATTGATAATGATGATAGTTCTAACGTGTTTTGCCAACATTAGCATGCACATTTTTTTGACGAAGAGTTTTACAAAAAGAAATATTGCAAATTATATAATGTAAATAATAATACAATAATAACAAATATTAATATTCAAAAAGAAATGTCAAAAGTTTAAATATTAGTTGTAAATGTCAAATATTTAAATAATATTTCAACAGAGAGTAATATCTATAATTAAAAATTTATGTATGTCTTATTAAAATTTGTATTTTAAAAATTCATTAACATTATAATAACATTTGTTAATTAGCATTTTTTTCATTATTTTCTTGAACAAATTTGTTTTTAAACATTTGTATTGCTCTGGAATTTTATATAGACTTTTAGGACCGTACACATAAAACATCTTTGTAGACATGTTGTTTTGGCTGGTTGTATACATACATAAACGATTCTTATATCATCTGTTTCTAATCACCCTGTCAGATAATCGAGGAAATAAATGTGTGTTGACTGTTACAAATACAATACAATATATTTTAAATATATATAGGGACGCAATGTCAATGCAAATGTTAGAATATTAAGTTTGATAAATAGTGGCTTATAGCACTTTGATTTTTAGTCCAAACATAGACCTTATATATAGCGTATTTGAATCTTAAATGCCGTATCTTAATATTGATTCGACAAGACCGTGATACTGTGAGCAGTGTATTAATATTTACAGTCTTAGGTAATTTATAAAGAATGTATGCTAAACAATAAAGTTTTCTATTTAGATCATCAATGTTGCTTTTCCAATTTAGCTTCAATTTCTAGTCCAAGAAATTTGGCTGTGTCAACTTCTTTAATGCTGTCATATATTAATTTTAGGCTAAAAAATATTGAGATTTTTGATTGACATGCATAACAATGATTTTCTTTAAGTTAATTTATAAATTATTATTGTTAAGCCTTTTAATTACTAATGGTAATGATCTATTAATGTCGGCTTCATAAAGGTTAATGCCAATACAAT
Source organism: Galleria mellonella (assembly GCF_026898425.1). Classification (NCBI taxonomy): domain Eukaryota; kingdom Metazoa; phylum Arthropoda; class Insecta; order Lepidoptera; family Pyralidae; genus Galleria; species Galleria mellonella. The sequence continues at coordinate 45,142 of NW_026442172.1, read as the reverse complement.
TTGTTGTAATTGTGCTATCATCAGCAAATCATGTCATAGGTTGATCAATAGAATTTGGCAAGTCATTAATACGAGTATATGTAAGGAAAAGGAGGGGGATCGGTACACTTCCTTGGGGTAGGTACACCAAATATAAATACAACAATACGCAGTTTTGATTTAAAAGCTTGTTGTTGTTTTGTTTTATAGTTTTATTGTTATTTCAGTAATTTGTTTGCGACAGTAAATAACTGCGAAGTAAATTAAGGACATTGCCCTTAATTCATAAGTTTAAAGTTTACGTTGGATAACGGATAACGCAAAATACTACTGTGATGCCTGTTGAGTTCCTCATATGCTGCCTGTATTGAGGACAACCAAGATATTGTAATGATAATTCCGCACTGTGTAATTTTATTGCTTTATTCCACCTTTCAAACCGAAACAGCTATGCCGCTTAGTAGCGGAATTGCGAGTGGGACAAAAATACCCAAGCAGACTAAAAATACTGATATTAACTAATTATTTTGTTTAATTCTTCTACCATTAGTATATGTATAACTGTCAAAATTCGAAACCACTATTCAACCAGAAGTTCCACAACCTTTCATATTAACCATCAATCTCCGACTGCCATTTTGTTCACGTACGTTTTGCGATGCGTGTTTCACCTCTAAATGAGATATCCTCTGTTCGGACCCTAGTGTGTCGATAGTGGTGGTCAATCTTTGAGTGTTGGCAGCCACACACATACTAATGGTAGTGAAATTAAACAAAATAATTCTAAGCAAATAACCAGTGATATGGATTTCCGCTAGGTAACAACTAGTTCAGTAAAATACTGCTAAAATATGCAGGGATCTTCATCTTATCAGGCATAATAATTTTTATAATTTGTATAATATAACTTTTTTTTACAACTTAGAATGGCAAACAAGCTGACGGCCCACCTGATAAAAAGTGGTAACCGTCGCCTATAGTCATGAGCAGTACCATGGACATAACAGAGTATACTGTTTCGCCCATGATACCCCCCATGCGTTGCCATTCCTGAGGACTCAGATGTTATTCCTCTGTACCCAGTAAATTCACGCCATATCCCACCCTTCAAACCGAAACACAGCCATTTTTGATTATGATTATACATATATACAATAGGTATAATCATAATCAAAAAGTCTAGACATAACTTGATAAATTATAAGAACATTATTTTTGTAGCCAAATTTAGAGCAGGCTTCTGATAGTGAGAGTAAGGCGTCTAAACTAGAAAGGTTGGTACGTCGTCGGCCAGCCACCACGGAATGTGTTGGGATGCGTCCCACGAGGCCGTCTCTTCCTGAAAGACCAAGGACCGCTCACAGCAAACCTTCCCTGGAGGCGCCGAGCAAACTGCAGATATTGAATACACTAATGGGTACGTTGCTGACAATTATAATTATAAGCTGGCATAAAAGAGGTACAATTTTGTTACATAAATAGGTTCTTACTTTTTATATTTCAATAAATTATATTTTTATAATTTCAAAAATTAATATATTTAATAAATATAAATGGTCCATTAGGTAAAAAAAGTGTTTAAAATAAAAATAAAAAGTGATTAAATTCTCTATATTTATGTCCTTAAACTAATAACTTTATAATAGTGTTAATATATTTCTGAAAAAGTTTTTGATGAATAACCCCTTATTCATAAAAGTAACAACGCATATTTAAAATATATTAAAAGAAATGTTATACCTATATTTTAAGATGAGGAATGGCGATGCAGTGGAAGCAAATTGACTTCGCATGAACCGGTGTGTGGAAACTTGGCGAGGGCTTTACGCAGACCTGCTACAGCAAGACAAACTTCAGGTAAGACTTTTATATAGAATGGCAAATGGCCAACTTGATGGAAAGTGGTAATCATCGCTTGTTTATAGACATTACAGAATATATTATGACCAACGTGTTAAGGGTGGGAGGAAGGATGTGTTCAGCTCAGGGAGCAAGGAAAGTTTTGAAATGACATTTGAGAGAACATATGCACCTTTTGAGGCGCTAGATCCCTTTTGTAAAATTAAGTACATCAATGTTGAGGACTATGATTTTTTACTTCCGTATCCTTTAATATAACTGCTATATTATCTCATCCTTTAAACCAACACTCAGTTGCTTCATGACAAAAGTACCAATGGGACAGAGGTACCCTAGCATTAAGATGATTTTTGCACAAAGTCTCTTACTAGCAGTCTCGAGTTTGTAAACTACTGCTAACGGTAAACAAGTTATTTTGAACATTAATAAAATAAGATTATTATTCATATTTTTAAATTACTTTAAAAAGGAAGAGGTTCTCTAATTGGTTGTACTCTTTATGTTACGTGCTTAAATTATAAATATAGTGGGTCTCCATAGAAATGCTTCGAAAAAAACGGGTAAACTTTTTCATACAATTTTGTGTGATAAATAGTTATGAGTGATTCCTTTATGACTTCTATATTTATTTTGTCTTATAATTTCTACATCTTTTTAATGCGAAAACACTCATTTTATTTAATAATATGTCAAGCATAAAATGTATATTTTATGCGTAAGTATAGAGAATACTAATAAAAAAAAAGAGCCAGCTAATTTGACAATTAGCTGACAAAAAGTTGATCCCTTTTTGAGGCTTGACGATCTATCTATATAATCTAAGGTTACGTGATATTCCACTAATTTTAAACTTGGTAAATATGTTCAAAATTAATATGATTTATTCTCCCATTGTTTCCATATTAATTTTGGCATAATTGAAGTTACTGTTATTTTATCCTATTTGTTATGTAAAATGTTAGCCAATTTTGATATATTTACATCAGCTGTTAACTGTCCACTGTTGAATATGAGCATCTATCCTGTAAGGGGGTTATGTCAGTAGTTGCCACGCTAAGTAGAGGGTTAGCAACCGCTGTTAGGGTTTTGGTAATGTTTTAAAAGGGACACTGTTACCTTTCCCTTGACCTTTAACTTCTCTTAGTTCCTCATATGACATCTACAGGAAAGGAAGGGCTGGCCCATTTTATATTGGGGTTACACGGCATAGAATGGGATTTTAATATATATAATATATACATCCTAATCGCTCTATCCACATTAAATATTATGTTAAAAGTGAAATCGGTCAAGATAAGAAAATATTAAAATTATATTAGTATCTATAGTGCCTATTAAGCTTTATTCTTTAAACTAGAGAGAATTATAATTAATTAATTTTTATTATAATGATATTTGAATATTTAAAGGCGATATATTTTATTTATTTGTATTGTAGAAAGCTTATAACTATAATATATATTTAATATATGCTACTATGAGTATATAGTTAGCTAGAATCGTTTTACAATTTTATGAGAGGACAATTTATTTCATAGCGGACATCGCCCATTATCATTACTATACCTAGTTACTTGGAGACTATGAAATTATCTTTGGTGTTCGGTTGAAAAACTTAATTAAGTTTAACTTTGTTGCTGTCAATTATAAATAATCAATAACTATAACGCTTACAAAATAGTATAATCTCAATAATTCCTTACACTAACTTTTTGGCTTCTTGGTATTAAGTAAAAATATCATTAAAAACATTATTTATTGAGCAACACTAGCCCCTTGCTAATATTAAAAAAGTCGAATAACTCAGTTTTTAGATAATTCTTGGAAATGTCAACATATGATGACTGACACGAGCGTCGAGTATTTCGTGTTATCTATATGTTCGTTTATAAGTGATGAAGATTACCACTTTCCATCTGTAGCATGTTTGCTGTTCTAAAACAATCAATCGTTGGAGCCTTTGTAAGATTTAGGTTTTTCTCCACAGAAGCAGATTTAGAGAAGTATTTGGTAGAACAATCAATGGAGGGAGCCGACCGGGCAATGGCGGCGGAAATTCCGCGCGCACCTCGTCTTGAAGATTGGGTTAAGTTCAAAGAATTAACTGGGTAAATACGCAATGTTTACTTAGAAACTAGGTAAAGTTATGTAAGCGAGCGACTACATCTGTCACGTATTCAAGCACCAAGGTATTTAAGGTTCGAATTTCGCCCGCTTCGTATTTTTATTTACTTCTCTACCATAGTGAAGTTTGTATAAAAAAAATTTATACTTTTAACGAAATAACGAAGATGAAACTCTGTATAAATATTTAAAAGAGTATAAAGAAAAATAAAATCGTCCTAATATACTTTTTTAACCGACTACACAAAGAAGGAGTTTCTCAATTTGTTTTTTTATATATGTTTGTTACCTCGTAACTACTTCAGTTGCAAACGGATTTGAATTTTTTTTATTTAAAAGAATATACTTACAGATATAGATAGATATAGATATAGATATAGATAGATATGGATATACATATATTCTCCATATTTGTATTACTTTTTTCCCATAGATTTTTTTATCAAAATCAGTTCAATAGTTTAGTTTTTAGATGAAAGTAACTGATTTTACCACAATTGAAGACTTTTTTATAGAACACTAGTTACACAAATAACTATATAAATTCTGGTTACAAAATTAGAATGAAATTTCATGTTTCTTATTTTGTAAATCACATACTTCTATACAACTGTTTATCTTTTAATTTTAATTTATATAATATCAATATTCTATATGTAGCACTAAAAATTTAGCTGAACTAACATTATACTATATAATGAGGGTTGAGCGCTGTTGTCTGAGATACAGGTTTTATAACCTAGTTCAGACACAGATGTTTAAACTGATCCAAATGTACAAATGAATTCGTATCTACTTTTACTGTAATTTCTAGTGCTGAATTTGTTAAAATCATGGTTATGCAATAAAGTTATTATTATTATTATTATATTATAATTATACTTACGTACGAGCAAAGTCGCGGGTAACGGCTACTTGAATAATAAATATCCAAATATCTTCAGTAACTTTCACATTTATAAGTTACTTACAAATCGGCCCAGCTTAGTATAGGTAGATAGAATTTTTGAAAGTAATATACAGCCAATGTTACTTGCTGATAATGTAGCTTTCTATAGGTGAAAAAATTTTTAAAATAGGTTGAGTAGTTTTTGAGTTTATCCATTACAAATAAACAATGAAATCCTTTCTCTTTATAGTATTAGTATAGATAAAGTTTGTTTATTAAATAACTATAGTATTAAATATCATATCAGCCTTTAACTGTCCATTGGAGAACATAGGCGTCCCCCTGAGGGGGGGGGGGGAGGGGGTTGACATTAATTGCTACGTTTGGCAAGCAAACTGGCAACCGCAGTTAGGCTTTAGAGGTGTTTTAAGAAGGATGCTGCTGCCCATCCCTCGTTCTCTCTTAGTCGCCTCTTACGACGATAGAAAGGTAGCTTATTCTATGCCGGAATCACATGGCAGGTATTAAATATATACAGATATTAAATACATAGAGGTCTTAATTAGATTAATGGATGTCAAAACAATACCTTAGAAATTTTGTCTATTTGTCTGTATATTTGTTTTAGTATTACGCAAAAACTATTGCAACAAATCAATGCGATTTTCATTGTTGTATTCCTGGAGGTCTGATATAAAAATTGGTATATGTTTCATCTTAATACGACATTTAGAAGTGCTCTATTTCATTTGTTTTCTACCTACCACCTACATTTTGAAATAGCAGACAAAAATCTAGTCGAATATAAAATTTTATTACAAACATTATTAGATATTCAAAGCATTCATTGACAGCCTTGAATAATATGTCACAGGAGAAAAATAAGCAGTAGGTAGGTACAATAGAAAGTATAAACATAACATAAAAATGCAATTCTTGTGTTAAATAATTCAACAATGGGTTACATATTTATTGCCCCGTAATGTAATCGTAATGTATTTACCTAAGAGGCTTCTTTTACATAAACATGCAATTCTCCATATTTGTATTACTGTTTCTGTAAAAAGAAAAGGTACAGAGGAACCCTTATAGTGCGATATTATCCGTCCGTCTATCATAGTGCTATGTCTCAGTAAGTACTAATGATATTGATTAGAAATAGTTTTACATATTGTTAGTCCATACATATTGCAATGGAAATAACTGGAAAAATATTTTTATTATCTTTGCTAGGGGGTTTGCAAAGTGGATGCTCAAAATTTCAAAATGGACTTCCTAGTTCAAGTATGGTATTATATGATAAGGCTTCATTTGTACATTTTAAAATTAATTTTTATTTATTTTTAGGCTGTATAGTTTTTAAATTATGATCGAAAATGCGAAAAAAAAAAATCATTTCATCAGCCTCTAATCGTTTTTAGCGAATAGATGGGGGTTGCTCAAATTTAGATTGTGATACAAAGATATATTCTTATAGAGAAGTTTAAATATTCTAGTACTATCATTGAAGATATTTTGTTTAAGATTATTTTTTGTATATAATAGTAATTGCGAATTTTAAACACGTTTACATTCGTATGAATTTTTAAATGAATTTTTAAAACCTTTTTAGAGACTATTGTATGCACGGAATTCTCGGCGAAAGAGTTTAACACACACTTTACCGGTTTTTCTCTTTATATAGCTACTATTACATAAACCTAAAAATACAGATTATGTATTCTGTTTACCTTTCAAGTAAGTTCAAGTGACAAAGAATGTCATTATTGTGGAGATTCAGTCATACAATATTATCGGGAACTATCAGGGCACGGCCTAGTTATATATCAAAGGAAAAATTTGAATATAAATAACTTGTATGTTTTCAGAATCGAGATCGACATTGATTTTACTGAAAGACCAAAAGGAGCTGATGCCGCCGAGGTCATTGATCGACTGGATCGCATAGAAAAGGAGACATTTGAAAGGCTTAGCAACAAAAATTTATCAACACAAGCGGAGAATAGTGTTTCTTTGACAAATACTCCACAGTGTACCAATGGTTCCGTGCCATTTATAAGTGATTACGATTTGTGGAGGGGAGTACAAGATTTACCTCCCATTTATGACACTAACACCGAAATAGATTCTCTGTTTAGAGATATTGCTGTAACAGATCCACTAGACCATTTAAGGCACGCCGATTTACGTGAAGAGTGACAGCACTACGTTTTATTTGCAACAGTTTTGTTGATTTTTATTGCAATTATTCAACTGAAAAGTGATCGTAGAAAGCAATTCATTTATTTCACGACTGCGTAACGGATGATTAACAAAAAGTGGACGATTATTGTGCAAGTTAGACAAGACTTCGCTTATTGTTATTGGGCTTGCGACTATTTTGGTCGTTGCTTGTTTTATAATTGTTGTCGTCCTCCGTGGCGCAGCGGTCAACACGCCTGCCTGTGACGTGGAGGCCCCGGGTTCGATCCCCGGCCAGGTTATGATGGAAAACGATCTTTTCCTGATTGGCCTGGGTCTTGGATGTTTATCTATATATGTATCTATTATAAATATAGTACCGTTGAGTTAGTATCCCATAACACAAGTCTCGAACTTACTTTGAGGCTAGCTCAATCTGTGTGATTTGTCCGTATATATTTATATTTATTATATTTATATTTATAATTATTTCCAATTAATTGCATACTTATTTATCGTGTAGTATGAGTATTATAATAATTGTTACAACATTCGTTTTAGAATAAATTGTTGTAGATTTTCATTCGTTTCATTCTAACATACTGTTGTTTTAAGTGTAACAGAATGACTTATAGAATTTTTATTTATACAACTTGGAATGGCAAAGAAAACATGGTCATCTTATGAGAAGTGGTCAAAACACGAACAGCACCACCGCATTACAAAATATACTGTGAAGCCTAAGTGAATCCTCATGCCTAGCCATTACTAAAGACTAATAACACAATCGTATCCTGTAATTTCTCGGCCATTACTATTCTGTAGACTAAAACTGTTTTTATGTGGAAATACAGCCATACGAGTAGAGTAGCTTAGGAGCAGAAGAAGTCAGTGGGGTAGAGGTTCCCAAGCGGGTGTCTATTATATAAAATCTCCCTGCCCTTTGGTATACTCGTATATAATATTATATTAGTATAGTATTTCCTTATGTATGAAATTTAATTCAGCAACAAAGTTAAATCATAATATATGATTAAATTTATATATCTCTATTAATATATAATTAGGTATTTTATATCTTTATTGCATTGGCATAAAATATTAAAATAGTGTATTAGTACAGAAACGTAATGCTTATCTAAATTCTTTTAATACATTTTTAATATTATACTACATCTATAATTATTACAATATTACTTCATCAATACAAGCAGAGATTATAATACCACTTTCCATTAGGTGGGTCGCAGTTTGTTTGCCATCCTAAGTAGCATTAAATAAAATAGAGTAATCGAAGTTTAGATTATAAAGTAAATACGTAAGTACGATATGATAAATCTATGAATCGAAGCATTGTACTATTTAACTATTTTATTTATTTATTTTATAATTTTTCATTGAATTAAAAATTCTTCAAATATATAGCAACTTTTTAGATCAGATTCTTTTTATTTCGCAAATATTATACATATTTGTTTGCTTATATATATATATATATAATAATAATAATAATAATAATAAAGCCTTTTATTTATTTCCATATTCCTAATATATATACTGTATTGTTAGTATCTAATTTATTTTATATTTTTTCTTAATAACTAATTGTTAGTGTAATTTTTTCTTCGATTCTTGGATATGGACCCCTCTTTGGGTGAAGGCCTCCTCCATCTTTCTCCACAACTCTCTGTTTCTGCCTATCATAAACCAGTCTTTTCCTGTATATTCTAATATATCATCAGTCCACCGTCTTATTGGTCTACCAACGTTCCTCTTACCTCGTGGTCCTGTCCATTTCGTACTTTGAAACGTCCATCTATTATCAGTAAATCGTGAGATGTGACCCGCCCATTGCCATTTTATACGTAGAGCATGTGTGACTGCATCTGTTAATTTAGTTCTTTGTCTGATTTTTTCATTTTTAATTTTATGTATTTTTCTTAATCCTAATATACTTCTTTCCATAGCTCTTTGTGTTGTTGTAATTTTTTGTTTAACTTTCTTTGTAAAAATCCATGTTTGGCTAGCATATAATAAGCAAGGTAAAAGACAAGTGTCAAATACAATTTTTTTCATATTTATAGAATAATCTCCTTTTAAAATTTCTTTAAGGGACCAAAATTTTTTCCATGTTATGTTACATCTTCTTCCTATTTCTTCTTCGTTGTTTATTTTGTTAAATGATACTTGTTTACCCAAATATATGTACTTATTTACGTATTCTATGTTGTTTTCCCTTCTTTTAATTGGTATTTTTAAGCTGTTGGTCATTATTTTAGTTTTTGTAGTATTCATTTCTAAGCCTACTTTGAAACTTTCCTGATCTAGAGTATATATCAAATTCTCCAATTCTTTAGCTGTCTCAGCCAGTACAACAATATCATCTGCGAATCTAAGATGGCTTAAATAGCACCTATTTATTTTTATACCCTTATTTTTCCAGTTTAGGTTTTGGAAAATATTTTCTAATACAGCAATAAATAATTTAGGTGATAAAGGATCCCCCTGTCTAACTCCTCTTTCTATTTTTATTTTACTTCCTTTAGTTTCTAGTTTAACTTGACTATAATTATTTGAGTATATGTATATTAAAATATTTATGTATTTTTGATCTACATTAAATTGTTTCAGGGCAGTCCATAAAGAATTATGGCTAATGCTATCAAAGGCTTTATTATAATCTATAAATGCTAGGTATAAAGGTCTATTAAATTCATTGTATTTTTCTATTACTTGTTCTAATGTTTGTATATGGTCTATTGTGCTAAATCCTGAACGAAAACCGGCTTGTTCTATCGGTTGTGCTTTATCAATTTCTTTTGTTATTCGTCTTAATATTATAGATGAGAAGAGTTTATATATACTCACAAGTAAGCTAATTGGCCTATAATTTGCTATATCTAATGGATTGCCCTTTTTATACAATAATACGATATCTGACATACACCATTGTTTTGGTACTATTTCAGTATCTAATATCATGTTGAAAAGCTGTGTAAGGTATTTAAGTAGAACAGGTGTGTTAATTTTCACAATTTCATTGCTTATTCTGTCTGGACCAGGGCTTTTATCAGATTTTAGTTGTTTTATTCTTTCATATATTTCATTTTCGTGTATTACATCGATAGTTTTTATTTTACTAGTGCACTTTATTTCTTGTTCTACTTTAAATTCTTCGTCCTTTTTTGTATAAAGTTCCTTATAAAAATTTGTTGCTTGGACTAATATATCGTCTCTGGATACTATTGTATTGGATTTGTTACCTAGCCTTTGTATCCATGTATTATGCAGGTTTAGTTCTTTAAAAGCTCGTTTAGTGCTTTTATATTTTTTTAAATTTTTCTTAATTATTTTTTGTCTATAATCACTATAGTCTTTCCTAATTGACTTTTTTGTTTCTTTATACAGTTGGCTTAATTCTACTTTCATGTCTTTTGTTTTATTTTTTGTAAATGCCAATTCTGTTCTTCGTTTTATTAGGGACTTGGAATTTTCACTGAATATTTTATTTCTGTTCTCTTTAACTCTACTATTTGTATTGATCGTTGAACTATATAATATTGCTTCTTCTATTACATCATAGTAATTTTGGACATTTGTGATTCCTTCTATTTTTGCTTCAATACGAGAATTCAGACAGTTCCTGAAATTTGTTATCTCCATTTCTGTTTCGGGAATCCTTGGTATATTATTAAATTTAATTCTGCTTTTTTTCGGTAATATTAATTGTAAAGTTGTTCTTACAAGTCTGTGATCAGATGGAAATTCTATATTATTTATAACTTCGCAATCAGTTACTAGTTTTGGCATATTCGTCAATATAAAATCTATTTCATTTTTTACTTTTTCATCTGGTGACTGCCAAGTCCATTTTTTGGACGGTTTTTTCTTAAAAAATGTATTTGTTATCGATAGTTTATATTCGAGAGCGTATTCTATTAGTCGTTCGCCTTGTTTATTTCTTTTTCCGTATCCATATTTGCCCATAATGATGTTTTCTTCTTTCTTAGGATATCCTATTTTAGCATTAAAGTCTCCGATTACAATCAGTTTGTTATTAGTTAAAGTATGTGCTTTCTCAAGTTCTTTATAAAATTTTTCAATTTCTATTTCTGTACTACTCTCTGTTGGTGCATATACCTGAATTATTGATATATTCCAATCTTCGAATTTTAATTGAAGTAGCGCTATTCTTTCAGAGACACCAGTAAAACTAACTATGTTGTTTTTCAATGATTTCTTTATTAAAAATCCAACTCCATATAAACCTTTTGATTGTCCAATATAACATAAAATATAATCTTGGTATTCTTCAATATTACAACCCATTTTTCTAACTTCAGATAGCCCTATTATATCAAAGTTTATATTTCTGAGAGCATATGTTAGTTGTAAGTATCTTTCTATTGATGACAATGATCTCACATTATATGTGCATATGTTTAGATATCTTCTTTTATCATTTTTTAATCTATTTCTTATGTTTATATTTGTAGATAAAGGGTGATGGTCTAATTTCCCACGAGGACCAGTCGGCTTGGGAAATGTTTTGCTTGTATTAGTTTTATTAATATACGGTATACTGTTGCGGTGACTGATGACTTTATCCTAGCTATTTTCTTTAAATGCAGAGTTGTAAGATGTAAAAGAGTTACTTCTTCCTCTCATTACGTCATATGCATTTATTTTGTTTGTTTTGGACGCGACGTACTGCTTTCGTTGTTGGGGCTTTGGAGAAGTTGATATTTCCCTTTTCCTTTTTTCTACAGAGAATGACTTTTCTTTAATAATCAGTTTATCATATTTTATAACTGCATAGTTTCCTTTGTTCCTTTCATCGGAAAGTTTCTTTTGTAATTCTTTCCTTGTATCAAGAACCTCCTTGGGGTAGTCATCAGAAACATATGCATCTTTAAGTTTCTTTTTATTCATCATTATTTCATTTTTAATCCAACCATTGACAAATGAAATCAATATCGGTCTTGTTTTCGGATTATTTATATCTTTCTTGCCAAGTCGATAGATAGCATCTATATCTCTATGTTCTAGGCCGATATTTAAATCATTCCCTAATTTTTGTTTAATTAAATTCATGAGATCAGTTACAGTTTTTTCGTTCTCTTTAATTCCATAAATAATAAGATTATTTTTTCTTTTATATTTTTCTAAGTTAGAAATTTTTTTCTTCAAGATTTTATTTTCTAGCTTCAATTTTTCTATATCGTGCGTAAAAGGTATTAATTTTTCATCTAATTGCGAAATAATTTCTTTTGTTTGATTTGCCATTTCGATTTTCATTCGAGTAAAAAGATCTTCGAAATTATCCATAATATTATTGTTATCTGTTTGTAAATGGATAAAAATTTATATTTGTTATGGCAACACTAAGTATATCACCTCTAGTAACACTGACGAATGTCAGGTATATTATTAGGTTGGTATTATGTGACACTTCAAAATAATTATTTCTAACCTCAAATTTTGCAGTTTTGTTACATTAGATTCCTTCTGTTATTTTCTGTTTTCTTTGAAATATTCACTTCAATAGATAAACAAAACACTATATTCTTCTTTAACAGTATTTTTAATGCACCTTGACAACTTTTGATATTGGATTGGAATTTAAAGTACACAGACAAGAACAGCACGTGTTGCGTCGATGACAGCTCACCTGGATTATATATATATATATATATATATATATATATATATATATATATATATATATATATATATATATGATACTTGCGATTACAGAGTATAGTGGTAATAATTTTTCGATTCGACACAAATAGCATACTACTTGAACCTTAATACCTACTATAAGAGTAAATGAGTGGTTACGTACAATATTTACATACATACTTATAATTCAGTAGGTAGTAAAGTACTACCTAATCACTTATATATGCTTGTAGAGTGTGGTTTACTCAAGATTGTCGTGATGAAATATAAATTTCCCTGTATTTTATTTGAATATATGATAATGTAAACGAAACAAATAATATATTCATAATTTATTACATAGTCACTATAGGAACTATACGGTATACCTACAGTTCTAGATCAATTATTTTTCACATAATTCTTTTAAAGCTTATCATTGCTATATATAATACTAGTTTTCGCTCGCGGCTTCGCCCGCGTGGATATTGGTTATCGCAATATGCAATTTTTGGAAATAGTAATATTTTAATTTTGCCATAACTTCAAAACAAAACGTCCAATTTTAATCATTCAAAGACTAAATATTATCTACATAAACTGTACTTAGTGATGAAATTTCGCGTGTTTGTGTAATTGAAATTTATTTTGATAAGGATTAATAGCATGAGTAAAATAAATGCATTTAAATGTAGTCTAAAATTCAAGATTTTTAAATAAAAAAATGATTGTTGTGCCTCACTCGACATAGATAGGTATAGTGTGTCGCGGACTTTTTTGTAGATATTTATAAGATCTACAATTAATTAGAACATTTTATGGTTCGCCCGATTCCCTATGTCCTACGTAAAACGTCATTATCAAACACTGGGCAAGAACGCAGAGAGACGGATGTTTGAAGACCCTAACAAGTGCTGCCACCTAAAAAAGTGGTGCCCATCATTTGATATACTTCAAGAGGTCCTAAGTGTATTGAAACCTGACTTTTACATTACATAACTTTTGAGTAACCATGGGTATCATAAGGGATACCTTTGCAGATTACATATAACAACTGATGAATTATGCCCATGTAATAACACCGATATTTAGAACCTTGAACACCTTCTGAAATACTGTCCCCGTTTCGCCAGCAGCCAAATCACCGATTAGCGTGCCAACTATTAAACATTTCGGAACCATACTCTCTTCTTCTTTTATTCTTGATTATGTGCATTATCAAGAATGAAAACAGTACTAATTCATTCAAAACACATTTGGCAAATATAATAAATAGCCTAAAGGCATTTAATAACACGTAATAATAAACTTATACAAACTATATTTATATATATTTCCCGTGATATATTATTATGTAAGTATAATAGACCTAAATACATATATATTTACATATATTTAACTATCACACACAGTGCTTCTAATAAAATGCGTTCAAACTTTATATGCGTTAAAATACAATTCTTTATATGCGAAATACAAGGGGAAAACCCGATGTAAACCACTAGCATTGAGATTTTCAAATATCCTTATATATTAAAAAAAAAATTGGCCGACGTGCTCGTAGGCCATACTCATGCAGTCAATTTCGCACAGTTTGGCAGCTAACAACAACGCCATTTGAATTTTGAAACCTTAAACCTATCTCTCGGGCGGTTAACATCGGCTGGCGTCTTGCAGTCAGTTGCATGTATCGATCTTGCCGCGTAGTTGTACACCTTCCTCGATCTGGGTGCTGCTCAGCAGGATCTCCCGTGTTAGTGTAATGCTGATGAAGACGGCAAATAACGCTTCTGTTGATACCAAAATACCATGATACCTGAGATTGACTTCTTTCCGCTTGCAACATCCCTACAGCTCTTTGCATTTTATCTGCATTCAAATGACGTCGCTCCATGACGTAAAAAATGTCTCAAAATCCAAATTTGCTCAAAACTTTTTTCAAATTATTGTTTAAATAATAAAATTGATACAGAATAGTAAATTTTAATAAGCAAAGAAAACTCTATAAAATTCGAAAAAATGCATTCGCTTTTAAATTTGTAAAAAAAAAAAAAACAAATGATACTGGATTTTTTTTACAACCAGCCAGTATGTCCTTTAGATGAAAAAAAGTTTACATAGGTATTACCTACTTGGTAAGAAATGATATAATAATTGATTAATAATTTGAAATAGTATGTGTTGCTTAGACTTTTTTGATGTGTTTATATACTATCTCGCCTGCTTCTTAAGTTAGGATATATTGAGTTATTAGAAATCTGGTAACGATCATCTAGGGCACAATCTTGAATATTTAGGAACTAATTCATAAAATTTCAACTAATTCAAAATTGGTTTAACCGGGAATTGAACCCGGGGACCTCTTTTACGTAAAGAAATGTGGCCACTGCTCTGCCACAGAGATCGTCATAAATGTGAAGATTATAATTTTTAATCATAAATTTACGAGTGTATATAGATTTAAAAAAAAAAAAATTAAAATCTGTTTATTGCCGCAGTGGTAATTAAGAGTAGAACCGGTTATTGACTAAGAAATAAATATTTTGCTAGGTAATTTATATTCGATTTAAAAGGCACTAAAAGTATTACGTCATCTCAATGTTTCGCAGAAAGAGTATTTTATGTAATTATACAATGTTAAATAATACTTTGCTTGATTGTTATAAGATTGTCTAAAAAGATTTATATATTATATACTTTTTTTTAAATTATATTAATGCTAATTGCCTAATTATCATAGTATTTTAATTGTCTAGCTTTTTGCCTTTTACTTCGTACGCGCGTAGTTCACAAGTAGGAGAATCAATGGAAAAGATCGCTTCTAGATAAGACATACCAGTTTTTAAATAAGATTTTATTATTGTTTTGCATTTTGCAAAAAGCAAATATTAGCTGGCTGTTGTTGCCAGGATAAAAGCACTCAAAATTCCTTATTAAGGGGTTTTTAGAAAGTATTCTAATTTATTTATTCTTTTGAGTAATAACAATATGTGTGTATTAATAAGGGCTCTCACTGGACTCTGCAAATTAAACAAATATATGACCCAACTAGGCTTATGTCCAAAAAGTGTATGCAGATTTTGTCAGAATGAAGAATAAACGTCGCAGCACTTAATTTGTAGCTGTAGTGTTTATTTGATTTGTGGTAGATTATGGTAGACTGTGATAGGCTCTGATTAAGGTTCACACCAAAATGATACAAAAAAATTTTATGACACGACTTTCTTCATCTGTCAATCTGTCACGACGACTTAGTTATAATACTATCACTAAAAAAAATATTTTTCGACATTGGTACAGATGATAAGAATTTGTGACTCTGTACAGTACATGGTATTCATAAAAATCAGAAGTAAAGGGCCATTGGCAAGAAAAAAATGGGGATGGGTAATATGAAATGAAATTCGGAATTCTCGAACTCAATATCGTGTTTTTGTTCGTACCGAAATCGTTCCAGTAAATGGAGCTTAACATTTTATTTATTATAAATCCTATCCTAATTGTCCAGAGGAATGATATTTTAACATTTTTAATAATTTTAAACGGCATGTATTATGTAATTTTAACATTAAAATTTGTTTCGTTCGTGCTCGAAATTTTGGAAAATATTTCATAGTAGGCCCTCTGTATATTCGTTATAGGTTCGTCTGGAAATTGATGGCGCTAAAAGGTCATCACTTATTTTAATATCCCCTACACCAGTTGGATATTTATATTCAATTTTTCTAATCATGTTCTTCATTTCAATATTATATATTAGATTTTACATATTTTTTATTAGTTTAATATACAGATATTGTAACTACAATATATGTTACCTATCTCTAATTGCTAACAATATTATGTTAATACAACAAGTTGTGAAATTTCAATAGTGGTTAATGGTAGAACTGAAAATAAATTTGAGTCGTAACTGAAAATGTCAAATAATAAAACCAACAATTGATTTATTTCAAACGAGAGTTGCGAGTTGTGGGCAATGAATTGAGTTTAAACCAGCCGCAGGAAATTAACACGTTTCTAGTGTCATACGTTGTGGTCTATTGACACCATTGTGCATGGTACATAAAATTATTAAGTTAAGAATTTAAAAAGGGGAAAATATAGGAATGCCTCTTCGAACTAATACAGTTATTGCATCTTTTCTACATGAAATATGTCCTAAATATTACGTATTGCAATCTTTACTAATATTAGGAATGTGATAATGAGTTTGTTTCTTTGTTTATTATCTCTTGATGCCTTAACGGTTCTAACAATGGTTATGAAATCTCATACAGGTAGAGTTGGAAAAGCATAACCTATGGTATGCTACTTTTTATCTCAGTTTATATGAAGTGATCGCTCGAACAATGTCGTGGGTAAAAACTAGTCGGAACATTTTAATTAAAGTTATGAGTCTTCAATTATTGTATTCCGTCTCTCATGATCACCTACCACTTTTTGAAGCTCTCTGAAGTGGGTACGCAGCCTTTGCCATTTATTCGCTATGCTATTATAGCATACTTGGTGTAAAAACACGATAAGTAAATATATATTTTTGGAAACATGAATATTTCTTAATGTTTTTGCGACTGTGATACTCCAGATAACAAGTACTTTTATATCACTTGCACATTACAGTATGATTAGCTCATTTTATAGTGATACTATTTTTACTTATTTTTTTATCGTCATGTGATTAGCAAGTATTTTTTTAATCAGGTAAGTACCTACCTGCATTCCATTCTTAGATATCATGTGGTAAGTAAGAATATGTACTCAGTAATTTCACTACCGTTTATTACCTATAGATTATATTATAAAGGGGACAACTTTGTTTTGTATGAGCTTTTATTTAATCTCTCGTAAATCTGGAAATACTAAATACATACATATCTGTCTCCTATTAGGGTAGGCAGAAATAATGGAACGCCAAATATTTCGATTCAAACAAACCTCTTTCGCTTCTTCCACATTCATCAATCTTTTCATACACGCTTGCCGGCTCTTCTTCAGCACGCCGTTTATTTATAATAATATATTTATTTATGTCTCCTCACAAACTATTTTTGTTATATATACTCTAGGGCGAACCCTATCGACATCTCCATTCTCTTTTTGCCATTTAGGGAAACAGGGTAGACATGACGTAACGCGTGGCATAACGCATCGCCGTCATGAGAAACTTATCTCTAGAATAGAAAGCTATACAATATCTAAGAAATAAAAGATTCATTATAATGTATATACCTAACTAAAACCTATAAAATCTCTCGTAACGTCAGAAGTACTGTGTCCGAATAGTAAATCTTATAATAATAAAATGCTGTACAATCTCTGATAGATAAAGACCTCAGTCAAACTCTTAAAATAATTTTTGAGCTTTTCATATTCAATCAGCATTGTTACACGATTATTTTAGTATTAAATGTTTATATAATATTTTCAGATATCAAGAGATGTTTCTTCCAGTAAGTTATTCAGTTTTACAGATGTTACGATAAACGCCGGTTTTCGGCTAGATATTTTTATGAAAATTAATCATTAAGGGCTATTAGATAATTTAAAAAGAAAATACTTCCACAAGAACCGGAGATAACAGGTTTGCGCAAGTGTAGTCGCAGGAAATATTTAGTATCTAAAGCTTGTCGTTGCTGTACTTATGCTTAGAAGTTAGTAAGTGTCCATGACCGTATATTGCATCCATGTGCGATGCGATAGAAACTATCTTGTAAGTTAGAGAGTTGTGAACATTTTATTTGCACGTTCATTGTGTATTAATTTGTATTATCAGTTGTTCAGCAGAATAATACGTGTACACTATGATACAGTTGGAGACGCGGTGCCGCTGTGTTCAGACGCGCGCGTTTTAGATTTTTTCATTTAGTATAAAACTGAATTATGAGCGAGTTAACAAAAACTGTTGCACTTTTCGTTCTTTCTAACTATTTTACTATTTTATATAGTATTTTAGCTTTATGGACACTTACCCTTAATTATGTTAAGAACATTTTTTTAAGTTCATCTTCACAGAAAAGGAAGTTGGAACCGCCTGCCTGCCTTTTTGATCCAAAATATGGGTTACATAAATATATAAAAGTAAATGTAAGTATTTTATTTATCACTTGTATGATCTTTTAGGTTATTTGAGCATTTTTATATAAAAGGAAAAATAAATACAATTTTCGGTCCAGTTTTTAATAATTAAATTATGTTTAAGTATAAAGGTACTTTGTTATAGTTATTACATATAACGAATTGTATTATCATTGTTTATTTATAGTCTTTATTATCATCGTCTAGCATAGAAAGAGTAAGAAAATACTTTGTGATAGAAACGTTCTCCTTGTAACAACATCGTAACGCTTGGCTTGTATAATTTCGAATAAACTGGATGTATTATGGATATTCATAATACTTTGTTTAAAAATTGTATTACTGCACCGTTTTAGTGATGTTGTGTAATGTTCAATAGAAAATAAGAAGGAACAGTGCGTATGTATATATTTTTTGTGTCTTCGCCGATTCCGAGTTGTTTACATGTTTTATTTTTAATCGACTCTATGTTGGTCTTATAATAATGTTGTCAAGGTTAATTCCTTTTTTTTGTGATAGGCAATTTATTGCTAATACGATTATACATACAAATTTTATATCCTGTTGCTTGTTTTCGCTAAAGTAACCGCGAATATTTAGTACATATTTGCACATAAGCCTTTGATCTTTGCTCTGCGTCATCGATATGAAAATTGTAGACTATTATTATTCTTGCTTTATGTACAGGTATTAGCTGTCCTCTTTATAGTATCAGGTCATACTTAAACTAGTATTAAACTAAAGCTTATTAAATTTATACACTGCGAATAAACTTACGGTTTAGTTTCTACAGCTTCTTATAAAAATAATCTTTAAAAAATTGCATGTACCTATTATTTTGCAATAAGTTGGTAAATTAAGCTTTGTCACTCTACTTATATATAAGTGGGTAGGTTTTCGGTCTGTGGCTAAATGAAAGTGGTAAAGTAGATATTATGTTTTATTTCATATATATTCTTTTCTATTTTATATAACAAGTACTGACATTTGGCAACGGATGTTAGTTATTCATTATACCTTATATTACTTAAGTGGAAATATTTGGCCAGAGGCATCTAACTTTGTCTTAGCCTTATATTTACTTTGACGTACCAGAGGGAGTGACATTTATAATATTTTTTTTGTTATTATAATATTGGAGGTAACTAATATGAGTTTATATAAATCGAATACGTATTTGTTCTAATTTTTATTTATTAACGTTTTACTTGATTTGTGATTGACAATAGTATATCTTTGCAGTAAAACATCCTCGGGAATTTAAGTATGTATAAAGATGTTTAATTTTCTCATTAATTACATGCAACTATATTTTATAATAATTAATAAATATCATCAATTACTTACTATTTATCACTAGAAACAGGAGCACTCTCCTTGACGTACATAAAGTTCGTACATTGTGTTATCTGTATTCAAATTTTGTAGGGGTTTACTATTTTGCTCATTTGATTGCAAATGTTTAAGTTGGATACCAATATTGTTATTTTGTTCATTTGTAATAATAAAATAACTCTTAAACAAATTATGAAAATTGTTGGAGCGGCCCTGTTGTAAAATCGTGCGATGTTGATAGAAGAAAAAGAATATGGCTATATGTACGGATAGAAATGCATTTATTGCATATGCATTTACTGCCCTACATTACAGTAATGGTAACCAGTCATATAATATTTCGATGCCCATTTCCTATATGTACGTGGAGGTATTAATTGTGTCGAAATTAAGTTCTCTGCCGGTTCTTGTCCTGTCAACGATTGTATCATAATTTTTAAGTATACATCTAAAGCTGTAAAAGTTTGCGTTGCAAAACCAGTTATTCAGGTAGAGTGCAGTCACGATCTGCAGTAGAATGCAAGTAATTATATATATAATCTAGATGAGTTAACGGTAT
Source organism: Galleria mellonella (assembly GCF_026898425.1). Taxonomy (NCBI): domain Eukaryota; kingdom Metazoa; phylum Arthropoda; class Insecta; order Lepidoptera; family Pyralidae; genus Galleria; species Galleria mellonella. The sequence goes on along the minus strand of NW_026442172.1, from coordinate 24,473 downwards.
ACCTTCGTAATGCATTTCGCGAGAACAGGTTATGCAAGTTTATTCAACTGCAGTCAGGATCAGAAAGCGGAACGCCTTTCGTGAACAGTTAATACAATATCTATTGATAATATATGATGTGATAATAAATTATATATTATGTGTTATGAACTCAAAAATATTTGTATAACTTCGTGTTTTTTTATGGATGACAATCAATTGGCACGTTGCCTGTGTTCGGTTTATCTTGACAGATAGGGAAATAGGTGAGGATGTAGTTATGGCAGTTGACCCATTATGGCAAATTGATCAAGAATTAAATACGACTAGTATCGCCACGATTTGCTTATTCTTTTTTAATCGAAATCAGAGGGCCTACCATGAAATGTTTTCCGAAATTTCGGATCCGAACGAAACAAAAATTTGATGCTAAAATTACATGATAACGGTACATCCGTTTAAAAATATTAAAAATGCTAAAATATCGTTCCTTTGAACTTTTATGATAGGATTTGTGACAAACGAAATGTTAAGCTCCATTTACAGGGTCGATTTCGGTACGAATAAAAACACGAAGTTGAGCCCGAAAAATATGCTCAAAACTGGGATCTCCAATGGGGTATTTAGAGTCGGTTGTCGACTGTTTTTCTGTTACGTTGTGTGTGTAATCTTTCTGTTAATATAAGTAACTATGAGTGTGATATCATAGTTATCAAGATTACAATAATATGATAAAGGTGCTTAGACAGTATTAATACAATATAGTAATTTATTTGTGTGTATTGTATTTATGATTTAAATTTCTATTTTCAGAATGTAAAACTACATTATGTCGAAAGTGGAGACTCGTCGAAGCCTCTCATGTTATTTCTGCACGGCTTTCCCGAATTTTGGTATTCATGGCGGCACCAAATTGTTGAGTTCCAAAAAGACTACTGGTAATTAACAAAGTTGTTTATTAATATAAAGAATTATTTAGTTTCATTTATTACCTACTTAGAGCTACCGTTTTTTAGTCAGAACGACAAAAAAAGTTAACTGCTAACCTGATATAGAATTGTAATCTTCACCAATAGATATACAATTTTATTCAAGATTTTCTGAATCAAAAAATGTTGTGTCCAAAGTTTAGTTTGTTCCATAAACTTGTGAAAACATATCTACTTCAAATTATAAAAATTAAAGAAAAGAGATATTTGTCAGTCTGCAGATTTCTAGATGTATATATGACTAGAAAGTTTTTAGCCCTAGGCGATTTCAAGTGAGCCATTCAATAACGTTATGCTATAATATGTCTATTATCTCTTAATTCTATTAATATTATAAATGCGAAAGTTAATAAGGATGAATGCATGGATAGTGATGGATGGATGAATGTTTCGGACGCAAAAACTACTGAACGTGGATCAAAATTACAAATTAGTTAGTTAATTTTTAAACTGTATTTAAAAATGTGTACAAATTAGTTATTTTATTATATTGACATTTATAAGTACATGCTGTTTGTTACATATAATGTGACTGTACTATTCTTAGATGGTGTATGTAATTGAAACGTATATGTATTTTAGGTGCATTGCTATTGACATGCGAGGTTATGGAGACTCTGAGAGACCAGAGAAGGTTTCTGATTATAAATTGGATATACTTGTGGAAGATGTTAGAGATTTGATTCGTCAATTAGGTATGTAAATTATATTTACATATCTTTTTTTGGTGTATGAGGTCAGCTAAGTCATTGCAAGTTGACTTAAAAACTCTATTTTCATATGTAAATATAAAAGGTATATGATAAATAATAAATTGAAAAATTTACCTCGGAACGTTTTATCCTATCCACATCACTTTTGAAAAAATCGAGAAATTTGCCAAGTATTGCTTTCGTTTTGTTACTGGGAACTAGAATCATCGGATCTAGTTGTCGGAATTTTAAAACCTATTAATTATAATTACATGATGGAAAAATTACTCAATTTAAAAATAATTTTGATTATTTTTTATCATTACAAATAACGCAGTAATATGATTTGCGTTGTTTTCATTCTTATTTCATACTACTTTCCTTATAGGAGACATCTTTTTGTAATAACTCGCACCTTTCCATTTCACACATAACTAACAGTTCCTAGATACGTAATTTACTCAATAATTTATTGCAGTTCCTACTTACAACATATGTTTAACACAAAACTTGTATAAATATATGCAATCGGGAACTATGCTTAATGTACTTGGCACCCCTAGGCTACGGTACTTATCTTAATTTTTGGCTAACTTTGGTTTTTAACGACGCTATTTCAAACGACAATAAAAGAGAATTGATGACTAAGAAAAGGTTAGCATGTATTTTGATATCGTCCACATTAGGTTTGATCGGCTTTACTACCGTCCACACGGCATCCCTTTTGGATCTTGGCATCCCTTTGGGACCATGGCGTCCCCTTTGGATTTTGGCGTCCTATGCACTGTCCGTCGACTGCCCCTTCCTAAAGTTGTTACTAGCAATTGCAAACGCCTAATTAGTCAGTTCATTTAGCCTCATTATAAATTTTAGAATAATATTTTCGATGAACAGAAAAAATGAGTTTGACATGGATTGGGTAACATGCTAATAGCCTAATGACAATTTAGAATGAATTTGTCTCGTTTATAAATCAATTATCTAGTTAATTAGTTTATATGAAATGCGTGAATTAAAATCGCATTGCCCTCGATGTAAAATAGGTCTAAAGTTTTTTTTTCACTATTCAGCATTCATAAATGAATGAATATATCATCATAATTACAATTCAAAATATACTATATAGATAAATATAATAGATAGAAAAATATAATATATAGATTGTATATACGTGTATATTTACAGGTTATATATTGTTAAAGGAAAAAGTGGTTACTATAGCTTGACTTGTCAAAGATACATACTACATCTTTCTATATAACTTAAGTAGTAAAATCACTTGTTTACGAACCAGGAAATCTTATTACGAATATTACTAATTTCATAAAGAAATGAATTTGTTTCTAATTTCTTATCATCTCAATCAATCATTATAAAATTGAGTATACACATACAATTTGGGATGAGGAAGAATATACAGGCTACTATTAATCCAGGTTAATCAATATAACACGGACATGCAGGCAAAGTCGCGAGTTAAAGCTTGTAAATCTTTACATCACACTTGTAATATCTGCTAGGGTAATCAAAGGTTGTTACCGTATTATTGTGGTGAACACAAATTCGTCAAACATTGGAATCTATAGTGAAAGGACGCGAGCCTTCCGCAATTATTCGGATCAATTTGGTTTGTTAACGGTATTGTTCATTATCGGACTATTTATTCTTAGGTGTAGGTAGTGTTCGATTCAAACTTACGAATCTTGCGGTCTAATTTGGCCATAATACGCCACTATTATCACTGACCCCGACGCATTTCTGAATATACGCTTATCGAAACCGGTCGAGTGTGTAAATAAAAAAACAATTTTAATAAAGACAGTGTTTTAAAGGACTCTTTATTTTGAATAATATTATATAGTTGATATATGTACGTGCTTTTCTTTCTATTTTTTTTTTCGTTAATTTGTGAATTAAATATTATAGTTAATCATTATTTTTTTTACAGGCCGTGAAAAATGTATCCTCGTCTCTCATGATTGGGGTGGTATTATTGCCTGTCGATTCCGTGATGTCTACCCTGAGGTTTTAGATGCTGTAATTTTATTGGCTAGTATATCACGCGAATCTTGGTTCAAATGTGTATTCAGTGATTTTAAACAAATGATGAAGTCATGGTAAGGAAGATGTTTTAATTTTTTTTTCTTAATGCAATTGGAATAAACTGGACAAATAATAAAAGTTTATACCTCTTATATTTTTTTAGGTATGTCTTCTTCTTCCGAATGCCGTATATACCAGAGCAACTATTACAACTGAATAATTTGAATGTATTTGACAAATCAATGCTGGTTCCAGGCAAAGACTCTATTACAAGTAAAGATATTGAATGTTACAAATACTGGTTTGCCAAAGATTGTGAGTAAATTTTATTCTAGTTTTTTTATTCTGTTATGTTACACAAAAATAGTTGTATAATTGTTTATTTGCGTGCCATAATGTTACAACAGATGTCTGCTAATATAATATTATTATAGTGAGCATTATGGACTTTGTTGAGCACAACAAGTGACAATTAGAGGTTTGCTTTTAATTAAATTGATCGATTATACCAAGTTGAAAATATTTATATCGAAGATATAAAATTCAAGTTTAATGCGTGGTATTAGAATGCTAACTGTATTATTTTTATAAATAATTTCAATAGGTATGTTTATAAATAAGTACATGTATAATTAATATAATAATATGAAAAAACGCTTAATCCATAAAAATTGATTGTATGATCATTTTTTCACGTGTGACTAGGTATCTTTCTGTCAAATAAATAATTGCGTCGCTATTATTTTACATTTTATGTAATTACATTAAATACATTTTCATGTCACGCGATGTGAATTAACAATTGGGTAACAAAATAACAGAAATAATATTTGTGCCAATAAATTTCAGATTTTGTATATGAATGTACATCTATTATTCCGATGTTCTGTCTTTCTCAATTTTTGTAATACTTTACAATGACGGGATCCAAAATGAGACATCACCTTGTATTGATATTACTATAACTGTAACGCTAGTTCTAAAAGCTAAATAAAATTTGTTTGTTTCAGTTGCCTTCACTTATCCTATTAATTACTACCGAGCAAATTTTGCGTACAGTCTGCCAGAAAAACATTTAGAGGAGAACGTTCCGATGTTAGTAGCTCATGCCGAAAACGACTTGTACATAAGACACTCCATTTTAGATATGATGAAGAAGCAGTACGATTATATTGAAACTACTATAGTCAAGGACTGTCGCCATTTCTTACAACAAGAAGAGCCGGAAAAAGTGAACAAGATCATTAGGGAATTCCTTATAAAATATAAACTGTAAATTATAAATATATAATATCTAATATATGTGATTATACTTATACTTTGAACTATATATGTGACTACTTTGTATGTGAATGTTCGAATGGTAGTTACATATCATAATAGTACTTTGTTTTATACTTGTTTGTTGTGACATTATACTTATTTTTATTAAATTAGGGTATATTTTTATATTAAGTTGAATTTAGATTTTAAGTTTAGAAGAAACGTTGTGAAAATACAGTAACGAATTAGTCAGTACGAAATCTGACAAAAAATATTATTTATTGCCTGTATATGTTTTAAGTACGACTAAAAGGTTCGAATAAATTTTGGTTGTTTACATTCGTTTGCTCGTGAGTTCGGTCAATAGGTTTATTAGATTTTCCCATTTGTCATGCTAATGTAAGGTAAGTGTGTGAAATGAGGATGATGGTGGTCGTTACCTTTCATCCAGCCACAAATCCAGGCCTAATCATTTTTATTGAGACACTATGTCTTGGATGGCAGAGTCAAATAAAACTTGCATTTTGATGCGAATACAAAAATACACCGTTCAGGTGCTAGCGACGATCAATACTCGGATCAAAGCACAAAGCTTTGTGTAATATGAAACGAGACGTTATCGTAGAATATAAATTAGCAAGCTGAAGTATTAATGGGTTGAGCTTGCCACATAGGTTGAGTGAGGAAAAATGGTTCTTGTAAGGTGACTCTGTACTACAAGTAAACGTATTGTAAGGTCGCCTCCCTATTACACGAAAAGATGACTCGAAAAACGAAAATAGATGGATACCGACAATCGACTATTTTTGAGGTAAAATATGGAGACCTATGTTCAACAATGGACGATATTTTTTTTTTATCTTAGAGAATGCCGTTTCTCTAAATGCTCGGAGTCAATTACAATTCGCTAATGGAATACTGAAAGAAAGAAAGAAGGAACTGAAATAGTTCACAGCTACAGTGGGTATTTTATAATGTGGTCAAATAAAAAAGTTGTCTTTAAGTAAAATTTCCTAAAAATATAAAAATATTAACGTATTTTTACCACCTGCTACCTATGTAGATACTTAGTTTCTAACCTTATTAGAAAATAAATGAATACTGGTAAAACTGAGTAATTAATAACAGTTTAATAAAAAAATCTATTTATACCACAGTAAGATGTTACCAGTAGACTCGAGAGTATTGTTTGATTTAAACTGGCTTGCTGCTCAAGATTATATACGTTGTATATGTGAAAGATGGTATACATTACTGGGTACCAGTGAATGATGATAAATGAGGATATAAGTTAGGTCAGTTGCATTGTGATGAAATTACCAAGAATCAATCTAGGTGGCTTTTGTAGGAAAGAGGTCGATTGCTTGAATACCTCTGTCCCATTCGTGTTTCTACCGTGAAGCAGTTGTTTGTATGGCTGTGTTTCGGTTTGAAGGGTGGGATATGGCGTGAATTTACAGGGTACAGAGGAATAACATCTGAGTCCTCAGGAATGGCAACACATGGGGGATATCATGGGCAAAACAGTATACTCTGTTAAGTCCATGGTATTGCTCATGACTATAGGCGACGGTTACCATTTTCTATCAGGTGGGCCGTCAGCTTGTTTGCCATTCTAAGTTGTATAAAAAAAAACACGGCTATAGATCTACCGCTCAATTAGTTTCAAAAATATTTTTTTTTAATTGTCGCTAAAAACGTTTGATATGTCAATTATTTGTCAATGACAAATTTACATTACTAGATTATATATTCGATACGGTTCATGTAGAAAGTATGCAAGCAGATTGTATCTGAATTTGGTAGGGTTATATGACCATATAACATTTTCTATACACTAGCCTGCTATGAATTGTCAAAAGCAGCAACTGATGGTGTATCATTCGTCCTCTTTTTACTTATTATATTTGCATAAGAAGAAAAGAGGCAACTATATGATTTACAGTTTTTATTTTATCATTTCTTCTATGTAAGTCCTTGTTCTAAGAACTATTTTGAATAGGCGTCATGATAGGGTTAAGGCATTTTAAAAATGATTAACATGAATATGGACAATAAAACAAGCACTTAGATTTAGTTACTTTATTTCACTTTACCACAATTTTAATATATATTTTTTTTGACAGACGAGTAATGTAAATTCTCTTTGGCGTATTAAACAATAGTTGGAAGCGTTGTGCTAAAGCAAATAACATTGAAAAAAAAAACACGTACTCAATTCTAAAGAATATTATCATATTGTACTATGCATATAAGAGAAATAGCTTTATTTGTAGTTATAACATTATTTTAATCACATACATATAACTATAATTAAAAAATTATTTTTAAATTAAAAGGTAACATTTTGACGAGAAACCGCATACTACAATTATAATGAATTAATTTTTTAATACACTATAATACATGCAAATTTTAATGATACTTATTATTTATTTATCGGTTTATATTTACTGAAAATTTTTAAGACATATGCTTTTTAAATATGACTTCACTACATAGTATAAAACAAAGTCGCTGTCGCTGTCTGTCCGTTCTTAATTTCAGTGTGCCGCACTTCGGCCTATAGCACTTTATCATGTTTATATTGTCTAATGACAAAATAGCTGTAAATGTTCATAAGGACATTCTGTAGTAAGTAGGTATATTTGGTATTGCACCCGTGCGAAGCCGGGACGGGTCGCTGGTTAATAATAAAAAAATATATTTATAAATGTAGCGGTATTTTTGAAATAGCGCATTACTCTGACTGTCATGGCCCCTATTTAAGATGGCTATGATCAGTTATGAATAATTTTTTTTAGTTTGGTAACATAGTTTCATAGAAAAACGTCATTCCAACAATGATGTACCAACTGTCGCTGGCCTGACTCTCATTATAAAAAAATTCTTTTGAGTTACATTTTTGCTGCTTATAAGAAAAAAAATGAGGAAGCTATTTTTGTCCTATAAACAGCCGAAGCCAAAATACCTGAATATAAATAAAGTTGATCAAATAGATGACCGTATGTAGACTTAATTCAAAATATAGAGATATCTTGAAAAAAAAAAGAATATTTAAATTTGGGCAAAATCCTTAAGTATGAAATACAATTTCCTAAAACTACTAATATCTTGAGATTAGGTGAAAAAATTAATGGCCATTGATTATATTACGAAAGCAATTAAAGATTTCCTTGTTCTTATAAAGCAATTAAACTTGTTTCTTCTAAACACTTTCTTAGATTACTCTATGGTTTCCAAAGATATTGAACTAAATATATGTTTCTCATAATCAAGGTCATGTCATATATTCCTATAAAATTAAACATTCAGTCATTTTTTTACTTTCTCTTTCACTCATATGAATTTGGGCTATGGTTGTTATTTCATGTCTTTTACTTGCAGGCTCTCTTAAATTGATATTATTATACTTGTTTCCAATGAAAGCTAAGCTAATGGCCGCCGCGCTCTATCTAATCTCGAAACAGCTGATGTGCGTCGTTCTATATTTTCAATGAAGATAATTGTGTTTCATTTAATTTATTTTATATAATTACTTAGATGATACGCCAGTTGCATAACTGTTTTGTGTGGATATCAGGGTTCGTGTAGAAAAGTTGGAAAACTTTGTGATTTTGTAGATTTATGTGTTTCTACATTGCTGACTCTTTCAGATGTCACTGACCATACAGCAAATAATTTTGGATGCAAAAAGACTCGCAGGTCGTCTCAAAGAGCGAGAAACTGAAGCGGATGCTTTATTAACCGAAACTCAAACAGCTTACAGACAAATTCATACGATGAAACAGGTATTACTTATTGAATGAACTCGATTTGGCAAAACGCTATCGCTAATACAACACGACTTACAATTTTATACTTTTTGTCGTTCATAATCGCTTAAACTTATGCATTGTAGACGACATATAAATAACGGAACTAGTAACTCTTGTAGTACACTCCAATAATCTTGAAAATGAGCATAAATTTGCCTGGAAATAAACAATTGGCAATTGGTAATTAGGATTAACATGTCATGCTTATATCTTACTAGTGCCAAGTATCCTATAAGGGATTAAGTTTTTGTAGTTCTGATTTTCAGATAATGATCAGTAAACATTTTACAGTAAGTTACTGAAGTTTTAAATAAATTGTTTTACTAGTTGATCCTGCACATGGTTTGTTATCTACTGTGTTAAACATTTACCTGCAATTTGGATTTTATTTAAAAATGATTAGTTTGTTATCTGTGAATTATATTTAGGCAAATAGTTTATACTTGAAATTGTTTCCTGAGCTGTGTTGTAGGGTAAAAAATTGATGATATATTGCAAATAATTTTTAATATTTTAGATGTAAGTATACTTTTTATAAATAATAAATTGACCTGCTCATTTAAAAGGGGAAAATAGTGTTAGTTATATTAATATGATCTACATGTTACAACATGTCTATTGACACATATTTTCTGAACCTTTTTAGTTTTAAAATCCTACTTAAAACACAGTCTACAGGTTCAAATATTTATAATTTAAAAATATTGTAAACTATTTAATTTGAGGCAAAATAAATATATTACAATATTACTATTTAAACAATTGCAGTACAAAGAAGAAGTTGATACTTTAAATGAAGCATCACGTGAACGACCACGTGGTGCTTTGATTGCTAGCATAGAACGCGAGTCTCGTTTAATGCGTGATGTTCAGCGGGAGAATGGAGAACTGAGAGCGGCTTTGGAAGATCATAGACGTGCACTGGAACTTATTATGTCAAAATATCGTCAACACACAGAGAAAAGAATATGGGAGTCCAGAATAGATTTTACAGCTGCTATTAATGAAAAACAACAGGAGGTAATTGTTTTTTAATTAAAGAAATGTTATGAGGAAGGAGGTCTTTGAATGTTGTAAAAAATTAAAAAAAATGCCTATATTTTTGCTGTGCTAAGTAAAAAATATATATTAATTTAGTACATTGAATTTAAAATATCTTATGTATCTTCAGTATATTTTAGTATCTAAATATTTTAGTAGTAAATATTGTAAAATAAATATACTAGTAAGCATATTTATTTTACAATATTTAAATTGTATAAAATATTTTACATTAAGTGTCGTTATATATTTGCTGAAATAATATTATTACATACTACTTATTATTATTTATTTAAAGTCTGATTTTATAAATTTTTTGGCATACAATATATATTTAATTTCATTTTTATTACAATACACAATAAAAATGTAAAAGAGTATATTGAACCCCCCACTAGTTGAAACTTTATCATGGGAGTTTGTAAAGTGATTGCCAAGACTTGATGTCCTATTAATTCACATCAGTGAGCCAATTTCATGCAATTAAACATAATGAGAAACCATTAGTTAACAAAAATAGTATTATGTGAAGACATGTGCCATAAGTATTATTTAAGAACTGTTATCTACATCTGCTAATATTGCAAAGAGGAAAGACTCTAATTTTTATATGTTTATTTGTCTATAAGGCAAAACTCGAAAGCTACTCAACTAACTTTTAAAATTCTCTCAAAGAACCTCTCTCTCTTTTTCACTATATCAAACTACATTATCAGTGAATAACATGGGTTGTATATTATTTTTAAAATATAATAAAATTACAATGAATGTAATAGTGTTTGCAGTGTCTGTGTAAAGGACTAACTTAGCATATATCACAGTTTCATATCTGAAGCCATGATATTACTTAGCTTTAACAGATTGTATTTGGTCATGATACCCCATTTGCATTACCATTCATGAGGAAGGTGTTATGCTTCTGTACCCTGTAAATTCACTGCCATTTTTTACCTTTCAAACTGAAACACAGCCATGCAAACATAACTGCTTCATGGTAAAAACATGAATGGGATAGAGGTAACCAAGGGAACTATTTTTGTAAAAAGTCTTCTTCTGTTGAAATACATTACTCGCAGACACATGTCTGTATTTATTAAATGTGATTATTATCATGCTATGAGTATTAGCATAATTTTAGAGTTGATATCTTTCCACTTATTGATATGTTCTTGCAAGGCAATAAGAGCTATAATATAATATCTTAATACACTGTATATATTTATTAAATCTTATTATCTGATAATGTTGAATACTGAAATATTTTTTTTTGTAGTTGATTCGCCAACAAGCAGAGAGAATCAATGAAATGACTAGCATCATGTACAAAGCTGTTAATTCAGATGAGAATGGTGACTCCAGGAAAGAGGAAGAATTATACCAAAGGCTTATTACAGAGAATAAGGTATGTATTGATGGTATTGGCACTGGTGAAATGTTAAGGTCATTGCAGAACACTTGTATTACTGTATAATTTGTTTGACATATGATGAAGTTCCACATTGTGTAATGAGCTATGGAAAAGGCTATGGCCATAGTTTCATTATGTGGTAGAATATAAAATGTGAATATTCTCAGAAGAATCAAGTTAGCATATATAAAAATTAAAACCAATGGGAAAGAAAGGTTTTCTAGTATTGATATTATGCAAGCGAATGCCATATAGTCAAATTATCTAGTGAACCCTACTAAATGGTATGTCAACTAAAATGCAGGTCAGGACCATTTTTTAAAGCAGTTTACACAGTTGGCTTGTTTAGTAGTGGACAATTAAAAGCTGTAATATTGATAAATATGATGGTATCATAGAAGACTCTGTGAAATACATGACACTGATCATGTCTATAAGCTACAATTATAAACAAACAAAAAAAAATCTTACAAACTTTTTTGCCCATCTAAGTTGCATAAAAAATATAGATAACTTTAATGGCGATCTTTCTATTTGAGCTGGCATTACTGTCTGTGTTAGGTAACCAAGTCAAAAGTGCCCTACTATGTCTATATAATGTGTATATTCCTTAAATTTTCAATATTATATACAATACAGTGTAGGATGATCTTCCACTAGATGGAGTGACAACCTCATGCATTGCAGGGAGTCAGTAGATGCAGGTGGCTCAGAGCCATTCTTTATGGCAGTGTATGGGAGAGGTCTATGTTCAATAGTAATTCTGATGAAGATTTTTGAGTTGATGTTGAAACTTAACAATATTTCAGGGTTTGAGAGAAATGCTAGATTTATCAAGGCGGTATGGTTCTGACCGAGAGTGGCAGCCGCCGACAGCAGACAAAGATGTGCAGACGGAGGAGAGGCCGCAAGTGGGCGCGTGACGTCCTGCGGTTGAGCCCTGCCGCCTCTGAATGAGTGTAAATCGACGGCTGCGGAAACGTTGCCGAGCATATTCATAGGTAGACAACATGACACCTGTCAGCACATTTGACTCCTTTTCCTGATAGTTCTTTATTATAGTCCAAAACTAACCTGTGAAGTATCAGATTATAGTAAAATGTTACTATAACTGACAGATGTGCAGGCAGGAAAATGACAACAGTCGCCGTTCCAGTATACAACTGATATTTTACGGTTACTTACAAATTTTGGATGTTAGGTCTTTTGACAGTATCTTTCATGATTCACATTTTGCTACATAATTTAATTGTGACATAAATACAGCGAATACCATATAAGCTATAAAATAATAATGTTTTGTTTCTTCATTGACTGTATTTAATGTTGAAATTTTAATTACTTAATATTTATTGCCGCTTTTTAAGTTCTAGCTCATGTTATGCGTGTGTGATGATGGACTGTATTAATTTCAATGGTCATTTTTAGTTAATAATGCCATGTAAAGTCAAATCACTTAGTATGGCAGAAACTGTGATCTTAAGTATTGCTGTTAAGTTATAACAATCGATTTAAAACGCGCGTTTTTCAATATCCGTGATAAACCAATGGTATAAGAGCAAAATTAATGAAAGAACAAGTTACTGTTTAAATGTGTATTGGAATGTATTATTTTATTTGAATTTAAAAATTTTGTGTATTTTTATCTTACTTTAATTTTATTAGGCATTTAAATTTATATTTTCACTTTAACATTTCTTATAAGAATAAAATGGTCTTGTTAATTATAATACTCACAATAATTAAAATAATAAACTAGAAAATATACTTTTTTAGATTACTTGTATCCTCCTTAGACATATAACACTTGTTATTTTGTAAGGGCAGTACTCTGGGACCCATTATCTTGTCATAGTATATGTGAAATAAATCTGTTTAAATAAAATCATGCGCTATACATCATACCAAATGCTAGTCAATTCACATAACAGGTCATGTTCTGTACTGTATTTACTTATTGCATTAGAATAATTTATCTCATGTTGAATAGTAGTATAGAAAATTCGCTATACATACATTATATACATACAATTTGGTGATTACCAATGCGGATGTCACTAATAATGCGCTAGAGCTAATGAGTACATGAGAAGTTTGTATTTATTCAAATATGAAATATTTTTCCATGCAATTTAGTGGGATCAGCTTTGAATGTTAGAACGAATTGTAGTGATTCTTGATAGTGAACTTCGTGAATACTAAACACATGCCAAAGGCATGTAAGCAATATGTACTGTTAATGAATAAGTAAATTTGTTAAAATTTGGATAATATAATAAATTTGTGACATTTCTGGTACTGATTTTATGTACCATTAAATTAAATTGAAGTAAATTTATTTTACGTCACATTATTCATATAGAAAATCCAAGATCCACATTCGTATATAAAAATACATTTAAATCTATCTCGAATTTTAAAGAATAAATAGTTAACGTAAGACATGGCATGGACGCAGTCGAATATTTACCTATTTAAATATGAAAGGTTATTTGTAACTTATATGTTTACAAAAGTTGTAAGAACATTTCGCTTTGTTTGATTACAAACCACTAGCTGGTTAGGAATTAGTGCATAATTTGTGGTCAATACGATTTACAGAGTCGCTTTTTAGTCTTTGGTAGTGCATCTTTGTTTCTTTTATTAATTTCACTTCAGAAATTAATGGCCGATTTTTAGCGTAATGTAAACCAATTTAGTTTGATGGCGCATCATAATCGACACTATTAAAATCTGTAAAGCCGTCCTCGTCATAATCTAGCAATCTCTTAATAATGTTTTGCTTGATTAGATGCGAATGAAGCGTAATATGTGCAACAGCAGTTCAGGTGTTAATAGCAGTTGGTTAGAATAATTTAGAGGTAATTAATTGCAGATATTATGTTTCAGATAAAAAATTATACAGTCTATAAATATAACTTGCAATTGTTACCTAAACAGAGATAAATATAAAAATATATAATCCGCATTGACATAGAAATCTTCTTGTTAAATATTCTGGTAGTAATACTGTTGTTAATTGTTCAGTCTTTAGTAATTATACGTATTGACAAATACTTCTAAAGACAAATTAATTTCCACGTAGGGATATATTTACATTATTTTTATGAATTGTAATTTGTATTTAAATTAGGTTGTGTTAAAATTTGCGATTGTTTATTAGAATAAAACTACAATCGGAGTTTTTCATTTACATATTTTATAAATATATAGCATCAATATGTGAGGAATATTGCACAAATTAATGGTTTAAATTGTCCATTTGTCCAATTATAATTTAATATTTTTAAGTTATGTAATTTGTATTGAAATAAAATATAAGTTCTGGAACATCTCATCCCATTTAATTCTGTTTTAATAATAAAACTTACATATTTAATAAAATATACTATTAGGTAAAAAATTCATTGTCTCGTCTTTAAAAAAGAACCTTTATCGTCAATATTTAGGAGTTTTTATTATTTATCAGTATCGGAACGTTATTGAATTCTATTAAAATATCGTAAAAATGTGTAATTATATATTAAATAACAATTTTTATACGATACATTTTACGATATTTTAATAAAGTTCTGTACACATTTCTATTTAACATATATTTGAATATTTCTTAGTTCTGGACTGAAGCCACCTTTTCACCATTGAATAAAATTATATCCTGAGAGATAAATTCGTATAGCTCACGTTGTAATATAGTTATTTTTTTAGTACAAAGTAGCTATGGTGAACTAAGGTTTATTATATCTGTGGATTATATTTTATTCTATAGTTAAAAGCGAACTGCAATATCGCCGACTTACCTTTTTATTTGATTAGATTTATTTAAGAAAATTTAAATATTGGCCCGTAAGTCGAGTAGTTTTATTACGAAATAATTTGTATTTTTACTACTTATAGCTACAAAATTAAAGTATATCAAATGTAAGGTATACAAGATACATCAAGTATATAAAATATGTTATGCTTTGTGTGAGGTCCTTAAAATTAAACATAGTAGTCGTAGTAATTGGATTAATGAAATAATTAGAGTAAATTGCTACTTTAGTATAATTGCATTTATAATATCAGACATTACAAAACGCTCTGAGTGTGTAATGTCATAAAGTTAGTTCATGATACATAGCAACCTTAAAGAAATAGATATGAAATAATATTATTCAGTTGTTATTGTTACATGATAAGAATAACATAATGATACTTAATATTTAGATTTGGTTCTTGGTAATTTACTTCCTTTTCTTTTCCAGTTTCTAGAAAATGAAACCTTTAAAACATGTACTTTAAGTAGATAAAAAGAAGGCAATGATAGAAAATACCTATATAGTTTTTTTCTGCTGTAGAATGACACATGTAGAGGAAAAATGGTAAATGTATGTTTAATTGTAATTGATAAAATATACACTATAAAATAACATATCCGTAGTATTTTTTTTATAATTAGATTTTAACGTTCTTTTTATACCAATAATTATATACTTTTATGCAATGGATGATAATGGAATAACTTCGCCTTCGCTAACGGCAGTGGGGCATGATAGATGAGGATGAAACGACAGGTCAGTTGGCCTACTGTGATGATTACCCTTGAAATTCAGCACGATTTCCAGGGGGAACCCAGTGTAGGTCGACCTGGTATATTGCTAACTGGGACTGATAGTCTACATTACTAAAAAATCCCTTTGCTCCCAATAATACCCTAATGGGGTAGAGGCATTTTAATAAGTAAAGATATAATGGTAACCAAGGTAGTGAGGGATGATAGATGAGAGCAGGTCGGTTGGTCCCTTGTGACAATTTAAACAA
The DNA here is from genome assembly GCF_026898425.1 of Galleria mellonella. Lineage (NCBI taxonomy): Eukaryota > Metazoa > Arthropoda > Insecta > Lepidoptera > Pyralidae > Galleria > Galleria mellonella. The sequence continues at coordinate 8,437 of NW_026442172.1, read as the reverse complement.
GAATCTACCATGATGGTTTCCAGGGGGAATACCATGGAAGTCGACCTGATAGGGTATATCATTAGTAAAGTTAGACCTTATCAATATCTCTTTTAATTTTTATTAGGTCTAATGAACTTTTAGAAATGTATATGTCTATTTATTTAACATTTTGCATAGTTGAAAGCAAAAGCTCCTCTCGCATCGTGGGATGATCTCTCGGAATCCTTTCATTCGCCTATATTGTCTACATAAAAATATTCACGTAGGACTAAAGATTCTTATAATACATAATTTTTATTTGTATTTATACATAACTTTTAATTAATACAAAGAGTTTTTGTATTGTACCTTTGTGGTTTTTCCTTTGAAATTTGTAAGTTTGTTAAATGTCATTGAATATATTGGTCTGTATTAAGGTAAAAAGTACTATTTACTGAAGAAAAATACTTCCCTTACGCTAAACCCAGGACCTCGTTTACACAACCACTGAGATCATCTATAACTTAATAGATCTAGAACTATGAGTAAAACCTATATTATTTAAATGTTTCATTCTTTTTTAGTTGCAAAAACTAAGTTTTTAACCCTTCAAAAAAGGAAGTTTTTAATTACACTGTATTTTTGTTGCCTTCGAACAACATTAGCTGATTTGGAAAATTCTTTATCTGAAATGATATATTTTCTGGTTGATCTTATAGAATTTTTATCAAAATTTATTTAATAGTTTGGTTTTTAACTTAACTGACTTTGCCATGTTTGAAGACAGGTTGTGAAATAAAAATCTATTTCATTATATTAAAAAGAAAAATTCATAAATTAGAACCTCCAGGGTTGTTTTCTGTTTTTAAATGGATACAGAAATATCACCACTATTAGTTTATGCTGGTGGGCTACCCTCGAAAGTTTTTAGAGAGTCAGGTCAGTTTACTCATTGTGATGAAATGCTTTCTAGGGGAGACCATGTGTTTGACAAGGTATTTTGCTAGTAATAGGACCACTAATCCTTATTATTAACAAACCTTTAACTCTCAGCGTATTGTGAAAATTGTACTGGTTTAGCACTTTTACCTATGAATAGGTATTACTTTATCAATTTTTGGCATAAAACATGGCAAAATAAGCAAAACAATTGTTTAGGCTCGAAGGGAGAAATAAAGTAAATTAGTTGTTACTAATGATAATATTGTAACTATATGTCTTATTAAGAGCAACAGAAGTCAAACAATAATTTTTACAAACTTTGTATGCCTGCATGTTTGTTTCATAATTTATAATAAAGAATATCAAATTGATACTACTGTGGCATACAAGTATTTAGATGATAATTATCACTTTTCTCATTTACAATTTTTTTCTTTTTATAAAATTAAATGTATTCCAATTTTTTTGTTTGTGAAAACTTATGTTTTGACTGCATTATTTTCTACATTTCAATCTTAGATACTTAACATATTAATAAGAAACCTTAAAGGTATAAAATTAAAGTCAATTTTGAATAGAGATTTATAATTGAAACTTTGCGACCTTACTTTCATCCCTCATACTAAAAGAATCAGGAATATATTTTTTAAAAATATCCCCTGGATCATACTCTTGTTTGAGTGTACTCTGTAAAGAATTTAAAGGAATGTTGGCCAATAGCTTGTATGTTGGGCAGGAGATATACATTAGGAATGATATTCCATGACAATGTCAGTGTGACATTATTGTGTGCTCTGTAAAAGAAAAATATTTTTGTTTACAAATTTAATATTTTTGGTTTATATATATATATATATATAATTAATTACATTACATATTATTTAATATATTACATATTATTCCTATGTATAGACAACTGTCACCATTTCCCATCTGGTGAACTGTTAGCTTTTTTGTCATACCAGATTTCATAAAAATAAATAAAGATGTGGTAATTACATGCCAAGAGGAAGAATGACTTTTTTTAGATTTATATTGTAAGTTAGATAACTTTCAGGTAGTAATCAGTCTAAATTTTGTATATGTATAATCATTAAGTTGGCAAAGTTACAATTAATAATTGTTTAAGTAGTTGACATTTTTTATAAAACTATTGTCTGTAATTTATACTTCATCGGCTACGGTAACAGCTTGCCATCAGGTGGGTCGTATGCTTGCTTGCCACCTTAGTGGTATAAAAAACTTCAGTCACTAAGAACAATTATAATTGAAAATTTATATTAATACTTACTTTAAACCATTACCATCATCCCAGAAGTAATATTTTGTGTTCATATTTTTAAAGTCTAGAGTGCATTTTCACCTCTTAGGATGATTTTGTCCCACAATACAACCTGATTCAGTTCATTGTTTGGTGTAATATATTCTGCTGTTAAGTATAGGAATAATTGTTTTACATTCCAATTGAAAAGCAGTTAGATCTGTTTCCAAGTCGAACGTCGGGAAGCCAAGATCATTCACTCTCCCAGAGGCACCGTAGTCCGGCACATTTTTGCTGTAAACAGGTTTATTTTTAAATAAAAGCCACACTACTTAACTATCCATATTTATATAATAGTAATACTGACACAACTCATTTTTTTACTGTATTCATTTGTGCGGCGGTTCTGTAATCAACTGTTAACGTGGACAGAAAACATAAGAAAGTAAGACATGCTAGTACACTAAGAGTGTAAGTAAGTATAGCGTTTCCTCTGGTTAACACAGAATACATTTTGATTATTATGTATTTATAACATTAATTAATTAGATATATTAAATTTATTTCCAAAATTCCCAAAATCACTAATTACTATTCACATATGAAACTTGAGTGATTTTGAAGCAGACTGGTAATATGTTGGCACTTAACACTGACAGTGACGGCTAATGACACACCAGATTCATTACCATCTTTCAGAACGTTCCTTGATGAAGAATGATCCAGGCATTACTGTCTTTTATTCTATTTTACCGCCTTTGTTGTTAAATAAAATAATACAACAATAATACATGCACAGAATAATCTATTACATTTTTTTTTTTTTTATTTTACAGATTTTGCAGTAGTAGCTTTAAAAACAAATAACTAGTTGAATTTAGCGCATAACGATTTTTGTTTTTGTATAAATGTGTATGTATAACTAATAAATCAAAATCTTTTGCAACGTGTAATAGGAACAAAGCAAAGGACACGTCACGTCAAGCGTTATAATGTACGTTTCGTTTCGTTTTTCATGTGTATACTGACTGTTGGATCAATGGATTTAAACGGTGTTGTTATTGATTTTATATTATTGTTATTATTGGGCGTCGTTAAATTAGGTTTAAATTATATTTATTTTTCTTTAATCTATCAATACCTATACACTAATATATGTCATACTAATATTGTTGTTGGTTGATTCAAGTCTATATTAAAGAGGTAGGTACTTGTTCGTTCAATTTAGTTGAATTCATTTTAAAATTATGTAAAATACGGAAGTACACATAACTTAAAATAGCGATGTACTGAGTCAGCCTTTTTTCAACCGATTTGAAAAAGGAGGTTGTTAATGCTGTTCTTATTAGTTATATATTATTGTATATATTCAAATTATCTTTATTCAAATAGACTTGTTTAGCACTTTTGCATCGTATTTTTTTAAAAATCTACTATAGGGGTTGGAAAGTTATCTGTTAGGAAGAGTTCTCTGTTTACATTATGTGTTATTATTTAAATGTACTACGACTAAAATTACATGGGCGTTAAAAACCCATGCATGATCGACTAATACCATGCATATTTGTCATTCAAGTAAGTGTAGTGTGTAATAGGTTTTGTTCAATAAGTGTTTTTAATAACAGTTTTTAACTATTAAAAGATAGATCCGAAATATCCTTTGGTATCTTATTTTAACATTAAATGCCCATACCTATAAAACTCGATTGCTTGGGTACCTCTGTCCTATTCGTGTTTCTACCGTGAGGCAGTTGTGTTTGCATGGCTGTGTTTCGGTTTGAAGGGTGGGATATGGCGTGAATTTACTGGGTACAGAGGAATAACACCTGAGTCCTCAGGAATGGTAACGCATGAGGGGTATTATAGGCAAAGCTTAGTATACTGTTATGTCCATGGTACTGCTCATATCTATAGGCGACAGTTACCACTTTCCATCAGGTAGGCCGTTAGCTTGTTTGCCATTCTAAGTTGTATAAAAAAAAAACTTTGTAACTTTTTCTAAACGATACTTTGGAACAGTAAGTTTATATATGTATCTAGTGTTAAGATTATTGAGATTGCTCTTTTTAAGAAACGGAGATAACTGCGTATATACAAAATGTTTGCATATGTGGATTGTGAAGCTGGTAAGAATATTTGTTTGTTCAAATTAGCGTTTAATATTAGATTATTAGTTGTAAACCAATGCAAGAGCACACAGCAAAGCACTATTTACATTATCATGATTTTTATTCAATTTATCGAAACGTGAGCTTTATTAAAGTGTAAATAATATAGGTAAATAATAATAATAATAATCTTACCATGTGATCTTACGTGATGAATACACCAGGAATTCAGTACGATGATTTCCAGGGGGAGACTACGTGGAGGTTGACCTGACAAGGTGTATTGTTAGCAATAAGACTAGTAGTCCGCATTACTAACAATCCCTTCCTCCTTAGTTGTATCTAATTCGGTTTCAAGAGTGGGATATGGCAGTGACTTATACTTTATAAGGTATGGAAGCAATACCAAAGTCATCATGGATGGCAACGCATGAGGCGTAGCATAGATATGACTGTACCTACACACCCATTTTTTTTTCAAATGGACCGTTTAATAGTTTGCCATTCTGAGTATCTTAAAAAAAATATACCATCGGAATTTCATGATTATTTACAATAGCTGCTGGTATTTATTAAAGAACGGTCTGGTTTTATTTGCTAAGAGCGATGTGTATTTTTAGATGGTGTGAGAGATATTAATGAGTATATCTTGTAACTGGTGTTTTTGCTAACAGTTTTGGCATTGTAAGCATTTTCTTGAAAAATACGAGCTAAGGATAACTCATCATCATCTTCCTACCCTTATCCCAACCATTTGGGGTCGGCGTAATATGATTTTATCCATATTACAAGTTGGTTTTAGTTTTAGGACCGGCCACCTGCCTGACGTCAACCCTCTTTGGATAACTAATAATAAAGGATAACTAATAATAAACACAAACTGTGTGATTAAAGAAAGTAACACTTTATATAATGAAACAGTATTGTTTAATATAACTTATATTTAGTAGTTCATAGAAAAATATATTAAATAAATCACAGATTATTTTTTCATTAGATAGATTATTATGTCTTTGAAGCAGAAGAACACCGGTCAACATAATAATCAGTGTTGGCGTGAGCTTTAGTAATACTGCGTTATTGCACGGTACTCCACCTGGTACGGGACGACGAAGCACACAGAGGTTACATAGCTGCCGTTAGTCTGTGTATAACATCAGACCTGACTGCTTCCCCCATCTAGCGGTCTATTGCTCCAGTGCACATAGCGGTCGAGTTTTCCACTGAAATTGAAATGGTTGTCTGGTGGCGATTTGCGGAAGAAGTCGACTTCTTATATTACAATGGAAACACAGATTGGTATAAGACCGTCTAATGACAATCTAGATTTGCAGTAATCTGTGGACGTTTAAATCACCAAGGTGTCACGTTCGTGTTGCTAGTCCTTATGAAAGTGGACTAAATAAATTTTATGTTTTAATAAATTTGTAACATTCCATAATTCTATTAAAATATTATATAATTTTTTGTAGATATACATTTAATCTTTTGACTAGGCTATATAATCTGTTGTTTTATAAATAAACTAGCTTGAAGATATAGACATGGACTAGCTAATAGAGTAAATACCGTATTGGGTAGTCAAGGTGTTATATGTATATACCAGTTTTTAAAACCAAAGTAGCCTTTATTTTTCATAGATATTTCTTTGCATATTCGAAAGTTGATCGCGGAAAGCTATAGACTCAAAATTATTGATGATATCCGTATTATTATCTACTGTTGAATATAGGAAGACCTATTCGGGGTTTTGCTAGTAGTTGCCACGCTTGGCAGGCAGGTTGGCGACCGCCAAGTTAGTTATTGTAAAATAATGCTGTTCCATATTTATTTAAAATTAATTATTTAAATATATTTATTCTTACCAAATCCATTAAAGTAATAAGTGTAAGTGGCACGTCCATTACTCGCTAATATGCACAGCAGCCTCTAGAAGATGATGTGCCCAAATATATTCAGTATCAGGCCAAGTGCCGTCATCTGTAAAGTACAAAATGATTGCTTATATACTATACTATATATTCTAGTTCTAGCCTATAGTAGTCTATTAATTGTTGAAGGTAGTAGGTACCATGACCATGACATATGGTTATTATTTTTTCTTTCATTTTTTAGCGTTTTATCTTGTTTCTATACTCGTACTTTGATATACTTAGTATGTGTTCATAGTATATATTATGATAAAATTGTTTTGATAGACAAAAAGATAGAAATAATATTACGATGATTTCATATCTATTGCTTATTTCTGTATTATTCTATTGCTATTTTTTTCATATATAAACATTTTATTTGTTAATTTCATGCACTGTTATTTTGAATATAAATATGCCAAGTGAGGAGAAAACCAGTATACTCTGTTATACGTATTTATGAACAAATTTGTTTACCATCATGTCATTACACAAAATATTTTAATTTCCAATTGTTATAATGGACATTTTATTAAAAAAATGTACCTACTTACGAGTGATTCTAAGGATTCACGTGTTAAATTTTAATTACTCTTTGTAATTTCTACTATTTTTTTTTTATTTATTCATGATCATGGATACCAGTCCTTCAGTCGCAGATATAAATGATATTTACAAAAAAGGAGAGTATAGTACAAATTACCAGATAAAAACAATTAACAATATTGATAACATAAAAAAATCTTAAATTTTATGTTATTTCTACTATAATCTATTATATTGCTACATATAATAATACTTGAAATTGTTATTGTACAGCGCCATCATTCAGTCCAAAACTATGCAGCTGTACTGGGATTTATTAATTTAAATATATTTTTTTTGTAAAATATAAATATATTATATACAGGAAAAAATCATATACATTAAAATGCTATATTAAAAAATATAAATGGGTGTTTTTAAAGAGAATCAAAATCATAAACATTGATATGGATGCAATGAGTTAAACCGTTACATCATCATCAAAGTTGTCATTATATTCATTTAAAGTAAAGTATGAGTAAAATAATAACAATCATGGGAGGAGATATATCCTGATGTGTTGACAGCAATTATACTTACAGGTGACGACTAGTGGTCCCTGGAGCACGGAACCCCGCTACAATCCAGTTTGACATGTGGCGTTTTGGAACACGCTCTCTATTGTTATACCTGCCCTAGCCATGTGTACTGAAGCATCTCGATGACTTTGTTCGATTGGGCCGATACGAAATTGCACCTACAGTGTTAATGTACTTTTTTTAGTAAAATAATTGTGTATTGCACTGCAGATTAGAGGTAATTAATATATGTCGCCATGGAATTTTTTGTTAATAATGGGGCTAAACAGTCTCCGTTATTAGCACTTTAGATAAATCCGATTAATAGGTTATTTTTTAAATCAATTCCGATCGATCGATCGATATCGCAATTGTGATGTTTTGTACTCTCGAATTGGTTTTATATATATAAAGTAATCATTAAAAGGCTAATGTTGCAATTTATATATCTGCTACTCTTGACCCTATTTTAACAGATATATGTAAGTGTAACTTGTTAATTTTCACCCAATTCTGTTCCAATTCAAGAATGTTCTATCTGATCGATCTCCGCGTGGTTCTCCTTGGAATTCATCATGGTTGTTTCTGAGTGAATTTAACACAATGGACCAAGTGATCTGACTGAACTGACTTACTTACTTCTAGTACTAGTTTTGCATTTTTACCTCATAAAAAATAGACATCACAGCCACATGGCACGAGGTACACTTGGAACCTCGTGCTATGTGTATATTCGTGTACATTTTTAACCAACATGTTTTCAGTCGCCTCATATAACTTATAAAACATTTCACGAGGTTTAATTAAAATAATTAGTATCATTTTGAAGCAGTAGTAGCAGTGGTAGAATACCATGAAATCTTCTTTCACAATTCACATTAAATGCACTATAAGAAGCTTTATAAATAATTGTTTTAAAGTTGTACATCGTTAAATCTTACATTGTGCTATGTATAGCGTTAGCTTTTACTAGATTATATAAAAATAACTATTATATATAAATATACGATAACAACAGAATATGAGAACTTCGATTATATATTCAAAATATTTTTATTCCATTGTCTCTATAAAAATTTTTTGACACTTCGAATGGCAAACAAGCTGCCTGTTCACCTGATGTATATATCTAGATAGGGAGTGTCTATA